>NC_090829.1:145659571-146859571 GCF_028021215.1 Eschrichtius robustus
TAGGGAGACCCTAGTCCTCCCACAGAGCAGGGACCGCTGTGGGACACCTGTCACCTGTGTATCCTAGACCACCAGCTGATACCTGCTTATTTAAGAGGCCTGTCGTCGTCACATGCTATGTATGGGTCAGCGGAGCAGTGGGCGACGGGCCTGGACCCTGGGTCTTCCAGGCACAGCCAGCCCTGCAGTGCCACCCACCCCTCCTGCCCAGGGTGGACGTCCCCAAGGGACCGCGCTCTCCAGGCGCTCGTGGGAACAGGCCCGTTTGTTGAGCCCTCGATGGTCCAGTGGGGCACGGACAAGCCCTGTTCTTGGGCTTCATCAGAGCCCCCCACCCCATGTCGTCCTGCTCTGGTGCGGTGCTCCCTGACCCCGTCATGGGTGGGACTGCAGCCTGGGTACCTCGTCCTCCGCCCCAGGGGTCCAGGGAGGGCGGCCATCACGCCTCAGGCCTGGATCCAGCCGTTGCTCTGCTCTGACCCTGTGTCTGAGGATGGCTGTGGCCTCTGTCCTGAGAGACCGCCCGGGGAAGGAGCTTTAGGCCAAGTGTTAGCTGGGGTGTGAAGCTGCATGAAAGGTGGGCAGGTGAGGATGCGGGGCCGGGCTGGTGTTTGGAGAGGGGTGAGGAGCGTAGAGCATGGGGGCGGCGGGAAGGGGCGCAGGAGGAGGCTGGGCTGGGCCAGGGCCAGCTCTGATTTGCATTTTCCGTGAAGCCTGGGGCCCAGGGCCCAACCCGGTGCTCTCGGTGGTCTGGGGAGCAGCACATTGTCCCCAGCACCTGGCCGAGTGCAGGGGCCGGCAGTTCTGCCTGTGGGCAGGGTCTGGGGGGGCCTGGGCCGAGGCTGAGCCGGGGCGGGGCATGCGGACAACGGCGTGAGCTTCTCAGGCACATCCCTGCGCTGGTGCCCGGCCGTGCGGGCCAGAGTACGTGCATGTGTGCGTGTGCGCGCGTGTGCACGTGTGCGCGCCTTACACACCTCAGAGCCTGCTCGTCCCTTACCAGTCGAGCTCCCCGAGCCTGACGGTGGGCAGTCTCCTCCTTGCACACATGAGGAGAAAGTCCGGGGGTGGGGGGAGGCGGACAACTGCCCAGGCTTCCGAGGAGCCCCTGGGCTTGGCCCTCCGTTCCTTGGGGTCTCCCAGGCCGCCCCTGCCCAGTACCCGCGTCCCTCCGGTGCCCCGTTGGCCCAGGCTGCCCCTCCTCCGTGCAGGGCGGCACCGTCATCGGCAGCGCCCGCTGCAAGGCCTTCACCACGCGGGAGGGGCGCCGGGCGGCCGCCTACAACCTGGTCCAGCGTGGCATCACCAACCTGTGCGTCATCGGCGGGGACGGCAGCCTCACGGGCGCCAACATCTTCCGCAGCGAGTGGGGCAGCCTGCTGGAGGAGCTGGTGAGCGAAGGTGGGTCGGCGGCGGAGCGGCTAGGGCCGGGAACAGGCAGGACCAGAGGAGGCGAGACGCTGCTGGGCTGCCGGCCGGGAGGAGGGGGCTTGGCCCGAGATCAGGCGGACCCTGGGTGGCTCTAGGAGCCACGGGCCCGGGTTTGGCCGGTAGTGAGGCCTGTGGAGACCCAACGTCAGGGACCCCCAGGCAGTGCTGTCCTCCTGGTGCTGGATGGCAGTTCCCAGGCTGACTCACCTGCGCTGTGATTCATTCCCCGATGTGGGTTACGGGCTTGTCACAGTTTGCAGAAGTGTGATAGTTAAAATTTGGTAACATAAGACACAGAGTCCTGGGGGGGTCACCAGTCGGCAAGTGACCTGTTGGAGCTTCGTTGGTTCTGTGCTGCTCGTGGGGGACCCGGAAGTGAGGGGTGCACTCTCCGGGGCTCCCCTGGACGTCTCCCAGAGAGTGACAAGTCCGTAATCAGCGGTTCAGCCACTGCCGCCGGGCCCCAGGACCCCTGCTGCAGGACCTGAGGAGGGGGAAGCTGAGCCTGGGGACCTGACCAGGCTGCACTGCCGGGTGGGCTGGGGGAGGGGGTGGGGATCGGGGTCCGGGCCCCGTGTTGTGGCCAAGGGGGCCGGGTGGGGCCGCTGAGGCTGCACCTGGGCTGGGCTCCTCCTTCCCAGGCAAGATCTCACAGAGCACGGCTCAGACCTATTCGCACCTGAACATCGCCGGGCTGGTGGGTTCCATTGACAACGACTTCTGCGGCACCGACATGACCATCGGCACGGACTCGGCCCTGCACCGCATCATGGAGGTCATCGACGCCATCACCACCACCGCCCAGAGGTGAGTGAGGCCCGCAGCCCCCCGCCCAGCCAGGCCACCAGGCAAGCAAGCTTGGGGTCCCGTCTCCCGGCGAGGGGCTGAGGCTGCCCTTCTGCAGGGTCAATGGCTTGTCAGCGTAATTCCATCCCTAGGAGCCTGTACTGGCTGCTCCCAGCCCCCAGGTGGGGGGGACTTACAGTGGGGTGAGCGGAGGGGCTTGGGGCTCTGGTCCCCACCCTGCCAGGTTGTCCCGAGCCCTAGGTGGGCAGTGGCTCTGACAGGTCTCCTACGGCCCTGGGGCAATGATGCACCCCACAGGGGATTCTCAGGCTGCTGGCTAGTGACGGCCAGGCCCCAGCAGGGTGAATGGCCTTCAGCCTCAGAAGCAAAGATCAGTGAAAACCAGCGTGAAGCTGGCCGTGAGTCCGAGACCGAGGTGGCTCTTAGCCCAGAGCCTTGGCCCCCCTGGGAATGGCAAGGGCTGTCTGTCCTAGGGCTGCTCCCGCGTCCTCTGTCTCTCCTGGGCACGCCCTTGGCAGAGCTGGGGCCATGGGTGGTGTGGCACGAGAGGCCAGGCTTCGTGGCTCAGCTCCGCTCAGGGGGACTTTGCACTGATGCCCTCTGCCCTTTCCATGTCCACAGCCACCAGAGGACCTTCGTGCTGGAGGTGATGGGGCGGCACTGCGGGTAAGGGGGCTGCCCAGGTCAGCCGGGGGGGCCCGGGGCTTTGGGGGAGCGGGAGCAGGGTGCAGCGCCTGCAGGGCTCCTGGCGCGTGGCAGGTGCTCACTTGACACTGTGGGTGTGAGAGCCGGGGTGTGGGGAGTCCTGACTGTGGGGCTGGGTGCCGCTCAGAGCTGTACCTCCCCTGTGACCCAGGGACCGGGGCCCGTGGTGTCGGGTCGGGGCCCACCTACTGCAGCCCCTCGCCCTCCCGCCCCTCCAGGTACCTGGCCCTGGTGTCCGCCCTGGCCTCGGGGGCCGACTGGCTGTTCATCCCTGAGGCGCCGCCCGAGGACGGCTGGGAGAACTTCATGTGTGAGCGGCTGGGTGAGGTGAGGGCCCGGGGGTCTTCTCCCAGGGTCCCTGCCGTGAGCTGCGCGGCCCGTGTCCCCCACGAGAGTGTCCCTGGGGTCACGTGGCCGGCTTTGGCCGATTCACTTCCCTCTGGTTCAACAAGCATCTGCAAGCATCCCCCCCTGGGGGCGGCACCGCGAGGAGTGGAGAGGGCTTCGGTGCCGATGGACACACCCGGGGGCTGCCCCGGAGCGCAGAGGGGCCTGAGGGGGACACTCACCACTGCCCCAGGCTCGGCTCTGCGTGGTCAGTGCTGACGTGGGCGAGGGGCGGGAGCGGGGACACGGTCAAGCTGGCTCCCTCGGGCCCTGACCGCTGAGCCTGGGCAAGGGGAGGTGGCTTTGTGAAGATAGGTGGACGGGAACCTGGGGCAGTGGCTCCGGCAGAAGAGGCTTTGGAGGCGGGAGCAGGTGGGGGGCTGAGGCCTCATCCAGGAGATGAGCAGGGGTGCCTGAGACGGGGTGCCTGGAACGCGGCTCTCCAGGCCCTTCAAGGTGGAGCTGGGGGGCTCTGGCACAGAAGAGGCAGATACTCTGCCCTGGGCATCCCCGAGGCCCCCCAACTAGGATAGGCTGGCCCCTTGGCTAGGCCAGTGGTGGGAGGGCTGTGACGGGCGGGGAGAGGCGCCTTCAGATCAGGGGTTGGGGGGCACTCGAGGGTTGTGGTCTGGATTCAAGGCAGGGGAGCCCCTGAGACTGTGCACCCAGGTTCACGCTCGGGCCCAGTCTGGGGCCCTAATGGGCTGTGTCTACCCCCAATGTCCTTTGCATCCTGGCCCAAGGGCAGGACGAGCGTGGAGGCTGCCCGGGCCGGGCCTTTTGTTCTGGAGTCCTGGGAGGTCAGTGCCAGGCCCTGTGTTTCCTGAGGGAGAGGCGGGCGGCCCGGGGCTGGCTCTGGAGCGTCCCTGTCCCCGTGTGACCGAGGTGGTGGCATCACTCCCGTCCGCTGCCGGATGCTGCTCTCCCTACCCCCCACTCACACCCCAGGGTTTTGTACCCCTGCCCAGGGCAGTGGGAGGGGCCGAGGGTCATGACCGGCTTTTGGAACCTTCTCCAGTGAAGACAAGGGTAGGGCCGAGCTGAGCCTGGCGGCGAAGCTGGCCAGAGACCTCTGTCCTCTCCTTGGGTGGAGTCCTTGCACCCCCGGGTGGCCTTGTGACCTCGCCTGGGTAGAGGGGGGGGGGCTCTGGTGGTGATGCCCTCTGGCTGACCTCGGCCTTGGCCTACTCGCTGAGAACTTGGGGTTGGGTCTTCCTGGAAGTGGCCTGGACTCAGGCCTGGCCTCACATCCTGGTTCTTTCCTGCTCTGTGTAAGGCCCTCGCCTCACCCCGACCCGGGGTTTCCTGAACTTCAGTTTCCCCAACTGTTACATGCAGGTGTCACCCTCTGCCCTGCCCACCTCCTGGGCTGCAGCGAGTGAGGCTGAGGGAGGTGTGGGCTCTTCTGGCTGTCTCACTTCACTGCACCACCCCCACCTCCTCCAGGCAGCCCTCCACTCCTGGCTCCCCCGCCCCTCTGTACCTGGGTCTTGCAGGAGCTGCTCTGACCCTATCTTTCTCTCTAAGTCTCTTTGGGTGCTGTGGGGCAAACATCTGAGGCTGGTGGATCAGAGTGAATCCCACAAACATTTGTTGAGGAAATAAATAAGCAAAAAGCACTTTCAAATCCCCAAAGAGCTTTGCCTTTGCAACAGTTAAGAGATGCTAATTCGCCCATCACCAGCTGATGTAGGAGATCTTCCCTCAGTCCGGGGAGTGGGAGGGGGAGGAGGAATCCTCCAGTCCCCCAGTCTCTACCCGCAGGAGGGGCAGCTGCCCCGCGGCGTGGACCGCAGGGCGGGCTTGCAGGTTGCAGCCGTGGCTGGGGCAGGTGTCTGCAGGCTGGCGGCTGAGCCCTGCCGTGTCTCTGACCCAGACCCGGAGCCGAGGGTCCCGCCTGAACATCATCATCATCGCCGAGGGCGCCATCGACCGCAACGGGAAGCCCATCTCATCCCGCTACGTGAAGGACGTGAGTGTGGGGGCCCCGGGTCATGTGGGGTGGGCGGGGCCTTGGGGAGGGGGCTCCCCTTTATCTCCAGTGCCCAAGTGCTCTTGCTGGGGCCCCACCCCCAGCTCCTGGAGGGAGCTTTCTTGTTCCTAACGATTGCCAGATGTGGGGTGGGTGCGGCCGGGACCCCTGAGAAGCCCTGGCCCCCCTGAGGCTGAGGTGTGGCTCCCACCTGCTGGGAACCCCCAACCCTCTGGTTTCCAGTCTTCATTCAGATCATCCCCCATCCTAGGGGCCCTGTCCAGCCCCCCAACAGTGTCCCAGTGACAGGGTCCAGCCCCTGCCGGCCCCGCATTGACAGGGGAGCCCACTGCCTATCCAGTACCAGATTCATAACAGAACAACTTTGGGGGGGGACTCCTTCGCCCCTGTGAGCGGCACCCACCTGCCGGGTTCTGCCCAGGGCCCTGGGCCCCCGTCCCGCAGTGGGGCACAGCCCCTGGGAGCCTCCATGCCCCTCACTTTGGTCGCCCACCCTGTCCTTGAGTTCCCAGCCAGGTGCTGCCAGGAGCCGGCCCCTCTGCCGACTCTTTGTTCGCTGTGCTTCCTGCCACAGTACCTGACAAGGCCTGACCCACAGGGGCTGGAGACCATGATGAGCTCCTGCAGCCGGCACGTGTGGGAGCACACGCCCACACACTCACATGGAAACACACACCCACACACACAGGAGCACACGCCCACACACTCACATGGAAACACACAGCCACACACAGGAGCACACGTGCACACACTCAGGCTGTAGGCGTGAACCCTGGGCTGGCTCTCTGGGGCCCCTGGGGAGCTGACACCCTGAAATCCCTGAGGCAGGGTGGGGAGGGGGGGAGGGGCGGGGGCTGGGGGCCACGGGGTGGTGGGACAGTGGGGTAGAGCGACAAACTCAGGCACCCCCTCTCTGTCCCCACGAGCAGCTAGTGGTCCAGAGGCTGGGCTTTGACACACGTGTGACCGTGCTGGGCCACGTGCAGAGGGGAGGGACCCCGTCGGCGTTCGACCGCATCCTGGTAGGTGGGGCGTCACCCTGGTGCTGGGTGGGCACGCGTGTGTGTGCGTGAGCGTTTTTTCACTGCTGCTGGTGCTTGTGGGTGAGACCACGGCCTGGCAGCCTAGGCCGCACCCTCCTGGCGATGGCTTTGGCAGGACCTTGGGAAGGGAGGGCGGGGTGAGCAGCAGGTCAATGTCCGGTGGTTCTGAGTCTGGCCCAGGGCCTGGGTGCCGAATCCTGATTACCGCTGGTCCCACCTCACCCTCTGCAGGGTGGGAGTCATGCTGCAGCCCCACAGGGACAGGACCCGGGGCCAGGGAGGCCCCGAGGTGGTGAAGCGCCCGCCTGTGAGGCGCTGGTCACCGGGGCTGGGGGCTGGAGACTGCAGGGCTGGCCGGAGCTGTGCCTGGGCCCCTGTGCTGGGTGAGGCCGGGTGACCAGCGTGGGCCTGGGGGAGCCGCTGGACCGAACCTCTCCCAGGAGGCCTCGGTGCGTCCCCATCCCACACAGAGCAGTGGGGACACTGACCTCAGAGGGGGTCTGGCCCCAGGGGTGCACTCGGGACGGGGGGCCAAGCACTGGCCCTCCACCAGACCTGGCGCACAGAAGGGGCTATCGGGTGCCAGCTTGGGCCCGGGGTCTCGCCTGGTGGCAGGAGAATGGACTCACCTGCTGGTTTTGCAGATGGTGGAGACACCGGAGGCCTGGGTCGGGGACAAAGGGGCGCCGGAGGCTCAGCTTAGTGCTGGTCCCCAAGCCCAGGTCCTGCAGGGCGACACCTGCACACAGTGGGTTACAGGAGGGCGGCCATCACACGGTTCCCGAGGGACACAGGAGCTTTCTCCCGGGCTGTTCCCGACACACACCTGACCAGTGTGGGAGGCCGGGGGCGCGGTCTGGGGGCGCGGCGGAGGCGGGGGACGCCGCTGTCTCACCAAGCTGAGCCGCGGGCCTTGGTCTCTGGCGCGCCTGTCTGTTCCCGTTGGCCGTGGCAGGACCCCTGTTTGTGATTTGTCTCCATGGAGGGCGGTCCTTACCTGTTTTAGCTGGTCCGGCCCGCCAGCCCATGCCCAAGTTTGCACACACATCAGGACAGCTGTGACAAAGGAGCCCCAAGTGAGGAACCTCGTCATAGTGGAGAGAACTCCGGAAACCCCGGTCCAGCCCTGGCCCTGCCACTGCAACCCCGGGGTGCGGGGGCCACGCCCTCCTAGCAGGGCTGGCTGAGACCCGGTGAAATGGTGCGGGGGGGCTGCTGTGAAACGTGGTCATGCTAAGTCACCATTTCTAGAATAAACAGTGTCGCTTACTCCAGAAGCTTCTAGTGTGTGTGTGTGCGTGTGTGCATGTGTGCGTGTGTGTGTGGCTCTGAGAGCCGAGGGCGTGTGCGTGGCGTGGGGCCGGCTCCGTGCCGGCTGCACCTGCCTGAGCCCCGCCCGCCCCTCTCTCCGCTCAGAGCAGCAAGATGGGCATGGAGGCGGTGATGGCACTGCTGGAGACCACGCCCGACACGCCGGCCTGCGTGGTCAGCCTCTCCGGGAACCAGTCCGTGCGGCTGCCCCTCATGGAGTGCGTGCAGATGGTGCGCACCCGCCTGCCCGGGGTGCCGGCGTGGGGGGCTGCCCAGGGAGGTGCCTGGGGCTCTCGTGCCCTGCTGGGCTCTGCCGTGCCCCCTTCCCGGCCACAACCCCGGAGCTGCCTGTCCTTCCGGGCCTCTCAGGGCCCAGCCAGCAGGCCTGCTGCAAGCCCCCCCGCCCCCCGTGCCCCTCCACGCGTGTTACACGGAGCGGGCGGCAGGTGCATCGCACCTTCTGTTGTGGCCCCCCTTCCGAGTGTGTTGCTGCGCCCCCCAGCGGGCCTCAGGGTATCCGAGGCCTGCAGTCCTCCAGGTGGGGGAGGGAGGTGTGAGCACATCCCCAAGATGCCCCCAAGGTAAGACAAGCCCGAGACAGGTGTGGGAGCTGCAGGGAGCTGGGGAGCCCTGGGGAGCCCGTGGGGGGCCTGGGGAGCCTGGGATCGGGAGGAGCCAGGGGAAGCCCAGGGGAGCCGGGGGGGGGGGGGGTTGTTGCTGGGGGGAGCCAAGGACACTTAGCTTCCCAGAGCCAGTGGCCTGGGACAAACTGGCTTTGCAAACTGGGCAGGGTGGGGCCCTGGGGCTAGGATGGGAGGGGGAGGGGGAGCGGGTGGCCAGAGCCACGGGGACATCTCATGTGGTCGGAGCAGGGACCACGGAAGCGGGGAGTGGGGAGCAGAGAGAGGCTGAGAGGCTGGCTGTGGGGACACTGGGGTGGGGGGCTCGGTAGGTTTGGGGGGCCCTGCAGCTGGGGGCAGAGCGGGGCCTGCCCAGGGGAGGTGGGCTGGCGCAGGAGGGGGGCCTCCCTGGCGCTTCTCCTGGACAATCCTCCAGCGGCGACCTCCCCTGGGCCCCGCTTTCGGGCAGGCTGGTCGCCAGTGGGTGGCGGGTCTGGGGGCCAGAGCAGCCTCACCCTTCGTTCCTAGGCCCTGGCTGCCTCCCACCCCCTTCCCAGGGCTGAGGAGGAGCGAGGCCCGGGTGCCCCTTCCAGGGAGGGGAGGACCTGGCAGGCCAGGTGGGGTCCCCTCGGCCCCTCAGCCCTCTCGATTGCCGGCAGTGACGGCTGCCCGGCGGGTCTGGGACAGGCCCCCCGCGTTGGGCTCGGACGCATGTGCCAGGCCTCCGCCTCCAGCCTGTGCATCTTGTTTTCTTTAAGACCAAGGAGGTGCAGAAGGCCATGGATGAGAAGAGGTTTGAAGAGGCCATCCAGCTCCGAGGCAGGTGAGGGCCTGGGGGGCCTGGTGTCGGGCGGCTGTCTGCTCAGCGGGGCCCACAGCAGACTCCGAGTGGGTCGCACACGGCCACCGCCGACACGGGGACGTGCCCACCTGCAGAGGTGGCGCTCTGAGACCCTCCTCCTAGGGCGTGCATCGTGTAGGAGGCACGGGGCCCGACAGTGGCCGAGAAGTAGGCAGGCTGCGTGGATGTGCCCTGCGGGGCTGGCGGGGCCTGCAGGGCGCTGGGGGGATGGGGGGGACACAGCACAGGGAGGGCACCTGGGAAGGGGGAGGGGGACACTACAGAAGGCAGCAGCGAGGCAGGCCCGGAGGGGCCAGGTCAACTGGCCCTGCGGGTCTGCTTCCTGTGGTTCCCGTGGCCACGCTTCCCGCCCCGCTGCGGAGCTGCCGGGACCACGCAGGCTGAAAGCGGGCGCTCGCTTTGCCGAGAGGGGCGTTGGGATTGCGTGTCCGTGGGGGGTCTCTGCCGCCCGGCGATGGCGCCCAGCCAGGGTCCGTGGCGACAGGAGTGGGGAGGTGGGCCGTACCCGTGTCCGGTTCCTCTGAGGCTGTGCTGCCGGCCCCGTGCTGTGCTGAGATGTTTGGCTGTGGGCTGCGCCATGCACGACCCGCTTCCTTTCCAGGAGCTTTGAGAACAACTGGAACATTTACAAGCTGCTTGCGCACCAGAAGATCTCCAAGGAGAAGGTGAGGGGCGAGCCGCAGAGCCCACACCTGGCTGTGCCCTCGGCCTCCTCCCGCCTGCCCTGCCACCCCGCCCAGGGAGCGGGGAGCTGGCCCCACTGAGCCGGGACCCTCCCTCCTGTCTGGGGCCTGAGCTGTGAGCTGAGAGGACCAGACCTGGCCTCTACTTGACCAGCAGGTCCCCGACAGGCCTGGGGATTACGCTGGCCCGTTGCTTATCAAACGGCTGGAGGAATTTAAGTCAGGAGAGGAGGTTTAACTCAGGAGACGAGGGATGCAGTGTTATGACACGTTCCAAAATAGCTAAAACCCTCAGGAAGTGGACTCTCTTCAAAATAAAGATGACAGCAGGATTCGTTTCTGAAACCACGAGGGCAAGGAAAGGGTCCCACCAAGACAGTCTTGGACGGTGGGGTCCTGGCCCCCCATTTATCCCGGGAGCTGGTCAGGGGTGGGCCGCAGCTTCTGGCAAGGCAGAGTGGTCCCCACATCCCCTTCCAGAACCGCCTGGGGCATGACCACCTCGGGCGCGTCAGGCTGGTATTACCAGGACCCACTAGAGCCGGGCTGCCCAGCAGAGCCGGTGGCCACACGCGGCCGCAGAGTGCTGGGAACATGGCTGCCCTAGTGAGGTGTGCCTACACGCCACACGGGCGCAGGTTCTGAGGAGTAGCGAGGGAAACGGGTGTGAAAGCACCCGATAGCAGTGTCTTACATTGGTTCCGGGTTGAGGTGATGACGTGTTGGTCCTATCAGGTTCCAGCAACCCTAGGATTAAAAGAGCATCGCCTGCTTCTTTGCGCTCTCCTATCGTGCCTGCGGTGGCCCCCTTCCCTCCACGCACCCGTGCTGCTCGCCAGGGACTTTCTGGGGTGCTGCTGCCCTGAGCCCCGAGTGTGGGGTGGTTGCTGAGGGCCTCCAGGCAGGCGCTGACTCTGGCCTGAGCCACTGCTGCCCCCGTGAGCCGCGCTTGGCCGACAGCGGCCCGAGTCCCGCTCCTTCCTTTGGCCAAGGACTTTGCGGTCGTGAGCGGGGCCTGCACCGTAGCTCATGCGGTCTTGGGCAGAGCCTCGTGGTGTCAGGAGGACAGGTCTTTGTCGTGCCTGGGGGAGTCCCATCTCTGGCCCGTGTCCAGGCTGCCACGAGGACTGGGGCCTCTTCTCCGGAAGCCGCTCTCTGCTGACTTCTGTCCGGGTTGGCGGTCCCCCGCCCCAGCCCCGTGCTCATGCTCTTGTCTCCCTGCCTTCCCTGAAGACCAGCTTCTCCCTGGCCATCCTGAACGTGGGGGCCCCAGCGGCCGGCATGAACGCGGCCGTGCGCTCGGCGGCGCGTACCGGCATCTCCCAGGGCCACACGGTGTACGTCGTGCATGACGGCTTTGAAGGCCTGGCCAAGGGGCAGGTAGGCGTGGCCGTGCCTGAGGCCGGGCAGGGGACCGGGCCTGCGGTGGTGGCCCTGTGTGTCTTTGGTCAGTTTATGACGTGTCCGCGGCTTGCTTACAAGCAAACAAGGACCGAGGGGCTCGCGATGTGGGTTTAAGGGCAAGGCCAGGTCCTCTCCTTGGGTTGGAGGGGGAGCAGCTGGGTCCGCCTTAGCCCGGCCCGGGCCCCGAGACCCCGCTCTGACCTGTGGTAGGACGGTCAGTGCCAGGCACGGCCTCTGTCCCCCCTCCCCCGAGGACGTGCGCTCCCTGAGGACAGGTCCATCACCTGAGGAGGGGTGGGCCAGCACCCCTGGCCTGCCCCCTGAAGCCGTGCCTCCCCGCTGCAGGTGCAGGAAGTGGGCTGGCACGATGTGGCTGGCTGGCTGGGACGAGGTGGCTCCATGCTGGGGACCAAGAGGTGAGCACCCGGCCACCGAGGGCAGCAGCGGGGTGGGATGCAAGGGAAGCCAGCCCTGTGGCCCGGGGCTAGGTCTCCTCTGGCTGGTGGGCTGCCCAGAGCGGGACACGGACCCTCCTGCCTGGGGCTTCCTGGCCAGGAGCTCACTTGAACTCACCTGTGTAGAGGAGGGCTGCTCGGGCAGCTCCGCACCTACGGAAGGGATCCCCTCGGGCAGGAAGGGCAGGAAGTGAGCTCACAGCCAGGTTCCCCTCGGGCAGGAAGTGAGGCGAGCTCACAGCCAGGTTCCCCTCGGGCAGGAAGTGAGGCTCACAGCCAGGTTGTGAGCTCACAGCCAGGTTCCCCTCGGGCAGGAAGTGAGGTGAGCTCACAGCCAGGTTCCCCTCGGGCAGGAAGGGCAGGAAGTGAGCTCACAGCCAGGTTCCCCTCGGGCAGGAAGTGACGTGAGCTCACAGCCAGGTTCCCCTCGGGCAGGAAGTGAGGCTCACAGCCAGGTTCCCCTCGGGCAGGAAGTGAGGCGAGCTCACAGCCAGGTTCCCCTCGGGCAGGAAGTGAGGCTCACAGCCAGGTTCCCCTCGGGCAGGAAGTGAGCTCACAGCCAGGTTCCCCTCGGGCAGGAAGTGAGGCGAGCTCACAGCCAGGTTCCCCTCGGGCAGGAAGTGAGGTGAGCTCACAGCCAGGTTCCCCTCGGGCAGGAAGGGCAGGAAGTGAGCTCACAGCCAGGTTCCCCTCGGGCAGGAAGTGACGTGAGCTCACAGCCAGGTTCCCCTCGGGCAGGAAGTGAGGCTCACAGCCAGGTTCCCCTCGGGCAGGAAGTGAGGCGAGCTCACAGCCAGGTTCCCCTCGGGCAGGAAGTGAGGCTCACAGCCAGGTTCCCCTCGGGCAGGAAGTGAGCTCACAGCCAGGTTCCCCTCGGGCAGGAAGTGAGGCGAGCTCACAGCCAGGTTCCCCTCGGGCAGGAAGGGCAGGAAGTGAGCTCACAGCCAGGTTCCCCTCGGGCAGGAAGTGACGTGAGCTCACAGCCAGGTTCCCCTCGGGCAGGAAATGAGGCTCACAGCCAGGTTCCCCTCGGGCAGGAAGTGAGGTGAGCTCACAGCCAGGTTCCCCACGGGCAGGAAGTGAGGCTCACAGCCAGGTTCCCCTCGGGCAGGAAGTGAGGCGAGCTCACAGCCAGGTTCCCCTCGGGCAGGAAGTGAGGCGAGCTCACAGCCAGGTTCCCCTCGGGCAGGAAGTGAGGCTCACAGCCAGGTTCCCCTCGGGCAGGAAGTGAGGTGAGCTCACAGCCAGGTTCCCCTCGGGCAGGAAGTGAGGTGAGCTCACAGCCAGGTTCCCCTCGGGCAGGAAGTGAGGCTCACAGCCAGGTTCCCCTCGGGCAGGAAGTGAGGCTCACAGCCAGGTTCCCCTCGGGCAGGAAGTGAGGCGAGCTCACAGCCAGGTTCCCCTCGGGCAGGAAGTGAGGCGAGCTCACAGCCAGGTTCCCCTCGGGCACGAAGTGAGGCGAGCTCACAGCCAGGTTCCCCTCGGGCAGGAAGTGAGGCTCACAGCCAGGTTCCCCTCGGGCAGGAAGGGCAGGAAGGGCAGGAAGTGAGCTCACAGCCAGGTTCCCCTCGGGCAGGAAGTGAGGCGAGCTCACAGCCAGGTTCCCCTCGGGCAGGAAGTGAGGCTCACAGCCAGGTTCCCCTCGGGCAGGAAGTGAGGCTCACAGCCAGGTTCCCCTCGGGCAGGAAGTGAGGCTCACAGCCAGGTTCCCCTCGGGCAGGAAGTGAGGTGAGCTCACAGCCAGGTTCCCCTCGGGCAGGAAGTGAGGCTCACAGCCAGGTTCCCCTCGGGCAGGAAGTGAGGTGAGCTCACAGCCAGGTTCCCCTCGGGCAGGAAGTGAGGCTCACAGCCAGGTTCCCCTCGGGCAGGAAGGGCAGGAAGGGCAGGAAGTGAGCTCACAGCCAGGTTCCCCTCGGGCAGGAAGTGAGGCGAGCTCACAGCCAGGGTCCCCTCGGGCAGGAAGTGAGGCTCACAGCCAGGTTCCCCTCGGGCAGGAAGTGAGGCTCACAGCCAGGTTCCCCTCGGGCAGGAAGTGAGGCTCACAGCCAGGTTCCCCTCGGGCAGGAAGTGAGGTGAGCTCACAGCCAGGTTCCCCTCGGGCAGGAAGTGAGGCTCACAGCCAGGTTCCCCTCGGGCAGGAAGTGAGGTGAGCTCACAGCCAGGTTCCCCTCGGGCAGGAAGTGAGGCTCACAGCCAGGTTCCCCTCGGGCAGGAAGGGCAGGAAGGGCAGGAAGTGAGCTCACAGCCAGGTTCCCCTCGGGCAGGAAGTGAGGCGATCTCACAGCCAGGTTCCCCTCGGGCAGGAAGTGAGGCTCACAGCCAGGTTCCCCTCGGGCAGGAAGTGAGGCTCACAGCCCGGTTCCCCTCGGGCAGGAAGGGCAGGAAGTGAGCTCACAGCCAGGTTCCCCTCGGGCAGGAAGGGCAGGAAGTGAGCTCACAGCCAGGTTCCCCTCGGGCAGGAAGTGAGCTCACAGCCAGGTTCCCCTCGGGCAGGAAGTGAGGTGAGCTCACAGCCAGGTTCCCCTCGGGCAGGAAGTGAGGTGAGCTCACAGCCAGGTTCCCCTCGGGCAGGAAGTGAGGTGAGCTCACAGCCAGGTTCCCCTCGGGCAGGAAGTGAGGTGAGCTCACAGCCAGGTTCCCCTCGGGCAGGAAGTGAGGCTCACAGCCAGGTTCCCCTCGGGCAGGAAGTGAGGTGAGCTCACAGCCAGGTTCCCCTCGGGCAGGAAGTGAGGCTCACAGCCAGGTTCACCTCGGGCAGGAAGTGAGGCTCACAGCCAGGTTCCCCTCGGGCAGGAAGTGAGGCTCACAGCCAGGTTCCCCTCGGGCAGGAAGTGAGGCTCACAGCCAGGTTCCCCTCGGGCAGGAAGTGAGGTGAGCTCACAGCCAGGTTCCCCTCGGGCAGGAAATGAGGCTCACAGCCAGGTTCCCCTCGGGCAGGAAGTGAGGTGAGCTCACAGCCAGGTTCCCCTCGGGCAGGAAGTGAGGCTCACAGCCAGGTTCACCTCGGGCAGGAAGTGAGGCTCACAGCCAGGTTCCCCTCGGGCAGGAAGTGAGGCTCACAGCCAGGTTCCCCTCGGGCAGGAAGTGAGGCTCACAGCCAGGTTCCCCTCGGGCAGGAAGTGAGCTCACAGCCAGGTTCCCCTCGGGCAGGAAGTGAGGTGAGCTCACAGCCAGGTTCCCCTCGGGCAGGAAATGAGGCTCACAGCCAGGTTCCCCTCGGGCAGGAAGTGAGGTGAGCTCACAGCCAGGTTCCCCTCGGGCAGGAAGTGAGGCTCACAGCCAGGTTCACCTCGGGCAGGAAGTGAGGCTCACAGCCAGGTTCCCCTCGGGCAGGAAGTGAGGCTCACAGCCAGGTTCCCCTCGGGCAGGAAGTGAGGCTCACAGCCAGGTTCCCCTCGGGCAGGAAGTGAGCTCACAGCCAGGTTCCCCTCGGGCAGGAAGTGAGGCTCACAGCCAGGTTCCCCTCGGGCAGGAAGTGAGGCTCACAGCCAGGTTCCCCTCGGGCAGGAAGTGAGGCGAGCTCACAGCCAGGTTCCCCTCGGGCAGGAAGTGAGGTGAGCTCACAGCCAGGTTCCCCTCGGGCAGGAAGTGAGGTGAGCTCACAGCCAGGTTCCCCTCGGGCAGGAAGTGAGGCTCACAGCCAGGTTCCCCTCGGGCAGGAAGGGCAGGAAGGGCAGGAAGGGCAGGAAGTGAGCTCACAGCCAGGTTCCCCTCGGGCAGGAAGTGAGGCTCACAGCCAGGTTCCCCTCGGGCAGGAAGTGAGGCTCACAGCCAGGTTCCCCTCGGGCAGGAAGTGAGGCTCACAGCCAGGTTCCCCTCGGGCAGGAAGTGAGGCTCACAGCCAGGTTCCCCTCGGGCAGGAAGTGAGGTGAGCTCACAGCCAGGTTCCCCTCGGGCAGGAAGTGAGGCTCACAGCCAGGTTCCCCTCGGGCAGGAAGTGAGGCGAGCTCACAGCCAGGTTCCCCTCGGGCAGGAAGTGAGGTGAGCTCACAGCCAGGTTCCCCTCGGGCAGGAAGTGAGGCTCACAGCCAGGTTCCCCTCGGGCAGGAAGTGAGGCTCACAGCCAGGTTCCCCTCGGGCAGGAAGTGAGGCTCACAGCCAGGTTCCCCTCGGGCAGGAAGTGAGGTGAGCTCACAGCCAGGTTCCCCTCGGGCAGGAAGTGAGGCTCACAGCCAGGTTCCCCTCGGGCAGGAAGTGAGGCGAGCTCACAGCCAGGTTCCCCTCGGGCAGGAAGTGAGGCTCACAGCCAGGTTGTGAGCTCACAGCCAGGTTCCCCTCGGGCAGGAAGGGCAGGAAGGGCAGGAAGTGAGGCTCACAGCCAGGTTCCCCTCGGGCAGGAAGTGAGGCTCACAGCCAGGTTCCCCTCGGGCAGGAAGCGAGGCTCACAGCCAGGTTCCCCTCGGGCAGGAAGTGAGGCTCACAGCCAGGTTCCCCTCGGGCAGGAAGGGCAGGAAGTGAGCTCACAGCCAGGTTCCCCTCGGGCAGGAAGTGAGGCTCACAGCCAGGTTCCCCTCGGGCAGGAAGTGAGGCTCACAGCCAGGTTCCCCTCGGGCAGGAAGTGAGGCTCACAGCCAGGTTCCCCTCGGGCAGGAAGGGCAGGAAGGGCAGGAAGTGAGCTCACAGCCAGGTTCCCCTCGGGCAGGAAGGAAGTGAGGCTCACAGCCAGGTTGTCGGGAGGGCAGCGGCCAGTGCCCAGCAAGGGCACTGAACGGGTGCCAGGCCGCTGGTGAGCCCCGCCACCCCCAGGTGCCCCACCTTTGCATCCACCTCTAATCGGGAATCCCACCGCCACGCCCCAGGCCTGCCTTCTCCCGAGCTCAGACACGGTGCGGACGTGGGTCCTTCCAGCCTGGCGTTCTGTACAGATGCAGCACGTCTGTCTGATTTCTCTCCCACTGCAGGACACTGCCCAAGGGCTACATGGAGAAAATTGTGGAAAACATCCGCGTTCACAACATCCACGCCCTGCTGGTCATCGGAGGCTTCGAGGTGAGGGGGCAGCTGCAGGGGAGCAAGCGGGGGTGGAGGAGACCCCAGGGTGCGGGCCGCCGAGGTGGCCCTTCCGGAAGCCCCATGTGCAGGAGGTTACCTTGAGCCAGCTGGACTGACGGGGCCACCAGGGTGAGTGTGGCGGGGCTGGTGGGGGGGCGGAGGAGAAGGAGGAGGAGCGGGAGGGGCAGCTCTGACCACAGGGGAGGGACAGTGGGGCTGGGACAGCCCAGGCAGGAGGGCCGAGTGGCCGCAGCCTCCCGCCGCTGAGGTGGTGGTCCAGAGCGGCTCTCGGCGGAGTTCTGGGTAGCGGGGGGCACGTCGGTGTGATGCTGGGGCTTGGTCAGCCCCCGTAAATGACAGATATCCACTCCTGCCCTTTCCTGAAGGAGCCCAAGCCCCCGCAGACTGCATGGAGTGGGCTGGGGTCAGGGCAGGGTGGGCGGGCCTCCTTCCTGTCCTCCTTGGAGTCCAGTTTCCCTGGTGAAGGCGGCTGCAGAGCTCCTGGGTGGGGCCTGCCTGGTCTCGGTCCTGGGGTGTGGCAGGTGGGCCCAGACGCCCATCGCCAGGCACACAGCCGGGAGCAGGACCCAGGGGCCCCTCCTCCTGCCTCGCCCGGCAGCCCGGCCTCTCTGGGGCCGGCCTTGAGCCCCCACCGACGCCTGCAGGCCTACGAGGGGGTGCTGCAGCTGGTGGAGGCCCGCGAGCGCTACGAGGAGCTGTGCATTGTCATGTGTGTCATCCCCGCCACCATCAGCAACAACGTGCCGGGCACCGACTTCAGCCTGGGCTCGGACACCGCCGTCAACGCCGCCATGGAGGTGGGGCATGGGGCCGCTGCCCCCGCGTAGGCCGGCAGTGGGCGGACGGGGCGCCTGGGAGGGGAGGGCGCCCAGAGGGGCTGCCGAGGGGTGGGATGGGGTGCGGGGCCCCCACCGAGGCTGGCGGCCTGCATGGGGAGTGGGCAGGACCCGGCTGCCCCCGAGGTCTCAAGGATGGCAGCGAGGGTGTGGCTCGGGGGTCACCAGGGTGTGAGGATGACGGTGGTCAAGGCTGCCGCTGACCTAACTGAGCTACCGTACTGGTGTGGACGTCGGGCCACGGTCCTGTCTGGTGAAGCAGCCACATGTGGCTCTGGGGGGAACCCAGGGCTCCGGCTGGGACGTGGGAGGGTGGGAGGTGGGAGCCCGGTTCCTGGAGGGATCCCAGCAGGCTGGCACCACCAGGGGCTCTCTGGGGGCATCCCCACTGCTGTCCCCACCCTCTAGACCTTTCCCACCTTTGACTGTGACCCCACATGAGCCCAGCTTCCCCAGGGGTTCAGCACCTCCGTTTTGGGGGGGTCTGAAGCTGGAAGGGGGTGTGTTGCTCAATCAAGTGCTGCGTGTTTTTAGATGGAGGAGAAAATACAAGTGAAACAAGAGGCTAAAGGAGGTCCCACCCCACCCCCATCTCCTAACCCAGAGTCCCATGATCCTCAGGGGTTTTCTTTCAATTTACCTCCCATCTGAACTGGCTGTGGATCGCCCACGGCTCCTCTGAACCTTCTCGTGCCCCTGCCCCTCACCAGATGAGGGAGGACGAGGTTCGGTTTTACTTTGCAGCTCTGATTTCTGGTTGAATATTTTTCTATATGTTTATTGCCCATTTGTCAGGGGTTTTTTTGAAATTATCTTTTTCCACCATTTGCCTGTTTTTCTCTGGGCACGTTTTCTTTTTTATTTGTAAACGTTCTTTACATATGTAGGCTATAGACCCTCTGCCAAACATTGCAGCTGTTTCCTCCACTTTGCTCTTCATCTGTTATCTGGGGTTTATCCTCATAGTTCAGACACCAGTAACCTACGTATCTGCTTTATTTCTCTTTCCTCAATTCTTTATTTAATGCTCGAATTTCGTTGAACTGTTCAGTTAGGATTGTCATCATCATTAGCGTCTGCAGAGCACTTACTTCACGTGTCGTCAGGGCCCCTGTTTACGAAGACCCTGCCCTGGCAGAGTGTCTTCCCCCGTTGGCAGATGAGCAGATTAAGGCCCAGTGCGTCCCTGGCCCAAGGTCAGGGAGAGCCTCCTAGAGCGTCCCTGGCCCCTACCCACTAGATGCTAGTGACACCCACCTTGTCCTGGGGGCACAAATGCCCGGGCTGAGGACCCAATTCCGTGTGGCCGCGTGGAGGGCTTGTGGTGAGGGCTGCCAGTGCCCTGGGCACATGGGGCAAGGTCCAAGCCGCTCCTGATCTTCAGTCACTTTGGGAGAGAGACCCGGGTCCCTGCAGCGTCGCGGGTCCCCGCGATCCGAGGGGAGGGCTCTGACCCGCACCCTGGTTCTCAGAGCTGTGACCGCATCAAGCAGTCGGCCTCGGGGACCAAGCGCCGTGTGTTCATCGTGGAGACCATGGGGGGCTACTGTGGCTACCTGGCCACTGTGACCGGCATTGCTGTGGGGGCCGACGCCGCCTACATCTTCGAGGACCCCTTCAACATCCAGGACTTAAAGGTGAGCCAAGCCCGTACCTTTCTCCCGGCCAGGCTGAAGGGTCCCCTCCTGAGACACAGCGGAGCAGGCCTGCGGAGGAGCCAGGGCCCCCGCCAAGCAGCCATGGCCCAGCAGGCTGGGGGCTCGCTGCCTTCGAGGGGACCCAGCCCGTGACCCTCTGCACCCCTCACCCTCCCCCTGGCAGTGCCCCTGCCGCCCTGTGGCCTCCGTGGCCGCTGGCCCCGGCCCTCCCAACGCGGCTTCACGGTCCAGCCACAGGCCCACACCCGCACCGCCCCACACAGCCCTCCAGCAACCGCAGCCCGGTCCCCGCCCCCCACCCCAGGCTGATCTGGGTCTTCTCAGCCCCACCTGTTGGCTAGTCCAGAATAGCCCCTCCCAGACAGCCTCAGGCTGCGGGAAGGGGTGTGCAGTGCTGGCTGCTGCCCCCGACTCCGCTCAGCCCAGGTCTTCACCCCACAGGCCAACGTGGAGCACATGACCGAGAAGATGAAGACGGACATCCAGAGGGGCCTGGTGCTCCGGTGAGGCTGCCAGGCGAGCCCGCAGGGTCCAGCAGTGGGGGCAGCTGGGTGGAGCAAGGCTGGGGGGCTTAGGAAGGAGTGGGTGGGGTCGGGCTTTCCCGAGAGCCTGTGGCCCGGCCCGGAGGGGCTCAGCATCCAGGCGAGGCTCAGGCCTCCCCTGCCGCTCCCACCCCGTTCTTCTTCCCAGAAACGAGAAGTGCCACGAATACTACACCACGGAGTTTCTGTACAACCTGTACTCCTCCGAGGGGAAAGGCATTTTCGACTGCAGGACTAACGTCCTGGGCCACCTGCAGCAGGTACGGGGTGGGGGAGCACGGATTCCGTGGAAGGCTGCTCCCTGGCCCCCGGCCCCCAACTGTGCCCGGGCCGAGGGGTCCCAGGAGGCCATGGCAGGATGAGGACCCCTCTCTGTGCCCATCCTCATGGGGCACCTGGCTGTAGGTGCCCCTTCGTCCTCACACCCCCGAGCAAGGCTCGCATCCTGCTGAGGCCTCAGCCTGAGGAAGGGGCGGGCCCGGGAGCCACTTCCACCCTGACAAGCCCCCTCCCCTTCTGGCCCCCTGGAGGCCCTGCAGCAAGCCCGCGCTGTGGGTTCCAAGCAGACTGAGGGCCGTGTGCACCCCTAGGGCTCCCCTCTCCCGGGGGGGGTCTTTGCTCACTGGTGGTGGGACCTGCCTGCCAGATGCAGGGGCCCACGGAGGCCCCCCAGTCAATGAGTAGGCAGCCCACTGCCCGGCCTCTGGAGGTGGCTTTTAGGCCAGATTTGGGACGGAGAAAGGGGCCGGGGTCCTGCAGGTCGAGGGGAAGGGGTGTCAGCCCAGCAGGGCTCACCTGAGGTCATGGCAGGGCCTGGTTGCTGGGCTCGGGCCGGGGCTCGGCTGCCTGAGGCCCAGCTCCTCCCTGAGGGCCAGAACCTGGCCTCACCCACTGTGTTTCCAGGGCGGGGCTCCCACCCCCTTCGACCGGAACTACGGCACCAAGCTGGGGGTGAAGGCCATACTCTGGATGTCGGAGAAGCTGCGGGCAGTCTACCGCAAGGGTGCGTGAGGGAGGTGGTGGGTAGCGTGACCTGTCCCCGCCGAGGGCCCTGGGTGTGGGGCTGCCAGCACGTGCCTGTGTCCACAGGGCGGGTCTTCGCCAACGCCCCCGACTCGGCCTGCGTGATCGGCCTGCAGAAGAAGGCGGTGGCCTTCAGCCCCGTCACCGAGCTCAAGAAGGACACCGACTTTGAGTGAGTCCCTCCGAAGAGAGGGGTGGACCGCCGGGCCCAGACCTGTCTGGACCGCTGATCCCACAGGGCCGCCCGGTCCCCACACCCAGGGCTGACCCCGGGTCCCTGTTGCTCCGGACGGGGCAGAGAGTGAGGGTGGGGTCAGCCATGGTCGGGTCCGCAGGCGCTCGCGGTCTGCCGAACCCTCCTGGGGGCGGGCCCCGGCACCTCTGAAGCGCGGTGGCCGGATCTAGCCTCCACATGTCCCGGGTCCCGAGGTCCAGGTGTCCCCAGGGGGCGTGCGGGGCCCAGGTTGGGGTGGCGGCCCGGGAGCTGACCCGCCCCGCCGCTGGCACCGCCTGCCCCGCCCCCTGGCCCTGACCCCGCCCCGCCGCAGGCCCCGCCCCCGGCCCCGCCCCTGACCGAGTCCCGGCCCCGCCGCAGGCACCGGATGCCCCTGGAGCAGTGGTGGCTGAACCTGCGGCTCATGCTGAAGATGCTGGCGCACTACCGCATCAGCATGGCCGACTACGTGTCCGGCGAGCTGGAGCACGTCACCCGCAGCACCCTCAGCATCGAAACAGGCTTCTGAAGCCGCGTCCCTGCCCCCGCCTGCGCCCGCCTCCCCCCCCCCCCCCCCCCCCCCCGCCCCCACTTCGGAGCCTGGGCTGCTGCCTCCTGGAGCCTGCGGGCGGGCGGGGGTGGGGGTGCACCCTGGCTCTGGGACTCTCACTGCCCAAGTTCCAGCCTGCTGTCCGCTCGGCTCTCCCCCAGGACAGAGCACCCTGGGCACCCACCTTCCACGGCAGGGGTATGTGGGGGCATCCGCGTTTGGACACCGCCGCCCCTCTGCCTCGGTACCCCGAGGTACCTCTCCCCAAGCCGGCCCTGCACCCTCACCAGCCCTGGGGGCGCAGCAGCATGGGTCTCCGTGCTGGAGTGGGGACGTGCCCCGGCGCGCCTCACTGTGACCCAACCCCTGTGTGCACTGACCGCCGGGGCTGAGCAGCGCTTGTCACCTTTTCTAGAAATAAAATCACCCCGACTGTGGGGTGCTGTCAGTCTCTGGAAAGCAGGGCCTCTGGAACCTTCTAGGGAGGGTGGGCAATCTGGTGGTTGGTAGCTCCCCACCTGCACACACGGGTGTGGGGGCCTCCTCTGGGCTCTGGGCTGAGCCCGGTCTCAGGGACACGGGCCCTCTGGGGCCGCACCCTCATCCCAGGACCAGCAGCCCCTGCCCATGTGAGCTGATGAGCTGAGCGCCCCCCCATCCTGCGGGGTGACCTGAGCCCCCCAACCCTGTCCTGAGGGGTGACAGGCCTGGCCTCCCCCAGTCTTGGGAGGACTTCTGAGCCTGGTTCTTAGGCCCCAAGTCTGACCCGGACCATTCCCCCCGACTCAGCCTGGGGTCTCAGAAGTAGAGCCAAGGATCCCGGGGCAGGTGGCTGAGGGCAGGCGGCCCTCGCTCCGCAGTGTGGCGCCGGCACCAGGGTCCTCGGGAGGACGAGCTGGATGTCGACCTCGTGGTCTGTGCTTGGCAGGTCCCCGTCACCCCTGCGCCGGCTGTCCATCCACGTGTGTTCCCACTGCAGTCACCCGGGCCCTTCGCCCAGGGCTGCTCTGCCTGCACTCCTGCCCTTGGCACCCTTAGAGGTCAGGACGAGGTTCTGGGACCCAGGAGGTTTTGTGGGGAGGCCCACAGGCCAAGTTGGGGGTCCCCGGGTGGGAGGGGGTCTCCCTGTCGGGCCCAGGCTGCGGCCCACCGTCTCAGGCTGCCTTCGTGTCCCCACAGACCCTGGCAGGGAGCCTTGGTGACTCCTGGGTGCCGCAGGCCTGGCTGGGCTGACCTGTGCTGGGGGCCCACGCCAGCCTCACTGTGTTGCCGAGAGCCTGGGGGCTCCTGGGTGGCCATTTCTGGAGCTGGGGACCTTCCGGTCTGCTTTGCCAGCCCTGGGGCAGGCCAAGGGGGGACAGTCCCCCAGCGGTCTGAGCCTCTGTCTCAAAAGACCAGGGGCAAGTTTCCAGGGCCCAGAAACCTGAGTGTGTATGTGTGCATGTGTGTAAGTGTGTGTGCATATGTGAGTGCCTGTGCGTGTGTGCACGTGTGCACACCTATGTGCCTACATGTATGTGCGCACACGTGCCTATACATATGAGCGGGAGGCTGGAGCTCAGGGGTGGCGACTCCCTTGGGGGGGCGACCCTGGCTGGTGGCAGCCGTGTCCCCTCTGTCCTCACCACACGCCCGCCCCAGCCAGGATGCCATGCTGGCCCAGGCACTGCCCAGTGCCGGCCTCGCCCTCGCCTGGCTCCACTTGACCCCTGCGGTGCTGGGGCCAGCCCCTCCCAGGGTGCCCAATGCCCAGCCTGGGGGAGGGGGGAGGAGCGCTGGAAGGCTACTTTTCCAGGGTTTTCGGGTTGGTTTGGCTTAAATGTGCAGTGTGTTCGGATGCTGGTATAACGAGCACTTGGCGGTCGCCTCAGCAGCCGTGAAGGACCTGGCCCCGTGCCGGCCTCCGAGGCGTGGACGCACCCTCCAGGCCTGCTCCCTGCCTTCAGGCACTCAGCGCTCCCCAGGGCGTCCCGCGCGGGGCACACAGGAGGCTGCCTGCCAGGCTGGAAGGACGTCCGCGGTGCCACCGGCCGCCTGTCCAGCAGCTGGGAGGCCCAGGCAGAGGCTGCGGCAGCTGCAGAAGGGCCGAGGTGTCCGGGCCCAGTTCCTGCCCTGCTCCTTCCTCCCTGTCGCCCCCCTTCCTCCTCTCAGCCAGCTCCTGGGCTCCCCAAGCAAAAGGGGGGTCGCCCCCTGTTCGGCCGGGTTTGGTCTCACCTGGACCTCGGCCCTTCTGAGCTGCCTGTTGGTAGAATTCCAGCGGCAGCAGGAGGGTGTCTTCTGCTCCTAGTTGCTGAGCTCGGGGAGGGAAGGCCCTCGGCCTCCTTAGCCCTGATCCGGGGATGCCTGGAGGCGGGTGAGGTGGGGCACCGAGGTCACCGGATTAGGGCAGGCCCACCAGGACGCTCCCTTCTGTTAACTCGGAGTCACCTGATTAGGGGCCTTAACTACATCTGTGCAACCCCTTCACCTTGGCCATATACGGCCGTGTATCCATCACGTTCACAGACTGGCCCCCCATTTGGGGGTGAGGATCTGGTAGGGTGTACACGCCAGGGGTCTGGGACCTGGGGCCACCTCAGAATCCTGCCCCCCGCCACAGACAACAAGACTGGGCCTCAACTGCAGGAAAGCATGTGTGTAGAAGTTTCTCAGAACAGGATGTGGGTGGGGTGTGAGGCCAAGGGCGCGTTTTAGGGGACGTGGCTGGGGAAGGAAGGTGCTGCAGGCCCAGGAACGGGGTGAGCCAGGGACCGGGCATCACCCTCGGGCTCCCTGAGGCCGGGACAGGGCCCTGGGAGGGGCCGGCTGGGGTCTGCTGCGCACTGGGGTGCTGGGCAGGCGTCCACGTGGTCTGGAGAGCAGGGATGAGGATCCACCTGGCTTGGGAAGCAGCCGGATCCCCACGATTCCTGCAACCCGCCCCCCCCCCCAGCCCCACTGGTCTAGGGCCACCCGGCTGAGCAGGGTGGGGAGGGCCTGAACCCTGCGCCCCTCTCAACCCTAACAGCACCCCTGAGGCCCAGGACGGTCCTGGAGGGCAGCTCCCCAGAAGCCACGGCCCCCTCCCTGAGCCTGGTGCCCACCGGGGAGGCTGCCCGGGCAGGCTCTGGGACGCAGGTGACCACAAACGCACAGTTTTTCTGTCTCAGCGTTCTTGCATTCTGTCTCACTACGCGAAGACGATAATTTCAGGCCCTGGCAAACGCTGCTATTCCTGCGAGCTTTCCAGGGAACACAGCCCATGAGTCAGTCTTGCGGGGGTGATGGAACTTTGAGAGCGTCCACCAAAGTAGACACTTGTGCAGCAGGTTCAACTAGAGCCCTTCTCTGTAATTCTGCTGGCGGCGGGGCTCGGCAGGTGCTGGAGAGCATTGAAGACTACCCCAGAGGCTCCTGCGCAGCTGTGCTCACGACAGGACTGTGGGAGGGGCCTCCCCTGAGGGCCTAAATGCAGGGGGGTGGGGGGAGGCCCTCAGACGCTGTCCCAGACCCTGGACAGTCCGGCCAGGGGACATCAAGGCCACATGTAGTGTGTTTGTCTCAGTCTGATGGTCGAGTCGGGCTGCTCACCTGTCGGGGTGCTCACCTGTTGAGGTGCTCACCTGTCGGCAGTCCCGCCCATTGGGCACGTGGGGACGGTATGGTGACGCCGTACTGGCTACTTGTTGACGTCTTGAGGAAGGGTTTACGCAGGTGCTACACCCCTGGCCTGGCTAAGGTCCATAGGTTTGTCTCTTCCAACCCTGCCCTGCCCACCAGTGTCTGCAGAGGGGGCAGGGCATGTGTCGGGCTCCTCAGGTGAGCTGTGGCCACACCCACCTCCCTCACGTGACGCTGTGATGGGCAGCTTTGCCCTTTACGTAGAAATAGCAAAAAGTGACAGCCCTGCAAGAGCAGAAAGATGCCGACTTCCCAGGGACCAGGGCCCGTGTTGAACAGGGATGAAGGCACTCAGGTCGGCTACAGCAGGGCACAGACCAAGCTCGGGGTCCCGCGTGCCCACGCCGTCCTGGCTGGCTGAGCGGCCACAGGAGCACAGGGAAGGCACAACTCATACTGGCGGCACTGCTGGCCTCACTCGGCCAGGCCACCGTTCGCATCCACTCCTAGCGGGGCCAGCGCTCTTCCTCGGCCCGAGAAGATCCGGTGATCGCCACGGTGGCATCCCGCTCGGCATCCCCAGGTGCTCCCACGCCCTGGCGGGGCCCTTCAGAACCGCAGGCTCCCCGGGAAGACACCAGGGCCCGTGTCCATTCACAGCGCCCTGAAGAACCGCTGTCCTCAGGGAATGCTGGCAGCCAGGACCCCTTGTTTCTTGTCTAATTTCCCAACTGGTTTGACGGGGGCCCCGTGAGCATCCCACAGCCCCTCTGGGGACAGAGGCCCCACAAACGCTTCCCGGAGGATGACCATCAGAGGGAAGCCCCAGTGTCCCCCTGCAAACAGGGCAGCCCTGGGCTCGGGGACAAGGTGGGTACGTGGCCCCTGGACGGCTCCCTTCCACTCCCGCTCCTCCTGCAAGTCGCCCCCAGTCAGCACGAGCAGAGGGCAGCCCCGGCTGAGTCCTCCCCAGAACTCGGAGCTCACCTCCTGACCCGCTGGGGGGCGGGGGAAGGGGGCTGAGGGAGCAAACTGGGGGGTGCTCGGGGTCCCCACCCACCTGGCGGCCGGGAGACGGGGTGTCGCCTCCACGTGGGAGGCTCTGCGGGGGGGACACCGGCCACCTCCTGGCTCAGGCTGTGCTGCAGCCTGGCCCAGCGCCCCACGTCAGGTCAGGACCCAGATCTCGGCCTGTCCTGCCACGAGTGTTGGACGCTGCGTGCGGCACAGGGGCTGCTGGCCCAGGTGACCCAGTGGCGGGGTCCGAGATGCAGTGACCGCCCTCGCTCCTGGGCAGCAGCTCCGTGGAGAGCACACTGCGTCTGGCCCGCCTCTGGCTGCACTGGCCAGCGTTTCAGACGAGCGATGTGTCCTCTTGGGTCTCAGCCCTCTCCTCCTTAAACGGGGGCCAACAGGACACACACACAGGCTGTAATGCCAGCCCCTGCTTTGCTCCGAAACCCCACCTTCAGGGCTACCTGGGGCGAAGTTGACAGCTGGGACTATGACGTGCCCACAAAGACCGGAGGCCTGGGATCCAGGCCAGGGGTGGATGCGCGGGGAGCTGAAGAGTCAAGGCGCTGAGGCGGGCAGCTCACCCCGACCAGGGCCCGAGTCGAGGGTCCCCGACTTAGGCGTACCAGATCGTGGGGCAGGGGAAGTGGGTGTGAGCCGCGCCTGGTGGGTGGGGAGAGGGAGGGTGTTAACGAAACATAAGCACGCCCAGCTCGTTCTAACCAGGACGAGGCTTTATTGAGAGCATCCAACGTCCCGTAAACACGAGAGAAGGCACGTGCACAGGCCGCGGCCACCCGTCCTAGACGGCCCCGCGTGGCGAGTCCTCGCTTCCCGCGGCCGGACCCCACCCGCTGCCCTGAGAACTACAGGGGAGCCCCAAGGTGAACCACCGCCTTCCCCGGGGCCTCCCACGAGGCCAGCGTGAGACGGTGGCACCACGAGTACAGCTTCATCTTCCCGGAGCCGGTGGTCTTCCGGGCTGGTTTCTTGCACACGTTGTGGTCAGTCCCCCTTGGGTCTGTGCAGCCCTCATGCAACCCGACACACCCTCGGCTCCCACAGGGGCGTGGATGTTCCTGCCCCGACAGGACACCAGTCCCGGTCATTCCAAGCCCAGCAAGAAGGGACCTCCCCTAACGGCTCGGAGGGCACCCTCCTCCCCTTGCACTGGGGGCACCAGGAAGGACCCCAGGGCTGTGGAGGCACCGCCCGCATCCCGGTCACCGCAGCAAGGCCTGCGACTCTTCTCAAAGGAGGAGAACATAAGACGCGGTTTCCAGAAGGCTGTCCCTTCCCACGCAGCTGCGTCAGGTCCCCAGACAGAAGCGGCAGGCCTGCTGTCCGGGTCTTCTCACTCGGGCAGCACAGACCCTCTGTGTCGTGCGGGGCTCTCAAGAAGGGACACCAGTGCCCTGCAGACAAAACGTCCCTGGAGGCGGCGGGCAGCCCATCCCTAAGGCTGCCACCGTTCTGGAAGTCTCCTATGGTCAACAGAAATCCACCCCATGACAGAGTCAGACAACTGGCTGAGAAAACATGCGCGAGCGACTGCCCTTACCTTTAGCAAGAATGTCAAGGCCGTGCCTGTCATTCAGGAAACATCTGCTTCCAGATCAGACTTTGGAAAAATATTTATTAGGGAGGACGGCTGCAAAGCCCACCTTCAAGAAGAGGCAAGTCGAGGTGGCCCTGCCATACCGGAGGGCATCTGGCTACGGCCCCTCACAGCAGAGGGCACAGGGGCAGGTCTGCCCAGCCAGCCCCTCCTGCCCTGGCGTGGTGCCCATCCACAGCGAAAGCTCGGCTTTCCTGGGTGGGCGAGGCTTCCTGAGGACGCAGCCCTGTGCGCCGAGGCTCAGCCTGGGGTCGAGCAGAGGCCGCAGCTGTGCCCCGCCCCGCTCTCCCAGGTGTTCGGGAAGACGCCAGGCTTCAGCTCAGGGTCCCCGCTGACAGTCACTCCATGGCCTCCTGCAGCTCCTGCTTCTGCAGGGCCTGGAGCCGGCTGACCACGCGCTGGTGGACGGCCTCCAGCCCCTCGCTGTCTAGTTCCCGCAGCAGCAGGAGGACGGCGGTCAGGATGTTGTTCTGGGGGCACAGAGAGTCACCGCGTGAGCATCACGCCTGCGAGGCCGGGCCGCCCGCACCACGACACACGCGCACATCGCGGGAGCACAGCCTGCAGGAGGGCGGCCTTGCAGGCAACAGATGGAGACTCCGGCGGACGGAAGCCACAGTCGTGGCACGGGTGTGGCACTCACCGCCGGCAGGGACTTCCTACGAACTGACTTACCTCCTGTTCACAGCCCTGAGGCCCAGAGAGGCTGGGCGGCAATGCAGCAGGGGCCAGAAGCAGGCTCTCAGCAACATGCACTCAAATGCACACGTGCTTAGTGTGTGATGCACCCGTGTCCACATAGCTACACCTGGTTTCCATCTGCATTTGAGCAGGGAAACATTGCCACTTCTACTAGGAAAATTCTGGAAGGGTTTTGCACAAGGCGGCTACTTGAGCTGATCCCTCTTGTGGGATGACCTGAAGCACAGCCGCAAGCCGGAGCATGCGGCCCGTGTGGACACGTGAGGACGTCGCTCAGAGGCTCACGTCTGGGGTGCTGAGCCCTGGCTCTGCAACGCCCTAAGACTCCTGCTCCCCTCAAATCTCACCAGCCCTCCCCCATGTCCCCAGGTCTTCCTGGCCACCGGCACCTTGCACTCGGAGGCTTGCGGGGGGCTCGATACCCACAGGGACACCCAGCCTGGCCGGGACCCTCGGTGGCAGAGCCAGGGCCCTGCTGTTCTCTGCTTTCAGAGCAGGTGTCCTGTTTGAGCAGGTTTGATGGTCTTTCGTTTGCATTTATGGCAGGCGCGGAGTTGAACCAGTGTCTTCACTCTCTGGTCCACTCTGCGCTGCAGAGGCCCTGGAGTGGGAGTGAGGGTGGGGGGAGCTTCAGGCCTTAGCCCACCTGCTGGGCAGACCTGCCACTGGGGACGGTACACACCTCAGGCTCCTCCCAAAACATGTGGGAAGTGTGTGCAGGGACCCTGAGCTGCCCCACGCGGCCACCTCACTGAGAGTGTTGTCACGAGGGGACAGTGACCTGCCGGGGTGGGGCAGGGCGGGGGAGACTAGCCACAGGCCAAGTGACTGCTGCCAAGATCGGCCTTCAGCCTGCGGTCACATCTGTCCACAGCCCTGGGGGCTGGCACTTCCAAGGACGGGGCCTCAGTCCATCCACTTCTGTACCTCCCGTGAGCTTTGCACGCATTTCAAGTGGTCACCACATGAATGAGCGAGGCCCAGCCCGTGGCTTCAGGCAGCCTCGCTCGGACTGTGGTGCCCCCCTTCATGATGCCACAGGGAGGTCACAACACCTGACAGCTCTGGTCAGGCCGAGCCAGGGGCTGGAGCAGGTGCTGGGCCTCCCCACAGACCCTGGTTCTGCTCAGACAGCTCCCCTTCCCACGTGAGCCGGTGGCGAGGCCCCCTCTGGGCTGAGCTGACTGGTGACCCGTTCCCCTGCCAATGACCGGCTCAGGGAACTGACACCGAGCCTGCTGGGGGGCAAGGGCACGTGGGGAAGATGTTGCACTGGTAAGAGGACACACGGCAAGAAACGGCCCCACCCTTCTGCCGGCCGCGAGCCTGGAGCAGGGCATCCCTGTGAGCGCGGGACGAGCCCAAGCACAAGCCAGAGTGACACGAGAGGACTTGGAGGGACCCGGGTCTTCGCCGATGTCACTCAACTGCCCACATGACCTACTTATCGTTCAGCCAACAAGCTGTGATCCTTACAGGGATGCCTGCGGAGCCGTGGGGCCTGCCGCCTGGTCACTGCACAGGGACACCGCCGCTGCCCTGGCCAGGAGGGTCCCTGCCTCTAACCGCAGGCGGGAGGCCTCTCCCCAGGCAGCAACCTTCCCGCCCCCAGACCGCCCTCGGCACAGCCCCGGGTGCGGGGGGGCCCCCGCTGTGCACTCAGGCACCCCTCCTCCGTCTGCCACGTCCAACCAGCTTAGATGTAGACACAGACACCGGACCCAGACGGTCGACTTCCCACCCTCTAGGGCCTGGCTTCGCGCGTTCCTGTGGTGTCTCCAGCCCCCGGCCCCCGACCCCCGGCCCCCAATCTCCACATTCTGGGGCCACTTCCGGCCAGAGCAGCTTCTCTCACACTCACCCTGTTCTTGCGACTGCTTTGGGCCGCCCTCTGCGGGAAGGAAGGAAACTGGTCCCGGGAAGGGCGCTTCAGGCCGAGCTGCCCCTGGATGCTGCTGGCGGGGGCGGGTGGGGGGAGGGCAGTGTGCGTGAGGCCCGGGGGGCACGGAGCCCCGCCCGCACTGTTCACACAGCATCTGTGGGCCCAGCGCCTCGGGGCACAGCGAGGAAGAGGCTCCTAAAAGCGGACCCCACCCCATCCGCAGGGAGAGCCCCACTGCAGGACCCTGCTTCTGGGGGGACAGGAGCAGTGGCCGGGGGGCGGGGCAGCTCTACTTCTCTGACCCCTGGGGTCACCTCCCTGCTCCTGGAGCTCCCCCCAGGGCCGGGGGGTGGGGCACGAGCACAGATGATGCACGAGCCCCGGACAAAGAGCAAAAGCCATGTGCCCTCCCTCTCCCGCCGCGGGGCAGCAAGGCGCACGGGCCTCATCTGCAAGCGGGCGCCTGGCCTGGGGCCCTGTTGTGAACAGTGGTCTCCACCACGTTCCCCAAGTCCAGTTTCTGCCCACAAACGTCTGTGACAATCATTCAGTTGAGGTGCCCTGTGGGTCAGGGAGGGCCCGGCCCTCCCTCAGCCCACCTGCCCCGCCGTCCCCAGGGTTCCTGAGGCTGCACAGAGGCTCGGTCGGCCACGGCCGTGGCCACGAGGCTTCCCTCCTGCGCAGAGGGCCCTGCACGCCCACTAGCCCACCGCCCCAAGTCCACCACTCCCTGCGGAGGGCTGGTCCCACACGCGCACGAGCTCCCTGCCCTGGGCCTTCTCTTGGCCACGTGGCTGACCCCAGGCTGGGGGCCCCTGAGAGCCAGCCCAGAAACAACCACCCGCACGCCCCCTCCAGCCCCAGAGGCACAGCCGCGCGCGGGAGGACCGGGCAGGCTCGCGGGCCACACCTGGTCTCCTCCTCGCCGAGGCTCAGCGGGTCCCGTGGCATCTCGGCGGCGGCATCCACGGCGCTCGGGGTGTAGGACAGCTCGGGCGGGCCACTCCCCAAGTCCTCTCTGCTGGGGGCCGTGACCTCCTCTCCCTCCACCAGCGCTCGGGACACCTCCTCCTCCGTCACAGCTTGGGGGGGAGGGGAGGGGGAGGGGCAAGACATCAGCGGCCTCACCGCGAGCGAGCCCCCTGAGCCGTGGCCCGGCCGGCCCTCGGCGCTCAGCACGGTCTGCTTCGGAGTTGAGGCGGCTGTCTGTCCACCCCGACGGCCAGCCCCCGGGAGCAGGGCTGGGTCCCCCACCATTGCATCCCGCCCTGGAGGTGCTGGAGACACGACTGATGGCCAATGACTGCTTGTGAATCTGAATGTCAGCATTTGCCAAAAGCAGGTAGATACTCATAAAAAACCCTAAACTAAGACAGGTTTTTAAAAGGAACAGACTACACTATATTTCTTCTATTTCACTCACACATGACAGTTTATGTGAAGTTTATTTATATTAAAATCATTCACCTAGGAGAAAATAATCGTGCACATAAGGGTCAGGAACCAGCACAGAGAACGCCAGGGGATTCACAAGAAAAAGGCATGGCCCTGGAAACGAGCTGGAACCCCAGAGGTGGGAGCAGGAAGGGCCCACACACATCACCTCGTGGGTGATGGAGGAGACGCAGGGTGAAACTGCAGGAAGGCGCCCCCCATCCCCCCACCCCACCCCTCCAACAGCAAGGCAACCCGGGGTGGGGGGGGTCAAGGAGCGACGCAGCGCCCTCACCTGCTGGCATCACCACCTTGGGACCCTGTCGACCAGCAGCGATGCTGCCCGGCCACCCAGACCGTCACGTGCTCCCGGGGCAGGAGGACGAGCATTTGGAGCAGAGGGTACTTAGCAGGATAAAAAGGAGAAGCAGCAACTCAGCGCTTCGATGGCGGGACAGAGAAACAACTATGCGGGTTCAGCTGAGATCCTGCACTCCGCGAGGGGCCACCCCGGGTGGCAGACGGCACAACCTGGGGCACCCCGAGGAGGCCGGCCTCCCCGGCCCCTGCGCGAGGGCAGGGGTGGAGCCTGCTCGCGTGCGACCCGGCCCGCGGGCACCTACCCTGGTTGTCCAGCTTCTGCAGGTGAGGCAGGTTGCGCAGGACGGTCATGCGGTAGAGGTGAGGGCAGGCGCCGCAGCAGGGGTTCTCCGCCAGCCACAGCACGCGCAGGCACGGGAGCCCCTTCAGGTAGAAGAGCTCCGCCAGACTGGGGATGCAGTTCTTGCGCAGGTAGAGCTCGCTCAGCTGCCAGCAGCGGCTCACGGGCTCCAGGGTGGAGATGCTGTTGACGCTGCGGGGAGACGGCCGTCAGTGCCCGCCGGGGCACCCCCGCCCCACGGAGACGAGAGCGCTGCTGGGCCAGTGCCCACCTGCCCTCGCCTTAGAAGTAGGTCTGACCCGGCATAGCTAGTCAAGTGCAAGGGAGGGCCCAGGCCCAGGAGAAAGCCCTGGGGGCGGGGGAAGCTCCTCTAGCTGAAGGTGGGAGCGGCAGCCCCCGCTCTGTTGAGGCCGCGAGGAGTCAACCTTGGGGGTAGGAGGTCTCAGCCCCCTTATAGGACAGGAGACTGCGGCCTCCCTGGGACACACCAAGCCCAAAGCTGGCAGCGGCCAGGAAAACCCATGTGACTGAGAACCGAGCACTGAACTTCCAAACCCCAGGTTCACAAGAGAAACAGCTACCGGTTTAAATTATGAGTGAACCAGAGACAGGAAATCAGCCAGGCACCAGGCAGAAACCTACAGGTCTGAGCTGACGGAACGGGATCACCCCCTGCACACCCAGTCGGACCAGCTGGCTGAGCTCGAGGGGGGCAGCCAAGCACCCTCATGCCCTGAGCCCCAGGCCGCAGGGGACCCTGCCCGACGTGCCAGACCGGTCTAGACCACCCTTTGCTGGCCGCTGCATTTGTGCTGGGCAGGCTGTCCCAACTCCTGCCTTAGGGCCGCTGCTGCCACACCCGACACTCGCTTGTCAACGTGGTTGCTGGAGTGCTCGGCACCACCTCGCCCGGCAGCCGGGACGAGGCTGACGCCATCTCACCGCCAGCAAACCCAGGCTTTGGGATCCTCACCATCAGGGAAGCTGCGCAGGCCATGGGGTGAAGCGAGAACTTCAACGTGCAGGGCCCGGAGTCCCCTCCTCGCCCACTGGGCTAACGCTGCCGTTGCTACAGACCGAATGTGTCCCCCAGATTCAGATGCTGAGATCCTGACCCCCAGTGCAGTGGTGTTAGGAGGTGGGGCCCCCATGAGCGGGGTCAGCGCCCTTATAAAAGGGACCCCACAGAGCTCTCCACCCTTCTGCCAGGTGAGGACACAGGGCGAAGATGCCGTCTGTGAGCCAAGAGGCAGCCCCTCACTAGACCCTGATCTCGGGCTTGTGGCCTCAGAACTGCGAGGAATGAATGTCTGTAAAATCCCACTAGAGCGGCCAGAATGGACTAAGCCTTCCTGCCCACGGGCACTGAGACCAAAGCCAAACGACGTCATCTCACAGGACGGCCAACCCGCATCCAAGCAGCAGTCCCCACCAGTTCAAGCGGCCAGACAGCCAGGCGACAGCCCTGGGCACTGTCCTCCCTCGGCTGCGGCGGTGAGAACCCCTGCTGCACGACAAGGGGGCCTTCGGCTCAGAGGCCCAGCAACTTGCCCCAGGTTCCTCAGACAGCGCTCGGCAGCGACAGGGTTAAGTCCGCAGCCCGCTGCAAGTTTCCTGCTGTCTTTGGGTAATGAAAGTGTATACATTTGTTTGTCAGGTAAGGCCTTCTGGGGCGTGGGCTCAAATCCCAGCTTCACTGATAATCGTACCAGGTAAGTGACAGTGGACGGCTGGCTCCTGCACATGCTGGCGCTCCGTGCTCCCCACTGCACCTGCTCTCCTCGCCTCCACCCCACCCCACCCCGGGGCCACTGCTGCCTTCACCCCCGTCTGATGGGTCTTACAGCCAGGGAAGCCAAGGCACACAGGCCCGAGCTGGGCCCCGGGTGGGAGACCGGTCCTGGGCCCACTCCTTCATTCATTCCTTCATCCCGCAAGAGGGTGCCGGCCTGAGCCTGTCGGGTCAGGGCTGGGGGTGCGTGAGCACAAGGTGGGCGGCACGGCACCCACCAGGTGACCCTGGAAAGCGCAAAGGAGGCCGAGCAGAGGGCTAGGGAGGGACAAACAGGATGGCCGGCTCTGTGATGAGGAAGGTAAGTCACGGGATCTGCACGGGACCAAGGGCCTACGACCCCACACACAGCGCGAGCCCTGCGACCTTCTGAGCTGCCAAACAGGGAGTCTGCCTTCCTTACAGGGCTTAAATCTCCCTGAGGTTTCAGGTGTGGGGACCTGCAGAAAGCACCCACCCTGGCATCTGGGCATCTGGCAGGGTCAGCTCCCTCCCGGGCCCAGAGCGGACAGGACAGAGCTCAGGGCTGGAGGGCGTTCCTCCCTCCCCCTGACCCTGCAAACTCCCCAGGCGCCTGAAGCCCCAAAGGCAGTATTTGGTTCTTTCGAGGCTTCCTTTGTTAAACCGCTAATGGCTCTGGAAGAGGTCAACTATTACCAAGGACAGATCGTGTGATGCAGGGAAGCTGGCAGAGCTCCAGGCAGTGACAGAACCAGGAGGGCGGAAAAGGCTGGCGCGCTGGGGCAGACGTGGTCACGCTGGGGCGGCTGCTCACCGTTAGGAGGGCGGCACCCACTGACCCCTGGACGGGCAGGCGAGCTCAGGGGGAGGCCCGGGTGCCCTCCAGGAAGGGGGCGGAGCTGCCAGGCCCTCGTGCTGCCTGGGCCCGGCCTGCAGCAGCGGCCCTCCCAGACCTCGTTGGGAATTTTCAGGTTATCTAAGGGCCTACAGGAGGGATCTGAACACTTTCCTCCTCCTCCAGCCCCAGTGACTTAAGAGTGGGGCGGGCCGGCATTTAGTACCTGAGGGTGATCACTTCCAGGCTGGGCATTTCCCGGCAGATGGAGATCTAGGAAGGAAAAGAATGTGATTTTGCAAAAGTCGCTGGGCGCTGGCCCTGTGACGTCACCCCTCTCCAGCAGCCAAGAGAACCAAGATGGAGCCGCAGTCTACCCCACGCCAAGGGCCTAAGCAGAGGAGCTTCCTTCACCCCAGGAGCACGCAGGGCTCTGCATCCCGCTCCCCTCTGCAGCCCAGACGTCCCCTCTACCTGATGGAGAAACGGGCACCCTCTCCACAACTTTAAACAGCATCATTACTACCAAATGCTGCCAGCCCTCGAGACGGAGCATTCCTAATTTTACATGCCCTCGAAGGACATTGGTAAGGGGAGCTGAATGGACAGAGAACCTTTCTTCTTGCTGCCCCTGACATCCAGGGAAAGGACAGAAGCCGCTTCTGGCCAACAGAGCTGTGCCAATAGGGAGACAGGCTTGAAACTGGATCTCAGACCATCTTAACACTGACTCAGCGGAAGAGAGCAGTGGGGCTCAGGATGGTCCATGCAGGCTCCCTGACCTGTAAGGCTGATGAACGGTGAAGCCCCAAATATCTGTGTGCCTGCCAGACACCACGCATGGCGCCAGATGGGGTCCTGACATCAACAAGCGCGCTGCCTGGTCCGAATGCTTCACATTTGCGGTGGATCTGTTTTCTGTTACAGTGGTGTTTTGCTTCGTTTGTTTTTGCTGCTGAATAGGCAGCACTTCAGCTACAGAATGAGGCGGAACCGGCTCTTCTGGACAGCCCTGACAGCATTTCCAACTTTGTTTCTCAGAAAAGGTATGGTTCAAGGTACAAAAGAGAAGTCAATAAGAACCCGCTGACTAGCACCCACACTCTGTACGAGCTGGAGACATTCATCCCAGAAACAGGCAGCGGGGGTAGAAATCTATTCATGGACTTACAGCTCAGCCCAGTGGCCCAGTTCCGTGCTCCGCCCCCACCCAGGCCCCATCTCTTCCTGCCATGGGAGTCGGGGTGAAGCTGGATCTGACCAAGGGGAGGAGCTGAAGTGAAGAAACTCCTCGGGGACGTGACGTCCAGAAACCCATACAAAGAAACCTCCAGCTGAGTGCACTGCTTCTTAAAGTCAACCAAGCCACTGGGGCTCTTCCCCGGGTGGGAGCAGGTCTGTGCCTTGGACCTGCCCGCTCCTCTGAGAGGCCTGCCTTTCACCTGCAGGAGAATGTGTGCAGGAACGTCACAGTGCACTTGGGTGCTACAGAACTTTTCTTTCATGAGTGGTCCCGCCTTACAAAAACTGCTCAAGGAACAAAGGACTGGTCGGCCGCCTGGATCGAATGGGAGCGGTCTGTCAATTTAACCAGCCTCTTGGGGACCAGGGATTGTCTGGAGATGATCAGCATGATACTTACATCAGTGAGACGGCTGCCCCTGGGGAGAGAAAAAGACATATGCGCTTTTATTTTGTTAAAGTTGAATTTAAAACATTAAAAACAAAAATTAATGACAAACGTCTACAAACTTTAAGAGTCTGTGATTTTAACGACAAAGTAAAAGACAGCTTTCCCAGATAACTGACAAAGGTGCCAAAAATCGTTTCCTGGTTGATTTTGGACAAAACTATTTGATACTGGCGGGCTCCTTCGCAGACTAAGGCACGGGCAGAGGTTGCCCCATTTGAAGGACACAAAGATTTACTCATTCTCAAGGCTGTTTCACTGAGGGATAATTCCCTCACTAATGTGCATAAACAAGGGAGTCTTTGTAAGGGCCAAGTTCAAAGGCTAAACATGCGACTTATGAAACACACTTCAGAAAGCCTGGAATAGGGCTGTTATGCCTCCCCGCTTAGGGGAAGAATGACCGCCCCACGCAGAACAAAGGCACGCATTATTGAAAACAATGACAGGGATGCTGTGGCCAAAATACCAGAAGTGCAGCGCAAAGAGAAAGGCTTTTAATGAACAGGCAGAGCTCACTGCGGTCAATCTGCCCGACACCAGTGGGAGGACGGTCTACTTCTGGCTGAGCGCCACCTGAACTGTCCAGTGTACAAGGCGCGTGGAGCCGTGCTCTGAACCCCCAGTGAACGTGTGCGGACCTTTCTGGAGTTTCAGAAGTACTTCTGGTCCTTCCTCGGCTCAGCTAGGCCTGGCCGCCCTGCCTTTGAACCTGCACCTGTATCTCTTCCTGTCACCTCCCAGACAGTGAGTCCCCTGGGGACAACCCCTCTCCGCACCCCCCCAGGGCTCAATTACAAAAATGTTTACTGAAGCATCACTCTAGAGTCTCAGTTTCCTTTCTTTCCCCTAGCAAGGGTGTCAATCACCTTGATCTCCCACCTTATCAGCAGGCCTGGCTCCCAGGGACTGCTGGCAATGTCAGAAATGAGACCTGTCCACAGAGGGAAACGTCTGCCCACTAAAGCTACCTAGAAGCCCAAGAGCCAGTCTTCAAGGTAATTCCAATTGTTTCCAGCAAGGAGGGCAGCTTTGGAGCTGTGTGTGAAATACCACTGCTCAGGAGGAGTGAAAATTCTGAAACGACCTTTCCCCAAAGGCCCCCTGAGCTTATGGCATCACCTCCCAGAGGCTGTGAGCCCCTGGGACCGGGCAGACCAGCCTGGACAGGGGCCAGGAAGGTGAGGCCAGAGGTGCCCCCCTCCACCCCGAACCCCTCTGCATCCTCCGCAGGCCCTTCTCGGTCCCGCCCCAGAGCAGAGGGGGCGGGCTGGGGTCCCCGCTCCAGGGCCGAGGTGCTGGGCAGGGGTCTCCATTCCTAGGCGGCTCTTCCCAGCCCTGTCCCAGGGAGAGGGTCCCGGGAAGGGGGTGCCGGGCAGCGGGGAGGACACGCGGGGACGGCCCCCGGCCTCTGGGCCTCACCAGCAGTTGAGCTTCCGCACGCTGTGCAGCTCTGAGGCCTTGGCCCGGGACAGGACCATCTTCCGCGTCAGCTTCATGACGGTGGGCCGCCCAGAGCCCTCACCCCAGCCCAGCTCTCAAACCCCCAGCTTCCACGGAGGCCATCCACCAGGCCGCGGCGTTTCTCCAAGAGGCGGGGCCCGCGTCGTCAGGGGCGGGTGCTGAGAGCCCATTGGCCGGCAGCGAGGGGGCGGGCCGGCGCGAGCGCAGTGGGGCCGCCTGGGCTTCTGCTCCGCGCATTGGCTCCGCCTCGCCCGCTCCGCTGTGCCCCCGGCGCCGCGCGCCCGGTTCTGCTCATGCGCATTGTGGGGACGCCCGGCTCTGACGCAATTCTGGCGCGGCTCTGGCGCGATTCTGAGGCGACAGGGTTGGAGACTGCAGCCAGCCGCGGGACCCCGGTTGGGTCCCGAATCCCAACCCCCGGCCCCCAGCCCCCTCCCCGATCCCCGAACCCTGGACACCAACCCCGGGCCCCAGTCCCCGCCCCGAGTCCCAAATCCCGAACCCCATCCCCGGGCCCCAGTCCCCGCCCCGAGTCCCAAATCCCGAACCCCATCCCCGGGCCCCAGTCCCTGCCCCAAGTCCCGTGCATTAGAAGTGATGGTCTCCTAACTGCCCTGAATTAGAAAGATTTAAAGTGTTGAGAGGAGAACTCCAGGACAGTCCCAGGGCTGCGTTGATCCTCTCCCTCTCAGCATTTAAGGAAAGGCGGCAGGTGCCAAAGGTACGGGCCAGCCCTAACAGAGACCTCGCAAGTACTTAAACATTTTAGAAATCAAAGGTTACTTGGGCTGCAAAGTACATTTAGACAGGTACCCGGGATCTCAGACCCGTTAGAATTGACAAGACCAAACCCAGCCTCCTCTGGGACCTCTTTCCCATTAGGCCCTGGTCCAGTCTTTGGCCTGCCCAGCCCGATCTCAGCAAAGATCCTGCGAAGTCACCCCCACCCTTGATCTCTGATCGCCCTCATTATCTGATTAAGCGCCTCATGCCTCCCTCACGAGTGGTAGCTAATCTTCTTGGCCTGTAGTTTGCCAGATCCCCTGCCCTTGAAGTCTCTTAGTAACTTTCCATCCACTGGCCCCTCACTGCTCCTTGGCTGTAAATCCCCCTTTTCCTTGTTGAACTTGGAGTTGAGCACAATCTCTCTCCTCTAATTGCAATAATCTTGAATAAAGTCTTCCTTACTCTTCTAACACGTGTCAGAATAATTTTTTCTTTCACAGGGGTCAAAGGTTGCTTTCCCATGGTGTCACAGCCACACCCGAAGCCCAGGGACCTGGAGAGTGGTGAAGGACCTGCCTGTACAAGGGACCCCTGGCAAGACCAGGGGTTGCAATTCAGTGGGGGAGAGTGGAATTTTGCTATAGCATCTCCCATCCCATCCAAGCCCACCATTTTTATTGTAAAGACAATACAGAGAATTCTAAAAAAAGAAAAGCATCCCCACAGTAGTTTAACAACTGCATTTTCTGTATTTCATCCTGTGTGCCGTATTTTGCTGGGACACACTGTGTTGTGAGGGGTCTATCAGTCAATTCTTGCCCTGAGCCCCCTCATCCATGCCTGGGTTCTACCGTATGGTGGGTGGGCCCAGAAACAATCTTGAGTGAGTGGAACCGGGTGCGAGGGGCGTGGGGCGGAGGGCACAGCTAGCTGGAGCACAGGTGGCCCAGACCCCCATGCCACCTCCACCGTTGTCCCAGCGCCTGTGGCCACACGGGGGCTCCTCTGATCAGCTGGTGAAGGATGGCCAGCTCAGTGTGGGGCTGGAAACTAGGGAGCTGCAGGATGTCATCCTCCGGTGGCCCTGAAAGACTGGTGAAGGCCGATGCCTGCAACAGGCAGAGCTTCGAGCAGGGTGTCAGCCTGGGGTTTGGTTTGATCCCACTTGCAGGCTGGTAAGTCAGCCTGTTACTCCTTCGCGGGTGCCGGCAGGAGACTGCGGCTCCTGAGTCAGAGACAAAGGACGGTTTATTCCTCGCGGCACCGGCACGTTTGCGTCAGCGCCCCGAGCCGAGTTCCACGGGAGCGACGCGAGGGGCTCAGTGGATGCTCACTGCCCACGCTGTGGGTTCATGCGGTGCCAGGAGGGATCAGGGAGCTCTGGATCCACCGCTTTTCCAGTCACCAGTGAGCAATCCTCATCTTGGTCCAGGGGCGACATGTCTCATGTCTCACGGTTACCAGCTGTGGGAACAACGCAAGGAAACGGCCTTGCAGCCTTGGCACACCAGCGAGACCTGTAGGTGAGCAAGAGGTCCCGGGAGTGCTGGCCCCCCACGTGGAGCGCCTGTTCCTCCGCTCTGGGGTGGGGAAGAGCACTGACTTTGGGTCACGCGTGGACTCACGGGCGGGCAGGAATGGCCTGACCCTCTGGGTGGTGGTGGGACCGAAAGGAGAGAGACGGGAGAATCGGGAACCGGGAGGTCCGGCAGAGACACTCGGGGTGGGCCGCGGTGCGGAGATCCTCATACGCGGCAGTGAGGCCACCGGGCACCGCCCACGGACGAGGCGCTGGACGGCCAGGGAGGGCAATGCCTCGGCCAGTTGATGACCATCAGCCTCTGTCCTCAGCCAGCCCGGTGCTGGCTGGTGAGTCAGAGAGGGCAAGGCCATGGTGGCCCAGACGGAGGCCGCACATGGTACCATCTCTTGGAGAGACGGGACGGTGATGCACTCGGGCAGGATGGACACGTTCTGGGGCTGGCCTCGGCTTTCCCGCCCGCAGGGACTCAGGCAGCACCATGGTCTGAAGGCTCGATGTGGTTTGATCCACCAGCACAGGGTCCCGCAACATCTCGTCAGATCAGGGGACCCACATCAGGGGCACGAAGACCCTGCGTGATCTGGCCCCTGCCCCCTCCCCTCATTTCGTGCCCCACTCCCCTGGTGCACTCCACCGGCCACCATGGCCTTCCTGGTGGTCCTCAAACACACGACTTGAGTTCACCTCGGGGCCTTTGCACCTACTCTTCCCTGGGTCCAAATGGCTTTCATCGGATTGTTCTGGTTCAATCCATCACACTTCCTTAGAAAGTGGATCACTTCCTCAATGCACCCTGCTGAGAAAGGCCGTCCCAGCTTGCCTGACACGGACCCTGTGACCTCCAGCTCCTGCCCCGCTGAACTCCTCAATGTTTTTCACGCCCTGAGGTGGTTTAGGTCATTCTTCCCCTGGACTGCGGGTCTGGGCTCCTCTTTTCCCCGGAGCCCCAGCCCCTAGACAGGGTCTGCCCGTGGTGAGGCTGGCTGACCAACGTGCATGCAGGGTCTGCAGGTGCCTTCGGATGCCAGCTCTGGCAAGTCCCCGAGTCACCGCTCCCTCCCCACCCACTGGGGGTGAGAAGGTTTCCTTCCACACTGGGTCGTGAGGACTGCCAATGGACGTGGGAACTTAGCGTGGTGCTTGGCAAGCGGACGGGAGCTGGGGGGTGGGGGGACCAGCCGAGCGATCGAGCCTCTCTGCCCTCGTCCACCGACGGTGACGCTGGCTGGTGCAGAGAGCAGTCCGGACGGACAGACTCGGCTGCAAACCACAGAATGGACTTGTGGAAGAGAAGTGAGTCCTGTGCCTATTCACTTTATTCTGTGTCCTGACTGTCCGGGCCATTTCCATCTCCGTTCTCATCCTTGTCGCTGCAGAATGAATGGGCCACCTGGTAGAGCTTTCTGGGCGGGCACACAGCCACGAGGGTGTCCACGGTCTCTACCCTCCTGGGCAGCACCACCGCGCCCACTTACTTCTATGGGCAGTCCTTTTTGATTAGACGTTTCTGGAATGCAGTTCATCCTTTGACCTCAGAAATGAAGTGATGAAGGAAAACAAGGTTGTCCCCCAGCATGAAGCCCACTTCTCTTGGTCCCCTCTCTAGACCAGGGTCAGCAACCCACAGCCAACAGGCCAGATCCAGCCACTGCCTGTTCTTATAAATAAAGTTTTATTGGCACACAGCCAGACCCATCCGCTTATGTTTTGCCATTGGCTGCTCTCTCGCTGCAAGGGCAGAGTTGAGTAGTTCAAACCGAGACCATCGCCCGCAAAACCTGAGCTATTAACCATCCGGCCCCATACAGAAAAAGTCTGCAGCCCCTGCTCTAGGCTCTGGCCATGTTGGCTCCCAGCCCTCAGACCCTCCCCGCCTTCCTCTGCTCTCCTCCAAGGAGCCGCAGCCTGGCCTCTCTTTGCTCCTGTGTATTATTCATGACCAGGGCTCGCCATGCTAATCGGTTAGATCACTATCTTTTCAGCGATTGTGGTTTTTCTCTCGCTGCCAGACCAAGGGGCTTTATATCTTGGGCATGATGCCCGTGCTGTAACAAAGTCTTCTGCGCTGCATTTCCTTTACCTGAACTTGAAACAACCCTCGGTCAAGATCAGTACTTGCTGCTCTTGTACTTTATGGTTCCTGCTTTTTATTTTTATGGAAAAGACATTTCATAATTGCTCTTGCAGCAGTGTCCGGCAGGTGGAACAGGACCTTCTTGTGAAATATGTTCGTCTCTAGAAGGGAAAGAGCCCCACAGGGAACAATGTGGGCACATATGTTTCGTCAGAAGCCTGATTCATGAGATACTTCACCTTAAGCAATGTTCCCACAGAGGCCCTGGGGTACCTGGAAACGAAAGCCAGCCCGTCTGCACCTGTCCATCGGATGGTCCTGCAGTTACTTCTGTCTCATGAAATATTAACTTCCCCTCAGGGTGCTTTTAGTCATGATGGCTCTTGGGCCAGAGGGCATCAAGGAAGGAGCCCTGGGTGAGAGTATGGGCACAGCTGCTGACCAGCAGCTGCAGACACGGGTGGGTCTCCTCTTCCTTTGCCTGTTGACTAGGGTCTGAGATGCCTTTCTGGGGTTGTGGCCGTCCTCGTAGCAGGATAAGTCCTGTAGCGGCCACTCACTGAGCGCTTGCTGCTTGCGGGCTCTGAGGGTGCAGCAGTGATGTCTGGAAGGCTGTGCCCCTGCAGCGTGCAGTCCTGCAGGCCAGAGCTATTGGGTAACACCCACTGTTGCTGTTCTTTAACTCCGTGGTGCCAACCACCTTGGAGGAGTGGCTCCAGCTGCCTTTAAAGCGGCTGGAAAAAACGATCAAGTGCTGTACAAGGGGCTCTGATGGGTTCCGACACCTTCCCCAAGCTGCTTAGAAACCTCCTGATGACTGGAGGGTGAGACAGGGGCCAGCCTTTGGCCGGTGGACCCGTGGCACTGCCGGCTGGCTGCTTTGCGGAGAGGCAGGGGCGGGTGGGGGCGAAGGGCCTTCCAGAGGGGGGTGCTCCGGGCAGGAGTCTGGACACTAGGTCAGCACACCCAGGGGAGGAAATGAGGGTCAGCAGGCAGCCCCCCGGGCCCTGGGATCAGAGAGGCACAGGACCCTGTTCACTTCCCTGGACCCTGAGCAAGGGCCCGGGAGTGGCCGTGGGGCCTTGTGGGGTGGCAGCTGGGAAGGAGAGGGCAGAGGGCCTCTGTTGGGTGAGAGACTTGTGGCCAGGGAGTTTGGACCTTTAGGGAAAGTTGGGATCAGTCTTTCAGAATACAGTCAGTCCCCTCTGCCCTCCAGCCAGGAGGACTGAGCGGGGCAGGGCAGCCAGGGTGGAAATCAGGCACCTGTGGGCCCAGGGGCCGACACGTGCCAGGGTGGATGCTATGCTTTCGCATCTTTCCGGCTCCTCCTGCTGCCTCAGTTCCTGCCTTACCGGGAATGGTCTCCTGGCTTTGGGGCCCCCAGGAAGACAGGTGACGGCAGGGATAGGCCGGTAGGGGAAGTGGTTGACCCAGTCCGGGGGTCCCCTGGGTCTCCAGCTCCCGCTGACACAATCCCCACCCAGCCCTGCCCACCCCCCCAGGGCTCTTTGGACTTGACCAGAATCGCTGCCCCGGGTTTGCACGTGCCACCAGCCTCTCGGGAGGGGATGTGGGGAGGCTGACCCCGCAGCTCGCAGCTCGGGCGTCTGGGACACCCTGCTCCTGCGGCTGTTCTCTCCTCTTTGGCTCCGGCCTCGGGCGCGGGACGGGGCGGGCTGCGCTCTCCGGAGCCGTGACGCAGAGCGCGCTGCGGGCCTGAGATGCGGGCGGCCCCGCGGGGCCAGGGCTGCAGTCCTGCGCAGCGGCGCGAGTGACGCGGGGGCGCGGGCCTCCCCGAGCAGGTAGGCGCGCCGGCCGGGGTGGAGGACACCGGGGTGCGGCGAAGGCGCGGGTCGCGGGGAGGACGCGCAGGGGTCCAGGGGCGCCGGTCGGGCCGGCACAAGCGGAGCACAGGCTGGGGTGCGTGCGCCGCGGGGTGCAGGCGCGGCGGCGGGAGCTGGGGCGCGGCTGGGGTTCGGGGGCGACTGCAGGCTCTAGGGTCTGAGTGGGCCGGGGCGCAGAAGGCTGGGCGCGGGCCCGGGCTGGGCTGCTGGTGCGGGGCTGCGGCGGGCGTGCGGGGACGAAGGCAGGGACCCAGGCAGCGCGGGTGCGGGCGTCCGCTGGGCTGCGGCGCGGGACGCAGGCGCTGCGACAGGGCTGGGCGGGGTCTGTCCGGGGGCGCCGTGTCCCAACTTGGGGAGATCAGGGACTTGGCCATCTCAGGCTCTTGCTCCGCCCCCGCCCCCGCCCCCGCCAAAGACCCCTGTGGCTGGTACTTCCTTTGCCCCTCACCCCGCGTGTGGCTATTTATAGTCTGGAAAGTGCTTTCACAGCCAGGATTTCAAAGGATGCTGGAGCGGGAGCCGCTGGGAGCAGCTGCAGGGTTTAGAGGAGTGGAGAGGGGGGTGCGCATAGGGCCGCAGCCGGTGTGCCCAGGCCCGCTTGCGGTTCTGTTTGCTGGTGAGTCTTCTGGGCTGGGGCGGGTGGGGTACCAGGAGGAGCCCTGTCTTGGTGAGTCTCCGTGGCCTTGACCCGTGGTCTTGAGTGGGACATTCACCCCCCTCACTCCCCTCTATGGCCACAGCTTCACATTCTTGCCAGTGTCCTGTGCTAGGTGACGTTTGTGGGTGTGCGTGTGGTGTGGCCGTATATTCAGGCCTATGCAGTCAGGTACTCTCTCTCTCTTCTTGGAAGTCATTCACTTTTAGAGTTTTCTCAACACACCTGTGCTAGTTGCTTATGAAGAACTTTAGCTGTAAAACAGGGTGGCCAAGTTTGCTTTTAGGTGATATGTGAAGAAAGCAACTGACGATATGATTTTGGGGAGAAGAACCCCAGAGAAGGTTGGATGGGGGGCTTTGTAAGGTCATTGTCAGCGCTGGGCTTCCGGACTCTCCCAGGGCCTAGGCTGCTGGACAGGGAGCTGGGTTGGGGGAAGGAACGGGGGAAGGAGGGAGGAGAGGGTCAGGCCAGCATCCCCCCTGCAGCTGGGCATGGGAATGCTTACACATGGCTGGCTCTGTCCCCTGAAGTCTGATGGGGTGGTGGGTGGGAGGACTGGTGTTTGACACGTTTCCCAGGGACCTGTTGGCAGCTGGGATTTGAGAAGATCCGCACAAGCCTCTGTGGGTGTCTGAGATGGGCAACTGTCTGAAAAATGTGAATCTGAGCAAACGCACTTGAGTTTCTTAAGACCAGGTCCTTTATTGCTCATCCTTTTGCTCTTTGTCCTGTACAGGACCGAGCCCTGGAGAGGGGGGCGGGAGCTGCCTCTAGCCCAGGTCCCCTTACAGACTAGCTGCCCGGCTGTGCGCTTTTCAGAGCCTCATTTTCCTCTTTGGTCACCTGGAACACTTCCTACTCATCTGCTTCCCTGAGAAGCTGGTCGTGAGGCCAGGTGAGCTGCTATATAGGACTGCAGATGGCGCTGTAAGGGCCACACAGGTATAAGGCCCCCTCCACCATGAGTGCTGTGCCAGGAAGCCCTGGAGGGGCTGCAGAGCCAGCGCTGCTCACTGCCGTGTCTCAGTCCGTCCAGGCCACTATAACACAATTCCACGTTCGGTGGTTTATAAACAGCAGACATTTATTCCTCACAGTTCTGGAGGCTGGAAGGCCAAGATCAAGGTGCCCGCAGGGTTGGTGAGGGCCCCCTTTGGGTTGCAGGGAGCTCTCGGGGGTCTCTTTTATAAGTACCCTGATCCCATTCACGAGGGCTCCACCCTCCTGACCTAACCACCACTCAAATGCCCCATCTCCAAATACCACCGCATTTCGGGGGGGCGGTTTCAACATAGGAATTTTAGGGGAACACAGTCAGACCATAGCATTCTGGCCCCCAAAATTCATGTCCTTCCCACATGCAAAATACATTCACTGCATCCCAACAGGCCCCAAATCTTAACTCATTCCGGCGTCCACTCCAAAGTCTGAGTCCAAAGTCTCCTCTAAATACTACCTAAGTCAGGTGTGGGAGGACTTGAGGTAGATTCACCCCGAGGCAGAGTCCTCTCCGGCTGTGAACCTGGGAAACCAGACAATGTTACCCAGTGCAAGTTCGTGTGTCCGACGGACGCACAGTGAGGCCAAAACAAACTGAAACGTCGGAGTCTGGAGCAGAGAAAGGTTTATTGCAGGGCTGAGCAAGGAGATGGGTGGCTTGTGCCTCCCAAAACCCCAAACTCCCCAATGGCCTTCAGCAAAGCATTGTTAAAGGCCAAGTGATGGGGGGAGTCACAGGGTCTGTGATCAGCTCGTGCACAGTTCTCTGATTGGCTGATGATGAGGTAACGGGCGGGGTCACAGGGGCTCACATTATCAGTGCTCAGGCTCCAGTGGGTCTGCGGGCTACATGCTCACAGTCAAGTAGTTAACATCTTCCGTTTGGTGGGGGAGGGGGTGGGTGGTTTCACAGATGTGAAACAATGCAGGAAATGTACAGCAGAGGATGTGGGGAAAGGGCCTGCCCCCGGAAGGCACCATAGGGTCCTGCATGCTTACAACAAGCTGTGTGCTTCCAAAACACAGTGGACGGACAGGCGTAGGGAGGACATTCCCATTCCAAAAGGGAGAGATTGGGGAAAAAGGCAGGGTGACAGGGTCCTGAGCAGGTCTAAAGCCTTGAGGCCCACTGCGGGGTGCTCCTGCCCCTCTGCTTTGCTGGGCACCGTCCACTGTGCACGCTCCTGGCCCGGAATCACAGGCCAGGGGCTCCACCGGTCTGGGGCTGCCCTGCCCCACACACTGCCCTCGAGGCAGCCCTCTGCCGGGGCGCGTGCCCTGGGCTCTGGGCACCTCCATCCTTCAAATCCGGGGGCAGGTAGCCACGCTACCCCCAGGGCTGTGCACGCTTCCCATCGGCAGAGACAGCATCTTGCAGGCGCTGCCACACCAGACTGGCTGGGGCCACACTCCTGCTGAGGAGTCCAGGATAGGAGGGGTACAGGGCAGCTGGGCCCCCCTTTGAGATCATTCTGCCCCTCATGCCCTCCCACTCTGGGCCTGTGCTGGGAGGGCAGCCCCGTGAGCTCCAAAATGCCTTGGGGTCAATCTTCCATTGTTGTGGACGTGGGTCCTGGCTTCTGTTGAGATGGCTGACCAGTCTCCCCAGCTAGATGAAAACAAGCAGCCCACCTACATCCTTAGCAAACCTGGCCACACCCTGCATCTTCCGTCCTGAACAAGCTTTCTCATTCCTTTCCTTGTCTATAGGCTGAGAATCTCCCAACTCTCTAAACTCTGAATCCTTTTTGATTAGAAGTCCATCTTTAGGTCATTTCTCTCTCCTCACAATTTGCTATAAGCATTCAAGAGAAGCCTTAGCTGTACTTTCAACACTTTGCCTCGATGCTTCCTCAGCCGAATTTCCGGTTTCATCACTTACAAGTTCTGTCTTCCACAAAACACCAGGAGAGGAGCAGTTCAGCCAAGCTCTTTGCCTCTTTATAACACGATCCCCTTTCCTCCGGTTTCCAACTCTTTATAACACGATCCCCTTTCCTCCGGTTTCCAATAACATGGTCCTCGTTTTCGTCTGAGACCTCGTCAGAATGGCCTTTACCATCCACTTTCTACCAACACCTGCTCGTGACCACTCAGGCTTCTTTAAGGAGGCTGAGGCCCTCTCTCCAGCTCTCCTCTCCTCTGAGCTCCCCTCACCAAACTTGCTCTGTCTGTCCGCAGCGATGGAGGCTTCTTCTAGCACCCCTCCGAACTCTTCCGTTCTGCACATTGCTCGGTTCCAAAGCTGCTTTTCCATTTGCAGGTGTTTGTACCAGCAGCCCCTACTCCTGGTACCAATGTTCTGTGTTATCCCGGTGCTTTCATGTGAGGGAGGTTTGGCTCCTTCTTCTGAGCAGGTGTGGGCGCCTCTGGGAGTGACCCTGCCCCAGGAACAAGGGGGACGGGAGCTGCCTGGAGGAGGGAATGAGAATGCAGAGGTGAGGGTGGCCTGAGCCCTGCACGCCAGCGACTGGGTGGCTGAACCCCAAGTGCCCAGTGTGGAGCTGAGGGACCCCGAAGAGGGTGGACCAGGAGGGCCAGGGGGTCCAGATGAGGGCTGGACGGGTGCCTCACTCCCCGACAAGTCCCCGCCCCTCCCCAGAGCACAGTGACCGCATGTTGACGTTGGATGAAGGGTGTTAGGGAGGGGAAACTCCCTCCGCTGCCCCTCTAGGGTTCTCGTGGCTGGACTAACAGTAAAATTTACACAAGACAGATTAGCAGGAGAGAAAGAAACTAATTTTAATTCATAGAAATGGGACCTAAGAAGTGGCCAAAGCAGGCAGCTTTTATACTTTTTAGTATAAATTTGTAAAGAATTGACAGGACAAAGAAACTCAGGTTTTGGGTGCCCAACGAGTGAAGGATCTAAGCAGAGTTTGGGCGTTAGTCAATGAGAGAGGTCATGAGATTGGTTTATACAGGCTTCTTGGCCCTGAATCCCCCATCTTTGATGATAAGAGTGTCCTTCGACCTCCAGGTGCAGGGACTGCACCTTTCACACGAGAGACATTTCCTGCTCTCAGGGAGACAGAAAGGAGGGTCAGAGTGTCCCTCTTGCATTGGTCGTTTCTTAAGGAACTCTAATTCAAAATAATCAATATGCCTTTGAGGCATATTTTGGGGCCACCTACACTGGGCCCCAACAACGGGCAGAGAAAGGACCGTCCATCAGTGACCACGATGTGTGGGGGAAGGTGATATGGCCAGAAAGGGCTTCAGGGCGGGAGACGGAGGGAGACCTTGTGACCTGCTCTCTGCCCCAGATGGCCCCCGTTCACACCCTTGGAGCAGCTGGGTGGGGGGTGCCTCCCTGGATGACACCTTGGGGTGATATGGGGTGACATCATGGGATATCATCATGGGCACCATGGCTCCAGGGAGGGCCTGTGGGGTTCACACACATTCGTTTTTCCTGTTTGTGAGCTGAGGGAAATGATCGGGCTGCTTACGGAGGTCTCAGTGATGGAGACCAGGTCGGAGCTGGAGCAAAGGGTTTGAGGAAATGAGATCTGTTCTATTTGGAGGATCTGTGCCATGGAGGGCAGAGCTGTGCCACTCCCTGAAACCAGCTCTGTGGGCAGTGGGGGCTTTTTTCCTTTTTGGAAAACAAAAGAAGTGGACCATGGGACTTCCCTGGTGGCGCAGTGGTTAAGACTCTGCACTCCCACCAATGCAGGGGGCCCGGGTTCGATCCCTGGTCAGGGAACTAGATCCCACACGCATGCTGAAACTAAGGAGTCAGCGAGCCGCAACTAAGACCTTGCACAACCAAAAAAAAAAAAAAAAACGGGAAGTGAACCATGTGTGGAAACAGGAGGATGAGACCCCAGCGTGAGCACCACGTATGATGACCGGGTGGCTTCCCCCCTGGTCTGGGGGCTCCTGGGCACCAGCAGGCACACAAGGAGTGGTGGGGGGGGGGTGGCGCTCTTTCTCTGGCCCTTCACAGTGACCTGAGGTTATGAGTGGGTGGCTGGGCCCCGGGGATGCGCATGTGCCTCCAGACTGCCCAGGGCCCGATGGGGCTAGAGCTTGGGCAGCCAGGAAAATGTACAGACCGGCGAGCAGATGGGGCCCTGCACGAGGACACATCTGACTCATTTCCCCCGATCCACTGCAGCAGCCCCCGTGGCCTGCTTCTGACCTCGGGTGGCCGTGGGGTGTGGCAGCTTGAAGTGGGATCTCAGTTCCTTGACTGGGAATTGAACCTGGGCCAAGGTGGTGAGTGTGCCGAATCCTAACTGCCAGACCACCAGGGACTAGTGGCTAGGGTCAGAACTCTGGTTCCTGTCTGCTTTGAAGAAAGAAATCAGCAAAGAGACAGAAAGTAGTGAGGCAAGTAAAGAGTTTATTAAGAACAGAATACCTGCAGATAGACACATGGGTGGGCTCAGAGAGTCACGTGCAATGGGGTGGCTTAGATCACTTATATGGGGGCCGTTTTCCAGGTCTTTGTTTTCCTCTGGACAATCATCTTGCTTTGTTCCCATATCCGGTCTGACTCAGGGCCCTTCCCTGCGTGCGTGCGCGCATCTTCTAGCCAAGATGGCTTCCAGCACGAGGGTCTCTGGGAGGTTGACAGGACATATTAGGGGCTAATGCCCCCTCCCTTTCTGACCCCTGAGGAACTTTTCTGTGCATGTGCAGTGGGGGAGGTCATCTTGATCTCAAGAATGAAAAACATGGTCATCTTATCTTTTTACTCCATCAGAGCTTAGCTCCCCTCTGCTCCTGCCATTAACTTTTCCTTGAAATGTCTAACTGCTCAGACTGATAAGCTCCAGCTACTCAGCCTGGGTCGCATCTACCTCCTACCTCACTTCCAGGCCCCTCAGCCTTGCAGGCTGGAGAAAAGCCCATTCTGAGGGAGCAGGACAGAGCCCGTGCTGCGGAGCCGAAGCGGGGCTGTCAGGATGGAGCTGGCGACGCTGAGGCGTCGGGATGGAGCCGGCTCCAGGCAGGAGGACGGCTTCGGGGTGCAGCCCAGGAGGGTGGCTGACCTGGGCATGGTCCCCAACCTCCGGCAAAGCAACAGCAGCCTCTGCAGGAGCAGGAGGTCGCAGTACCCCTTCGGCAACTGTGAAAAGGTAGGTCCGGGGGTCGCCGGGTCTGCCAGGGTCCTGGTGGGGTACAGTGAACACCCAGGGAGGGCAGAGACCCGGCTGAGCTGGGGGCTCCAGCCCAGAAAGGCCCTTTAGCGGAGGGGACTTGGAGAGAGTGCTGGGTGGCTGGGTCTGTGCCCGGGGGCTGTTCCTGTCCTTGGTGCGCTTGGGAAAGTGCTGGGTAGGCACTAGGGTCCCGGGCCGCCCTCACAGAAAGCCCTCCACCCACATCACTGCGCGGTGACTGCACGTCCTCTCCCGACAGGGAAGGTCCCGGGCACCCGCCAAGTCCTGGGCTGGCTTCACGGAAAGCCCCGGCAGGCCTGTGTTGGAGACACTTGAATGTCACAGGCCCTGGTCGGGTGGGAGCAGGGTGTCTCACGTCTCAGCCCGCAGCCCCGCGGGACATAGGCAGGTATCCTGACGCTCACTGGCCGCCTTTGCACCACATCGCGCTGTTCCTGAGGAAGGGCACAACCTGGAAGCACAGTGCTTCCCAGTTTCTAGGCAACATCGACCTATAAACTGTAACGGGCCGTGAACATTCCCCGGGGCCCAGGACGAAGCGATTCCTCAGGCTCACTCTGCCCTCCCCGATCTGCTCCCGAGGGGCCTCCAGCAGGTGATGGGGAGGGCTCGGTCTCCCATCTCTGAAGAAAGACCCCTGACGTGTGCCGGGGCGCACAGGCGGGTCTGAGCGAGGCGTGGGATGTGGTCTTCGGAAGAGTGTTGATTTGACTGTCTGAGGATCTCAAAGTGCCCTTTTTACCCTCAGCAAGGAAACCTTAGTTCATGGATTCCTGAGAATATCAAGAAGAAAGAATGCGTGTACTTTGTGGAAAGCTCCAAACTGTCCGATGCTGGGTGAGTGGCTTGTTCTGTGTTTACGGCCCCTTCCCTGTTCCCACGTGGAATGGCTGATCAGAGCAGGGCCGACCGGGGGGCCTCAGTGGGGGACAGTCCCTGTGTCTGTACCGGCCTGGGATGCTCGGGGTGTTTCCACGTACCCCACAAACAGGGTTGATTCGTGTTTGCGTTTCCCCTCCAGACACACCCTCGCCTGCGCTGTGCCACAAACGGGCCTCGCTCTTTCTTACTTCCACTCCTGTGTCACCCGGGGACACTGCCTCTGCCGTGGAGCCCTCCCTGACCGCGCCCTGGGATGTCACCTCTCTCCCCCACTACACTCCGTGTCTCTCTTTTATGCCAGTTGCCGACGGCGCTGCGATCGTGTGGCTCTGTGGTCCTCTCCGAGCTCTGACCGTGTCTGAGTTACTTTATTACTTCCCTGCTGGACGGTGATGGTCAGCACCCGGCTCAGGCTGCGAACAGTGCAGGGAGGAAGGGCGTCCTCTGCGGGGATGATAGAAGAGGATGACGATCTGGAACCAGCCGTGCACGATCACCGACGGGGATGCTGTTTCTGGGGCCCTGGGATGTGCCCAGGGTGTTATCACAAAAAGTGCCCCGTTTGGGAATTTATGCTCCAGCTTGGCTCCCTTTCAGACGAGAGCCCTCCTCTCTCCCCGGGTAGTGGTAGGGGCGGACCCTCGTGTCAGAGAAAGTGGCCACCGTGCTCCAGATGACGGCCTCAAGGCTGGCAACCTCTAATGTACTTGGTGGTAATCAGAGTTCAAGTTCACACCGATTATCCTGACAATATGTAGAGAGTGCTTTGCACTGAGGTCTCCAGTTCTAGTTTGTAAAAATAGGTTTATAAAAATAGCCTCAGGGCTTCCCTGGTGGCGCAGTGGTTGAGAATCTGCCTGCCGATGCAGGGGACACGGGTTCGAGCCCTGGTCTGGGAAGATCCCACATGCCGCGGAGCAGCTGGGCCCGTGAGCCAAAATTACTGAGCCTGCGCGTCTGGAGCCTGTGCCCCGCAACGGGAGGGGCCGCGATGGTGAGAGGCCCGCGCACCGCGATGAAGAGTGGCCCCCGCTTGCCACAACTAGAGAAAGCCCTCGCAGAGAAACGAAGACCCAACACAGCCAAAAATAAATAAATAAACAAAGTAAAAAAAAAAAAAAAAAAAAATAGCCTCAGAGGCGACTCGTTATACCCAAGCTTTCCATACGGGAATCACTGGTTCCAAAGCACTTTGAAGACGGTTACTGCAGAACCTGGGTCTGGTTGGTAGGGGTTCGGGGGCTTGACCATCCGTCAAGCCTCTGCCCCATCATTTCCTCTGAATTCTGAGCCAGCGCAGAAACGTCCACAGGAGTCAGTGAGGCTTGGGGTACAGTTTGAGACGGAAATGGGGCTCCCTCCTCATTCAGTGTCTCCATCCCGCTTTGAAGAAATGACGCTCAGGATGCGTTTGGCTCTGAAACTTCCAGAAGCACCTTTCTCGGTATCAGGATCCACGCGAGGAGCAGCTACGGTGGTGGCAGGTGGAGCGGGCTGTCACTCAGACGTTGCTCTGAGTGTGTGTAACTCCCTGTGGCGGCTCCTTCCTCATTTGTCCCGAGGGGCTGGCGGGGGTGCCCCACTTATGCCCACGTAGGCCACGAGTGCAGGAGGAAATTCTCTGATTATTCAATTTCTGGGTCAGCGGTCTCAGTGCAGTTTCCTGCTTTGTGTCTGGTTTGGGAATGCCACATTGACTTAAGATCTAATCCCACCAGGGGGGATGCTTAAAGAGAGGAGGGAAAGGGTCTGTTCTAGGCTAACTGTTAGAACCTATGAGAAAGTTTTGGGTAGCCTCGGGCCAAGCTGGAGCGTGAACTCCCAGACGGGGCACTTTTTGTGATAACACCCTGGGCACATCCCAGGACCCCAGAAACAGCGTCACCGTCGGTGATCATGCACGTCTGGTTCCAGATCATCATAAAAGGGGTCCTCGTCCTGACGACCCTCTTCCCCGCCTCGGACCCAGCTCTCTCCTCCGTAAATGGAGGAGCTTACGCGAGGTGCTCGGAGAGAGCCCTGCGAGTCTGCGAGTGACTTGAGTCCCTAGGGGTCGTCGAGGAAGGTGTGCAGGGCGTGCTGGGAGTTCCTCATGGCTGGCCCTGTGCTCCCAGCCCTGGGGGCCCCGGCCTGAGTAGTGGAACCAGGGGTAGCCAGGGACGTGCCTTGTGGGTGGAGAAAGGGCACCCAAGTGAGCCCAGGAGACTGGGGTACAGGGTGGGCCGTGGCCCTCTTCACCCGTCCTTGGTCCTCTGCATGGCTAGTTAACCTGCACGAATTTTATAAATTATTTCCCATCTAGAACCTCATTTGACCCTCACAAGTTTTGAAAGCTCGAGGTCAGACAACGTATTATTTTCCCCATTTAACGATTGAGAAGTTGAGAGTCAGAAGCCCCTAAGGACAAACACTCCGTAAGCAGCAGGGAAACTTGTTTTCTCTCTCTGAGTCCAGTCGTGTTTCCCCCATGTCATCGGCTCAGGTTTCACCTGCTTTTGGACTTTTTTGGTTTGGTCTCACCTATATCTAGTCTTCTAGGTCACTTGTTACTAGCAAAAGCAGGACTCTAAAAAAATGTGTAGATTTCCGATTAAACAAGCTGTAAAGAACACAGTTGCTGTCTTCTCTCTCTCCTGCAACCCCAAAGAATAGCCGTAAAGGAGTAAAACGATTTCAACCCACGAAGACAAAGAAGGCAAGAGGTGACAGTTGAAAAGAGGTAGCAGGGCGGTCTCTTTGGGGGGACCACGTGTATCCTGCTAGCCCTGTGTCCAGAAGTTTCTGCTTGGAGCCTGCACTCTGTGCTTTTTAAACCTTTTTATTTTGAAATAACTATATATTTATAGGAAATTGCAAAGATACTACCGGTAGATCCCATGGTTCCATCAGTGGTTACACGGTCACCTCCTCTAACCCACCATCTGTAACCCCTGGCAACCACTTATCTGCTCTTCATCCCTATAACTGCTTCCTTTCCATAATGTCATATAAATGGAGCCATACACAGTGTGATTTGTTGAGATTGGCTTTTTCACTCAGCAGAATGCCTTTGACATCCATTTGAGTTGTGTGTGTTGGTAGTTGCCTCCTGTTTGCTGCCAAGGAGCAGAGTGGCCGCCATCACAATATTTGTAGTGAGGCTTTTGTGGACAGCAAATATTGGGTCTTATTATTTTTTTTACTCACTCTGCCAGTCTCTGTTTTTTTTGATCAGTGTATTTAGAATGTTACAGTTAATGTGATTATTGATATATTAGGACTTAAGTCTGCCACTGTATTTTCTTGTTTACATTTCTCTCTGTTTTTCTTTTCCTGCCTTTCTGTGGGTTACCTGAATAATTCTTAGAGTTCCATTTTGATTTATCTATGCTGTTTTTGACCGTATCTCTTTGCATAGCTTTTTTTTTTAAGTGGTTGTTCCAGGTATTACATTATATATCCACAACTCATCGCATGTTACTGACATCTACTTACCTACTGATGTATCCAAAACTCATCAGAGTCTCCTGGTGTTGACATTTACCAGGTTGAATGAAGTGTAGAAACAGTCCCACCTTTTACAACACTTTGCCCTTCCCCGTTTATAATATAATTATCTACAAAATTTCGTCCACATGCACTGAGAATTATGTTAGATCATGGTGCAATTTTTCTTCAACCATCAACCATACTTCAGAAAATTCAAGAGGAGGAAAATGTGCTATATTCACCCATACTTTTACTCTTTCCATTGTTCATTCTTCCTTTTTAATATTCCAAAATTCCTTCTTCTATCATTTTGTTTCTGTTTAGGGAACCTTCTCTAGCCAACCTTTTTGGGGTAGTTCTGTTGGTGACAAATTCCCTAGTTTTCTTTCATCTGAGAATGTCTTGACGTCCCCTTCATACGTGAAGGATATTTTTGCTGGATGTAGAATTCTGTGTCGGTAGTTTTTGTCTTTTGAAAAATGTCGTGTCACTTCTTTCTGGCACTTTTTTCTGGTTCTGATTCAAAGTCAGTTGTTGGAATTATTTTCTCCTAATGGGTAAGGTGTCATTTCCGACTTTCAAGATTTTTGTCTTTGTCTTTAGTTTTTAGAAGTTTGACGATTATGTGTCTCCACCGGCTCTTGGCTGGGGCACCTCGTTCGCCCTGGTGGGCTGCCAGTCCTGACCCCTCTGGGCCTCCTCTGACCCCCGCAGTGGGGCGGGGGCAGGCGCTGGTCACCCCTGGTGACCGAGTGGCCTTTGCAGGAAGGTGGTGTGTGAATGCGGCTACACGCGTGAACAGCACTTGGAGGAGGCCACCAGGCCCCACGCATTCCAGGGCAAGGAGTGGGACCCGAAAAAGCACGTCCAGGAGATGCCAACAGACGCCTTTGGTGACATCGTCTTCACGGGCTTGGGCCAGAAGGTGGGAAAGGTTGGTTTCCATGACTCCGTTGCTCTTACTGTGGACCAGAGCCCACTGTGGGTGACCGAGGTGGCTGGGACTCCCTAGGGTGGGAGTGGGAGGCTGGCGGAAACCCAGGGCGGAGCCCACCTGCCCAGCGCTGAGGGCGGAGTGGGTGGGGCTCGTATGGCAAACGGGAGACACGCGGTGCCCTCAGGGAGCAGGCAGGGCCGCTGCTGGCGCTCTGCAGGGTGTGGGCAGGGTGGCCTGGATGGCTTTTGTCACTGCCAGGAGGGAGTGGGAAGAGTACACGGGCCACAGGTGGGCGGGGGTGGGGGAGGGAGGGCAGCGGGGAGGACCTCGAGGATGCGGTGAGTCCCAGGAGCAGAGGCGAGAGTCCTGCCAGCGGGGGGGCGGGGTCCCAGGCCTGCCCGGGAGCACGGGGGCAGGGGGGCGGCAGCAGCCGGAGGGCCAGGCCCCGCTGGGCTCCCAGGTGCTGCAGATTCAGAGTGATCTCTGGACCAGCAGCGTCTCCAAGCAGATTTTTGGACCCCACCCCAGACCTGCTGAATCAGAGGCCCAGCCACCCTGGTTCTAACCAGCCTTCCAGAGGATTCCGTGGCAGCTCTTGGGCCGCACTGTCCTGGAGGGTCTGGTGTAGCCACTTATTTCTGTGCTGGGGTTCTGGGACCTTGAGCTTCTTGTTAGCCGGGTGTGACCTTTCCCCTCGACGACTCTGAGTCGCTGAGACGCTGCCCACTTGGCCAAAGAGGCTGAACAAGGAGGGTCGGTCTGGGGTGGGCACCGGCCACAGAGCCACCTGCCTCAGCACCGTCCCCAAGCCCTGCCCCTCGTGAGCCAGTGTCAGTGTGATGCCAGGCCCCTCCAGACGCAGCTGGCTTAATCTGAGAGGGGGCGTCCTCTGCGGAGCATTGGTGGGAGCGGGGAGGGAGGAGGCGGTCTTCTGCAGCATGGGGGCAGGGCAGGCGGGCAGCGGCCGGTCAAACCCTGAGGAGGCGATGGCGGGCGTGGCCTGGAATTGGGCATGGGGCTCAGGCTGGGGTGCTCCCAGAACAGAGGCCAGCGGCTGGTCTCCTCTGGGTGGCCTCCCTTCCCTGCCCCTGCCTCCCCCTTCCCTCAAGCAGTGTCCTGCTCGGGCGCGGCCCCTTTACTCGCTGGGTCTGGCCCCGGGTGCGAGCATCCCCCCGCCCAGCTGGGGCTCTCAGGCACTGCTAGTGCAGGACGGCTGGGCTCTGGGGCTGGGGAGGCCGCTCACTGGCGCTCTGGGGTCTTCTGACCTCCCCGCAGTACGTCCGCCTGTCCCAGGACACACCCTCCAGCCTGATTTACCACCTCATGACCCAGCACTGGGGCCTGGACGCCCCCAACCTCCTCATCTCCGTGACGGGCGGGGCCAAGGACTTCAACATGAAGCCCAGGCTGAAGAGCGTCTTCCGAAGAGGCCTGGTCAAGGTGGCCCAGACCACAGGTAGCACCGGGGGTGGAGGGACCAGGGCCCCGGCCACAGGAGGGGTCAGGCCTGGGAGTGATGGGCGGGACGGAGGGTCCCTGGGAGGCCAAGTCGGGGCCTTGGGACTGGCTGGCCCTCGGGGGTCACCGAGGCCAGGCCTGGGCCAGGGGTGGGTGTGTCCGGTCGGACTCACCCCGCCCTGTCTGCTGCTGTGCTTGACTTGCGCATGGCGGCAGATGCAGCTCTGGTTGGCTCTCCACTAGTGATGCTTTGAAATAGACACATTCAGAGGCAGTTCTGAGATGCCGTGCTCCCGAGAGCAGGACAGAGAGAGGCAGCGGGGAGGTGGGGAGAGAGGGCAAGGCCTGCGGTCAGCGACGGGGGTCCTGTTCCTGTCCCCGCCCCCTCCTGAGCAACGTGGGGAACCGCGGCTCCCAGCTGCTGCAGGAGGGCGTGATCGTGGCGGGGCTTCCCTGAGGCCCCAGTTTGAGGTAGAGGGGCTGCAGGTGTGGGGCAGTGAGCCCCGGAGACGCACAGGGCGCAGGCGTCGGGCGTGTGCGTGGCAGGGCCCTCTGTTCCTTCCCAGGGGCCTGGATTATCACCGGGGGGTCCCACACGGGCGTGATGAAGCAGGTGGGCGAGGCGGTGCGGGACTTCAGCCTGAGCAGCAGCTACAATGAAGGGGAGGTGGTCACCATCGGAATCGCCACGTGGGGCACCTTGCATAACCGGGAGAGCCTGATCTACCCTGCGGTGAGCTGGCGGCTGCTGCGGGGTGGGCGGGGGCGGGGCGCAGTGGGGAGGCCGAGGGGGCTGTAGGACCTTAGCGGGTGCTCAGCGGACAGGCCACCACCTGGGCAGCAGGGTAAATGCAGTGTGGAGGGGAGTGGCTGGACGGGGGCACAGGAGACCCGGGCTCAAGCCCCCACGCCGTGGACCCTGGTGACCCCAGGCGAGTAGCTACCTTGGTTGGACTCTGGTTTCCTCCGCTGAGATCACGGGATGGGTCCACACAAGAGTCGCTGGAGCCGCCACTGGTCGGGGGCTCCTCCTGACGCCTCCCTGATGAGAAATGGACTTTGCAGAAGGCGGTAGCTTGGCCGGGAGCACACAGCCAGTGAGCACCTGGGTTGTCAGATCCCAGGGCCTGGCCTTCTAGCCCAAGGATCGACAACACTCTGGTTCCCCTACTGAAGACAGAGCCTTCCTGCGTCTGTCCACCTGGGTGCAGCCCTGAGAAGCAATTGCTTAAATGTGGGGATGTGAGTGGAAAAGATCATTTGATTCCTTCAGTAAGATTTTGGAGGACAGTAGATGTGACATAATGAGCACATGTCCACCTAATTCACGGAGTCAGGAAAGTTTGGGGGAAACACTGGCCCCAAAGACAAGTCTCCTTGACTTGCTGAGGAGACGTTATTATAACAGCCCCTCGAGGGGTGATTTATGAACGAGCCCTTGCCCTTCCCGGCTGGTGGCGGCGTGCCTTCACTTCCTGGGGAGAGCATCCTCTGGAAGGTGATTCCTTGCGTCCGTCACAGACTCTTGTCATCAGGCCAGTCTGCCCCTCGGCCCTTGTCCTTTTGCGTCAGCGTCACAGACGTGCTTAGTGCACGGGACCGGTTCTGTCTTGAATGCTTGTTATATGGAGTGGAAATCTGAGGCCACGGGAGACTGGCTGACTTCCAAGATCACTCTGCACTTTTCTCACCATTTCGAGTTCAGAAGACTTCCTGCGATACCGCCTGCCATCCTCTGTGGACACCAGGGGCCGTGTGCATGGGTCCGGCAGCCACCCCTCCTGGATCTGGGTCCTGGGGCTGCTGGGACAAATGACCACAGAGCTGGTGGCTGAAACCAACAGAAATGTACTCTCTGACGTTTCTGGGCACCAGAACTCCAAGACCAGTACCACCCGGGCAAACTCGGGACGTCGGCAGGGCCAGGCTCCCTCCAGAGGCTGTGGGGGAGAAGCTATTCCCTGACTCTTCCAGCTGCTGCTGGCTGCTGCTTTCCTTGGCTTGTGGCCGCGTCGCTCCGGTCTCTGCCTCTTGGTCACATGGCCCCCTCCTCTTCCTCTGCATCCGCTTCTAAGGACACCTGTCGTGGCAGTTGGGACCCACCCAGATGATCCAGGTTAATCTTCCCGTGCTGAGATCCTTAGCTTCATCACGTCTGCAAAGACCCTTCTCCAAACGAGGGCACATTCACAGGTTCCAGGCATTAGAGCCTGATATCTTGGGGGGTGGGGTCACTTATCCAGCCTGACGGAGCTCCTGTTCTCGGTGGGAAAGATGTAGAGCTTTCCGTCTGTCCGTGCCCTCCTCCTCCCCGTCCCCAGGGCGGCTTCCCAGCTGAGTACGTCATGGACGAGGACGGCCAGGGGCACCTGACCTGTCTGGACAGCAACCACTCCCACTTCGTCCTTGTGGACGACGGGACCCACGGCCGCTACGGCGTCGAGATCCCCCTGAGGACGAAGCTAGAGAAGTTCATATCGGAGCAGACCAAGGAAAGGGGAGGTGAGCGAGGCACGCTTTCCAGGGTGCTCGGTGGGAGAGGGGAGCGGGCTGGTCCAGGTGTCTGGGGCTCCGCTGGCCGTGACCAGGACATTCGGCAGGTGGGACGCTGAAGGGGCGTGGTCCGAACACACTTGGATGTCTGTACACTTGCTCAGGGGTTCATCTTCTCGCATCCCTTTTAACCAGCAGAAGGAAAGTTCAGGCAGGCACTGAGGTCACAGCATCCTACGGTCACTTTACATCACAAACACGTCTCAGTTCAGAAATCAGAGCGTGCAGTAGTCAAAGCTTGGACCTTGACATCTCTTCCCTTGTGGGTGGGATGGGATGGATTCTGGGGTGTTGGGAGGTCAAATACACAGGATTTTGCACACGATTTGCAGGTTGGTTGGACACCTTTGAGCCGAGGTTTTCAAGCTTCATTGCACGTCAGGGGTCCCCAGAGTGTGGGTTCACCCCCAGGGTCTCTGATTCACAGGTCCGGGGAGTGAGGACTTGCATCTCCGAGTCCCCAGGGGACACGGATGCTGCTGGCCTGGGGACCACACCTGGAGAACCTGTTTTGACCAAGAGAAGCTGGGTGGGAGTGTTCGGGGCGTGTGAGTGTTTGGGGACGGCGAGACCATGTGGGCTCTTGGAAAGAATGTTTGCTCCCCAGGGAAAGATGTTTCTAGAATCTTCACAAGCCCTCCTGGTTGCCAGGCTGGTTGAAAGGCTGAGGGTGGGGCTGGCTGGCCAGAGGACGGACTTGCGACGCCGTACTCCCGCACCATGCATGGTGCCCACTGGCTTGACGTGTCCCCAGCCCTGCCCAGATTTGAGGCGCCACAAAAGGGCTGCAGGGAAAAACAGGCTGGTTGCAGTGGCCAGCCAGGCAGAGCAGACCAGCTGGGGGAGCCCTGGGTGCTGAGGATGGTCTACAGCCCTCGCCTTCCCTCCACCTCAGAAAGGGACAGGAGTGCACTCGGTTAGGCTGCAGCTGGCGGTGGTGGTGGGGGGGGGCCACGGTCCTAAACTGGGCTCTGTGCTTCGTCCTAGGCGTGGCCATCAAAATCCCCATCGTCTGCGTGGTGCTGGAGGGGGGACCCGGCACACTGCACGTGAGTCCCGGCCAGGGTGGGTGGTAGGGGTGGGCTCTTGGGGGTCAAGTCCTGCTGCGGGTGGGACGACTGCCCCAAGTGCTGTCACCAGCCCCCCAGGGGGGTCATCAGCAAGAGGGGACAGGGATCCTGTCCGCTGGGTTGGGGGGTCGGAGCCCCCTGAGTGGACCTGCCTCAGGAGGGGTGCTCTGGCTTTGGCCCTGGGGCTTGACCTGCACAGAAGAAAGAGGGGCTCCAGAGGGGACTGGGGCAAGGGTGGAGCCCATGCCCCCCCCTCCAGGACCCCCGGGCAGCCCATGGGGGGTTTCTGCAGCTCTGCACCCAGACTCCCGGGCGGGGTTCTGAAAGTACAGCCCTCGGCTCCCCCTCAGCCCCGTGGGACCAGCAGCTAGATGTAAAGCAGGACCCTCAGTGGCTTTGACAAGCTGCCGTGGACCTTTGTTCAGAACCCACTCTCTGCCGTGGGGTGGGCCTCCCTCGTGGAACGCGGGCCAACTTGACCTCTGCTGTAGTAACACACGACGACATTACAGCCTGCAGATTTGGGGCAAGAGCATGACGTTCTGTTTATGGGATCATCGAAAGTGTCTGTTTACGTTTAGTAACCGCAGGAGGTCAACACAGGATCCTGGGGTCCCTGGGAGGACGGGATGCGTCTGGTCCCCACTCCCACCCTGGCTCTCCCGCAGCATCGCCCAGACGGCTTCCTCAGGCCCAGAGCAGGGCGTCCTTCCTGCTGGGGTAGAACCCCTTCCTCAGGTTGCTCTCACCCTGGGTCTCCGGGGGTCTCCCTCGATGTCCTGGTTAACGAGGGGGCGGAACTCTGGCAGTGCCCCCTCCTTCTGGAGATGGTGCCCGTGTCCACACATCAAAGGGTGGAAACATCCAAACCTTTCGTGACAGTGGTGTTGAGTGAGAGGCCTGAAGGAGGTGGTGTGTCGGGTGTGTATCCCACGTACATCAGGATTAGCCACTCTCCCCTCTGAGCAGTGGCATGCTGCCAAGCAAATGTCTTCTGTAAACTTCGCAATAGCCAGACGTCAACACTGTTTGAGCATCTCTGTATTAGAAGGTGTCCGTGCGGGTGAGGAGTCAGGTCCCGGGCTCACGGTCAGCCCCTGTGTTGCAGACCATCTACAATGCCATCACCAACGGCACCCCATGTGTGATCGTGGAGGGTTCGGGACGAGTGGCTGACGTCATTGCCCAGGTGGCCAGCCTGCCCATCTCCGAGATCACCATCTCCCTGATTCAGCAGAAGCTGGGCCTGTTCTTCCAGGAGATGTTCGAGACCTTCACCGAGAGCAGGATTGTGGAGTGGACCAAAAAGGTGAGGCACACGGGCGCATGAGTCACCAGGTGTGGGCCTGCAGCCAGTAAGTTAGACGCCGTCAGCCTGGTGAGCGGAGCCAGGACACGCCAAAACCAGACACGGAGACCCCAGCGGGCCTGGGGCGGGCACGGGAGTGATCTGCAGAAGGTGGGGGGCTGTGAGCCCGGAAGGCAGTGGGCCCAGGGCAGGTGGGAAGCCCTCGGCTGAGGCAGCAGGCTGTCCTCAAGGGAGGACGTGCTCAGCCTCTCGCCTGCAGAACTCCGGGCCTGGGCCGGTACCGCAGGCCACGAGGCACGGCCGTCCCGGGAAGAGGCCCCTGCTGCCCTGGGTGGGCAGGAGGCTGGTGCTGAGGCCCTGGGGGCGGCAGAGGGGTGGGGAGCCCAGATTCCGGCACAGGGGCGCTGCCCGGTGACGGCAGGGGGTGGCAGGGTCCGGCCCAGCCTCCAGGCCTGGTGAGCTCAACGCCACCGGGGAGATTAATGGAGACCTTCTGGGGTCGACAAGGCGGGCAGACGCGCCAGATGGGGGCCCACGCGTGGTTCCGGGAGGCGTGTGGTGACCTGGGGGCTGCTTCACGTGCACCTTTAGATAGAGGCATCGGTGGCCCGGGCCCATCCTGGGGCCAGTGTTCTGGGAGACCCCCCCCCCCCCATCGCCAGGGGGTTTGGAGACTTGAGACCCGGGAGGGAGCTAGTTACGCCCCGAACGGGCACCCTTTCTGCCCTGTGGGCAGGAGGTACTGAGTGGGAGCACGGGGAGTTGGGTGCTGAGCAGGGCACACGTGACCCTGCGGCGACAAGTCCGGAGACAGACCGCTGGAAGGGTGGCCTCAGCTGTACTCCGTGTGCCTGCCTGCCCTCTCTCTGTCTTTGTTTTGTAATAATTTTAGATTTGTGGGCCGGCAGCACAGGTGGTGGAGGGTGTCTGTCTACCCTTCCCCCAACTCTGCTGCTGTCAACGTCCTACATAAGCCTCGTGCATTTATCAGAACCTAGCAGTGAGCTCTGCTTCATCCCTGTTGACCAAACTCAGGCTGTTCGGATGTCATGTTGATCTACTACTGGCCTTTTTCTGTGCCGGAATCCAAACCATTAGCCTGGTCTCTTCATTGTCTTTTTTCTTTCTTTTGTTTTTTTTAAGTGTGACATTTTCTAACTAGCCCACCGGATTCCACAGATTTTCTGGAACACCACCGTGTGAACTGGGTGAAAGTGAGCTGCTCTGGTTGTGGGGTGGGCTGGGGGCTCTGGGGCCTCGCTTTCTGCCCATCCCCTCAACTCCTGAGCCGTGAGCCTCGTGGGTGCTCCCAGCCCCAAGAGCTCTGGTTTGGGCCCCTCTCCTGACCCCGGGAGACCATGGCTGTTATAGCCCAGGACCATAGTTGCCCTGCATTTCAGTATTGTTGTGTTAAAGTGCATTGGTATTTGCTCTTTCGTAGCTACAGTGGGAGATAACACTGGTTACAGACGGGTGTAGACTTTGCTAGCATCCCTTATAGACGGGGTCCTTGGTGGACCCAGGGGGAGAAATAACACAGGAATGTGCATACGGAAGTCTCTCCAGGCCCTGAAAAGAAGGAATTTCTCTCTCACATACTCTGAGGCTGTTTGGCTCAGTTGGGTGATCTGGGGCATTTGGAATGGGCCTCAGAATTGGCCATCTCCCCAGTCCAGATTTCGGGGGCCCCGGTGAGCTCTGCAGAGGGACCCTAACCCATGGCCATGGCCCCAGCCTCCAAGGGGGGTAGGTGTGAAGGAGAGCGCTGGCTGAGCCCTGAGCACCCACGAAGCCTTTGGCCGGCGGAGAACCCCCGCACCCGCGGCCCCTGTGGTCCTGCCGACCCCGCTGTCCGGCCGCACTCTGAGCCCCGGGGGCAGGGGCTCACCCGCCCCGAGGTCGCCTGACCTCTATTTCCTGGCAGGATTCTTTGTGGGATGGGGGCAGTCAGTGCCTCTCTGACCTTCGGTTTCCCCAACAAGTTGGGGCTGACAAAGCAGTCAGGGTCTGTGACTTTCATCCAGCTCCGTGGATGCAAAAGCCAGGCTGTAAAAACTCATGGAAATTCAGTTTTAAGTGCTTGACGTGCTTTTCAGGGCAAGTCTGTGGAGCAGCTTAGCTCCCACCGCGTCCCATTTCAGGCCATGTGGACGGTCTGTGCCCACCAGCCAAAGACCACGGGGAGGGCTGGGACCCCGGATGGGGGCTGGGGAGGGGGAGGGCAGCGGGCCTGCTCCGAGGGAGCCGGGCAGTTTTTGTGGGTGGCACGGTGACCCTGCCCTTGTCTGTCTTATTGTGGCATCAGAGGACCTCCTTAGAAGCCAATGTTCCGTGAGATTGTTTTTGCTGTTGGCGTCAGCTCAGCTGCCAGTGGAGATGGTGGGGATTGGCTGGCCGGCCCTGTGGCCTTTCCTCAGTTAGTCTGTAAATTATTCAGGCAATTCTCAGAAGTGGGTCTAACCTGCCAAGGTTTAAAGGGGCCTGTGTTTTCAATCCCTTGCCAAGTAGAGGCCTGAAAGTGGTGTTTCATACACACCAGTCTCAAGCCAGGGGGTCACCCTCAGTGGTGGTTCTCGTTCAGTGGGGAGAGGACCCCCAGAGCCGCCATCACTGATTCACTCCACAGACCTCGGGGCTGGTCTGCCCCATGGCGGGTACTCGGGTGTGGCCCTTGGCGGATATGGACATCCGCCATGGGGGTCTCACTGCCAGCCCGCCAGCACCACATAGCTGGGGTCAGAGGGGTTGCTGGCCCCCTCTCAGCAATCCCGTTTTCTTACCTGCAAAATAGGAGTAATTGGTACTTAAACTCAGAGGATGAAGCAAGGTCACCTGGGAGAGTGCTAAGTGGTTGGTCGGCACGTACACACAGTAGCTACTTCATCCTGTGAATCAAAGGCCGGGTTAAATCCTGGAGTGACTTCAGCTGGAAGATGGGATTGGGGCTGGGGAGGGAGACCCGGGGTATTTTGGAGTTGACATGAAAGCTGGACCCCGAGGGGTTAGGGAGGTTGGGGTCTTAGAGGTGGAGGTGGGGTGTGCAAGGGGCCCTCTAGGTGGGAGCGGTCTGTACAGAGGCAGGAGCTGCACGGCCAGGCTGCGAGAGGAGGTGGGAAGGCAGGCGGGGCGGCCGGGAGCTGGGGGAGGAGCCTGAAGCTTTGGGGGTGTGGGGAACTAGTAGATGGCTCCCCCCGGTCTCAGGGTGAAGGGTTCAAGGCGGGGCAGCTGCTGGTGGCAGACACGGCAGCTGAGAGATGATAGATACGATAGATAGGTGATAACTAGATAGACAGGTGATAGGCAATAGATGATAGATAGATAGATAGATAATAGATAGATAGATAATAGATAATAGATAGATAGATAATAGATAATAGATAGATAATAGATAATAGATAATAGATAGATAATAGATAATAGATAGATAGATAATAGATAATAGATAGATAATAGATAATAGATAGATAATAGATAATAGATAGATAGATAATAGATAATAGATAGATAATAGATAATAGATAATAAATAGATAATAGATAATAGATAGATAATAGATAATAGATAGATAGATAATAGATAGATAGATTGGAAGGTAGGTAGCTAGGTGTATAGATAAGTAGGTAGATAGATAAATAGGTAGGTGGGGTGACTAGCTAAATAGATACATAGAGTGGGTAGGTAGATATATAGAAGGGTAGGTAGGTAGGTAGGGTAGGTAAGTAGGTAGACAAGTGGGTAGGGTGAACAGATAGGTACATAGATACATACACACACATACCTACATACATACATGCATACACACACAGACTGATGGATAGCTAGGTAGGTAGGTAGATGATTGGATGAATGAGTGGATGGATGGATGGACAGACAGGTAGGTGGGTAGGTCCTCCCCCAGGCAGGAGGACCTGGGGAGAAGTCTTCAGTTAAGTGGTACTGAGTGTTGATCAGTGACCGATCAGTGAGGTGAAGATTCTTTACACTTGGGCTGTGTTTCCCACCCCACAGGCCACTCGCAAGCACCGTGTGTTTGGTCCTCATGCATCTTTCATCTTCACCGTCTGGAGTGTGGGGGGGGGGGTGGCGAGGGGGTGGCCCTGACTACACAAGCAGTTAGGACTCCTGCCTGGGGCTCTGGCTCCGTGTCCAGGGCCTTGGTTCTGTGGGTGGCCTTTGAGGAGGCAAGAGGCACCTCACGTGGGGACTGTCTTTTGCAGATCCAAGACATTGTCCGGAGGCGGCAGCTGCTCACTGTCTTCCGGGAAGGCAAGGATGGCCAGCAGGACGTGGATGTGGCCATCCTGCAGGCCTTGTTGAAGGGTGAGGGCCAGGCAAAGTGGGGACAAGGGGGAGGAGCCAGGTGAGGGTTCAGGACCCGGAGTCCTAGCCTAGAGGAGCCAGAAATGCCACCCGTGGGCGGATGCGCTGGTCAGAGGGCAGGTGGTGGTGGACCTCGCCAGGCCTACCTCATGCTCCCACTGGGCAGCTGTGTGCCCACCACCAATGTTGGGGTACAGGCTCCTTTCTCAACTTACCTTCTTCCCTGAAATCTGAGTGCAGCCTGCACTGATTTACCCCTTAGTGGTCATCATGGTTTCTCATAAAATTCTAGCATAGAAAGAAAGAACCTTGGAAGTCTGCTCCTGTCTCCCCACGGTCTGTCTCATGTTTAAGTCCTCTGCCCCCAGCGCAGGGCAGAGTCCAAACGCAGGGGTCCTCATGACCAATAGGGCTCTTGACCGACTTCTGTTCCTTAGTCTCACCTCTGCCCTCCAGCCCGTTCTCCCCGGGCCCACACTTCACTCTTCCCTCTTCTCCCACTTCTTGTGGGGGAGGGAAGCCAGTGCTTCCCTGTCCTTCCCGCCAGTGTTGACATGGCTGAGACATCCCTGGTGCCCAGAAGCCTTTGCTCTGCGCTGAACAGCCCCTCACCCTGGAGGGACACCAGCCCCAGGCCAGCCCTGATGGCAGAGCAGGAGGCTGTCGTAGCAGAGGATCGGCTTTCACTTTATTTCTGTGCATTCATCCACACGCCATGGATGCGGGTCTGGGCTGTTCTGCATCCTCGCCAACACTTGGTACTGTCAGCCTTTGAAGCTGTAGCCCTCCTGGTGGCTATGAAGGGAGATCTCCGTGTGGTTTGGATTTGCGTCTCCGTGGGCTTCTTAGCCATTTGTATTTCATCTTGGTGAAATGTCTGTCAGATCTTTTGTCTGTGTTTATTTGGTTATTTGTCTTCTTATTTTTAAGGTGTATGAGTTCTTGATATATTCTCATACAAATCCTGTGATGGATATATGTGTTGGGCATATTTTCTCTTGGTTCATGGTCTGCTTTTTTTTTTTTTAATAAATTTATTTATTTTATTATTTTTGGCTGCGTTAGGTTTTTGTTGCTGCACGCGGGCTTTCTCTAGTTGCGGCAAGCGGGGCCTACTCTTCCTCGCGGTGCACGGGCTTCTCATTGCGGTGGCTTCTCTTGTTGTGGAGCATGGGCTCTAGGCATGCCGGCTTCAGTAGTTGCGGCACACGGGCTCGGTAGTTGTGGCTCACGAACTCTAGAGCGCAGGCTCAGTAGTTGTGGCGCATGGGCTTAGTTGCACCGCGGCATGTGGGGTCTTCCCAGACCAGGGCTCGAACCCGTGTCCCCTGCATTGGCAGGCGGATTCTTAACCACTGTGCCACCAGGGAAGCCCCTCATGGTCTGCTTTTATATGTCCTTCGAGGTGTCTTTGGAGAGCAGAAAGCTTATATTTTAACACATTTTAGTTTACTAATTTTTTTCTTTATGATTCATGTTCTTTGCATCCCAAGAAATCTTTTCCTTTCCCACCGTTGCAAATATTTTCGTCTGTTTCATTGTGGAAGCTCTATAGTCACAGCTTTTATATTTAGGTTTATGATCTGCCTCAGGTTACTTTTTCTGTGTGGTGTGAGGTAAGGGTCAAAGTTCTTTTTTCTTTTTCCCCAAATAACAACCCATGTTTTAAAATGTTAACCCAGCAAGAGCAGAAACTAGTTGGGCAAGATACTTGCACTGAGAACCTGGGTGAGGTGGTGGTTTTGCAAACAGGGCAAAGGAAGGAAATGTGATGGCCTTTGTGGTCCAACTTTTGAGTATGAATCTGAAATGCCTGCCTTTCAGAGACCCGTGTCTAGTTTAAACTTAGGGTGGGGGCTTGACCAGGAGCTGGGGACAGAGTGGAGGGCTGGGGTGAGTGGAAGTGGTGACAGAAACCCAGAGATTCTCTGATTCTACCACTGAAAGGAAAAGCGATTTTATAAAGGTGCATGCAGGGGAAGGGTGGGGGGTGGCGGTGATTTTGTGACCGAGCATCTTATCTATTCAATTAAAATGATGGAGACGGGTTGGTGACACACCCCTCCCTCTCTGACTTTGTTAGATGGGAAGTGGCTTTGAGGCCCAGATCAAAGCCCCTGACGCGTGTGCTTTTACCTGCAGCCTCTCGGAGCCACGACCACTTTGGCCACGAGAACTGGGACCACCAGCTGAAGTTAGCAGTGGCGTGGAACCGCGTGGACATCGCCCAGAGCGAGATCTTCACGGACGAGCGTCAGTGGAAGGTGAGGCTGCGGTGGGGAGGCCCTGGGGAGGGGCTTGCTGGGCCTCGGAACAAGGGCAGGCCCTGAGGTGGCCTCATCCAGACCCCAGCTCTGCCCTCAGTGAGGGCGGCTGGCACGTCTCCTCCTCCCGAGGCGGGAGACGCCGGCACCCCCGTCTCGGGGGCACTGAGATAAGGGTTATGTGGGGCGATGACCAAATGCACGGCCCCCCACGTCCCCCTCTCAGCCCTCAGAGCTGTACCCCATGATGACGGCCGCCCTCATCGCCAACAAGCCCGAGTTCGTGAAGCTCTTCCTGGAGAATGGGGTGCGGCTGAAGGAGTTCGTCACGTGGGACACCCTGCTCTACCTGTACGAGAACCTGGAGCCCACCTGCCTGTTCCACTACAAGCTGCACAAGGTGCTGGCCGAGGAGCCCGAGCGCCCGGCCCCCCGCGTGCAGATGCACCACGTGGCCCAGGTGCTGCGGGAGCTCCTGGGGGACTCCACGCAGCCGCTGTACCCCCGGCCCCGCTCCAGCGACCGCCCGCGCCTCCTGCTCCCGGTGCCCAACATCAAGCTCAACGTGAGTGCTGGCTGTGTGCCACGCGCACCGCTGCGTCCTCGGCGCGTTGAAACACGCGCTTTTATTTTCACTGGGAAGGTCAGCTTGGGCTGCCGTAACACAGACGGGGCGGCTTACACAACAGGCGTCTTTTTCTCCTCACTCTGGAGGCTGGAGTCAAGGTCAATGTGTCGGCAGGTGGGCTTCTGGTGAGGTCTCTCCTCCTGGCCTGCAGGGGACCAACCATCTTCTTACCCTGTCCTCACACAGCCTGTCCTCAGTGTGTCTGGTATAGCTTCCTCTTCTGCAAAGAACACCGGTCCTGTTGGATTAGCACCCCACTCTCATGACCTCATTTAACCTTGATCACATGCTTGAAAGCCCATCTCCAAATACAGTCACATTAGGGGATGGGGCTTCAACATATGAAATCTGGGGGACACAGTTCAGTCCATAACTCTCCCATTCTGAAAACCTCCAACGGTACAAAAAGCTATGTGGGGAAAATGCTCTCCCCTGTGCCCTGTACCCCGAGCCCTGCTCGCAGGTGTAGTCGGTGTCTGTGTAGCCAGGTCAGCAGCTCCACTCGTATCTGTGTGAGATGCATGTGTGTTGCAACAACAGGACAGGGGCTTTTCTAGTCTGCACCCTTATTTGATGGGAATCCCGCAGCCTCTCAACATTAAGTACAACGCTGGCGTCTGCATGTGTATTTATGTGAGGGAGCCTCTTCTTCCGACTTATTAAGTTTTTACAAACGAAGCCTCAGTGCCGATCTTTGTCAGATGCCTTTTGAGGAGTTGAACTGCTCTTCTTTGACCTATGAATTTGGTGAATTATAGGTCGTTATTATTTTTTTATTCCTGTCTTGAATCTCAACTCGATTGCAGGGTAACATGTATTTAATATGGTGTTGGATTCCCAATATTTTTAGGGTTTTGCATCAGAATGTTTAAGTCTTTAATTGTAGTTTTATTTTGGAGGGGTTATATTTGTCAGGTTCTGCGATCAATTTTATGTTAGCTTTGTAAAAACATTGGGAAGCCTTTCTTCTTCTCTGCCCTGAAACAGTTTATGTGGCTGGAGTTCACTGCTTCTTACAAGTTTGGCAGACTCCCCGAGGAGTCCATCAGGGCCCGGTGCCTTTTTGGGTAGTAACTGATAACTTTCTCATTTTCTTTCCTGATGGTCCCGATGTTTAGGTTTTCTGTCTATTCTAAGATCATATTTGATTTTGTTTTTTTCCTGCTAGAAAATTATCCACTTCCTTCAGGTTTGCAAATCTGTCCATTGTCCTGTGTGAGCTATTCCTGACCCCTGAGAATGATGTGGTTGTGGCTTGGTTTTATATATTTACAGTTCTGCTTCTCTTGATTCCACTGTGTTTAAGATGTCCAGTCGGAATGTGCTCAAGTGGAAGCTCACGCAGACCCATGTCTGTAATTTAAGAAGATGAACTAATTTTTCTTTTTTTATAAAGATGAGTCTTCAGGTGATTTCTAAAATCACTTAAAGAAAGTGCAATTGTGTGTGTGATGTGGGAAATGTGTTCTTTGCTTCTGGGAATTGTTTCCAGACTGTCTGAGGATGTGTTTATTTACTGATGGGCCAGGAAGCCTGGGTTCTCATATCACTGTAGGTTGAGTGTGTCTGGGGTCAGGGCCTTCCCACTCACACATGGCTTTGTCTGTCTGGTGTTTCTTGCTGACCTTCTCTGCAGGAGACATGGTGTAGGCTCCCTTGAGGAGCTCACAGCATGAATCTATTAACAGACTCTGTGTTAGAATTCTACTTCATAGAAAAAGGCTTTGATGTCATCAGATAAGAGTAGGAAACATTGGGGTGCCTGGCTGGCAACAAGGGTCTACAAATATTGGTGTGGGAGGTAACTGGGTATTGCACTTTTGGATGTGTCTTCACATCTCCAGAGTGGTGCTTTAAAAACCCCAGTGTGCATGAGAAAGATTTGGGTGTTGTTGGAAATGCAGTTTGCAGGGCTCACCCTCCAGGGACGGTGGGGCTGAGCTCAGGACCCTCAATAGGCCCCGGGGTTCTGATGCTCGTGGGGCCCTAGGTGAGGGCTCTAACTGTCCACTGCTCACCAGGTGCAGGGAGTGAGTCTCCGGTCCCTGTACAAGCGTTCATCAGGCCACGTTGCCTTCACCGTGGACCCTGTCCGTGATCTTCTCATTTGGGCCATCATCCAGAACCGCCGGGAGCTGGCAGAAATCATCTGGGCTCAGGTACCCAGACCCGCTTCCTGGCACGCATGGCTATGGGTGGACCACTGACAGGGCTCTCGCTGGGGCTCCTGGCCAGAGAACCAACCGCAAGGGGTTGGTGAGTAGCACAGGGCCATGCAGGGAGGGCAGTGGGTGTCCACAACACCAGAAGGAACTCAGGGTGTCCAGGGTTGGAGGACAGAGAGCTTGGCCCTAGGCCCTAGGCAAGAAGAGAATTTTTAGAAAGGAGTGCCACACAATCTCTTCCTGTGGTCTGTCTGGGCCAAGGCGCACCTGGCACACACACCAAGCAGGCCAGGCCACCCTCTGTGGCCCACACTTTCTGGTGGTCAGCGCACGTGCTGTGCCCCCCACCCTGTCCCCCCCGGTCAGTAGACTCTGCAGGCAAATTCCATCCCCGCAGGGGCGGCCTCTCTTTCCGTTGATGGTTGGGGGATCTCAGACACAGTCTGTTACTAAGATGGGCACTTCCCAGGTGCCGCTGCCCTGAGCTGTTGGTGGGCCGTCTGGGAGCACCTGCCAGCTGGCCTGTCGGCTCTTAGTTCCTGGGCCTGTGTGCGGCTTTGTCACCCGTTGCGGGGGACTTGCCGGGGAGCTCCCTGAGAAACAGGGCACTGCAGGCCCAAGTCTCCCTGCATGGTTTTCCTTTAGTTCAAGCTGACTCTCCTCGTAACGGGAAAGTAAAGTTCTGTAATTTTTTCTCAGAGAGGCCCTGCTTTTACGTGCTGGCATTTCCAGGCTGCTCTCAGGAGCCCACTCCCCCCAGGGTCCCGGCAGAGGCTCTGGTGGCCCCCCCCTTCTCCGTAGTTCTGGGAGGTTTGCCCTCGCGCAAGGTGCTTGGGGGAGGGGGTCGGCGACGGAGCCCGACTGTGGCCTCAGGTGTGCCCCTTGGGGCTCAGGGGACAGAAAAGCCAAACTCGGATTTCCAGGCTCTGACACCAACCCCTCGCCTGGGCTGGCACTGCCCTCAGACCCAGCGCCTCCGGGCTGAGCTTTGAGACCCTCTATGAGATTTTCTTGGCCCCCACTCTGGTGCCTGGGACTGGCAGTGCCACCGAGGCAGGGCACCCTGGGTTTGGACAGGGACGTGCGAGGGCCTGGTCCCCGCCTCACACCTTCAGGGTGCTCCATGCATGAGGTTGGCCAGATCCCCGGGGAGCTGTGGGCCTCGTGCTGGCGGGGCTGTGCTAGCACCAGTGTCCAGCCCATGTTCTGGGGAGGCAAGTGGGCTGCCTGGTAAGCAGACCACTCCCACCGGCCCGTGCAGGAAACTGGCCACCAGCAGGGCTTACCTGTGATCTGGGTGAGCCCCGTGGTTTATATGGAAGGATCCACAAGTACTTGCTCCACAGCCTGTGCTGTCTCGGGGCCTCTGCTGTCTCGGGGCCTCTGCTCTCATCACCCTGGGCGGTGTGTCGGGGGTTCCCGGGGCTGGACCATCCAGGTCCTCATGGTGGCTTCCCCTGGTGCCCAGAGCCAGGACTGCATCGCTGCGGCCTTGGCCTGCAGCAAGATCCTGAAGGAGCTGTCCAAGGAGGAGGAGGACACGGACAGCTTGGAGGAGATGCTGGTGCTCGCGGACGAGTATGAACAGAGAGCCATTGGTGAGTTCCCGGGGCCGCGGACTTGGACCTGGGCTCGGCTCCTCCTGGGTCACCCTGGGGTCCTCGCCCCGAGTCTCAGCGCCATCCCCGTTCAGGCTGTGTCTTCTGGAGAGGCCATGCTCTGACACTGTCCTCAGCTGTCACTGCTGGGGACACGGCTGCTGTGACGTGGCCTTCCTCCCATCCAGGGGTCTTCACCGAGTGCTACCGGAAAGATGAGGAGAGAGCTCAGAAGCTGCTTGTCCGCGTGTCGGAGGCCTGGGGCAAGACCACCTGCCTGCAGCTGGCCCTGGAGGCCAAGGACATGAAGTTCGTGTCTCACGGGGGCATCCAGGTGACCTTCCAGAAACACCTGCCACGCTGCTGCAGGGGCAGACGCGGCCTCCCACTCACACAGACAGCACAGGAGGTCCCTGTGTGGGAGCCCCCAGCAGGCCCCCAGGAGGTCCCAGGGACAGGACTCGGACGCCCACCCCCTCTACCTGGGGCCTCACGAGGGATACGTGGAGGGGGCAGGGCATCCTCTTGGAGCACCGAGTGCAGGATGCCCTGGCGTTTCCTTGGTGACAGGGCGCACATGGCACACAGTGGGTGCCCCTCGGAACCCTGGCGCTTCCTTGGAGCACAGCCTCCTGCTGTCACCACGTGCACAGCACTGTCGTGTGCCGGCCGTGCTGGATCCCAGGGACGTGGCGGGGAGGGGGTCCTGTCCACACCCCCCCACCCCCAGAGAGAGCTCAGAGGGGCCAGCTGGTGAGAGACAGGGGGACAGAAGTCCTGGGCTTGAGCCCTGCTCTCCGCCCCTTCTGTCTGGGAGAGCTGGCCCTGCCCTGCCCACAGGGAGCCTCTTCCTCGGCCGGGAGGTGACGGGGCCTGTGCTGAGCTGCCGCCGCAGCGTGCAGAGTCAGTCCTCCTGGGGGCCTCAGGGAGCACGGGGTCGGGGGTGGGGGACGCCCGTCGCCCTGACACCGGCCCCTGTGTCCGCAGGCCTTCCTGACCAAGGTGTGGTGGGGTCAGCTCTGCGTGGACAACGGGCTCTGGCAGCTGGCCCTGTGCACGCTGGCCTTCCCGCTGCTCTACACGGGCCTCGTCTCCTTCAGGTGCCGGCCTGGCTGCGGGCGGGGGCCGGGGGCTGGGGGCCTGGGGGTCCTCACCACTGCCACTGATCCCAGGGCGGAGGGGACTCATGCTTGGAGGCGGGGCCCCCCGGGCCGAGACCTGCTGTCCCCCAGTACCCGCGGGGGGCTGAGCGCCACCCTGCCCGCACCATCCACCGTGGCCTGAGTATTTAGTTACAGCCCGAAAGGAACCCGAGGCCCTTTGGGGACCCCTCCGTGGGGCCGTCTGGCTGAGCCCCCGCTGAAGCCATGCATGCAGGGGCAGCAGCCGCATGCGGGTCCTGGTCCCCCCTTCTCTGCGGTGTGACCTGGGTGGGCTGTCAGGCACCTCACGGCCGCGGTCCCCCCACCCCGTGTCTGCCCCCAGGGACAGGCGGCTGCAGGCCGAGGGGGGCCTGCCCCGCATCCGCGCCTTCTTCAGCGCGCCCGTGGTCGTCTTCCACCTGAACATCCTGTCCTACTTCGCCTTCCTCTGCCTCTTCGCCTATGTGCTCATGGTGGACTTCCAGCCCAGGCCCTCGGGCTGCGAGTGCCTCATCTACCTCTGGCTCTTCTCCCTGGTGTGCGAGGAGCTGCGGCAGGTGGGGCCCTGCCCGGCCCCAGCCCCACCCACTGACCCTCCTGCTGCCGGGCCGCTCCCTGGGCTCGGTCGCTTTCTCACGGTGGCCCTTGGCCCAGCGCCATCCCCCGCGAGACTCACGGGGCCGCTGAGAGCCGCGCAAGGCCCCTCGGAAAGGGTGGCCTGCGGCCCCCCAGCCACACCGGCCCTTGCTCCTTCTCCACCTGACTACCCCTCCCCAGGCACTGCTTTTTGCTTGAAACCCTCTCTGATCACCCCGAACGGGATGCCCTCACCCATGGCCACCTGGACTTTGGGGGCGTGTGAGACCCCGGCTCCGCTGTGAAGGGCACTGCAAAGTGTGGGGTCCCGAGACCACTCTTGGGTTTGATAATTCTCCAGAAGCACCCCCAGCGCCCTGAGCCGGCAGCTGGCGGTTACGGGTGAGTGACCGCACAGGAGGCCACAGCTTAACATCGGCTGAGGGTCGAGGTGCACGGCAGCGTCCGGCCAAGGATTCTGGACACAGAGCTCCTGTTGCCCCCTTCCCTCGGTGGGCAGGGTGTTTCCTGGGGGTCGGTCAGGTACTGGGGGTGGCCCACCTCCGTGTCCAGCCCCTCTGGAGGTCAAGCTGGCCCTGCGCGGTCCAGGCCCCATCCTGAGTCCCGCTGTGAGCCGACCTGGTGAACAAAGACCCCTTCTGGGCTCGGATGCCTCCTCGGGGGCCCAGGGCAGAGGGAAAGGCTGATCCTCACGGCTTGTCCCACCCCCACCCCGTTCCCACACTGTCCCCACCTGCCAGTACCTGGAGGCAGCCGGTGGACGTGACCCTCAGCTGGTGTGGGGAGGGGCCGGCCCGCTGAGACGCCTGCTCAGACTCACCCCTGCTCTCTGAACTTGGCAGCCAAGAGCCCCAAGATAAAGCCAGCTTAGCTCACATGCGTCAACACCTCCACCTGCGGGGGATCCTAGGGCACCGTCAGGGTCCCCAGGAAGGAGGTGCAGGGTGGGCGGCCAGGCCTGGGGCCGCGCTGGCTCTGCCGGCCTCGCCTCGTCCCGCACGGCCTCCTGCAGCAGAAGCCCCCGGTCCCTGAGCCCCGGCCTCGCCACGGGCAGCCCCAGGACAGAGGGCAGGCCCTTCTCCCGGAGTCTGCCCAGCGGTGCCGGGGAGGGGACCCGGTTGATCCCGTGGGGCCGCCTGCCCCACACACCCAGCTGCTGGGGTCTGGGGTGGGGCCTCCCGCGGGGCAGGCCAAGCGGGGCCGCGGTCCCTCCACCATCTCTCCCTCCTCTGGGGGCCGCTGCAGGGGGCGGGGAGCTGGCCCCTGACACCTTCGCTTGAGGCTGGGGCCAGCGGAGGCCACGTGTCCTGCCCGCGGCCCCTCCCCAGGAAGCCGTGGTTTGCTGGTTGCTGGGGCCGTGAGAGGGATAACGCCCCGGGCCCACTGTGTCCCCTGCCAGCTCTTCTACGACCCGGATGAGTGTGGGCTGATGAAGATGGCGCTGCGGTACTTCAGCGACTTCTGGAATAAGCTGGACATCTGCGCCATCCTGCTCTTCATCGCGGGGCTGACCTGCCGGTGGGCTGCCTCCCCATGTGGCGCCCGCCCCGCCCGTCCCGCCTGAGGCAGCCGCCCCACAGGGCCCCTCCCCGCGGGGCTCAGCTGCTCTCTGGACGCATCTGCCCCGAGGGTGCCCTCCACACCCCCCCCCCCCCCCCCGCCTGGGGACAGTGAGGGAACCAGGGCGGAGACTCGGGGTTCTGTCACAGCGGGTAGCTGCCGTGTGCGTGCGTCTGCATCCCAGCCTGGGGCTCTGACCTCTCCACTGCCCACCAGGGCTGCGCGTATCTGCCCTGCCGTGACCCGCTTTCTCCACCAGGCGAGACTGCCCGGCCCAGCCTTCTGGTTCCCGGGACGCCCATGCGGCCTGGCTTCTCTGCCCGTGGCTGGGCTTCTGGAGCCTCCTGGAGGCTCTGCCCCTGAGCTCACACCCAGCTTTAGTACTCTGGGGTCCCGGGGTTGCCCCTGGACTGGGGCAGGTGAGCAGGAGGCTGGGGCCAGGCCCTCGGGGCGGCCAGCTGAGGCCCTGCTTTGCCCAGCCAGGCTCGTCCCCTCGCTGCTGTACCCCGGGCGCGTCATCCTCTCCCTGGACTTCATCCTGTTCTGCTTGCGGCTGATGCACATTTTCACCATCAGCAAGACGCTGGGGCCCAAGATCATCATCGTGAAGCGGATGGTAAGGGGATGAGGGGCCCCTGATGCCAGTTGCAAGTGAGGCGCCCCAAGGCTTCAGCACACCCTGTAAGATCCCCAGTCCCTGCCTTGCCCCTTGGGCTCCCACCCCCGGGCACGCCCGTCTCGGGTCTTTGCCTGTATGTCGCCTCCTCCAGGCAGCCTTGCCTGATCTCCACAGCTCATTCCTGACCCTGGTTACAGCTCCTATCACTCCCCTCCTGGGTCATGGTCACGTTGGACCCTTCCTGCACTTCAGGGGGTGCCCAGCGCACCTTTGGGGTGTTGGGGCAGCCCCAGGGCTGTTCCCCCGGAGCTCCTGGCTCTAGGCGTCCATGCCATGGGCGTCGATGGAGTCCCCCTCCGCTGCAGGGCACACAGGAGCCCACCTGTGGGCAGTGAGGGTGTGGGGCTGCAGCCTGCTGTCTCCCTGTCCCCGCAGATGAAGGATGTCTTCTTTTTCCTCTTCCTGTTGGCCGTGTGGGTCGTGTCCTTCGGGGTGGCCAAGCAGGCCATCCTCATCCACAATGAGAGGCGGGTGGAGTGGATCTTCCGGGGGGTCGTCTACCACTCATATCTCACCATCTTCGGGCAGATCCCGGCCTACATCGATGGTACGATGGGCCCTGACAGCCATGGGAAAGGAGGTGCCAGCCCAGCGGGGGTCCTGCCAGCTCACAGAAGTGGGGGAGGGAGGGCCCGGGGGCCGTGGCTCCTGCAGTGCCTGTGGCCGAAAGAGACAGGTGCACGCTGGGTCCAGCTGAGAAGGGAGGGCGTCAGCTGGCAGAGCCTGAGCTGTACCTCGCAGCTTCGGGGAGATGGGGCCCTGGGGCATCAGCTGACCCCCACCCCCCGGCATTAAATGCTGCCCTATTCCTTCTGTTCCTCCCACTGCAGTCAGAAATAAGTCCTCCTTCTCTGGACACAGAGAACACTCTCTGTGTACTGAGTTTGTTCTCTTGAACAGCTTCATTGAGATTTAATTCACATTACCATAAAGCTCACCTGTATAAAGTGTCCGCTGCAGTGGCTTTTAGTATATTTACAGAATCTAATTTTGGAACATTTGCATCACCTCAAAGAGACACCCCATGCCCATTAGTAGTCACTCCCCTTCCGCCTTCCCCTCAGCCGTAGGTGACCTCTAATCGACTTTCTGTCTCTATAGAATTTGCCTTTTCTGGACATTTCATATAAAGTGGATCATGTAATACATAGTCTTTTGTGTCTTGCTTCTTCTACTTAGCATAATGTTTTCAAGAGTCATCCGTATAGTAGCCTGTATCAGCATTTAATTCCTTTCTGTTGCCAAATAATACTCCATTGGATGGATTTGCCATGTTCTGTTTATCCATCCATAAGCTGGTGAACATTTGAGTTGTTTCTACGTTTTGGCTCTTATGCCTAATGTGACTATGTTTTCTATAAATTTTTGTGTGGACACGTTGTCATTTCTTTTGGATGTATACCTGGGAGTGGAATGGCTGGGTCACATGGTAATTCTATGTTTAACTTTTTGAGAAGCTGCCCAACTGTTTCCCACAGCAGCTGCACCAGCAATGTATGAGGTTCCAATCTCTCCACATTCTCGCCAACACTTGTTATTATCTGTCTTTTTTGATTCTAGCCACCCTACTGGGCGGGAAGTGTATCTCACTGTGGTTTGATTTGCACTTCCCTGATGGCCAATGATGTCGAGCATCTCCTCATGTGATTACTGAGCCATCTTCTTTGGAAAAATATCTGTTTCTATCCTTTGCCCATTTTTCAAGTGGGTATCGGTCTTTTCATCGAGTTGTAAGAGTTCCTTACATATGGTTACCAGTCCCTTATCATATTTATGATGTGCAAGTGTATTCGCCATTCTGTGAGTTGTCTTTTCACTTTCTTTATGTTGTCCTTTGAAGCACAAAAGTTTTCAGTTTTGTTGAAGCTCACCTTGTCAATCTCTTTGATCATTTGTGCTTTTGGTGTCATATCTAAGAACACACTGCCCAAGCCAAGGTCAGGAAGACTTATGCCTATGGTGTTATTCTACAAGTTTTATAGCTTTAGCACCTACTTTTGGCCTTTGATCTATTTAGATTAATTTTGTATACAATATAAGAGTCATTCTTTTACAGAAAGCATTCAGTTGTTCCAGCACCCTTTGTTGAAAAGACTATTCTTTCCCCATTGAATTGTCTTGGCACCCTTGTCAAAAATCAATTGACCATGAATGAAAGCGTTTATCTCTAGGCTCTCAGTTCTATTCCATTGATCTATGTGTCTATCCTTGTGCGGATACCACAGTCCTGGCTAGTATAGCTTTGTAGTAAGTTTTAAAATCAGGAAGCGTGAGTCTTTCAACTTTGTTCTTTTTTTCAAGATTGTTTTGGCCTCTGGGTCCTTGGGTCCACATGAATTTTTGGGTCATCTTATCAATTTTTCCAAAAAGAGCATCTAAGATTTTGACTGTAAACATGTGATGTCTTCCACTTATTTAGATCTTTCATTTCTTTCCATAATATTTTTTATTTTTCAGTGTATAAGTTGCACTTCTTTTGTTAAATTTATTCCTAAGTGTTTTATTCTTTTTCATGCTGTTGTAAGTAGAATTGTTTTGTTAATTGGATTGTTTACTGCTTGTGTATAGAAATACACTATATTTTGTATATTGAACTTGTATCCTGAAGCCTTGCTGAACTTCTTTATTAGTTCTAATAGTTTTTAAGTGCATTTTTTGGAGATTTGCTATGATCATGTCATCTGCAAATAGAGATACTTTTACTTGCTCCTTTCCAATCTGGATGTCTTTTATTTCTTTTTCCTGCCTAGTTATCCTGGTTAGATCCTCTGGTACAGTGTTGAAACGTATCAAGAACAAATGTCTTTATCTTGTCCCTGATCTTAGGGGAAAGCTTTCAGTCTTTCACTACTAAGTACTCTGTGAGCTATGGGTTTTTTGTAAATATCCTTCATCAGGTTGACGAAGTTCCCCTCTATTCCTAGTTTCTTGAGTGTTTGTATTATGAAAGGGTGTTAGGTTTGTCAGATGCTTTTCCTGCATCAATTGGAATGTTCATATGGTTTATTTTCTTTATATTATTAATATGGTGTATTATATTCATTGATCTTCAGATGTTAAAAGAACTTTGCATTCCTGGGATATATTTCACTTAGTCATGGTGTATAAATCTTTTTATATGTTGCAGGATTCAGTTTGCTAGCATTTTGTTGAGGATTTTTGCATCTATCTTCTTAAAGGGTGTTGGTCTGTAGTTTTCTTTTCTTGTAATGTTTTTATCTGGTTTTGGTATGAGAGTAATACTGGCCTCATAGAATCACTTAGAAAGTAGTCCCTCCTCTTTTATATTTTGGAAAAGCTTATGAAGGATTGGTCTTAATTATTCTTTAAATATTTGGTAGAATTCACCAGAGAAGCCATCTAGGCCTGGACTTTTCTTTGTGTGATGTCTTAAAACTACAAATTCAATATCTTTACTTGTTATAGGTCTATTTGTGTTTTCTACTTCTTTTTCAGTCACTTTTGGTAGTTTTTGTCTTTCTAGGAATTTTTCCATTTTTTATAAGTTATCTAGTTTGCTAGCATACAATTTTTTTGTAGTATTTCCTTATAGTTTTTTCTGTTTTTGTAAGGTTGGTTGCAATGTCCTCTCTTTCAGCTATGATTTAGTCATTTGAGTCTTTCTTTTTTTTCTGGATCAGTCTAGCTAAAAGGTTGTAATTCTGTTAATCTTTTCCAAGAACCAGATTTTGGTTTTGTTGATTTTCTTCATTGTTTTTGAATTCTCTATTTCATTTATTTGCATTCTGCTGTTTATTATTCCCTTCCTTCTGCTTGCTCTGGGTTCACTTTACTAAAATGGAAGGTTATTTTATTGATTTGATCTCTTTTTTTTTTAAATATAGGTATTTCTAGCTATTATAATGAGTTTCTATCTTAGAAAATTAGTAGCACTTTCAAAAATATATTTGATTACAGAACAGTGCATACTCATTGCTAAAAAAATTTTAAATTCAAGTTAAGTATAAAGAGGAATGTTCATAATCCTACCTCCCAAAGTTAACCACTATTAACTTAGTATATTTTCTCAGAGATTTTAAAATGCACAAATGGAATATATATTTATGTTTTGTAATATTATATTACAAATATTATAATAAAGGATAAAGGATAAATATTATCCTTTACTTTTCTGCAATTGTGTGGCTATATTTTGTTTTGTAATCACTCGTTCCACATATAGGAATGCTGCCTCTGTAGCTTTTTTCCTTTCTCGTGTCTCCCTTCTCTTTTTGACAGTTGTTAATTTTCTCCTTGAATCCTTTCCCACCGCGTTTTTCTCCCCAGGGTTGGGACCTGTGCCTTATGATGACACAGCCCCTCCTGGTGCTGCCCCCGCCTGGGGCCCAGAAAGCGCCCTGGTGGGATGGATGGCTGGATCTGGGCAGGGGCACGTGCCCGCCTGGAGTACAGGTCTGGCTTCCCTTGGCAGCCGCACTTCCTGCCCGCGAGGATGCTTGGGGGTAGATGGGTGCCCCTCTTCGGGCTGCCCTCGCGCCTGAGCTGACAGCCGTGGTCACCCAGATGTGTGGGTGTCCAGGTCTGCGGGCTCATCGCCCGAGGACCCTTGTGCTTCCACTTGGCTTTCTTGGTTCACCTGCCCCCTCACTCCCGATGCAGGCGTGAACTTCAACCTGGACCATTGCAGCCCCAATGGCACCGACCCCTACAAGCCCAAGTGCCCCGAGATCGACGCGACGCGGCGGGAGCCCGCCTTCCCCGAGTGGCTGACGGTCATCCTGCTCTGCCTCTACCTGCTCTTCACCAACATCCTGCTGCTCAACCTCCTCATCGCCATGTTCAAGTAAGCGCCCTGCGGCCTGGCCGGGCGCACACCCCTGGCCCTCCCGCCATCCCCATGGGGTGCGGACGGGGCGGAACCCGGCACCCGGGACCTGGTTCAGCCCAGGTTGACCGTGCGCGGCCACGCTCTCTGGTCACCGCTGAGTCCGTCCCAGGCACTGCTGCTGCGGGACCAGTGCACGGGCCGTGTGCCCGGAGGCTGCGGGCTGGGGAACACGGAAGTCTCGCCCCTCCCACCCTGGAGGGAGCGGGTGCGGGGCAGCGACCTGGCTGAGGCCGGCTCTAGATGTGGAGGTGCGTGTCACACTTATTGAAAATCCGACGATGCAGGATGACCTATATTTGCTCTCCATGGCTCAGGGCATCGCCAGGCCCTCAGCGCCCCTCCCGGCCTCTGCAGAAGGGCCCCTGGGACCCGTGGTGACCCTGGTGAAAATCCCTTAATTCCTGGTTTGGGCACCGTTTCTCTTCCCTTTCATCAGCTAGCGTGATGAGGTTGCCACTTTCTGATTTACCACGTGTTCTGAACAGTGAGAGACCCTGACCTGTGCTGGGCTATGATAGAGACAGAGAGGCCAGAAGGCCGGCGGGCAGGGGCTGCATCTTGGCCCTGCCTGGCCTCCCTCCCTCCCTCCGAGGGCCTCTCTCTGGCAAGGATTCGGGTCAGTTGAAGTCCATCCATGAGACACACACATTGCAGAGAATAAACGTGTCAGCCTGTTGAAGACACCGTCCCTTCTGTGTGTCAGATTCAAGGGATGAGCCCCTGTTAGAGTCCAGTGCAGGACACTGTGCATCTCCCAACACACGCAGCTCTGTTTTACCCTCTAACGAGGTCTGTAGAACCTAAAATCTAGGTCTTCTTTCTTCCTTCTCCCCTTGGCTCCCAGGAAGCTCAGAATTCTGAGGCCGGCAGTTCAGCTGCCTTTTCCTGCATCTGGAGTGGCCCCCTGGGTGGTGTGTGTGCTCTTTATGGGCCGTCACGGCAGACACGCCAGGCAGTGACACGCGTGTGTTTGTAACCGTGTTTGGGTGGCCCGTGTTCCCCTGTAACCAGTGCTCTCTGCCCCCTGCAGCTACACGTTCCAGCAGGTCCAGGAGCGCACGGACCAGATCTGGAAGTTCCAGCGCCACGACCTGATCGAGGAGTACCAGGGCAGGCCCCCTGCGCCGCCCCCCTTCATCCTCCTCAACCACCTGCATCTCTTCATCAAGAGGGTCATCCTGAAGGTCCCCACCAAGCGGCACAAGCAGCTCAGTAAGCTGCCGTCTCCCTCATCCCAGAGCTGCGTCTGGGGCGCAGACGGGGTGGGGTGGGGGCAGCAGCTCCTTGGAGAGTTCCGGAAGCTCGGTGGGCGTGCAGACCGCTCAGGCCACCGACTTCCCACCAGCCCGCTGGGGGCGGGTGTCAGGGTCTCGGCCCCTCCCTGCGGGCCCCCGAGTGGGTCAGAGGCTCCCCTCCCCCGACAGAGAACAAGCTAGAGAAGAACGAGGAGGCGGCCCTCCTGTCCTGGGAGATCTACCTGAAGGAGAACTACCTTCAGGACCAGCAGATCCAGCAGAAGCAGAGGCCAGAGCAGAAGATCCAGGACGTCAGCGACAAGTACGGGACCAGGGCGGTCCCCTCGGGGTTCCTGAAACGTGTGCTCTTGCCACACAGCACACGCGGCACCGGGGGGAAGGCAGCTCAGAAACCCCAAAGGCAAAGGACGAGAGCGTTTGGAAGTATTTTTCGTATAAAAACAGAGCCCGCGTTGGGTGCAATTCCTATGTTGTAGCAAAAGAAGACAGAAACCAAACCAACATTCCCCAGACAACGGGGCTGCGTCCTCCTCCTTCCAAAGTCCCCAGCGGTAGCTTCCCCCATTGTGACTCGGCTGTGGAACTCGTGGCAAATCGAGGGGAGGAGCCGGGCGTGTGCGCGTCTGCACACCTGCACCTCTCGCCCAGCCATGCCCCCCCCCCCAAACCCCGGGGCTGTTGGGCAGCCCTGTGAGCTGGGGGCATCCGTTGGCTAAGAGATCTTCCCCTTGGGCCACTAGGCGGTGCTCATTCTATACGGAAACGTATGGTATAAATACTTTCAAATTAAGAGGAAGATGTGTGAAATTAAGGCCAACAGAGCCTGGGCTGCTGGATCTGATAGGCCACCCACCTTCAGAGAGGCTTCCTTCACATCCCGCCCCCGGCTGGCCTGCGGGGCTCAGCTGTGCCCTCTTGCAGGGTGGACACCATGGTGGACCTGCTGGAAATGGCACATCTGAAGCAGTCGGGCTCCATGGAGCAGAGACTGGCCTCCCTAGAGGAGCAGGTGGGTTCTGGGCTGGCACCTCTGTTTCTGGGCACAGCTCCGATGGACCTGGAAGGTCACTCTGTGGTGTGGTGGCTTTGAGAGTGAGCATACTGGGAAGCCAACCAGGAGAAGGGGGCGGTGACATCGGGGCCATTGCTCCCAACTGGCAGGGGCACCTTCTCCGTCCTCCAGAGAACTCCACCAAACGCTCCCCTGCCTGCGCTCTGCCACAGCGCACGGTGTGACGGCCACATCGGGGGCTGGTCTGAGGGAACAAACTCTTGACCTTCCCCTGGCCTCCTTGGAGCTGTCCTCTGAGACAGCCGCTGTCTCCAGACTCTGCACCTGGAACCTGGGAGGGGGCCGTGGAAATTACTAACAGCCCTTGGCTGCTTTCTCAGGCTGCCAGCTATGCTGGGAGGGAGGGAGGCCATGGGGCCAGCAAGGATGCGTATGGATGTCCGTGTGGACAACTGGACTGAGGGGCAACATCGGAAAGCAGCATGTGGATGTCTCAAAGCAGCTCCAGATGAGAGAGCGGTGGCCAGTAGGCGACAGGAGAGCCGCCTCCACCCGCCCCTCCCCCCTAAGTGTCCACTGACAGCACCCCCATCAGCTGGGCAGCCCTGAGTGGCCTCACGTCCAAGAGTCATTGTCTCATAGGCCAGCTGGGCTCAGGTGCCTGAGTGATGCTGAGGGACAGTAATGTGTATTAGTTCATCCATCCATCTATCCATCCATCCATCCATTCTTCCATCCATCCATCTGCCCATCCATCCATCCATCTATCCATCCATCCGTCCATCCATCCATTCTTCCATTCCTCCATCTGCCCATCCATCCATCCATCCATCCATCCATCCGTCCGTCCGTCCATCCATCTATTCATCCATCCCTCCATTCATCCATCCATCCATTCTTCCAGTCATTCATGCATCCATCTATCCATTTATCTGTCCATCCATCCATCCCTCTATCCATCTGTCTGTCCATTCATCATCTATCCATCCATCCATCCATCCATCCATCCATCCATCCATCCCACGTTTCCTGTGTGCCTCCTCCGTGCCTGTCCAGAGCTGGCCTTGAGAATGTCAGGGTGACAGGCATTATCTCATCCTTGAGGATTCCCAGTCAGGGGGAGGCACAGACATAAAGGTTCATTGTCACAATGTAGTTCAATAGGCACAGTGAAGGAGGTGGATGCAGGAGCTTCGGTCAGGGAGGCCTTGGGACTCCAGGACGAGGAGGGGTGGACCAGGCAGAGGCCAGGTCCCCGCCCCTCCGTGCCCCTCCTGCTGTGCCCTGACCCTGTGCCCCCCAACCCCATGGGCCTGCCCTGGGTTCCCCTCCTCACTCTGAGTGCTCTGGCCCCAGGGCCTGTGCCTTGTGACACAGGGTAACAGGGTGGGTGGGAGCTGGGCATTCAGTGTGGGGGCAGGTGTTGACCAAATCTTGTTTGGGACGTGCCTTCCAGGTGGCCCAGACGTCCAGAGCGCTGCACTGGATCGTGAAGGCCCTGAGGGACAGCGGCTTTGGCTCGGAGGAGGGCGTCCCCACCCTGGGTGAGTGGGTGGCTGTACCAGCAGCTGGTCTCTACCACCTGTGCTCTTTTGCGTCCGGGGGTCCGTGGGGAGGAGATGCAGCAGGCCCAGTGCCTCAGGGAGCATGGCGCACCCCACAGATGCACGTGCAGAGTGTGGCCAAGTCCCCCGCTTGACCAGCTGGGGACTTCCAGAGGTCGCCTGGCCCCCAGCCCCATCCCCCTCCTGTGCATCAAGCTACAAAGTGGGGGCAGCTCCAGCAGATACCCGAGACCCAGGCACGTCGACTGGGTGACAGAAAGCAAGTCTTTGTTCCTAAATTTGCAGTCGGCCAGGAAATGGGCATGAGTAACCCTCCTGGGGTGTCGCTGGCCCCGGAGGAGCAGTGTGCCCTCCTCAGCGGGACAAGCTTCTGTAAGGGCCTGTGCGTCCAGCTGATTACTGAGAGCTCTCCTGGGGGCTGTCCAAGGTGGTGGTTGCCTGACCCCAGGTCTCTGTCCTCCTGGGCCACGTGCTGGGGGCCCTGGGGAGGGTACCCTCTTTGGGGCTGGCATTCAATCCGGGCTTGGGGATGTAGAGGCAGCCCAGAAGTTTGTGGGAAAGGACCGTAGAGGATGGCCCTGTCCTGCGCGCCTGGCACCCGAGTCCGGGCCCAGCTTTGCCCACAGCTCCGTGGGGCTGTTCCCATTCCCAGCACCCCAGAAGGCCTCGGTGGGGCGGGACCCTGAGCTGGACGGCGGGCTGAAGGTGGAGGACCCGGGCGACGCCTACCACGTGGATGCCCGGCACCTCCTCTACCCCAACTGCCCCGTCCAGCGTTTCCCGGTGCCCAACGAGAAGGTGCCCTGGGAGGTGAGTGCCTGTCCTGCCACGTCCACCAGGCTGCAGGGGCCTGGTGTCCTGGGGGGGGAGCAGTCCAGCCCCCCGGGGTGGATGAGCCCTCTGCGGCCTCACAGGGACATGACAACAGATGAGAAAACGGAGGCACGCGGTCCATGTGGCCAGAGGGGGTGGAGCTGGGGTTTGAGCCAGGACGCTGGTGGGCCTCCATCCACACACAGCCGACTGCCCTGCTTGTCCGACCCCCTGTCCCCAGTGAACGGTCCCCGCCCTGTTTCTGAGTGCCGGGGAGGCCGGAGGTGGAGAGAGAGAGAGGGAGAGATGGTTGAGGCATGGGGGTGCCCCCCCCCCGGTCTTCTCTCTGGTTTTCCTTGGAACATTCCAGGCTGTTACTCTTCCCCAGTCTCCGCCAGTGGGACCCCTTCTCCCCTCTAGAGCCCAGCCTGGCCCCCCATCCCCCATCCTGGGGGCTGGTCCGGGTGTGTGCGTCCTCAGGTCTGCTGAGCTCGGGCTCCCGGGCCCTTTGGGCCGTCCCAGGGTCTTGGGCTCTGAGGTCAGCCGTCCTGGGCGCCAGCTGACCTGGGGTGGTGACCGACTGAGGGGAGCCCCGTGTCGTGCAGACGGAGTTCCTTATCTACAACCCGCCCTTCTACACGGCCGACAGGAAGAACAAAGACCTGGTGGACCCTGTGGGGGAGTGAGTGCCCTGCTTCCTGCCTGGACCGGTGGCCTGTCCTCCCTGGGGGCTGGGGCCATGCATGCTGGGAGGGCGGCGGCCGGGGAGGGGCCCTCGTGGTGGACCCCCTGAGGGCTCACCGCGGCCGCTCTGCATCCCGCCGTCTTTGTTGGGGACGCGACCTCTCCTCTCGCTCCCAGCGCCCTGGAGCCTCTGTCCAGGATCAGCTACAACGCGGTGGATGGACGCCTGGACCGGCGCAGCTTCCACGGGGTCTACGCTGTGCGGGATGGGCTCCCTCTGTGAGTGCAGCCTGGCCCTCCTCCGCGGCCTCTGGGGGTTTCCTTCCGGGGTCAGGTTTACTCTCCGGCAAAGCAGGCATTTTTCTGATAAAACAAACAAAATACAGAAGAAAAGAAACATCCACATAAGGCGTTTCCTTCGTGGGGAGGTGGGGGCCGTGGGCTGGCCCCGCTGGCCTGGGCGCTGCACCCTCGTCCCCCGATGTAACCTTTACAGCTTCCGTTCCTGTGGTGTGGAAATGGGGTAAAAAGTGGACCGCCCGGCTGCCAGCTGCACCGATCGTGAGAATGAAGCGGGGGAGCTGTTAAAGTGCCCCTGGGGTTACGTGTAGGGGACGGAGGTGTTTCCAGGTCTGCTCTCTGTAGGGACGGGCACTGAGCCCCACTGTACAGGTGAAGAATCAACATAAAGATGTCAGGTGACCCGTGGCGTCAGGCCCAGCAGGCACTTAGTGGACGCCTACTGTGTGCCAGCCTGGGGTTTGGAGGTCAGAGGGCCTCCTCTGATGGGGTTTGCTGGGGAAGCAGCACCACAGGGCGGAGGCCGAGGAAAGGCAGTCAGCATCTGTGGAGGGACCACAGATGGCCAGGACGTGGGGACCCCAAGGAGCAGGCGGTCGTTGAGGGGACCTGGTGGGGGAGGTGTGTGGTGGGCCTCTGGGGAAGTTTCTGGAACAGGGAGCAGAGGGAAGGAGGTGGTGGGGGACGGGTGGGGCAGAAGAACAGACGTGACCAGGAGCGTCTCCAGCCCTGGACAGGGGAGGGGCCTAGGGGGACGTGGTGTTCAGGACAAGAGCAGGACGGAGTGTCAGGCGGGGCGGGGGGGGGACCGTCGGGTGCCAGGTCACAGGACGGCCGAGGCCCTCGGACGCAGCACGATGGTCGGTCAGGCGCTCTCTGGGGGGGGGTCTGCAGTGGGGCTGGGCTTCTGCTCCCAAGAAGACCCCTTTCCTTTCCAACTCAACGCCAAGGTGACCTGAAGCCTTGGAGTCCCCCAGGGACAAGATTCGGGGTGGACAGCCCCAGCGGGTGATGCGGAGTCGGCCAGTCGGTCAAGGGGCCCGTGGGTGTCGGGGGTCAGCTCCGGGGCTCCGTAGGGTGGCCTCCTCCCTGCTCCCGTCCATCCTGGGCCGGGGCAGGTGTGGGCGGAACCGGCACGCGCCCCATCAGAGGCCCCGCCTGCTGCCCCGGCCTGGCTCTCCGGCTGCAGGCGGCAGGCTGAGCAGACCCCTGTCCGCGCAGGAACCCCATGGGCCGCACAGGGCTGCGCGGGCGCGGGGACCTCAGCTGCTTTGGCCCCAACCACACGCTGCAGCCCGTGGTCACCCGGTGAGTAGCCCCGGATGAGCACACAGCGTGCGCCACGCGCCCTACCCCGTAGTGGCCTGGATAAGCGCGGGCGCGCCCCAAAACACAGGGCAGGAGCGTCTATGCCCCCAGGAAAGCCCAGGCCCTTCCTGCCCCCAGGCTGCCCTCACTTCCCTGGGGGTCCCCCTCCCTCAGAGGCCCCTTGGGGGAGGGACAAAGCCAGGGCCAGGGCTCACTATGCAGACAAAATGAAAATCCGTATCAATCTACCCGTCATTTCCAAAGAGTCACAGAGGTGGAAGGGCTGGGTCCAGGGCACGTGCTTCTTTAAGGCTTTTGATAGAAAAATGTTCTCCCAAAAGGCCTACCCATTCTAGTCAGACCAGCAGTTATGGGAGCGATGGTTACCATCTCTGTGCCCCTGGAGCAGGTGCTCAGGAGTGGGGGGGGGGGGGTTGCCTTGGCCTCCCCCGCAGCGGGGGAGGGGCTGACATCAGACCATCCCTCCTGCAGCTGGAGGCGGAACCAGGACGGCGCCATCTGCAGGAAGGGCATAAAGAAGATGCTGGAGGTGCTGGTGGTGAAGCGCTCCCTCTCAGAGCACTGGGTGCTGCCCGGGGTGAGCCCGCACCCGCCGTCCCGGGTCCCGGGGCCCTGCGTGCCTTTGCCCATTCCACCCACCGAAGGAACACCACCCCCTGTGGTCGCTGCCCTGGACAGCTCAGACTGTCCTTGGTCCTGAATGACAAAGGCCGGTCCCTGCCTTTTAGAGGGAATTCTCCCTCCTAGTACCTTGTTTTGCGGTTGTGAAAACGGGTTCAGGTGCTCTTCGGGGTGTAAGCACTAACTGAGCACCTACTGCATCCCAGGGGGCACCAGGCTCAGGGCTGGGGCTGCCTCGGAGGCTAGACTGGGTCTCCCTGCAGAGCTCAGGGGTTGGGGTTAGATGCGGCTCCCAGGTGGGTGTCTCAGGCGCGCACCTGCCCCTAGCCCTGGGGCCCCAGCTGAGCCTGGGGCAGGGGACGGGGGTGCACAGGCCCTCAGCTCAAGGGCGGCAGCTCCTTGCAGGACCGAAGGCCGGCGTGTACCCCAGAGGCCTTGTGGTGACAGAATTGGGGTGTGGAAGGCCCTGGGCCTGTCCTGTCCAAGCGGGCCCAACCACTCAGATCCTGACCCATCAATCTGCCCTCTGCCCCCCACGACCCTGTCACTGCTCTGGGGTTGGAGTAGGCTGACCCTGGCAGGACGACCGTGTCGCCCACCAGGCCCCCGGCTGGTCTCTGGGTGCAGCTCTGTCCGGGGTCCCCTCCTCCGAGCCTGTACCCGGGAGTCCGTGATTCGCCCAGCTCAGCAAGAGGCCGTCGGGTTTCCCCACCACCCACCCGGTGGCCCAGCAGCTGCTCTGCTGGGACAGCAAGTTAATGGGTGTGTGTGGGGCAGTGGTGCCACTGAGGGTCTTGAGACCCCAACCAGGATTCCAGGGCCCTGGGCGGCTCTCGTTCTTGCAGCCATAGCCCCTGTGCCCTCTAGCTGAGGGAGCGCGGCTCTGAGCCCAGGCCCGGCCCTCTCCTCCCACGGGTTCTCCGGCACCATTCAGCCTCCTTCTCTGGCACTTTGGTCTCTCCTGCCGACGGGCATCTTCTGAGCTGTGCCCCTGTGTCCCCGAGAGAGGTACTGAGGGGCATATGATGGTCCCTGCCACCGCAGCCAGCGAGGGGCTAGGGCGTCTCCAGGGCCTACGTGGATGGACGTGATGTGGACTGAGAGGGTCCCCTAGACGGATGGGGAGGGGAGTGCGGGTGCAGGCCCGTGTCCGGGGCGTCGGGAGTGGCCGGGAACCCGGTGTGCCAGAGCAGAGGCTGGAGACGGGGACAGGGGTGCACACAGACAGGACACAGCCCGGCTGGTGGTCAGGGTGGCGGCGGTCGGGGGGCTGGCTCCCCTACAGTGCCCTGCGCGCCTCACAGGCTGTGCCACCCTCCTGCCCCGCGGGCTGACCTGGACTCTGGGCTCTGGGCAATGTCACTCCAGCCCCGAGGCAGCCGCTGCCAGACACTTGTCTGCCTGTGGCTCCAGGGGGCTGGCCCGTGGCCCACGCCGGGCAGGTGGCCAGAGGAAGCAGGTCCCCAGACAGCCGTGCTGACCCGCCCCTTCCTCCCTCTCTGCTCAGGGCTCCCGGGAACCAGGAGAGACGCTGCCCCGGAAGCTGAAGCAGGTCCTCCGGAGAGAGTTCTGGCCTTCCTTCGAGAGCCTGCTGACGCACGGCATGGAGGTGAGGTGACCTTTCTGCTTGGCTCGCACCTGTGCGTCTGGGGCCCCGAGGTGCGGGTCGTGACAGCTGCAGGGCGGGCTGCATGGAGCTGGGGAGCCTCCTGGAGGGACCCACGTGGCCGCGGCTGTGGGCCCCTCGCCTTCTCTCTCTGTCTGGGTTTGCCCCTCCCGAGATCAAGTGGGGGGCCACAGCCTCTGCTGGCCTGGGGCCGGGGCACGCCTGGTGTCCGGCCCACACTCCCTCTTGCCCTGAGCACAGCTGGGCACAAAGATGTAACTCGCTTTTCAGTTAATTTGCAAAGGCCATATTTTTAGGTCCACATTTCCAAATCCACCTCACTCTTTTTCAGGACCACATAATATTTTGTGCCATGATTTATTTAAACAGTCCTCCAAGTGGGCATCTGAGTCGTTGCTGGTTCTGTCTCTGTGGCGTCTCAGGATGAAATAGGCAATGGCTGATATTTACAGTTTTGACCTACAAACCAAGCAGTTTCACATGGCTTGTCCCCTGCAGCCCCACAGGGAGCACTGCCATCTCTCGTTTCTCTGCTTTGTAAAAATAAACTTCTTTCATTTGTTGAGGTAAAATCCAAACAACATAAAAGGAACCATTATGAAGTGAGCAGTTCAGTGGCATTTAGTACACAGACAGCGTGGTGTGGTCACCACCTCTGTCTAGTTCCAGAACATCCCATCACCCCGAAAGGAAGCCCAGACCCATTGGCAGTCACTCCCTTCCCTCCCCCGGCCCCTGGCACCCACGAGGCTGCTTTCCGTCTCTGTGGATTTGCCTGTTCTGGACATTTATTATAGGTGGAACCATACAGCGTGCAGCCTTTGGTGTCTGGCTTCTTTCACTTTGCGTAATGTTTTGAGGTCCACTGGCCCTTTTTAATCCTTCCAAGGACAGTCGAGGCAGGTCTGGGTACCAGGCCAGAGACCAGAAGGGAGACGAGTGAGGCTGTGGGTCCCCACGATGTGTCAGTCAAGCTGAAGGTGGTGTTGGGGGCAGGTGGACGGGGTGGGGGAGAGCCAGGCGGGGCTTGGGTGCAGTGGACAGCGGGGCTCAGAGCATCCCGGACCCGGACCGGCTGCAGAGAAAGCATGGGGCCCCTTCCTCTGGGAGAAGACCGGGGGGCTCAGGGGTCCGTTAGGCGAACCAGCTCACACCTGTGCTGCCTCCCAGGTGTACAAAGGGTACATGGATGACCCAAGGAACACGGACAACGCCTGGATCGAGACGGTGGCCGTGAGCGCCCACTTTCCAGACCAGGGCGACGTGGCGCTGAAGGGGCTGAACTCTGTATGTGGCCGGGGTCTCAGGCTCTGAGGAATGGGGGGCCCGGGGGCATCAGTGGCCCGGAGAGCCTCGGGGCCTATAGGGAGGGGTCTGAGGGGTTCCGGGGCCTGGGGCCAGAGCTGGCCAGGACCAGAGAGTGGGAGCTGCGGGGGTCAGAGTTGTGCCAGAGGGTACCCAGGGGGCATCCGGGAGAGGCCAGAGGGCAGCAGCAGGAGGCTGGGGCGCAGCCGGGGCTGGCCAGGAACCCTGGGGGCCTCCAGGCTCGCACCCAGGGGAGGCTGGTTCCAGCACTTTTGTGGGGATGCCGTCCCCCGTACTTAGATCAGTCCTCCGTACCCCTAATCCAGAACTGGGACCAGGAAGTCCCAGGGAACAAAACCCGGGCTGTGTCTGCAGGAAAGAAAACCCCACAACAAGGCTGCACCTCTTCTCTCTCCTCCTTCAAGGGTTTTTAAGGCTTTGTGGGCATTTTCTGATTCGTGCCTGTGCAGCAGAAGGATAAAGCAAGCGGCCATTGGCCAGGCCTGTGGCAGGGCCGGGAGCCAGGTCGCGGGGTCCCCGCCACCCCCTGACGTCTGTAGTCTCGGGGTGTCTGGGTGGGGGCAGGCCTGGCTCAGGAGGGAGTCAGGATCTGCCCCTGTCCTCGCAGCACCTGCACTCCTGCGATGCGGGCGCGTCCATCCGGTGGCAGGTGGTGGACGAGCGCATCCCGCTGTACGCCAACCACAAGGCCATCCTCCAGAAGGTGGCCGCCTTGTTCGGGGCCTACTACTAACCTGGGGACGCAGCCTGGGCAGCTCTGCAGGGGCCGGCAGAGCTGCTCCATCCACGGCCCACTCGGATCAGCAGCCCCTCCTGCCCAGCTGTTGAACTGGGAGGCTTCGGGGTGCCCTGGGAGGAGAGCTGAGCAGGGCGCAGGGGGGCTCTGGCCACGAGGCAGGGCCTCAGGGTTGAGGTGGCCACGGACACCCCACCAGCCAACACTGCTTCTCCCGAGCCTGCTGGCGGCCAGTGGACACCCTCCTGGCCACGTCCTGTGAGCAGCATGTCCACCATCAGGGGTGTCTCCACCCAAGGCTGGCACTTCCTGGAGAGTCGGGGTTCCCCTGTGGCCTCCTCCTCGGGCCCACACCCCCGAGAGGGCCTCCACCGTGACCTAACTCAGACCCTTGCCTGGCCTGGGGCGGGGCACCGTGGGACCCATTTCCCTTGGCTGTCAGGGCTGAGCCCCTTAGCAGGGCAGGAGGCGCAGGCAAGCTCCGGCCTCCTCCCGAGATGCAGAGGTCTCTGCCTGTGTGCTGCCCCGGGACCCAGGCGGGGAGGACGCAGACGCACCGGGCGGGCGGGGGCTCTCCTGCACATGGTGCCCCCTCCCCTCACCCTGAGAGCCCAGGAGGAGCGGGCGGTAGGTGTGGACTGAGGGGCCACCCAGCTCAGTATCAGCGACTCACAGGCCATCAGCACAAGCCATCAGGAGTCATGGAATGTTGTGAAAACCCCACGTTAAATGTGCTTTCCTACACCAGCCTCGCCCGCCTCTTCTATGCTTCCCTCAAATAAAGTTATAGACACAAGCAGTGGTCAAGGGTCTGTCTGGGTCACCAAGACCTCACCCAGCCCACAGCCAAGCTCCTGGGGCCTGAGGGGGTCTCCTGTGGACACCCTGCAGCCCCTCCGGTCCAAACTCATGATTTCTCCTCCAATCAACACCCCCCCAACACACACACACACACACACACACACACACACTCTCCCTCTTCCTCATTTCCTAGACCCCGGCTCCGGCCCCCAACTTGGGACTCAGCCCCTTGCGCCTCCCCCTGGCCCCCCACCCTGCAGGTGCTCAGCCACTGTGGGGGCCTTGGTTTTTTATCTAGAATCTCATATCCAGCCAAACTAGTGTTCAAGTGGCAGCACCAAACAAAGACATTTTAGAAGCATAAGGACCCAGAAAGTGTGTTCCTCATGCACCCTTTCTGAAAGAATTTCTCAAAGATGAATTACAGAAAAGCAAAACACACTGTCTTAGTCAGCTTGGGCTGCAGAGCAAGGCACCACAGATGGAACATTCACCTTCTCACAGTTCTGGAGGCTGGGAGTGGGGGTCAAGGTGTGGGCAGGGTGGTTCCTGGTGAGGGTTCTCCCCTGCTTGGCCATGGCCACCTTGAGCTGTGTCCTCAGGTGGCCTTTCTTTGGAGTGTGCAGGAGTGGGGGGGGGGCGCTCTGGTTCTCCTCTTATAGGGGCACTAATTCTATCAAGTCAGGGCCCCACCCTTATGACCTCATTTAACCCTACTTCCTTAGAGGTCCTCCCTCCAAATACAGTCACACTGGGGATTATGGCTTCAACGTAGGAATTTTGGGGAGGGACACAAACATTTAGTCCAATACGTGCGCACACACACACGCGCGCTTGCACAGACTGAGCTCTGTGGAAGCAAAGGAACCAGTAAATGTAGGGCCAAGTCTTAACCATTGTTGAGGCATAATATAAAAAGAAAATGTAATGATAGCTTCTTGTTGAAACCCCAGCTGGTCTCCCTGGGAGCTGGCAGAAGAACAAACGCAGCCAATCCAAGTGCAGCGCAGGTCTCCTCTTGCTCATGAGGAGGAAATAGATGCTGACCGGGCATAGCGCTGGGAGAGAAACGCAGGCGGTGAGCCCTGTAAGTGTATTACAGGTCCAGGGTGACCTCCAGAGGATAGAAAGAGAGGAATAATGTCAAACCACCGAAGGAAACAAAAGGAACGACCAAATCAAGGAAAGAAAAAATATCAATAGAAGATGGTTCACATGAAATAAAATGGCAGGAAGCAGTCAAAACATGTCAGCAGTTATGGCACACACAAATTGTGAGTCATATTGGGATAAAAAATAAATTAACAAAAAATTTCTCTTCTTTTCTATATGTTTTTCTCTATCACCCAAAAGAGACATGTACTAGATGACAACACAAGGGATTCATCCTAGCAAACACTCTCAAAAGGAAAACTGGGGAGGCACGTCCAGCAGAGGACAGAACCCAAGGCTCGAGTTTGTCCTTTTAAAGACAAAGGGGAATATTTGAGTGGGAAAAGGTATAAGTCCTTTAAGAAGGTAGCACTTTTGTGAACTGCTATCCACCTAAAACAATACCTTTTTAAATATATAATGCAAAATTGATAGAAATTCATGGAGAAATGGGCAAATTCACAGTAACGTTTGAGACTTTTCTCTCAGAAATCAAGGAATCAAGGAGCAAAAGAAAAATAGGGCGGAATTTGAATAACGCAGTCAACAGGATTGAGGTCGTTCTGTGCAGTGTGTGTGTGCATGTTTACCTACATATTATGCATGTGTGTATTTATCTATAAATACATATTATATATTATACATATATATTATGCATAATTTACACATACATGTGTTTATATGTAAGTCGTGTGCAATATGTTTCTTTAGGTACAATATGTGTAATATATATGTATATTTGTAGAGTAAATGATGGGTAATATGCACATATATGTACACACAGTCTATGGCGTGTGTGTGATTCTGTACCCACCACCACAACAACATGGCCCAGAAGAGACACATGGTTCTCAGACACGGAACATTCACAGAAGTGGGCATGCATCACACCCAGCAAGTGTGTGGATCTCAGCAAGTCTCCAAGGCAGCTCCATCACTGAGGCCGCACTCGGCTCACAGCTTCCGAAGAGTAACGTTAGAACGCGGCCGTGCCCCAGAAGAGGACAGAAGGTACATCAGTGGTTCCAGGTGCCTTCACGGGAAGTGAGTGACCAGGCCCCTGACCACGGGGAGGGAGCTGAGGCGGCGTCGGGCACAGGACACTGCGGCGCCCCACCCTCCGCCCTCCCTGGTGGGCGGCTTCTGTCCTCACTCTGGAGCCTCTAGTTTCACGGCAGGAGGACCAATGGGGAGCGGCAGTGTCTCTGTGGGAGAGCAGTGCCTGTCCCCGAGCCTGGTCGGCACTAGGTCCAGGGTCACCCCTGCTGCTCGGGATTTGGGGCAAGTGAGGCCTGCGAGCCAGGTGCTGCATGTGCTTCCACGCCCTCCACCTCCCGTCCGAGACCTGCACCCTCCTGGGGAGCAGCCAGAGCGAGACAGTGAGAGAGTCCCAGGTCACAGCCCCAGGGCTGTGGCTGAAAGTCTCAGGAAGGAACAGCTAGGACCCTAAATGCACTTATTTGAAGATGAAAAGAGTGAAAGTAAATTATCTGAGGTTATGACTCAAGAAGCTCAAAAAATAGCTACAGCATCAACCTAGGGGCTCAGGCAGGGACCAAGTCAGAATTTAATGAGAGAGGGAAAAATTAAGAATTGGCATGGTGAATATATTCAGAACTCGGCTCTTGAAAAAGGGCAACGAAATGGACAAAACTTGGAGAAGAGGAAGAGTGAGAGGCCTGGGGAGGGGGGCTGTGTGCTGGGGCCGGGGGCGGGGGACAGGGAAGACTGCCCTGGAAAAGCCAGAACCACTAGATAAGGTGCAGGTGGCCTCCACTTCCCTGGGAAACGGGCCGCCCTCTGGTCCCACACTGAACCCTGGCGGCGGCCCAGAGCGTGAGGCCCTTTGGTTCCGAGGGGCTTCGGGAAGGGCACGGGGGGCTGGGCCCTAGCTGCTCAGGCCCAGTGCTCGGGAAGCCCTTGGGGGGAACCAACGTCAGGGCTTTTCGATCCAGGAATTCCGGGAGATCCAGGGATTCAGGGAGCGTAGGAGGAGGTCGAGTCCGGTCCAAGCTGCTGAGGGTAACGTTGCCCAAGGCGATCCATCCATCGAGGCTCTTCGGCGAGCTCAGGACCTGCTTTTGTGGTGCTGGGCAGCGGGCGGGTTCTGTCAGGTGCCCTGGGTCCAGCCCCTACCCACGAGCTGGCTGCAGTCAGCAGAGCCTGGCTGGCCTGGGGTTCTGTCTGAGGGTCCCCACGGCTGCACGAGGGCAGGAGGGGGGGCCGTCTGGAGCCAGTGTGAGGCTGGGGCGGCTGAGGGCCATGCTGGTGACTGTGGGCTGGCAGGTGGGGGAGCAGGGCGGTCAGCACACAGCTAGACGGCCGGCCACGCCGCAAGTAGGGGCCAGTCCCAGGCTTCTCTGAGGGGTCTTTGTGGGCAGGCAAGGTTTCGGCCTTGCCAGGATGTTTTATTCATCCCCACCATAGTGGCTGCAGCAGGCTTTGCTCCTCCCACCTCCTCCCCAGGGAGGTGCACTCAGACCTGGCTAGCAAAACAGCCTGCCTGATGGGACGCAATTAACCAGCTGGAGCATTGTGCTTTCTCCCTGGGGTCAGAAGGCCTGGATTCTGGGTGGATAAATGGGTGAGGTAATCAGCCCGGAGCCCATTCACAGCTATAAGGGCGGCTACAGTGGGCAGACCACGTGGCCAGGATGGCGTTAGAGGGTTTCTGGTATTTCTGAGAGCAGGCTCGTGGTCTGGAGCAGACAGTGAGCCAGGCTCTCGCGGGGCCCTGCGGCCTGGACCTGGCCGGCTGCCAGCACCTTCTGTGGAATCTCCGACGTCATCACCTAGTGAGGCCACGGACCAGTGAGGACCAGGAGGGCAACACTGCACCCTGAATGGACCCATCCACCCACCCATCCATCACTCTATTCATCACCTACACGCGTAACCACCTGTGAACACACACGTGGCCAGCACACCATTGTTTTCTTTTATTGAGGAGTTACACGCCCTCAGTCACCCACCCACATCTGAAGCGTGAGCAGCTTGGTGGGTTTTTCACTTACGCTGACGACCAGCACCCAGATCAAGACACAGAACATGCAGCCCCAGAAGCCCCCTCGCACCGCCTCCCCGTCCCTGCCTCCACCACCTGATCTTGAGCTTTCCATAAACAGAAGCCACAGCGTGAACTCTGAGTGTCTGGTCCCTCCCCCTACTGCATAATGTCTGGATTCACCTGCATCCACACTGTCGTTTTGGGTGGTGACCACATTCATGTGTTTAACTTAAATATTAAAAATAGTCCATAATTTGGGGCTCCCCTCTTCAATCTACTCTACAATAACATGGCGGCAACTTCACGGCTCATCTTATTTATATCCCTTTAAAAGACTGTTGATGGTAAGATTTGAGGGGCTCCTACACACATGGATGTCCACAGCACGGCCGGGGACGGGCACACCCTGCAGGCCTCCCACCCTACGCGGCAGGTGGTCTGATGTGACCCGACACAGTCTGTGATGAGAAGTGACAGCCGACACCACCCCCTAAAGCAGCCACTGACATAGCAGTTAGGAGTCAACTAAAGGGAGAAAATGGGCTCAAAAAAGACTCAGTCCAGAAGAAGGCAGGAAAAGAGGAAAAGGAAACAGAGCAGAGGGACAAATGGGGCAGAAACAGAGGACAGACGGGAGCTCACGGTTCCCACCACTCTGTGGATGTGGGTTACCAAGCCATGACCTGCACCACCAGCCTTATTGTGTGCCCCGTTTCCCCACTGTGCCCGGGTATATTCCAGGATCCCACATCCCATTTAGTTGCCATTTCTTGTCTTTTATGATCTCTCCATTTTGGAAGCGTACTGATCAGTCACTTTGTAAAAAGTGCCTTTCAATTTGGGTATGTCTGACGTGTTCCCACGATTGGAAAGAGATTGTGCGTTTTTGGCAAGAATACCATGGCAATGATGCCGTGTCTTTCTCAGGCCGTGGTATCAAGGGCTACATGATGTCAGTCTGTCTTATTACTGATGATATTAACCTTGGTCACATATGTAAGGTAGTTTCTGCTAGGTTTCTTCACTGTAAAGCTATTATTTTTCCCTTTGCAGTTAATAAATATATGGAGGATGAAACTTTGATGCTATGGAAATCCTGAAGGAAACGAAATATAAAGACATAGGAGGGGGGAGGGATAAATCGGGAGATTGGGACTGACATATACACACCACTATATATAAAACACGTAACTAATAACTAATAAGAACCTGCTCTATAGCACAGGGAACTCTACTCAATACTCTGTAATGGCCTATATGGGAAAAGATTTGATATATGTATATGTATAACTGATTCGGTTTGCTGTACACCTGAAACTAACACAACATTGTAAATCAACTATACTCCAATAAAGATATTTTAAAAAAGACATAGGAGGTTAAAAGCAAAAGGATGGAGGAAGATATCCCATGCTAACCCATCAAAACAGAGAGCTGGAGTGGCTATTAGTGTCAGAAAAGTAGAATTCAAGGCAAAGAATCTGGGGATAAGGAGGCTCTTTTCATAATGATAAAGTGGTTGATTAAGCAAGAGGACATACTAATCTGAATATAAGCCTTCAAAATGTGTGAAACAAAAACTGATAGAACTGCAAGGAGTAACAGACAGATCTCAGGAACCTCAACACACCTCTGTCGATAATTAAGTAGCAAGTAGATGGAAAATCAGTAATCATACCATCAGCAGACTTGACTTCATCAATATTTATAGAATATTCCTCTGAGCAATAGAACACATATTTAAGTACACACATAGCAATTTTTAACATGGGCCATATTCTGGTCGATAAAATGAGTCTAAATAAGTTTAAAAGGATCTGATGCATACAGTGTATGTTCTCTAACAACAATGGGTTTAAATTAATAATCAAATGCAGAATAATCTCTGCAACATCCTCAAATATCTGGAAACGAAATAACGTACTTCTAAACCTATGGGTCAAAAAGAAATCAAAAGGTGTATTTGAAAATATTTCAAACTTAATGAATATGAAAATACAACATAGAGTTTTTGGGACGCAGCTAGAGCAAGACTTGGAAATTTATATGCCTACGCAGGCACATCTTGTCTTATTGCGCTTTGCTTTACTGCACTTTGCAGATATTGTGTCTTTTACAAATTGAAGGTTTGTGGCAACCCTGAGTCGAGCAAGTCAATCGGCACCATTTTTTCCAACAGCATTTGCTCACTTCGTATCTCTCTGTCACATTTTGGTAATTTTTTCGATATCTCAAACTTTTTCATTGTTATTACATCGGTTAGGGTGATCAGTGATCAGTAATCTTTGGTGTTACTACTAGGACTCAGATGATGGTTAACAATTTTTTTAGCAATAAAATATTTTTAAATTAAGGTATGTAAATTTTTTTTAGACATAATGCTATTGCACACTTCATACACTACAGTATAGTGTAAACATAAGTTTTATATGTACTGGGAAACCAAAAATTTAAGTGACTCGTTTTATCTTGATATTCATTTTATTGCAGTAGTCTGGACCTGAACCCGCAATATCTCCAAGATATGCCTATACTAGAGAATAAGAAAGGTCTCAAATCAGTGAGCTCATCTTCCTCCTTAAGATACTAGAAAAAGAAGAGAAAATTAATGTAAGTAAAAGATTAGAGTAGAAGTCAATGGAAAAAAAAAAAGGAAAAAAAATAGAGAAATCTATGAAACTAAGAACTGGTTCTTTGAGACTATCAATAAAATTGATACACTTCCATGCTGACTGGTCAGTAAAAGGAAAGAGAGAAGACACAAAGTACCAACATCAGGAATGAAAGAGGTGACGTCACCTCATACTCTATATTGAAAGGATGAACAATTTTATGCTGATAAATTCAACAGATTTGATGAAATGGGCAATTCCTTGAGAGATGCAGGCTATAACATTCAGTCAAAGAAAAAAATAACCTCAGCAACTCTGTATCTATTAAATAATTCCACAGCATGTAAAAATAATAATACATCATGAGCCAGTGAGATTTATTCCAAGGACACAAGGTTGATTTAACACTTGAAAGTCAATCAATATAATCCATCATATTAATAGACTAATAAAAATATTCTTCATAGCTGTAGAAAAAAAGTTTGACAAAATCCAACATCCATTCCTGTTCAAAGCTCTCAGCAAACTAGGAATCGAAGGAGGCTTTCTTATACTGATAAGGACAGCTACAAAACCCTACAGTCAACATTATTCTTAATGTGAAAGACTGAATGTTTTCCCTTAAGGTCAAGAGGAACAAGGATATCTGCTCTCACTCCTCCTATTCGGTATTGAACTAGGGCTCTAGCCAGCACAGTTAGGTATGAAAATGAAGTAAAAGACATTCAGACTGGGAAGAAAGAAGAAATACTCTTTTTATTTACAGATAACGTGATTGTATATGTAGAAAATCCTAAGGCTTCTATTAAAAAGTTACTAGAATAAGTGAGTTTAGCAAAGTTCAGATCAGTATATAAAAATCTATTTTATTTCTGTATATTAGCATTTAACAAAGATAAGTTGAACTTAAAATACCATTTACAATAGCATTAAAAAATCAGAGCTAAATCTGACAAAAGGTGTGTGGGATCTGTAAACCAAAAACTACAAAACACACATTAAAGAAATAAAAGAAGCTCTAAATAAATGAGAAGATATACCATGTTCATGGATTGGAATACTCAATATTGTCAAGATGTTAATTCTCTTAAACTGATCTGTAGATTCAACGCAATCCCACACAAAAGCCCACTAGGCTTTTTTGTTTTTGTTTTTAAGTTTTGGCTGCACCGAGGCATGTGGGCTCTTAGCTCCCCGACCAGGTATTGAACCCACACCCCCTGCATTGGAAGGCGGAGTCTTAACCACTGGACCACTGGGGAAGTCCCCACTAGGCTTTTTGGGTAGAAGTTGTCAAGCTGATTCTAAAATTCATGAGGAAATACAAAGAATCTTGGATGACCAGAAGAACTTTATGGAAGAGCAAAGTTGGAAGAATCATACCTCACACCGTACACCAAAACTAACTCAAAATGGAAAATAGACCCAAATGCAAAATATAAGTGCAATATGTAAGATTTCTTACATAGGACACCAGAAGGATGATTCATAAAAAATAAAACACTGATAAATTGGACTTGATCAAAATCAAAAATTTCTCTTTGAAAAACTTTAAAGAGAATGAAAAGACAATCCACAGAATCAGAGAAAATGTATACATATCACATATCTGATACAAATCACAAAGACTTCTCAAAACTCAAAATAAGAAAACAACTCAATTAAAAGTGGGAAAAAGATTTGAACAGAACACTTCCTTAAAGATAGACAGACAGCAAATAAACAGATGAAAAGACACTTAAGTCGTGAGTGAAGTACAAATTGAAACCACAATGAGATATACCCTTACACACCTATTACACACCTATATCTAAAATTAAAAAGAGTGACCATACCAAGTGCTGGTGAGGACGTGGAGCGTGCACAGCACAGGAATGTAAAATTGTACAATCACTTTGGCAGTTTCTTAAAAGTTAAACATAAGCTACCGTATGATCCAGTCATTCCACTCCTAGATATTTACCTAAGAGAAATAAGAGTATTTGTCCAAACAAAGATTGTACACAATTTTCATATCAGCTCTATTTATAATAGCCAACAACTGGAAACAACCCAAATCTCCATGAGCAGGTGGGTGGATATACAAACGGTGGAACATTCCTGCAACGTCTCATTACTCAGCCCCAAAAGGAATAACCATTGATAAACGCATCAGCACCTGGTGAACCAAAATTAATTATGCTGAATGAGAGAAGCTAGACAAAACGTACACACCCACGATTCCATTTATATAAATTACAGGAAATGCAAACTGATCTAGTGATAGAGCAGATGAGTGCTTGCCTGGTGATGGGGATCAGAAGGGATGGATTGCAAACGGGAAACTCTGGGGTATTTACTATCAATACTTTGAGGTGGTGATGGTTTCACGGGTGTATACAAATGTCAAAATGTATCAAATTTGAATATGTGGTTTATTGTATATCAATTACACCACAGTAAAGCTGTTATAAAAACCCTAAGGATGGCTCAATCCCCACATTGCCTACGCGCCGTGGACGCCCATGCATGGACCCTAAGACGGGAGGTGGAGGAGTGGGGGTGGGGATATGGGGGGTGGGCAGGAAGAGACCCAGGTGGACGGAGACCTAACTCCATTAACGCTTTGGCAGCCGCTGGCGCCATACCTGAGACAGACGCTCTGGGTCTTCGCGCCGACCCGAGGGTCTCCAACTTCCCCGCCCCCCACATCCTGGGGCCAGAGCCAGGGGCGGGGCTGGACACGGGCAGGGGCGGGGCTCTGGGGTCCCCCACGGCCCCGCCCACAGCCCATGAGACACACTGCTGTCTAAAATCCTGATCCCAGGCCCGCCCCACGCCTTCCCACAAGCTAGGTTCCCAGGCCCCGCCCCGTGTAGCCTCTACGGCCCCACCCAAGGCCCCGCCCTTCGTCCTCAGGACCCCCTCCCCCCATCGTCCAGGCCCCGCCCCACCCAAGACTCCGGCCAGACCTCGCCCTGGCCCCACCCCCCATCTTTAGGCCCCGCGATGTCCTGGCCGCGTCCTACCACACAAGCTCCGCCCATGCCCCGCCCCTAATTCTCAGGCCCTGCTGTCGTTCAGGCCCCGCCCCACTCCGGACTCCGCCCCGCCCCACAGCTCCGCCCCAGACTCCGCCCAGGCCCCGCCCCGGGAGCGCAGGCCGAGCCGCGTGTGTACCCTGCGGCCGCGGACTTGGGCGCAGGCCTCCGGGTCGCCGCCGCCCTCCGGGCGTGGCGCCGGCTCGGACTCCGAGCGGCAGAGAGCCTCATGCACAGCAGTCTCCGGACGCGGCCACGCAGGTAAAGCTCCCGCCTCATCCCGGAGCGTGGACACCCCCGCCCCCGTCCATCCCCCACCCGGGAGTCCCGGGGGTCCCTGGGGTCCGGAGCCTGGGGATCCCGAGGTCCGAGGTCTGGGGTCCCCCCGGGGCCCGAGCCCCGCCCGCCCAGGCCCCGCGCGGCCCCGCCACTCCACGCCCAGCGCGGGCCGCGCGCCCAGGGCTTGGCTTTTCTCTTTTCTCGTTTCCCTTTTTCAAACATAATTGAAATAAAAGGCGCCGACCCCGATGCCGGTGCGGGTGGCTGTTCCCGTTAGGGCCGACAGAGAAGAGCTTTAATGTTATAATTGTCAAAGGGATTGTCACAATTAGCAAAGCGCTGAGCTTCTGACAGCAGCCTAGCCCCGCGGGGATGAGGGTGCCGGCTTGGTTCGCAGTGGTGGCCGGCGGTCGCCCCTGCGTTCCAGTTTCTTATGACAACCCTGCAGCCCAGTCTTCCTGCTTTCCAGCCCTGAGCCGCTAGGAGGGGTGGACTCCCATTACCCCGTGCGGTCCAAGCCCCTGACCCCCAAGGTGTGCAGTGGGTGTGTCCAGGGCAGGGTGGCAGTGTTCTCGGTCGGCTTTGCTGGGCACCAACCCCCAGCCAGCAGGCAGCACAACCTTGCTCTTCTGGGTGGCAGTGGGAATCTCCAGGAGTAAGTCACAGAGACCCCCCCCACCCCGCACTGGTCAAGTGTGTCCGTTTGGCTGTGACATCTCCCCCAAAGTCAAAGTGTGCTACCGGGTCCCCAGCCAGACCACGGCCGGCAATGCTGATTGCTCCTCTCTTTTAGGACCGAAAGAGAACACGGTTCTTCCTGGCACGTGAGGAAGGCGAGTTTATGTCTGTGTGGGATGGTCCCTTCCACAGCGGCACCGGGGAGTGGGGAAGAGTGTAGACCGCAGCACTGAGTGAGAGCAGCGTGCCGTCTGTCTCCAGGTGGTCAGGATGGGCCCCATGGGCAAACAGAGCCCGTCCTCCCTGCCGGTCCCCACGGGAGGGTCTTGCCTCCTCCTCCTCTTCTGCCTGCGGTTGGGTGCCTCCTGCCCACAGAGCTGCCAGTGCCCTGACCATGCCGGGGCCGTGGCCGTCCATTGCAGTGGGAGGGGCCTGCAGGAGATCCCCAAGGACATCCCCACTGACGCTGTGCTCCTGAAGCTTGACGCCAACAAGATTGCCCGCATCCCCAACGGAGCCTTCCAGCACCTGAACCAGCTGAGAGAGCTGGACTTGTCTCAGAACGCCATCGAGACCATAGGTCCCGCCGCCTTCTCGGGCCTGGCCGGGGGCCTGCGGCTGCTGGACCTGTCTCACAATCGCATCCGCAGGATTCCTAAGGACGCGTTGGGCAAGCTCAGCGCCAAGATACGCCTGTCCCACAACCCCCTGCACTGCGAGTGCGCCCTGCAGGAGGCCCTGTGGGAGCTGAAGCTGGACCCTGACTCGGTGGACGAGATCGCCTGCCACACCTCGGTGCAGGAGGAATACGTGGGGAAGCCGCTGATCCAGGCTCTCGACTCTGGCGTCAGCTTCTGCAGTGTCCACCACAAGACCACCGATGTGGCCATGCTGGTCACCATGTTCGGCTGGTTCGCCATGGTGATCACCTACGTCGTGTACTACGTGCGCCAGAACCAGGAGGACGCCAGGAGGCACCTGGAGTACCTGAAGTCCCTGCCCAGCACTCCTGTGTCCAAGGACCCCATCAGCCCTGCGCCCTAGTGCCCCATGGCTCGAGCAGGCCGAGGCCCACCTGGCTGCCGTCACTCTTGTAGCAGATGGTGACTGAGTCCCGCCTTTGATGTTCCCCCAGTGAGGCGGTGACACGGCTGCTTCTGTCCAGTGCTTCACTCTTGCAGAGCTCTTTCCATAGGGCATGTAGTTGCTGCAACACCTTCAGGGCAGGCAATTCTGCCATCAGACCCACTGACAGATGGGGACACGGGCTCAGAGAAATGGAAGGTCGCGGACAGGGAGTGATCCAGCTGGGATGTAAAACCAGGCCGTCCATCCTGATGTGTCCCTTCGGCTCTGGGAGCCTGTCCCACGGGGCGCCCGTAGGGTGAACTAGCATTCAGAGAAGAAAGGGTGCCCATGAGCGAGGCTCCCCGAGGAGGTTGGGTGCATTTGTTGGTTGTAGGCACAGGTCGTCCTACCCCGTGGAACTGGTTTGCCTTTGCTTCCCCAGTATTTCCTGAACACCTCTGACCGCAGGGCTCTTTCCACAGCCAAGTGGTAGAGACCGGATTTTTCTCGGGAGATAAGTGGAACGTGTAACCTTTGAACAACTTTGTCAACTTTGTTTATTCTCAGAATGTTTGTTAAGAGTAACACTTGTACCAAAATTTCAGTCCAGTGAGAAGGGAAAAAAGAAATAACAACCCAAAACCAAGAAAATTAAACCATGGAGAGAAACCTGAGGAAGGTCCATAGTAGGTCATCAGGGGGCCGTGTTAGCAGCCAGAGAAGTGTGGCCGTGCCCGGTTCCTGCCCCTCCAGCTGTGCCCCGCCCCAGGGAGCCTGTCATCTTGGGTCGCTCCGTGCCTTGCTTTTCTACTCGCTAAGCAGCTCCTTTCCAATGGACGGGAAGACCGACCTCTGATGTTTCAGGGCTGATCAACAGGCTGCTTCCTTTCCTCCAGCAACAGGGACTCTCTCTCCTTTTCAGCTTTGCTGACAGGACTCTCAGTGCTACTTTACTGCTCAGTTTTCTTACCTAATTCATGTTCAGGGCAGACTTTACCTCCACCTCTGTAACCCTGATCTGTCTTTCCAGTTTTATTTTTCACGGTCTTTTTGTATGAGTGTTTATATTTTAAACTACTTCAAATATTTTGGGGGGGGGAAGCAAGTTAGGGGTACATTGCTCATGGATCTAAGGTGTAAAGGACAGATGCTTAGAAAGGGTAAAGGAGGAGGGAGGTTTGTACTCGGAGAGTGTGTGACTGGCAGTGGGAAACACATTTACGCGCTGATGCAGCGCATCATGATTTTTCAGTTGTGGTGCGTTAAAAAACAACCAACAGATGCCACTACCCTCCCACACCCCAGCACCCCCACCTGCGGTCACGGGGGGCACAGCACGCACAGTGTGAGCCGGGGGCTCTGCGCTGTGAGTGTGGGGTGGGCCCTTCTCTGCCTGCCGCCCAGACCAGGGTGCAGGAGTGGGGGGCGGGGCTCAGGTGACTGCTCCGAATGATACCACTCCGCGGGAAACCAGCGGCCCACCCACCCTTCCAGGGAGAACTAAAGCCAAGCAGCCAGCCTGGGTGCCGGTCCACTCGTGGGACAAACGCCATGGGAGCAGGTACGAGTGGCCGCCGGCTGACCAGCGGGACACGGGCTCCGTGGGTGAATTGGGTCCCCCTTCCCCATGCATCCCAGGGAGCACACAGTGGGGAGAGGGGTCCCGCCACACAAGGAGCCGTCACCTGGCGGGTTTGCCCGATGGACGTGACCCTGAGTCCCTGGGTCAGGGGAAGAGAGCAGACTGAGGCCTGGATGGAGGTGGGGGCAGGTGTCAGGGTCTTGCCGTTGCGGCTCGTGTCCCATAGGTGCCAGCCAGCCTGGGCACTTTGGGGGGCCCTTTCCTTGCTGCCAGGGAACTCTTCATTTGCTCTTACACAGAATCAGCCCAGAGCCTGATGCCAGCCGGATGCTCTTCTGGGGGCGCACGGGGAGTGAGTGGGGCTTCTTTCCCCCCAGCCTTTGCTGGTACCCAGCGCCCAGCCAGCCTTCCCCCTGGTGTGGGCCTGCCGGGCTCCTGTTCCGCCCTGCTGGGAAGAGGAAGTGGGCCCAGGACCCCAGAGCACACCCAAAGGCCCACTCCCTCTCATCCTGAGTCCAGAGTCAGGGCACTGCCGGGCCCTCCTGGCCTTTCTGGGCTCCTCACCTCTCGTGGAGTCTCCCCGGAGAGGACACCTCCCTCCCCAGACCAGCAGGACCCCAACTCCATGACCCAGAAGCTCCTTCCTGCTCATGGAAGCTCCCAGCCCTGGTGTCTGGGAGCCCAGCCCTCCCCTCGCCCTTTTTCCCCTTCCTCCTTTTCTCTGTCTTCCTCTCCCCTCCCCTAAGGGACTGCTGAAGGCAGTGCCCTGCCTGGGCCCACCCGGTTCCTTGCTGCCCTGTGTGAGTGCAGACGCCCATCCCCAACCCCGTGGGCCCTCGGGCTGACCCTCCACCTCCAGCCCAGCACTGATGGGCCGGCATGAGCCGGCATCTGCTGTCGTCTAGTTCTGTGGAGGCCAGGGTCAAGCCGGCCCCATAGAGGGGACCCGTGTTGACGGTGGTGGGGACACGGCAAAGGGGTGCCTCAGCCGGGGGGCAGTGGGCGGCAGCCTTTGTGGGACATGGGTGGCCCCTGGCTGTCATCGCAGCCCAGGTGAGAGGCCTCAAAGAGCTTTGTGCACACAGCCCCGCTTCTGCAAAGCCCCTCTTGCCTGGGGAGGTAGCACTTCACAGGGTCTGGGGGTCAGGGCGGGATGACTTTAGGGCTCCTTATGGGGCAGAGGGGCGGTGTGAGTGGACTGTCCTGATAGCCACCCAGCTGGGCCTCTCAGCCTTCCCATGGGGGCCAGAGGGGAGGGGAGGGGCTCATGGGGCCACTAGGGAGCCCGGTCCCCCTGCCCAGCCGCTCTGGGCCGGGGTGAGACTGCGTGCTCTCTTGGTCTCTGGCCTCACCATGGACGGTCCCCTTGGAAACCAGAGCCCCACCCCTGATCCTGACCCTAGGACGGGACACCCCACACTCACAGCCTCTTGACCCCCCACCTCCCTTCCTCTTTGGACTTTGGGGCCCCCAGACGCCCACAGTGGCTCCCTTGGGTGGTCCAGCATTGGGGATGAGTAGGCATACCGCTGAGCACCCCGCAGAGCCACCCTGACACACAGAGGCTGTCCCTGGTGGGCTGGGCCCCCAGCTCTGCCCCAGAAACACTCCAGGCCCCTCCTCGAGGTCAGCTGCAAGGCTGTAGGAGGGCCTCGAGGCTGGGGCTGGGAGGATGCCTGAAACGGTTCCTCTCCGGGAAGGGCCCCGGTGCTGGAACCAGGGACTGCCCCCCAGCCCGGGGACCCAGTCCCTCAGTCCCCCTGTAGGGAGGGTGGACGACAGTTTTAAATTGGACGTGGGACTGGGGTTAAACCTGGCTGTGTTTTTCTTAAAGGAAAGTTGCTCCAGGGCGGAGGTGGGGCGGAGGGGAGGGGATAAAGGCGGGGGCTGGACAGCCCTGTGCCCGGTGCTCCCTGGCCTCCCTTGCAGCCCGTTCTCCAAGATGCGTTTGCACGAGACTTGGGTCCTGGACTAAGTTCCCTGGGGACGAGGCTCTGCAGACTGTGGAGGAGGTGGAATGTTCTGGACTCGTGGCAGCTCCCCGCCATGGCAGGAGCCTGGGGCGGTTTCTGGAGTCGTCTTTCCTGGAGGCTTGGCCCCAAACCCCGTTCTACTGTCCTCTCCACCTACCGTCTGCGAATCCTCAATAAACCTTTCTGCTTAAGTCCGCTGCGGAGGGGCTCTGTTATCTGTGGCTCTGCGACCCCACCCGGGCCGGACCTGCCCTCGCTGCCTACCCCGCCGTGTTGTGGAGCCGCCAGCGCTGCAGCCCACGGCTAGAAGAGCCGGGCCAGGGACGGGGTGCAGGGGGTGCTGGGCCCGCCTGGAGTGGCTCGAACAGGCCGACTGTCAGGTGTTGACAAATTTTGTGAGTCAGTCGACACCGTGATGGCAGCTTGAGGTTGTCCATGGGAGAGTCTTTACTTCAAGGCCATTGACAGCAGCTACAATCGAGACACCCTCTCCTGCCCCGAGAAGGCTGTTGGCCATTTGGAGGTGTTAGCACTGCTGCTGGGGTCCCTCAGGGGCCCTGCCTGGCACCCAGTGAGCCATTTCTGCTTTCACATCACCTCCTCCTTCAGGTCAGTTCTGGGGGCAGAGCAGTGGGCCCCTACGGATGTCCAGGTCCTAATCCCGGGAGCCTGTGAAGATCGGGAATGGGCCACCAGCCAAGGAATGCAGGAAGGAACGCAGGAAGCCCCTAGAAGCTGGAAGAGGAAGGGAATGGATTCTCTTTTGGAGCCTCTGGAGGGAAACAGCCCCGCACACCTTGGTTTTACCCAGTGAGACCCGTTGCGGACTTCTGACCTCCAGCATTTTAAGAAAATAAATTGGTATTGTTTAGGCCACTAAGCGTGTGGTCCTGTGTTACAGCAGCTTCGGGGAACTATAAGCGTGTGGTCCTGTGTTACAGCAGCTTCGGGGAACTATAAGCGTGTGGTCCTGTGTTACAGCAGCTTCGGGGAACTATAAGCGTGTGGTGCTGTGTTACAGCAGCTTCGGGGAACTATAAGCGTGTGGTCCTGTGTTACAGCAGCTTCGGGGAACTATAAGCGTGTGGTCCTGTGTTACAGCAGCTTCGGGGAAACTATAAGCGTGTGGTCCTCTGTTACAGCAGCTTCAGGGAAACTATAAGCGTGTGGTCCTCTGTTACAGCAGCTTCGGGGAACTATAAGCGTGTGGTCCTGTGTTACAGCAGCTTCGGGGAACTATAAGCGTGTGGTGCTGTGTTACAGCAGCTTCGGGGAACTATAAGCGTGTGGTCCTGTGTTACAGCAGCTTCGGGGAACTATAAGCGTGTGGTCCTGTGTTACAGCAGCTTCGGGGAAACTATAAGCGTGTGGTCCTCTGTTACAGCAGCTTCAGGGAAACTATAAGCGTGTGGTCCTGTGTTACAGCAGCTTCGGGGAACTATAAGCGTGTGGTCCTGTGTTACAGCAGCTTCGGGGAACTATAAGCGTGTGGTGCTGTGTTACAGCAGCTTCGGGGAACTATAAGCGTGTGGTCCTGTGTTACAGCAGCTTCGGGGAACTATAAGCGTGTGGTCCTGTGTTACAGCAGCTTCGGGGAAACTATAAGCGTGTGGTCCTCTGTTACAGCAGCTTCGGGGAACTATAAGCGTGTGGTCCTCTGTTACAGCAGCTTCGGGGAACTATAAGCGTGTGGTCCTGTGTTACAGCAGCTTCGGGGAACTAATAGTCTCCCCACTTTGAGAGCGGCTGCTGTGCTCAGAGCAGATGGCCATCTGAGCTCCATGGCCGCCCTGCTCGTCCTGAGTCCCGGTTCTTGGGGTCAGTGCGTGTTTAATGCCTTGGCCGAGTGACCAAGAGTGACCAAGAGTGACCTCAGGAGCTCACTTCACCTGTTGGCCTTACTCCCTTCCCTGCGAGATGGGACTACCCTCCCAGAGGAAGGGCCACAGTGCGGGGGCCACAGCAGGGCTGGAACCCCGAGCCCGCCGGCTTCCACGGTCCCCACACACGCGCACACTGCACACCTACAGTGTGCACACACGTGCACGCACACACTCGTGCACATGTATGCACGTGCTCACCCAGGCACACACACCCACACCAGGCAAGCCCACTCATCCACAGGTGCATGCATTCACGCTCACACAGGGCCATACACTGGACACTTGCCCCCGCCAGCAGACGTGCCCACAAAGTGTGTACGCACGCACACACACACACGCGCACACGCACTCATTTCTCCTTTGCCCAGGGGACATCTGGGGGCCCCGCTCAGCCTCGCGCCCCACAGGCTAGGGAGGGAGGTGAGGCCTCGCCGACCCCTAACCGGGGGCCCTGAGGGCAGCTGTTGGGGGACTCCCGCGTGCCAGGCTGGGTGCGGGATCTTGAGGAGGCTGCGTGTCAGGAGGGACAGCTTTTCAGGGGCAGCAGCTTGGACCCGGCCTGGAGGAAGGGCCTCTGGGTGGGTGCCCGGGCCCGGAGTTGGGGAGGGTGGGCTGGGGGGCGGGCTGCACGCGGGGGGCACCACGGAGGACGTGCTGACTGCTGGGGATGAGATTGGGCTCAGCGGCGGCCAAACTGCACAGCCTTGTAGGAACCGGGCATGGAAATCAGCGCTCAAGTCCCCGGGCGGGCCCAGGGCAGGCTGCCCACTGGGAAAGAGCAGTGGCCACGAAGCACGTGGACAGCACGTACCGCGGGACAGGGCGCCTCAGCGGATTCTCACAGGGGACTGGCTTGGTCGGGAATATTTTTATTTTCAGACAAGAAACCCAAGATTCCGAGGTCCAGGGGGAGAAACGGTGGATGCAGGAGTTGGCTTGTTGCGGGCAGAGTGGGGCTGGAATCTGGGCCTTCCGACACCCAGGCCTGGAAGTCCTCATCTGGGCCCTGGAGTGTTGTCAAAACAAAGAGGCAAGTCCCGGGCTTAGCCCCAGATTGAAGAATGGCCAGAGCTAGAGGCAGAGCAGAGCCCGGCCTCACGGGTCCCGTCCTGCGTGCAGCCGTGCCGGCCAGGAGCGGAGGTTCCCTCACTGGGACCCAGGTGTGCCAGGGTCTGCATCTGTAGCCATGGCAACAACACTGGCCAGAAAGAGGGCGGGCGCGTGGTTGACTCAGCTGTCAGAAGCGGCCACACACCTGCCTGGAGTTCTGTGCAAAGCGAGGTGGAGAGACAAGCCCACCGGCTGACCTTCCCTCTGCGCGCAACTGCTCTTGGAGAGGAGGGGGCCTTTGAAGGAAGGGCTACAGAAGCAGCAGAGACAGAAGCAGTCTGGGAGTAGGTGGAGAGTGGCCACCAGGCTAGGACGCTGACACCAGAGCCCATGTTGACAGCCGACCCTTACTTATGAACGGGGAAACTGAGGCACCGAGCGTTGAGAACACTTGCCGAAGGTCGTGCGAGCTGCCGCGCTCCCAGCTGGGGCGTGACCAGGCTGCTGGGCAGCAGTGGACGGCAGACAGACGTCCGGCGGCCGCCCATGAAGCCTCCACAGCCGGGCAGTGACATCAGAGCAGTTAAGATACGGAGAAAATCCCAAAAGAACACATTTATGTAAACATATGATGACCACAGTCACTGGACTTGTAGTTGTGGCAGGTGTAGCTCTCAGAACAGTCAGGACACTGAGCTGTCACCTGTTCAAAGTCTCTTATCTCATCAAGTCACCCCTGACTCCCAGCGCCCAGCCAGCCCGGGGCAGGGACCCCACAGGAATGTTCACCACGGCTCTGCACGCCCCTCCCCCTTCCGCCTGCCCTGCCACACACACGCCACTCAGACCTTCGGAAGGTCAGCGATGAGGGCCTGGAGGCATCTCTGGGCAGGGTCACCTCTATGCTGGAATTCTCTGAGGGGCCTGTTGTCTGAGGCAGTGTGCAGGGTGGGCACCCGGGCCCTGACCCAGGCGACCCGGCACAGCTCTGAGCTGCTGCCCCTGCCAGGCCCCACCAGGGTGGCCCCTCCGCCCACACACGTGAGCTGGAAGCAGCCCCCTTGGGCCGTCCTGCTCCCCAGAGCCCTCGGTACCCCACTGTCTTGGCTCAGCTGGCATTTCCCCTGTGTCCACCATGGGGCACCAGCCAGGGCGGGCCTTGCTTGGCCGGAAGGACCGGGTCCTGCTGTCTCTCTGGGGGGTGGTTATCACCCGGGGTTAGTGGTGTTGCCAGAGGATGGCCCAGCTTATGGTCAGCAGGACCCAGTTCCCCTCCAGGCTCCCCTGGGCTTAGCGGTCTTGCAGGGGTCACTGGATCAAGGGCGCGGAGTGGATGCCAGCCCTCCCGTCCTTGCCCCGGGCTGAGAAGTCGCCTTGGAGTCAGAGCCTGTCAGTCTGGATGGCACAGTAACGAGGACACCAAGACTGAGGTTTTCCAAGCCGGTAACTTGCAAACAGAAGAACTGCTTTGCTCAGTTTTTAACTGTTTAGCAGCCCCAAGAGAAGGACCCGGGCAGGTCCTGGTCACCGCGGCCGGCCCCGGAGCACCTGGGGTTGTGACATTCGCTGGATGACCTGTGGGCGTAACTCACCAGTTTAGTCTGTTTTGCACCGTTTGGATTTCTCCTGCTGGGAATGTTTGCTCTTGTCCGCGTGGGGCGTCGTGTTTGTATTGGTTTGTAAAGGCTCCTCACACGTTCAAAGCACTGACCGTCTGAATGACTCCAGTCCTGATGATTCCTCAGTTTGTGCTGGCGTTTCTACTTATTTATATTTTTAAAAGACACAATGTTATGTGTTTGACAAATATATAAACTGTATCTCTTTACCTCTATCTTCCCTTTTCATTGACTTCATTTACTTCCACTGTTTTTACCTTTAGAAAATTTCCCTCCAAATAGCAAAAGAAATTCTATTCCAGACTTTTTATTTCCAACATCTATAACTTTAACTTTTCCGTATTATGCTAAGACCAGGTTGAATTGTTTAATTTTAGTGTAATTCATACTGGAGTCCAAGCTTTCCCTCACTTTTTCAAAATATTTTTGCCTATTGATCCTTTGAGATGTTCGGTGGAGCTTCATTTATTAAAAGGGCAGCTTTGGGATTTTGATTGGCATCGCATAAAAACTGCATTGGAACTTGGGAAATTTTGACAATGTTAGGATATCAATTTGAAGATTTGTCCAAATCTTCGTCTATCTCCCACAGTCTTATTTTTTTTGCGGCGGGGGGGGGGGGGGGGAGGGGGGGGGAGGGCCACGCCATGAGGCTTGCGGGATCTTAGTTCCCTGACCAGGGATTGAACCGGTGCCCCCTGCAGTGGGAGCGCGGAGTCCTAACCACTGGACCGCCAGGGAATTCCATCCTGTGGTCTGATTTTTATGGTTTCCTTAGAGTTTGTTTCTAAGGAGTTCAGACAGTTTTAAGCAGGTACTGCTGTGTACAGGGGGACTGTCCATCTTTGCAAACGTTACCATTCTGTTGGATGAAAAACTTGAGGGACTTGCCTGAATGTAGCTCTGTCCTCGCACATCCCAACCCCGCCGGCCAGAGGGAGGCTCCCGACTTGATGCGCGCCCTTGGGGAGCAGGAGTCCCGGGACACCAGGCACCACCCGGGACGTGGAACAGTCTCAGCTGTTCCACGTGGTAGAAGTGGGGAGGGGCCAGACCCCCTGGGAGTGGTTGGCAAAATGCAGCCCTCAGAGATCCACATTCCGGTCCCCAGAACCCATGACTCCATTCGGTTCCATAGCACGGGTACGGGTTAGGGTACGGGTTAGGGTTAGGGTACCCATGACTCCATTCGGTTCCATAGCAAAGGGGAATTATGGTTGCTAATCAGCTGACCTTGGGGAAGGGACGTTATCAGGGACTCTGCAGGTAGACCTAATGCAGCCTTTGGGGTCGTTACAGGCAGAAGGGGAGACAGCAGAGAGCGGTCCAGAGAGAGGGCGGGGCGATGAAGACTCCACTGCCCACCGCCGGCCTTGAAGGTGGAGGAGGGGCCGAGAGCCAAGGATTTGGGCGCTTCTAGAAGCTCAAAAAGGCAGGAAACAGATTCTCCCCTGGAGCCTCAGACGGAACCAGCCCTGCCCACACCTTGACTTTGGCCCAGTGAGACCTGGGTGGGACCCCTGACCTCCAGGACGGTGAGGCAACGCAGTCCTGTTGTCTTAAGCCACGAAGTGTGTGATAATCTGTCACAGCCACACCGGACACTAAGGTGGGGGCCGCCCGTTGCTTTGCGGACATGCAGGTGGTGCTAGTCTGCTGTCCTCTCTCCATGGAAATGAGGTAGGACAGGGAGGGTGGGCTCGGATCCTTATACACGCTTAATGGTCAACAGAACTCACAAAGTTCTTGTGCTGTTTCTAGTAGTTTCCATCAGCAAAGAGACCGTCCGCAGGGCATCACACTTTGTCTCCTTTCTCACATCGTGTCTCTCTGTCTTTTGCTCTCACTGCAGAGGCCAGAACTGCCTGGACTTTGGTACATAAACAGTGGCACCATGAGGCCCCTGGGCACGTCCCTGATTATAATCTGAGGGCTCGAGTGTCTCATGGTAAATATACTGCTGGTCTCTGGCCTGAGAGCTTCTTTGTCATTATGGGAATTACAGATGTGGAAGTGGGTCCCAGCTTTGGAGAACAGCTTGGTAGTTTGTTACAAAGCGGAGCCATCACCGACCCTGTGACCCCGCAGTCCGGCTCCCAGATATTTACCAGGAGAAGTAAACACATGTATCCACACAAAATTGTTCAATGATGGTTACGGCAACCCCAAACAGAAACACTGCTTTGCTATCCCAAAGCAGATCAGTAGGAGGAATGATGGGCTATTGATACGATGGACTAAAGCCACCAAGCGAACAGCAAAAACCAGCAGTGAAAGTGAAGAGCCTGCAGCTGCAACAGCTCGGATGAATGTCAGAAACACTGAGCTGAGTGAGGGAAACAGAGTGCGCTGCGTGGTCCCACGGAAGGGACTCCCGAGATGGGCAGAACTTGCCGCGACAGAAAGCAGATAGTGGAGGCGGGTGGCCCATGGAGCACAGGAGACTCTGGGGGGCAGAAACACCCCCAGCCTTGTTTGGGGGACGGTTCCACGGACTGTACAATTGGCAAAACTCAGTGAACAGAACACTTAAGGTCGGTGCGTTTTTAATTAAATTAAATCAATTAAATCAAAATAAAATTAAGCAAAGGTAAGGGTCCTCAACACAATTAAAAATAATATTTGAGTCATAAAAAGGACCACAGGGCTCTCTGAGACACCCTTTCTTTTCGTCTGGGTTTGCTCACATGTTTCTGGCATAGCAGATTATCTTAAGGGCTCTCCATATTGACTGTCTTTCCGTCAGTGACTAAGCTGTCCTTGGGCACTGTGCGTTACTGACAGCTCTGATTTGCTGGCATGTGGTTTAAATCAATGAGTCTACAGTCAAAAGTAGGACAGGCTCAGGGTTTTCTTTCAAGTGTGATTTTAAGTCCAACTTTGTTCAGGAAAACAGGTGGGCAAGTAAGTGACAAGAATGCGGGGGCTCCTACTGCCCACCCACGGGTCCGGGAGCTGTGCTGGGGCCGCAGGGCACCCACGTCCCAGGGAGGAGGGTCCTGGGAGGGTTCGGTCACTTGTTCAAGTTCAAACAGTGAGTGGAAAACCCGGGGTAGTAACCGCTCTCGGTCTGACAGGAAAGCTGTGCTCTTCACTGTCCTGCTGGGCTGTGTCTTCTCAGCGACGCACACCTGGAACACCTGCTCCGTGAGGACCGCGGGAGCCCCCAGAGCACGTTCTCCGAAGTTCCAGAAGAGGAGCAGACACCAATGAGTCAGCAGACGTGAGCATCTGAACTGCCATAAAAGCTGTTTAGTAACGTAAGCAGGTGAGACGAGCATGAAGGGAGCGGGCGCGGCAAGCCAGCTCCAGCCGTGAGCCGAGGGGACGAAGGACAGGAGGGTCAGCCTGGGGAGGAGTGGCCAGGCGGGCAGGTGGCCGGCGGCCCTGCAGAGCCTGGAGGCCCCCGTGAGGAAGCTGGGCTCTAGCTACTTGACGGTTTAGGTGTGGCCGGGACTGTGTGGTCACGTGTGTGTCCCCAGGCCCAGCCGGGCCGCTGGCGCACAGTGGGCACTCAGAGTGTGAGCGGACAGCTATGGCCACCCAGACCACCGGGCAGACTCGGGAATGGCCCGAGACACAGCCCCTGGCTGGAAGGGACCAGAAGACGTGCGCACGCGTGTGGGTGCGTGTGTGTGCACGTGTGTAGGAGTTTGTGAGCGTGTGAGCATGTGGGGGGGGGGATGTGTGCACGTGTGGGAAGGGGTGTGTGCGTGAGTGTGCCAGAGGGTGGGGCTGTATGCTGGTGGCGAGGTTAAGGGGTGCCTACAGGAAAAGTCCAGCAACCCCCAAGGCCAGGAGCTGTGACCACAGTGAAAACGAGATAATTTTGCCAGCAACACTGCACTGACACACCTGGCAGATGGGGAAGTAGGTAAAGTCTGGTCTCGGGGGCGGGGGGCGGGGGGGGGGGGGGTGGGGGTGGAGGGGGTGGGGATAGCTGGTGGAAGAGGTGCGATTCGCACATATGGTCATCCTTCCCCTGGATCGGGTTTCAGGGAGGGGAGCCCCGGAGGTAAGGAAATGCAAAAACTGCCACAGACGCTATTTCTCCGGGAAATCATGACCCTGAAGAAGAAACTGCAAAGAAATGCAGTTTGTGCAAAGATGTTCTTGAAGTGTTGTTTATCACAGTAAAGGCCATTGCATCTCTGTGAATTAACAAAGGATGACCAGCCCAGCAAACCCCAGGATGTGGCTTTGAAGAAATATGACATGGGTGTCAAAGGGACAAGAATGTGGTCACGTCACACCGCGTGCAAACTTCCGGGAGCCGCACGCGCCTTGGGAATGTTTATCAACAGGACAGAAGCCTGAAAGCTGACTTGGAAAGATGTAAGTACTGTCATGCTTTCTGCGCTGTTCCCCCTCTGATTTGCATTCATAACTTACACAGATCTTGACTTATGTTTTTCTGTTTCCGCCCAGTGGAGCAGAGATCGGACATTGTCCAGGGATGCGGTGGCACCACTTGGTCAGGACGAAGCCCCGGGCAGGGACAGGAGGCGGTCGCTCCCTCTGTCGCTGCTGCGCTGGCGGCGTTGGTGTCCGTCGTCTGCCTTCTTCCTCCCTGGGCACCAGCTGGACAACCGGGTCACCCAAGGGAGAGAGAAGCCACGTAGGATGGGTGCTTGGGGAGCACGGACAGCACCCAGTTGACCCCTCCCTCATGGGTACGTGGGGACACTGAGGGCTTGGCCACGGGACTAGACACAGCCGTCCTGACTCCCGGGCGCCTTCGCCCGTTTGAGCCTTGTGTCCTCGGGGGCTGGGGGTGGAGGACTCTCCGGGAAAACAGTGTGTAGAGAGGAGACGTTATCAGAACTGGCTCGGGGGGGTGTGGAGGCTGCGAGCCCCAAACCTGCAGGGAGGTGGGCCTCGGGGAGAGCCGGGAGAGCCGACGCGCAGTGCCGGGCCCGGGGCGGTCTGCTGGGGAAGCCCTCCCACTGATTGCGTGAGGCCCCACACATCACGCAGGGCGATCTCTGTACCCAGAGTCCACTGATGTAAGTGTTCGTCTCGTCCAGACACACAAAGGCAACCATCCCAGGCGTGGAGACAGGGGTCTCGGAGGCCCTGCTGTGCTCCTGGCCCGGAAGGCTGCCCCTCTCCTGTGTGGGTGCCCTGCCCCTGGGGGCCCTTCCGGGGGTCCACCTGTGCAAGGAGCCCCGAGGTGACGTGGCACCCCAGCCCCCAGCCAGCCCTGACTGCAGCTGCCTCCCCGCAGGCCCCCTGGCCCGTGACCCTCCTTCCGTCCCTCTCACGGGCTGCTCAGGCCCTGCCTCAAATCCCGGTTAAAATCAGAGCCCCCAGCTGACCAAATGTCCCTCTCAGGGAGGGTGGACGGTTGAGCAAATCAAAATCGAAATGGGAAGCCTGCTTGAATCTGAACTTCAGATAAACACCAAGAACTCCTTTAGTATATATTCTATGCAACACTGGGGCTATGTATTTTTTTTAAAAAGCATTCATTGTTTATCTGTAATTCAAGTTTAACTAGGGATCCTGCATTTCTGTCTGGCACCCTCGGCCCACCCTCCCTGCACCAGCAGATCCATAACCCCTGGGCCAGGCCCGCTGGGGCCCCCGGCTGCCCAGGGCAGGGACACAGCCAGGCCTAGGGACCATGACAGCAAGGACATGTGGGTCCAGCAGGGATGCGGGACTGCAGCAGCAGAACCTGACTTGGAGTGACGGGGCACATCCTCTTTCTCCAAAGCACGCAGCGTATACAAGGGCACGGAATTGCCCCGGGGGCGTCCTAGACCCGGGCCGTCTCTCTCACACAGGTGCCCTGGCCTGGCCCCAGAACCCCCCTCCCCACCCCCCGTTCTTTGCCATTCTCCCGGGCAGGGGACATCCTTGTCCAAGGTCAGCCTCAGCCTGCCGAGGCACATGGCTCAGCTACTGGCCTGAAGGAGACTCTAGAAAAATCTCCACTTTGGGAATTCAAGAGGGCCCTGGTCACAGTCTTGAGATCCCAAATCTGGTCAGGATAGACACGGAGCCGGCTCACGTAGCTTTCCTTCCTGGGCAGTTGGGCCTCCCCAGTTCTCGCGTGGAACCGACCACGGAAAGCCAGGACTCTGGCTGCCTGGAGCTGCCACCGTGCCCCTGGCTGTGTGATCCTGGGCAAAAATCAGCCAGAATTTCGGGACGGAAAGAGCAGAACATTAGACCAAGCATGGGGCCTTCCTGCTGCTGAGGTCCTGGCTCCTATATCCCATCCTAGAGCAGGCGGGGCCTGGGTAGTGGAATAGGCCTGGCTTGGCTACTGCCCTGTGGTCTCCTGGCTGGATGAGGGCCCCACAGGGTCTTCCCAGCAAAGCTCCTGGCATGGAGAATTCCCCTTCCACCGAGGAGGCTCCCCGGTGCTGATGGCACCTCCCCTCCTCCTCCCCTAGTTCCTGGGGTGGTGTCATGTCACACCTAGCAGCCATCCCAGGGAGGCAGGAGGCCCACGGCCGGTGTAGGTTCAGGGCATTGGACATGGGAGGAGCTAGACGAGCGCTGGCACTTCAAGTCCATCCGGTACACCCACAAGGCCAGCCACGATGACCGGGGACGCCAGCCTGGGTGCAGAGGCAAGAGGGTCCCATCGACCCGGGGTCTCCCATGGGTGTGTCTCAGGGAGGAGACAAGACCCGTGCCATGCATGCTTGGGATTCCTGACCTGACCCTACCCCACTGCATTCATGGGTAAACTGAGGCTGGAGGAAAAAAGCTCCTGCAGAGGAGAGGCGTGTTGTTGACCAGGGACCCAAGGGCACATCGGGCCGTGGCGGCAGAGTGCGTGCTACGGCCCCGTGATTGCTCTCGATGAGGGTCGAGTCCCCTCCAGAAACACACAGACGCAGCAGAGCTTTTTGTAGAGAGCATCATAAATACATTTCAGTATAGACAGAATACAATAAATAGCTGGTACAAATATGTCAAACAGCATCAAGCCGGTTCCCATGTCTGGGCTCCCCAAGCAGAGCCGAGCATCTGGCCACGTGGTGGGCACCGCGGCAAGGTGACCAGGCACCGCGGCAAGGTGACCAGGCCCCGCTGTTTTTGAGGTAAAACTTTGTATGAACTTTTCCTTTAAAGCGAAATCCCTGCAGGACACCAGACTTGCAGGGGCAGCTCTGGCCTTCCACCTGGACACCCACAGAGCCACATGAGTCCGGCCACCATGGTTACCGGGGTGGAAGTGAAAACATCCCCGGCTGGACAAGAGCCAGAGGCGGCGAGGTGGTGGCTCTGGAAGCCACAGCTTCTCCCAGGCTCGTCCCCCTCCCCGGAGGTTCCTTCTCAGGTGGGGTTCTGGGGTGCGGCCAGATGGGTCGCATTCCTGGGTCTCTGGGCCCATCACCCTGTCCTCAGCTTCAGCACCCTGGACAGCGGCTCCTTGGCGCTGGAGTAGACCAGGTAGGAGCCGGCAGCCGTGTGGAAGGTCTCCCAGTCCCTGCAGCCGAAGGTCGGGAGGCTGTGCACGGCCACGAAGCCTTCGTACCCCTGCCACCTGTGGGGAGAGACACTGTCAGCCTCGGGGCAGGGGCGCCGGTGCCAGGCTGCTCTGAGAGGAGAAGATGCCTGGGCGTTGGGGCTCCCACTGGACACCCCCCCAACCCGTGATCCTCGCCAGGCCTTCTTCACCTGCTTCTCCCACCGGGCACAGCATGGAGGGGCCAAGCATCCCAGCCTCACAATCCCGCAGCTTACAATCGCGGGGAGCTGGGCCAGGAGGGGCCTTCTCAGCCTGCAAAGGAGAAACTGAGGCCGGGAAGGGGGAACCTGCCCTGTGCAAGACCCCACAGCTGCTCTGATCCACCCAGGGTCCTGCTCCCAGCCCAGAGTGCCTTCGGATGCCTCCGTCGGGCGGGGGATGGGGAGGGGCTCCTGGTGGGTTAATAGTGGGGTCCGAGCTGAAGCCCCCTCCTCAGTGCTGGGGTTGACAGTGAGGCACGGCCCTCAGACACACACCTGGCACCGCTCGGGTATGGCACCCGTCTTTGGATGCAGGAACCCCACTGCCGGCACACGGCTCTGTGACCCCCGCTCCCACACGAGGATGCTGAACCCAGCCCTTCGTCCTGCCCCGGCACAGTCAGCGGTTTCTAGGTTTTGCCCTTCAAAAGGGATTTATCGACAGGTAGCTCTGTTTCCATTGGGTGGAGGCCCCAGAGTGGGCAGCTTGGATCAAAATCAGTGGTAGTTTTAATTTAAATGTTTCTCCAGATGACTTTCTGGAAAGTTTGGGGTGATTCTTGTCCTGGTGGGGAAGGGCCAGCCCCCCCTCAACACACACACACACACACACACACACACACACACACACACACTCAGCACTGTGGGTCTTTAAACAGCGTCCAAACAGATAGGGAAATGCGTCATCCTCGCGCTCTGCAACAACAACTTCTAACGTGTTTATTCACATTGTCCATTTTTAGTTCTGAAGACCCCTATTCATATCTTTTGCCCATTTTTCCAGATTCAAAAAAAATCTTTTATTAATTTGTGGAGTTCCTGTTCTGCCATATGTGTGGTGGACAGTTTGTCCTTTGATTTTGAATGGGACGCCCTTTCCATAGAAAACTTTTAATGTAGGTGGTCGGCCTGGCGGCCTCTTTCCAGCCTATGCAAGGTCTCACATCTTCTCTGTAGAACTTTGAGGTTTTACAAAGTCATCTTAGCTTTTCTTCTAATATTTCTGTTGTTGAATTTTTGACATTTAGGTGTTTGCTCCTTATAAAATTTACTTTGTGTATAATATGAAGCAGAGGTATAGGTGTGTTTTCTTCCAGATGGACAGAAAATTACAGGAAATTATTTTATTAATTCGTCTTTTTCTCATTGAGCTGAAATATAGCATTATCACACTAGATGATTGTGAAAGATCGGCTCTTTTCTGGACTGTATTCTACTCCTTCTACATATTTGTTTATGTTTAGCAAAAATCATACTGCTTTATTTGCATGCTGTCAGGACCTCCTTCACTACTCTCCTTTTCAACATTTTCTTGGCCATCTTTGAAAATTTATTCTTCCACATGAATTTTTAAATTACTTAAATTTTTGAAATTTTAAATTACTGAAAATTTAAAATTACTTAAAAATTTAAAGTTACTTAAAGTTTTAAAATCACTTAAAATTTTAAAAATGTAAAAATTACTTGAAATTTTAAAATTACTTAAAACTTAAAGCTTACTTAAAATTAAAATTTTTTTTTAATTAATTAAAATTTTTTAAAATTTTAGATTACTTAAAATTTTCAAAAGTTTTAAACTACTTAAAATTTTAAAATTACTTTGCCTTGTTGAAAACAGCAATTAATTAGAAAGTCTAAAGAAAATTGATGATTTTTCTAATAAAGTATGGGTAAGCAAACTTGCCTCAGGAAGAGACGTAAAACTTGATTAAACCAATAACCACGGGGGAGACAGGACAAGCTGCTCCACAAACACTATTGAAAAGGAACCAGGCCGAGACGGCTTTGTAACTGAATTTAACCACACGGTAAAGAAAACAGATAAGTCCTACTGTTCAAACTATCCCAGCCCACAGGTGTAGGCGGTGTGCCTATTAAGTTAGGTTCCATATCAAGTGTCCAGAAGAAATCACAGAGCAATTTCATTTCCTATTACAGATACAAAAATCTGAAATCAATCATAATGATGGGTAGCCAGTGACATGTTAAATAACTGCACATCCTCGTTAAGTGGCGCTCGTCCCGGAGTGCAAGGTCACCTCTCATAAATCATTATGTCAACAGATTGACTGGGAAGATGCATGCCAGGCACTAAAGAGTGCCAGCGGGGCGAGACTGCTCACATCCTGTCAAACTGTGTAACGCCCAGACCGTTTCCATCACATCAGTCGGACGGAACGGCCGGTCACTGCTCCTACGATTCAAAATCATCCTGGAATTTCTAGCTAATTGAGAAAACCAGACACGCAGTAAAAACATTAGAAATACAGAGGCAAAGTTGCTTTTATTTGTAGGCGTAGTTATCCTTCTAGAGCTCCCACAGACATTTCTTCAGGAAACCATTAGAACTGAAAGAGATGACGGGGCTGGATGGCCAGACACAACAATTAATTGTCAGGATACGCAGATGGAAATGGACATGTGCTTACAACTCGGAAAACTCCCAGAAGTGAATGTATTGCGAACACCACAGTGCCTCTATGACGAAGTGTAAAATTTTATTGAAGGACACATGAAAAACAGAGGGATCTACCGTAGGCCTGGATGGAAACATTTAACAGGATAATATACGACTAACTCTCAAATTAGTGTATCCACACACTGCATCTCTGGCCAGAATCCAAAGTCGTGAGCATCAGCGAGACTAGTGGTCACCTGGCTAACCCAGGGGCATCACCCAGACTCAGCCTGCACTCAGGTGCGCTGCGTGCCAGGTGACGCACAGGGCCCGATAACCTGTGACTCGCTCTGAGCCTGTGGTCACCAGTGGGGAAGGCAAGCACACCCCAGGTGAACCGAGGTGGTGAGGAGGGGCACGGCCTTTACCTGTAAATAATACTGTTTACCGAGAAGGTATTTCCGTCGAAGGAGTTTGCAACCACCAGGAAATAATCTTCTCCCACTGAGAAGAACTCCCAGTCCAGAGCACTGCAAAAGCAAGTGAGCGGACGTTAGGACACAGGACTCAGAGATGTTGCCATGGAACTCGGGGGGCTGGAGTCCAGCCAGTCCCCCCCCCCTAATCTCAGAATTCAGGGGGGTAGGTCCCACTTCCAAAATCCACAGAAGGGGGAGAGATTTTCTCAGTCACACAGCCAGTTGGTCTATTCCCGGGAAATGCAAATTAATTGTTCGTTTTTTTTAATTAAAAAAATTTAATTGTACTAAAATACACATAACACAAAACTGTCTGTTTCACCCGTTTTTAAGCGCACAGCTCAGTGGCATTAAGCGCATTCACACTGTTGTGCAACCATCACCACCATCCATCTCCAGAATTTTTCCATCTTGCCAAACTGAAACTCCACCCCCATGAAACACTCACTCCCATCCCCTCCTCCAGCCCCTGGCCCCCACCGTCCTGCTTTCTGTCCCTATGAATCTGGCTCCTCCAGGGACCGCAGATCAGTGGATCGTACAGCATTTGTCCTTTTTTGACTGGCTTATGTCACTGAGTATCATGTCCTCAAGGTTCATCCGTGTTTTCACAGTTGTCAGAATGTCCTTCCTGTTTGAGGCTGAACGATATTCCATTGTAAGGATGGACCACATTCTGTTTATCCATTCCTCTGTCGATGGACACTTGGGTTACAAGTGTCAACGCTGATGCTATGAACATGGGTGCAAAAGTCACTCACTTAGAAGAGGTTGAAATAGAGGAACAGTCCCAAGCTTGTGGTCACTCCATGAAGGCCTGCAGCACCCTCTGGAGGCGGGAACTTGAGGACACTGGCCGTGAGGTCACCCACTCACCCGCTCCTTCCCTGACACCCGTTCGGGTGCCAGCAGGGTCGGCTGACATATAGAGACGTTCCCCTACATTTGCAAGCTGTGGTTCTTACTGCAAACAGACCACTGCATCCTGTCTTCAACAAGTGCCTCCTGAACTTGCTAAGGGTGAGTCTGTGCTCAGAGATGGCTCAGTTCCCAGGGGTCTGACAGAGGGCTTACAGGAAGGACATCCCAGAGCCCTGTCTATCCAAGGAGGCCAACTGGGCATCAGCCATGTTCCCCAGTCACCGCTCTGATTACTGCATTACTGTCCTGTGTCCACTTTACAGATGAGGAAACTGAGGCCACAGCCTTGCAGCAAGTGGGAGTCACTTGGATGCCAAAGGTCAGGCCGGTGCATCTGCATCCAGTGGCCTCAGGGTTATGGCTTATTCAGGCAGTAGAGGGCCATTCTCTCTTGGTCGATACTCACCCGTGGGCTCCTTCTCAGTGGGGCAATGAGGGTGCCGGCCTAGAGCTCCTACAGGACCCTGGATGTGAGAGGGCCCACAGGGGTCCCTGGGGACATGCAGGGGGGCCGAGGCCAGTGGGGGCCCTGGGGCTCCTCACTGCTTCCTTCTTCTATTGTTTGGGATCCTGTCTCGGGCCACTTCCAGCCACGGCCAGTCACGATTCGGTCATTAAAAAAAGTGGTGGCCATGACCATGTACACTGAGGGGCAGCACGAGGTGTGGCTGTGGGCAGCAGGGCAGCCGTGTGGTCCCCGTGCGGTATTCTGCCAGTCGCAGCTGGGTTCTAAAACCGAGGCCGTGGAAAAGAAGCAAACAGCAAAGTGTTGAATGAAACTGTCTGCCCCACAGCTCACATCAGAAGCTGCTTCAGCTTAATCCAGGAGGAAGTGAACGTCTGGCGTTACTTCCTGTTCTTCCTCCAAAGCAGCATGACAGTAAGCCCGCTGACAGTAATATGAAGCATATTTTTATTCTTCAGAACCACACCATTTGGTCAAAAGGTGGAAACGGACAAATGTCCATCAACTGATGAGGGATAAACAAAGTGTGGTAAATACATACAGCGGAATATTACTCAGTCTTTGAAAGGAGTGAAGCATTGAGGTACAGCGTGGATGAGCCTTGAAAACATGCCGAGTGAAAGAAGCCAGACACAAAAGACCGCATCGTATGCATTCCATTCACAGGCGATGTCCAGAACGGGGAAACCCAGAGGAACGGAAAGCAGACTGGTGGGTGCCAGAGGCTGGGGAGGTGGGGGGAGAGGCAAAGATAGCTAAAGGGTGGGGTTTCTTTTTGAGGCAATGAAAATATTCTAAAGTCACTGTGGTGATGGTTGCACACACCTGTGAATTTAATGTAAAAACACTGAATTGTAAAAAGCACACACACAAGCCACATCGTTTGAAAGCAGAGTCAAGATTACAACAGGAGGGCTTCCCTGGTGGTGCAGTGGTTGAGAGTCTGCCTGCCAATGCAGGGGACACGGGTTCGAGCCCTGGTCTGGGAAGATCCCACATGCCGCGGAGCAACTGGGCCCGTGAGTCACAATTACTGAGCCTGCGCGTCTGGAGCCTGTGCTCCGCAACAAGAGAGGCCGCGATGGTGAGAGGCCCGCGCACCGCGATGAAGAGTGGCCCCCGCTTGCTGCAACTGGAGAAAGCCCTCACACAGAGACGAAGACCCAACACAGCCGTAAATAAATAAATAATTTTTTAAAAAAAAAGACCCTTGCAATGACAATGAACCCACAGAGATAATCTAGAATAATTTCCTTTAAAAAAAAAAAAAAAAGATTACAACAGGAGCTGCAATCACTCAGTGGGCCCTGGAGAAAGTAGGTCTGCAGGGAGTGGGGAGTGAGACCACGTCACACCTCCAGGAAGTTGGGGGGGGGGCACCTGTGGCTTCTGGGAGGCACAGGCACGCTGCCGTCTGTGGGCTGCCGGGCGGGAAGCGGGCACCCCTGGATCCCTGCCCCGCCCCTCTACCCCGCGCTCCGGTACCTGCAGGTGCGGATCTCCTGGAACCTGACGAACGTCTGCGCGGTGATGTTCAGTTCGTAGATGACGGAGTTGATGACGTAGGAGTCGTTTTGCACTTGCATTTCCACGTCGTAGCGGTGACTATTCGCGACGGCGAGAAACACCCTCTCCCCGATGTGGAAAACCTCCCAGTCTGCGGCGCCAAACGTCTGGGACGGTGAGAAGGGGGCCAAGAGCACGCGTGAACGGAGACCCTCAGAACGGCCACCCACGCGGCTCCAGCCCCTGCGCGTTCCAGGTGCCAGGTCGGGGCCCTCCCGCCAGCGCTGTGCTTTCCCAGCCTCACTGCACGTGAGTCAGGGGATCACCTGCATAGAGCGCTTCTTACCACCTGTGCCGCCCCCTCCCCCACGCCCCAGTGTGCCCATCCGGGAGGTCCAGCTGCTGCAATATCTCTTCCGGGGAGCCCTCCCTGCTCCCCCCGGTCAGGCTCTGAACTCCAAAGCAAACTCTAGGGACCTCCGGAGTTTCTCACTACACGCTGTCCCTGGCCTGAGGCTCTCCTTTGGCTCTAGGGACCGTCCCATCTCTGGGTGCCTGTGCTGTTCCTCTGAAATCACTTATCGCCCTGGACGGTGAGGTGTGCATGGGGCAACAGGGCTGGACCTTTACATGAATAGCCGGCTGCCAAGCCTTGGCCCCAGACGTCGAGCTGCATAAGCTGATTTGCAGGTGGGACCCAGGAGGAGGAAGTTACGGCCAGCATCTCGGGGGTGCTGGGGTGGGGGTGCATGGGGAAGGGAGGACCAGAGGAGTCCAGATCCAGGCCCTGGTCTGAGCCCTGAAGAGAGAGGGCGGGGCAGAAACGAAAGGAGTGACCACCCCGGAAGGCAGCAAATGGCAGGGGCTTAAGTGGAGGCAGGTAGAATGTGGCAGCTCCCCGCAGCAGGGAGGGGCCTGTGGCTGGTGGAACAGCATGCCAAAGCTCCTGGGGACCCCAAACCACAGCCTGAGGAGGCTGCTGGGGTCTGAGTTCCTACGTCAGCAGAAAGGGGTTGACTCTGTCATGGGCTGGTGAGGGCTGCAGAAGCTCTGATGGAACACTTTGCATTGAAATTGTCTTTAAATGTTTTGCCTCTTGACTTCTGGCTTCTGATACTGGTGGAGAGACTTACATTAGACTGACCCTCCTGCTGATAATAATCGTGAACTCTGGATGCAATGCTTAAAAAAGTACACAATTGTTTAAAGGTGTTGGACAAGGGCCAAGGGCAGGTGGAAAGTGGGGGGGGATGTGACCCCCGAATGCACGTTTATCTGACGTTTTCTCTGAGGGTACTCCCCATCCTGTGGCACATGGGCATGACACTCAAATGGAGGCAGCAGGCTGGTTGGACAGGGGAGTCCAAGGTGAGAGTTTGGGGCTTGCAGAGTCTCTAGAAATGGAAGGGGACTACCCTAGGAAGGAGGGAACCCCAGAAGGGGGAGCCCCAATGTCTCCTTATTAACTTCTTTCAAGTCCTGTCCAGCTCCTGAAGTGCACACACAGGGGACAAGATCCCAGGGACCCAGAGACAAACAACAACTGAGAGGCTGAAGGAACTGACCAGAGAGTTAAACACCTGGGGAAACAGGCAGGCGAACGTGACCCATAATCAAGAGAAGAAATAGCAAGTAGAAATAGGCTGACAGTGCAAATATTGGAGTTAACAGATGTAAACTTTACAGTAGCTATGATCAGAATCTATAGGGAAATATGTGTGTAATGAACAATGAGGTGGGGAGATTTGGAAAGCTAGGAAAACTCTAAAAGGAGCCAAATAGAAATCCTGTACCTGAAAAGGAAAATATCTGTATTCACAAATCTATTGCATGGGATCAAGAGCTACCTGGACAATCCAGAAGAAAGAATCAGTGAACTAGAAGATAGACCGATAGACATTACCTGAATTGAAGCACAGAAAGGGGGAAAAAAGTTTACAATAGGGATTTCCCTGGTGGCACAGTGGTTAAGAATCCGCCTACCAATGCAGGGGACACAGGTTCGATCCCTGGTTCAGGAAGATCCCACACGCTGCAGAGCAACTAAGCCTGCGTGCCACAACTACTGAGCCTGCGCTCTAGAGCCCATCAGCCACAATTACCGAGCCCCCGTGCCACAACTACTGAAGCCCGTGCGCCTAGAGCCCGTGCTCCACAACAAGAGAAGCCACCACAATGAGAAGCCCATGTACCGCAACAAAGAGTAGCCCCTGCTCACCACAACTAGAGGAAGCCCGCGTGCAGCAACGAAGACCCAATGCAGCCAAAAATAAATAAATATGTTAAAAAAAAACGTTTACAATAAAGGTGAACAGAGCCTCCATGACTGAGGAATAATATAATGCAGTCTAACATGCATGTAATTGGGTCACAGAAGGAAAAGAAAAGAGAATGAGGCAGAAAAAGCATTTAAATAAATGATGGCTAATATTTTTCCAAATTTGATTAAAAACACCAAACCACAGATCCAAGAAGATCAGAGACCCCAATCAGAATAGAGACAAAAAAAAACCCCACACCTTGACACATCATATTTAAATATCCGAGAATAGAAGGAGAAGATTGCAAAAGCCACCAGAGGAAAAAGACACATTCGATATAGGGAAACAGTGGTACCAATGGTACCCGGCGTCTCATCAGAAACAGTGGAAGCTTGACGTCAACAGAAAACCATCTTTAAAGTAAACGAAAGAAAAAACGTGAACCCAGAGTTCTACAACCAGTGAAAATATCCTTCAAGGTAGAATAAAGTCATTTTCAGATAAAAGTGGTAGAATGAATTGCCAGCAGACCTGCTTTACAAGAAGTACCGAAGGGGGCTTCCCTGGTGGCGCAGTGGTTGAGAATCTGCCTGCCAATGCAGGGGACACGGGTTCGAGCCCTGGTCTGGGAAGATCCCACATGCCGCGGAGCAACTAGGCCCGTGAGCCACAATTACTGAGCCTGCGCGTCTGGAGCCTGTGCTCCGCAACAAGAGAGGCCGCGATAGTGAGAGGCCCGCGCACCGCGATGAAGAGTGGCCCCCGGTCGCCGCAACTGGAGAAAGCCCTCGCACAGAGACGAAGACCCAACACAGCCATAAATTAATTAATTAATTAATTAATTTAAAAAAAAAGAAGTACCGAAGGAAGCTGTGAAGTTGAAGGCTGATTACACCACAGGAGAGTAGTGTCTGCGGAAGGGATGCAGAGGGCGTTGGGAATGGTGAGCATGTGGGTGTAAAGACAACCGACAGCAAAAATGATAAATTGTGGAGCTTACAACCTAAGTAGACGTGTGAGTATATACACGCTCACAGTAGCCGGACAGACGGGTGGGGGTAAATGAAATCATGTTGTTGTAAGGTTATTACGTTATATGTAAGGTATAATATTAATTCAAAATAGATTGTACACCTGAAACTAACACAACATCGTTAATCAGCTATACTCCAATATAAAATAAAAATTTTTTTAAATTTGAATTGTACATATTAATAGGGACTCATGGTTAATTAAAAAAACAGACTGTAGTAAGTTGAATACATATACCGTGATTACCGGAGCACACAATTACACAACACATTGAATCAATACAAAAAAGAGGAGATAGAAGACTAGGTATGTGACAGAGGGCTTGCATCCAGAACATATAAGGAACGCCTACATATCAATAATGAAAGGCAAAAAATATGGGTAAAAGACTTGAATAGGCATTTCGCAAGGCGACTGTAGCAAGCCAGCAGGTGGATGGAAACCCGCCATCTAGTCACCAGGGGATTTTGACTTAAAAACCACACTGCGGTGCCGCTTCACACCCAACAAGTAAAACTGCAAATACAGACAAAACCCGGTGTTGGCAAGAGCGCGGGGCGGCTGGGACTCATGCTGTTCGGGGGAGTGTGCGAAATGGTAGAATCGTTTTGGAAAACTGCTTGGCAATTTCTTCAAAGTTAAACATCCGCCTACCTTATGGCCCAGAATTCCACTCCTAGGCTTTTACCCAAGAGGAATAAAAACAATTTGCCCACGGAAAGCCTTGTATGAGATGCCTTTAGTAGATTTATTCATAATAGTGAGAAGCTGGAAACAGCTCAGGTTGTACGACACGGAACTGAGCCTGGGAGCCACGCAGCGGACAGGCTCGGGCCCGGGCTTCTTCCTGGGGACGCCGCGCGTCCCCAGACGCAGGGGGCCGTGGCGGGGGCACAGCTGCTCACACGGTGCCCAGCGACGCTGGGGGAACACTCGCATCCCCACCCCACGTGGAAAGCAGCTCCGTTTTTCCTTACCCAGGCCGGGCAGGGCGGGTCTGATGACTGCCCCTCCTCGGAGGTCCCTTCCCCGCTTGCAGGTGGGTCCGCGCCGCCCAGCGCGTCCTCTGGCCCCGGCGGGTCCGGTACCCGGCCCGGTCGCCCGGCTTGGTGTTTTCTCTACGCCCAGCAGAGGGCGTCGCCGCCCGGTTCGCGGAGCCCCGATCCCGGCCAGAGCCGCTGCTGTAGAAACAGGCCTGGGCCCGTCCTGAGGAGCCGAAACAAGGGAGCTCAAGCTAAAAGTGACACACGAGGACAAGGACAGGGGCCAGGACACCTGGCGTTGCCAACCCCTTCCGGGCCAGGAGCTGGGCTGAGGCCTTCCTGCATTGGCGTCCTCTGCTCACCGCGGCTCCGGAGGTGGCACTATGTCCCCTGGGGTCACCCGGAAACTTCCGAGCTGGTGGGGACACTCGGGCCCGCGGGGCCGCCAGCCTCATCTGCTCTGTGGCCACTTCATAGAGGGCCGACGTTAAAAGACCCGCACGAGTGTGCAGAGTGACACGCGCGCCAGCTCCGCCAGGTCGCAGAAACCACCGGAGCGGCCGGTGGGTGAGATCGCCGGCTCCTCCCACCCCGGTGCTGATGAGACCACGTCAGCGGGAAACGCACACACCCGCACACACACCTGCGTACACGTGCCCGTGTGCAGACACACAAGACACCTGCATGCACACACCTGTGTATACACGTGCACACACCTGCATGGACACGATTTTACACACAATCCTGCATGCATACAAGTGTATACATGTGCACATACCTGCAAGCACACGTGCACACACACACACCTGCAGGCACACAAGTTTTTATGTACACACCCACATGTATACACCTGTATACCCTTATACCTGATGCACACACATGCATTGTGTATATCCATGCACATGCTTGCAAGCACGCACGTGTACACACACTCCTGCACGTGTGCACACCCGCACAGGACAAGGGGCCAGGGCTGGTCTGAAGAGGGGTATCCCGCAGATTGCCAGGGCTGCCTTCCAGCTCCGAGTCACTCCACCCTCAGCTCACTTGCCTTGAGCCCCAGCGTGGAGGGAGAGGGGCGTGCAGATGGGGGTCGGTGAAGGGGCTGCCAGGGCCTGGGAAAGGGGAGAAAAGGGCCAGGAACCGAGGAGGAAGGACGGGGGCGTGGCCAGCGGCAGGGAGGTGGGGAGGAGCATCCAGGTGGGCGTGACTTAGCGCGGCTGGGGCCGGGGGTGGGGGTGGGGGTGGGGGTGGGGGTGGGGCTGGTGGGGGGTGCTCTCACCCTACCTCTGCGCTGTGCAAGCAGCTGGGTCGGGCGCCAGATACAGCAAGTACGCGGCGCCTCGTTCAATTTGAATTTCAGATAAACAATGGTTTTTCAGTGTATGTGTATGGACACGCTTTTACTAAAAAATGATTCATTGTTTATCTGGAATTCACGTTGAACCGGGTGTCCTGTATTTTATCCGCCAGAGGCTGGCAGAGACCAGCATGGGGTCCCCCTGGCTCACAGCCATTGGCTGGCGATGAGCTCTCCTCGCGGAGTGGAACCAGCGCCTGCGCCCTCAGCCAGAGGCTGGGCTCCTCCCGCTCGGAAGTGAATGGGGGACGGTCCCCACCCAGGGCTGCTCCAGCCTGGGCAGGGGGTGGGCGGGCCTGAGGCCCCGCTGTCAGGCCGCTCCTGGGTTCTAAGTGCATCAGGGAGAGAAGAAGGAGCTCCCGCATCAAACAACCTGCCAAAGCCTGCCTGGCACCGGAGCAAGGCCAGGCACCTGCTGGGCTGGTGGGCCCTTCCCGCCCTCCTTCTGAGCGGAATTCCCCTGGAGCTCTGCCCCGGAATCCCCTGGCAGCGGGCCTGGCAGGCTCTGGAGCACCTCGAGGGATGATGGTGCTTCCAGCACTTGGCAGCCGGGAGCATCTGGAGCCCCTGACAGCCTCCCTCGAGGGTGGGTGGGCTCCCGGTAATCAGCGGATCACTTGCTGGGGAGGAGGCCCTCAGGTTCCGGCTCCGAAGGAGCAAAGACCCAAGGTCTGGGAGTGCCTGGGGAGGGAGGGGTGGGGCGCACTGCCAGGGCAAGGCAGGCAGCCCCCCAAAGGGCCCTGGGGGGGACGCTGCCATCCTCACTGTGGGCAGCTGGCTAAGGTGGGTGAGGGTCCCATCCTAGGAGGCTTCAGGGGGTGCCCCTCCCAGCTCTCCCCTGGCCCAGCAGCCCCTCCAAACCTTGCTCCTCCCCAGGCTGCCTGGTCCACTGCCCTCTTCTACCTCACAGAGCAAACCCGAGGCACAGGAGGAAGTGCCAGGGCCCTTGCTAGCACCTGAGCCCGGCCCCTCCCGGTGTTTACTGCTGAGGGCGCTCTCACACCACCCTCCTTACAGACGTGCCTCCTTTTCCTTTGTTTCTGGGCGTCTACATTCCTGGTGGAGACTACGTTTCTGACAAGCCCACAGCTTCACCCTCGTCCCCAGACACCCACTGATAGCTCTGGGCAGCGCCTCTGCCCGTCCCCTCCAGCTGCCCCGACGCACGGCTTCCTGGGCTTCACTGGCCCTCTCCACTGGGGCCTCCGTCAGCCCTCGGCTGCCCCCTCCCCCGCCCTAAATCTCCCGCTGCTCTCGGTTCTCTTTTCTGCCAGTGGCACCTCCATCAGCCCCGCCTCCCAGGCAATAAAGCCCTAATCTTGGTCCACCATTCCCCTCTCCCCTCCCCCGGCCCCTCCATTCTGGGTCTACACGTGATGACCGTGACCACAGACCCCACCGCCAGACAGCTCAGGGAGCAGAAATCCCAGCGCTGGAGGCTGGATTTCTGTAGACAGAGCCCATTCCTTCCTGGACACACCCCGCTCAGACCTCCTTTGGTCCACGATGGCGAGGCCAAGTGGTTGGAGCTGTGGTCTCTGCCACCTGAGGAAGGTTCCAGAATTCCTGGTGGGAGAGGTGGGGAGGTCTGGAGGGTGGGGCTGAGGAATTCGTCCAGGGTGGGCAGCCAGCCTCCCACGTACACCTGAGCCACAGACCTGGCGTGGGCACGGCCCGGGCCCTCCTGGTGAGCTGAACTCACCCCGCAGCCCTGGGACCCCGCCCAGCACCCCTCCCAGCACCGTCTGTGTGCACAGCTTCGCAAACACCGGCGTGCACCCCTTGCCCGGCCGTCCCTCCAGAAAGGTTTCCCTGTGATGTGGGCGCCTCTCCACCCACACATGCTTTCAAAGCACCGGCCTCTCCTGCTTCAAAGCCCATGGCCGTGAGAGATGGTGCAAAGCTCCAAATCAAGTGGAAACACATGAAGACATCTCCAGGACCTAAGAGGATTAAAACACAATATGAAAAATGCTGGAAGAACATGAAAGTGGGATCTTGTGGGTTCTGAGGACTCATCGAGTGTGAAGAAACATGGGTCATAAGAGAAGGCGGCCTTCAGGCAGTGCCCCGCAGTTGTTTGTGGGCTCGGGTGGCAGCAGTGCCCCCTCACAGCCCCCAGAGTCAGCTCTGCCCGCTGGCTGGAGACACGCTCTCTCACAGCCACTGTGGTCCTGCTCTCGCCCGCCCTTGTGGATGATTCTTCCAGCTGACGTCACACCCCTCGGCTGGTTCTCCTTTAGGTCATGTAACCCGGATGGCCCCCGCCCTGGCTCAGCTGGCACCGTCTCTGCCCCTTGGCCCCGGCCTCCCTTCTGTGTCTGAGGCCTATGGCAGGGCTGGGTGCAGACTGGAGCTGAATCCAGATGCTGCCTGAAATGCAGAGTTTCAGTGTCTCACATATCTGGAGCTGGCACACTGGGAAGCACTCAAGGAGACTGGTCAGAATCTCCTTGGGATTTGGAACATACCGCACGGGGGACAATGGCAGGAACTGAAGACTATTCTGACAGATTTGGGGTGACTGTTTCCAAATATCTAGCAGACAAGCCGGTGGAACAGGGGAGCAGACCCCTGTGGTATCCAGAGAGCACAGTCCTGCAGCCTGGCGCAGAGGCCCAGCAAGCGGCCTTCTGGTCAACCACACAGGTGCCTAGCAGGGCTGTCACACCAAGCATGTGATTTGAAGAGGGTTCCTGCAGCTGGTTGGGGAGTGCATCTTGGAGATTATCATCCTGTAGCCGCCAACACTGTGATCCAGCCTCACCTACATTTGAGCAAAAGGCCAGTTTAGGAAGGTCTTCATCAAGGGCCTCAACCAGATCCCCAGCTCCCCGGGGCACAGCTGCCAGTGACAATGCCACCCACTGCCATGCTCAACATTAAACATAAACAGAAAACTAAGGGTCCTCCAGATGTTTTATAAAAGACCTGGAACATGAGAGTCAGGCTCTAACATATACATACACTCATACTGGAAGAAACTGAGCTGGTTCTAGGAACAGAAGAGAATTTTTAAAAATTATAATTATCAGAATTCCCTGGTGGCGCAGTGGTTAAGAATCCACCTGCCAATGCAGGGGACACGGGTTCGAGCCCTGGTCCAGGAAGATCCCACATGCTGTGGAGCAACTAAGCCCGTGAGCCACAACTACTGAGCCTGCACTCTAGAGCCCGCGAGCCACAACTACTGAGCCTGCGTGCCACAACTACTGAAGCCCACGTGCCTAGAGCCCGTGCTCCGCAACAAGAGAAGCCACTGCGATGAGAAGTCCGTGCACTGCAGTGAAGAGTAGCCCCTGCTCGCCGCAACTAGAGATAGCCTGCGCACAGCAACGAAGACCCAACGCAGCCAAAAATAAATATAAATAAAATAAATAAATTTAAAAAGAAAAGAAATTACACAAACTCTTAAAAAAATAAAATTATAATTATCTTCAGAAGTATTCAAGAAGATACCGCATTTATAGAGTAAATACAGAATGCCGTTAAAGGGAAGAGTTCTTGGATATTAAAAACACGATTCCTAGCATTACAAGAAGATGCTCATCAACATGATTAGAGAATAAACGTAAGAAAAGCTTCTAGGTTGTAGAAAAAGAAAAGATAGATTCAATCCAGGAGATCCGAAAGCTGGCTAACCGTTCTAGAGACCCGGGAGCATGAGACGATCAAGAAAAACTACGAAAATCTCCTAGGCCTGGGGATGCACGCCTTCAGGTTGAAAGGGCACTGAGACCAATCAGACAGGAAGCACGGGAAACCACTGTGAAGAAACCTGTGGGCACTGAGGGCAGAGAAGGTCAAAGGAAAGGCACCTGGGGAGGCAGGGGGCTGCCCTCAGTGTTCCCAAGGAAACTTCCACCCTAAAATCCTGCACGCGGTACATCAGGCAGGGCAAGGGATGCAGTCACTGTGAGTGTCCACACTTCCCGCCACAGAGGGTGGTTCTCACTGGGATGAAGCCGGCGAGGTCACGGCTCCCCCAGCCAGTGGCTGTGCCGTCGGGGCACGTGGCCCACGTGGCTGCTGAGGGCGAGGGGTGAGCTCTCACCCTCAGCCCAGGATTGACGTGGGCTCACTCTGCTCAACACCCAGTGGCTGGCCCTGGTCACATAACCTGGCTGAGCTGCAGGGACGCTGGGGAGTGTCGGGGAGCACCTGGAAGGCGGGGGTGGGGGTGGGGGGTGGGTCCTTGAGGTCAACCAGAACACCGGACATCAGAATTGGACATGGTGGCTCCAGCCAAAGATGGCGGTAAAGGAAAGTTCCAGAAAGGGGACCATTGTCAGTTCTATAGACAGTCAGCCCGGACAGCACAGGCAGGAGGGCCCAGGAGGGGGGTTATGGGAAAAGAGGGGTTTTCACGGACGCACACTGGCCAGAGACCTTGCAGACGCAGTGGGAGCACCGACACGCGGGTGGAAACTCAGGAGGCACTGAAGACACGGTGTTCACAGGGGCTCTCGGGGACGGGGATGGCCAGCAAGAAGCTGGGGGACGTTACCATGTGCAGAGACAGGGGTTTTCTTCCCCAAAAAAGAAAGAAGAGGGAGGGAGGGACTTCGGAAAAAGCAATTAGGAACTTGTCAAAAAACATTATGTGCAGCACATGGGGTCCACATATGAAGTGAGCCATGTGTGGTGGGCTTGTGGCATGAAAGGAGAGTCTGAACCGCATTCAGGGACGGTCCCCAGGCGTGGCATGAGGGTCATCCCACCACTGACACCACTGAGAAGGGAGTGATCACAGCCGTGCTCTTGGCTCTGCACGAACGACACTGGGACGCGGCCAGGACGATGCAAATGCCGACAGTGACTCTCGATTTTAGAATCATCCATGGGGGCTTGGCCTGGGGTCGGACACTGAGAGGGACAAGCCGGGTGGCTTGGAGGGAGGAGGGCGAGGGAAGGTGGGAGGAGGGTTGGGGCCCCATATCGTCACCCTAGACCACGGTGGGCGTGAAGAGGGGATGCCAACGCCGCCCACTAGCCCAGAACCCGGCGGCACGTGTGTGGCTCAGCCGGGCATCCGGGGCCACGCCACGTAATAAAGCCTTCTCGCTGCCTCAGTCAGAGGTCTCTCCGGGCAGCCTGCGACAGCTGGAACCAGCCGAGGGACGCTCAAGGTCTGCAGGGAAGGTGGACAGTGCTGCCGCCACCCCTGGCCAGGTCAGAGGCCAGCTGCCTGCTGCCCCAGGGCAAGAGTCTGACCCCCACATAAAGGTGGGTCAGACTGTGAGGGCCCTCAGGGGCCAGGGGACCCAGCTGAGCAGCCGGGCTGCCGGAAACTCCGTGCCAGGGCAGCCCTCCTGCCTCATTTTAGGGCTCCCCAGGCTACATTTGGGGTCCCAGGGGCTCGGCCTGAGCCTTATTCTGGGGAGGCACCTGGGTGCGGAGGCCCAGGCTGGGGCCCTGGTCCTGGCTCGTGCGGCCCGGGTCCCGTGTCGCCCAGGGGCCAGGCAGGGGTGCGGGGCCGGCGCTGAGCTCAGGGCCTTACCAGGAAGGACTGAAAGATCTGGAAGGAGCCGCCCAGCCGCACGTACAGGTGGGAGTGCAGCCGCGTGGACGTGCCGTTGAAGGCGTTGGCCACAGCCAGGAAGGCGTAGGGCCCCACCGTGAAGAACTCCCAGTCGTAGGCGCCTGACGTGGCGATGGTCTGGTTGGCCTCGAAGAGCCGGGTGCCTGGGTTCCACTTGTAGACGACGCTGTTGATGTTGTGGTTGTCGCCTGGAAGCCGAGCGCCATGGAGGGAGGGAGACGTGCCTCCGTGGCCTCGCGGCGGCCTCGGCAAGACCCTGCCGCCCAGACCCTGCCCCAGGCGCTGCAGCCCGTCCCGTCCAGCCAGGCCCTGCTCTCCTGCACCCTCCCCAGGCCCCCAGCAGTGACAATGCCCTTCACGTGAACTTCCTGCCTCTGTGCCCCGACGAGAACCCTCGGGGGCCCCGCCTTTGGACGGCTCCAGACCCCCCTGAGGCCTTGCAGCACGCTGCAGGTGGGACCCCCGGCCCTCCCCGGCCTCACCCCTCACACTGCCTGCCATCCCCTTCGTGCGCCCCCCCCGCAGGTCAGGCCTACCCAGATCGTGCTCCCTGGAGCCCCTCACCCACCCCCAGGGCTGGGCCAGCCTCTCCCGGGACACTCACTGCCATGGGGGGTATTGGGTGGCGGGCTCCTGGGGTCCCCTCTGCCCATGAGCGGTGGTGGGGCCTCCTCCCCGGCCCCCCCGCCCCCAGAGTTCCCCGGCAGGTGTAGACTCAGGTGATCGCTGAGCCACAGAGCCTGCCGAGGCCAGAGGTGCCCTGCAGGGCCGGCTGCCCCCCGGGGCCCTGTCCCCCGAGAGCTACAGGGCAGGGAAGGGCTCACTGTGGTCGCTCCGGTCAGTCACCTGGCCCAGAAGCCAGGTTTCCCAGCCCCTCCCAGGACTGTCCCCAACCGCACCCACCGCATCCCACAGAGTTTGTGCCCAGAATGGGTGAGGGCAGGGACGCCCCTACCTGGACAGATGAGGTGTGTCCGCCCTCAGACGCCACTGTCAGATTGCCAAGCCCGAGGACACGGGCCACGTGTGGTTTATTATACATTTTTAATGAGATACACTGAACCCTGCAGGTGATCCCGCCCTGGCCCTGGAGTCCAGGCCATAGCCCCTACCTTCCCGGTGGTTGGCCACAGCCAGGAAGTGCTCCCCGGCCACCTCGAAGGCCTCCCAGTCCCGGGCGCTGTGGGTGAGGACCCTCTGGTACGGTGTGAACCTCAGCCTTCTCTGGCTCCATTTGTAAATGACAGAGAACTCCTGACCCTTTTCATTCGGTTCAAAATTAGCCACAACCAGGAAGATCTGGGGAGAGGACCAGGACAGCATTCTCGTGATCCGTGCGAGGGGTCGGCACTCGAGGCTTCTGAAGGTCGGCCTCGGGACGGGGCTGAGCTGGGGACTGACGGCCTGGGGTGGGCCCAGGAACCCAGGACTGACTCTCCAGATCTTAATTACATTAAGACCCATAGCCGCGTCCGTATTTACCAGCCCATGAGCTCCGTTCCTATCTCCCAAACCCAGGAAAAGCTTTATGCGCAGAAATGTTCTTCATCACCCGGGTGAAGAGGAAAAATCTTAACGCCCTGCTGTCTCAGGAGGCCCATGTTTGTCACGCAATCGAGGACAACATGGCAATGCCCTACATGTGACGTGAGCTGGAGGCCAGATGGCGGGTCGTGTGATTGAGGCAGGAGCCAGAAGCCCGGGGGTGGGGCACGCTCAGGGCGGCTGAAGCAGCCCCAGGTATGCTCTGCCGCTGCTTAGGGGACGGGGCAGACTTTTTTCTTATTCTTCTAAAGTTCCCAATTTTTCTTTGATATAAAGTTGTTTTTTATAATGAAAAAAATATAAACCTTTAAAATGTCATCAACCATAAAACCAGAGGGCTAGTCACTCCTTCAGCAGGCTGGCTTGGAGCGCAGGACCCTGAGGGTCGGCAGGGACGGGGAGCAGAGGTTTGTCTGTTTTGCTCAGTTTTGTCCCCAGTCGGGGGGGCCCAGGTGAGGGCAGGGCTGCACCTGGCACACGTGTTAGTGAGCAAGCGACTCGGGGGCGGGCACGGGGAGGTGAGGGAAAACTCTCGCAAGGGGACGACCCTCTTAGCCCTGACCCGTGGGCCGCTGCTCAACGCAGCCCTGGTGGAAGGAAGGGGAGTCTGCCCGCGAGGCTTTCCCACCCAAGGCCTCCGGGCCCGGCCCTCACCATCCTCACCTGTCCCCTCCATTAGGACATCACGTGTCCCCAGTGTTTATGGAGCGAGTAAAGGAAGGCTGGGAATGGAGGCCTATTTTCATTCTGACGTGATGTCCGCCCTGCTGACTGGTTTAGGTCAGATTATCTCAAAGGTTTAAGGAGGCAATGGTGGGTCTGCACGGAGCTGGGGAGCATCTCAGAAACGGGCTTATCTCTATTTTGCGGAAGCCGAACAGACTTTCTCAGTCACATTCTGGACATAGAGATGCAGCCGTGCCTGCCTTTAAAAGCCATTTAGATCCTGCGTGAGGCTTCGAAACCGGTAGAAGTGCTTTTCCCCATAAAATTTACGTAAGGAGCCCCAACCTTTGGGCTCTGTGGGGTTTTCCAAGGTAAAAAGGATCGAGAAAGTCTCCGAATGCAGACTTGCCTTTTTTCCAATGGTGAAATGTCTCCAGGACTGTGCTTGGTGCGTGGGAATGTCCTGGTACGAGGAGAACTTCCCGTCGGTCCATTTGTAGATGGCGGACGTGGTTTTGCGGTTGGCAGTGGCCACGAAGAGCCCGGCCTCAGGGATGACGAAGACCTCGATACCCAGCGTCTCCGCGTTCGTGAACAGGCTCTGGTGCTCCTCCACGTAGTCCAGCCTTTCTTTGGCTTGTGACAGAGACACAGAGACCCAGTCAATGCTTCCCAGCACAGAAGCCGGGATGGACGTCCCGGGGTGCGACCCCAGGGACCTGGGCCATGGCCCGGAGCACTGTGGCCTTGAGTGCCGTGCTGCCCTCACCAGGAGGCCCGGCAAAGGAGCCTCTCATCCCCGCACAGGTTTTAGGATCTGCAGAGCCCCCAGGGATACTAGGCGGGTGGAACTGACGCGTCAGGTCCCTGCTAGACGTTTCCCACGGCTCGCGGCTTCCACGAAAGGCTGTGCCCTGACGTGAACTAGAGAGTAGAGGCCACGGCTCGGGGACGTTCCCCTGGAGCCAGTTCCCGTTTCCCGAGGACCCCCTTAGGGAGCATCATGGAACCTCTCCTCACCTCCCTGCCGACAGAACCACTCCCGGGCTCCAGGCACCATCGCGTCCAAGCTTGACCCGAGTGGGCGGAGAGGGTAAGGAGAGCAGGTGGGGCTCCTGGAGCGGGGCTGGCCCCCTCAGGGAGGCTCACGGCCTCCCCTAGACGGCTCGAGAGCTGAGAGCCTGCCAGCCTGCCAGGCGGGCCCAGGAGGGCGCGCGTTTCCAGGTGACGCACGCAGGCTCGCTGCTCCGTGGGGGGATCGTCCCTGTCCCCAACTATCGCTGGCTCTGAGAAGACCCCGAGGTCCCCAGAGCCCCACCCACCTCACCTGCTAACACGGAGACCCACTCGCTGCCCACGCACAGGTATAGCCCCTTGCGGCCGGCGTCAAACCAGAACTGGGCGTCCTCCGCTTTGGTACACGGCGGCCGGGATCCCAGCGTCACCTTCATGTCGGCTTCTGCGGGGAGGCAGGAAGATGGGTGTCCAGTGGGCACGTGCTCCCCGGAGGAGGGCAGAGGCAGGAGTGTCAGGTGACCCCTGACCCAGGCGCTCCTGCTTTCGCCTTCACCTCCACCCCCTGAGCTGCCACTCGGGGAACCACTCGGGGTCTCGGGGAGGGAGGGAGACCCGAGAGCCCATGGCCTGCCTGGGGCGTCTGTGCGCGGGATGCAGAGATGCCCCTGCAGTCCGGCCTCCCGCCCACCTAGTTCTTCCCCGTGACCTCAGCCCTTCTGAGAGCCCTGAGTAATCACGCCGCCCCGCTCTCCTCTTCCATCTGACACTTGTTGGCACGCGTCCACCCAACTTCCGTTCTGCTTAGTTCTGAGGCCCCTTGACCCCTGACCCCGGGGGTCACAGCTTCATCCCAGGTCCAGCCCTCACCCTGATGGTGCCACTTGGCCCCTTTACAGCGGCGTCCGCGCTGAGGCCCTGACGGCCAGTCTGTGACACTGAGCGCGTCCTTGACCTCTTGAACTGCCCGGCAGAGGCCTGGGGCCGGACTCCTGCCCGAGGCCCGGCAAACAACCCAGAGGCTGTGTGCCTCTGGGAATTTGGGGACACGGGTCCAGGATTGGGTCTAAGGGCCAACTTGCTCAGGGGGCTCCCCTGACTCGTGAAGCAAGGACCGTGAGGCTCGAGACAGGGTCGGGCTGTCTCCCCACCTCCCTAGTAGGGAGGAGGGGGTTTCAGATTCTCCACGGCAGGGGACGTGGCTTAAATAAACCGTCAACACTAACCTTACATTGGGGAGGTGCAAACACAAACTAAAGACAGCAAAGCTGGGGACACTCTAGGCTGGAGGTTCCCAGAAAACAGCAATGAACCTCACAAAGGTCGGGGTCCCCGCGGGGGTGGGGTGCTGACGCTTGATGTCTGTTGGAGAGGAAGGGGAGAAAGGGCCCCAAACGCTGCTCTGGGGGCAAAGCAGGCAGCAGGTGGGAGTTAGGGACGCAAGATGTGTCAGCTCAGCCCCAGGTCCCAGGCGGGACGTGCAGTCAATCGAGGGCACAGTCCAGGCAGGGGTTCAACAGCCATGGGGGGCGCCCTTGGGAGGGAGGCGGGTCTGAAAGCACCATCTGCCTTCCCTGTGGGGCCGTCTGCGTCAGGCCCCGGCGTTCCCTTCATCCATGTGCCAATCCATGTGCCAAGCGCCCTCCTGTCTTGTGCCCGGGGAGGTTGGAAGTGACAAGGCTCCCAGGGTCTACTGTCGGCGTGGGGAGGGGGTGGCTGTGGCCTACTAACCATAGGGATACTTTAGCACCTCATTATCTTCCGGCCTCCCCGTGAGTCCCCGCAGGATAGGGGGGATGGACAGCAGGGCGAGCTCAGGATTCCTGCAGGGACAGAGCCTCGGGGTGGCGTCTGAGCCGGGCAGCAGAACCAGCTGCCTCACCAGGCCCTGCAGAGAGAGGGACAGCGCACTGAGACCTGCACTGCTGGAGAGGGCCCCGACCACTGGGCTCAGCCCACCCGGACCCTGAGGGAGGGGTGGAAATGCAGGCGCGGGTGTAACCTCTGAAGCCAGGAGAGAGGAGTCAGCCCGTTGGGTAAGGGGGGCATTGGGAGCAGAGGTGGAGAGTTGTGCACCATTCGAAGGTGATTACACCACGGAAGGGGCTTTTCCTGTGGACTGCCCTACAGTGACTGGGTACATTGCTCATCCATCTATATGTCCATCCGTTCGTCTGTCTGTCTACCTATCTGTCCATCCATCCATTCATCCATTTGTCCATCTCTGGCAATCCATCCATCTCTTTGTCCACCCATCCATCCATCCATCCACCCACCCGAATACCCATTCATTCATCCATCCATCTATACATCTGTTCATCTATCTGTCCACCTATCTGTTCATCCATCATCTATCTGTCCATTAGTCTGTCCATCCATCCATCTATCCATCCATCCATCCATCCATCCATCCATCCATCCATCCATCCACCCATCCACCCAACCACCCATCCATCCATCCATCCATCCATCCATCCATCCACCCATCCACCCAACCATCCATCCATCCATCCATCCATCCATCCATCCATCCATCCATCCATCCATCCACCCATCCACCCATCCACCCAACCACCCATCCATCCATCCATCCATCCATCCATCCATCCATCCACCCATCCACCCAACCACCCATCCATCCATCCATTCATCCATCCATCCATCCATCCATCCATCCACCCATCCACCCAACCATCCATCCACCCATCCATCCATTCATCCATCCATCCATCCATCCATCCATCCATCCATTCATCCATCCATCCATCCATCCAAGCATGCCATCGGTAAATATTCAGAGCATGGTTCTTTACACTGGACACAGCAAGAAACAAAAGCCCTTACACTCATGGAGCAAGGCCCCCCCCTCCCCTGCACTCTAAGGGAGAGACAGGCAATGAGCAAACACACAGCTGATCTGAAGGTGGTCAGGGCTACAAAGACAATTTGGGGAAGGGGATGAGAGGGCTGGGTGTGGGGTGTCATCTTCTCAGAGTGGAGGGGAAGTCCTCCATGGTATGAGGTCACAGGGCAGGGCCCCAAAGTCACAGGGAGTGTGCCATGGCAGGAGTGGGACAAATGTTCTAGGAGGAGGGCACAGCAGGTGCAAGGGCCCTGTGGTGGGAGTGTGCCCGGCATGCACGGGACTCCACTGAACCTTTATGCTCCCCATTCCCAACTGCACACACAACACTGTCAAACTGGGGTGCCAGACCAGTGGTGACAGCCCCCCAGGAGCACTGGTGTTGGGAGGTCCAGGCAGGCAGCTCCTCCATACTTACCGTGAACTGGCCTTTGGTCCTCCTCCGGCTGCCGATGAAGAACCGGGCTCCTTGCACCGATAGGGTGGCCGGGAAAGGCATATCAGCCATTCTGAAAACATTGGAGGATGGTTTTAGGGCCATGGGAGAGCAGGGTCATGGCCCATTTATGTAGAAAAGGATGGGGGCAGCACCGCCTGAGGCTGTATCAGTGTCCGGGGTCAGCCATAACGAGTACCACAGGCTGGGCGCCTTAAACAACAGAAGTGTGTTCTCTTGCAGTGCTGGAGGCCAGAGTCTGAGATCAGGGTGTCGGCTGGGTGTGCCCCCTCTGAAGACTCCAGGGGAGGGTCCTGCCACCTCTTCCAGTTGCTGGGGGCTCCTGGAGTTTCCTGGCTTGTGGCTGAATCGTGTGGCCTTCTCCTCCATGCCTCCTTGTAAGGTCACTGTGTCAGGGCCAACCTACTCCTCAGCTTAGCTCGGTTATGCCTGCAGAGCTGCTGTTTCCAAACGAGGTCCCATTCTCCGGTTCTAGTGGATGTGACTTTGGGGGGACGCTCTTTGCCCCAGGACAAGGGTCTTCTACAAAAGCGTGTGCTGCGGAGGTGTTCAGTGGCCCCTCTCCATATCATGGGGGTCTCCAGTGGCTTCTTCCGGCATGGGGTCCCCAGCCCGCCCCCCTCCTCTGAGCCCAGGGCCGTGGGACAGATGATGTCGGGGCCAGACGGGATTCACCTCGCTGGTGAGCCGGGATATGTGGGAAGATGTGGCTGGAGTTGGGTCTTGAGGTGCAAGTGGAGGCCGAACTCGGGATGGGGAAGAGGTGGGGACCTCCTGGACGGGGCGGCGTGGCTGGAGCTTCTGGGGGAAGAGCCAGGTGCGTGCTTCCTCTCCACTGTCCAGCACCTCCCGGACCACGATGCCACGTCCTCTAGTCAAAGCACCTGCTCCGCCCAGGGTCTGCCATCTGGCTGCAGCTGGCCATGGCAAGGCCCCAGAACGCCTGCGCTCCAAGCACAGCTCCCAGGCTACCTGGGTCTGGGTGTGAGCCCTCCGCGGCGCCTGCCAGGCCTGTGAAGCCCGGCCCCGGGGCGTAAATTCCTCCCTGGCCGCAATCAGCTCCAGCACCTGCACCGCCGGCCTTGTCCTCCTGCACATAGCCCCCATCACAGAACTGCCCCACCGCCGGCTCTCCCACCTGAGACGCCATCTCCCTGTAAAGGCCCCAGTGTATTTGGGGGTATGGTGGGGAGGAGTTGTGATAAAGGCATGTTTAAACAGTGTATAAGTGTTAAGGAGAATTTTCTATTCCAACAGGTTTCATAATAACAAAGCAGAGTGAGATTCTACCTTTGAAAGGAATATTTGTCATAATGATAGATTTAATGTAAATGGACCATCTGTGATTAAAAAAGAAAGAGTGGCGAGCCCCAGCCAGCAAGGATGGATGCTGAGGGCCGGTGGGGGTCGTCCCGGCCCAGCTTACTCGGGAGCCAGGCCACAGGGACCAGGCCACAGCAAGGACAAGAGATGGGCTCGGGCTCTCGAGTGCGCGGGGTTGCGTCAAAGCTACTAAGGTGATTCCGCACGTTTATTTGGGGTTCTGGTGAATATTTACTCCCTCGTCCCAGAAAAGGAAACTGAGTCAGAGAGGTTAAGTGATGGGTTGAAAGTCACAGAGCAAGACCTGGGCCTCAGTCAGGCGGCAGCTCCTTTTGGGCTCCTGGTGCCCGAGTTCACGCTGACCTTCCTCTGGGCCTTGCCTCGATGCTACGAACTCCGCAGCGCGCGTTGATGGGTCGAGTCCCATCCCCCAGCCCCGGCGGGCAGGCTGCGGCTCCCTCCCCGCCCGCGCGCCGCCACCCATCGCCGCCTTTCTGGGGGGCGGGGACCGTTCCACGTCCACCAGCCAGTGAGCCTGGCGCTCCTCCTCCAGCCTGACCCCTGCCGGCAGCACACGGCCCCCTGCCACCCGCTCCGGCGCCGCGGTACCTACATGTCCACGGGGAGGCCGCAGTCCGTGGTGAGGGAGAAGGAGCCTTCGGACACGGCCAAGACCAGCGTGTGCCACCGGCCGTCCGTCAGAGCCGGGCCGCGGAAGGACACGCGGGCCCGCCAGGCGCGCGCCCCGGCCTCCCTGAGGAAGAGGAAGTGCAGCTGGGCGGGCGAGTAGCGCAGGCCGAGCAGCAGCGAGTCCCGCTCCTCCGCCACCACCGTGAACAGGTACTCGTTCTTCTGCAAGAGAGGGGGCATCGGGGGCGGGGCAGGGAGGGAGCAGGTGAGGGGGGGCAGGTGAGGGGGGGCAGGTGAGGCGGCAGGTGAAGGGGCAGGTGAGGTGGCAGGTGAAGGGGGCAGGTGAGGGGGCAGGTGAGGTGGCAGGTGAAGGGGCAGGTGAGGGGGCAGGTGAGGGGGCAGGTGACGGGGCAGGTGACGGGGCAGGTGAGGGCGGCAGGTGAGGGGGCAGGTGAAGGGGGGGCAGGTGAGGGGGCAGGTGAGGGCGGCAGGGAGGGGGCAGGTGAGGGGGGGCAGGTGAGGGGGGGCAGGTGAGGGCAGGCAGGTGAGGGCGGGCAGGTGACGGGGGCAGGTGAGGGGGCAGGTGAGGGGGCAGGTGAGGGCGGCAGGTGAGGGTGCGGTAGGTGAAGGGGGGCAGGTGAGGTGGAGCAAGTGAGGGGGGCAGGTGAGGGCGGGTCTCTGGGCCGCAGCGCCTGAGACAGTAACCACAGTCTGTGGTGAAACCAAATGCACCACTCACACCCACGAGGACAGCTACGATCAGTAAAACAGAAAATTGCAAGTGCTGGTGAGGATGTGGAGAAGTTGGAGCCCTTGTGCGCTGTTGGTGGGAAGGCAGCAATAAAATGGTGCAGCTGTTATAGGAAACAGTATGGAGACGCCTCAAAAAACTAGTGTGGAATTACCATCTGACCTAGCAATTCCACTTCTGGGTATATGCCCAAAAGGACTGACAGCAGCGTCCTGAAGAGGTATTTGTACACCCGCGTTCACGCGAGCATTGCTCTCAATAGCTAAAATGTCAAGGCAGCCAGTGTCCATCGATGGAGAAATGGATAACTAAGATGTGGTCCATTCATGCAATGGGATATTGTTCAGCCTTAAAAAGGAAGTTCTGGCGTCAGCGTGGATGAGCCTTGAGGACATGATGCTCAGTGACGTAAGCCAGTCACAAAAGGACAGGTAGTGTACGATCCACTGATGTGAGGTCCCTGGAGGAGCCAGATTCACAGGGACCGAAGGTAGGTGATGGACTGGGGCTGGGGGCGGTAATGGGGAGCTGTTATTTAATGCATATAGAGTTTCAGTTCGGGGATGATGAAACAGGTTCTGGAGATGGAAGGTGGTGATGGTTGCACAACAGTGTGACTGTCCTTAATGCCACTGAACTGTATACTTAGAAAGGGTTAAAAAGGGAAATTTCATGTTACGTGTATTTTACCACAATTTAAAAAACCCCGCGCCACCCGCCATTATCGCGATCTCCAAATGCCAGCAACCCCAGCTGCCCATCATTTTCCAGCTCGGACCAGGGAGAGACCATATATACTTGACTGTACATAAGTGCAATTTAGAGTCTGTTCATTTCTAGCCTAACACAATAAAAAGCGTAAAGAAATGAAAGTGATTAAACCTGAATGCTAAGCAGATACGTTAAATATAGAATGTAGTTTTTTAACAAGTCTTTGCCCATGTAAAACTATGAGTGAATTCCACGCAACTGTTATACTGAAGAAGTGGAAAAACTCCATGGTCCTCATGTTTAATTTAATGCCTAATTTAGCAAAATCAATTTGCACAGCTTGGGTCACACGGCCTCTGGCCACTCCGGGCGCTAAGGGGACACGTGTGGCCCCTGCACTTATCTTCCATGTGAAGGGAGCCTTCCCGTGAGCCAGCTCTCAGGAAGCGCATGGAATGGGTGGAAATGACACACTAGGACAAAATGCTCACAGTGGTGGCTGGGCCCGTGAGGCGGGTGGCTGGGAAGGACGGTGACGTCACAGCCAGGGCGTCCGGGTGGACAGGCATCTTTACTCCCCCATGTTCACGTCCCAGGACCACAGAGCCTGAGCAGGCGCTGACCTTCGTGGAGAGGGCAGGGGCCCCACCCAGAGGGGTCAGGCCACTGACCTTTGGGGTTCTCAGTCGCTCACCCCTAGAAATACTCGTGGCTGGAGGAGACCAGTGTCTGGTCAGAACCCTGTGTTTCCCCCCAGTGAAGGTGAGACGAAGGAATCGGATCAGGTGATGAAGTGAGTTTATTTATCCGGGTGCCCGAGGAGGCGCTGACAGGATGGAAGTCGAGGCCAAGTGACCCAGGCAGAGGAACTGGGAGGGGGGACAGGTGACCCAGGCAGAGGAACTGGGAGGGGGAACAGGTAACCCAGAGGCAGGTGGAGGCGTCGCCTGGGAGGCAGGGGCCCAGGGAGCAGCGAGGCCGGGGTTCCCGGGGCAGGATCAGAGGTCAGTCAGGCCAGGACAGGGGGGACGAAGGGGACCCTGTCCCGAGTGGGGGCAGCCACCCAACCCAGGTCAGGACTCAGGGAGGCTGGGAGGACCGAGTCATGGGGGGACCTGAGCCCGGCTGGCCCTGGGGGGACGTGCCCGGTCAGCAGCAGGACGTGCCCGAGGCGGGGACGCAGCAGGCGGGGCGGCACACGGGGCGGCAGAGCAGGGACGCGGAGGAGGAGGTTCTGCAGCAGGACGAGGGGTGGGGGATGGGCTGGCAGCACGGGGGGCCTGAGCAGGGGGCGGCCTCACAGCACACAGGCTCGCAGCACACAGGTGTGTAACAGAGAGGTGTGCAGCAGACGGGCTTGCAGCAGACAGGTGTGCAGCAGACGGGCACACAGCAGGCCTGCTGGCAGGGGGAGCAGGTGCAGCAGGGGGCTCGCAGCAGCTCTCTGGGCAGTCGTCCACCTGCCAGCAGGAGCCGGTGCAGGAACTGGGCAGGCAGAGCCGCTGCCGTAGCTCAGGGCGCTGGAGCAGACAGACGGGGTGGACGCGGCCATGGTGGGGGCGGGGGGGCTGGAGGAGGGTGAGCGTGTGTGTGTGAGTGTGTGTGAGGTGCTCAGGGATGCAGGGCTTTTATATCCGGCTCCTGGCTTGTGTCGTCCCAGCAAGGGGCTCCCACACTTGCCCTTCCCCCTTGGGGTTGAGAGCTGGCTGCAGGAGCCCCTCATTAGTGCTGGCGTAGTTTCTACAATAGTTTTCCCTCGTTAAACTTGTGAGTGTAAATATCCTGAATTGCAGGATGTTTTCCCTTCGCTCCTTTGTTTGGCTCCAGAAAGTTATGGAAAATATTGAGGCAAGATTATGCTGAGTGTGGTTTAGAGGTGAATACATCTCTAAATTGATGAATTCTGTTCCATCTCTCCTGTGTCTGGGGTACTTTTAATATCAGTTTAACTTTTAAGCATTTTAAAATTTAAGTGTAGCCTGCGTGCCACCACTACTGAGCCCGCGCGCCTAGAGCCCGTGCTCCGCAACAAGAGAAGCCACTGCAGTGAGAAGCCCGCGTGCAGCAACGAAGACCCAACGCAGCCAAAAAAAAAAAAAAATCTTAAGTGTAAAGTGACATTGGCACATCTTATAAAATGCAAGTGGTTCAGAGGATTGGACCATAGAGTGGGTCTAGGGTCACGTTCCAGCAGGGCCTAGTGTGAGACCCAGGCTCTGCCAGCAGGAGGTGAGGGATGCCCAGAGCCCTCGCAGCCCAGCCTAGTGTGCCCGAGAGGAGCGTTAATGGGGCATGGTCGGACGTGGACTCTGTAATGAAACTTTCTCAAGGAGCAGCGCTCACAGGTGTCTGAGTGAGTCTGGGGCCGTGACAGGGACGCAAGACTGCAGGGTAAATCGGGGGCCGTTTTCATCAACATGTCATCCAAACACAAGTGCCTTCCGGCACACGCCGTGCACCCCACGCTCCTCGGCTGAGCAAATTGCCCCTCTTGACCCAAGGTTGCCTCCCTCAAGGGTGATGCCCTCAAAGACTCAGAGAAAGGGAGAGGGTCTCCTCCTGGAGACCCCGCGTGTGAGCAGTGGAGACGCGTGGACCCCAGGTAACACCCAAAAGTAAAGCCCAGGCAACAGTCAGTTTCCCTCGTGGATCAAGAAGATGTGGTCCTGGGCTTCCCTGGTGGCGCAGTGGTTGAGAGTCTGCCTGCCAATGCAGGGGACGCGGGTTCGAGCCCTGGTCTGGGAAGATCCCACATGCCATGGAGCAACTAGGCCCGTGAGCCACAATTACTGAGCCTGCGCGTCTGGAGCCTGTGCTCTGCAACAGGAGAGGCTGCGATAATGAGAGGCCTGCGCACTGCGATGAAGAGTGGCCCCCGCTTGCTGCAACTAGAGAAAGCCCTCACACAGAAACGAAGACCCAACACAGCCATAAATAAATAAATAAATAAATAAATAAATAAATAAAAGATCTGGTCCTGGGGAGCCTGGAACAGAAAGTCAGCATGGGCTGACTCTGGTGAAGAGGTCAACGTCTGGAGCAGTGATGGTCACGATGGCCCTGGTCACAGCTGTGGGGTTAGACAGCACTGTCTGAGCACCTGTTCTAGGCCAGGCGGGGATCTGAGTGAATCACACATGTTAATTCACTGAATTTCACATCAACTCGGCAAGGAAGTTACTGTGAACAGTTGAGGAGGCCTGGTCACAGAGAGGTTAAGCAACCTGCTCAAGGTCACACAGCCCAAAGTGTCAGGACTGGGACTGGAAGCCAGCCCTCTGTATACAGGACCGAGGCTCTTAACCAGGACTTCCGCCGGGCCAGATTCAGGGCCGGACACGGAAGAAAGCACGTGTCCAAGGAAATTTACCAAGCAGCTGGACTGAGAATTCACAACAGAGGTGGGAAAGAGCAAAATTAACACCGGAGAAAAATCAACTCTGTGGGTTTAAGGACAAACACTGCTAGTTCCTCCACATCACAGAGGTAAAAGATAAAACCCCAAATATGATGAGAGAAAATGTAATAAATGGACTGTGTGTTTCACCAACACCAAACATGACAGTCCATTTGCTAGGGAGGGAGAAGGCACAGCTAGGATAAAACAGTAGAGACAGGGGCTTTCCTGGTGGTGCAGTGGTTGAGAGTCCGCCTGCCAATCCAGGGGACACGGGTTCGAGCCCTGGTCTGGGAGGGTCCCACATGCCGCAGAGCAACTGGGCCCGTGAGCCACAACTACTGAGCCTGCGCGTCTGGAGCCTGTGCTCCGCAACAAGAGAGGCTGCGATAGTGAGAGGCCTGCGCACTGTGATGAACAGTGGCCCCCGCTCGCTGCAACTAGAGAAAGCCCTCGCACAGAAACGAAGACCCAACACAGCCAAAAATAAATAAATAAAAATTCAAAAAAGAAAAAAAAAAAAACAGTAGAGACAGAACTGAGCATGAACCGCTCTGAGCTGAGTGCATGAAGATGTGTGTGTATTTGGACTGGAAGGGCTTCATGAATTTCAAGAGCCTCAGGTCTTTAGAGCCCACCCACCCTAGACATGTGTTGGCAGTTTTTAAATGAACAGAATTAATAGCAGCCCCATCGCCGTGCAGGAAGAAACAGCACATGGTCTGGAAATGAACCCCCCCCCCAAGGGCTGACCCCGGACCCCTCTCCCACCAAACAGTGAAAGACACAGAGCTTCTGGGGGAACATCCAGGTTTGAGGCTGATTTGATCTTTTTTCAAATTATTACATCTTTCTCAAGTAAAGAGAACAGCAGTGTATTTTCATATAAGCAAGAGCTTAGAAAGTACTCCACTCACGTTTCCCTCTTGAAAAAAACACTTAAAGAAATAAGACAAATGACCAAGTGATGAAGCAGACAGGAGCACCTGGGGGGTTGGGCTGGCGTGGGTGCTAAGAAGGGGAAACAAGTCTAAATAGCCAGCGAGATGGGTTCTATGTGCAGAGGCTGATCCTTCCTAGGCAATGACCCTGGTGAGGTTCTAATACTTTATTAATATCAGATGCTTTGTCTATGTGAGAGCCACCTGGCTACTGAGCCCTTGAAAAGTAGCCAGTACCACACGTTCGGTTTTTTGGTTTTTGTTTGTTTGTTTTTTTAAGAGAAGAAACTTGTTTTGTTCACTGTTGTATCTCTGGTGCCTAGAACAATTCTTAGTATTGACACACAGAAGGGCCCATTTGTATGAAAGAATAACAGAGCATCTTACCACAAGTCATATTCCTAAGTAAAACAAAAATATCCACAAACAAATAGATCTAAAATTTTTTGAAAACCAGACATGTGGAAGCATAAGAAATGCAAAGTAGATTATTTTTGTATTCCCACTTTGCTCTATACAGGTAGGAATGAATTATTATACAATTCTTCAAGGTCCTAAACAACTCAATCAAAATTTACCTCAAAACTCATTTAATCAAAATTTACCTCAAAACTCATTTAAGTCATTTGTTTTCAAATTTACTTTTCAGAACAGTTGGTCATAATCCCTGAATACAAATGCCTTGATCATTTGGAATATGCTACGAAGGCCGGTGGATGAGCTACAGAAGGAACAATGGGGAAAATCAAGCCTGGACTACCTCCTAATTGGATCAGCAGTGATGAATAAACAAATGATGACTGTATGCAAATGGAAACAGGATTACTCTCAATTTGATCTTCAACTTGCTGGACATGCACACTGATTCTCTTCTTTCAATATAACTGATACGATAAGAATATGGCTACATTAACTTACTAAAAACAACAAGGTACAAAGATAAAGGTATCAATCTCTGGAAGTATTTTGAAAACACTGATAAACACTAAATATTTAATACTAAAACACTGCAAGATCACCTCAACAATCCCTACCCATTTTCCCAACTTTAAAAAATTTTTGCATTATTTATTATTGATTGTCACCTCCCCCACGTAGAATGTAAACTCCGTTAGAGAAGAATTTTTCCTGTTGTGTTCAGCCTTCTATCCCTGGTGCCTGAAACAGTGCTTGGTACATAGAAGGTGCTCAATAAATATGTTAAATCAGGACTTCCCTGGTGGCACAGTGGTTAAGAATCCACCTGCCAATGCAGGGGACTCGGGTTCAAGCCCTGGTCCAGGAAGATCCCACATGCTGCGGAGCAACTAAGCCTGTGCACCGCAACTACTGAAGCCCACGTGCCACAACTATTGAAGCTCGAGCGCCTGGAGCCCATGCTCCGCGACAAGAGAAGCCACCGCAATGAGAAGCCCGCGCACCACAAAGAAGAGTAGCCCCCGCTCGCTCCAACTAGAGAAAGCCCACGTGCAGCAACAAAGACCCAAAGCAGCCAAAAAAAAATAAATTTATTTTTAAAAAGTACGTTAAATCATTAAACAGGAATATTAAGTGGGCTTTTAAATTTTAACTAAGATTGAACAAAATGCCTAGACCACTCTTTTCCTTCCAAAAATCACTTTAGAAAAATATTGAACAAATAGTGAATCTACAAGCATTTTAAAAGCAGCTTTTAGTAACACGTAATGAAATGGTAACTTTTTGGATATATTGGGTTAAATAAAATATGTTAAATTAATTTCACCTGTTTCTTTTTTACTTTTAAATGTAGCTATTATAATAGGTAACAGTTACATTTGAGGCCCCCAGCCAAGGCCCTTCTCGCTGGGGAACGCCCATGTCCTCCAGGTGATTGCCTGCCCAGCACCGTCCCTGCAGGGCCAGGGTGACTCCCCCCTCCCTGTATTTCCCAAGAGGGCAACCTGCCTTAATATTTGGATTCCTGAGGGGATCACCCAATGAACACCTGCCACTTCCAAATATCCCACCTCCCCCTTGGCTATTGGTCCCTGTGATGGTTAGTTTCATGTGTCAACTTGACCAGGTCGTGGTGCCCAGTTGTTCGGGTAAACATGTCTGGATGTCATGACAAACTTATTTCTTAGGTGAGAGCAACACTGAAATCAGTGGACTCTGAGTAAAGCAGATTGCCCTCCAAAACATGGGTGGGCCTCACCCAATCAGTTGAAGGCCTTGAGAAAAGACTGAGGTCCCCAGAGGAGGAAGAGGTTCCACCAGCAGACCATCTCTGCACTCGAGCTGCAACACCAGCTCTTCCCTGGGAAGCCCGCCCTGCAGAGTTTGGACTTGCCAGTCTCCACATCATGTGAGACAGCTCCTCAAAATAAACCTCTCTGCATATGTACACACACGTCTTATTGGTTGTTTCTCTGGAGAACCCTGACTAACACAGGCTCCATCGTCACTGCACATGGCTCTCTCCCTCCTGGCCTCTTCACACAGAGGGAAGCACCCACCCTCATGCCCAGGGCACTGGAGAGCAGGTGGCCCCAGCCTGCCTGAAGCTGTTTCTGGAGTGGGCTTTATGCCTTCAAGGCAGATGCTCTATTAAACGGAGTGTCCTTTGTCCCTAGTAGAGCTCCAAGTCCCCAGTGTGTGAGACCCAGGGCCTGGTTACCTGCCCGCTGCCGTCCTTCACTGGTGGAGGCTGCAGGGGTCTCCAGGTGAGCAGGATTCTCTGGGCTGGAGGCTGCAGGGGAACTGCTGGCACAGGATGCCCAGGCAGAGTGCGCGAGGGCCTGTCTGGCCCTGCCCAGTGGTCCTACTGCCCTGGACGCAGCTCAAGGCCACACTCCACATCAAAGCTCTTCCCCAGGGTTTGCACAGATACACACTCACGGTCTCGGAGAGGGCCTGACAATGACTTTATTTGTTAACAGACAGGCCCCTCACATAGGGCAGAACAAAATCCACGATCTGACAAGGATGGAGAGGAGGACACTTGCTGAGACTTAGGGTCTAGAGGAAGCCAGGAGCCAGTCCAGCGAGCCAGCTGGGCAGTGAGGACTCAGCTCAGGCTGTGGAAGTGGGTGGTTCTGGGGCAGAAGGAGATCCCACACTGGCCTCAAGGCTGCAGATATTTCAGATGGAATTCAGGGTTGGCCGTAGGAGTAGCTGGCAATGTGCCCGGTGAGCAACAGACTGAGGCGGGGATGCAGCAGGCAGGGCAGGAGCACACGGGGCGGCAGAGCAGGGACACACAGGAGGCCGGGCGGCAGCAGCTGGGCTGGTAGGAGGGGGTGGGGGCACAGCAGGCGGGGCGGCACACGGGGCGGCAGAGCAGGCATACGGAGGAGGAGGGTCTGCAGCAGGACGAGGGGCGGGGGGTGGGCTGGCAGCATGAGGGGCTGAGCAGGGGGCAGCCTCACAGCACACGGGCTTGCAGCAGACAGGCTTGCAGCAAACAGGTTTGCAACAGATGGGCACACAGCAGGCCCGCTGGCAGGGGGAGCAGGTGCAGCAGGAGGGCTGGCAGCTAGACTGCTGGCAGCACGAGTCCGTGCAGGGGCTGGTGCAGGCTGGTTGGCAGCAGGGACTGGACACACAGCTCACTGGGGTGCAGACGAGGGTCAGGCGGGGGCCGGGGCGCAGCAGCTGGGGGCGCAGCAGGGGGCTCGCAGCAGCTCTCTGGGCAGTCGTCCACCTGCCAGCAGGAGCCGGTGCAAGAGCCACAGGGACCAGGCAGGCAGAGCCGCTGCCGTAGCTCAGGGCACTGGAGCAGACGGACGGGGTGGACGCGGCCATGGTGGGGGCGGGGGGCTGGAGGAGGGTGTGAGTGTGTGTGTGAGTGTGTGTGAGAGTGTGTGTGTGAGTGTGTGTGTGTGTGTGTGTGTGTGAGTGTATGTGAGGTGCTCAGGGCTGTCCAGCTTTACACCCATCCTCCGTGTTGTGTGTTGGCATGGCAGCAGCTTGGTGAAGTCTTTCCTTCCTTGTTTTTGTTTAGTGTCCTGCTCTGTTTTGGCAGCACTGGGCACTGTCTGTAAATGCCTTTGGCTGGTGAGGCTCCCGAGTGGAGGTGGGGCTATCCTGGCCTGTGTCTGTCTCCAGAGGACAGACAGTAGAAATCTTTCTGATGTGTTTGCAGGGACAGTAGCAGTCAGGCGACTTTCTGTTGGTAACAGCCCTCTGCTCCACTGGGGGCAGGGGCTGCTCCTGTAAACAGAACTCCTGCTCCAAAGGAAGGGACAAGGAGGAACAATCCCAGGATCTGGGCTTTGAGGCGAGGGAGGTGTTTTCAAGTGTAGACAGGTCTGGCCACGCCCCGCTGGCCTGGCCACAGGGTGGGATGCACTTTGTGAGCAGATGCTGCTGGTTGTCGGGGGAGGTGAGGGGGCCTGTGTCCACTAGGAGTGAGCCCTGGGGCAGGTGTGAGGACAGGTGTCCTCCTGGGGCAGAGACTGGCTCCCAGAGAGGGGCAGGGATGCAGACGCAGGCTAGCGCAGAGAGAATGACCATGGGGGCAAATGCCTTTTGCTTCATTGCAGCTTGATCTTTTATAGAACCTCCCCTGATAGAGTCTTAATGCTCACACCTTCCTCTTCTTCTACAATATCAGGGGGCTCCAGACAACATCAGGGGTTCCTACAGCCCCTGGGTGCAAATTAGGACAAGATCTCCTCCCTCAAGCACTGCCCCTCACAGGCAGAAGGATGTGGTGGCTGTGACCTGACCCTCCGTTGTCAGTTGTCATAAGAAACGTTCAGTAGCAGAGCCTCGCTGCCCGTGGGGCCTTGTCCACAGACGCCTGCACAGCGTGCAGCAGCCCATGCCCCAGTGCCTGGTCTACACCTGGGACTAGTGACATCTGGCCACGGTCCCTCGTGTCCCCACTCTTCAGCCACTGTACTCTGCCAGGTCTCTGAGGGGCAAGGGCAGGGCCCTTGGTGATGCGCTCAGCTGCAGGCCTCTGCAAGAGTAGCCGGGGCTCCATCAGGGACTTGTTGGGGGTCAGTGGGCTTCAGGGTGAGGCCTCACTGACCTCTGATGGGTGGGGCTGGGAACTCTGCTGGAGGACCACATGGCAGTCAGACTGCAATGGAGAAATATTACCTCAAAGCAATAATAGCTTAAAACTGTCAAAGTGCATTGAAAAACTCTAATCTGCACATCCAGGAAGCTTGATGAACTTCAATCTTTTGAACACAAAAGATTCACAAACAGACACATCAAACTAAATATGCTTCAACATATTATATGCAATTGTTATATGCTTTATAACAATTATAAACATACATGCAAATAATAACAGAGCTTCAAAATACATAAAGTTAAAACTGACAGAAACGAAGGGAAAAATAGTTCAACAATGTTAGTTGAAAACTGTAAAATACCAATATCAATAATGTATAGAGCAACTAGAGAGAAGATCAAAATGGAAACATAAGACTTGAACAGCACAATAAGACAACAAGACCTAACAGACATCTGTAGAATGCCCTACCCAACAACAGCAGAATATACATTCTACAGAAACGCACATGGAACATTCTCTAGGGGAGAACATATGCTAAGACAGACAACAAACCTCAATAAATTAAAAAGGACAGAAATAACACAAAGTATGTTTTCTGACCACAACGGAGTGAAATTAGAAATTAATAATTGAAAAAAGTGGGGAGTTCATGAATATGTGGAAATTAAACAATACACACCTAAATAACCAAAGGGTCAAAGTAGAAACCAAAAAGGAAATAATAAAATCCTTTAAGATGAGTGAAAACAAAGATCAAAATACCAAAACTTATGGGATGCAGCTAAAGCACTCCTTAGAGGGAAATTTATAGCTGTAAGTACCTATATTAAGAAAGAAGACAGGTCTCAAATCAAACCTAACCTTCCACTTTAATTAATGGATCAAAGACCTAAATACAAGAGCTAATTCTATAAAGCTCTTGGAAGAAAACTTTGGGATAAATCTTTATGACCTCAGATTTGGCATTGGATTCTAAGATGTGGCACTACAAGTATAAGCAAGAAACGAAAAAATAGGTAAATATGACGTCATCAAAATTAAAAAGTTTTGTGCTTCAAAGGACACCATCAAGAAAGTGAAAAGACAACTCATATAATGGGGGAAAATATTTGAAAATCCTACATATGATAGGGGACTTATATCTAGAATACATAAGGAACTCATCACACAACAATTAAAAAGGCAAATAATCCAATTAAAAACTAGGCAGAGGACTTGATTAGACATTTCTCCAAAGCAGAGACACAAGTGGCCAATACACACATGAAAAAATACACACCATCATTATTTATCAGGGAAATGCAAATCAAAGCCACAATGAAATACTGCTTCAGGCCCACATGGATCACTAGAATCAAGAAGTCAGATAATAACAAGTGTTGGTGAGGATGTGGAGAAGTTGCAACCCTCATCCAGTGCTGGTGGGAATATCAGATGGTGCAGCTACCTTGGGAAACAGTCTGGCAGTTTCTAAAAAGTTAATCATAAAGTTACCCTAAGACTCAGCAATTCCACTCCTAAGTATATACCCAAGAGAAATGAAAACACATGCCCCTACAAAAATGTGTACATGAATGTTTATAGCAGCATTATTCATAATAACCAAAAGGTAGAAACAAGCCACATGTCCATCAACGATGAATGGGGTGATCAAAATGTGCTATATACACACAGTAAAATATGACATGGCCATAAAAAGGAATGAAGCACTGAGACACGCTACATCACGGGTGAACCTTGAACACATACTACATAAGCTAGTTACAAAGATCATATATTACAGTATATGATTCCATTTATACGAAATGTTCACAGTAGGCAAACCCACAGATACAGAAAGTCAATGAGTTGCTGCTTAGTGCTGGGGGTAGGGAGTGGGGTCGGGGTGGGGGAGCCAGAGGGCTCGGGGCTTCTCTCCGAGGTGACGAGCATGAGCTACAGTGTGCTGTGGTGAGGGCTGCACTGAGCAGCTGACTGCACCCTACACCACTGAATTGTGCACCTCAAATGTGTGAATCATATCTCAGGGAACCTGTTAGAAAGTTACTGAGCATGACAGGAAATAAAGAGATGGAGCTGACGGCGAGCCAGTCCTCCGGGGGACCCACAGGTTGGAGTCTTGTTCAAGAAAGCAGCTGCCAAGACAAAGACTTTCGCCTGAGAACTGGAATTTACATTAAAAACAAGAAGAAAATGGAAATTACAGAACTGAAGATGCAATGGCTGGAGCTGAAAGCTCAGCAGCTGGGTTTGAGAGCAGATTGTACAGAATGATGAGGTTGAGCAGGCAGAAGCCCCCGGGGGAGTATCAGGATGGAATCACGGTCGACAGAAAACCAACTGGGAGAACCTCGGCTATGAGAGAATCGAGGATACTGACTTGGAATGTGAAGGACTGGTCACACGCCTAGGAAGTGCCTTGTCCTGGACCCTGGGGAAACCTCCAGGGGCGCTTCCATCCTAGCCGGGGATGGTGGGAATGTTAGCTGGATCTGCGGTGGATGGGACTGCAAATCACAGGTAAACAGACCCCAAAAGGGTATGTTTTTGTTATTTTGTTTACATTTCCTGCTAAAGGATGTCAAACTAAAAACTCTGAGCCTTATCCCTAGCTTTTGACAGCTTAGCACACCAGAAAATTATGATTGCTGTACAGACTCCTCACAAATGGTCACACAGGCTCTGCTTGCATACTCACAGTGATGGGGACCTCACTACCTATCAAGGTCGGCCACTCTTGACCTCTTGACCGGATCAGTCATGCCCTTCGCACGCTCTGGCATTGAGAACGTGCAAAGGTTCGGGAAGCGGGGGGGGGTCATTCTACAGGAAGAGTGGGAAGTGTCACTGACCTTAGCGGGGAGACTGGGAACTTTCAAGGTTACGACGATGGAAAATTCTTCCGGGAAGAGGTCGCATCTGAAGAAAATCCTTGATGCAGGGAAGCTCAGGTCGTGGGGGGCAGCGGCTGAGAGCTGAAGTCCTCGCGCACCTTGGACCTGTGTCACCCTGACCCCGACTGCAGTGCCATCAGGAGGGACCGCCTCTGCCAGGATGTCCAGGGGCCGCAGGTCTGCGTCAAGGAAATCACGCGTGGGTTATGCCAGGGCGTTTACGGGGGCGCCCAGGTGTGGGTGTGCGGGCTCTGGTCTCAGTGTCTTACAGGGTCCTCGAAAGAGCCCTGTGAGCAGGGCGTCACGATTATCCCGTGTGAACTAAGAATGTCTCCTGCCACATCAGAAAACAAAGGATGTTTCAGCCATCAAGCCATCACATTACAGCCATCCCTGACATGCACCCTGAGGAGACTCAGGATGAGAAAACACGGGATGCTGGCACCAGGTAGCTGAGGTGCACATCAAAGGAATGATTTCAGTGAGCCCGGACTTTTGCATCTTCCCACACACAGAAACGCACTGAATTCCTTAACTTGAGATGTCTGGTTTTCTTTAATTAACAGCATTCTTTTGATGGTCTGACTACCTGGTATTTTTACAAAACTCCTCTATATCCTGGCTCTGCCCTGACCTCGGAGCCGTCCCTCAGAGCCATCTGAGATGCTGTGTCCTGGTTAAGTCCTCAGTTTTGTCCGCTGAATAAACCATAACTCTCAACTTTTAGGTTGTGCATTTTTTTCAGTCAACACCCAACTATCCAGTGAGCAAACGGAGGCACCAAGGGTTCACGACCCACCTGGGTCTACCGTGACCTCTCCTCCCCACCCTTCCACCCCGTCCCCCTGGATTTTGCTGCCATTTTCAAGTCAACCACCAGGCGCTGTGCTGGGTGTGCTGGGGCACAAGGAAGCCCAGGCGCTGTGCTGGGTGTGCTGGGGCACAAGGAAGCCCCCATCCGGCCCCGGGGAGCACGTGGTCCCTGGGAGACAGGCTCGCACATGGGAAGCCTCCAGGGTCTGAGACAAGGCAGGCACAGCTTCCCCGAGCCCCCAGCAGAGCCGTCTGTGACACGGTCCCGGGGGTGCCATCGGAGGGCAGGGCCCCCTACAGGACCTGGACGCCACCCTGGCCTGGACACTGCCTTCCCCACACGTTGTAGAGGAGCAGACAGGCTCCTGCTCTGCAGTTCAAGGTCATCAGAAACAAAACTCACCTGAGCCCAGATGATAGGAAAGGAGAGCGGGGCGTGCAGAGAGCACCTGTGACTAGAAGTGGGGCTCCAGACGGCCCGCCCGGCCCCGCAGTGGAAGTGAAGTGCTGGCTCGGAGGAGAGCCCACGGCTGCCCCTTGGACCCTTCCAGACTCGGCCACCATGTGTCAGGCCGTGGCCTGGGACAAATGACAGGCACATGGGAATGAAACAGCCGTTCCGCAGAGCCGTCTCCCTCGGGGTCTGGCGGTCCTGCTAAGGGGTCTGAGCCTGGCTGGCCCTGGAGCCAGCGGTCAGTGCACCACGGAGATGGGTCAGCAAATCAGCGGGGTTGCGGCCGTGAGAGCAGAGGACGCCCCCTCTGCGCCCCACCCCCCGCACTCGGGCCCGGCCCCCACCCTCGCTGGGGCTGCCCCTTCCCCTGTCCAGGGACTCACAGCGGCCAGAGGGCAACCAGCGCGGCACTGAGGGGAGAGTGCAGGGGAGCGGGTGGCGTCACAAACGGGGGCAGATGAAGCGGAAGACAGGAGCTCATTTTCTCCATTAAGTCAAGGGAATTTAGGAAACAAGAGGTCTCTCCGAACCAGTTCAGAGGAAAGATACCGAGTTCAAAGAAGAGAGGAGGAGAAAGCAGCTCAAAGTGAGAGCGTGAAACACGGAAGGAAAGGTCGGTGATTAGAGGGACCAGAGCAGCACAGGGGGGGCAAGGCCGAGAGGACAGAGGATTTGCATCCAGGACACAGGGAATTCTTACCACCACGGGAAAGTGGAGCGGCTGTGCAAGCAAGGAACTGGGCTCCTGAAACCATCCCACACTCGCTGCCCCGCCCCAGCGCTCAACATGGTACGGAGTTCGGGGCCATCAAGCCGGGGCACAGCCGGGGACGCGGACGTCCTCCGGGAGAGGGCCATCCTCATGTGCCCGGAGGCTCCCACGGGGTGGGGACATGCCCGAGGGTGCGGGGACCAAGGGCAGGCTGGACGGCGGTGGGCGGCCCGGCCGCGTGCAGAGCTGGACTCCGGCCCGAGGCTCCTGCCAGCCCGGGGAGGGGGGACAGCGAGACCGAGGGGTGTGGCGGCCGGAGCACTGTCTGGGAGGACGGGCGTGCGAGGCCCTCTGGGGGATGTGGTTAGGGAGGGACGGCAGCTGCTCTGTGACGGGAGGGCAGGGCACTGTTGTCATTTACGCCACTGAAAGCGAGAAGCAGCCTGGGAGGAGAGAGCATCGATCGTTCCTGGGAAAGCACGTGTGTGTAAACTAAGAAGCTCGCAGCTCGGAGCTCTCATGTACTCCAAGGTCAAGGGCGGCAGTCACCCCGAGGCCGCTGTGTGTCGGGGACGGGGTCCCAGAGAGGTGCCAGGGAGGAGTCTGGCATCTCGGGGTGGACAGGCGTCCGTGTTCTGGGGGACGGACCCTGACCCCAGCCTCGGGCTGCCCAGGCCGGGGGTCAGATTCCACTTGCTGTGTGGTTGTGCCTGGCTGGGGTCCCTGGGGAGCACGGGGCTCTAAGTAAACACTGTGCACCCTAAATTCACCCGCAAACTGAGAGACACAGGGCACGTGGGCCCTCCACCAGGCAGGCCGCTCGGCTTCCAGGACATGCCTCAGCCCGGCCAAGCCCCAGGCACCGGCAACTGGGGGGACCCGAACTCGGCTAATCCCAGGGCGAGCCTCTCCCCCCATTGCTTAACTGAAACGGCCTCTTCCTGGTCCCCCTCCCCCCCGCCTCCCAGAACCCATGCAGGCCCGAGCGGCCTGTGGCCTGGCAGGTACTCATCCGCACGGGCTCTCTCCACCTGTGCCTGGTCCACACACCCGCACACCTGCCGAGGGTTCTCCAGGTTAACAGAGACAGTGCGTTCGTGCCTGCCTGGGAAAGTCCCGCTGGAGGCAGGAATGAGTGAGAGACCGAGTTCACAAAGGTCAGTGCCACCTCAGGACATCCAGATGCCTAAGTGATAGAGTCCAGCAAGTTAACCGATGGGACACGTACACTGGCACCTGCTGGATTCATGCTGACAGGCTGGACGGACGGACAGACAGTGGCCGAGCCATAGATGCATGGCCACAGAAGCCTGACCTACAACCTCGGCAGCGACCAGCCCGGAAGCCAGCCCACAGCCTCTGCAGCCACTGCCCGGAACGGCCAGAGTGTGGCCAGTGACCACCAGCTTCCCTAACTCTCGTCCTCACGTCCAGTTCAGGACCCCACGGAGAAAACCAGATCTGCTCCCTAACCAGGCACACGGGGCGCAGCTGCTGGTGCACCCCCAGCTTCCCTCGCCGACGGCCTCCATCAGGCTGCACCCGGGCCTTCCTTTTTCCACTCTAAGCTGTGCCTGCCTGAGCCCCTGCCAAACCCAGGTGACGCTGGTGGGCCCCTGCCAGAGCCAGCGGGATAAACAGCCGGGCTTGCCCTCATTTGTGTGGTCTTCGTCTGTTCCACAAAGGCTTCTTGAAATGCCAGTTTCCAAAATAAATAGTCGTTGCCCTCAGGTGCTTATAATTTAGCAGAGAGACTGTGGCGGCCACAGAGAGATGAACTCAAAGCTGGCTACAAGTAGGGCCCTGACCTAGACCTCAGCATCGTAAGATCTGACCCATGACTGACTCACTGCACCTCTCCGAGCCTCAGTTTCCTCATCTGTAAAATGGGAGGGTGGCGACTGTCCGTGTCAGGGGCTCATCTGAGCTGGAGAAAGAGCTGAGCCGCCAGGTGTCGGAGGAGCCGATCACAGCAACAGGCCAAGCGGAAGGAGAGTGAAGACTTTAACCCTGTACTGCAACAGTGTCAGCAAGACCCCCCACCCCCCGGAAGGGCACCAACGGGCGTGCCAGGGAGCCCAGGACAAAAGCCACCTGCAGTCTGATGAGCCCTGGGGCCAGGGAGGGAGCGGGAGGAAGGGCCACGAGTGGGAAAGCACTGGGGCGTGGGCCAGAGTGGGGAAAGTGTCTTCACAGGGGGCCTGAAAGGAGGCCGGGAGTGCAGATGTGCGTGTGAGTGTGGCCGTGGCCGTGGCCGTGGCCGGTGAGGCCAGCTCCCCCCAGGACGGCAGTGCCCTGGCTGTGCCCCAAGTCTGGGGGGAGTGGGCCGCGTCCTTGTGAGGCCTGTGGTTGGCCTGCGAGATCTCTCAAAGCAGTCCTGGCCGGGAGCCAGGCTCCTCGTGCCCCGGAAAAGTCCCCTGGGGAGGCCCCCCGTGCTGGGGCCGTGAAGACCAAGGTTATTTGGTGGAGGGGCAACTGCCTTGTGCTGGACGCACAGGTGTGAGCCACAGGCCTGCAGCCAGGTGGACGCCCGGCCAGCTTCAGACGGTCTCTGAGATGGGCCCCTCCACTGGGGGTGGGGAGGGCGGGAAACGAGATGGCCAATAAGATCCTCTTTACTCTGGGGATTTCGCTGAGGTCACTGGGTGCCCAGGGACCAGGAGCAATTCATTCCCAAGAATTTAGGTGAGGCGACTATTAGGTCTGCCCTGCGGGACAGTGGGACCGATGACACTGCCATCGTCACAGAACAGCCCAGTCTGGGCCCAAGAAGAGGCAGACGGACCGGTGATGGGGAGGTCCGAGAGCTCAGAGACCCACGCAAGCAGGAACGACACATGGTCCGGGCTCCACGCAGATCCGTGGAGGGTGGACCGGTCAGTGGGTGGTGGTGGGAAAGCTGGGCTTCGGTGGGGAGATAAGCCAGGCCCGATTTCTCCCTGAACAGGACACAGGTCATCAACTCCAGGTGGGGTGGAAAGTGAGACTTCCACATCAGAGGGAGAAGTTGGGGGCTCTCTTTGTGACCTGGGGTTAAGGAAGATTTCTCAACACTAGACACAAACCATCAGAAAGAAGCTGGTCCATCTGCTTACATCAAGACAAGGATTTCCACTCAATAAAGGACACCATGCGCCGTGCTGTTGTCACAGGACAGAGCAGGAAAGGGGCTTGCCATTCTTAAAACTGACAAGGGGCGAACACACAGAAGGAACAAGGCACCCAGGACACCAGCAAGGAAAACATAAGAACAATCCTTACCCCAGAGGCAGGCAACCGAAGAAAGAAACAACTCAAATATGATGAAAGCTAAGTCAGTACGGTCAATGTAAATTCAACAGTGACAAGGTATCACTTTTCTCCTATTACACTGGTTAAAAAAGGAAACAGGAAAAAATATAAAGATGGAGCACAGAAGCAACCTAAATGTCCATCGACAGGTGAATGGATAAAAAAGCTGTGGTACAAAAAAATATACACGATGGAATACTCCTCATGGATATGGATATGAAAATCCTGAACAAAATATTAGCTAATCAAATCCAGCAACATGCCAGAAAGACAGTACATCACAACCAAGTGGGGTTTATCCAGCAACTCAAGACCGCTTCAATATTCAAAAATCATTCAATGTGGGTACACAGCACCTCTCTGTACTAGCTTCCCAATTTCCTGTGAATCTATAACTATTTCAAAATAAAAAGTTTTAAAAAATCAGTTACTGTAATTCACCATGTTAACAGACTTAGAAAACAATATGATCATCTCAACAGATGCATAAAAAGCATTTCATGAATCCCAACATCCATTCATGATAAAATCTCTCAGCAACAGAAGAGAACTTTTAGCCTCAGAAAGCTAATCTAGAAAAAACTACAGCTAACATGATCCTTAACGGTGAAAGACTGAAGGCGTTCCCCCTAAGTTCAGGCATGTGTTAGTTGACATACATGCACCTCCTTGCTCTCTCCACCAGAGGGCATGGGGGAAGTGACACCCAGCGGCAGTGAGCACACCTAGCTCCAGGCCTTGGTTTCTAAATGCCACCATCCACTACAAGGCACCTGGGCTCCTTGGAGAAGTGGTTGATTCCAGGGATGCTGGAAGGGTCCAAGAGCCGAATGAAAGAGCTCCAGGGGTCAAAATGTCACAGATGGGTCACTGTCCCAAAGCTGGAGCAATTCGAACAAGACAATAATGATAATATTGTAGTAGAACTCAATAAAATTAACATTCTTTAGTCCATAACAGGACAAATAAACATATTGGGGTGGGGGGAACAACTCTTCCTTAGAGAAGAATTTTAATTAATAATTGGAGATGGGCCATAGAAGTAGAAAATCCCATTAGCACACCATAGTCATCATGCTGTAGGCATATCCCCAGAGGGGTGCTGAAACCACAGGGCAAATGTTTCAGCAGAAGGAGGATATCTGCAAAGTCTCAAAGAATCTCCCCCAGATAGTTATTAATTACAAAGGGAGAAATAGTCACATCTTCAGTGATTAGACATAACAACACCAAGTAACCCCTGCTTCGCTGGACACATTACTTCTGTGGATTCTTCCCCTAAATGTAACAGTCCAAGTCGAATCATAAGAAAATGTCAGACAAACCCAACTTGAGGGACAGCCCACAACACACCTGATCGCTGCTCTTCAAAAGTGTCCCAGTCACAAAGGACAAGGAAGCTGTGAGCAATTGTCCCAGACTAGAGCCAACTAAGGAGATCTGATGAATGCACCGTGGGGCCCTGGAACAGAGGGAGGACACTCCTGGGAAACTGGTGAATCCGAAAAGTCTGTCCTTAGTGAATAGTAATGTCCCAATGCTGGTTTCTAAGACTTGGTAATTGATCTACAGTTCTGTGCGACGTTAACAATAGAGAAACCTGGGAAAGGGGCATACGTGAATTCTCTGTACTCCTTTTATGATCATTCCATAAAATAGACTAAAAAAAAAATCAACCCATGAGCTCAAACCACGCCTGGACTGGCAGAAATTGTGGGTGTGCTCCAAACCTGTCAGGCCACCTACTGCCTGCACCCCGCCCTTCACCACTGTCCCTGAGAAAGAAGAAAGAACACCTGCTCGGCTTTTCCTTCCATCCCAGACTCTGGGCATGTGTCAGCCTCAGAGCAGGGACAGCACTTATGAGGGGCTGAATTGCGTCGCAACAGGATGCTGCAGCCTCAGCCGCCAGCACCTGTGAATCTGACCTTATTTGGAAATAGGGTCTTTGCAGATATAATCAAGATAAAATGAGGTCTTTGGGGTGGCCCCTAATCCAACCTGATTGGTGTCCCTATGAAAGGGGGAAATTTGGACGCAGACAGGCACACATGGAAAAAGCCCTGTGAAGGTGAAGGCAGAGACCAGGGTGATGCTTCTACAAGCCAAGAAACCCCAAGAATTGCCAGAAAAGCCCCAGAAGCTAGGAGACAGCCTGGGGCAGACTCTCCCCGACAGCCTTGGAAGGAACCAGCCCTTCCAGCACCTTGGCCTCAGACGTCCGATGTCCAGACTATGAGATCCACCTGCTGTGCTCTTACTGCTGCCTTGGACGCTGACGCAGGGCTGCCTACAGAGCATGACTCACGTTATCTTTATTTAGAACCCAGTACCTTCCAACCACGGAGGCACGTGACCTCGTTCAGCCAGCTGGGCGACCCCAGCAGCGCTCACCCTGACCAGGGGCCAGGACCCAGTGCCCACAGACACCGGCCCCGACTCGCGACACCGCCTAAAATGACAAGGTGACTTACACTCCACCCTGGGGTTTCTTTCTAGGACAAAAACGAGTAAAGACGTCCCAAGCCAATTTCAAGAGCTTTGTGAGCTGAGCAACGACTCCTGGAACAACAACAGCTGCCGCTCTTTCTGTGGACCTGCTCTCAGCAGCAAGCAGGAAGGGAGGGTGTGGAGCCTCCCCAGGACAACACACACACCCGGGAGGGGAGAAGCCGACAGCCGAGCACATCACACACACACTCACACACACGCTCACCCTCCTCCAGCCCCCCCGCCCCCACCACGGCCGTGTCCACCCCGTCCATCTGCTCCAGCGCCCTGAGCTATGGCAGCCCGGTTCCTGCACCGGCTCCTGCTGGCAGGTGGACGACTGCCCAGAGAGCTGCTGCGAGGCCCCCTGCTGTGCCCCCAGCTGCTGCGCCCCGGCCCCCTGCCTGACCCTCGTCTGCGCCCCAGTGAGCTGTGTATCCAGCCCCTGCTGCCCACCAGCCTGCACCAGCTCCTGCACGGCCCCGTGCTGCCAGCAGTCTAGCTGCCAGCCCTCCTGCTGCACCTGCTCCCGTCAGCAGGCCTGCTGTGTGCCCGTCTGCTGCAAGCCTGTGTGTGGCACACCTGTCTGTTGCAAACCTGTCTGCTGCACACCTGTCTGCTGCAAGCCTGTCTGTTGCACACCTGTCTGCTGCAAGCCTGTCTGTTGCACACCTGTCTGCTGCAAGCCCATCTGTTACACACCTGTGTGCTGCAAGCCCGTGCGCTGTGAGGCTGCCCCCTGCTCAGCCCCCTCATGCTGCCAGCCCACCCCCTGTCCCTTGTCCTGCTTCAGACCCTCCTCCTCCGTGTCCCTGCTCTGCCGCCCCGTGTGTTCCTGCCCGGCCTGCTGTGTCTCCGCCTCGGCCCTGGAGCCCTGCTGCTGACCGGGCACGTCCCCCCAAGGCCCGCTGGTCTCCAGGGTCCCTCAGCAGAGGGGCTGAGCTCAGAGATACCAGCACTTAGCCTCCTCCAGGAGTTTATCCCCCAGAAAGGACACCCACAGGCCATCTCCTCTGTGTCACCAGGAATGATGAGGACTTCCTCAATCTCCAGGGTCTTCTCAGCATTTGCTGCCACAGCCATCCCAGAGCCTAAGCCCAGGCCGGAGTCATCACAGCGGGTCCAGGTCATGTCTCTCTGGGCCCCGTCCCTCCTCCCGGCCCCACCCCTCTCCACTCCCCTGGGAGGACCTGCCTGCCTGGCCTGCTAAACTCGCCTTCTCGACTCCATATGCTTCTTCATCTGTCTTCTCTCCCACCCAACCCCCAGCCCCATGCCTTCTCAGAGCTGTGCAGTGGGCCGAGGCGCTGCCCACCCGGCCCTCCTTCCTTCCCGCTTGCCACTCACAGAGGTCTGGTCAACCTTGAGGCAGTAAGGCTCTTCCCCACCCGACTCCCCTTTACTCGTGCACAGGCAGCCCCACAACAAATCGCTAGCAAATCTATCCCGTCCTGGCATCGGCTTCTTGGAGAACCCAAGCTGACACATGCACCCTCATTTTAGTGCAGAAAGAAAGGAGGGAGGGAGGGACAGAGGGAGAGAAAGGGGAGGGTGCGGGGAAGGAAGGGAGGGAGGGAGGCAAGGAGGAAGGAAATGAGTAACTAAGCTATGGCCCAGTGCTAGAGCAACACTCGTACATGAAAAATTCTCACCAGCCTCTGATTGCCTTTAAATTACTTCAATCTGTTCTGAAGAATTCTGGCAAAATTTTCACCTTGATTTGCATGTATCTCAATTTAAACACATAATGGCTTCATCTACTATTACTTGTGCGTATCACCTTTTCTTGGATCCTGGAAAGACCTTGGTGCACTAAAATACAAAACAAAGAGCTGTGCTAATAAACCAACAAAGGAAATAATAGGAAATCATAAACAAAATCAATGAATCCAAAAAGAAGGCAGAAAAAGAAGAAAAGGGGAAGAAGAATGTGGGGCAAATAGACAGCATTATCACACTAAACATAGGTTGTCTACATACTCCAATTAAAAGACTGGTGGATCAAGTTTTTTAAAAAAGACCCAACTTTATGCTGCCTATAAGAAATGCATTTTAAATATAAGATGAAAATACGTTAAAAGATGGAAAAAGACATATCATGCTAACATTAATCAAAAGAAAGCTGCAGCAGTTATATCAATACCATAAAAAATAGATCCCAGATCAAAGAATGATCTGGAATGAAGAGAATCCTTTCATAAAGATGAAAGAGCCAATTGATCCTAAATGTTTATGCACCTAATACCAGACCTTCAAAATGTATGAAGCAAAAACTGATTGACCTGCAATGAGAAACAGACAAGTCCACTCTTATGGCCTGATATTTCAACAATCCTCTCTCAATAACTTATAGAACAAGCAGACAGAAAATCAGAAAGGATATAGACTATTTGAACAATACTATTAACCAATTTGAACTATTTGACATTGAAGGAACACTCCACCCCCAAACAGAATAACCCTTCATTTTAAGTGAAGGCAAAACATGTACACATTTGTCAAGACAGACCATATGGGGGCTATAAAGCAAGTCTCTATAAATTAGAAAAGATTTAAGTCGTAAAATGGGTATTTTCTGACCACAGTGGAATTAAATTAGAAAACTAGTAACAGAAAGATCTTGTAAAATCCCCAACTATTTAGAAATGAAATAGACTTCTAAATAACCCATAAATGAAGAAATGAAGAAAAGAGGGAATCAGAAAATATTTTGACCTCTATGAAAGTGAAAATACGACATATCAAAATTTGTGGGATGTTGCTATAGCAATACTGAGGGGGACATTTGTAGCACTGAATGTCCTTGTTAGAGAAGAAAGTTCTCAAATAAATGACCTCAGCTTCCACCTTAAGAAACTAAGAGGTAAATTAAACTCAAAAAAGAAAGACAATAACAAAGATCAGAGTGGAAAATCAATGGAATGGAAAACAGAAAAATAAAAATGAAAATCAAATAAACCAAAAGCTGTCTCCTTGAGAAGATTGATAAAATTGATAAATCTTTAGCCATACTGACCAGCAAGTCAGAGAGAAAATAGTAATCACCAATATGAAGAATCAGAGATTTGACATCACTAGAGATCCTACAGACATTGAAAGTATAATAAGGAAACATTATGAATCACTTTATGCCCATAAATTTGACAACCTAAGTGAAATGGATGAATTCCTTGGAGGACACGGACTACCAAAACTCACTCAAGGAGAAATACAAAGGACTTCCCTGGTGGCACAGTGGTTAAGAATCCGCCTGCCAATGCAGGGGACACGGGTTCGAGCCCTGGTCTGGGAAGATCCCACATGCCGTGCAGCAACTAAGCCCGTGCACCACAACTACTGAGCCTGCAGTCTAGAGCCCGCGAGCCACAACTACTGAGCCTGCGTGCCATAACTACTGAAGCCCACACACCTAGAGCCCATGCTCTGCAACAAGAGAAGCCACTGCAATGAGAAGCCCGTGCACCGCAATGAAGAGTAGCCTCCGCTCGCCGCAACTAGAGAAAGCCTGTACACAGCAACAAAGACCCAACGCAGAAAGAAAGAAAGAAGAAATATATAAACTGAATAGCCCTATAGTCATCAAAGAAATTGGATCTGTAGTTTAAAACCTCCCCACAACCCACCTGTCCTTCGACAGGTGAATGGTTAGCAAACTGAGAAACACCTACACCTTGGAGTCTTACTCTGCAATAAAAAGGAGCAAATTATTGACACACACCACAGCCTGAGTGGATCCAAAAGGAATTGTGTGGAGTGAAAAAAGTCAGTCTCAAAAACCGACATACCATATGATGCCATTTACATAACATTCTCAATTTTACAAAAGAATAGAGATGAAAAAGAGCCAAGTGGTCATCAAGGGTTAGGAATGAGAGGGCGGGTGGTTGTGGCTGTAATGGGGTAGACGGAGTGGAGCCTCGTGGTGATGGTACAATCCTGTATCTGACTGTGCTGGTGTTTGTATGATCTACAAATGTGAAAATACTGCATGGAACTACACACACACACACACACACACACACACACACACACACACAAATGCATGTAAAACTGATGAAATCTGGGGACTTCCCTGGTGGCGCTGTGGTTAAGAATCTGCCTGCCAAGGCAGGGGACACGGGTTTGAGCCCTGGTCCGGGAAGATCCCACATGCCACAGAGCAACTAAGCCCACGAGCCACAACTACTGAGCCTGTGTGCCACAAATACTGAAGCCCGTGCGCCTAGAGCCCGTGCTCTGCAGCAAGAGAAGCCACTGCAATGAGAAGCCCACGCAATGCAACGAAGGGTAGCCCCGGCTCACCACAAGTAGAGAAAGCCCGCGTGCAGCAACAAAGACCCAAGGCAGCCAAAACTAAATAAATAAATAAATAAAAATTAAATGTAAAAAACTGATGAAATCTGAATAAGACCTGTGGATTGTTAATCTCCTGGTTGTGATTTGCGCTTGTTACCCAAGATGCTGTCATTAAGGAAAACTGGGTAAAGGGTACACAGGAACTCCCTGTACCTCCTTTTTGGCAACTTCTTGGAAATCTATAATTACTTCAAAATTGAAAATTTATTTATTTATCTTTTTTAAAGATTTTTTTTAATGTGGACCATTTTTAAAGCCTTATTGAATTTGTTACAATATTGCTTCTGTTTCATGCTTTGGTTTTTTGGCTGCGAGGCAAAAAACTCCCCAACCAGGGATTGAACCCACACCCCCTGCATTGGAAGGCAAACTCTCAACCACTGGACTGCCAGGGAAGTCCCAAAATTGAAATTAGAAAAAAAAAACAAAAAACTTTCCACGAAGAAAAGGCCCAGACGGCTTCACTGGTGAATTCTATCAGGCGTGACACAAAACACCAGCACATCCAACAAGCCCAGCGTCCACCATCTCGGGGGCACTAGGAGAAGGCCACAGGAGATGCTATGGCCTTTGAATGCCCCAGCAGCTTCTCTTGAGCCTAAACTAGGGAGCTGCCCAGGTCCCCCGTCACTGTCACGTAACCACTGAGCCCTCCAGGATCTTCCTTCCACTCTCAATATTGTTCCGGGACACCCGGAGCTGAAGGCCCCTCCCCGTGGGATATACCAGCAGGGTGAGGACCTGGCTGCCTCCTTAACTCCCCAGACGGCCCGCCTGACCCTGGGGATGGCTCCAGCCCAATGCTCGCCCACCCCACGTGCCCCCCCAGTTGCGGGTAGGAAAGACAAATTAATCCAGCAGAATCCTGGCTGAGTCCCAGCATGGCCCCCTGCTCCTGCCCAGCTCCCGGCCTCCCCCTCAGGGATGGGCTGTCCTCCATGCCCCTGCCCAGGGGCACCAGGAGTAGTCGGGCACTGTCCTCCGGGCATAAACCCTGGGACCCCCTCATAGCCACAGCAAGCTCACCAGGAGCCACCACGGTGTCCCCCCGAGGGAATCACGGCCACACATGTCCCCTGACCCGCCATCAGGGAACCTGCAGAAGGAACAGCTGGACCACAGCCCAGCCCAGCCCAACACCAGCCTCTTCAAGGGCCAGACCCCGGGCAGGCGGTCAGCCAGGTACCCAGTAGGCAACTGACTCATCTAACGAGGCTTCCGGGCCAGGCACCAACCAGGAACGACAGGAGAGACAACACACACACCGAGGAGGGGTAAAAAAGCCGACAGCCGAGCACATCACACACACTCTCTCACACACTCACACTCACACACACACACACACACACACCAAGGAGGGTAAAAAAGCCGACAGCCGAGCACATCACACACACACACACTCACACACTCACACACACTCACACACACACACACACACCAAGGAGGGGTATAAAAGCTGACAGCCGAGCACATCACACACACACTCTCACACACTCACACTCACACACACACACACCGAGGAGCATAAAAAAGCCAACAGCCGAGCACATCACACAACACACTCACACACTCACACACACACTCACACACACACACACACACTGAGGAGGGTATAAAAGCTGAGAGCCAAGCACATCACACACACACTCACACACTCACACTCACACACACACACACACCCCAAGGAGGGTATAAAAGCTGACAGCCAAGCACATCACACACACACTCTCACACACTCACACTCACACTCACACACACACCGAGGAGCGTAAAAAAGCCGACAGCCGAGCACATCACACACACACACACACTCTCACACACACACACACACACACACACCGAGGAGCGTAAAAAAGCCGACAGCCGAGCACATCTCACAACACACTCACACTCACACACACACACACACCGAGGAGCGTAAAAAAGCCGACAGCCGAGCACATCACACACACACACACACACCGAGGAGCGTAAAAAAGCCGACAGCCGAGCACATCACACACACACACACACTCACACACACACACACACCGAGGAGGGTATAAAAGCTGAGAGCCAAGCACATCACACACACACTCACACACTCACACTCACACACACACACACACCCCAAGGAGGGTATAAAAGCCGACAGCCAAGCACATCACACACACACACTCACACACACTCACACACACACCGAGAAGGGGTATAAAAGCTGACAGCCGAGCACATCACACACACACTCTCACACACTCACACTCACACACACACACCGAGGAGCGTAAAAAAGCCGACAGCCGAGCACATCACACACACATACTCACACTCACACACACACACACACACACACCAAGGAGGGTAAAAAAGCCGACAGCCGAGCACATCACACACACACACACACACACTCACACACACACACCGAGGAGGGTAAAAAAGCCGAGAGCCGAGCACATCACACATACACACTCACTCACTCACACTCACACACACACACACACACACCGAGGAGCGTAAAAAAGCCGACAGCTGAGCACATCACACACACACACACACACACACACACACACCGAGGAGGGTAAAAAAGCCGACAGCCGAGCACATCACACATACACACTCACTCACTCACACTCACACTCACACACACACACCCTCCTCCAGCCTCCCCACCCCCACCACGCCGCGTCCACCCCGTCCGTCTGCTCCAGTGCCCTGAGCTACGGCAGCAGCTCTGCCTGCCTGGTCCCTGTGACTCCTGCACCGGCTCCTGCTGGCAGGTGGACGACTGCCCAGAGAGCTGCTGCGAGCCCCCTGCTGCGCCCCCAGCTGCTGCGCCCCGGCCCCCGCCTGACCCTCGTCTGCGCCCCAGTGAGCTGTGTGTCCAGCCCCTGCTGCCCACCAGCCTGCACCAGCTCCTGCACGGACTCGTGCTGCCAGCAGTCTAGCTGCCAGCCCTCCTGCTGCACCTGCTCCCCATGCCAACAGGCCTGCTGCGTGCCCGTCTGCTGCACACCTGTCTGCTGCACACCTGTGTGCTGCAAGCCCGTGTACTGTGATGCCACCCCCTGCTCAGCCCCCTCGTGCTGCCAGCCCACCCCCCGCCCCTCGTCCTGCTGCAGACCCTCCTCCTCCGTGTCCCTCCTCTGCCGCCCCGCCTGCTGTGCCCACTTCCTCCTGCCAGCCCAGCTGCTGCCGCCCGGCCTCCTCCGTGTCCCTGCTCTGCCACCCGGTGTGCTCCCGCCCCAGCTGCTGCGTCCCCAGCTCGGGCACATCCTGCTGCTGACCGGCTGGATCGTCTGACCCCCGCAAGCTGCTGTCTCTCGGGAGCCCCTGCCCCTCTGCTGGTGCCAGGACCTCCCTTCTCCCCCTCGCTTGACACTCAGTGGCTGCCCAGAAGGGATTTGAACCTGCCGTCCATCCCACAGACCCCTCGACCAGGATGGACTGCGGGCCCTGGGCGCCTCCTCTGTGGGGTTGGCAGCTTGAATCCCATGTGACAAAGGTCAGCTGCTATCATCAATAAAATACTGTGTCCTCCTCAAAGACATAGTCTCGAATCCGAGTTCAAGCAGCTGAGAGACCACAGGATCTGAAAGCGGGTGCCATCTGCACGCTCTGTGTCCCTTCCTACCCCAGGGCCCACCCTCCCCAAAGCCGGCAAGGGAGGTGGGCGTGGGGGCAGAAGGCTCGGACCCTGAGCGGGCCCTGGGCTCCTCCCATGCCCACCCCGCTGCCTGTGCAGGTTAAAGGTACGTGAGGAGCAGCAGAAACCCTGCTGGGTCGGGATCTGAGAGTCCAGGACAAGCACCATTGGAGGGAGGTGCCCACCCAGAGGAGGGCTGCCTGCATGCTGGTCTGCGCACGAGTTCCTGTGGGCCCCGAGGGTGGTGCAGGGTCGGTTCAGACATCACTCGTTCTACCCAAGATTTCAAGGCCTGAGTGAGGAGGCACAGAGCAAAAATGACACCTTGTGAATAAACCCTCAGGACAGTAGGAGGATGAGCCTGCAGTCTCAGTGGACCACCAGCACTAGAGTCAAGTGGGCAGCAGTCAGACTGACCAGGTCAGCAACGGATGCCCTACTTATCACCCCATCAATAACAGACTGATGAGGCCCATAGGAGCAGGAGAACAGTGGAGGCCAGGCAGGAGGGACCAGGAATTGAAGGCACCTCCCAGGGGGCCCCGCCCCCACCCCAGCTTAGCTATATGCAGGGAAGTGGGGACAGAGCAAAACCCAAAGAGGACCTTTAAACAGGAAGTGGTTAGATCATAAATCTGCCTCAACTCTTAAATACCTTGCCGAGTTTATTCAAGACCTGTACTCTTTACTTATTCATATTTAAGAAAAATACGACAATCTCCATAGATAAACAGAGGCACCGCATCCTCGGCTCGTGGCCTAGCGTCTGGCTTCCCTCTTCCCACGGCCTCCCCTTCTGTGGCCGAGTCTCCCCGGCCCCTCTCCCAAGTCCCACCCGGATGACTCAGGACCATCCCCCATCACAAGACCCTTACTTTACTCCCGTTGGCAAAACCGCTTTGCCGCGTGAGGGGACGCGTCACGGTCCTGGGGGCGGGCCGTGGGCATCTCGGGGGGACCACGGAAGGTCCCCACGGGGCTCCTTCCCCCCCATCGGGAGGCGGGGGAGCCCTGCTTGCCAGTGGAGCATCTCGTTTCCACTTAGACTCGGGGTGGGGGGCCCTGGGGCACCACGTATCAGTTGCGGAGCAGAAGACCTTTTCACCTAAACGGGGTCAGTTCAGGAAGTTAGTGACTTGCCCTCAATCCACGCAGAGCCGGGTGAGGACTGACCTTGTGAGTTCGGGGGACAGAGTGGGGTCCCTCGGGCTGAGCGCTGGGAGCTCGCCCCTCGGCCGAGAGGCCGCCTTCCCATGCTCGGTCACCCAGGGCAGGGCAGGAGGGCTGGCAGCACCCAGAGGGTTGGCAGGAGGGGGCCACACACACACAATGGGCTTGCAGCTCACGGGCACACACACAGCAGGCTTGTGTCTCAGAGGCACACGGCAAGAAGGCTGGCAGAAGCTGGGCACACAGGAGGCCGGCTGGCAGCCCTCAGAGCAGCTGGCGTGGCACACGGCGGCATGGGGCTGGGTGGGGTCAGGGCAGAGGACAGGGCTGGTCCGGAGGCTCCTTCCCCGGGGCCGCCTCCATACCCGGGCTGTGGCGTCCTGGCCACGAGGCACCCGGGTGTCTTCCTCGTGGCGGCCTGTTGTCTTTCCTCCTCGTCCCCTCCTCGGGTCTCTTCCTGGAGTTTCTGGTTGCAGTGACTCAGTTCAGGAAGCTCCTTCTCAGCTGGAGGCTGACGGTGACCCAGCGGCCCTGTGACTTCTGGAATCGGAGCCTGGCTTGGATGGGGAAGGGCCGTCAGGTGGTAACGGGGGCCCCACTTCATGATTTTCAAGGCCCTCCCCAGTTTTAAACACCCTGTCCTTTGTCCACAGAAGCAGAGTCACACTCACCACACCAGTGTCCCCCATTTCAATTTGGAAACTCAGTGATCCAGAAGGTTCTCCTTCAGGGTCGGGCTCCTCACTGGGGGCTGTGGCCACGTTATGGCCATAATCATAACGGCGGGTGATGATTCCAGCTTTGTGCCAGGGCTGAGCTAAGCATTTTACGTGGACTCTCTCGTAACTGATCAATTATCAATCCTGCCACCATTCAAGGGGCAGGGGATACCCCATTTGCACAGATGTTCAATCAGGAAGATCTGGAAGGATCCCAGGATGTTTGCACGTTCTCACCACTGCGAACGGAGAAGCAGGCATTGAGGCTGCTCGGCCTCACTCTGGAATCCATGGCCTTTCCATTGTGCCTAACGGTGCTGGGACCTTAGGGGTGGTCTGAGATTCTTGGATCTGTAAATTGGAATTTTTTTAAATCAAAATTGGTCAGAGATTCTTGGATCTGTAAGTTGTAATTTTTCTAATCAAATTTGGGGATTTTGTCCATTACTTCTTCGAAATATTCTTAGGCTTCAATGTCACTCTCTTCTCCCTTTGGGTTGAAATTCCTTGCATGTTAGCCCTTCTGATAATGGTCTCATAGGCCCTCTTCATTTTTCTTAACTCTTTGTCCCTCTTCTTCAGAATGGATACTTTCTACTGATGTGTCTTCAATTTCACCGACTCGTTCTTCTTCCATCAGCCCAGGGTTGTGCTGCCTGGTCCTCGGGTTCCATGGTCTGAATCTGTCCCCCTTGGGCTTCCCTGGTGGTGTAGTGGTTAAGAATCCACCTGCCAATGCAGGGGACATGGGTTCGAGCCGTGGTCCGGGAAAATCCCACGTGCCGCGGAGCAACTAAGCCCGTGCGCCACAACTACTGAGCCTGCGCTCTAGAGCCCATGAGCCACAACTACTGAAGCCTGCGCGCCTACAGCCCACGCTCCGCAACAAGAGGAGCTACTGCAATGAGAAGCCCGTGCACCACAACAAAGAGTAGCTCCCTCTCGCCACAATTAGAGAAAGCCCATGTGCAGCAATGAAGACCCAACGCAGTCAAAAATAATAAATAAATAAATAAATAAATTTATGAGTCAGTCCCCCTGCACCCGTTCCCTAGCACCCCATGCTGCTCCTGGAACACGCCGGTTTCTGCAGCAGGGTCCTCACCCCCCTGCCTGCCTCTGCCTGGAGCCCCGCCCCCGCCCCTTCACTGCACCCAGTGCCGGCTCAGCATCGCCTCCTCCCCGAGGCCCCCAGACCACCCACCAGCACCCACGTCTCTCTATCAGCTGAACCTGCTTTCCTTTCCAGGCCTCAGCGCCCCCCGGAATGATTCCATGCCTTCATTTTCCATTTATTCATTGCCCTGGAAGGCTCATGAGGCCGGACGTCTCTGTTGCCAGCCCACAGCATAATCTGTTGCACGAACAAATCAGTTCTTGTAAGTAAGGCAGAGCTAGCAAACTTTCTGTAAAGGGCAGAGAGTAAGTATCTCAGGCTTTGCAGCCACAGGGTCTCACTCACAACAACTCAGCGTTGTCGGGGAAAAGCAGACTTAGACACACTAAACGCATGGACGTGTCTGTGCCCCAGAGAACTTCATTCACACACGGGCAGCAGGACAGACTTGTCTCACAGATGGCAGTTTGCAGACTCCTGCTTCAATGTTTTCCTGTGCGAAATAAAAACTCAAAATACATGATGGCCTCAAAGTCTTCATTGACGGCATGAGACAAAAAGGAGTAAAAGGGTACAGCACTCTGAGTGGATCCTGGGGTGCTCTGTGCACAGCGATGGCCTGGAGACACACCATGAACCCCACGGGAAGGCAAACCAGAGCATCCTGTTTGCAGAAGGAGGAACTGGCCTCAAAGCCAAACTAATTTATGGTGGAGAACAGCACAGGAGAGCGTGTCCCAGGATAACAAGATGCTGGGGAAGCACGATGGCCGCAGCCACGAGGAAGTCAACAGCTGTGCTTCTGTGTCGCTGGGACGCCCACGGCCCGGGTATAAAGGCCCCGGGGTGGCAGCCTGCAGACATCACCACTCTCCTCCTGACACCAGCCAAGCCCCATGCCACCGTGTGCCACACCAGCTGCCCCTCGGGCTGCCAGGCCGCCTGCCACGTGCCCAGCTCCTGCCAGCCGTCCTGCTGCACGTCCAGCCCCTGCCAGGTGACTGGCGTGCCCGTGAGCCGCAAGCCAGGTGTATACGTGCCCGTGAGCCGCAAGCCAGTTGTATACGTGCCCGTGAGCCGCAAGCCAGGTGTATACGTGCCCGTGAGCCGCAAGCCAGGTGTATACGTGCCCGTGAGCCGCAAGCCAGGTGTATACGTGCCCGTGAGCCGCAAGCCAGTTGTATACGTGCCCGTGAGCCGCAAGCCTGCCGCGTGCCTGCCCGTGAGCTACAAGCCTGTGCACGCGGCCTCTTCCTGCCACTCCTCCGTGTGCTGCCAGCCCTCCCGCCCCGCCCTGCTCTGCAGACCCGCCCCCTGTAGCACCCCTTCCGGCTTCTTATCACGTGCCTCCTCCCAGCGGCTCCCACTGCAGACGGGGTCACACCTGCACCCCTCCCGGCACGAGTCCTCGGTGGGCCTCCAGGTTCTGCACGTGGCAGGCGACAAGCATGCTCAGCCAACCCTCTGAACTCGGGCGAGGAGGTGGCAGGATGATCTGGACCTTTCCGTGAGCTGGCGCATCCCCCTGGGAAGCCCTGGTCTGCAGGGTCCTCCTCTGTCTCCAGCAGGAAACCACGCCCCACGTGAGCCAAATAAATCATGCTTTCTCAATGCAGCCTGTCCCCCTGTTTTAGCTTCACATATTTTTGAAGTTTCCTTCTTGAAGGTATATACAAATCACAAGCACGGAAGACCCTCTTCAAAGAGCCCTCTTCCTGATGGCTCAGCTGAAGGTGGAGGGTCCTTGGTGGGTGGAGGGTGGGGGAAGGTGTGTCCTCACGTCCACCACTCGAGACTCACATTGTGGATGGGGAAGGACTTCCCCTCCCTCTGAGTGGGGCACAGGAAACAGGCCTGGGTCCAGGGTCCCACCTGGTGCCTAACGGATGTCTATACAGGGAGGGCTGGAAACACGCACACAAACCCACCACACACACAAAGGGGGTCCAGCCATCCCAGGGAGAAGAGGCAGAAGTCTGAGAAAGCCTCACCCTCAAGCCCCAGGCACACAGGGCCTGCCAAGGCTGACCCTGGGCCGGGACCAGAGACCCCCTCCCCCTCCCGCTGGCTCCAGCCCGGCCAGCACAGATGCCTGAGCAGCGTCGTTCCCCACCAGGGAAAGGCAGACGTGTGTAGAGGTCCCTTCTGTGTGGAGAACAGCTGAAAGGTAGGACAGAGCAAAAACACTGTATTCCCCAGCCCTCGTCCTAAGCACAAGGTACTGATGGCTCCCCACAAGGAATCTGAAGTTGCTGGTACCTTGAAGGTCCTCAAAGAACACCAAAACACAAACCAACGTCAACATTTGAGCAGGTTGATTCAAACTTCCCCACATACTGATGACCTGACACCTATTCCCAGGATAAAACACCGTTTATGTCCATTTAAATTAACACATGATATCTGAGATTAACAAAACTTAGAAGACATTCAAAAAAGCAGCAAAAAGAATCAATCCATTGTCAAGAGACAAAGCAATCAACACAACCAGACTCAAAGTGACCCAAATGTTGCAGCTGTCAGAATGAAACTTGAAAATAACTGTGACTAATATGTTAAAGGGTTTAGGGTAAAACACGGACCACACATATGAACAGATGGGGAATTGCCACAGAGAGATGGAAACTACAGGAAGTAGTCAATCAGAAAGTGTAGAAATCAAAATACAATATCAAAGATGAATGCCTTCAGTGAGCTCTTCAGTAGACCTGACACAGCCAAGTGTGGAATCATTGAATTCGAAGATGGGGAAATAGAAATTACTGTATTCAAACACAAAGAGAAAGATGGTGGGGGGGGGACAAGAACAGAACATCAAAGACTCTAGGACAATTTCAAATTATCATTGATGCATGTAATTAGAGTCCCAGAAAGAGAAGAGAGAGAAAAAAGGCATAGAAATTACCTCTTCATAGAAGAAATATTTGAAGAAATGATAGCAGAGAAATTCTCTGAAAATGATGAAAGACATAAGACCATAAATCTAAAAATACCAGAGCACCTCAAGTGAGATAAATATCTTCCCCCTACAAAAAAAAAAAATGACCTGGACACATCATATTAAAATGGTGGCTGTCAAAAACCAAACATAAAGAGGAAATCTTGAAAGCACCCATATGAAAAAGACATGCCATGCACAGAAAAGCAAAAGTAAGAATTACATCAGAGTTCTAATTAGAAATTATGCAATCCAAAAGACAATGGAATGACATCTATAAAATACTAAAAGAAAAATCTGTCAGCCCTGCGAAGCTGAAAGTAGCTTTCAAAAATGAAAGTGAAATAAACACTCTCTCAGATAAACAAAAAATGAGAGAGATTAACAGAAGACATACACTACAAGAAATATTAAGAAAATGTCTTCAAGCCAAGGAGTGTGATAGCATCAAGAAACCTGGATCTACACAAAGAAAAGAACGGCTCTAGAGACGATTTTAAAAGAGAAGATAAATATAAGAGGCATTACAAGATAATTGAGTGTCTTAACCTACATGAAAGTAAAATGTGACAATAACACAAAGGATATGAAAGGGGCATGGATGTGCCCTGCTGTGGAGTCATGACAGTATAGATGAGGTGGCATAATATTATCTGGAGGTAGATTGTGTTATATTAAAGGTGTATAGTATAAACTCTAGGTCAATCAGCTTCCAAAAGATGTATAGGTAATAAGCTAAAAGTAGAGATGAAATGGAATAATTAAAAATATTAAACATAAAAAGAAGGAAAAGAAGAAAAAGAACAGATGGGACAAATAGAACACAACTAGCAAGATGTTATTTTACATATATCAAGATATATTTAAAAACATCACCAATTACATTAAATGTAAAATGTCTAAACATCAAAATCAAGACAGAGATTTTCAAATTGGATGAAAAAGCAAGACCCAACTATAAGCTATCTATCAGAAATCCCACTTTATGTGTAAAAACATAGATAGGTTAAAAGTAAACAGATGGAAAAATATACCACACAAACACTAATCAAAGTTGGAATGGCTATATTAATATCAAAAAAAGTATATTTCAGAGGAAGACATATTACCAGGGATAAAGAGAGATATTACATAATAAAAAAGGGGTTGATTCACCAAGAAAACTTAACAATCCTAAATGTGTAAGCAATTAACAACAAGTTTCAAAACACATGAGACAAAAAAATGATATAGAACCAAAGGGAGAAACAGACAAATCCACAATTATCACTTGAGTTCAGCTTCTTAGTAATCAATCAAACAAGTAGACAAAAAATTTGTAAGGATGTAAAATCCTGACAATACTATCAACCAACTTGAGCGAATTGATATTTACAGAACACTCCAACCGACAATAACAGAATACATTCTTTTCAAGTGCACATAAAATATACACCAAAAATAACATATTCTGCACCATAAAATAAACTTCAACAAATTTAAAGAAATTGAAAAATACATATATTCTCTGACCACAATGAAGCTAAATTAGACATTAATAACAAAAGGACAGAGGGAAACCCACACACACATACACACACACACATATTTAAAAATTAACCAACCCACTTCTAAATAATCCACGGTTCAAAGGAGAAGTCACAAGAGAATTAGAAAATATTTTTAATTGAATACAAATGAGAAGTTAATATGTCAAAACAGGTGGGATAAATGCTTCTATTCACAAAGAAGAAAATTCTGGAATCAATTATCTAAGTTTTCACGTTAAACTAGAAAAGAAAAGCAAATTAAACTCAAAATTAACAAAAGCAAGGAAATAATTTAAAATACCAGAAAAAACAATGAAATAGAAAATAGAAAAACAATAGAAAGAGACACCAAGTAACTAAAAACTGCTCCTTTGAGAAGAGCAATAAAATTGCTAAACCTCTAGCTTAGTCAGGAAAATAAGAAAGAAAAGATACAAAATACAATATTAGGAATAACAGCATTATTGCAGATCTTACAGTCATCAAAAAGATTATATCTTACAATATTACAGATCCTATAGTCATTAAAAAGATTATAAGGGAATGAGATCAACAACTTAATACCAATAAATTTGAAAACTTAGGTGCAGTGGTCAAATTCCTTAAAAGACTTAATCATAAAAGCTCATTCAAGAAGAGATAGACAAGCTAAATAGTCCCATATCTATCAAAGAAATTTAATTTGCGGTTAAAAATCTTACAACATAGAAAACACCAAGACCAAATGGCTTCACTGGCAAATTCTACCAAACATTTAAGGAAGGAATACTGCCAACTGTCCACGAACTCTTCCAGAAGATAGAAGGAAAGTACTCTTTCCAACTGATTTTATAAGGCCAGCATAATCTTGATGTCAAAATTAGACAAACCATTACAAGAAAATGATGGAACAATACCTCTCATGAACAAAGATGCAACAATCCTCAACAAGATATTAGCAAATCAAATCAGGAAATATATAAGCGAGATAAAAGGGCATGATGGTGTGATTCCTTCATCCCAAGAAGACAGGCTGGTTCCGCGTTCAAAAACCAATATATGTAACTCACCATATCAACAGACGTATCATCCCAATAGATTCAGGAAAACATTTGAAAAACTCCAACATCTATTCAGGATAAAAACTCTCAGCAGACCAGGAATTAAAAGAAACTTCTTTTAAATAATGTCATTTGCAGCAACGTGAATGGACCTAGAGAGTATCAGACTAAGTGAAGTAAGTCAGAAAGAGAAAGACACACATCAAATGATATCACTTGCATGTGGAATCTAAAAAAATGGTATGAATGAACTTGTTATGAAACAAAAACACACTCACAGACAGAAAACAAACTAATGGTTATCAAAGGGGAAAGGAAAGAGGGATAAATTAGGAATTTGGTATTAACAGATACAAAATACTATATATAAAATAGATAGGGGCTTCCCTGGTGGCGCAGTGGTTGAGAGTCTGCCTACCAATGCAGGGGACACAGGTTTGAGCCCCAGTCTGGGAAGATCCCACATGCCGTGGAGCAACTGGGCCCGTGAGCCACAACTACTGAGCCTGCGCGTCTGGAGCCCGTGCTCCACAACAAGAGAGGCCGCGACAGTGAGAGGCCCGCACACCGTGATGAAGAGTGGCCCCTGCTCGCCACAACTAGAGAAAGCCCTCACACAGAAACAAAGACCTAACACAGCCAAAAAAAAAATAATAATAATAATGAATAAATAAATAAAATTTTTAAAAAATAAAATAGATTAACAACAGGGACCTACTGTATAGAACTGTATTACAATATCCTGTAAAAACCTAGAATGGAAAAGAATCTGAAAAAGTATGTGTGTGTGTGTGTGTGTGTGTGTATAACTGAGTCACTTTGCTGTACACCTGAAACATTGTAAATCAATAAAAAAATAAATTAAAAAAGGAACTTCCTTTAAAGGCCATCTGCAAAAAAACTATAGCTAATATCAAACTTAATGATGAGAGACTTCGTGCTTTCTCCTTAAAATCAGGAAAAAAGCAAGGGTTTCCAGTTCTACTTCTTCCATTAATTATCACACTGGAGTTCCTAAATAGTGCATTAAGGGAATAAAAATAGGTAAAGTGCACACAGACCAGAAAGGAAAAAATAATACCATCTCTATTAACATATTACATTATTGTCTATCTAGAAAATCAAAAAAATTCTTTAATAAAGCTACTAGAATAAGTGGGTTTAGCAAGGTCAAAGAATAAAGGTCAATATACAGATATCAATTTTATTTCTATATATTAGCAATGAATAATTGGAAATTTTAAAATAGTACCATTTACAGTAGCATAAAAAATACTGAATGCTTAAGGATGAATCTTGGGAAAAATGTGTAAAATTTGTATGTTGAGAAATATAAAACATTAGTGAGAGAAATCAAAGAAGACCTAAATCATATATCATGTTCGTGGATTGCCAGGTATGTCAACTTTCCCCAAATTGATGTACAGTTTCAACACAATCCCAAAACTGTCTCCGAGATTTGATCTGGTCCTGGTGCACAGAGGCTGGGTTTCCGCATCAGCAGCGCCTCGCTCTGGCCTCACCACTACAGCACCCGACGCCTGTGCTTTGCACCTGGGGGTCTCCAAACGAGGCTCCGTCCTTCACAGGTTGGGGGGCACTGGGAGCAGGGTGGGGACCGGCTCCCCAGCGGGCACCCTCCCCGTGGGGCCCTTGCAGAGAAGCATCGCCAGCTTCCACGCAGAGGAAGCCTGCGGTGCAGACGGCAACACTGTAGCCGGGAGAGCAGATGCACCGGCAGCCGCCCCAGAGAGGCCCGCCCACGCCCGAGCCTTGTACCGCATCACCTTTCCAGCCCCCAGGGCAACCGGCGAGATCAAACTGCGGCACGTCACCCTTTGGCTCTGCTACTCGGCCTCACTCGGAGGCTCGCCTCTGTGCCAGGCGAGCACAGAGGTCATTGGTAACTTCTCTTCTGGAATGTTCCCGGCTGGAATCAGTGCAGGCCTGCCCGTGAACGGAGGGGACTGAGGTCCAGGCATCAGGGAGTAGCCGGGGCATCTCTACATCACACGGGGTGTCCACTCCACCCATCGCTCGGTTTTTAAAGATGAACATCTGGGGGACTTCCCTGGCGGTCCAGTGGCTAAGACTCCCCGCTTCCACTGCAGGGGGCGTGGGTTCGATCCCTGGTTGGGGAACTAAGATCCTGCATGCCGCATGGTGCGGCCCCCCCAAAGTGATAATAATAAAATAAAATAAAAATAAAGACAAGCATCCATCCACGATTCTGCAAAGGCCCGACACAGCATTGCCGGGCCCCGGGGCCAGGCCTCCTCACACACCTCGGGGACCCCACCACCCCCTCTCTGCCCCTCGCTCCCAAGAGTCCACTGTCTTGGACGTGGGGATCCTTTGGAATCCACCTGTGCCAGTGTCACCCACCAGACGCCCTTGCCAGCTGCTGTCTGGCCTGGGACCAGGTGCCAGGTGAGTCTCAGGTGCCTTGCCTGTATCAACAGGGGTAAGGATTGCTTCCTTGGAGATTCAGAGGGAAGTTTTATGGAGATTGTGGGTGGAAAAGGCCATGCGGGGCCTGGCACGGGGCTGGCAGGGACACCCGGGGCTGAATTCCCTCGCTCTCAGTGGTGACCGGCTGGTCTGCCCTCGCCGGGGGCTGCAGGGCCTTGTGGGCAGGAGTCTGGGCGCATCACCCCAGTGTCCTCCCCTCCTTCCTGAGACCAGGACCCCACACCAGCAGGCAGGACGCCCAAACGTCCCCACAGGAAGAGGCCCCAGTGGGGAGCTGGGCAGGGGACTGAGCAGCAGTACCCCACCCCCTGCAGGGCAGGCGCAGACACCCTGCAGCGTACGAGTGTCGGCCCCCAGGGACACCGGGGGGACGGGTGCACCAGGACCCTGAGTCCTCCGGGCAGTTTGTCACCCCCAGGCACCAGTAGAGCCCAGTGCCCGGCCCAGCACAAGCCCAGCCCACTGTTGGCGCCAGCCGCTCCCACCCCGAGACTGCACTCCGTGTGGGGCTTCCTTGCTGGGCTGGACACCCAAAATGGGGACAGGAAAGTGAAAACAGCATCAACAGCACAAACAGTGGCCGTGCTGCCGGGACACACAGCCCGGGTAACAAAGGCTGCCGGGGAGGGACCCCCCAGACCAGCCCGGCCCCCCGGCCACCATGTGCCACACCAGCTCCTCTGAGGGCTGCCAGCCGGTCTGCTGTGGTCCCCTGGGCTGCGCCCCCATCTGCTGCCCTCCCCTGGTCTGTGGGAGTGACCGCGGCCACCCCGACCCCCCACGTGTCTCTGCTGTGCTATCCCGTAGGCTGCACGGCCACCTCCTGCCAGCAGGCCTGAGACCCTCAGTCCGCGTGCTGCCCTGCGGGCTGCGGCCCAGCCTCCTCCCGCAGCCCGGCCTGCTGCGTGGCCTTGACCTGCCAGCCCATCGCGTGCGAGGCCTCCTCCTGCCCCGCCTGCATCTGTATGCCTGCTTTCCTCTGCATCCCCGCCTGCTGCTGAAGCCGTGGCCACCAAAGCCGTGGGTCTCTGGTCACGGATAGCCGAGCTGTGCCACGAAGGTCTTGACCCTCCAGCTCTGCCCTTCGTGGGGGCAAGCTCTCCGGGTCCCACGCTGGTCTCCAGCTAATCACCAAGGACCTTGCCCAGCTCCTACAGGGTGACTGAACCAGGAACCAACTCCTACCGGCTGGTTAAGAAATGGATCCATCTAGCCTCCTCTCCTTGGACATCGTCACGAGCACACGTCCCAGGGTCCAGAGGGGCAACTTGTCATCTGGGAGGCAGGGCTGGGGGTTGGCCCATCCTCATGAGGACACCCCGAGCGTGGCCCGAGCTCGGGGCCCACCTCCATCCTCCCTGCAGGCTGCCATCGCGTCCCTGCCCTCGCGGGTCCTGCTGCATAGCCTGTGAGGCCGGCCGAGTGCCACGCTGCCCTTGATCATGAAGCGTGGGACGTTCGGCCACACCTGTGAAAGAGCCCCCACCCGGGGGCACCAGCACCAGGACAGCAGGGGGCGCACTGGCAGCCCAGCCAGGCTGCACCCCTCGGCTCCCCGAGCTGCTCGATTCTTGCCACTGATCGGCCCTCGTCAGGGAGAAGTGGCACCTATCTTCTGAGCACCGAGGGGCGCCTCGGCCAGTGTTCCGGCCGTCACGATGCCTGGCCGTGGGTGCTCCTGGCCGTGGGCACTCCTGGCCGTGGATACTCCTGGCCGTGGGCGCTCCTGGCCGTGGATACTCCTGGCCGTGGGCGCTCCTGGCCGTGGATACTCCTGGCCGTGGGCGCTCCTGGCCGTGGATACTCCTGGCCGTGGGCGCTCCTGGCCGTGGGCGCTCCTGGTCGTGGATGCTCCTGGCCGTGGATGCTCCTGGCCGTGGGCGCTCCTGGCCGTGGATACTCCTGGCCGTGGGCGCTCCTGGCCGTGGGCGCTCCTGGCCGTGGATACTCCTGGCCGTGGGCGCTCCTGGCCGTGGGCACTCCTGGCCGTGGATACTCCTGGCCGTGGATACTCCTGGCTGTGGGCGCTCCTGGCCGTGGGCACTCCTGGTCGTGGATACTCCTGGCCATAGATACTCCTGGCCGTGGGCGCTCCTGGCCGTGGATACTCCTGGCCGTGGGCACTCCTGGCCGTGGATACTCCTGGCCGTGGGCACTCCTGGTCGTGGGCACTCCTGGCCGTGGATGCTTGAGGATGGAGAGGAGCCGGGTGGCAGTCTCTCCCCTCGCATCTGACTCCACATTCACTCTTTCCCAAGCACCCGAGGGGGCCCGTGGCGGACAGCCACGAGCCACCGCCGCAGAGCCCCAGCCCCAGCCGTGGGGGACAAGGTACCCCTCGGCTGACCAGGCAGGTCAAGTGAATGTGCAGCGACGCCCCACATACCTGCTGGGCCCCAGCAACCTGCCGCCCTCTCCTCCCTCACGTGGCATCTACAGCCTGGGGGGTCAGTGCTCCGTCCCCACGCGCCTGGCAGGTGCTGCACTGTCAGGGGAGCTGTGTCGTCTACAGACTCTGTCGCTGGGGCAACCGCATGCCCACCTGTCACCTCAGTGTCCCCATCTGTAAAGCAGGTCTTGACCAGTGCCCGACTCAGGAGCGCTCAGTGAGATGCGGTTTACAGTGAGCTGCACCCGGTCCCGGCACATGTTTCCCTGAGGCACCCCCAGCCTGCCGGGCAGCGTTAACACCACTGAGAACCTGAGCGTGAGCCCACGACCCTCAAAACAGCACACATGGGGACACGCGTCCCCACGCCAAGGGCGACGGACACAACAGACTTTCCCAGAACTTCATGCTGTGGGTTGTTGATCACAGACTTGTAAGTACGTGTGCTTAAACAACCATAGAACTAAAAGGTGGGATGAGAAACGAGAGAAAGGAACAAGATACTATTTAAAAACAGATATTTGAGAGAACCAAATACGACTTCTAAAGCCAAAGCATACAAAATCACTGCAATAAAACCCACGGCCCGGGTGGGACAGCAGGTTGGAGAGACCAGGGCCTACGGTGCACACGAAGCAGGATGCTGACCTGAAGAAATTACACGGAAACTAAGACACCTTCTAAAAAATGGCAAGCGACTAGCAGACTTGGAAAATAGAGAAGGGCTGGTACATGTCACGTGGTTCTCCAGAGAGAAGCAGAGACAGAGACCGTGTTCCAGAAATGACAACACATGATGAAAGAAGAAATCCACGCGGTGGAAACAGAGAATGCTTAGGAGAGGGAGTGTCCACAGCACCAGAGAGACATGGGCTGGGACCCGGGACCCGGGACCCGGGACCCTTTGCTGCAGTGCTTGCACCTGGACAAACATCTCCTGGAGCAACAGATACAAAGAAACTATAAGGGACTAAAAATAACTGCGTGCACGCACAGCTGGGGCAAATTATGGACAACAAGATACAAAAAGACCAAAAACGCACCTGCCGCTTCTGAAGGTCCTGCGCGTGATCCCTGCACACAGCACCACCAAGGGAGTGGGCAACCGACCCAAGCCACGCCCCTGGCCCGCCCCACTGCCCCGCCCCTACCCTCAACCCATTTAAGAAGCAGCTCGCCCCCCACTTCCGGGAGCGAGCAAGGGCACCCGTTACTTGTTCTCACTCCTTCCTGCTGCGGCACGAGTCCCAGTTAAGCTTTGCCTGAATTTCGCATCTGGCCTCTGATCAATTTCTATTGATTAAGGAGGCCAAGAACCCTGGTCGGTAACAAAAGGAGCAGCTTGACCGTGAAGAACGAAGAGGGGGTTTCTCAGCAGCGGCAGGCAGGGCGGTCGAAGCGCCAGGATGGGATGGTGTCAAGCTGGACCTGCATCCCCGACAAACACCCACCGAGAACCAGGACAGCACACGATCCTTCGGCGTTTACCAGCCACACCCTCACTGAAAGGGGTCTCAGGCAAGAAGGACAGCATCCCAGCAGGAGGGTCCGGGAGGCGGGGCAGTGAGGGCACTAGTTGGTAGGCGTGTGGATGAACAAATACGAGCTGAGTAGAATAATGACAACGCGGCTAATTCGTGGGGTTAGAAAAAAGTCGAGGTAAAACAAGAGCCCTGGACGGACGCTGCAGCTGAGTGGGAGAAACCCGCTTTCAGTGATAAGGAGGGTAGAGGTGTGGCCAACCCCAAAAACAGAAAGGGCAGGAAGGTTGAAAGTAAAAGAGGAGAAAAAATACACCCAACCGTGGGACTTCCCTGGTGGTCCAGTGGTTAAGAATCCGCCTGCCAATGCAGGGGACATGGGTTTGAGCCCTGGTCCAGGAAGATCCCACATGCCGTGGAGCAACAAAGCCTGTGCTCCACAACTACTGAGCCTGCGCTCTAGAGCCTGCAAGCCACAAATAACGAGCCTGCGTGCCGCAACTACTGAAGCCCGCGCGCCTAGAGCCCGTGCTCCACAAGAAGAGAAGCCACCGCAATGAGAAGCCCGCGCACCGCAACGACGAGTAGCCCCCGCTCACCGCACCTAGAGAAAAGCCTGCGCGCAGCAACGAAGACCCAACGCAGCCAAAAATAAAAAATAAATTAAAAATAAATAAATAAATAAATAAAATAAAATAACCCTGTGTCATCAGAGATATAAAAAAAAAACAAAAAAAAAAACCACCCAACCAAAGATATCTAGAACAACTATTTTAATAGACAAAATACACTTTAAGGTAGAAAATGTTATTATGAATGAAGACGATTTCTAATTAATGATAATAAAGTTCAATTCACCAGAAAAACATAATAATCCCCAGCGTCCATATACCACAAAGTGTAGCCTCAAAATTGCAAAATCTGGTGGAGTCCAAGGAAGACAGACAAATCCTCACAGGGAAAGACTGACACACTCTTCTCAGAACGTGACAGAGCAAGCAGACGAATGGCATTAAAGGTTAATTTATTCAAAATTTGAAAATTTTCAAATACCTTTCTTTAGCTTTAGATGATCTTACTGAAATGAGACTCTGTCCAACTAATATTTTGGGTACATTTTGTCTCAAAGAACTTCCAAATTTATGAGGAAATGTCACAGTGGCCTAAAAAATTGCGGTTGAGGTATAAATACATTTGAATCTTTTACATCCATCAAAAAAAGAATTTCAGCTAAATACCCCCCAAAATAGTATCTATCACAAGATGATACTCAGCTATGACTGACTATCATCACTTTGAAACAAGGGACTGACGTTTCCTTTTTGGCTTTGTTCCACTATATGACATATTGAAAATATCTGTGCTGTTTTCTGAAGCTTTTCTATGAAAAGTATCATGGAAAAGTTGTTAAAACCATTCAGTATTTACATAGCAAAATCAGGGGCAGAAATTAATGAAATAGAAAACAATTATCTGCACAGACCAACAAAGCCAAAAGATGGTTCTCTGAAAAGACAAATCTTTGGCTTGTGGAATTGGCCAGCAGAATAAAAGACAAGGCACGATAAAGACTCCTAGGAAACTGGGATTGAAAATTACGGCAGAACTACAGATATGAGATTTAAAAAATAATCATTGGCTATTACAACAATTTTATCCCAATAAATTCTCTAAAAATATATAAAACTTACCACAGTGAACTTCTCAGAAATCTGAATAACCTTTAACCATTAAAGAAATTGAATCAGGTGTTAGAATCCACCCACGAAGACAATACCAGACTCAGACAGTCTAGGAATAAATGTCTCCAAACTGGTCCAAACTCTTCCAGAGAATACAAAAAGAAGACAGCTCCCTCCCTCACTTTGTGAGGCTAGACTCACCTGAGCACCTAAAACAGGTAAAGACTGTTGATAAAAGGAAATGTATACAGTGTGATTCTACTTATAGGAGCCCAGAACCACTCAAAACACATCATTCCTTCTAGAGGAATGATGGTTACTCTGGGAGGTTGGGGGCTGGGGGTGATTGGAGGAGGCCCCGGACGGTGTCGGGGCTGGATATGCCCACTTCCTGGGCCTGGTGGCAGTTACAGGCAATGCTCACTCTGTGAATAGCCATTAAGCTGTGTCTTTATGTTTTGTGTACTTTTCTGCACGGGCATCACTCTATAAAAATATATATAAAATAGAAAATAAAGTTCCCAAGACATTTCACAACTACCAGACCATCCAAACTTGGAACATCTGACCATGGTGGCTGTGGTTTAAGACATGGACTAGCCCATCTCACACCTGCTGGCAGCATCAAATGGGAACAACCCCTTTGTGGAGAGATTTACACCCTCTGGTGTGGGTGAAGACGTGCACGGTGACACACAAGCAGGGCACTTCTGGATAGATAAGCTCAAGAAACACTGGCACGTGTGCACAAGAAACAAGTTAAAAGAATGGAAACTTGCAGCATTTGGGGTAGTAACTAAAAATTAAGAAGAACCTAAATGTCTGTGACTGGAGACTAAACAGATAGACCATAGTGTATTTGGTCAGTGGACTACTATACAGCCCTGAACAGATGCCAAGAGCTACGCTTATCAGCAGGGATGAATTGCTCCAACATAACACTGAGGGAAAAAAGCAAGTTACAAAAAGATACACAGCTTATGACAACATCTAAACTTTAAAAACATGCCAAGGAATGGAAATGTATTGTTTCAGAACCTGGATGAAGAAATGCACTGGGAGATAAACCCCAAGTTCACACAGGGGGTTCCTGCAGGGGGAGCTAGGGAAAATGCTTCAAAGGCAATAAAACTCATTTCCCTTCTCCGGCTCTGCTGGCATCTTTATCTTGCTGCACAGCTCACCTGGCAGCACAGCTACAGCTCCTGCTGGCCTCCCGTCCCCACCTGCGCCACGAGCTTCACAGGAGTTACCATCGGCCAGTTTAACCAGGGACCCCGAGGAGCCAGTCCAGCACGTGTGCCTGTGTGTGTGTGTGCGTGCCCGTGTGTGCACCTGTGTGCGCATGTGTGGTCCAGGTGGTGACGGGATGGATGAACCCCCTGCAGTAACAGCCTGGAGCCGGAAGAGGGCGCAGACGGAAGGCGCTGTGACCGGGGCTTTGCTGGGAAGCCTGGGGCTCAGCATCAGTCCCCACGTGCCCGACCTGAGACAGGAAACCTGGGGGTGGGTCTGTCAGGTCAACGGTGCTGTGGACTCGACAAACTGCTCGGAAAGTAGAGCCCCGACTGACCTGACAGCAGAGAACCGGCTTCTGCTTCTGCAGGCGAGACGGGCTGCCGAGGCTGCGACAGCTGTCAGACCCGGCGGCGCGTGCGGGGAGGGGCCGGCGCGCCCTGGGTTGCCTGCGTGTGCGTGCGTGCGTGTGCGTGTGCACGTGCGTGCGTGTCGTATACGTGTTTACGCGGGACGTAGGAACATGCGCGAGTGTATATGTCCTGTGTGAGCACTTGCACGTGTGTGTGCATGCGCGTGAGACTATATGTCCAAGCTGACTGGTTCCGTTTCTGGCTCAGTTTTACCCAAAGGTAAAATTTGGGGAAATTTAAATTTGGGGAAATTTAAACCATGGAAGTAGGTCCCAGATCACCTCGATAGATCAGCTCTATCATCTGCCTCCAGGGGATAAATTAAAAGGTTGGAAATCAGGGCAATCAGTAGCGAGAACGTCCTGGGAGGGACTGTGTCCCCTCCCCGCCCACAGGGAAGGGGAAGGGGCGCTACCCTTGACAGAGAGCAAAGGAAGCCTAGGGTTCAGGGGCCACCCCTGGAGAGCTGGGGCGCTTCGCACCGCAGTGGGATCTCTGGCTGTATTGTGACATCTGGTCCCCTGAGGGCTGGAAGGGAAGGACCGCGGCACCTGGAGGCCACTCCCCCAGATGGGCAGTCATGCTCAGGCCCACAGGGCAGGGCTCTCTCTCTCTGTCTGGAAACAAAGTAGAAGAGACCTTGGCCAACGCGGCGCTGGTGTATCTCAAACCACACCCATCTGCTGCCTTAGAAAAGCTCTGAGGAAAATTTGTTACAAAATAAATCCCAGAAGCAAAAGGCATGGAATCTGTGGTTGCTTCCGAGGGGGGAGAAGTCAATTTTCCTGCATCTCTGTCAGCTCCTTGTAGCTTCACCTGCCGGCGGTGCTTCACCTGCCGGCGGTGCTCCACCTGCGCCCAAGGCACGTTTCCTGAAAGTGCCCCTATGGTTGAAGCTGGCCCTGCTGGGCACACCGGCTCCCTGCCCAGCGTGTCCTGCAGGGCCCGCCTCTCCCGCGTGCTGTCATTCCCTCTGCCAGACACACTGACGGCGAGCACCTTGCATCGGGCGGAGCTTGGCTTGGCCCCAAACAGACAGGCCGTGGATGCCAACAGGAGGGTCAAGGACAGTCCACAGCCAGGTCCCCGCCACAATCCCCTCAGGGCCCACACGCCCGCCATCCACTGGAGCAGGTCTAACCTGAGATAGTCCCACGACAGGACAGTGGGGAGGGGTCTAAACCTATGGACTACACCGCACGGATGTGCGGAGGAAACAGCAACAGAACAGGGAGTGAAAAAAGTAAGTTCCAGAAGATTACATTCGGGATAATGCCCTTCTGACATCATGCAAAACCACCAAATCGGAAATTACACCTTTCGAGAATACAGAGAGATGTGACTCAACTGTATTTTTTTAAAAGGTAACAGGATAATGAGCACACATTTCCAACTGTGGTTGCCCCACGAAGTTAGGGGTAAGTTATTGATGTTCTGCTTTCCATGTTAGGTAGGGTATTCATGGGGGTTTATTATAAGAACCAATAACTGATCATCCATTAACAGTGGGTGATACGTGCACCAGCGATGGAAGTAAGTCATGGGCTGAGGACCAGAGCTATCCTAGTTCTACGAACCTGACTCCAAAGCAGTCAAAGCTGCCCCACTGGGCTCGACTCCCCGTGACACGGGAAACGGGACGTCTTCCCACAGGATGGGGAAGCTGGCCCTCACTCCCTGGGGCGGGACACGATAGCTGACGGGAAGCAAGACCAGCCACAGAAACAGACAAGTCGGTGCCCGTGCCACCTGCACCTGGGCCTCATCGGCCACTCCCTCCGCCCAAAACCTCCCACCTTCCAAGAGCCGCTGGGGACAGGTATCACTGAAGAGATCAGCCTTAAATCCTTGGTAGCAGACTAGCTGGCCAGGAAACAGAAATGAAAGACAGCCGGGAAGATTGTTGCATGGGGAAAGCACGATTTATTTGGCTCACGTGGGGCGTGGTTTCCTGCTGGAGACAGAGGAGGACCCTGGAGACCAGGGCTTCCCAGGGGGGATGTGCCAGCTCACGGAAGGGTCCAGATCATCCTGCCACCTCCTCGCCCGAGTTCAGAGGGTTGGCTGAGCGTGCTTGTCGCCTGCCACGTGCAGAACCTGGAGGCCCACCGAGGACTCGTGCCGGGAGGGGTGCAGGTGTGACCCCGTCTGCAGTGGGAGCCGCTGGGAGGAGGCGCGTGATAAGAAGCCGGAAGGGGTGCTACAGGGGGCGGGTCTGCAGAGCAGGGCGGGGCGGGAGGGCTGGCAGCACATGGAAGAGTGGCAGGAGGAGGCCACGCGCACAGGCTTGTAGCTCGTGGGCAGGCACACGGCAGGCTTGCGGCTCACGGGCACGTATACAACTGGCTTGCAGCTCACGGGCACGTATACAACCGGCTTGCAGCTCACGGGCATGCCGGTCGCCTGGCAGGGGCTGGACATGCAGCAGGCAGCCTGGCAGCCCGAGGGGCAGCTGGTGTGGCACACGGTGGCATGGGGCTGCGCTGGTGTCAGGAGGAGAGTGGTGATGTCTGCAGGCGGCCGCCCCGGGGGCCTTTATACCCGGGCCGTGGGCGTCTGGACAACACAGACACGACTGTTGTCTTCCTTGTTTTTGCTTCTTCCGGGCCATCTCCCAGGACATAGTTTTCTGTTGTAGATTTTAGTTGTTTGGCCCTGACATACCTTCATGACTAATTGCCCCTCTTCAAGCTCTTGGTCACTTGGCAACCTGCCTGCGTGCCTTACTGGCTCCATCTGGATTCTGCCTCATTCCTTAAAATTTCACCTGAGCCACTTTTGTACGAATCTCCAGATGTCCCTCTCTGTGTGACGCTGGTCCTCGAACAGCCACGGAAGCTGCTCTCCTCCTCGGCCGGCTCCACTGCGGATGCGAGGAGAGCAGAGCACATCTGCCTGGTCCCCGAGTATCCAGGGGTGTCGAGCTGGAGGTGGGGGGGCCAGCTGACACACACGAAGGATGGGGACTCCTCGGCCACAGGGTCCTGAGGACAAAGGGTTGGGTCTCGGAGAACTTCAGGTGGGTGGTGACCTTGGCTCCTCGTCTTGAGAAAGCCTCATAGTTAGAGAACCAAGTGACAAAGCCACGGAGACGCAGCTCCACGAAAAGCAGGACCAGCATGTCCCCAGGGAAGTGTGTGAGGAGCAGGGGCCCCGGGGGGCAGCGGCAGGAGATGTGCGCTGCTTGTGGAAGGGTCGCCTCTGGACACGTCCAGTGGGCACCGCCTGCACCCGTGTGGCCAGCACAACCTCGGGGCCTGCAGGTGTCAGTGTGGGGTCGTGAGGGACTTGAGGAGGGGCTGTCTGGTCTGGCGGCGGGTGGTACACTGACCAGCCAAGGTGAGGGGACACAGTCACTCCCGCCCGGCACCCACTTCCCGCCTCCCCCGGCTCTTGCCCGTCCTACAGCCCCAAAGCCACTCACTGCCCTCCCTGGTGCTTTTGCTGTAAAATCTGGATATGCATGTGGCTAAACCTCCATACCGTTTTCATAAAGAATTCAAGGTCTCTCTTATTGCAACTCCATCCTTGACAATGAGGAGGCTTCACTGAGAATTTAATGTAGATGATGGTGTTTTTGTAAAAACCAACAACAGCAAACAAACAAACTCCTGCAAGAGGCTGCTGAGTTGAAAGACACAGGGCTGAATTGACGAGACTTTTCTAAGGCAGGGTCCCCAAAGACCGGCACACAGCCCAGCGTGGCCCAGGCACCACACAGATGCACACACATCCGGGCCCAGGCAAACACTCACGGGGAGGACCTGTCTGTCAGGGGAAACACTGCTCCCCACTCCTGACTTCTCTTCCATAAGGACAGAACACCCACCAGCACCCCAGCCTCCCTTGCAGGAGTGGGAGGATCATCCAAGGGGCGGCTCTGGGACGAGGAGTGGCACCTGCCTGCCTGTGGCGAGCACCTGCTGGTCTGCCTAGCCAGGGCGACCTCAGCACAAAGACCCTTGCCCCTGGGGGTCTATGGTGTTCCAGGATAGCCTGTCAGCAGAGTCTGCCTCATTCTGTTCCAGAAGGCACACTCCTATCCAAGTCCTCTATCAGCAGTGGGGGTGGATTTAGCTCCACCTGCCCGACAGATGCCTATGTCCATTGGTTCCGCACTGAGGCAAAGATGAAAGATACCCAGACACCTCCTCAAGCCACAGCCTCTGCTGCAGACAGAGTTGAACATGGAGACAAACTAACACTGGGAAAACCGGATGGAGAGGCTGGTGCCAAGCCAGCCCTCCTGTCAAGTGTACAACTGAAGAAAATTGATGAGCCTCGGGCAAGAAGCAGTACAGACTGTGACTCCTGAGAGGAAGGAAGCCCACAAGATGACCTGCACATTTGCCCAGCTCTCGGCCTGGGGTCAACGTCCCAAATGCAGCACAGTGAGCTGGAGTTTGGGCAGAATGTGAGGGCCCCATTCTGCTGAAGAGGAAGAGACCAGTAGTTGGCACTGGAATCACCTAGAATCTGAGGGGGGGCATCAGAAAGGAGGGACCTGTGCATAAGCTCCCTGTAAATCTATGGAAGAGGGAGGGGCTGTCTATACTCAGGGCAAGACCACCGGAGTCTACAGAGAAGCTGCTGTCGGATTGAGAGTGCACTTCCCCTGGTGTCCCACTGAGACCCCACACAGTCTGCACCTAAGGGGCAGGGGTCCCTACTCCTTACCCTAGTAGGACCCACTCCAGACCTGCCCTGACAAAGCCTAGCCAACCCATGACAAGATTTCCAGGGAAGACAGTTTGGAAGTTGAGTCTCACCAAAACGTAGAGCTTAGGAAGTGCTTTGGACTTTCCACAGTTCCACCCTAACAAAGTGTAAAACCAAACCTGCACAAACAAGTTCAAGGTGATCAGTTAGTAAGTGACTGTCTGCTAGAAAATCAGTGAATAGTCAGTAAAAGATAAGAGAATGCAGGCCCTCCAAATGTATTACCATAATTTCTAATATACAATCAAAAATCACTAGGAAAATGTAATTCACAGTTAAAGAAAAAAACAATAGTAATGCAACCTGAGATGGTCCAGATATTGGGCTGGCAGACAATGACTTAGAGCAGCTATATGTCTGAGGAATCAAAGGAAGGTATGTTCAAAGAATTAAAGGAAAATATTATTTCCATGAGTGAATAGATAGGGAATCTCAATAGAGGAATGGAAACTTTAAAAAAAGGGAGGGGGGAGTCTAGAAATGAAAAGCACAATAGCTGAAATAAAATATCCACTAGGTGGGCCTAACAGCAGATTGATGGAAGAAGAAAGAGCGAGTGAATGTGAAGATACATGAATAGAAATTATTCAGTCTGAAAGAGAAAGAAGAATTAAGAAAAATGAGAAGACCTGTGAATGGAAGCAACCTAAATGCCCATCAACAGACGAAAGGATACAGAAGATGCGGTATATATATACAATGGAATATTACTCAGCCATAAAAAGGAACAAAATTGGGTCATTTGTAGAGACATGGATGGATCTAGAGACTGTCATACAGAGTGAAGTAAGTCAGAAAGAGAAAAACAATATCGTATATTAACGCATAAATGTGGAACCTAGAAAAATGGTACAGATGAACCAGTTTGCAGGGCAGAAACAGAGACACAGATGTAGAGAACAAACGTATGGACACCAAGGGGGGAAAGTGGCAGGGGCGGGGTGGGTGGTGGGATGAATTGGGAGACTGGGATTGACATGTATACACTGATGTGGATAAAATGGATGACTAATAAGAACCTGCTGTATAAAAAAATAAAATAGCTCTCTTAGATAGCCTCAACCACCAGAGGGCAGACAACAGAAGCAAGAAAAACTACAATCCTGCAGCCTGTGGACCAAAAACCACAGTTACAGAAAGATAGAGAAGATGAAAAGGCAGAGGGCTATGTACCAGATGAAGGAACAAGAAAAAACCCCAGAAAAACAACTAAATGAAGTGGAGATAGGCAACCTTCCAGAAAAAGAATTCAGAATAATGATAGTGAAGATGATCCAGGACCTCGGAATAAGAATGGAGGCAAAGATTGAGAAGATGCAAGAAATGATTAACAAAGACCTAGAAGAATTAAAGAACAAACAAACAGAGATGACCAATACAATAACTGAAATGAAAACTACACTAGAAGGAATCAATAGCAGAATAACTGAGGCAGAAGAACGGATAAGTGACCTGGAAGACAGAATGGTGGAATTCACTGTTGCAGAACAGAATAAAGAAAAAAGAATGAAAAGAAATGAAGACAGCCTAAGAGACCTCTGGGACAACATTAAACGCAACAACATTCGCATTATAGGGGTCCCAGAAGGAGAAGAGAGAGAGAAAGGACCAGAGAAAATATTTGAAGAGATTATAGTCGAAAACTTCCCTAACATGGGAAAGGAAATGGCCACCCAAGTCCAGGAAGCGCAGAGAGTCCCATACAGAATAAACCCAAGGAGAAACACGCCGAGACACATAGTAATCAAAGTGGCAAAAATTAAAGACAAAGAAAAATTATTGAAAGCAGCAAGGGAAAAACGACAAATAACATACAAGGGAACTCCCATAAGGTTAACAGCTGATTTCTCAGCAGAAACTCTGCAAGCCAGAAGGGAGTGGCATGATATACTTAAAGTGATGAAAGGGAAGAACCTACAACCAAGATTACTCTACCCGGCAAGGATCTCATTTAGATTTGATGGAGAAATCAAAAGCTGTACAGACAAGCAAAAGCTACGAGAATTCAGCACCACCAAACCAGCTCTACAACAAATGCTAAAGGAACTTCTCTAAGTGGGAAACACAAGAGAAGAAAAGGACCTACAAAAACAAACCCAAAACAATTAAGAAAATGATCATAGGAACATACATATCGATAATTACCTTAAACGTGAATGGATTAAATGCCCCAACCAAAAGACATAGACTGGCTGAATGGATACAAAAACAAGACCCATATATATGCTGTCTACAAGAGACCCACTTTAGACCTAGGGACACATACAGACTGAAAGTGAGGGGATGGAAAAAGATATTCCATGCAAATGGAAATCAAAAGAAAGCTGGAGTAGCTATACTCATATCAGATAAAATAGACTTTAAAATAAAGAATATTACAAGAGACAAGGAAGGACACTACATAATGATCCAGGGATCAATCCAAGAAGAAGATATAACAATTATAAATATATATGCACCCAACATAGGAGCACCTCAATACATAAGGCAACTGCTAACAGCTATAAAAGAGGAAATCGACAGTAACACAATAATAGTGGGGGACTTTAACACTTCACTTACACCAATGGACAGATCATCCAAAATGAAAATAAATAAGGAAACAGAAGCTTTAAATGACACAATAGACCAGATAGATTTAATTGATATATATAGGACATTCCATCCAAAAACAGCAGATTACACGTTCTTCTCAAGTGCGCACGGAACATTCTCCAGGATAGATCACATCTTGGGTCACAAATCAAGCCTCAGTAAATTTAAGAAAATTGAAATCATATCAAGCATCTTTTCTGACCACAACGCTATGAGATTAGAAATGAATTACAGGGAAAAAAACGTAAAAAAGACAAACACATGGAGGCTAAACAATACGTTACTAAATAACCAAGAGATCACTGAAGAAATCAAAGAGCAAATCAAAAAATACCTAGAGACAAATGACAATGAAAACACGACGACCCAAAACCTATGGGATGCAGCAAAAGCGGTTCTAAGAGGGAAGTTTATAGCTATACAAGCCTACCTAAAGAAACAAGAAAAATCTCAAGTAAACAATCTAACCTTACACCTAAAGAAACTAGAGAAAGAAGAACAAACAAAACCCAAAGTTAGCAGAAGGAAAGAAATCATAAAGATCAGAGCAGAAATAAATGAAATAGAAACAAAGAAAACAATAGCAAAGATCAATAAAACTAAAAGTTGGTTCTTTGAGAAGATAAACAAAATTGATAAGCCATTAGCCAGACTCATCAAGAAAAAGAGGGAGAGGACTCAAATCAATAAAATCAGAAATGAAAAAGGAGAAGTTACAACAGACACCGCAGAAATACAAAGCATCCTAAGAGACTACTACAAGCAACTTTATGCCAACAAAATGGACAACCTGGAAGAAATGGACAGATTCTTAGAAAGGTATAACCTTCCAAGACTGAACCAGGAAGAAATAGAAAATATGAACAGACCAATCACAAGTAATGAAATTGAAACTGTGATTAAAAATCTTCCAACAAACAAAAGTCCAGGACCAGATGGCTTCACAGGTGAATTCTATCAAACATTTAGAGAAGAGCTAACACCCATCCTTCTCAAACTCTTCCAAAAAATTGCAGAGGAAGGAACACTCCCAAACTCATTCTATGAGGCCACCATCACCCTGATACCAAAACCAGACAAAGACACTACAAAAAAAGAAAATTACAGACCAATATCACTGATGAATATAGATGCGAAAATCCTCAACAAAATACTAGCAAACAGAATCCAACAACACATTAAAAGGATCATACACCACGATCAAGTGGGATTTATCCCAGGGATGCAAGGATTCTTCAATATACGCAAATCAATCAATGTGATACACCATATTAACAAATTGAAGAATAAAAACCATATGATCATCTCAATAGATGCAGAAAAAGCTTTTGACAAAATTCAACACCCATTTATGATAAAAACTCTCCAGAAAGTGGGCATAGAGGGAACCTACCTCAACATAATAAAGGCCATATATGATAAACCCACAGCAAACATCATTCTCAATGGTGAAAAACTGAAAGCGTTTCCTCTAAGATCAGGAACGAGACAAGGATGTCCACTCTCACCACTATTATTCAACATAGTTCTGGAAGTCCTAGCCACGGCAATCAGAGAAGAAAAAGAAATAAAAGGAATACAAATTGGAAAAGAAGAAGTAAAACTGTCACTGTTTGCGGATGACATGATACTATACATAGAGAATCCTAAAACTGCCACCAGAAAACTGCTAGAGCTAATTAATGAATATGGTAAAGTTGCAGGATACAAAATTAATGCACAGAAATCTCTTGCATTCCTATACACTAATGATGAAAAATCTGAAAGAGAAATTATGGAAACACTCCCATTTACCATTGCAACAAAAAGAATAAAATACCTAGGAATAAACCTACCTAGGGAGACAAAAGACCTGGATGCAGAAAACTGTAAGACACTGATGAAAGAAATTAAAGATGATACCAACAGATGGAGAGATATACCATGTTCTTGGATTGGAAGAATCAACATTGTGAAAATGAGTATACTACCCAAAGCAATCTACAGATTCAATGCAATCCCTATCAAATTACCAATGGCATTTTTTACGGAGCTAGAACAAATCATCTTAAAATTTGTATGGAAACACAAAAGACCCCGAATAGCCAAAGCAGTCTTGAGGGAAAAAAATGGAGCTGGAGGAATCAGACTCCCTGACTTCAGACTCTACTACAAAGCTACAGTAATCAAGACAATATGGTACTGGCACAAAAACAGAAACATAGATCAATGGAACAAGATAGAAAGCCCAGAGATTAACCCACGCACCTATGGTCAACTAATCTATGACAAAGGAGGCAAAGATATACAATGGAGAAAAGACAGTCTCTTCAATAAGTGGTGCTGGGAAAACTGGACAGCTACATGTAAAAGAATGAAATTAGAATACTCCCTAACACCATACACAAAAATAAACTCAAAATGGATTAGAGACCTAAATATAAGACTGGACACTATAAAACTCTTAGAGGAAAACATAGGAAGAACACTCTTTGACATAAATCACAGCAAGATCTTTTTTGATCCACCTCCTAGAGTAATGGAAATAAAAACAAAAATAAACAAGTGGGACCTAATGAAACTTCAAAGCTTTTGCACAGCAAAGGAAACCATAAACAAGACGAAAAGACAACCCTCAGAATGGGAGAAAATATTTGCAAATGAATCAACGGACAAAGGATTAATCTCCAAAATATATAAACAGCTCATTCAGCTCAATATCAAAGAAACAAACACCCCAATCCAAAAATGGGCAGAAGACCTAAATAGGCATTTCTCCAAAGAAGACATACAGACGGCCACGAAGCACATGAAAAGATGCTCAACATCACTAATTATTAGAGAAATGCAAATCAAAACTACAACGAGGTATCACCTCACTCCTGTTAGAATGGGCATCATCAGAAAATCTACAAACAACAAATGCTGGAGAGGGTGTGGAGAAAAGGGAACCCTCTTGCACTGTTGGTGGGAATGTAAATTGATACAGCCACTATGGAGAACAATATGGAGGTTGCTTAAAAAACTAAAAATAGAATTACCATATGACCCAGCAATCCCACTATTGGGCATATACCCAGAGAAAACCGTAATTCAAAAGGACACATGCACCCGAATGTTCATTGCAGCACTATTTACAATAGCCAGGTCATGGAAGCAACCTAAATGCCCATCAGCAGACGAATGGATAAAGAAGATGTGGTACATATATACAATGGAATATTACTCAGCCATAAAAAGGAACGAAATTGAGTCATTTGTTGAGACGTGGATGGATCTAGAGACTGTCATACAGAGTGAAGTAAGTCAGAAAGACAAAAACAAATATCGTATATTAATGCATGTATGTGGAACCTAGAAAAATGGTACAGATGAGCCAGTGTGCAGGGCAGAAGTTGAGACACAGATGTAGAGAATGGACATATGGACACCAAGGGGGGAAAACTGCGGTGAGGTGGGGATGGTGGTGTGCTGAATTGGGCGATTGGGATTGACATGTATACAGCGATGTGTATAAAATTGATGCCTAATAAGAACCTGCAGTATAAAAAAACAAACAAAACAACTAATACTAAACTTTCATTGGGTTATTTGTATGGAAATATGTTAATATAAATGTTTCAGACATTACATGAAATTTCTAAAAATCTTATATTTGTATTTGTATGGAAATATGTATGGAAATATGTTAATATAAATGTTTCAGACATTACATGAAATTTCTAAAAATCTTACATGTTCTGGTATAATGTTATAAGTAATAATCCTAGTTATTACTTTAAAATGTATATCTCAGAAATAATTAATTTTCTTGTCAACTGCATTATTATGAACTTTCATCAAATCTTTAACCGTGGTCATTTTTAAGTCTTTTGTCATTTACAGACAGTTCTGGGTGTACTCTGGTGATTTTGCAAATATGTTCCTATAAAAGGGTTCCATCTTCAAGAAATTCATGGAAAAGACTCTGACAAGTACAGGTTTCTGGTAACTGACTGTACTGCTGAACTGAATGAATAAGCATTTTCAGAACTCTAATGAAAAACTGATGAACTCATAAAAGTGCTAACAAAAGATCAAGATGAAAAAAAAATTAATTACATGGGACTGAGTGAACTGATGAGGATGAGTATAATTTTTGTGACTTTCTGTCTGAATTAAAAAAAAAAAAATCCCACAAGGACTCAGAGGCAAAGAATATACAAATCAATTTTCACTGCAAAGTAAAGGAGCTGTTACAGTGGAGGATTACTGGACTGAATGTCAATATTATGACATAGTATGAGTGTGTCTCACGTTTGGTAATTGCAATCATCGTTGCTTTTGTTGTGGTCATCCATGTACAATGCTTGGTGTCAGTCTATTTATCTCTTGTAAAAATAAAATACAGTGAAAAAAAAATAAATAAAATAAAATAAAATTCAAAACAAAAAGAGACAAAGGAAAGATTCATAACTGTAAGCCCTTTTTAGAAAACATTCTAAGAAATGGTGAATAAGCTATAAATTCAAGGACAGTATGATATATTTTACTGTGAACAAATATGAGTTAAAAAATTGAGTCTCTGACTTATTAAAATCCTGCCCACAAAAAAAAAAAAAAAGACCTGTGAGACAATATCATGCTAACATATATGTAAGTTCAACCTCAGAACTTGATTTGAGGTTGATTTGAAACAACTTACAGATCCAAGAATCTTAAAAAACCCAAAGCAGGATAAATACAAAGAAAACCAAATCTGGGCACTTAATAGTTAGTGATGAAAACCAAAAATAAAAAGAAGTACCTTCAAAGCAGTGAGAGAAAACAGTCTACATACAAGAAAAAAGATAACAACAACTGACTTTTCATCAGAAACAATGAAAGACAGAGACAGTGGGATGGCATCAGTAAATGATAAAGACGAAAACTCCCAATCAAGAATTCTAGACCTATAAAAAAAAAAAAAAGGTTCTGAAGAACCTAGGGGAAGGACAGGAATAAAGATGCAGACATAGAGAATGGACTTGAGGACACGGGGAAGGGGAAAGGTAAGCTGGGATGAAGTGAGAGAGTGGCATGAACAGATATACACTACCAAATGTAAACTAGATAGCTAGTGGGAAGCAGCCGCTCGGTGCTCTGTGACCACCAGAGGGGTGGGAGAGGGAGGGTGGGGGGAGATGCAAGAGGAAGGAGATATGGGGATATATGTATATGTATAGCTGATTCACTTTGTTATAAAGCAGAAACTAACACACCATTGTAAAGCAATTATACTCCAATAAAGATGTTAAAAAATAATTCTAGATCTAGCCCCCCACCAAAAAAATAATTCCTTCAAAACTGAGGGTGAAGTGAAACAATTTCAGAAAAACAAAAGCGAGAGGATTCCTCACCTGCAGACTTGCACTACAAGAAGTACTGAATGATGTCCTTGAGATGGAATAGAAATGGACTCAGGTGAACACTGGATGTACAGGAAGGAATGAGGAGCACAGGAGACGTAGAAAGCAGGTAAGTACAGAAGGCTCGCTTTCACTCTTCTAGCGACTGACTTGTAAGACAACTGACTGTTTCAAATGTATTGCTCAGTAACAAGGTCATACATGGACATGTGGTCACATGGGGCTGCCCCAAATTCTCTTTGTTTTAAGTATGGTTTTGACTTGTGGTCAGAGCCCAAGGAGGAGCGTGTGAAGGGCTGACCTCATGGGTCATGGCTTGTCCAGAGGCCTCAAGCTCGCCTGCTGTGTGGTCTCAGGTCAGCTCCAGTCTCTTAGTTTTGCAAGTTCTGGTCATGCTTTAGCTCCTGAGACCACAGTGGTCTTCAGCCTTGGGGTGACTTCATTACCGTGGTGTCTGACTCATCACAGGGCTTCCTAGGGGAGCCCCCTCTGTCCACACCAGCAGTCACAGGGGGCCTGCACAGGTGCAGAGGGTCTCGGGGACACAGCCTCAGAGGAGGAAGCAGCACTGCCCTGAGAGACGGCCACACCCTGTAAATAGCACCCACCACAGAATAACATGCTGTGGCCGACATGTAGACAGAACACAGGGCAGGGAGGTGGGAGGAACCCGTAAACCACACTCCAGCCCGCTGCTCCCCGCCCATAGAGGGGCACTGGGGAGTCTCATGCTGGCTCCAAGCTTGCTCCAAACTGCTCTGCAGGGCCTGGCTCACCAGACCCTTGGGTGGGGAGAGGAATCCAGAGGTTGCTCAGCCCCTCCCTCCACACTCGGTCCTCCTGGGACCGACCCAGTGCTGCCTGACCTAGGTGGGCAATTCTGAGTTGGAAGCTCACAGGGGTCACACACCTAAGCCATGCTCTCCAGGGCCAAATGTGATGGATATTTGCATCTGTCTGTCCCTCACTCTTGTCTGTGCCAACTGATTCTGGACTTTGGGATATGTCACCAGTGAACACTTAAGGTCCCAGCACCGTTAGGCACAATGGAAAGACCATGGATTCCAGAGTGAGGCCGAGCAGCCTCAATGCCTGCTTCTCCGTTCGCAGTGGTGAGAACGTGCACACATCCTGGGATCCTTCCAGATCTTCCTGATTGAACATCTGTGCAAATGGGGTATCCCCTGCCCCTTGAATGGTGGCAGGATTGATAATTGATCAGTTACGAGAGAGTCCACGTAAAATGCTTAGCTCAGCCCTGGCACAAAGCTGGAATCATCACCCGCCGTTATGATTATGGCCATAACGTGGCCACAGCCCCCAGTGAGGAGCCAGACCCTGAGGGAGAACCTTCTGGATCACTGAGTTTCCAAATCGCAATGGGGGACGCTGGTGCGGTGAGTGTGGCCGTACTTGTGTGGACAAAGCACAGGGTGTGTAAAACTGGGGAGGGCCTTGAAAATCGTGAAGTGGGGCCCCCGTCCCCAACTGACGGCCCTTCCCCATCCAAGCCAGGCTCCGATTCCAGAAGTCACAGGGCCGCTGGGTCACCGTCAGCCTCCAGCTGAGAAGGAGCTTCCTGAACTGAGTCACTGCCACTGGAAACCCCAGGAAGAGACCCGAGTGGGGGACGAGGAGGAAAGACAACAAGTCGCCACGAGGAAGACACCCGGGTGCCTCGTGGCCAGGACGCCACAGCCCGGGTATGGAGGCGGCCCCGGGGAAGGAGCCTCCGGACCAGCCCTGTCCTCTGCCCTGACCGCACCCAGCCCCATGCCGCCGTGTGCCACGCCAGCTGCTCTGAGGGCTGCCAGCCGGCCCGTCCTGCTGTCTGCTGTCCTGCCCTGGGCTGCAGGGGCTCCTGCGATGCCCCCCGCGTGGCTCTGCTGTGCCGGCCGGCCTGCAGCTGCCCATCCCCGTGCTGCCCAGTGGCCTCCGGCTGCAGCCCAGCCTGCCGCGTGCCCAGCCCCTGCCAGGCATCCTGCTGCGTGCCCGTGAGCTGCGAGCCGGTCGTGTGGGTAATCCCCGCCCGCCAGCCCTCCTGCCCTGCCCTCACCTGCAGGCCTGTCCCCTGCGGAACCCCTTCCTGCTGCTGACTAATCATCTGGAAAATCAATTCTCTGCTATTGATTTCAGAAGACTTCTCCTTGTCTAGTTATCAAGATTCCATCCGCACATCTCAGTGCTGAATCGGAGGTGGACCCACATCCCATAGGGGCGGGAAATCTGCCATACTTTTCTTATCCATGAAAGCTTAGCAATCTATAAAAAATAAATCTCTGCCCCTCAATGCTGGGTTTGTGCGTGATTTTCCCTAAGCCCTGTCTCCTTGAGGTTTGCTGTCCTGGACAAGCTGAGGCCAGCATGCAGTCTTGTCCTGGGGCATTCTTCTGGGACAGTCATGCGCCTTGGGACGTTGAGGGGGGCGGGGGCCCTCTGGGAGGAGCGGCGGCCCAGGCTGTTGAATCCAAAGGGGACGTTCTCCTCAGTGTCTGCATTGAGGACCTGGATCCTCCCTGATCCTCTCCAGGGCTCTCTGGGAGCCTGGAAACGGTGCTGATGAGGAATGATCAATGGGGTGGGGGGCAGGGAGGAAGAGCCCGACGGACCTGCAGCTGCTTGCAATCTCCCGAAGGGCTTTCCAGGGACGAGGTTCGCTGCATGTTGCCCAGAAGCCTGGACCAGGAACCGGGGTGACAGGGGAGCGGATTTCAGCTCAAGAGAAGAAAGGGTTTCCTACAAGTCAGAGCTACCCTGCAGTGTAATGGGCACCTGGCGACTGTCCCGGCTTCTGGGTGCTGGAGGCTGGAAGACAGCAGACAGAAGCTGGCACCGGCCACATGTCCATCAGCCCAGGAGCCGATCAGCAAAGCCCAATATAGTCAGGCAACAGAATGCAATCAGCACAACAGCAGGGATGAACCTCAGAAACCCTGTGCTGGCGAAGGAAGCCTGGCACGAAGGCACCTGCTGTGTGATCCCATTAGATGAAGCCCTCAGACAAGCTGAACTAATATGTGATTTGAAAAAATCAGAAGAGTGGCTGCTTCTGGAGGGCTGGGGTGAAGTTGACTTGGGGGGGTGGGCAGGAAGGACGTTCCAGGTCATGAACACTGAACTCTAGTTAAGGGTATGCTTCCTAAAGTGCCTGAGTGATGTGTACAGCTGTTGGTAACTTACTTTGAAATGCTTCACAAAATAAGATGCATGGATATGAGGGTTTCCTGGGTAGGTACCCAAGGAAGCAAATGAAGCACAGGGTCAGTGGTGGATTCTCGGAGTGGACGTGTTTAATCCTTTCAACTTTTCCATATGTTTGAAATTTTTCACAACAAAATGAAAATAAAAAGAGTTGAGACTCACTCCCTCTTGCGAGAGCACCAGAATCACAACTGGCTGCTGGACAATCATTGACAGGAAGACCCTGGACTTCACCAAGGAGGATACCCCACGTCCAAGGACAGAGGAGAAGCCACAGTGAGACGGTAGGAGGGGCGCAATCAGAGTAAAATCAAATCCCATAACTGCTGGGTGGGTGGCTCACAGACTGGCGAACACTTATACCACAGAAGTCCACCCACTGGAGTGAAGGTTCTGAGCCCCACGTCAGGCTTCCCAACCAGGGGGTCCGGCTACGGGAGGAGGAATTCCTAGAGAATCAGACTTTGAAGCCTAGTGGGAATTGATTGCAGGACTTTGACAGGACTGGGGGAAACAGAGACCCCACTCTTGCAGGGCACACACAAAGTAATGTGTGCATCGGGACCCAGGGGAAGGAGCAGTGACCCTGGGGGAGACTGAACCAGACCTACCTGCTGGTGTTGGGGGGTCTCCTGCAGAGGCGAGTGGTGGCTCTGTTTCACCGTGGGGATAAGGACACTGGCAGCAGAGGTTCTGGGAAGTTCTCCTTGGCGTGAGCCCTCCCAGAGTCTGCCATTAACCCCACCAAAGAGCACGGGTAGGCTCCAGTGTTGGGTTGCCTCAGGCAAAACAACCAACAGGGAGGGAACCCAGCCCCACCCATCAACAGTCAGGTGGATTAAGGTTTTACTGAGCTCTGACCGCCACAGCAACAGGGAGGGAACCCAGCCCCACCCATCAACAGTAAGTGGATTAAGGTTTTACTGAGCTCTGACCGCCACAGCAACAGTCAGCTCTACCCACCACCAGAGCCTCCCATCAAGCCTCTTAGATAGCCTCAACCACCAGAGGGCAGACAACAGAAGCAAGAAAAACTACAATCCTGCAGCCTGTGGACCAAAAACCACAGTTACAGAAAGATAGAGAAGATGAAAAGGCAGAGGGCTATGTACCAGATGAAGGAACAAGAAAAAACCCCAGAAAAACAACTAAATGAAGTGGAGATAGGCAACCTTCCAGAAAAAGAGTTCAGAATAATGATAGTGAAGATGATCTAGGACCTCGGAATAAGAATGGAGGCAAAGATTGAGAAGATGCAAGAAATGATTAACAAAGACCTAGAAGAATTAAAGAACAAACAAACAGAGATGGCCAATACAATAACTGAAATGAAAACTACACTAGAAGGAATCAATAGCAGAATAACTGAGGCAGAAGAACGGATAAGTGACCTGGAAGACAGAATGGTGGAATTCACTGCTGCGGAACAGACTAAAGAAAAAAGAATGAAAAGAAATGAAGACAGCCTAAGAGACCTCTGGGACAACATTAAACGCAACAACATTCGCATTATAGGGGTCCCAGAAGGAGAAGAGAGAGAGAAAGGACCAGAGAAAATATTTGAAGAGATTATAGTCGAAAACTTCCCTAACATGGGAAAGGAAATAGCCACCCAAGTCCAGGAAGCGCAGAGAGTCCCATACAGAATAAACCCAAGGAGAAACACGCCGAGACACATAGTAATCAAAGTGGCAAAAATTAAAGACAAAGAAAAATTATTGAAAGCAGCAAGGGAAAAACGACAAATAACATACAAGGGAACTCCCATAAGGTTAACAGCTGATTTCTCAGCAGAAACTCTGCAAGCCAGAAGGGAGTGGCATGATATACTTAAAGTGATGAAAGGGAAGAACCTACAACCAAGATTACTCTACCCAGCAAGGATCTCATTTAGATTTGATGGAGAAATCAAAAGCTTTACAGACAAGCAAAAGCTAAGAGAATTCAGCACCACCAAACCAGCTCTACAACAAATGCTAAAGGAACTTCTCTAAGTGGGAAACACAAGAGAAGAAAAGGACCTACAAAAACAAACCCAAAACAACTAAGAAAATGGTCATAGGAACATACATATCGATAATTACCTTAAACGTGAATGGATTAAATGCCCCAACCAAAAGACATAGACTGGCTGAATGGATACAAAAACAAGACCCATATATATGCTGTCTACAAGAGACCCACTTTAGACCTAGGGACACATACAGACTGAAAGTGAGGGGATGGAAAAAGATATTCCATGCAAATGGAAATCAAAAGAAAGCTGGAGTAGCTATACTCATATCCGATAAAATAGACTTTAAAATAAAGAATGTTACAAGAGACAAGGAAGGACACTACATAATGATCCAGGGATCAATCCAAGAAGAAGATATAACAATTATAAATATATATGCACCCAACATAGGAGCACCTCAATACATAAGGCAACTGCTAACAGCTATAAAAGAGGAAATCGACAGTAACACGATAATAGTGGGGGACTTTAACACTTCACTTACACCAATGGACAGATCATCCAAAATGAAAATAAATAAGGAAACAGAAGCTTTAAATGACACAATAGACCAGATAGATTTAATTGATATATATAGGACATTCCATCCAAAAACAGCAGATTACACGTTCTTCTCAAGTGCGCACGGAACATTCTCCAGGATAGATCACATCTTGGGTCACAAATCAAGCCTCAGTAAATTTAAGAAAATTGAAATCATATCAAGCATCTTTTCTGACCACAACGCGATGAGATTAGAAATGAATTACAGGGAAAAAAACGTAAAAAAGACAAACACATGGAGGCTAAACAATACGTTACTAAATAACCAAGAGATCACTGAAGAAATCAAAGAGCAAATCAAAAAATACCTAGAGACAAATGACAATGAAAACACGACGACCCAAAACCTATGGGATGCAGCAAAAGCGGTTCTAAGAGGGAAGTTTATAGCTATACAAGCCTACCTAAAGAAACAAGAAAAATCTCAAGTAAACAATCTAACCTTACACCTAAAGAAACTAGAGAAAGAAGAACAAACAAAACCCAAAGTTAGCAGAAGGAAAGAAATCATAAAGATCAGAGCAGAAATAAATGAAATAGAAACAAAGAAAACAATAGCAAAGATCAATAAAACTAAAAGTTGGTTCTTTGAGAAGATAAACAAAATTGATAAGCCATTAGCCAGACTCATCAAGAAAAAGAGGGAGAGGACTCAAATCAATAAAATCAGAAATGAAAAAGGAGAAATTACAACAGACACCGCAGAAATACAAAGCATCCTAAGAGACTACTACAAGCAACTTTATGCCAATAAAATGGACAACCTGGAAGAAATGGACAAATTCTTAGAAAGGTATAACCTTCCAAGACTGAATCAGGAAGAAATAGAAAATATGAACAGACCAATCACAAGTAATGAAATTGAAACTGTGATTAAAAATCTTCCAACAAACAAAAGTCCAGGACCAGATGGCTTCACAGGTGAATTCTATCAAACATTTAGAGAAGAGCTAACACCCATCCTTCTCAAACTCTTCCAAAAAATTGCAGAGGAAGGAACACTCCCAAACTCATTCTATGAGGCCACCATCACCCTGATACCAAAACCAGACAAAGACACTACAAAAAAAGAAAATTACAGACCAATATCACTGATGAATATAGATGCAAAAATCCTCAACAAAATACTAGCAAACAGAATCCAACAACACATTAAAAGGATCATACACCACGATCAAGTGGGATTTATCCCAGGGATGCAAGGATTCTTCAATATACGCAAATCAATCAATGTGATACACCATATTAACAAATTGAAGAATAAAAACCATATGATCATCTCAATAGATGCAGAAAAAGCTTTTGACAAAATTCAACACCCATTTATGATAAAAACTCTCCAGAAAGTGGGCATAGAGGGAACCTACCTCAACATAATAAAGGCCATATATGACAAACCCACAGCAAACATCATTCTCAATGGTGAAAAACTGAAAGCATTTCCTCTAAGATCAGGAACGAGACAAGGATGTCCACTCTCACCACTATTATTCAACATAGTTCTGGAAGTCCTAGCCACGGCAATCAGAGAAGTAAAAGAAATAAAAGGAATACAAATTGGAAAAGAAGAAGTAAAACTGTCACTGTTTGCGGATGACATGATACTATACATAGAGAATCCTAAAACTGCCACCAGAAAACTGCTAGAGCTAATTAATGAATATGGTAAAGTTGCAGGATACAAAATTAATGCACAGAAATCTCTTGCATTCCTATACACTAATGATGAAAAATCTGAAAGAGAAATTATGGAAACACTCCCATTTACCATTGCAACAAAAAGAATAAAATACCTAGGAATAAACCTACCTAGGGAGACAAAAGACCTGTATGCAGAAAACTATAAGACACTGATGAAAGAAATTAAAGATGATACCAACAGATGGAGAGATATACCATGTTCTTGGATTGGAAGAATCAACATTGTGAAAATGAGTATACTACCCAAAGCAATCTACAGATTCAATGCAATCCCTATCAAATTACCAATGGCATTTTTTACGGAGCTAGAACAAATCATCTTAAAATTTGTATGGAGACACAAAAGACCCCGAATAGCCAAAGCAGTCTTGAGGGAAAAAAATGGAGCTGGAGGAATCAGACTCCCTGACTTCAGACTCTACTACAAAGCTACAGTAATCAAGACAATATGGTACTGGCACAAAAACAGAAACATAGATCAATGGAACAAGATAGAAAGCCCAGAGATTAACCCACGCACCTATGGTCAACTAATCTATGACAAAGGAGGCAAAGATATACAATGGAGAAAAGACAGTCTCTTCAATAAGTGGTGCTGGGAAAACTGGACAGCTACATGTAAAAGAATGAAATTAGAATACTCCCTAACACCATACACAAAAATAAACTCAAAATGGATTAGAGACCTAAATATAAGACTGGACACTATAAAACTCTTAGAGGAAAACATAGGAAGAACACTCTTTGACATAAATCACAGCAAGATCTTTTTTGATCCACCTCCTAGAGTAATGGAAATAAAAACAAAAATAAACAAGTGGGACCTAATGAAACTTCAAAGCTTTTGCACAGCAAAGGAAACCATAAACAAGACAAAAAGACAACCCTCAGAATGGGAGAAAATATTTGCAAATGAATCAACGGACAAAGGATTAATCTCCAAAATATATAAACAGCTCATTCAGCTCAATATCAAAGAAACAAACACCCCAATCCAAAAATGGGCAGAAGACCTAAATAGACATTTCTCCAAAGAAGACATACAGACGGCCACGAAGCACATGAAAAGATGCTCAACATCACTAATTATTAGAGAAATGCAAATCAAAACTACAATGAGGTATCACCTCACTCCTGTTAGAATGGGCATCATCAGAAAATCTACAAACAACAAATGCTGGAGAGGGTGTGGAGAAAAGAGAACCCTCCTGCACTGTTGGTGGGAATGTAAATTGATACAGCCACTATGGAGAACAATATGGAGGTTCCTTAAAAAACTAAAAATAGAATTACCATATGACCCAGCAATCCCACTACTGGGCATATACCCAGAGAAAACCGTAATTCAAAAAGACACATGCACCCGAATGTTCATTGCAGCACTATTTACAATAGCCAGGTCATGGAAGCAACCTAAATGCCCATCAGCAGACGAATGGATAAAGAAGATGTGGTACATATATACAATGGAATATTACTCAGCCATAAAAAGGAACGAAATTGAGTCATTTGTTGAGACGTGGATGGATTTAGAGACTGTCATACAGAGTGAAGTAAGTCAGAAAGAGAAAAACAAATATCGTATATTAATGCATGTATGTGGAACCTAGAAAAATGGTACAGATGAGCCAGTTTGCAGGGCAGAAGTTGAGACACAGATGTAGAGAATGGACATATGGACACCAAGGGGGAAAACTGCGGTGAGGTGGGGATGGTGGTGTGCTGAATTGGGCGATTGGGATTGACATGTATACACTGATGTGTATAAAATTGATGCCTAATAAGAACCTGCAGTATAAAAAAAAAACAAACAAAACAACTAATACTAAACTTTCATTGGGTTATTTGTATGGAAATATGTTAATATAAATGTTTCAGACATTACATGAAATTTCTAAAAATCTTATATTTGTATTTGTATGGAAATATGTATGGAAATATGTTAATATAAATGTTTCAGACATTAAAAAAAAAAAAAAAAAAGAGTTGAAACTATAATTAAGGTTTAAGGGGTTTAAAATAATTAAAATATTCATGAAAAAAACAGGAGCCACAAATGGAGTTCCTGCTTTGGATGGGGAAATTAAACCAATAGTGTCTGTGCCGCAGCAAAGTGAATGGGGGTGCAGTCAAAAGAATCTGGGTACTCGGAATTCAAGTGGAATAAGACTGGACTCCAGGTCAGCCGAATATCCGGAGTGCGGGGTGGTTGTGAGAAAGCCAGCCCTCCAAGAGAGTTGATGCCTCCAGTTCAAGATGGAGGGCTCAGCCCACCCACCATCCCACCCAAACTTCCCAAGACCCACCGTGGGGACAGGGGGGTCAGCTTACAGATGTATGAGGGGCTTGACACATGAGACGGAAGTAGAAGAGAGTGTGCTGACCACAAGGCAGGGCACAATAGGAGGGGCTGGCCTGGCGCAGGGGCACCGCGCCACTCTGCTCCCTGTGGGCAGGCCTGGGGGAAGGAGGATGGAACGTGGCCACAGGGAGGGGGGCCGAGTGAACGGCTGGACCCAGGGAGAGCGCCCGGCTGTCCCACACCCTCCCAGGTCGTGTGTAGCTCCAGGGCACTTTAACCCCTCACTGGGGGGCGGGGGTGCAGGACGCTGAGGCCCCTAGGAAGCTGCTGGCACCCCAGTCCACAGCTCTCTCATTCCTGCATCTGGGCCCCCATCTCTTACTCCAAAGTGAAGCCCACTGCCTGACAGACCCCCACCCCAATCCCAGGCACCATGTCAACTTCCCCACGCAGGTGAGATTTCTCTAACACAGCACAGAATGACACACACGGTGCAAGAGGAGCCCAAGCCACCAAGGACCACCCCCACCCTCACCCCAGCAAACGAGGAAAAGCAGCGGCATGAAAATGGAACACCAGGATACAAACGTAAAAATGCACCCCACAGGAGGCAGAAAAGTTAAGAAGCAGGGGAGACCTTTTAAAGATCCTAAATATAACACAAAGACATTCAAGAAGATGTTACAGTCATAAGACAAGGATGAGAGGCTTTGAAAAAGGAAAAATTAGAAAATTTACCAAAAATGGTCCACATTTTTTAAACGGCTTCTTTAGTTAAAAGTGGGATGGGGTCGACAGATGAATGGATAAAGAAGATGTGGCACATGTATACAATGGAATATTACTCAGCCATAAAAAGAAATGAAATTGAGTTATATGTAGTGAGGTGGATGGACCTAGAGTCTGTCATACAGAGTGAAGTAAGTCAGAAAGAGAAAAACAAATACCGTATGCTAACACATATATATGGAATCTAAAAAAAAAAAAAAAGGGTTCTGAAGAACCTAGGGGCAAGACAGGAATAAAGATGCAGACGTAGAGAATGGACTTGAGGACATGGGGTGGGAGGGGGAAGCTGGGGCGAGAGTGGCATGGACATATATACACTACCAAATGTAAAAAGTTGGCTGGTGGGAAGCAGCTGCATAGCACAGGGAGATCAGCTCGGTGCTTTGCGATGAGCTAGAGGGGTGGGATAGGGAGGATGGGAGGGAGGCTCAAGAGGGAGGGGATATGGGGACATGTGTATGCATATGGCTGATTCACTTTGTTCTGCAACAGAAACTAACACAGTATTGTGAAGTAATTATACTCCAATAAAGATCTATTAAAAAAAAAAGTAGGATGGGGAATCCAGAGACCTGTCTGTTTGTCCTCCTCCCCTCCCCTCCACCCCACCCCTCCTCCCTCTCTCTCCCTCTCTCTCTCTCTCTCTCTCTCCTTCTCCCCCTCCCCTCTCTCTCTGACACACATCCTCACCTCTGAAGTATCTCCCCAGGACTTGGTTTTAAAGTCTTGTCACCTTGACTCCCTCTCTCCCCAAGCTTCCAGAGATCACGGAATTGGCCCGTACATCACTGGGTATCAGGGAGCAGAGCTTACAGCAAAGCATGGCCTTCACCCTTATGTCTCCACTGTCTTAAATTGTTAACACAGTATGATGAACCAGCCATGACTTATAGCTGACTTTCTCTATAATAAACTTATTTTTCAAGAATTCTTAAGTCCCCATCAACACACTAAGACTCTAAAAAATGACCAACATAACACTTACCAAGGACCAATTCATCCATATCATAACAACTGTAAAAATGCACAAGAGGAGGACATTATATATGGATAAAAGACTAAATTCATCAAGAAGATATAAGAATTAAAAACACATATGCACCACACAACAGAGACCCAAAATATATGAAACAAACATTGGCAGAATTGAAGTGAGAAGCAGACAGTTCTCTAACAATATTTGAAGCCTTGAATACCCCATTTTCAATAATGGACAAAACATCTAGGCAGATCAATAAGGAAATAGAGGACTTGAACAGCACTATAAATCAACTAGTCATGACAAACACATACAGAACTCTCCACCCATCAGCAGCACATTAAACACTCTCCAGGACAAACCATATGTTAGGCCACAAAACAAGCCTCCATGGATTTTTTAAAAACTGAAATCATACAAAGGGTCTATTCCAAGCACAATGGAATGAAGCTAGACATCAATAACAGAAGGAAACTAGAAAATTCACAATATGTGGAAATTAAACAACATACTATTTTTCTTAATGTGGGTCAAAGTCGAAAGTCACAGAAAATTAGAAAATACTAATGATGAATTAAAATTAAAATGCAATGTATCAGAACCTATGGGAGGCAGTGAAGGCTGTGCTCAGAGGGAAATTTAAGGCTGTAAGTGCCTACATTTAAAAAAGAAGAATGGGACTTCCCTGGCTGTCCAGCAGTTAAGACTCCACGCTACCAATGCAGGGGGTCAGGGTTCGATCCCTGGTCAGGGAAGTAGATCCCGCAAGCTGCAACTAAGAGCCCGCATGCCGCAACTAAAAATCCTGCACGCGCCATGAAGATCTTGCACGTGGCAACAAAGATCTCGCGTGCTGCAACTAAGATATGGCACAGACAAATAAATAAATAAATAAATAATTTTTAAAAAAAGAAGTCATACTTGGATTCTTTCTACATCTGTCTTGGTATTAATTACCACAGCAATTTAACATTAAAAAAAGAAGAAGAAGAAGAAGAATGATCTCAGATCAAAAAACTAACTTAACACCTTGAGGAACCAGAAAAATAAGAGCAAACTTAACCCAAAGACAGAAGAAGGAAGGAAATAATAAAGATTAGAGTGAAAATAAATGACATAGAAGACAGAAAAACAGCAGAGAATTAACAGACCAAGGTTGATTCCTTGAAAAGATATACAAAATTGACCAGCAAAGAAAAAAAGAGAGAGGGTGCAATAACTAAATTCAGAACTTAAAGTAGGGATATTACCATGAATCTTAGAGAAATAAAAAGTATTATAAAAGAATACTATGGACAATTGTATGCCAACAAATTATAACCTAGATGAAATGGAAATTTTTCCGTAAATACGCAAATTACCTAAACTGACTAAAAATGAAACAGAAAATCTCAACAGACCTCAACAGTAAAGATCTCAATAGTAAAGATATTGAATTATTAATCAATAACCTCCCAGGAAAGAAAAGCCCAGGACCAGATGGCTTTGCTAGCGAATCCTACCAGCATGTAAAGAATTAACACCAAACCTTCTCAAGCTTTTCCAAAAACCAGAAGAAAGAACACTTCCTAACTCATCCTATGACGTCAGCATTTCCCAGAGGTAAAGAAAATTACGCACTAGTATGCCTTATGAACACAGATGCAAAAATCCTCAAGAAAATACTAGCAAACTGACTCCAATAGCATATTAAAAGGATTATATACCATGACCAAGTGGGATTTATACCAGGAATGCAAGGTTGGTTCGATATTTTTTAAAAAAAATCAATCAATGTAATATACCACATTAACAGAATAAAGGGGGAAAAATGATCTCAATTGATGCAGAAAAGGATTTTGACAAAATCCAACACAAATTTCATGATAGAAAAAAACTCAGAAAATTAGGAACAGAAGAGAAATTCCTCAACAGTATAAAAGGGATTTATGAAAACTCCACAGCGAACATGACACTCAATGTGCCCTTCATGGGTATATGGATTCAGGAGGAAATAAAGAGAATATTAAAAAAGAACAAAATATGCTAGTGATTCCACTGAGTGTTGAGAAGTAGGGGAAATAATAGTAAGAAGCCCCAGAAAGATGCTCAGTGGGGGGTGGGGGGGGAGGCAGGTGGCTGTCAGGAGCTGCTGGCCCTCTAGGGTCCACCCACGGGATTGGCTCTAGCTTGCTGGACACCACCTCTGTGGCTGGACCCCTGTTCCGTGGATCCCCTGGGCTCCAGCCCCTCGGGAGTTTAATGAGTTACTTGTCATGGGATTAGGACGAGTCTTCTCAGGACCAACAACAAGGAAACAGCCTCTGCTGGGCCTTCCTGATGCAACGACACACACCCCTGAGCTGTATATAACCTCCAACCACCCGAAAACCTCACACAGCCTCACCCGTCCACTCCCTCACACATTCACCTTCTCACCCTCCTCCAGCCCCCCCGCCCCCACCACGGCCGCGTCCACCCCGTCCGTCTGCTCCAGCGCCCTGAGCTACGGCAGCGGCTCTGCCTGCCTGGTCCCTGTGACTCCTGCACCGGCTCCTGCTGGCAGGTGGACGACTGCCCGGAGAGCTGCTGCGAGCCCCCTGCTGCGCCCCCAGCTGCTGCGCCCCGGCCCCCGCCTGACCCTCGTCTGCGCCCCAGTGGGCTGTGTGTCCAGCCCCTGCTGCCAACCAGCCTGCACCAGCCCCTGCACGGCCTCGTGCTGCCAGCAGTCTAGCTGCCAGCCCTCCTGCTGCACCTGTTCCCCCTGCCAGCGGGCCTGCTGTGTGCCCGTCTGCTGCACACCTGTGTGCTGCACACCTGCATGCCGCACACCTGTCTGCTGCAAGCCCGTCCGTTACACACCTGTGTGCTGCGAGCCCGTGTGCTGTGAGGCCAACCCCTGCTCAGCCCCCTCATGCTGCCAGCCCAGCCCCTGTCCCTCGTCCTGCTTCAGACCCTCCTCCTCCGCGTCCCTGCTCTGCCGCCCCGTGTGCTCCCGCCTGCTGCGTCCCCGCCTCGGGCACGTCCTGCAGCTGACCGGGCACGTCCCCCCAGGGCCAGCCAGGTGCTATGGGCCACCCCCGCCTCTGCCGTTGCCAGCCACCGGCCACCCTCAGGATTTAACCCAGCACGAGCTGCGGTCTACACCTCTACATGAATGTGAGCTGACTTAGGACCCCCACAGGCAGGGCTTAGCCCATCTGTAGCCTCCAGATCAGGCCCAGATGAACCTGAGACAGCCCTCCCCTAGTACTGCGGGCCCCCAGGTTTCTCCTGAAAGCCGTGGACACCGCTCTTCGCCCCTAGCCTTCTGGGGCCTTACTCTGCTCCGCCTCTGCCCCTCCTGCTGCTGTGTGCCGCCCCCTCCCCTCACGGGGGTCGTGAGCGGAGTGAATAAACTCGCTGTCCTCCCCTCAGCTGGTCCCCCTTCCCAGCTGGTTGTATGTTTCATTGCTTCCGGCCCTCGGGGCTGACATAACAACTCTGGCCTCAGCAGCCTTGGAGCCAAGCCAGGCCCTGGGAGCATTAACAAGGGCGTTGAGCTCTGAGGCCCACCCAGTCGTCCCCACGGCCCTCGACTCCTGCGTCTGCATCTCTGGGCAGCTCTGGGTGGCTGTGCTGCGTGTCTGAGATTGTGGTGGCCAACGCCACCTGGCCGGCGGGCCCCCTGGCGAGAGGGCCCCCTTGCCCCCCCCAGCCTGGCTCTCCCTGGTCAGCCTGGGGACACGCAGAAGGCAGGGCCCCGCTGGCTTCTGGCCCCCTGGGACACAGCTGAAGTAGAGCGCCCCTGCTGACCCCCAGCTGCGCCTGTCCCTCCACCTCCCCTCGAACTGCGCGCTTTATTCAGTCTTCAAATGTCCCAACCTGCCTTGTCTGTGCCACGTACAATAGTGACAACGTCCCCTCCCCAGCCCCGGCTCCCGGCTGGGTGCAGCAGAGGTCAAGGGGAAGAGACCAGCAGGTAGGTGACTTCCAGGGCCCACACTCTGGGGCCTGAGGCCTAGGCTTGCTGCCTGAGGGTGACACTTGGGGCCAGTCTGGATGGGGCCCCTGTGTTTCCCGTAGCCCCAAGCTTCCCATGGCCAGCCCTCATTCCTAACCAGCGTTCCCTCCACCTCCACCCTGCCCCCAGTGCCACCTCTAGCTCTTAACCCTATGCTGCTATTTACGTGACACCTCCCTCCCTCCCAGGAGGCCATGAAATCCAGCAAGACATTCCACGAAAGGAGGGGGATCCACAGTGAATGCCCCCTTAGAGCAGGTCTGAGAGATCACCTGACCCTCCGGTGGTCTCCCCTGGAGAACCGGGTCCAGACTCCCTGGCTGGCTTTTCCAGTGCCACTGCCCCCCCAAAAGGGGGTCCTCAGGGAATATGTCAGTGGAAGTAGGGCCCTCCTGCAACTAGAACTGGGTGGTGGAAATGGGTACAGACAGACTAACGCCCTACGGCCCTCCTCCTACATTCTGGGGCTGCGGAGGGAGGTGGGAGTCCTGAACCCAGCCTCCCCTGGGGCCCCGCCCCTCCCCACCGCTCTCTATGGGACCCTGCCCCTGCCTCCTGGGACCCTTCTGTGGAGGAGAAGGTGTGAGAAATCAATTCCCTCAGCTATTTCAGGGGCCAGAAAATTCACTGGGGCTCTGCCCACAAGGGCCTCCTCTATGCCTTTAGCAGCCTCCCTCTGGCCAACCCCACCAGCACCCCCATCCCAGACACCAGCACCCCCATCCCAGAGACCACTGAACTGTGGGGCCCCAGCTTCCTGTACGCCTTGACTCCTCTGCCAGCTAGTGAAACCCACAGGCCCCTTCTCAGAAACACGAATTTAACTGCATAAAATATAATACTCCAGATTTCAAGAGGAGACCATTATCATTACCAATTACCAAAAAAAAAAAAAAAAAATTTTAATGATGTAGTGAGATGTGGGCTTTTTTACTAAGGCATTAACAAGAGGAGCGGCGGGCCTCAGGCGGATGGGGGACAGAACGTTTGTGCATATTTGTGCGGGGCAGGAGGGTGCCGGTGGCTCAGCTGGTGACAGTCCCAGGTGTGGCCCAAAGCAGGCACATCCCTCACTGGCAGCTGCTGCGTCTGGGTTAGTTATGAAGACGAAGGTGCAGCGCGTCCTGCCCAAGTTCACGGCCACTTAATTCCAGCCCCCGACCCTGGATGGAGCCAGCTGCGTCGGGGACAGAGCGCACGCGGACGGCGGCGGCGGCCAGTCACCAACGACTGGTGACCCTTCCCTGGGGCGCCCCAAGCTCAGCGCTCGACCCCCCCCAGGCGCGCGACACGCCGAGCGAGGCATCACGGGGAGGGCCGTTCCCCAGCGCAGGGGTCCCAGGAGCGCCCACCTGAGCTCCGTCCCCGTGCGGCGGCACCCGAGCCCGGACACCGCTGACCCCCGAGAGCCCCAGCCCGGAGCCACCGTCCAGCCCGCCTGCGCCACGTGGAGCTGCCGAGCTGCCGAGCCGCCGCGCCCGCGGCCTGGAAGAGTTTCCCGTCTCCCTCGGTTACCCGCGCTGCCGCGGCCGCTGCAGCAACCGCGGAAACGCGCGGGGCCAGAAAGACAACCGAATTTCACCACCTGGGTGGATGTCCTCCGGCTTCTTCCCAGTGGCGAGCGGGCGCGCACACGTACTCACACTAATGCTCACACGTGTTCACGCACCCGCGCACACTCACATATCCACGCGCGCGCGCGCACACCCCGCCTTCCCCTCGGAGTAGGAAGACCCCCCTCGGTCCACGCGCGCCCCGCGGTCCGGCCAGGCCGGCAGGGGCGACAGCGAGGCCCCGCCCAGAGGTGGGCAGCTCCCGCCTTCGGGGTCACCTCCCTTCCCCCTTCCATCACCCGAGGCCCGAGCGGGGGCGGAGGGGGGGCTCGCCGGGCTGCAAACCGACCGTGGGGTCACCGTGGAAGCGGGGTGGGCATCCTCCTTTTCCTCTTGCACCTCCCAGCGGCGGGTAAGTACCCCCTGGCAGTGCCAGAGATGCTCACCAGAGTGGATTCGCCGGAGACCCCCCACAAAGTCCCCAAAGCGCCATGCCCCGACCTGGGGGTGGGATGGAAAGTGAGCCACGAACACAGGGCTCCCCACCCCGAGCCCCAGCCCCTCCCGGGGACCAAGACCCACGGGAAGGAGCCGGCTTTCAGGCTTTCTGCGCGGGGCTGGGGGTGGGGTCACGTGGGGGCGTTAGCTTGGGCATGGCTGCTGGGTGAGGAGGGGTCTCCGAGAGGCTCGGGGAGACCCCAGCCCCCGGCCCGGACCCTCCTTCAGGCAGAAATGTGTGGTTGGGACGCCGAGGGTGACAGCCGGGGACCATGTCCCCATCGCTCCCCAGACTTTCAGGATGGGGAGACAAGTGGGCGCCCTCCCATCCCTACCCCACACAGACACAGAGGTCTGCTCTAAGCCCGGAGCTCAGAATCCCCCCGGGGGTGGGGGAGGGATTGCGGGGCAGGGGGGAGGGAGAGATGGGGTGTTCCGGCTGGAAACAGAGCCCAGACCCCGAAGCATGCGTTGGTGGCTTCCTAGATTTTATCCTGGAAAAAGACCTCCTGGAAATCTATGATTTACTCTTCAAAATCAAAACCAAAGAACCAGCATATAGTGTATGAGGTTGCATTATAAACATGAATATTCTTGGTTTCCTAATTTCTGTGCAAACAACGCCCTGGTTTAACGGTTGAGAATTCTTTAAAAGGAAATGGGCGTCAGGCTGACAGTCTGTCTCCAGTTGCCAGCCGCACCCCAGCCCTGCAACACCGTCAAGCAGGCCGGGTGGGCCTTTCAGCCTCGGTCCCCACACCACCCGCCACTTGGCGGCCTCTCCTTCCTGCGGCCCACGCAGAGTGGTCCCCCGTGCCCAGCTCCGGGGGCCACCTGGGGTGTGGAGCCAGATGAGGCTGGTGTTGAACGGGGCGCCGGCCTGGGGCTGGGGCGGCTCGGACGCAGCCTCGGGGCCCCCAGCACCCGAGGGGGGGCGGGAAGCCACACCCACGTGGACAAAGCAGGCTGACGGGGAACCTAGCGGCAGCTTCCTAACTGCAAACTGCTCAGCGGCTTTGCCCACGGCCCTGCTGACGGCTGCGTGAGCCCAGAAGGGGGCGTCGTGCCCTCACAGGGCTCCCAGGACCCGGCGTGAGGGCCTCGCCAGGTGGCCAGGATTCCCCAACTCCCTGGGAAGCACTGCCCTTCCTGCAGCGTTTCCATTAACGGAGCCCAAAGGACAGGGTGGAGGGATTCCTGGGAGCCGCCAGCAAGGGAGGGGAAGGGCTTCCTCCCCCCCCAACCCCATGCCCCTCGTTGGGCCACCCGCCTGCAGCCTTCACACCCCAACTAGCTTTTGTAATGCAAATCTGTGCCCCTCATTTCCTGGGCACTTCCTCTAGCTCCAGGGATGCAGCCCAGCCCAGACCCCAGGTCTGACCCCCCGCCCTCCCCGGGGTCCCCCACACCGGCCGAGAGCCTTGTCCTCGCACGGGGCCGGGCTGCAGTGTGACAGCGCGGGCGCAGTGCCTTCCTTGCAGGGGCGTCGAGCAAGTGAAGGAGGGAAGGGACTGCTGAGGGTGCCATGTTCGCCAGGTTCACGCCTCGGCGCGGCCCTGAGCCCCGGGTGAGGAGCCGCCTCTGACTTTCCCCGGGTGACAGAGGACACCCCGCGGCAGGTCACCCCGCTCCGACTGCCCCCCCCCACAGCCCGCCAGTGACCCAGCCTTGGGGTCCAGCTGCCCCCGCTACAGTTTCCACAGAACCCCTCCGCCTTGGCCTCCCGCCCACGTGGAGACAATGCTGGGCCAGGACAGGCTGAGTGGGGGGTGGACGGCAGGCTCTTTGGCCACAGCGGCTGGTCACTCCCTGACCAAGAGCGCAGGTCTAGAACTCAGGCCACCAAGCTGTCCCCTGGCAGGACACCCGCAGCCACTTTCCTGGCACCATGCACATCACGCCCCCCAGAGTCGTGGACTTTGTGTGGGAGCTGAAGGTCTTCCACTCCTGGTCCAGCCTCTGTCCCAGGGCAGCTGGCCCGGCTTGCTGGAGCAGCGGAGGGGTCCGAGCATCAGAAGACCCAGGCTGGCTCTGGGGTCGGGGAGGCCCCAGGATCCTGCCTGCCACAGCATCCCAGGGGAGCCCGCCCCACACACCCTCTGCGCGCCCGGAGCCCCGGCCTCTCTGCTCCAGACCCGCCTCACCCTCCCGCCCTGAGGCTGGTCCAGCAGCTGGTTTCCCAGCCTGCACCTCCCACCTGCCCTCCGCAGCCTCGTTCGTGCTGACAGCCTGCCAGGGTCAGCTGAGGCTCTCTGAGACTTGACCCGTCCTCAGATGCCCCTGTGCAGAAGGGCCAGCCCCAGGCCCCAGCCCTTATCAGAGGGTCTGCACCAGACCCCGGGCAGAGATGTAGCCTCAACTTCCTCATCGGCAAAACTGTCCACACCACCTCCTGTAAGGGGCTGCTGTCTCATGGTCACAGAGACAGGCTGGGGGAAGGGGGACAGGACTTCAAAACCCGAGGTCGTCACAGCCAAGGTCCAGGCACTTCACACGCAGCAGCACAGGCCCAGGAGCAAGGGCTAAGGGAAAGTGAAATCCAAACCCCACACAAACCCTACGGTGTAACCTACTGTGCTTTTCAAAACCAAATGCTATCAAAGTGACTTCTTTAACTATTTGAGTCCTGACTAGCCGTTATCAAGTGTCTTGGGAGAGTTCCAAATTTAGTTCAATATTATTTACTTGACTTTTATCTTTTCTCCCTGGTTGTCGGTATTTATAACTGGGTCATCTTTTAACTATTTGCAACATACCTTCAGGGGAGAGGGGGCGGGCTTTATAAATAACCTTTATTATTACTGTGCAAGTTGATTCTGTTCCCAGTGCTGAAGGGAACATGAAGATACACGTCTGTGACTCACCCCACCTGGGAGACACTGAGTGCTCAGGACGACGCAGAGCGGGTGCTGCACCCCTGACCCCGTGTGCGGGTGTGTCCTCCACGCTCAAAGCCGGGTGGGGGGCGGCGGTGTTTCAGGGCTACAGGTGGGCTCGGCTTCTGTGTGGTTTGCACATCATGCATCCCAAGGCTGTGACTGCAGCAGGTGCAGGGGCCTTGGGGGCCCGGGTAGTCCTTCCCAACACACACCCGGGGGCAGCTCCCCTCCACCCGCACGGTCTGGCTGTTCCCTAGGGGGCTGGGGATTTTTATGCCTCCCCCCCCGAGTGTGAACACAGGTCAGCGTTCCAAACTTGGGTCATCATGGGCCATCTCCTGGTCACATCACTGGGAACCAAGTGCCATCAGAGCAAAGAGCCATAACACGTGAGGGACTTGGGAGGATTCCAGGAGCCCAGGCTGAGATATCTGCAAATAAACCGGGAGCCACGCACAATCCACCTCCGCGCCACCACCCTCGGCGAGGCCCCGCGCGCCCATCACTCACTCCCCATCCCGAAGCTCAGCTTCTAGCTTCCGGGTCTCGTTTCCCCTTTACTCTGTTTGTCAGCGTTAGGTCGGATAAATAAAGTCTCTTGGTAGAAACTGCAGAAAGGCATGATGTCGTGGTCACTGGCAGGATCTCCCCTCCGACTCTGCTCTCCGCTGGAGGGGGGTCCGCGTGCCTGGGGCCCGCCCCACGTGCCCCTCTTCTCGCGGGACAGGACTGCCCGGCCCCAGCGGCGGGCCTGCACTGTGCCAAGTGCAGCCCTGGGTTCTCTGTCCACGGCGGGCGAGTGACCCGCCAGCCGCTGGGCCTCATTCCTCCGGCAGGTGAAAGGCCTTCCTGCAGGCCCAGCAGGTAAGTACTGTGGAGGGCCTGGGATGGGGGAGGGTAACCCTTTGAAAGGAGTCCCCACCCTGCTGGCTTTCCTATGGAGAGCACCGTGCTGCTCCCTTTAATCTTCTCTCCCTCCTCCTCCCAGGGCTACTCAGCACCGTGACCTGGACTCGGCCTGAGAAAGTGGCATCGCACGCCCGGCGCCCCTCCCGGCCCCCACGCGCGCCCCGCCCCATGTCCCCCACTTACCCGTGCAGGGCCCCCATCGCCCGGCGTCTCGGCCCGGGGTCGCCAGGGGCAAGAGCACGACACACAGAGTCAGCAGGGCAGACATGAGGGGCCCGGGTCCCAAGCTCCATCCAGGGGCTCCACACGCGCCTGCACCCGGTAGGCACCTGCTCCTCGCACACCTGGCTCGGGCCTGTCAGGGCAGCCTCGGCCCGGCGGTCACTGGGGTGGCCACAACCCCGGGGCCTGCTCAGGGACAGCGGCGCCTGGCGGGGACGGGGACACGACGCAGGTGGTGCTGGCAGGTCGGGCTGCAGCCTCACTCTATCTCATTCACACCTGGGCTGTGGTCCTGCCCTGCAGGTGACAGCTGATAACATCTTGGCGGGGCCGCGATTAGTCATTGGCAAGGCGCATTTTTCCCAAAGGAAAGACAGAAATAGATCATCGGGAGAGCTGAGAGCAAACCAGAAAACTCCGGGCTGGTGTTCCCTGGGTGCAGGCCCCGTGCCCGCCCGCGGGCTGAGGACAGGCGCACGGGCCACCCGCCGCCGGGAGGAGGGAGCAGAGCCGGTGGGCGGTCCTGAGCTGGCCGTGGTCCCCACGCGGCCGCCCAGGGCTTTTACCTGGTGCCCAGCCCTCCAGAGGGCGTGTGGGTTTGTCAACCGTTGGCTTTCAGGAATTTCCCTCCGGAGGGAAGTCAGTCCTCCAGGGGAACAGCTAATGAGGAGACAGGAGCGTCCCGGGAGAGGCGTGGCCGTGAGGCGGGTGGTCCGTTTCCTTGGCGACTGGCCACCGGGCTCTGGCCTCCGCAAACCGCGGTCCACGTGCAATGCTGTCCAAGCCAGACAGTTGCCAAGTGTGATTATTCTGTTTTAAAACCCCTCCGTTGAGTGTGCAAGGACAGACCGGGGAGAGGGGAGGGGGAGAGAACTCACAGGCCCCCACAGGGCACCCTTTCCTCGTTTCAGAGGCAGCGTTATGATTGTGAACCCCAAGCTCTCCCCGGGAAGCCCCAGCTGCGAGGTGTGGGCAGAGGCCGGTCTGACACAGAAGGGGCTTGTGGAGGACACAGACCCTGGGGTTAGGGCTTGGGGGGAGGGGGAGGGAGAGGGAGGGAGAGACAGAGACAGGAGACAGAGAGAAAGAAGGGGGGGGGGTAGGCAGAGAAAGAATATGTTAACGGCTCTTCCCATAAAACAGCCGCTGTGACTCCAGAGATTCTTGTTCCGTCTGTCTCTCCGTCTGTCTGTCCACACGCAGGTGTTTTACATCCTAGTCATAGGGTCTCTTTTTCTGGGGCCACATGAAGAACTCTGTGACCCCCCCCCCACTTACACCTGCCCCCTCAGAGTGCCGGGGATCCCTGGGGGGGCCTCCCTCACAGCTGCCCCAGGGCCCCTGCCCACCCAGGTCCGGCCGGACCCACAGGGTAGGGAAGGAGACTCTGACCCCGCGGGCCCCCAGGAGCTGTGAGACGCTCACACACGGTACAGATACGGGCACCATTTGATGAGAGGAAGGACGTAGTCCCCCCAAAGAGGGAAGGCCTGGTCTTTGGAGAAGGGACAGGAATTTAAATTGAACAAATTGAGCTTTTCTCTTTTCTTTCTCAATTGATGAGAACTTCGGGGTCACGGTGGCCCTGGGTGGGGCAGGGCAGGTCAGAAGGACAGGTGACTTCCCACAGGATGGGCAGGTGGCCCCTCGGGCAGGGCCACCAACCCAGGCAGCGTCCCTGTGACTCCTGCTGACCTCGCCACATGACCAATGACCTCTGACCCCCAAGTCTCTTGCTGACCTTTAACTGGTTGATAAAAATAAAATCATGTATTATTTTTTAACAGCCAGATTTGAAAAATCAAAATTATGTTACCTGGAACCCTTCCAAAAGAGTTTTCCTTCTGTTACATTTGACCCAGTAATACTAGTCAGGCTCTGGATGATCAACAAGGGTCTTTAGTGAAAACTTATTCATTTTTAAAGCTACAAAAATATGTGCCTGAATGCAGAGAAAGCTCAGAATTTCCTTCTCTAGACTGGTTCCCGTGTGACCCTGCACAAGTCACATAAATGCTCAGAATTGTTTCCACATCTGTAGAAAGTGCCTCGTAAGCCCTGCACGGCAGGGACGTCCTGTGAGCTACGTGCTGGGTTTAGTTTACATGAAGCAGCATTTCTGCAAACACGTCCCGGTCACACGGCTCTGAGGGACTCAGCCAGGGTAGGGGGATTCCACGTCCCTCCCCGGGGACACACAAGCGCCCAGGAGTGGAAGCCTCTGAGCCTTTGGCAACAAAGAAAGCTGCTTACAGCTTTCTATCCCAGCTTTCCCCAGGCTCATTTGCCGTGGAAATCGCTTTTCCCCACATCACAGGGACTAAAGTCACAGAGATGCGTCCCCGGAACCCACTAAAACAAGTGCGTGTGTGAAGAACAGAGCACGACCCTGCCCCTATCTGTGTGGTTGTTCAGAAGCTGCGCGAACTTTTCATAGATGGGATTTCCCTCTTGGGAAGCAAGCTGGGTAAGTCCTGGGAAGAGCAGGCCGGAATGCCAGCCCATCCCGGGTCGGCTAACTGCCTCCAAATGAAAGCATAGGAGATCTCCCAAGAATGTCCCCAAACACATCCTGCCTAACTGGTGCTGACTGCCCCTCTCCTCTGTGTGTCCATTTCTCTGGAGCTGTTCAGCCCGGAAGAGAGGCTTGTATCCCAACCAGGGGTGATGCTTCCTCCAGGAAAACGGGGAGAAGTGACAGGTAAAGGAGAAATTTGAAATGGTAACTTTGGGTTACAAAAACATATCACCTAATCCCCTGGTCTTTCTATTAAACTAACCTGTCACTTATGCAGACTGTTGAACCTCAGTGGTTTTTAGTAATTTAAAGACACAAACACTCCTCTGAAATATGCCATAATTTGGTATTTAATGACCATTGTTCTAAGGATGTTTGGAAATGTCTCTGGGGAACAGAAGAGAACACTTGGCATGTGACAGTGAGTCTCGATGGACTTGGGAGGACCCAGCAAGCTTGGGCAGTGAGGATAGCTGACCCCAGGCTAACTGCTCCTGGGCCAGGCCCCCTTCCAGGGCTGGGCTCCCACCTGGCACCCAGCTGTGCTCCCATCAATCACTGACTCACCTGGAGAGGAGCACATGAGACCCACTGTCTCCAGGAAATGCAGGCTAGAATTCCATTTTGAAAGTGATCTAATAAGAGAGGTCTCATTAGGTTATTGAGTAAGAGAATAGAGCTTGCTTTTCTTATCACAAGAAGCGTTCTTTAGATTACTAGGGCTAGTAACCCTTTGTCTGCTAAAGGGTTACTGCAAATATTTTCTCCCTGTCACTTCTTTTTTGATGCTTTGGTTTAAATGCTCTTTTTTTTTTTTTTTTTTTTAATACTTTTTGATGCTTTTGTCTTTTGCCAGGTATTTAAATTTTTTATTTAGTCAGCAACAGTTTCCTTAAGACTTGTGGGTCTTGAAGGACTTTTCAATTTCTCTGCTGTTGTATTTGTGTAACTCTCTATTCCTTCTGGAGTGTGGTCTTGAATATTTGGAGTGCAGTGAGTTGAACTCTATTTCCAGAAAGCTGTCATGCACGTGAAATTTATTAAATACCTCTCCTTTCCCACCACCTTGAAATGTCACATTTATGGTGACTTCCGCTTCTACTTATACTTGGATCCATCCCACTAATCTCTGTTCTACTAACCTCTGTCTCTTTTCTTTCCCAGCATATTATTTTGACAACAGCATTTATAATAAGTGTTCATACAGACAGATAAAGGATATATGCACTAGTTTTCACTTTTCAAGAATGTATTAGCAATTCTCACGTATTGTCCCATATGACCTTAAAAACGATTGGCTCTCATCTCTGCCTTTCAAATGAAATTTGAACAAATGAGCAAAAAGCATTACAGGAATACCTGTTGGAATGGCAATAAGTTTATAGATTAATCTCAGAATACTGGATATTTTTATGATATGAAGTCTTCCCACTCAGGGATATGTGTATCTCTCTGTTTATTCCAATCTTGAATTAAATTCATCAAAAAAATTATAGTTTTGACTATAGAGATTCTGTACTTTTTCTGTAAAGTTATTCCTGTAAATATCCTATAAATTTATTTATGATTTTATCATCATCATGAACATAAGCCTCCCATTTCCACTTGTCGTTGTTTATTGCTAGTATAAAGAAAATTGGGGAAATTCCCTGGCTGTCCAGTGGTTAGGACTCCGTGCTTTCACTGCCGAGGGCCCAGGTTTGATCCCTGGTAGGGGAACTAAGATCCCACAAGCTGTGTGGGACACAGCCAAAAAAATTAATTAAAAAAAAGAAAAGAAAACTGGTTCATTTTTGTACAGTTATCTTGTATCTAACAACTTTAAATTTACTAAGTGATTTTAGAATCTCTTGTTTTTCTAGACAAACATTGTCTACAAATAAAAATAATGTTGGCCCTTCTCTTTTAATATGTGCGCCAGCCTGTCTTCTTATTTTATGGCATGAACTAGAGCCTTCAAAACAATGTTGGAAACAGTGACAATAGCGAGCTTTTCTCATTCCTGAGTTCAGTGGGAATCACAGTAGAGTCTGGAAGCACTATCATATTAAAGAATTTTTTCTCTTTTCCTCTTTTCCTTAGAGGAGGAAGGGCTGCTGCATTTTCTCAAATGCTTTTGCACCTCGATTGATATGATTTCACATATTTTCTATTTAATTTGTCAATGGAATTAGTCACAAGATCTCTTCCTAATGTTGAACCATCCTTACATTCCTGGGGTAAAGCACACAGGGTCGTGGTGCATTTTTCTTCTGATACACTGCCGAGTCCACCCAACGTTGCACTTGGAATGCTTGCTTTCATACTCACATCCTTCTCTTCTCCTCGCTCTCTTCCCAGACAGGCCCCTGGGGCTCAGTCTTACCCCTGGATGCAGGGGACACAGCCTGTACCTCTGTGCTGAGCATCAGGCCGTATTTGCAGCTACTCACCTGACATCCCCCACCCGCCGGCATCTCAGAGGCACTGTCCCACTGCTCCCCACTCAGCACAGACCCCGTCCTGGGTGCAGGCCAGAAACCCAGGATTCATCCTTGGCACCTCCCTCAGGAAGTCCCATTGGGTTTACCCCCAAATACTCCTGCCTCCTGCCCCCCGCATTCCTGGCCCAGCCACCCCCGTTCCACGCTGCCTCTGCTCAGCCATCTCCCACGCCCTCTGGGCCTCCTGCACCTGCCAGTAGCCACCTCTGCAGACTCCAGACCTGGCCTGGCTGGTCTCCCTTCAGTGGCTCCCAGAATAAAGACAACATCCAGGGTGTGGCCTGGGGTCCGGCCCTGCCCTCCACCCAGCTGCAGTTTCACCTGTCTACACACACGCCACGTCCAGGCTGTGCCTCTTCCTGCCCCAGGCTGTTCCAGGTGGGGCAGCTCCCCACCACCCTCCGCCTCCCTGGCCTGATTAACCCCTGTGGGGAAGCCTCCCTGCAGCAGCTCCCTCGTTCAGGTGACCCTCTGAATGATGTCTGAAGCTCCGGCGCCCAGGCCACACCTTGTAGGGCTCAGCCTTGTATCCTGGCATTCAAAAACATGTAATCAATGAGTAAACTTACTATCTTGATCATGGGGTGATACTAAGGTTATCCCAGCTTTATAAAACTAATCGGGGTGCTTTCCAGGCTTTTCCATGGTCTAGAATACTTTGACTATAGTAAGAATTTGTTTTCTGGTGATAAACTGGGCCTCATTTGTGAAAACGTTTGGGCCTTCTTCTTGCAACATTTTTAAAAACTTTGCAAGTCTACAGAAAATTTGACAAAAAATGTGCTTTAATGCAGCAGTTGTTAACGCTTTGTCATATTTGCTTCTCTCTCATGCCTATATGTGCCTATAGAAACTCTTTTTTCTGTTGAACCATTTGGACATAAATTGTTAACATGACCTTCACCCCCAGATATTTCTGCATGTGTTTCCTAAAATAAGGACATACTCCAATGTTCCTACAATAAGATTATCATACCTAAGAAAAATACCATTAATCCAATAATGACCATATTTAAGTTCCAGACTGGGACTCTTTCAATGATATATGTTTCAAACAAACTTACAATTTCTTTTATGTTTATTTGTTTACTCTTTATACTTCTTCATGAGTTAATATTGATGACTTATTTGACGAGGGATCAGCGAAGCGGCCTGAGAGCTGACTGTCATACAGGCCAGTGCGGACGAGGAATCCTGCTGCAGCTACAGAAGCATCAAGACAGAGAAAAGATCTCTGTGCTTGGAAAGCGTGGGAAACGATGGAAAAACCTGAATCCTCTTCTCATCCTTCAGCTGCGGAAGAAGAACTTCACAGAACTGGAATGAGCGGTATAGTAGAGAGCCTCATTCTGCCTTGGGATTAAAGGTGTTTATAGGGGGGTCAATGCCAGTCTTTTCTTTGCCCTTAAGAAAAGTTTCACTGTATAACAACTACTTTACCCATAAAATATTACTCATATTCATTGTATAAAAATATAATTAAGGGGCTTCCCTGGGGGCGCAGTGGTTGAGAATCTGCCTGCTAATGCAGCGGACACGGGTTCGAGCCCTGGTCTGGGAAGATCCCACATGCCGCGGAGCAACTAGGCCCGTGAGCCACAACTACTGAGCCTGCGTGTCTGGAGCCTGTGCTCCGCAACAAGAGAGGCCGCGATAGTGAGAGGCCCGCGCACCGCGATGAAGAGTGGCCCCCGCTTGCCGCAACTAGAGGAAGCCCTCGCACAGAAACGAAGACCCCACACAGCCAAAAAAATAATAATAATAAATAAATAAATAAATAATAATTAGAATGTAAAATATATATATATATAATTAAGCAAAAAAGGGGAAAGGGTGTCTCTAATTCTAGACAATCACTTTTAAAATTTTAGTCTAGATCTTTCCATAAGCCTATATGTAAATATATAGCTGATACAGTTTCACAATGTGATATTATGTCATACATCTTTGCCTAGACAGAGGCAATGTAGAACGGTGATTAAAACACAGACTCTTAAGCCAGAATTCCTGGCTTTGAATGCTGGCTCTATTAATTATTAGCTGTGCAGATCCTAGGCAAATCACTTAACTTCTCTGTGCCTCTGTTAATTCCTGGGTGAGATGGGCATAATGACAGCCCCTGCCTTGCCAGTTTGTTGGGAGGGTTACATGAGGTGGTATATACAGTAAGCGCTTAGAATAAATAGCCCCTGAAGTATTGTGAGCACGAGACACAGAGCCACTGCTGCTTCTGTTGTTCACTTACTGTACTGTGAACAACTTTCCAATAAATACACACCAGTCTCGTCATTCTAACGGCTGCTCCCTGATTCTCCATGACGACACTCCTGCTGGTTAAATAAGGAGAGTTGCATCACGTGGCAGACGCGCAGGCTCAGTAGTTGTGGCTCCGCGGCATGTGGGATCCTCCCAGACCAGGGCTCGAACCCGTGTCCCCTGCATTAGTAGGCAGATTCTCAACCACTGTGCCACCAGGGAAGCCCGAGATTAACATTTAAATCGTAGATTTTGAATAAAGCAGATTACCTGCCATAAGGTGAGCAGGCCTCCTTCAACCAGTTAAAAGCTTCAGGAGAAAGACTGATGTGCTTTCAAGGAGTTTCGGGAGCCCGAAATCTGTATTCAGACTGGAGCTGCAATGTCAGCTCTTCCCTGGGCCTCCAGCCTGCCAGCTTGCCCTGCAGGTTTGGACTTTTTGGACTCGCTAATCTCCACAATTACGGGAACCAGCTCCTTAAAATCAATCTCTCTCTCTCTCTCTCTCGCCTATTGCTTCAGTCTCTCTGGAGAACCCTGACTACTATAGCTAAGGCAGTGCTTCATAAATTATCTTCAGGACACACCCTAGGATGGAGAGGGGAGCGCAGAGGGGGAGGAGAAGGAGGAAGAGGAACTGAGAAGGTGAGGCTCCTGGACACCGACTCCTCTGCAAACAGAGCTCTGCTTTTACTATGCTTATCACCTGGAGTTCCGTGTGATGTCACTTGAGGGGGAAAGGGTCTCCCACGTTAAGATTTAAGTCTAGAAACCACGGTGGTAGGGAAGTTCAATGTGATCCATTTATGTGGATCCAGATGGTAGGGTCTATTCTCAGTGGGCACCTCTATTCCTTCAGTAGGTTACCACACGCCTTAGGCACTTATTTACTGTTTTCTACACTATTCTGCCCTATAATGACATCCCAGAAGCTTCTAAGGGACTCTTTGTTATAGCTCCACCCAGACAAACCCTGTCCAAGAGCTCAGCATTATGTCATATTTATGGTTCAAGGAGGCCCTGGCAGTTTTCCTTTGAAGGTTCTGGGCTCGGCCAGGTTTGCCGCAAATGTGGCCCAGGGAAGCCCATTCCAGAAAGAGGGAAGGCAGCTCGCTGTCACCAGGAGCCTGCCTGGACGAGGAAGCCATGCTGAATTTCTAACAAACACCACAACCCCCGTCCCAACCCCGAGTAATTGTTTCTAGAAGCATGTTTACTGCTGGAGTGGTCATCTCTAAAGGCTCCACCCATTATGTTGGGACCAAATGTGGGATGGAGGAGTGGAGTTGGGTAGAAGGAAGTATGACCCTGCTTTTCCCCCACTAACAGGCTTTTGGCTTATTTTAAATACCAAAAGCCGGCTTCCCTGGTGGCGCAGTGGTTAAGAATCCGCCTGCCAGTGCAGGGGACACGGGTTCGAGCCCTGGTCCGGGAAGATCCCACATGCCACGGAGCAACTAAGCCCATGCACCACAACTACTGAGCCCATGTGCCACAACTGCTGAAGGCCACGCACCTAGAGCCCGTGCTCTGAAACAAGAGAAGCCACCGCAATGAGAAGCCCACGCACCACAATGAAGAGCAGCCCCCACTCGCTGCAACTAGAGAAAGCCCATGAGCAGCAATGAAGACCCAACACAGCCATAAATAAATAAATTAAATAAATTTTAAAATAAGTAAATAAATACCAAAAGCTGCATTAGTTTAATCACTCAGGTTAGTTTTATTTGCTGGTTATAAAAAGGGAGCAGATGCGAAGTGGCCAGGTAGCCAGGGCATTCTGCTTTGTGCTATTTCTATGACTGCTGTGTCCCAAAGGCAGGACAAGGGACGTCGCACATCTGCCCTGTGGAGGCCAGGCCGCACCTCTCAGCCTCGGTGCCGAGGCCACCAGGCTGCTTCCTCCCCCTGGCCCACCAGGCCTGTCATTCCCAGCTGGCCGGGGGCACCAGTTCCCACCTCCAGGCCAAGCCCATCCTTGCCACACAAAGCATGTTCTTAAAATTCTTTACAGATTAACCTACATTAATCTAAGCCCGATAAAAGCATAGGTTTTACCGTCTACTGGGAGCTGCACTGTAATTTCCCCCAACAACCTGGTGAAAAGACCAAGAAAACGTAGCAACCAGCAGCAGGGCCTGGAGGGAAGCTGCAATTACGGGGGTGCGAGGCCGGTGGGGCAGCACCCACTTCAAAGGCTGGGGATGGGGGCGGGAGCAGGCAGAGCTGTGATTAGCGGCCGCCGAGGAGCAAGGAAGCCGTGTGTGCGCACTCAGGGCGGCAGGAACAAAGGCCCCACTGTTTGATGTGAATCCACCCGAGTCCAGGAGGGGAGGCGTGCACCTCCACCCTGCACTCTGCACCCGGGGACCCCGCCAGCCGCCCTCCCTCTGCCCAGTCGGTGCAAACTCAGGGATGCAACAGGCCAGGCTCTGGGGAGAACAACGGGGCTCATCCGCTCCCTATCAGTGCTGGCCCAGGTGCCCCAAGCAGGACGGAGATGGGCGTGGTCTGCCTCCCACCCTTGGGGGGCATCTGCCGGGACAGGGCTAGGTCTGCGCCCTGGCCTGCACCCTCTCGGGACCCCAGCTGCCCTTGGCAGGCAGAGGTCAGAGCCTCCCTGGGGCTGGGTGTCCCGGGCACCTGAAGAGCAGGGGCCCCGCCCTCCCTGCCACGGGGACCTTGGGATCTGGGGAGGGAAGCCAGGCTTGGGGGGCCTCCAGAGAGACCTACCAGAGAGAAGAAAGCTCGGGGTCCAGGGTGACCACCCACGGGCCACTTGCCTGATGGCCAGTTGGCCCCAGACTGGCCCCAAATCAGAGTACTTTGGCCTCCATGTTGGTGTCTTAGCCTTGTTACCTTAAGACAAACCATGTCTTCCAAAGACACAGGCTGTGCGAATGCTGCCCTGGGGCACCGTGTGCCCAGTTTTAAATGGGTTTCGGGGTAGTGACCGTGAACGCATAGTGTTCTGGCTTAAATAGAAATGGAGTTTGGGGCACTTGTGGACTCTTAGTCCTGCATCGAGATCTTCTCTCGCGATGTCTTCTTGCCCAGGCAGGCGTGCGTGTCACTCTGCCTGGTCAGTGCGGGGGTCGGGCCGTGACCCCGCCTGCCTGGCTGGGGCGGGCGCGTGTCGGAGCGCATGCGGTCTCTCCGTTACTCCCACGAACGCCGGCCCGGCCTCAGCCTCTCTGCTGCGTGTGGGACCGCGGGGTCAGAGGCCGTGTGCCCTGCCCCGGCTCTCGGCACACCCCCTCTTCTTCCTCAGCTGAGCCGCCTCACTCCCCCCTGACCAGGTCCACACACCTGCCCCCTTGCCCTGCAGGTGAGGCCGAGTCCCGGGTCGCTGCAGCCCCCGGGGGTGTCCAGCCCCTCCTCCTCTCCACGGCCCTCATTCCTGAGGGCGCCCCTCCCTCCGAGCCCCTCCACCTGCCCCACCAAGGGCCATTCACTCCACCTGCTAAGGGAGGCTCCGGGACAGCAGTTCTGAAAACCCGGTGCCTGGGACCTCCTGTGCCCTGACCCGGGGCGCAGGCTCCCGAGGGGCTCCTTCTCCACCCTGGAGAGTCTCATGCCCCCTGGGCCCCCTCCTCACTCGCCCCCTCCTGCTCCCGCCTCTCAGCACAGACCTGGAGCCATCTGTCCCCTAATCTCACAGAGCGGCACCTCCCGAGAGGAAGGGCTGCGTGCGCCCTGGAGCGGCAGGTGTCCGGGGGTGGGAGGCGGGGGGCCCGCGTGGGCTCCCTGTCCCGTGGGGCCGAGACCCGTCTCAGTCAGGTCTGCGAGCGGCTGACCTCCACGCCCGCGGTGCCCGCAGCCCTGGTGTCCAGGCTCGTGGCTGCGTCTCTGCCCCTGATCACTGGTTTCTCCCTGGTCTGTCTTCTCACAGCTCCACTCAAGGGTGCCCGCTGTTGGATTAGGGCCCACCCTGCCCCAGCCGGGAAGGTGGGCTGGGCCAGTGCCACCGTCCTTGCGGTGGGGGCCTGGGCCTCGTGCCCCCCGCGGGAGCTCGGCATTGAGAGCGGCAGGCCCTCTGACCCAGCAAGTCTCGCCGGGGACACTGTCACAAACTACTCCCACAGAAGCACAAGGACAGAGAAGAAGGCTGTCAGCAGCACCGGTGGAGGATGGAGGCATCCTGGCCATCAGCCGGAGGGGCCTCGAGTCGGGGGGCAAGTGCGTGGAGGAGCTGCGGGAGGAGGGGGCACATCGGCACGTACCCCACGCCGCCTGCGGCTCAGGAGCCCGGACGGCACCGAGGGCGGTGAGCGCCAAGCCCCACGGGGGACCCCAGGGGACCTTGCACCGCGCAGGCAGCTGCAGGCCGGCGAGGGGAGCTCACCGCCACCCCCGACCCCGGGCACTGGAACCAGGGGAGGCACCGCCTCTGGCCGCTGCCCCACGTGCCTCCGCAGGGGCCGGCCTGGGACCCGGGAGACCTGGCCAGTCTCCCCTCCCCACCGGCCCCTGTGAAGCAAGGAAGACCATCTGCACCCGAACTGTGCCCTGTCCCAGAGCCCGGCCCGACGCCCCGAGTGGCATGGGTCCCAGGGCCAGCTGCCAGCTGTTAGCGGGGCAGAGGGGAGGGGTGCGGGATGTGCCACGCACGGCCCCTCAGAGGAGGAAGCGAAGATCCCAGACGAGAGATGTGGCCCCGAGGTGGTGGGGGCGGCCGTGGGGGTGCGGGCCGGGAGCTCCGGGGGCGGCCCAGTCTCTCCCTCTCTCTGCCCACCTCTCTCCCACCCTCATCTCTCTGTCTCTCCCCCACCCCCTCTCAGAGCCCAGCCGCCACGTAAAACGGTCCAGGCCACCCCGCTGGAGAGGCCACGAGGCAGGGCACTCAGGCACCCAGCTGACGACCAGCACGACAAGGCTAACCCCAAGAGGCAGCCTTCGTGGGCGTGGACCCTCCAGACAACGGAACCCAGCCAACACCCTGACGGCAGCCTCGAGGGACGTCTGAGCCAGAACCGCCCAGCCCCGTGGCCGCGGGATGCCCGACCCTCAGAGACAGAGAGCAAACGTGTGCCTGTCTTGAGTAGCTAAGTTTGGGTGACATGTCACAGAGCAGGTACTCAGGCAGGTACCCTCTTCTGTTCAGACACAGCCTTTCCTCCTGTCAGCTGACTGCCACCTTCACTTCTCCATCCAGCCCCATCGTCTACCGATTGGATGTGGATCAAACTAACAGCAATGCAACGTCAACCCCAACTCACGTGAGACACTCAACCAGTCATCGAAGTACTCGCGTGAGCCCCGGACTTCTGAGTGGCCTATGACGTGGTCATCAATTCAGTGTTAATGTCCAGTGAGGCTTGTTTGGTCCTATCAATCAATGATACATGAACCACAGAAAAACCCAAACAGCCATCTAAGCAAGAGATGCATTTCCCAAAAAAAATGCCTACTGTGGTTTTAAATATTTTATCAAAAGATATAATTAGGACTTCCCTGGTGGCGCAGTGGTTAAGAATCCGCCTGCCAATGCAGGGGACACGGGTTCGAGCCCTGGTCCGGGAAGATCCCACATGCCGCGGAGCAACTAAGCCTACGCGCCACAACTACTGAGCCTGCGCTCTAGAGCCCGTAAGCCACAACTACTGAGCCCGCAAGCCACAACTACTGAGCCCGCTTGCCTAGAGCCTGTGCTCTGCAACAAGAGAAGCCACCACAGTGGGAAGCCTGCGCACTGCAACGAAGAATAGCCCCCGCTCACCGCAACTAGAGAAAGCCTGCGTGCAGCAACAAAGACCAAACACAGCCAAAAAAAAAAAAAAATATATATATATATAATTATATTATGTTTATGCAGGGTTATGCATTCTGTACTAAGATTAATTTAAGGGAAAATCCAGAAAAATCCAAGAGAATTTATTGAGCCCTGTGAGCCTGATGCTCACAGAACTTTTTAAATGCTCGTTTCGATTGGCACACCGACTTCTGTTGCAGAGAAGTGGGATAGGACGAACCACAAAAGCCTTTCCCAGCAAAACAATGGGACTCTGGTTAAACTGTGAGCGTGGGTAGCGCGGAACCGTTCGTTGAGAAACCAGCTCCCCTGGCTCGGCTCCGTGCTGTCCTCTGGGTGTCAGTTAGACAAGCCTGCTCTCGGCGTGCCACATGCAGGCCCCCGCTCTGCCGGGGCCCCGGCCAGACCTGAGTCAGACCTGAGTCAGAGGCGGGGCAGCACCTCTCCTGCAGGTGGGACTATCTGGTGCCTAGGCAGGAAGCGGCTCAGGGGCGGGGCCTCCCAGAGCAGCCCCAGGGGCATCACCTGGGTACTCCTTAGAAATGCAGATTCTCAGGCCCCACCCAGCTGGGGGCCCAGGCCTCCTGGTGACGCGGCTGCTGGGTGCGGACGGGGAGCAGCTGTGGGGAGGAGGAGGGACACGGAGGCGGGAGGAGGAAGAGTGGGGTTTTGTATCTGCGGCAGAAAGGCCGAGAACCCAGACCCTCAGGTGCGGGGAGGCGTGGGCCAGGACGGGCTGCGCTGCAGAGGGCGCCAGGGCGCCGGGACGTGGGAGGGAAGGTCAGAAACGAGGCAGAGCCCCGGTTCCCCGCGCCCTCCCCCCACAGCCCCAGCGGGAGGCCGCACCAGGCACGGATTTCCCTCCAGGCCGCTGTTCAGTAAAAGCCACACGCCAGGCGACGAGGCCGGACCTCAAAACCCCAGGCTCAGGGAAAGCAGCCAGGCCCCAGGAGCACGGTGTGCGACTCCATTTCTGTGAAGTGCTCAGAGGGCAGCTCTGCAGCAGCAGAGAGCGGATTCGGGGGTGCCAGCCGGGAGGGGGCGGGGAGTGACAGCTGATGGGTGCGGGGTTCACCTTTGGGGACCAGACAGAGGTGATGTGTGTACGGTAATGTGAACGTGCTAAATGCTGCTGAACGGTCACTTTAAAACTGGTAGTTTTATGTTATATGCATTTTCTCTAAAAAAAAAAGCCTGCTGGGGACCACAGCCTGATTCCGTCTGTCACCCGCCCACACTTCCATTGTCACTTAGGTCACGCGCTGTCTGAGATCCTTTCCCATCAGCACAGCTGCCCCAGTACCAGAGACCAAAGGCCTCGTTGATCAGTGGGTCAGTGATGCTGGTGGGCTCTGCCCGGCCCCGTGGCCCCAGGAGGGTCCCAGACAGGAAGAACCTCTTAAGGCCTTGGCGGGGGGATGGCACTCCAGGACCGGATGGAACCAGTGCTCAGGCTGCCTCTTCCCAGGGACTCCCCAGGATGGCAACAGTGCAGCTTCCCCACGGGGCTGCCCTGAGGCCGAGGGCGCCTGGTTTGCGCTTAGCTCAGAGGCCGCTTAGCTCAGAGGCCGGGGCTCTGGGCCAGGCGCCATCACCACTGAGAGCTGTCGTGTCCCAGATCACTGCCTGCAGCCCCTAAACGGGGACATCAGGAACAGGAAAGGCAGGCGCCAGCGCTCAGGCTCAGATGTCGAGCGGGTCTGGGGAAGCAGGGTGATTGCGGTCCTCTTCAGGGTGGGTGGCTCTGGTTCTCCCCACGCGGCCGAGCCTGACCAGGCGTCTCCAGACACAGGACGCTCGCCGCTGGCCCAGCCGACCCCTGGCTCCTCTCAGGCTGGTCCCAGGAGCTCCCACCCAGCCGGGGCAGCCTGGACCGTGCTGGCCCCGCCCCCGGTCACCTGCCAGGGACCCCACGTGAAGCAAGGCTGCCTGAGCCAGCCCCACGCTGGGGGCCGCATCCTGCAGTGTCTGTGCTTACAGGGCCCTTCCACCAGCCAGAGTCCACCTGAGCCTCGAGTGAATAAGTCCAGAGGCCTGGCGGCTGGGTCTTTGGAGCCTGTGTCTAGGGATAACGTGGGCCACCCAGCCCCTGCCCAAAGCTGTGAAGCACTTGGCCAGATCTTTCCAAGATCTGTGCAACAATCTTGCAGTTCATCCCCCCTGCACCACCAGGCTGAGCAGAACACAGTTCATACCAAATGAATGAGTGAATGATGTCCCTGCCCCACTGACACCTCACTGAGGAGCTGGCGGATTCCTGGGGCTCCCCCAAGCCCCACGAGGCCTGGCTGCAGCCCTGCTGCCCCGCTGCACTCCCCCTAGGACTCAGACCCTGGTCTGGGGTGCCGGCCGTCTCTCACTGGCTCTGGACGGCAGGAGGGGCCCCGCCGGAAGCTCTTACGTTTCTGGCAATGGACACAGACGCTGGGCTGTGGACATAGAGGCTGAGCCGTGTCCCCTGTGCTCTGCTCTCTGCGCGTCCAGGTGACGAGTATCTGCCCAGATGCTCTTACTCACAAACCAACACAACGCGCCGCTGGTTTCTTGCACTCTGAAACTAGAGTGGTTTTAGGCAGGGCTAACCCCTCGCTCCCGGTGGCGGGTATCGGCGTATAACAGGCAGAACTAAACGCCAGGCGCGTGTGTGCCAGACGGTCGAGCCAGGTCCACGACCTGCAAGTGGAGCGAGGGCAGTGCCCCCACAGAATCTACCAGAATGCGCAGACCAATTACAGGTGAGCTCCGCAGACAGGAACAGCCCCGTAGAAGCTCCGGTCCTTCTAACACTCCGAGAGGCTTCACTCCCTGGGATTTGTGCCTCTGACCTGCCGTGGGCCCCTGAGCTCAGGCAGGACACGTGTGTCACTCACTCTCGGGGTTCCTCGGGTTGCAAAGAACAAAATCTGCCCCTGGGGACGGAAGTGGATGGAGGGCTCCGGGGTCACGGGGCCACAGGAAGTCTGTCCCGAGGGGGATGTGCTTGGGATGCGTCTGTCCTGGGACCCTCGGCTCAGGGCTCCAGCCCCCGAGGCACGGCCCTAGTGGCTGAGGCGTGGATTGCAGGCTCCCCGTCCCACCGACGGCAGCCATGGAGGAAGGCAATTCCCAAAGGGCGCTGGGGGGGGGGGCATTGCCAAAATAGGGGAGAAGGGGCCCAGGGCCCAAGCAAGCACCTCACATGTCACACCGCCGCAGCTGTCCCCGTCCCCCCGGCCGCCCGGCCGCCCCAGCCAGCAGCCTTAGTCCCCTGCCTCTGCTCCTCCGCGGATCCATCGGCAAATCCCGTGCGTTCTCCAAAACCAGCCTCGACTGCCTCCAGTCTCCATCTTCTCCGCCCACAACCCCCTAGCACGGCCTCCAGCTGACCCGGCTTCCGTGCCCCCTGCCCCACCCGTCCCCCGCCAGCAGGAGGGGCCTTTGAAGACGCCACTCCACGCGGGTGGCTCCTGGGACCTCGATGGCCCCACCACCTGCGGAGGGACAGCCACGCTGGACACGCCGCCCACGGGGCCACGTCCGGGCCGCTCCGTCCAGCCTCACCGGGGCGCCCCATTCCCAGCCATCCCTGTGCACGTTTGCGTGTGGGCATGTATGTATGCATGTGCCTGTGCACGCGCGTGTGGCTGTCTAACCAGTAAGGACAGGGCCCCACGAGATTCCGAGGCCTGTGCGTCTCCTCCAGCCGCAGGTGATGAGCGCTGGGGGCAGGCCCAGCTTTGATGGGATCTGGGCAGACCAGGTGCGCAGGGCAGCTGCAGGTGAGGGAGGGAGCTGGACAGGTTCCGAGCACGACTGACTCCTGGAGGGTCATCGCTAATGAGGGGCTGGCGACTGGTCTGGACACGCGGTGAGCCCGCCTCTGTGTGTGTGTGTGTGTTTGTGTGTACATACATACACGAGGGTGAGGGTGGGGCTCCCCATGCCGGTGCTCTGGGCAGAGGTGGCGTTGGAGGCACCCTGGAAGGCAGCGTAGTAGAAAGTGCCCGTTACTCAAGGCCTCCTGCCCTCGAGGACCCCGGGGAGGTCAGCCCCGAGCCACAGTGGGCGACGGCGGTGACAAATGACAATAACCACAGACACGGGTCCTGTTTACGTCGAGCCCCTGAGCGCCAGGCTCTAGCTCCAGCGAGAAGGATCCAGGCCCAAGCCCAGGTCTGGCTGCTCCCGAGCTAAGTTCTCAGCCACCCCTGGGCAGCTGTGCGAGGCCCTCCATGGGGACTCCACGGTCTGGCCTCAGGACGAGCCCTCCTGGGGTCAGTTTCAATCACTACGTCACAGCCAGCAGGGCGGCTCCTCGGGGAATGGGACGCGGGAGCCCCTACAGCAGCACACGAGGCTCTGCCTTGAGGACAAAGGCTCTGGACTTGAAGCTGGGCCGAAGGAAACAGAGGAGGAGCCGCAGAGAAGGACGCCCCTCCCTGGGGGCCCCAGGTGCGGGAGGCTCCCGAAGCTGGGACATTCACGCCATCAAGGAGGCACCAGGCCAGTGCTGGGAAAGGGGACCGCTCGTTCCATGAACACTTACGGGGCAGGGGATCCAAGCCAGGCCCGGCTCTCTGCACAGGGCAGGAGGCCATCATGTCCCCCAGATTCACACACTGAAGCCCCAGTGTGATGGTTTTTGGAGGTCATGAGGGTGGGGCCCCAGCGGGATTCGTGTCCTTGAGAGAAGAGGGGGAGACCAGAGCTTCCGCTCCTGCCCTGAGAGGACACGACAAGGAGGCTGCAGGCCAGGAAGAGGCTCCTCACCAGACCCGACCGTGCAGGCACCTGGCCTCGGCCTCCGGGCACCAACCCACGACAAGTGAACATCCGTTGTTCAAGCGGCCGCCCGTGCATTTCACGTGGCAGTGCCATGCCTTCCCCATGTGTCTCCATAGAGACAGACAAGCGACTAGACGGAAGGGTGGGGTGCTGGGGCAGACAGTGGTGGGGGTACAAAAAACACCCCCCAGTGCATTCAGGGCTGAGTGACAACAGGAGCCCACGGGGGGGTGGGGGGGAGGAGGAAGGGAGCAGGAAGGCGCCCGGACCTGGGAACCCGGGCTCGGCTGGACCTGGGAACCTGGGCGTCGGCTGCCCAGCCTGGCTGAGCCCTCACGTTGGAAGGCAGGGCTCCTGAGAAGAGGTGGGACACCCCGCAAAGGGCTACACTCTCTGGGTGACCACAGTCCCGAATGCAGCGAGTCTAGGAAGGTGGCCCTCAACGCAGCAGAGCCAGGGACCCTGTCCTGGAGGAGTGGCAGGCACGGAATGCTGGGACAGGAGTCAGGGCAGTCACACTTACTCATGTGCATTTGCAAAATTTAAAAGGAAACAGAGTTCAAAAATATGCATACAGCTGAGCGAAATCTTGGCTGGTCCGCTCCTCCCCAGCAGACATCACAGACCCCAGGTGAGCCCATGGTCAAGTGTAGGGAGAGGCTCCAGGGGAGGGAGGGGATGAGAGGAGAGTCCTGATCTAAGACCGGCCACCCCCCAATCCTTCCAGGCCCGGGAGGCCCCATCCTTGTCCCGAGCCCTGTGGGTGACTGCTTCTGGCCAGTGGGCTGTGAGCGAGGTGACCGCATCCCAGAAGGGTAGGTGGCGGGGGTGGTCCTGGCCCACGTGTCAGGCACCTGCAGGTCACACTCACTGAAGACGGGGAGGGGACACCCGCGAGGGACCCAGCACTGCCCAGTGCAGCCGGCACACCCAGGCCCCAGGCTCAGGCCCTCATCCCGGGAAGGGCTGGCCTGTGGCTAGTACGGCTGCAGAGCTGGGCCTGGGCCCCGGAATGACGGGAGGAAACTCCGGGCGTGAGAGGACCAGGTGAGTTCACCTGTCCAGTCCTGGCCACAGAGCAGTGCGGGTCTGGCTGCCCGGCGCTTCCTCCCGTTCTGATGGGTGATAGGTCTCGGCGTCCTCGGGGCTTCGCGGATTTGCAGCCCTTGCTGCTGAGACCCAGAGACCTTTCTCGTGATGTAGTATCCTCTAGATGCAGGCCCAGAAGGACACCTGGCTCCTCCTTCTCCTCAGTCTTCAGATGGCAAGTCGTTCCTTTAAAGCACCTTCAATAAGATTTAACTGCATTTTCAAAAGAATTAGATTTTCAAAAGCTTAATTTTAATAATTTTGATTTCCATGTTATAATCATTAATTATATTTGTATTTTGCAAATCATGTGTTATAATTTGCACTTTCACTTTTAATAGGTACCTTTGAATACCTCAGAAGAGAACTTTTTGAAAACACTGAAAAGTACTTTGTCATTTATCTTTCTATTTAACTTTACTTATTTGATGGAAACGTATTCAAGTTTTGTACACTCTGAATATAATCACAGCTGTTAAGAATATTTTAGAGCAACACTGTCAATAGATATTAATTTAGTGAAAATCTTGAGTATGACGTGATTAGTGATTCTGTTGAAACGAGGGCAAGAATATACATTTTATGGGATAAATGCACAACAACGAGGGAATAAACCATGTCTGTGTTCATTACACATCCGACGTCACCAGCTCACCAACAGAGGCCCCAGACCCAAGCGGCCACAACTAAACTGTGCTTTCGTACCTTGCCGTCGACACCTCCTGGTCGGGATGGGGACAGACGTGTCTTACTTCACGTTTTATTGTCTCCCCTTCGTCCTTCCCATGCGCAGACACCCCCGTCCCCGCCACCTGCTGGCTCTGAGCCCCTCCCTTCCTGGAGGGGCCGTGCAGGGGAGGAGCCCCAGCCGAGAGCCCCTGCAGACCCCCCGGACCGGGATGGGCAGCGAGGAGTGGGCCCGCCCCCCGGCCATCCCGGAGCCCCGCAGCCACCTGGCCGCAGCACGAGTGGTCACCCAGGCCACATCTGGAGACCCCGCAGGCTCCTGCGTCAGAGGACGCCCCTCCCTGGAGCGCTGGGCTGAGGGGCCGGCCAGTGCCCGGGCAAGCCCACGGGGCTCCGGGCGGGGGCCCCAGTCTCGGCCACCGAGGCAGCCTGGCATGTGCCGATGCACCGGGGACCTCGTCTGCCACCTACGGTCAGCAGGGACGCAGCCGGTGGGCAGGGGCTTTGGCGGGTCCCGGTCCTCCGGATGAGGCTTGGGCCCCTCCCCCGGCGGCGGGCAGCCGTCTCCCCGGCGACCGCAATCACCTGGAGCCAGGCGTGCGCAGGCTGGCAAATCGCAGGTGATTCATGTGGCTAATTTCTTTATGACAATCAGGCTAAATTAGGTTAATTATTTTTTAATGATTCTCTCGAGGGTACATGAAAATACTTGAAGCCAGTCCACAAACGTGGAGCGCTGCCGGGTACGGGGCGCTATCTGATGGACGGGATGCCAGCGGCAGGGAGTGCCAGGGGTGGGGGATGGCGCTGAGGCCAGGCCTCTGCCCTGCTCCGGGAGGGGACTGAGGGCCCCTTGCGGGGTGTCCAGGCACTTAGATGTGAGTGTGTGCTCCGGGCACTGTCTGCTTGCCCAGCCCTGCGGCCCCTCCCTCGATAAGCCTGGACACCAAGACCTGGGTCACCAGCGGGCCCCTGGGTGCCGTCACCATAGTGGGGTCCCCACCCCAGCTCCTCCGTCCTGGCCCCCTCGTCCCACCCACCCTCTTCCATTTAGCAGCACAACTGAACTTTCTAGATCAATCTAGAAACCGTGGGATGCAGGGCCCCCCCCCCCCCGCCTGGCTCCTCCCCTGAGACTTCAGCCTTCCTGACCCCCACCCCTGGTCACAGCCCTGCTCCGGGCCACCTGCCAGCTCAGCCATCCCTCCGGAATGTTCTGGCTCCCCCAGCTAACCCTGCAGGGGAGCTCGGGGGGCTGCACACAGCCAGACAGAGCACCGGCCACGGCTGGCTCCTCCCGCCACCAACGCAGAACCTCTGGCAGCCAAGGTACCCCCACTGCCCCAGGCTGCCCCATGAACCGCCCCCTCGCTCACCACTCCATCACTGTGGCGGGAAACCCTGCCCTGCTCCCATGGCCCGTACCTCCTGGGCAGGCTACCCCACGGACGCTGGGTGCCCTCCGTGCACTAGTCGCTGACCACACCCGCCACGGTCCCCGGGCCAGGCACACCTGCACGGTGGCCTTGCCGCGTCGGGGGTTCTGGTTCTTGCTGCTTTGGGTCTTTGGATGGGCCTGACACCAAGGTCTGTGCGAGGCCCCCAAACAGAGTGTGGGTTCATACAGAGGACGGTCGGTCAAAGCCAAAAAATAATGTGAAACACACTTTAAAAGTAACCTCCAGGCGTCCAGGGTGAGAGAGAAGATGGTGCAGCAACATGCCCCGGAGCAAGGATGGCTGACAGCTGCTCAAATCTGGCAGACACACAAACTTACACACTCACAAAGCTCCATGACACCCAAACAGGACAAACTCAAAGGGGCCCAGGGCCAGACTCATCCCATCAAGAGAACCAGAGACGGAGGCCAGGGCCTGGAAGCCGTCAGAGGGACGGAGTGCTCAAGGGACGGCAAGTCCAGCCACGAGGGTTCCTCGCCGGATGTGGAGACCAAGAGGCAGCGGGGACGGCGAGTCCAGTCTGAATCCCACGTGGGATGCAGCATCTCCGGGAACAGGGGCAAAACCAACAGGCTGGGAGGAAAGAGACGAGGAGGACGTCCTCAAGGCAGAAAATGTCACCAGGGGGACAAGGCCCCAGAGGCCGGGGCAGAAAACAGAAAGAGTGAACATCTCAACAAGGATAATACGTTACTTGTCTCCTTGAAAGTCTTTAAAATAACTAAATCCTGAAAGCAAAAACCAGAATATCGTCTGGGTGACACCCCCCCATGTGCACATGTGACACGGATGACAAATGGGGGGGTCCTGCACGGCTGTACGGGTTCTGGGTGTCACTTAAAGTGGTAACTTATTAACATAGACTGTGCAAAATAGGCATGTCTACTGTAATCCCTAGAGCAATCGTTAGAAGATTAATACAAATAAATATATTTTAAAAGCTAACAAACTAAACAGAATACTAAAAGAGATTCAAATAACCTAAAAGAGGGCAGGAAAACAGGTACAAATACCCCAACCAGAGGAGCAGACAGAAAGCAAATAAAGCTGTAGACCAGATCCAAGCACTTCAATGACTTTATTAAACAAAAATATACTAATTAAAAGAGAGATTGTCACATCGGATAAAAATAATAAAAACAGAGAAACAAGACCCCAATACATGCTATCTATAAGAAATCCACTTTAAATATAATGCTATATATGGCTTAAATGTTAAAAAAAAAAAAATTCCCCAAAGAAACCAGCAAGTCCAGATAGTTTAACAGGTAAGTTCTACCAAACTTTCAAGAAACAGGTGATCCAGTGAGAAAAAAGGACAGAGACTCCCCAAACTACCCTTGAGGTCAGTCTGACTCTGATGCCAAAACCAAGACACAGAGAGGAGAAGCCAACCCGCTCCCTCGTGAGTGTAGCCAGAAACCCCTCAGCCAAACGCTGCCAATCAAGTGGAACAGACAATTTCAGGAAGAACATAGCGGATTACCCCACAAACACAGGATGGTGCAATTATAGAAAAATCCAGAAACGCAACTCACTTTACGGATTAACAGGAAAAGGGTGCTCATGGGTGCAGGCGGGCGGCAGGGGCGGGGCAGGCATCATCAGAGCAAGTGAAGTCTGAGCAGCGCCCCGAAAACTACCCGGAGCGGGTGCTGCCTCTCAGCATGGGGAGGGGGTCGGGGGGCAGGCTCTCCTGGGCAGTCCTGTCCTCCGGTGACCGGCAGCCCTCGGGCTTCATGGCACAGGGGCCGCAGGACTCAGCGTGTGCTCTGAAAGGCGAGTGATCTGGGGGGAGCTTCTACTTCCCTGCGGCGACTGGCAGCCCCACTCCATGGTGCCCTCGGCCCTGGGCAGCAGCGTGATGACACCCAGCGGGCACCTCGCTGTGCTTGTCCACCCTGATGGCACGTCCACAGCGGGGAGCGCTGATGCGACGGGGTGGCCCCGGCCGACGGGGGTAAGAGGAGACAGAGATCTGCGCTGAAGGGCAGGCTCCATTCTCTCCAGAGGCGTTCCAGAGACCCCCAGGGGCCCTGGCTCAAGTACGCATTGTGACCACTCCCTCGACCACCCACGGGCCCCAGCCCAGAAGAAGGCCGGCCGCGAGGCCCCCCTGTGGGCCCCACCTGCAGGGTGCGCTGAGCCCCGGCCCGGCCCACCCCTCCTCCCTCCGCTACCCTGGTTCAGGCCCCGCTCTCAGGTGCCTTGGGCCAGGTTTGGCCGAGGGAAGCTCCAGCACGTCCCCGTGGCCCGGAGGAGAGTGGACAGATGGAGGATTCACTCCCACCCTCCCCCGTTGCTGGTCCCTGGCTGGCGGCCGGTCACAACCCGGTGACCTCAGCTCCGGCGCAGCAGGGCTAGGACGCCCTCCATCTCTCGCCCAGGCCTCAGGGTCCCTGTAAGACTGCCGGGATCCCGGCGGTGCCCAGGGGGTGCAGGGGCGGGACGTGAAGGCCACGCTCCATCCTGCCCCGCATGGCCGGACCTCGGTGGTCTCATCCTCCCTGGATACCGAGGGTCCAGCGCGGGCGCCGGCGCTCCCCCTCCACCAGCCTTCAAGGCCCAGAGGCTTCTTGCCCCGGAGGAGCCCCATGCGGGCACACGTGGGGTGGGGGCACCGGCCCGGAGCAGGCAGGGCAGGGCTGGGCGAGGTGGTGCCCAGGCTGCAGGTGGGGCCTCCCTGCCACCCGTCGCCCCATGGAACTGCTTCACGGGCGGGAACTAGTCCAGCAGGGAGAACCCGGTGAGAATCCCCACGTCTGCTCTGCCCTGAAGCTGCAAGTGTTCCCGCGTCTGCTCTGCCCTGAAGCTGCAAGCGTTTCCTGTGGTTCCAACTCGTTTAGTGCATCACCCAGGATTTCCAAAAGCCACCGGCAAAAGACAATCCTCGGTCTCATCTCCACCGAGTCGGTTCCAGCGTCAGGTCCTCTGCCGGGAAGGTAAGCCCACATGCGCGCACACGCTCACGCCCGCTTGAAAGGGACGTGTCGCCACCGTTCCCTGGAGCGAGCACGAGTCACAGGGACGTCCAACCGCTCACACAGCTCCGCCGAGCCGCGTGGGGTGGGGACAGACCCCACCCGCGGCCCCCACTCAGCAGGCCGGGGTGCCCTCACAGTGCTGCTGCCAGGGCCCAGTGGGAGCCGCTCGGACAGGGCAGCCCACGGCCGCAACGCAGCGACCTGCGCGGAGGGACGGAGGTGATGCCGTCTCACCGCCCCCCACCGCCATGTCCCCCGCAGCCTGCGCCCCTCCAGGGGCCGAGCTCAGCTCCTTGCAGGGCTGGATGCCCAGGCCTGGGGCCCATGAACACGTCCACCCTTGTCGGGGCCCCTGAAAGGAGATGACACCGCCAAGCCGCCCTGGGACTCGAGGGAGGGCCTCCACGGCGCGGCTGCCCCCCTGCTGGCTCCGCGAGCGCCCCCAGTGTCACAGCAGACACTCCCCGCCCCGGGGACCTCTCCCTGCCATGCTCCGTGCGTTTTACACGTTGTCCTTCACGTGACAAGTGTAGTCAGCAGAGAGGGTGAGGCCAAAGACGCCCCACATGTCGTGTCCGAAGGGCAGCAGGTCGACTCGCCCCAGCAACGCTGCGACCGCGGGGCCACAGCGGAACCTGCCCGGGCGCCGCGCCCCACGGGCGTTCAGATGAGGAGCCCGGGGCGGCGGGGGCCTGCCAGCTCACTGGGCTGACGAGGGCCGCGGAGACGCAGGCAGTGGCGGGCTCCGGGGCCCCACCCTAGGACGGAAGGAGGGGAGCAGCCAGGCGGGGGACAGAGCACTGCTCCCCCCGAGGCTGCGGGCGCTGCAGACAGCTGCGGGGAGTCTGCGCCCAGGGCACACGTGGCAGCCCCCAGCAGGGCAGGCGCTGGTGGAGAGAAGCTCAGGGTGACAGGGCTGGGGGCCCAGGCAGATGGTGCTAAGGGGAGGCTGGAGGGGCGGCCTCGGTGACCCGGCCGGGCTGGCATCCTCAGGAGCTGGGCTTCGCTTGAGCGGGGAGGTGGTGGGCCCGGGATGAGGCCACACCCAGGACACAGGCCAGATGCCGCGGGGCCCGGGCGGCGGGGGCAGGGCTTGGGGACATGGTCAGGGGTGGGGAAGGCACACTTCTGCCTCTGCAGGGACTGGACCGTGGTTCCGTGCCCTCTACAAAGGCCAGTCCAGTGTCCTGCTGTGCTCTGAGCTGACTTCCAGGGCTGGGGCATGGCCTTCTGGCCACATGGCCTACGGTCAGGCCTTGGGGGGGAGGGGGGAGTGGCAGCAGGCAATCCTGAGCCTCCCCCGTGTAACCAGGGTGGGTTCTGTATTCCACCCAGGAGCCCTGACTGACGCACAGGACGAATGCATCACACCAGCACGACCTCTGAAAAATCAGCAACCTGACCTGTACAAAAACCAGACGGAGAGCAGCCACAGCCCACACATGGGAGGGAAGGGTGGAGTGGACCCTGGGGGCTCCGTGTTTCCAGTCATCCGGGGCCACAGGGCCGGCAGGGATGCGCCCCTCCCCCCAGAACACGCCCAGGACAACGCAGTGGGGCTCCCACACCCAGAAGATAAAACCCCGGAACTCCCCTCTCTGTGCCCGGAACCAGACTGGCAAACAGGAAGACAAGGGTGGGCATTCACCTCAAATATCCAAACATTTGCGGAAGACCAATGCCATGGAGAAGGGGCACCAAACACAACACATGAAAAATGAAACACAAAGAAACCTAACAGAGCAAACCAACCTTTTCAATTAAATCTAATTAAAATCCCCAAAGGGGAAAAGTTCAGGATACCTGTGCGGGAAAGAGCACAGCTGGCCTGGGACGGCGTCCTCAGGCAGCTGGGGATGTGCGCTTGGGGAGGGGGTCCCACGTGGTGGGACAGGAGCGCCTCACTGGCCTAAACAATCTGCACCACGGTATGGCGTGCGCTGCACACCTGCTCTCCCTTGGGGGGCTGGAGTCTTGGTGCCAGGCAGAGGGTACCCACGTGACCAACCCCAGATTAAAAACCCTGGGCGCTGGTCCCCCAGGAGCTCCCTGCTGGGGAGTCAAGCGCACCCCGTGTGGCTCCGCTGGGGGTGTTCGGGAGGCCTGTGCCTGGTGCCCCCCAACCCCTCCCCACACCACGTTCCCTGTGGTGCTCGAGTCCCTGGGCCTTTGGCTGTAAAAGTGGTCCCACGGAACCACTGAACATGGGGGTGGTATCGGGGACCCCAACTCACGATCACATCAGAGATCTTCAATAGTAAGAAGTATGCTGGAAACCCCTGGGCAAAAGGCAGGATGAAGGCTGCTGGAGGGCGGGCCAAGCCCCTGGCCCGGACACGGCGCAGAGGGCGTTGGGGGAGAGGAGGCCGAGGGACATAAGCAGGCTCACGTCAGCAGCCGTGACGAGACTGGAGACTCGAGAGCAGGACAGAAGCGCCACCTCCGCGCCTCCTGGTCTCTCCTCGCCCGACAGCCGTCTCTGCCAACACTCACAGGTCAAGGAAAGGCCGAGGGTCAGGGGAGGCTGGTGAAAACGTCTGCAGACCCCAACAGGGACACCCGGGAGTTCCAGGGGAGACCAGCGGGCGGAACGAACAGGAAAGAGCAAAACTTCCCGAAGCTCACGTGTCTTGGGAAGGAGGTGGTAGTGGGAGTCCTGGCGGCTGTGCCACCTGTCGGGGGGCACCCCCGCCACCCGCCGGCCACGGGGTTCCCATACGATTATATTAAAACACGGCAGAGAAAACACTGCTCGGGACAGGGGGAAAATATAGCTTTATTTTACCATAGGAATTAATAAACTCCGTCACAGAATAATGACACCATGGGACTCCTTCTCTTTTGTTTCATTTAATAAATACAAATGAATAAAAATACTTTCTTTTGCAAAGAGACTGCCTCTCTTCCTTCTCCAGATTTCCTGAGCCCCCGTGGCCGCAGGCCCACACTCCACCACACCCACCTCTTCCTCTCTATGGAGAGGGCTATGTCCCATCCAACACGCCCGCAGATACTATGTAGGTACACTACCTCTCCTTTCCCCGTCCCCTTCCGAATGCAAGTCCTCGTACTGCATTTCAACTTGTAAATGATTCCCTTCTGAGAAGGAGAGTCTGGTTTCCACAGAAGCCCTTTAGCCAGTACCACGTAACACCAAGAAATGAGCGAGGTTTCAGTAAAAGACTCCTGCCCACGGGCACATTACGAAAGGGAAAGGATAATGTAAAGTAAAATGTACGTCTTGTAGACTGTCCCTTATTTCAAAAATAGAAACTCCTATTTAAATTTAACCTGTTTGAAACAGGCCAAATATTTGACTGCACGCAACAGATCTGTTATTGCTTGAAACGGAGCCCCGGCCCCGCGGCTGAGCTACCCACGCCGGAGGAATCCAGACCACCTCAAAACCACGAGCCGCAGCTGAGCGCCCCCCACCGGCCCGGGGACCCCGGGGACGCCGTGTGCCACGCTCCCACGAGCGCCGGTCAGGTCTGGGATGCAGCACACCTCCGTGCCCTGCGCTAACGGCAGCGGCCCTTCCCAAGTGGCGAGAACGGTTTTGTCCCAACAGTTAAAAGTTCCTGCTGCAGCCACCACGTACAAACGCTTAGAACTTTCCAGTTTTCAGATTGGAATAGAAAAGCTCCGACACACCCAGAAGACACTCTGACTAAAATCTCGGTCTCATGTGCCCCTGCTCTGGTAAACGCACTAGGAACTGAGACACGAGCGTAAAGTGTGATCAACACCAGCAGGGAAAACGCCGGTCTTCATGGCCAGCAGGAAACTTCTTTTCTATGTGCCCCATTTTTCATTAGTCCACATTTTAAAAAAGTATTTATTTCCTGAAAGTATTTCTAAATGTGATTATTTGTAACATACAACAAATGAAAAATGTGACTAGATTGCAAGAAAAAAATCTGCTTGTAAAACAAAGTACTGAAACAAAGTCATGTCCTCCTCATGGGGGACACGGGAGCCCGGAGGGGCCCCCAGGGACAGCCGGCCGCCGCCCCCCTCCTGGGCTGCAAGGCCCCGCGTCTTCGGAAGGAGTGGCACTGGTTCTAGTCTCTGGGGGCCGGCGCGTACGCCCCGCCCCGCTCCGCACTAAGTGCTGGGTCCGCAGGCACGTCCGCTGGAGAGGTAGTGGTGACAGCTCCCATCATCCCCCTGGGCCACCTCGGCAAGAACGAGGGGTGGGTCCCTCAACTGCACCCAGCTGTCATCGTCCTACAGAAACCATCACTGCAGAAGAGAAGGCTGTTTGGGGTGGGAAAGGTAGAAAAGAAATAGATGCTGTGGTTCTGCAAGCTTGCCTTTTTTGGTACCAGCACAGAGTGTCACTGTCACTAAGTGTTTTGGAGGAGAAACTCCAAAATCTGCTCGGTGGTGTGCCTGCACGCACGCGCGGGCACACGGCTGTGCACACACGTGGGCAAGGCTCAGAGCCCCAGCGATTTCTGCACGATCTGTTTGGCGATCTTGTAAAACTGTTCCCGGTCATCCCGCCACATTTTGGAGGCATCCACGTTGGCCCCGCTTTCATCGTTGGGCTCTGAAAGAGAAGGAGAACCTCCACGTGAAAGGGGCTCAAGAAAGAAGGACCTGGCAAGACCTCCCACCCCCTGGAAGGACACCAGTGATCTTCCCAGAGAGGTAACCGGAGACAAACCGGAAGCACCGAGGGATGTGGAACTCCGGGCAAGGACATCAGTTCTGTGGAGACAAGAGCCTTCTCCTGAGGGGTGGGGCTGAGCAGCGAGAGGGCAGCGGACAGACCCACCCTCAGGGCTCCTCCACCCACGCCTCCCAAGGGCCCACACCAGCCAACTCGGCCTCACTCAGGAGGCACCAGCCGAGCAGATCAAGCGGCCGCTGTGGGCCTCCCCCTCGGGCCTCCCGCTTGGCCACCAGCTCCCTCCGTTTGATGCTCCTCTGTTTCACGGGTGCTCTCTTCCCCCGGGGCCGCCGGGCCGTTCCTCTCTCGGCTCCCTCCCCCCACGTGCTGTCCCTCACCTCCACGGCCAGTCCTCGGAGAGCCCCCGTCAAGGCAGCCACTCACACAACACCCCGAACTCTCGTCTCCCCCGAATCCTGCTCCCTCTGGAGTCCTGTCCCCACAGTCAGCACCCCTCCACCCCGCAGTGAGGGCAGGAGCAGGAGTGCCCCCAGGACACTGAGCCCTAGAGCCGGAGTCTCCAAGGTCCCCCTCCCCAACCTCCCCCACCCTCTTGGCCTGGGACCCACCCCGCCTGTTTCAAGCACGTGGGCTGCAAGGGCGATCCGTGGTCTAACAGCCCCACGAGCGAGTGTCAGCTCCGGGCACGTGCAGGTCCACAGGGCGCCCCGCCCCCAGCCATACCAGTCCTGGCGACGCCCCCAGAGGGTCCACGCCCCCCACCAACCTTGTTAACTCCCACATGTTCTACACTCACCTCGGGAAGTGGCCTCTGTACCCTGATCTCAGGATTTATCACAGTGTCCTGCAATAGTCGGTGGCTGTGAAAGTTCCCTGAGAATGTGGGGCCTTAAGGTTGGGGTCAGTGTCACCTGAGCTTTACAGCCCAGGACACGGCGTCTGCAATATAGCGCCCACTGAATGAATGAAATGCCCACGGATACTCATGGCCAACAATGTGATACGCACGAGACCATCTTTACATCCGTAATTATAAAAAGCAGCTTACGCTTGGAGAAGTGTGTACGAATAGCATTACATGAAAAAGCAGAAAAGAAAACAGTATATACCGACTCCTCACGGCGGACAGGGAGCTGTAAGACAAGGGTTAACGAGGAAAGAGAAGCAGCACCGAGCGTCGGGTCGGGTCTCCCCCCTGGACGCGAAGCTGCGGCGTGTCAGGAGCCGGCGGGGCGGCCGTTACCTGCCAGCATGCTCACCACCGACAGCAGGATCTTCTCCACGCTCTGCACGGGGCTCCACCGCTCGGCGCTGCTCTCGTAGCCCATGGGGTCGTCGCCGGGAGCGTGCAGGATGGAGATGCAGACTCTGCCGTCGGGGTAGACTGCGGGGTCAGAGCACACCCGGTGAGCGGGGGGTAGACTGCGGGGTCAGAGCACACCCGGTGAGCGGGGGGACGGGCCCGTGACAGGGCGCTCGGTCAGGCCCGCAGAGAGAAGGCAGCAAGCGGCGCAGACACCGAAACGGAGCTGTCTGCACGCGGCACAACCTGCGGCCCCAGCGCCACGCTCACGGCCATGCTCGTGTCCGCGCGCTCCCCGCGGGCCCGGCCGGGCTCCCAGGGCACCGCCCACGCACGGACAGGGTGCTGGGCCGGTCTGAACAGTTCTAGTATCAGGGGGTGACTCCACCTTCATATGGATTTTAAAAGCATTATATCCAAAGGGGATAAATGAAAGGCTACCTGGCAGCCAGATATTCCACCAAAATATCTCATGTAATTAGGACTCTTCACAACACTCCTCATAAAAAGTTTCTTAGATATCCCTCGTTCTGCCATTAAATCCCTGAAATGGACTGTGTAAAATATACGTTGCCATAGCTGGGAAAAACGCTACAGGAATTACGTAAATATCCAGAGAAAGACAGACACCAAGATTTCTCTTGGTAACTTACAGTAACAGAAAAACGACCGCCTGTCTTCTCTGGAAATCAGCTGTGCCTGAATCTAAATGCATCTCCCATCAACAGCATCCCTAACAAGACCCTCAAGATCTGATTCAAGAAAAATAAATTTTCAATTCAACGTCTGGGGTTGGTCCTGTCAAAAAGGTCAAAAGCATCTGTTATCTTTCTTTTAACACGTACTCGGGGAAATTCTCAGATGATTCAGTACATGCTCAGATATCCAGGAATCACTTGTAAAACTGTAAGGCTATTAAGCTATAATAATAAGAATACCAGACAATTTTAAATAAAGTTAATTCACCCTCACTCATGAGCTCAGCATTTCGTGACCATTTAGAAATGTGAGTCGTTATAAACAGCCTTTCTTTTACACCTGGTCCCTCGTTTTCCTCGTGCATCCCTTGTTCTAGTGGTTTCTGCGCTTTGAAACTGTACCGCAAACTCTCACTGAAGGGTTAGGAAACCACGCGCGATCTGTCTCAGACACCAGGATGTCCGTCTGAAGTCCACACACACGGGACCTGGCGCCCAGAATGCTCTGAACAGTTCTCTCTGCCACGGACAGAGAGGAGGTGTTGCAGAGTTCTCAACTTCAGTGTCACTTCCTCAAGGTGACAGCACCATGTGATGACACCGCTGACCCCAGAAACATCAAAAAGCAGCTGTGTCCCTGCCACCCCCCCCCCCACATCAGCGTCACTTCCTTACCCTCCCGAGTCCCCGCCCGGCCAAGTCCCCGCCCAGCCGCAGCGCTTCAGCGCCAACAACTCCCGCTGGTGCCAGGCTGGCGGTCTCCCCTCCAGGCCACGGCAGCGACCCAGCACGCGCTCCGCTCCACCGCCAGCCTGCACCACAGTCACCCTCCAAAGGCCATGCTGGTCCCGCCCCCCCTCACGCTCACTCCCAGCCCCTCAGCGGGTCTCCACTGCTCCTCGGATAAACATCAAAGTCCTTAATGCTGACCGAAAGGCCTGAACCGGTCTGGCCCCTCCCCCTCCCTCCCCACACTGGGCCTCTGCACCTGCTAGACCCCCTCCCCGCCCCAAACAGACCCCTGGGCAACTCCTACAGCTCCTCCTGCAGGTGGTGGGTTCAACCACCAACCCTGCAGGTGCCTCCCTGGCCTCCCATGTGGTTTCACATCTCCCTGTATGATTCCTTCATCAGCGTCCATCGCTGCCCTCAGACTGGGAGCTCCTGACCGTCCAGCCCCCCACCTCTGACGGTCTGCTCACCACCCCATCCCAGCAACTCTCAGTGAATCTGCTGGATTATTTTTTTAAGTATTTATGGACCGACCAATTTTTATGACATTGGTAGACCTACTGAATAGCTCTTCTCAAAAATAATTTTTACAAAATAAGAGTAACACATACCCACCTACGGTAACGCCAAATTTAAAAACTATTTGCATTGATTACCTGAACATCAAAAATAATATTATCAGGCTATTCTTAGTACACACATAATTCAATCAGTTTACTGGCCATATCTGTCTTTAAACCACATCACAGATGTCGTTCTAAAGAATGTATTTATCTTCAATATAATCTTATTATTTATTTATTTATTTTTGGCTGCATTGGGTCTTCGTTGCTGCGCGCGGGCTTTCTCTAGTTGCGGCGAGCGGGGTGGGGGGGCTACTCTTCGTTGCGGTGAGTGGGATTCTCATTGCGGTGGCTTCTCTTGTCGCGGAGCACGGGCTCCAGGCGCTCGAGCTTCAGCAGTTGTGGCACGTGGGCTCAGTAGTTGTGGCACACGGGCTTAGTTGCTCCGCGGCATGTGGGATCTCCCTGGACCAGGGCTCGAAGCCGTGTCCCCTGCACTGGCAGGCGGATTCCTAACCACTGCACCACCAGGGAGGCCCTTATCATTTATTTTTTAATTACCCATAATCCTCTTCATAGTTGCATTTTATGATTAATCACCTTGAACTTGCTGACTTCCTCAATCAACTCTTCTGACCATAATGAATTTTTAAACTTTGTATTATGGAAAATTCCAAACACAGAGCAAAACAGCAGTATACCATGAATGCCCACATGCGCACAATCTCTAGGCCTCTCCTGGAACCATCGAAACTACTTCAAAAGCACTTACTGTTGGGATGAAACATCTCACAGGTAAATCTCATCTTTGGAGGACTTAACGGGTAATCAAGTGGGAAACTCAGGATGGCAGGAAAAACCCCAAACTCAAAACAGGTGTCTTCTGGGCCCCTAAAAGATACAAAATACAGAGACAGAACTTCAAGGTAGATTTTTTTCAATGTCTACCACACTTTAGAAACGAGTTAAGGAAATATCTATTGCTTTACAAATGCGCATGAAAAGATTATCTAAATACTATAATAACGATGAATTGGTATTTTTTTATGGTTGGAAAGTAACGTGTCATTGTTCTGTTCCAATCAGGTTTAAATCACAAAGACCGGATCACAGGCACAGTTTTCACATTAATAAGGTTGAGAGTGGGGCAGCAACACCTGCTGAAAATGACGGGATCAGAGAAAAGAACTGCAGCCGACACTGCAAGATCGCAGGGATTCTGTTTTTCTATGTGGTACGATTACATTTTAGGATAAAGATAAAAATCATGGTACATGTTAGAGCAGGATTCTATTGTACTAAATGAATGAGGGGTTAAGAGTTGTTACTTCAAAGGCTATTTTTAATCTTTAAATGCGCCTGAGAAGTGGTTTGGTAACCTTCGAGAAACAGGTACAGAGCACACACAGATCACCGTGACGCTCGCGCGCACGTGCGTCAGCCGCAAGCCCTGACCTGCAGGCCTGGGCTCGTGCCACATCCTGGGACGACGCAGTCACCTGAGTCCTCACCGTCACCAGGCACGTGCCTGCCTGCCTGCCTGCCTAAGTTCACGTCCTCCTCACGTGGAAAAATGGCAGAAACGGGCCAAACCAGTTCCAAAGTCCTGTCAAATTTTAAAGCTCTATATGTGTAAATGAACACTATCTTGACCAATAGACAAGACGCGAAGGCCAGCCGGAGAGGGAGGGGGACAGCAGCCCAGCTCGCACCGTAACAGACAGAGGGACGCCTCCTCCCCTCACAAACGTCCTTTATACAACATGCACGACAGCAGTTTAAAATCTAAGACCACCCTTCCTCTGTACATTTTTATCAGGAGGCAGAGCTGCTGAATGACAGCTACACACAGCGACACCAGACAAGCACTCTGGGAAGACGGGTCAGTTCAACAACGAAGAAGAATCCCGTTCTCTTTCTGGGCGCGGAGAGGGCAAGGCCCCAAGCGTGTAACACACGAGCCCCGAACCAGCACAGGGGCCGAGACCCCGCGCTACAGCAGCAGTTCAAGTAGACAAAAAATTCTCAAAGAAAGTGTGCAGGCAGCTTCACTTCCACCCGGTGACAACGCCCAGGGATTTCGACGGCACCAGCGCAGTGGAGGCCAGGACTGCATCACGGGGTGCGGAGCGGGGTGGTAAAATGGCCAAAACAAGAACAAGGCAGGAAGTGTTTGGTGGAGCCACATTTTTTTCAACTGAAGACACACATCTGGATTCTGAAAACTGTGTCCTTGCTACTTTTGGGGAAACCAAGAGTGGAAAGCTACTCTGTCGTGGAGGGATGAGCGTCCCCGGACAGCGGCACCCAGAGCCCCGGCAGGAAGCAGGGACAGGACGGCCGCACGGAGAGGCGAGCTCGGGGGCCGGGGCTCCCCGACAGCCGCCCTCCAAGCCCTCCGCTCTGAAGGGTGTCAGCGCCGACGGCAGGGGAGAGCCTGCGCCCCCCCGCCCCTCTTCCAGCCTACAACTCACAGTAGAGGATAAACACCACAGCGCTGGCCCTCACATGGCCTCCCGAGGGAAGGTGCCAGGAAGCAGTGCTGTCACCTCAGCGAGGGTCACCTGACTCAGGCCAGGTTCCCGGGTCGGGTGGCTCAGGAGGGAGCAGAGGGCAGCTCAGGCTGCTGACCCAGGAGCCTGCGAATCAGGGCTGCGGCCACACCACGAATGCTCGCAGCGCCTCGGTATTCCTGGCACCTCCAAGTTAGAACGGAAAAGAATGTCTGGGTAGTTAAGTGTTTTTGGACTGAGCCAAATGGTATTTTCTCAAGACTTTGATATTTGCTCAGGTCTTTGTTTCTCATAATAGAGCTTTCTTTAAAATTAAAAAAAAAACCAAAACCCACTAGGTCGTCCATAGCTTCAGAAGCAAGATCAAACATTTCCTGAAGTGCTCCCACATCTGAAACATCAAAGCCATTTTCAAATGCTCTGGTTTGCTACTGGTTTGAAACAGGGGCTTCTTTCTCTTCCAGAATGCCCAGTGCCTTGGCCCAGCATACAGGTGCGCCCACGTGCACGGGGGCCTGCCCGCTGACTTCATGGAAAACGCTATCGAGTAAATTCCTGGACCAAGACGGGCGATATAATTAGCGTTATTTTTGGACACGCTTTCCTGTCATACTCAGGACAGCCTCACTCCTCTTTCACCAAAGAAGGCCTCACCTCGAAATCAAATTTATCTGAGGCAAATACAAACTCTTCAAAGCCTGCAAGATATTTTCTATCTTAATTGATTAAAATAACGGCCTAAATTATTTCAGAGCTCTGAGGCAAGTGTTTTATTTATTTTCTGAGACTAGTATTAAGAGTAAAGCAGAACGCCCTTGCTCCCCTCTGTAAAGGCAACAGTGCACTCTGACTTCCCGGCTTCAGGGGAGCGAGAGGCCAGGGAGCCAGCACTGGGGGAGTAGCACCCACGCTCTAAGCCCAACCAGGGCCCAGCAACGCTCACTCCTCCCAAAGGGCAGCGCTGGCTCAACACCCGCAGCCACGCGCCGTCACTGGTGGTCGGTCACTTGCAGAGCCAATAAAAACTGGAGACACGCTTGGTTAGTCTTTCAACATTAAACTCGAATGAGGCACCGTGCTTTGCCTTTCATCTCTAAAACTGTACGGAGAGAACAAAAGCAGCCCACGGCCTGCATACTGAAGGCGGCAGAGAGGCCAGAGTGCTCCACCGTGGAAGCTGGGTGTGTCCGGGCATCAGTGAGCCATCTGCCCGCCAGGCATGTTCCGGGGCCGCAGCCCGCACGTCACTCCAGCTGCGGCAGGTGTGGAAGAAGCTGTTTTTGCGCTGTTCTTTTGCAAGTTTGTCACAGCACACAGACAAAATTCTCAAACATACATACGAGGCTTGAAATAATGGAGACCGTAAACCCATTCACTAGCGCACACTTGAACTGGATTACCAAGGGACAGTTATTCTCCAAAGCCATTGACCACTTGAAGCATAAAAAAGAAGGGCATACTGCTTCACAAACACCCTCCAGCCCAGGCGAGGGTGTCACTGCCCTCGCTCTCTCGCTGCAGAACCCACACGGAGCACCCGGCGGTGGCGAGAGGGGGCCTGGCGTCAGAGCAGGGGCGCCACCTCCTTCCTGCGCCCCTGGCTCCGCAGCTCGGCCGAAGCTTCTTGCCAAAGCCCCCACCTCCCCAGTGCAGGTGGGCTGCAAGCACAGCCCCCAGGCCAGGGGCTCTAGAAGCCACGACTCCAGCTCCGGGGTGCCCTGCTGTGCCTCTAAGCCCCCAAGTCACTGAAGGAGCGCCTGTTGCGTGAGGGTCACCCCGCCAGCAGCAAGGCTGCACAGAAACTGACCGGAAGGTCCCGCTCACAGGACCTTCACACCGGCAGGAAAGCCAGGACGGGCTGCAGGGAGCTGTCATCCCGGCGACAGTGCCCTCGCTGCCTCTCCCCTTGGGAGCCTGGTGGTCTCAGCTGGACTATGTGTCTACACCCATCTGGCACCAGCCCTGACTCAGCGCCGAGTCTCTGGGGATGGACCCAAGAGCCGCTTTCCTCTTTTGTTGTGTGCTAAGCACCCTAGCGATCCTGATGTAGAGAACCAGCGCTGGTTAAACTGTGAGGGAGGAAAAGGACAGGGCCTTCCATCTCAGGAAAGCACGGTGGTAACAAATACAGGCTTCCTTCCATATAATTATGGGTCAACTGATTCCGACAAAGGTCCAAGGCGATTCAATGCAGGAAGGATTTTCTTCTCAACAAATGGTGCAAGACAATTGGACAGCCACATGCCAAAAAATGAACCTGGCTCCTACCTAATGCTATACTCCAAAATTACCCAAAATGGGCCAAAAACCTAAATTTAAGAGCTATAAATATAAAACTTCTAGAAGAAAACACAAGAGAAAATCTTCTCAATCTTGGGTTATATGACACCAAAAGCATAATCTATACAAGGAAAAACTGCTGAACTGCGTTTCATTGGAAATGAAAACCTTTGCGTTTCAGAGGACCCCATTAAGAAAATGAAAAGGAGGGACCTTCCCTAGCGGTCCAGTGGTTAAGACTCCATGCTCCCAATGCAGGGGGCATGGGTTTGATCCCTGGTCAGGGAACTAAGATCTCGCATTCCACACAGCTCGGCCTAAAACATAAAAAAGAAAAGAAAAGAAAAATGAAAAGGAAAAGGAAAGCTGCAGAATGGGAGAAAATATCTGAAAATCATATTGATACATCTGATAAAGGACTCTGTACCCAAAATACATAAAGAACTCTTAGGACTAAATAAGAAGACAACCCAATTAAAAAAATGGGCAAAAGTTCTTAAGTTCACCAAAAAAGATAGGTGAATGGCTCATACGCCCATGAAAAGATGCTCAACAGCATCGGTTATTAGGGCAATGCAGTCCAAACCCACGAGACCCACCTCACACCCAACAGGACAGCTGGCATCAGACACCACCAAGAGGGTGAGGAAGTGGAGAGCTGAGAACTCAGCACTGCGGGTGGGAGTGTAAAATGGTGACACGACACGCCGGGAGGCCCACTCCTGCGCATCCAGCCGAGGGAGGGGGAAACCCGTCCGCACAGACTTAGGTCCCGTGTTCGCAGCTGCACCGTCACAACAGCCGAAGAGGGAAGCAGCCAAATGCCCGTCGACGGGTGAGCGGGTCCATTCCCGGTGGACACAGCTCGGTGGTGACGGAAAGGAGCCGCTCCCACAGGCTGCACCGGAACCTCGAAGACACCACGCCCAGGAAAAGGAGCCAGACACCGAAGATGCTGTATCGTGTGATTCCACTTGCAGCAGAAGTCCAGAAAAGGCAAATTGACAGAGTCAGAGAGCAGATCAGAGGGTGCCCGTGGCTGAGGGGGACTGAGTGCACAAGGGCATGAGCACGTGTCTGGAAATGATCTAAAAGTGAAGTGTGATGACTGCAAAACTCTATAAATTTAATTTACTAAAAATCATTGACTTGTGCACTTAATACAGGTGAAACTCTGCATGTAACTTCTATCTCAATAAAGCTATTGAATGCACCCGGCCACACCAGGCTGAGAGATCAGCCTCAGCACCACTGCCACCTCGGGCGTCCTGGGCACGGCAGGGCGCTCAGCGCTCTCCCACCCGGGGCCAGTAGAGATCTCCCCCTGCTACCCTGTGTGACAGCCACAATGTCTCCAGACACTGCCCAAAGTCCCTGGGGGCGAGGCCACACCTGGTGACAACACTGGTCTAGACCCGTCGTCCAGCGTCTGCCTGAACCATGGCAGTGCTGCCGGCATCCTGCTGATTGGATGTCCGTAACTTATACTGGACAATGACGTTTCCACTTTCTTTTATGACTGCAGTGAATGTTGTAATAAACTTCCTCACACAGAGGTTTTCCTAACAGAATGTCTGATGAAGACATTCCCAGGGTGGGAACCACTGGGTCAGAGAACATACAGTGCAAATTATAAACATCTATTGTAGTATCTCAGGTTTATCTGAGCAGGCACAATCCTGACAGGAGCCAGGCTTCTGTAAAGAAGAAAGGCTGGTGCGGAGGGCGGTGCCGTGACCGTGGCCTGGGCACCCAGCATGAGCCAAGCACGGCCTAGGAGGAGCCGCAGCCGGGGGAATCCTCCCCGCCGCAGGTGTGAACCAGCTGGGACCCAAGTGCGCCAGCGGAGATGCGGGGATAGGGTCAGCCAAGGGCTCCCAACCGCTGGGGAAGGGAAGGGCCTTCTCATCTCACCACAGCCTCGGGGCCCTAATCTGGAGACGGGACAGCGGCTCGGCCACAGACCAGGCAGGGAGGTCACCATGCAGCTGCTTGAAGAAACCTGGGGCAGGACAGAAACGGGGCAGCAAGACGCCAAGGGCTTCACGCCTCTTCCAGCCACGGAGGATAAACCGCCGTCCTGCACGGCAGGGCTCCTCCTGTCCTGCAGAAGCTCGCGTCGACCCTCCACAGCTGCCACGCCGCAGCCAAGGGCCAACGAGGTTGCACAGGCCAGAGACCCTGCAGCTGGAAGAGGTGGAAGTGAAGCCACTGGTCTAAAAAGGTGTCGAGGCTCTGTACTGATCCTAATAAGTGAAGGTCAGAGAGGCAGAGTGACTGCCTAAGACCATAAAGCCAGGCCAGCCACACATGGCTCAGGGGCCCGCAGCCGTCAGTGTGACTGACCAGAAGCCCCAGGCCTCTCCCACTGGGTCACAGGCTCAAACTCCGCCCTAAGCTCGGACGGAGTCACTAGAGTTCTTGTCTCCTTTTAATCAGAGAACAGGCTGTGGTGATCTTATTGCTGTTGGTTAATTTGTTGTGTTCCCCACCCTAGTCCCCTAATCTTGTTCTTTCAGGGTAGAGATTTGGGGTCACCTAGGACACGCCTGTGTCCTCAGACGAGGGCCCTAATATAACAGGCACTCAGTATTTGTTGCCTGAACATCTGAAAAGATGTTCTCTTCGTTGCACAGCTGAGGCTCCGAAGGTAAGCACTACTGCAACAGCACCAGACTCACAGAAACGGAGGCAAGTGTGGTTTTTAGAAGCACTAGGGTATGGAAGAAACTCTGGAAACAATCAAAGAATAAAATGAGAGAAGAGAAAACCTATCACTAAGGAGTGAAACTCAGCCAGCTGTCTGCCAAAACAGCGGAGTGAGACAAATCAATAGGAGGACAGTTAATTCCTTAACAGATGTTTTAAGTACATTTGTAAACGGCCTCTTGTTTGTGAAAGGATCTGGAACAGGACCAAAACCCACAAACTCACCAGATCTTGAAGCAGGGGAATTCCATACTAACTGCAAGAGCCTTATTCAAACATAAAAGTGTTCTACCTAAAAATAGTTCTAATTACTTTTTAAGATAAGTTTTCAAAATATTGGTTTAATTTTACGTTATTTATCTGTAATTAGTAATATTTATCCTAACGGATTCTTAACAATAAACACTTTAAAAAAAACCATACTGGGAGGCTCAAGTGTCCCTGGAAGGGCTTCGCAATAGTCTCCCGTGGGTGCGCACCAGCCTCGTCTTCCAAAGACAGAAAAACCGTCAGGGGCCCGCTGACCTGTGCACTCACAAAGGCCTTCCAATCATCTGTGCACCCCAGCCAGGCCAGCTGCCCTGGGGCATACTGTTTCCCTAAAGATGAAAAGCTATAGCTGACCCAAGTGCACAATGCCCTGTAACATCAAACGAAGGACACCACTGACCAGGAGACCCACCACACAATTTGTAAGTGCTTCAGGGGGTGAAAGACACAACACCATATTAGATACAAACACAGACTGTGAAGTCATCATCATGCCAGAAACATTTAAACAGAAAAAAAATGGGTATCACAGGCCCAAACAATTAGGGTGTAACAAATGATCAGGAAATGTTAGGTGCGCTGTACTTTCTCTGGATAGTGTTTATTAATTATTTTTAAAACAATCTGCTTATCAAAACAACTCATTTTCACACCCATTTTCATGTACTACTCTAAGCTCCACAGACAACACTGAGCAGCAAGCTGTTTCTCAGACTAAATGGGATACAAGCACGGGGCAAACGCAGAAGGTCTGGCGAGGCTGACACTACACCCCCTCACACACCTTCCAGGCCCACCCCACTAGAGCACACCTCAGCCCAACGAAATCCCACCTGAAAACTTTCTAGCTACTTTCTCATTTTACTAACGAGACTACTGAAATGGATTATACATTTCAACTTCCTAAAGTCTACCTAACCACATTTTGTTAAAAGTACAGTCTGAGAATGGCCAAGAATTGCACATCTAAGGTAGAAACATGAGGAAAAAAAGGGCCTGGGTCATAGGGCCAAAGAATACTCTGGAATCAGGGGTCCATTTGGCTCTTTCCAAGCAACATCACTGTAAGTGAAATATGAAATCCAGTAAGGATCTTTCTAGAATGAGGTCAGGACCCACACTGCTCACCTTAGAACTAAGCCAGATCTCTAAGTCAGGGACAAGGGAAGGCCAGACAAGGAACACAGAAAAGGAGGAGCAGCAGAGGAGCTGAAGAACTGGGAAGGGAAGGGAGGGGGAGGGGAGGGGAGTGGGAGGGGGAGGGGGACGAATCCAGGCACACAGGTGGGCAGGGCCCAGGCGGCACCAATAGGCCTGGGGCGTCACCCACACCCTGAGGACCCCTCCGCACCGTCAGAGCCCCAGGCTCACAGGGACTCCTTGAAGCCAAAGCCCATTCTGTTTGAGGCTAACCCAACACGCAAACTTCATTATTTTGAAACTCTACAAATATAAATACTTACAACTAAACCTTTTACTGGTTCTAAGGAAGTACTTTCATTTCTTTTGGATGAACGTACGTGTTGTCTGCTTTCAGATCCGCAGACACAGAAAAGCTCGATGACAGAGGCGCACTTGGCCTTTTTTCCCCATTGACGCTTCTGATCACTCACAGTGCAGAATGTGATTCATGGCTCTAATTTCCAATAAAGGCTTAAAACCAAACAACACATATGATTAACTTACATGATCAATGCCTCCCATTCAAAAAAATTCTCTTCATTCATGGGGCCTGCAGGAAAAGAAGAAATTCCACAACTTTACTTTGAAGGAAACTTTGGCAATTAGGAGTAAATGATAAAGAGGCGAACTTCACACTACCTTACCTGCCACAATTCCTTCCGGAGGATTCAGTGTTAATTCTATAAGGTTAAAAAGTAAAACCATTATGAAAAAGAATGAATATTATGTTGCATTTTAACAAAAAACATTAAAACGTATACAAGGCTATAAATTATATGGCATACATATTAGCAGATGCAAATTAAAATTCTGCTTGTCCCAAGTGAACACCTGCTGCAGTTACATTTCTGATCAAGACTATGTCAACAGCTCTTTATACCAGCAAAAAGGAGAATTTTAGAACTGTCAACACTTTCACTTTACAATGAAGAAACAAACAAAAGGTGTTGTTAACTCTCTTTCCAAAATACTCCTGCTGGTTATTTTGATTAAAGCTCATAAATCAAACACGGTATATTATTTCCTAACTGAAGGGATTTCCTGTCATTTTGAGAGTGGGCACAAAGCTTTCTGAATGAGACAAAGTAGAGCTATGAGCCCGCGCCAAGGTTTCAAAAGCCTGGTATTATCAAGTCCGTCAGCGCCGTATAGGCTGGCTGTCGACCTCCGACACCACGCTACAAAATCCATGAGCCCCCCCACGTGTGAGGTCCCGCAGAACAGCAGAGTGAGAGAGAGGCAGGAAGAAACCATCGGCAGCAGCATTCCTCAGCAACTGAAGGCTAGTAGTTGTTCTAAGGCTCTGCCAACCTGGAAGCTGTCCTTTCCACTCCTGGCCTCCTGGCTTTGTATGAGATACGGGAGGCTACAGAATGAAACCACACCTGCGGGCAAATGTGGCAAATCTGGCAAGGAGAACACCGGGCGACGGAGGAGCACTGGGCAAGAAGGACGGCCACGGGAGCGAGGGGTCAGGTGGCAAGGGCACCCCCTCTGGGCCGAGTGCAGGGCCGGGACATGACTAAAACAGTGAGAAACACAGGAGATCAACAAAACCAAAAGCCAGTTCTCTGAAGAGACATAAAACTAACAATTCCCTGCCAAGTAAACATAAAGCGTAAGGACCAGAAAAGAAAAAATAATCATTATTCACAGGTGCTCCGCTTACCTACATAAAGTCCAAAAGAGTCAAAAGATAAATTATAATAAAAAGTGATTTTGTCAAAGTTGCTGAATACAAGGTCAATCAATACATACAACTGAACTGTACTTCTATATATCAGCAAGTTAGAAAAGTCTAAAAAAGACACCAATTACAATGGGAAACATGCAGAAATTAGCTTTTCAAAAATGTGCAAGATCTGTAACAGAACAGAAAACATCATTAACAAAAAATTTTAATAAATGGAGATTATATCACGTTCATAGACTAAAACATAATGGAGTTATGACTAAACTAAATGGAGACCTTAATAAATGGAGTTATAGACTAAAATGAATGGAGACCTTAATAAACGGAGATTATATCACGTTCATAGACTAAAACATTCAACATTGTCAAGTTATCAATCCTCTTCAAACTGCACCTACGGATCGAGCGCAACCTCAGCCAAAACCCCACCAGGTTTTCTTGTCTGACTCTGCCTAGGTAAACACACATGAACATGTGAACGACCAGAACAGCCAAGGCATTCTCTAAAAAGGGTAAACTGAGAACCATCCATGGGCTAGCAAGACTCATTACAAAGATGCAGAAGGTAGGCAGTAGACACTGGCACAAAGTTCAATAGACGATGGAACAGAAGCGAGCACGCCCAGCGCAGGCCATGCAAAGAGAGGTCCTCCATCTGCTAGGAAGGTCGCCCCACAGGAAAGAGGTGAAAGAACAGAAGAACACAGGTGAAAAAAGAAAACCCTTTTCCCTATCTCAAACCACATACAAAAATCAAAGTATATAAGGAAAAGGGGAGAAGGGGCATGAGAACTAGTAGAAAATATACACATGGGCCTCTGCCCCAGTTCCCAGCAAAGCTCCTAAGTCCCTCGTAAATTCCCAAGTGACAAGAGCACCAGGCGCATCTCCCACTGTGGGTGGCTGCTGGTCACAAGACCGAGCCATGATTAGAAGGTTTCAGGCCCACCCTCCATTCTCCAGAGTGAGAGGGGCTGGAGATGGAGTTACGGGTGAGTGAGGCCCACGTGGGGAAGCCTCCATACAATCCCACTAGCATAAGGTCAGGGAGCTTCCGGGCTGGCGAGCACGTGGAGGGGCTGGAGATGGAGTTACGGGTGAGTGAGGCCCACATGGGGAAGGCCTCCATACAATCCCACCAGCATAAGGGCAGGGAGCTTCCGGGCTGGCGAGCACGTGGCGGGGCTGGCAGGGAGAGGCACCCAGAGAGCAGGAAGCTCCGGGCTCCTCCCCACCCCTGCCCTCTGCTTCTCTTCCATCCGGCCGTTCCTGGGTTCTACCCTTCTACAATATACTGGAAACCATGCAAGTAAAATGCTTCTCTGGGTTCTGTGAGCTGCTCTGGCAGGTTAATCAACCCCAAGGAGGGGGTCACAGAAACCTCCAATTTATAGCCTATCAGTCAGAAGCACAGGCGATACCCTGGATTTGCCATGGGCGGGGGAGGGGCAGCAGCCTCGTGGGACTGGGCGCTTAGCCTGTGGGATCTGACACACTAACTCCAGGTAGGTAGTGTCAGAACTGAGTGCAATCGCAGGACACCCAGCTGGGGTCACAGAAGTGCCGGGTGCAGGAAGACCCCCATGCGTCTGTCGTCAGAAGTGCTGTGAGTGCGGCAGTTGAAGGCGCGTAAAGGAGAAGTACAGGACAAGTGAGGTTTTCTAAACAGGGCAAGAGAGTGCAACCGGCCCATCACCAAAGCGGGCACGGAGGCAAACGAGCATGTGGGAAGATGCTCAACGGTGAGTCAGAGGGAAACGGAATGAGGACCACTAACAGACACTGCTCTACAGCCCGACTGCTGAGAGTCTCTTCACTTGGACCAGAAGAGCTAAAATTCAAAAGACTGCTAATACCAGCGTGGGTAAGTTCTGCAGCTGGGTCTCTCACGCTTCACCAGTGGGAATGCAAAATGCTTTGGCTGCCCCTGGCGAACAGTTTAAACATGTACTCACCCTGAGACCCTGCAACTCTACTACGGACTGCCTACCCAAGAGAAATGAAAACCTGTTTTCTTGACTACCTTGTGCACACGCAGGAGCCCTGTCCTGGTGGTCAGTGAGCCCCTTCTCAGCACCTAGCAGAGCACCTGGCATGAAGTGGGTGTTCAGGAAATACTTGATTGACTACGTTGTTTATAGAAAAGGTTTACATTGTACTTTCATTTGCTTGATTTGGTGCTGTAAATCTGTAATATTTCCTTATGCTTGATTCTCAGGGATTAAAGACTGTGGACAAAGCAAAGTACCTCCTTCCCCTTCCCCAACAGAAATGTATATTATTTATCTTAACACAAAGTGTATACGTTCAGTTAATAAAAATGATATAAATAATAGTTTTATCATCAAAATGGTAATACTGCATTAAGGATCCTGAGATCTCTTGCATTCCTCTCTGGGAGCTGACCCCCCGGCTGCAGCAGACCCAGTGTTCAACACCTGCTGCTAAGGTAGATCCTGCCACACTGCTCCTACAACGGAGCCAGCGAGCACGAAGCCCGAAGAAATCCTGGAGCCTTGATACCAGCTGCACGGCTGCAACCAGCATAACAGACAGCGCGTGCTGAACTCTGTAGGCAGCTAAGGACCAGGACAGTCAGGGATGCAGTAGCGCGTCGAACTTGAACCACACGGAGAATGCGTGCCACTGAGTTGGAAAACCCCACCAGAGAAACACGTTTCAGAGGGAAGAAAATAGTCTAGTTCTGAAAACATCAAGTTAAAGATGCTTGTAAGTCATCTAAGTGCGGACGGTCAAGGAGGAAACTGGACGTGAGACTAGAGCCCTAAACAGTAGTCCAGACTGGACACATAAAACAGGGGTCCTGAAACAGGATGGTACCTGAAAATAGGAATGGAATACAAACACATGAAGTTAAAACTTATGTCCCCAAGGACTTCTATGTGAATGTGCCCAGCAACTTTACTCACAATAGCCCCACACTGGAAACAACCCAAATATCCATCCACTGGTAAATGAATGAGGAGTGATCCATCCACACCAGGAACACTAGGCAGCAACAGACAGGAGCAAACCACCGGCACACGTGACAACAAGGGTGACTCTCAAAGCACTGGGCTGGGTGAAGGAACCTGACATAGAGGCTACACACTGTGTCTATTTATACAAAATTCTAGAAGAAGCAAAGCTATAGTAACAGAAAGCAAATCCAACATTGCCAGAGACCAGGGGCCAGTCACAAGGGAACTTTCCAGGGCAATGGAAACAGTCTCTCACGATTGTGTTGACGGCTATACACAGCATACACGTGTCAAAGCTCAAAGAATGGTATACTTGGAACTTCCCTGGTGGCGCAGTGGTTAAGAATCCACCTGCCAATGCGGGGGACACGGGTTTGAGCCCTGGTCCGGGAAGATCCCACATGCTGCGGAGCAACTAAGCCCGTGTGCCACAACTACGGAGCCTGCACTCTAGAGCCCGCGAGCCACAACTGCTGAGCCCGCGAGCCACAACTACTGGAGCCTGCGCGCCTACAGCCCGTGCTCCACAACAAGAGAAGCCACCGCATCGCAACAAAGAGTAGCCCCCACTCGCCACAACTAGAGAAAGCCCGCACGCAGCAACGAAGACCCAACGCGGCCAAAAATAAATTAATTAATTTTTTAAAAATGGTATACTTGAAATTGACACATTTTATAGTGTGTAAATTTTATCTCAATAAAGTTGACCGCCCCAAATTAATTTTTTTTATGAAATATAAAACAATAAGTCTCCTAGAGGATAATGCAGAAGAATCTCTTCATGCTCTTAGTGTAAAGACTCCTTAAACAGAACTAACTGTAAAGTTAATAACCAAAAAGCACGAACCATAAAGGAAAAGACTGATAAAATTAAGAGCACTAAAATTAAGAACTTCTGGGAATTCCCTGGCGGTCACGGGGGAGGGAGGGAGGCAGGCACAGGTTCCATCCCTGGTCCGAAATCCATAAGCCAAGCAGCGCAGCCAAAAAAAAAAAAAAAAAAAGAAGCAAACAAAAAGTCTCACATCAAAAGGTATCTTTGTTTTTAATATTCAAAAGAGACAAGGCAAGGCCACCCCCTGCCCAGGGCACAGTCACAGAGCCTCGCTGGAGAGATGGGAGCGGATCAGCACTCCCGGGCCTGGGCCTCCGGCAGCCTGATGTCCCCCTCGAGTCCTGAGAGCCAAGACCCGGCCACCACCTCCTCCTGACACTCAAACCCACAGTTCTTTTAACCCAGCTGACCCCTGCTCTACCCCTGCCTGAGTCACTGGCACCGACCGCCAGGCCAGCTCCCTCCACTCCAGCCAGGGGGTGCCAAGCCCCAGAGCCACCTCTCCTACCTGCAGAGCCCGCCCTGAGGAAGCACTGCTGACGTCCAAGCCTTCACTCCCTCCTGCCCACCCACCCTTCCTGCCTTTTCCCCGAGAAGACCCTTCTCGGAGGACCCTTCTCAGGAAGGCGTGCTTCTCCCCTATTGCCCACTTTATACAGTTTAAAGGCTGTTCTTATTTTAAATAATACTAAAATAGCTTCATTATCCTAAAACAAACCCAAAAAACAAACAAAAAAAAACCACCTTTAAGAGAATGCAAAGGTAAGCCCCGGAAAGGAAGAAGACATCTGCAACAGATATAGCCAACAAAGAGCTACTATCTGAACTTTGAAAGAATGCCTTACAAATCAATACAAATACATAAACAACCCAAAAGAAAATCAAGCACAAGCAAGCCTTGAACAGGCACTTCACACACACACACACACACACACACACGACACCTAAGTGGCCAATAAACCTAAGACAAGGTGTTCAACCTCATTAATTGTGGGGAAATGCAAACTAAGCCCACAATCAGAGTACTACCCCAACCAGAATCACCCAGTGACCACAGCTGAGAGGGCTGACCCTACGAAGTGTCCACACAGAAAAGGAGCCACAGAAATAGAATGCCGGAAGGAGTGTGAATTGGTACAACCAACCACTTTGAAAATGAGGTTGCTCTCACCTCCTATGACCTAGAAATTCCTCTCCAGAGTGCAAACTCACAGAAATATGTGCACATGTGCACCAAGAGACATGTCAAAGAATTTTTTTTTTTTTTACTGTTGATGTCATGACTTAGAAGACTAGCTTCAGAATCTAGGTAGCAACCAACATGCAGAGCAACTTGAAACAAATTATAACAATCCCCGTATGTGTCAACTTCTGGAAAAACATGGGGAAATAGCAGGTGAAATGTCACTGGATGTGATTAAGGAATTTTATATTGTAACATGTGGCACTCTCCCAAAAGGGACAGAGAATGGGCTCTGACCAAGGATAGTAGCTTAAGCAAGAGTAAGGAGGAGAATTCGCCAGTACCACTGCTGAAGAGCCTTGATGAATCTAAATCTTGTAAGACAAAGGACAATCTAAGTATTTCTCCATTGTCATGAAAATATTGTTGACTGGTGTTTTGAAAGTTGCTCATGTGTCTCTATTTTGCTATATAATGTTTTTTTGTTTTGTTTTTTAAATTTGTTTATTTATTTTTGGCTGTGTTGGGTCTTCGTTGCTGCGCGCGGGCTTTCTCTAGTTGCAGCGAGCAGGGGCAACCCTTTGTTGTGGTGCATGGGCTTCTCATTGCAGTGGCCTCTCCCGCTGCAGAGCACGGGCTCTAGGCGCACGGGCTCAGTACTTGTGGCGCTCGAGCTTAGCTGCTCCGTGGCATGTGGTATCTTCCCGGACCAGGGCTCGAACCTGTGTCCCCTGCATTGGCAGGCAGATTCTTAACCACTGTGCCACCAGGGAAGCCCCTATATAATGTTATAGTTACAATCCTAATCACAGACTCATTCAATTCCAGGCGGTATTCTTCTCTTTACGCTTGCTTCGTGGTGCTATCTGAAGCTCTGAGGAGCTAGACAAGCCGCAGGGCGATGGCTTGAGCACCCACACTTGGCCAATACGACCAGAAGTAGCCAACCACAAATCACATATCAACTAACAGATATCAACTACACTTCCTCTCTGCAAAGCTATTCCAGGCAGCAGGGGTGTCGTGGTGAATGAGACAGACAAGGTCCTGCCTCCAGTGAGCTTCAGTTCTAGTGGCGGAAGACAGGCAGTGAACACGGAGACATATAAACACAAAGAGTGTTTCACATACTGACGAGCGCAGTGAAGAACACAATGAAGTGACAGCACGACATGGCAAGGTGGTCAGGAGAGGCCTGCTGGGCAGGTGGTACTGGAGGTGGGCTCTCTTTTTTTTTAACTGAGGTATAATTGATATGGAACATTATATTAATTTCAGGTGTACAACAAAGCGATTCCATAATTGTATCTATTGTGAAATGATCAGCACAATGCGTCTAGCTAACGTCCATCACCACAGAGAGTTACAAATTTTTTTCTTGTGGTGAGAACTTTTAAGACCTACTCTCTTAGCAACTGTCAAACACACAACACAGCTTTATTTACTACAGTCCCACGCTGTACATGGCATCCCCAGCACTTCTCATCTTCTATAAGAAAAAGCCCCACGCCAGATTAGGGCGGATGAATTGCAAAGTGCTAAAGAGGGGCGGAGGATAGAATGTCGGTGGGAAAGGGAGCGGGGCACCTGAAGCCTCGAGGAGGAGCTTACACCAAAAAGAGCTGGCCTTATTTCTCCTTTGCGGAGATCCCCTGGGAACTCCCCTACGTGACACCCTCCCTTCAGGGTCACAACTGCCACCTCCAGCAGCCTGCCCACCTGCATCCTTGGTCAACAGCGGCATCTACCGGTCAGCAAAGAATTACAGCAACCGAGTTTTCCAGACGGAGGGAATGTTTCTAGATTACATTGTTTCCTTGTTTTGTTTTTTTGTTTTCAAAACACACACCCACAACCATATAGTTTCATGTTTAATGATAAAAACAACTTCAAAAAGAGAAACAAAATCTTAACAATATCAGAGAAATTTGCAATGACCATTCGTTGGCACTGATTCCTTGAGAATGTTAATTGGTTAATAAAAACACTGCTTTAAATAAATAGTGGCTTTAAAAATAGACACCACGCAAAATAAAATATAAATATAAACTTTGACCAGTAGTCCTACTTCTCAGAATCTATCCCTCGGCAAGAAAAGACACATGCGTAAAGTTATTCATTTCAGGACTTTTTGTAATAGCAAAAAAAAAAACTGGAAACAACCCAAATGTCTATCAATAGGGGACCAGTCAAATTATGATACGTCTACTGATGGGACACTTTGCGGCTGTAAAAGGGAATGATGAACACCTCTGTGTCCTAGTACAGAATGAACTCCAGGACATAGTAAATGACAAAAAGTGCATTAGAGTGTATAACCAGGGTCTTTAAAATAGAAGTAATTAAATGAGGTCATCGGGGTGGGCCCTAATCCAATCTAACAGATGTCCTTATAAGAAGGAGATTAGGGCACAGACATGGACAGAGGGACAAACGCTGTGAGGACACACGGAGGAGGTGGCCGTCTACACGCCCAGGAGAGAGGCTCCAGGAGGGACCAGCCCTGCTGCAACTGGATCTCCGACTGTAAGGGAATAGTTTCTGTGGTTTAAGCTCCTTAGCCTGTCATACTTTGTTACGGCAGCCCAAGCAAACTAATACAGTGCTCAAACAACTGGACGGCCATTTGCAAATCATCTCCAAATAAACCTTGACCTTTATCTCATACCACATACAAAACTTTACTTGACATTGAAACGTAAGAGCTGAGAGTATAAAGAAATCATAGGACAAAACCTTAGTGATCTTATGTTAGGCAATGATTTTCTAAACACAATACAGAAAGCAAGAAATGTTTTAAAAGTCAATCTACTGGATGTCACTGAAAATTTTAAAACTTTTGCTCTTTTAAAGGCAATGTTATGAAAATTACAAGGCAAACCACAGGAGCTGTCATTCAAGGGACAGAGTCTTTCCGTCCAGCCTAGTGAAGGAGCTGCAGAGCCCTGCCACACAACCACATGCACACAGCTCACAACAATGCACTGTACACTTCAGATGGCAACAGGGCAACAGTATGTGTTTCTTACCACAATTTTTTAAAAGGCAACCTACAGTCTAAGTGAAAATGTTTACAAAATATCCAACAAAACACCTGTACCTGCATTATATAAGGAACTCTTACAACTCTTAATAAGGAAACAATAAACTCGATTAAAAACTGAGGAAAAGATTCAAGACACGTTATCAGAAAAGATATGTGGATGGCATATACAAACATGAACTAAAACCACAATGACATGTCACTGCACACCCAACAGAACGACTAAAACTTCACAACTGACCACACCAAGGGTCAGCAACGAAGTGGGACTCTTGATACACTGCTGGTGGGGATGTAAAATGGTACAACCACTTGGGAAAACAGTTTGGCTATTTCTTAAAAATTAAACACACACCTCACATATGACCCAGGAATTTACTCAAAAGAAACAAAAGCATATGTCCACGAAAAGACAGGTTTAACCCTAACCCTAACCCAAATGTTCACAGCAGGTTTATTTGTAATAGCCAAGAACTGGAAACAATCCAAAGGTCCACCAACAGGTGAATGCAGCAACAAGCTGTGGTCTTGAAGGGACTACTGACCCAAGCAACAACCTGGATGAACTGCAGCATGATTATGCTGAGTGAAGGACCTCTGACAAAGAAAGTACAAAACAACTACAGGAGTGACCGAAGGCAGATCAGTCATTGCCTGGGACCTGGGGGTGCAGGAGAGAGAAGGCCAAGCCAGATTACAAAGAGGCAGGTGGAGACTGGGGGGCGGTGGTTACTCAGCATCCTAACTGTGGCAATGGCTTCACAGGTGTGTGCACGTACATCCAAACTCATCGAATGTACGCTTAAATACATCAGCTTACTGTATGTCCATTATACCTCAATAAAACTGTTTTTAAAAGGGTGGCTAGGGCTTCCCTGGTGGCGCAGTGGTTGAGAATCTGCCTGCCAATGCAGGGAACATGGGTTCGAGCCCTGGTCTGGGAAGATCCCACATGCTGCGGAGCAACTAGGCCCGTGAGCCACAACTACTGAGCCTGTGCGTCTGGAGCCTGTGCTCCGCAACAAGAGAGGCCGCGATAGTGAGAGGCCCATGCACCGCGATGAAGAGTGGCCCCCGCTTGCCACAACTAGAGAAAGCCCTAGCACAGAAACAAAGACCCAATACAGCCAAAAATAAATTAAAAAAAAAAAAAAAAAAAAGTGTGGCTAAAAAAAAAAGACACCACAAAGGTTGAAAAGACAAAGCACAAACTGGGATAAAATACTTGTAACACATATAACCAACAAAGGATTAGGAATATAAAAAGGGATAGGGAATTTATAAAGAACTCCTACAAATCAGTAAGAAAAAGAAACCACACTATGGAAATCTGGTAAAAGATACGGACATTTCACAAAGGGAAAACATGACAGGATGCTCACCTTCATTCATTAGTCATGATCTACAAATTAAAACCACAAGGAAGCACATCACACCCACCGGATGGGAGGAAACAGACCCCGCACGACACCAAGGTGTCGGTGAACATCCACAGCGATGCACGCGGAACACGCACACAGGGAAGCATCATGCGTAAGGCCGACCCGCGAGCGCTCCAGGGCTGCGTCACACCGTGCACAGGCACCAGAAATGTCCACAGCAACCAATCTGTATAATAAGCAAAGGCTGGAAATAACCTACATGCCCAGCAGTAAAGGACAAATTGTGGCTTGTTCATAAAACGAAATACTACGCAGCAGTGAAAACAGACACAGCTGTATGTTTCAACATAAATGAATCTCAGAAAGAGTGCTGAGCAAAGATTCAATTTGCAGAATACATACTGTGCAATCCTATTTCCACTAAGTACAAACACAGGCAAAAGCAAACAAAATGTTGTGTAGAAGGATATTAAGTGATAGAACTATAAAGAAAAAGAAAAGAACAAGTCACACAAAATTCGGTGGTGGTAACTCCTGGTGGGGGTGGGAAGGAGCACAAACCAGACTGCTCAGTTCCTGCTAACGTCCTACTTCTTAGGCTGGTGTCACAGGTACAGGTGTTCATTTCACTATGTCATCTGCAAGTACACCTTTTATATCCTTTACATACATAACATACTTTACAATAAAGGATGCTTTAAAAAACTAAAACGGGTTAATGACAGGGAAGGATGACAGTAATGGGAAGGACAGGCTGAGTCTGGTGGTTCAGAGAAGGTGTCTCCAGGGGAGCAGGGCGAGGAAGGGCCGACACCCCAAGAGGAGTGCGCTGCTGCAGCCACCAAGTGGGGCTGGGGAGACGCGCCGGGGCGCAGGGGTCAGTGAGGTCAGAGGCCAGAGAAGGGCCGGAGCACACAGAGCCTGAGAAGTCACTGCAAGGGCTTCTGGACAGAGCGACCCGATCTGACTTTGCTGTGCTGAGAACCGAGCCAAGCGGGGCAAGAGAGAAGCAGACCGCCGTCAGGGCTGGGCTGCAGTTACCCAGGCCGGAGGCGAGTGGCCTGAGCCAGCACTGGACTCCGCATAAACGAATAAAGTCTGAAGGCAGGTCAACAGGTTACACTTGGATACAGAAGAAAGTGAGTCCTCAAAAGACCAATCTAAGGTTTTGAGCCCAAACGGCTGGAAGAATGAGGCCGCCACTGAGACAGGCAAGGCTGTGGGACAACAACGAAGCAGGAGCACAGCGGCTCGGCGCCACACCTGTAAGTTCGGGGTTCCTACTAGACACTGTACTGGGTTGAACAGTGTCCCCCAGAACCTGTGAAAATAACCTTATTTGGAAACGGGGGCTGTGCAGATGTAATCAAGTTAAAACGAGATCACGCTGGATTAGGATGAGCCCTAAACCAGTGACTGGTGTCTTTATCAGAGGGAAGATGACCACGGGAAGACAGGGGCAGGGACGGGAGTTCTGCTACCACTAGCCACGGAGCACCGTGGGCTGCCAGCAATGCCCAGAAGCTGGCAGAGGCAAGGAAGGATCCTTCCTAGAGCCTCTGCAGGGCGCCTGGCCCTGCCAACACCTTGATTTGGGACTTCCGGCCTCCAGAGCTGCGAGAGGATACATTTCTGTTGTGTTGTGCTACTCTGTTATGGCAGCCCTGGCAACTAATACCTAAGTCCATCTCTGATACTCCTAGAAAAGGCTAGATGAATGCATGAAGATAAAACACATAAAACATGGAGAAAAGATATCGGTTTAAGACACCTTGTTTCTTTTCCTGTCTTTCCTTTTTTCTGGTTGTAAGAACCTGGGCAAATCATTTTGTCTGTTATTCAATTTCCTATAAAATTTGTAAAATTAGGGGCCTGAATGGAATCATATCCAAGGTCCTACCACCTCTGAGTTTCTGCAGCTCTGTGACTATTCCAAATACAAGACAGGGGGCCTGAACCCCATCCAAATCTACCTAAACCCATTCCGCACAGAAGTTGCTTCTGTAAAGCCTACCTTTCTACTGGATGTGCCGCCTTAGAATGTGGTAGGAGGGCAAACCAGATGCTAAGACACAAAAGACAAGAATCACTAAGTGGGATTTTATCATGTTCCTAAGATACCGCATCAACAACCCCCGTCCCCAGCAACACAATGGAGTCATTTTCTACGGCTGATGTGACGATGACCACAAACTCAGTGGCTGAAAGCAACACCCACTGATGATCTCGCGGCTTCCGTGTGTCAGAGCCTGGGCACCGCACAGGCCACTTGGTTCTCTGCCGAGAGCCTCACAAGGCTGCCGCCCCAAGTTCATTCAGAGGGTTGGCAGAATCCTGCTCCCTGCAGCTGCAGGACCGAGGCTCCAGGGCCCTCACCGCTGTCAGCCGGGGTCATTCTCAGATTCTAGAAGCCACCGTGTTCCTCAGCTCCTGGCCCAGCCACGGCAGGGGGTGCTCCTCCTGCGCTGGGTCTCCTGCCTCCCCTCTCCTGTCTCCTCTCCCGTCTGGGGGCCTCGCGTGACAATGGGGCTCCACCTCCATAACCCAGGACACTCTCCCCATCTTAATGTCAGCTCGTTAGTTATCTGTAAACAACATCTCCAAAGTCCCTTCACACGGTGCCCAGGTCAGTGTCTGATTGAGTAACCGGGGTACGGGAGTCTTGGGGAGACACCTGTAGAGCTCTGTCTGCGACACACTCCAAAATGTCGTATATTTACACATAAAAACACACACAATACGCTTCTGTGACACAGCTTTGGAAGTCAACTGCTATTTACGTTTTATTACTACAAATTGACAACATGGTTGAGATACTGGATGGGACTTTTGTAAGCACAGAAAAGGGGAAAATATTAGGAAATACAAGTTCAACAATGCAAAGACCGGGCTGAAGCAGTCACCTAAATTCCCCATGCAGGGGTTTAACAGAGTCCTTCTCTACAGAAACGAGAAAATAGTACCTGCTGGCAGTCTAGAAACAGGGCCAAATAAACTACAACAGATGCAGCGACACAGACCAGGATGGCAGGAAATGGCACGTGTCCCCAAACATCTGACCCCCAGCCAGGTTTCCCATGAGGAGACAGAGGCAACGGCCCCCACCTCCAACCCTCTGTTCAGGGGGAACCATCTCTTCCCCCACTCTGCCCCCCGAAGTCTCCCCTAAATATACATTCTTACTTTAGAGAACACTAGATGGTGAGCGTTATCTAACCATTTATTTTAAGGAGCCTGCATCTGCAACTCTGTGGTTTGCTCTAGCCAAACACTGACACCCGCTGCGCAGTGCCGCCAAGATGGTTTAGGAAACTCAGCTGCGTGCGTATTTACCAGTTAGCTTTACGACATTCGTTATTTTAGTTTATGTTCCAGTTTCTTCGGAAAGTGTCCTCAGTGTAATGACAAAAGGAACAGCTCACGCTGCGGAGAGCCAGCTGTCAGGTACCTGGCTAAGCACCATCTCCACAGACGCGGAGAGGCAGAGGGCGACGTCCGAGGTCAAGGTCCACAGCTAACAAGCAGAGGCAGGTGTGAACCCCCAGCAGGCTCCCGCCCACCTTGCGCTCAGCAAACACAAGGGCATCCATCCCCGGCTTCTCACAGCGACTCCTCCAAGGGAGCCTCCGCTGTAAAAGGGAGAACACGCTTCTCACTTCTCCCTTTGCTTTCCCCAAACATCAGAAAATTCTGCGGGCTAAGAAAGCACGAAGGAGGCTTTTGCAACGCTACCCGGGAAGAATGGCAGGTGGCACTGTCCAAAAACCCTGTTCCCTCGTTAAAGAGAAAACCCAAATCTGACCTTTCGCCTCCGCCTCATCAGTACGCGCTTCCCCTCCTAGGACGCTTCCCGCAACTTCTCACTAGGCCGGTGAGCCGTCTCTCCGCCCGGCCCGCCGGCGTCCGCGAGGCTGGGTCGGGGAGCCCTCCGGTTACTGGCACAGCCGGAGCCCAGGGTCCCCAGACCAGCGCCGCGCCGGCTTCTCCCCGCCGGGGGTCGCGGGCGGTCCCCGGCGACCGCACGAAACCCGCCCCGACGGCGCACAGACGGGCCGGGCTCGGCGGCGGACCGAGTCCACGCCCCGTACCCGAACGTCGGGGCGGCCGCCAGCAGCGGGCGGGAGGGGGCGCGGGGCCCGGCGGGGGGCCGAGGGGCGGCGCGCGGCCCCGGACTCACGTTTGTATTCGGCCATCAGCCTCTTGAGCGCCGTCCCCGCCATCTTCCGGGCAACAGCTGCGCCGTCGGCCTCGCCTCCTCAGCGCTCCTCCCTCCCGCCCGAAGCCAGGGCCGCTTCCGGGTCGCCGCGGGGGCACAGGAGCCCTTCCGGGACGCAAGGCGCGTGCGCTGTGGGCGGGGCGCGTGCGCTGTGGGCGGGGCGGGGCCCTAAGCCGCTTTGTGGGGTCAACGCCGCTTCCGGGGATCCGGATTCCGGTAGGGAACTCTGCAGAAGATCCTGGAGCAGCGAGTGCCTCCAGAGTGTGTGTGAACCGCCTGTTCCGGCCTCTTGGCCTCAGGGCGGCCCCGACGGCGGGGACGGGGATGGAGGATCGTGGACAGAGGATGGAGACGGCGGGGAGGGCGGACGAGGGGGGCGGTGGGCAGGGCTGGCCACTCGCGGGCCGGATGAGCAGATGTCGTTCAGACTATTTGCTGAAGGTACACCGTGGACCGTGTCGGGGCTCCCTCGCTGTCACCCGTGCAGTTCAGAGGAGGCGACTTTCAGGCCCAGCTGCAGTAAGAGCGAGAATCCACGCGCAACACATTTGGTGCCCCGGTGGCTACCCTCGCAACGCTTTAGGTTTGAAAAAGTGAGATTGGCGATTGTGGCGGTTTTATGCCGTGTCGGTGTGGTTCTGGATTCCACTCGGCCAAGAGAGGAGCTTTGGGAGCTCGAGGAGGGAGCAGAGCAGCGGCCAGACCTCCCCCACCCCAGGTGTGGATGGGCTCCCCTCCCAACCGCCAGCCTGCTGACCAGCAGCTCCCAGAGGCAGCGGGTCCAGACTTCCCCACGGCCCCCTTGGCAGTCCCCCAGGCCACTGCTTCAGGAGGCTAGCAAGGGGCTGTCATCTTCCTCAGGCCATACATCCCCCCCCACCCCCCGCCCCCGCTGCTGCTCTGGCTTCTCCACTGAGTAATGTGCATCGGATAACTAGACGGGCGAGTCTTTTTTTTTCCGTAACATTCATGGTGGTTCTACTGACTGGCCCACTGATCTGTTGATCTGTTTATGCCTCTTAGAACCCCATTCTTACTTCAGAGAAAGTCAGCACCTTTAGTGCTTTGTGGCAAGGATATATGCACCTTTTAAAAAAGAAAAGTTTTTATCTTCACAACACATATCCAACGTACTCCTCTATAGAATTTCTACGTAATGTCCTGTATAATTTTCTAGCATAGTACACAACTTATCTGTCTCCTGTAACCAGAAACACGTCCCATGAGGGCAGGGTGCTCTTGTCTCATGTGTTCCTGGATGCAGCCTCAGTACCTGGACGTGGCAGGAGGTATCTGTCGAGTTCAATAAAATCAAACAATTCGCACAAACCTCACAATGGTGCATATTTTGCAGTAGAGGTGTCACAAAAATTCAGTCTGACACTGTCTTTTCAAATGACCATGGTGATTTATAGAAACAACACAGTACTTTTAGACAGTTCCAAAGAGTAATGGATTTGCACAAATACTCATGAGGTTTCCTTCTCCTGTTCAAGTAGTTGCCCTCTCTGCGATCAAACCACACCCCACTCCCCCCAGCTGGTCAGGGGTCAGAGGGTGTGGTTCCCATGGAGATGAAAGGAAACTCCACTTGGCCACCTAAAGGAAGTGTGGGTGATGAAAAGCATTGTCATCAACGTTACGACGCTCAGACAACAGCGCCTGTCAGATGCAGGGTGTTTTCTTAACTGCGTCCACGTCTGTGTCACTGCTGTCTTTGTGACATCATTTTCCTGTTGTAGAGCAGTGTGTGTATTCACAGCTTGTACCAGGATTAGTTTCAAGTGACAAAAACCCAAAATATGAGATGCTCAACGTAACAGAAGGCTCTCACCTCACTGTGGCTGGTGGGACGGCCTCGCCTTCAGGGAAGCGGGCCCCCTCCGCACGTCTTCTCTGAGATTCAAGTGTAACTGGGCACCCTGTATTTTATTCACTCAATCTGGCAACTCTTTGCTCGGTCAGTCGGTCCTGGTATCCCCAGGGTTCTCAGTAGCAGGTGTGTGGTATCAATACTTAGAGGCTTTGGCCCACTGGACAGGCCAGCAAGTTCAGAATAAACTAGTTTCTTTGGGAACTGAAGTTCTGAGGTACAAAAAGGATCTGCTTTTTGCAGTTCCTTTCCATGAAGCTGTGTCTCGTGGCAGAGCCAATATTAACACATGCTTCCCCACCTGTGCCCTGCAGCACAGCCAGGCTGGCACCGCCCGTGTGCCTGGAACTGAGGGGTCCTGGGACGTGGGACTTGTGGTACCGAAACTGAGAAAGTGCCAGCTGGGACCAAGGGCACCAATAACAGCATCAATAGGGCCTGTCTCCTACTGAAGCATCAATTTAACCCAAAGATTCTGGGAGTTGGGTTTAGGTAACAATATTTTAAAAACACTGGTGTCAACAGATTATTCCGAATGCACAATCTGCATACATTTCTAAGATAAAAGACAACCTCCAGGACATTGCCTGCTCTTCGGTCAGGCAGCACTGCTCTAAGGCTCCCAAGGAAACAGCGCTGCTCCTAACCTAAGGCACCCTGACGTGTCCCTCTCGGCACAAGTGCAGGGGCTGCCCTGCTGGGCTTCACCACCCGCCGCAGCATCTGGCAAATGACCCAATCCCTGTGCTGTGCCTTTACCCACCTCCTGCTGCTGCTGTAAGCGAATCAAGTGCTCCACTGCCCGGCTGCCCTTGAGCTTTCAAACTCGTGCTCACCTCACCCAATGCACCCACGCCTGGTGCTGTCACAGCGTAGCACGCAGGGAAGTTCTCAAATTAGTGCCAACTCACTTCCGTTTCAAACAGATGAGTGAGTAGGTTGTCAACTGCACCAAGGAAAAGTCTTATACTCAAACACCAAAAATATCGAGAAGCCCAGAGTAACGGCGACCCTCCACCCAGGACGCCCAGGAGAGGAAGGAGGAGAGTTCTGAGGGTGAGGGGGTGGCCTCGGCAGGAGACGCCACCCGCCTGGGAAGCCTGCGCGGGTGCAGGAGGGGGGCAGCGGTGAACCGGCCTTTAGATCAAAGTCTGAGTGGCCTCGCTGGAGGGTTGCTGCAAATACTGAATGTGACACAGTGCCCAAGCTCCAAACGCAGTATTGAATACAAGCCGAGAGACAGAATACCAAACTATATTTACTGTTGGCAGTAGTAAAGGACAACAAATAATGTACAAACGGGAATAAACACAACAGAGCCAGCAGACATCCCACCCGTGCCCGAAGAGCAAAATACAAAGGAAAAGCAGACATCTTCAGTGAGATGCCAGCCAAACAAGAGATGACGGTGGTTGTGCTGCCCAGGTGACCCGAACAAGCAGTGCCGGGCCATCCGGCGGCAGTGGGTCCACACACAAGGGCAACAGGACAACTATCGGAGTTTAACCGGGACAGACCCCAAATGCTTCACAGAACTGAAATCACATGTAACACGTAAACTCCATACCAACTTGGGGAGCAGAGCACAGCTCATGGGGAGAACCTGGAGCCGTCTTTCACATCACAACCACATAACCTGGAGCCGCCATAACCACATTTTGAAGCAGCTCTTTTACACAAAAACGTTAACTGCAAAACAGCAATACTCAATCTTCCTTTTTTATATACAGACCATCGTTATTCATCAGAAGCAAATACTGGAAGAAATCTGAGGCCCCGGCACTATTACCAGGTGAGACATGTGGGAATTACTTCTTCCCTGTTAAGGAAAGGGGAAAAGCCAATTTTCACTGCACCTGAACAGCATGACTGGCCATGGGTGGTGATGGGTCCTAGGCCCCAGGCCCCATACGGGGCCACATTACTGAAGAACTTCTTACCTTTTAAGAAACATTCCAGTATTTTCCCTTCAACTTTACTATATTCTGACAAAGCTTACACTTGTAATATTTAGCATTAAAAAAAACCTGTGCCAGCGAGAAACAGTAAGTGAAAGTTTGTCTCCCATCCCGACTGTGTCCCCAAAACTCACCCCAAAGAAACACCCCCAGAGCAGTGACGTGAGTTCTCTACACGACTGGAATGGGTAGGGGCCAATAGCTGGGGTAAGAGCCCCACCTAGATGGAAAGTGGGCACTCGGGCCACAAGTTTGGGGGAAATGTCATAGGAGGGAGAAAAAACAAAAATGAAAGTAAAAACAAAACCAAAACCCCTCGCCATGCATTTTTCCCAAACAGAGGTACCGGGGTGATGGGCTGGGGGAAGCCGTGGACATCCCCGCGGCCGCACTCAAGTACGTCAGAGAGCAAAGTCCTTCTGGGGAATGTCCTCGGTGTCTGAGCCTCCCTGGGGTGGGCATGGTCACACCTTCACTGTTCAATAGCGAACACGAGCGCAGTGACACGAGGGGACGGTGGCTCTAGAGGCTGCACCGCAGAGGCAGCTGGCCGCCCCGGACCCCCCCGTCTGCTGCTGGAACACGTCGATGGTGTCCTCGTCCTCCATCTCCAGCTGCAGGCACAGAGGGGGCGGTGAGTATCCTCACATCACAGGAAGGGCTCCCACCCCGCTGGGCACCAGGGTCTCGGAGCTGCCCCCGCCCACGCCAGGGACACCACCCTGAGGTGCCTGAGCCCCGAGCTGCCCTCGGTGGGCACCCGGGGACAGAGGCTGAGCTGTAAATTTCCAACAAGCCCGCTTATTCCCCAAGCTTCCCCTAACAAAGAAACGGTCAACATTAGGGGCTTGACCTGATAGAAACACTAAGTCCTGTTACAAATAAACAAGTGTCTATAAAGTTTTACTGAAAAGTACAAACTGGCTAACGTTGCAGACCCAGTGCCCAGGCTGCAAGTGGGTGGTGACCGCATGTGCCCGGCTCGCCCAGAGCCTGGAGACGGCGGCGGGGATGACCAGGCCCAGGCCTTGTCCCTGTCTCTGGAGCACCTCTGCCGAGCACCCAGCCCTCCTACTCCTTCTCCCAACACACAAGAGGCTGACAAAGGACGTTTTCCTCATTCGAAAACTGAACCTCAAAATTACAAAATCAAATGATCTAATAATTAAAGCCATTAAGAAAATGTAGGGACTTCCCTGGAGGTCCAGTGGTTAGGACTCCACGCTTCCACTGCAGGGGGCACAGGTTCAATCCCTGGTCAGGGAACTGAGACCCCACATGCCGCAGAGCACAGCCAAAAAAAATTTTTTTTTAATAAATAAAGAGAAGGTAAGGTGGGTATTCCCTGGTGGTCCAGCGGTTAGGACTCTGCAAGTCCACTGCCGAGGGCCCAGGTTTGGGGAACTAGAATCCCGCAAGCCACTTGGTGCGGCCAAGAAAAAAAGAAAGAAAGAAAATGTAAGGTATTCTTTCTATGTGAGAAGCAATCGGTGACTCTCAAATGCAAGTATTCCAAATGGCAGTTATGAAATGCAGATCGGAAGAAGCCCTCAAGTATAGACAGGGTTGGCTTTCCTACCTGTGCTGGGGTGTCTGTTTCATTAATTGGTTGTCCATCAAACCTGAATCGAATCTGTCTCATTGACAAGCCCTGAAAATAAAAAGCAATCATCATTAAACATTTTCAGCTAACACATTAATTCAAAAAGAATCACACATTTACGTGGAAACACCAGATTTCTGAATATACAGATTTACGACGCAGTTGACTACGAAGTCTCACCAGTGGGGCTGCAATCTAGCTCACGTGATGCCCCCAGAACCACCTTTCAGACATTGCCGTTCTAGCACCTTCTAGCTCCTGGGGCTCCTCCCTCATCCATCCCTCTCGCTTCCCTCCAGGCGCTGAGCAGAATTTCGACACCGTTGGCACCATCACTTCCTCCCCTTTAAACAATTCTCAGCAATAGGTCGGGCGACCCTGAGGCATGTGACGAGCAGCCTGCCTGAAGCTGGGAAGCGGCCCTTCTGCCTCCCGAGGGAACAGCTGGACGTGGTCGGGGGCACGGCTAGTTCCTCAGGACAGACAGGACTAAAACACCCATCTCTGCTCCCTCCTGAAACCTACTGCTGTGACATACAGAAACAAAAAAAGGCATAAACAAGGACAAAGAAAACAGGAGAGGGGCCAGGCCAGCAGACACAGGGCGTCACCTCCGGGCTGGAAGCTACAGGGCTGTGGACCCCAGACCCCAAGGTCAGGATGCGGTGCACTGGGGGGCAGGAGGGCGGACAACAAGAGTCCCGAGAAGGGCAGGGGCCGGGCACACAGGTGTAAGAGGCAGCAATGCAGCCGATTTGGGATGACTGCTGGAAAGTCCATATCCGACTCCCAAAGCAGGGCCCCCAGCCCCAAGGTCGGGCACCGTCCCTCCCACAGGCAGAAGGTCCCCATTGTGGAGAGGTGGACTCAGAGCCCTGGGCTGGGGACACAGGCACAAACGGGGCAGCGACAGGTGGCCAGCGGAGGCAGGCGAGTGACGGCCAGTACACCCGGCGCCCCGCCGGGCTGCTCCTCCCGGCCGCCGCGCTCCCAGGTGGGAGCCTGGGGGCCACTCCGGGGAGACTTAAAGACTCACAGATTGCAACACTGGGACCCCCACAGAACACCCACCCGGGCAGGCCACCCCGCGACGACACGCGGGCCCCGTCCACACACCAGGTGTGCAGCTTTCCACCAGCTTTTCAGTGCTTCATGCTTAAATACGAGCCGTCACCCAGGGAGAGAGAGCAGTTAAAGAAAGACCAATGTGTGAGGGGTCAAAGCAAAGAAGAAAAAAAGGGATGAGGAGGGCACAGCGGGAGGAAGGATCAGAGGACTCCGGGACACGCGCGCACACGCGCACTCAAAGATGCGCACAGAGACACAGCCACGCACACACGCACACACTCACACGCACGTGTACACACGCGCGCACACACACGCACTCAAAGATGCACACAGAGACACAGCCGCGCACACACACACACGCACTCAAAGATGCGCAGAGACACAGTCACGCACACACGTACGCGTACACACGCGTGCACACACACGCACTCAAAGATGTGCACAGAGACACAGCCGCGCGCACAGGCACGCGTACACATGCACGCGCACACACACGCACTCAAAGATGCGCACAGAGACACAGCCGCGCGCACAGGCACGCGTACACATGCACGCGCACACACATGCACTCAAAGATGCGCACAGACACAGGCGCGCGCACACACACGCGTACACACACGTACACATGTGCGTACACACTCGTACACATGCGTGCGCGCACACACATACGCACTCGTATACACGCGCACATAGATGCATACACACACCTGAAGCTCTTAGGGAGACAGAAAACAACAGAAAGTTCCCCCGGGGAAAAAGGAGCCTCAGAAAACGGGAAAGAACAAGAACTTTTAAAAATCAGAAATCATGACAGAAACAAGACCGTCCATAAAAAGTGGGAACACGGGAGTTGAGAAAACCTCCCAGAACAGAGACCAATAGCAACAAAACGCAATGCACGATGGGAGGAAATGATCCAACTGAACACACGTGGAGCAGGTAACTGCAAGCCGGATGGGAATTCCAGTGGAGAGGGACACAAATTACCAAAGAACTAACAGAAGGTCTAGTTCCTGAACTAAAATGAGTTTCTAGACCGAAAAGGCCCAGAACGTGCCCAGAAGAGTAAATGGTAAAACTGCCTCAAATCACGAAAACAAGGTCCCAAAAGCTATCAGAGATAAACCAAGCCGCAAACAGAGGAGAGAAAATCAGAATGCCATTGAACTTTCCACACCAGCGTTGGAAACTAGACGAAAATGATGCAATAGCTCCAAGAAAAGAAAACTGCAACCTATGTGCACTCAAACATTCAAGCGTGAAGGTTTATAAAGCAAATCACTTTCCGACGTGCAGTATTTTGCAGTATTTTTCATACCCTTTCTGAGCAAGATACTGGAAGATATGCTCCATCAAAACAGGGGAAGAAGATTAATCCAGAACATACACAGGAGGCGGCTCTGGGATGATGGCTGAGCAGCAGTTCAGGTGGGGCAGGGGGGGAGGGGCCCTGGGAGGGACGAAGGGAAAGCAAAAGACCCAGGAACATGGGGGACGGTGCAGCACGGCGGGAAATTCAGGGCATAAATTAACAATGGGCCCCCAGAAAATGACACACACAACCACCACCAGACCAGGAGAAACAGGACTCAGACAAGAGCCGGAAATCTTCACAGGCTGCTGTGTGGCTCAGGGCTGGCGCTGCCCCAGTCAGGACAGAAGCAGGAGATTCCAGAGCGACGGTCTGGAGTCCAGGGAAGGAGCTGTGTGCAAGCGTGGGTGGTGGATGTACGGTTGGCGGGCCAGACCTGAAGTCCCACCTTTCACAGGCGAAAAAATCTCCAAAATCAAAAAACGTGAAGCAATAGAAGCACAAGCATATTTACCAAAGAAAAGTGAAAAAAAAAGTTGGAGTTGAAGGTGATCTCCTCTGAGGAACAAGGTCTAAAAAGTGGGGAGAAAAAGAGTTAGGAATGGAGATTTTGTAGGGTGTTTTTAATAATAACAACAGAAAGCCCAAGGCAAGGATTTATCAAAGCCAAGAACGGAAACTAACAAAGGTCCAGTATTTCCGAAGTATCCTGAGAAAAGCTGCCTCACCTGAAAGGACGGGCTCGGTGGGAGAGACCGGCAGGAGCATCAGAGAGCACAGGGGACCGAGGGGCCCAAGGGCACAGTCACGCTCACACGTAACACACGCGCCACACTCCGGGCGGTCAGTCTCTCTGGTCACTGTGGGAGGGCATACGAGCATCGGCTCCTTATTTTGAAATGTAGTAAACAAAGGGCAAGAACCAAGCATCGTCTGGAAACCGAACTGTGCCAAGGGCAGTGGCTCCACAGACGCAAAGGTGGAGGGATGGAATCCCAGGCGAAGCCACCACTCTGATTCCAACAGCGCCACAAAGAGATCGCCAGACATCCACCCCTGACCGGGGACAACCGTGTGGCTGAAGAGGGAGTGACCGGCCAGCCTGGAGGGGAGCGCCTCCGGGGGAGGTGTGCACACACACAGACACACAGGCACGCGCACACACTCCGGGACCCCTCCCCACACCTGGCGCTCGCAGTAGGCCTTCATCAGCTTGCTGAGCGGCGTGTGCCTCTTGATCTTGAACTGGACGACGGAGCCGTCCTGCCCGGCCACCTTCAGGTTGATGTGGTCATTCTCCGTCTTCACTCCCTCCTGCAAAGAGACATGAATCTCGGCCTCCAGCCCGTCGCCCCACAAACACCACTTTAAAGGCAAGTGTTTGCGTGGCTGCTGGTCTTTCTTTAAGTCTTAAAACCAAGCTACTTCTTAAAACTCCCCAGCAATTCAGTCACTCGTGTGAGTGTTTGATTTCTACACAGAACTTATTTTTAACTTCTACTTGCTGAGTCAGGAAATGCCCTGCCAATCTAGTGTTTCCACAGACTGTCAATTCAAGGGGGAAAATCTGCTCAATAGATCCAGAAAACAATGGAGAGAAAATCCATCTTTGTTCTAAGATCACTCTCATGAGACTAGGAACCGCACATATGCACAGGTGATTTATACTTACGCACGCGGGTGAATGAGACCAAACGACAGACGTTTCCGGCCGGGAAAGCGGGTTGCAAGTGGCTTGGGGTCCAGATGGCCCGCAGCTTCCCTGCTCGCCACCCAGGGAGGGCCACCCTCAAGTCCGTTCCGTGCCACCAGTCCCACCTGGACGGGGTCACCGCCATATTCTATCCTGACATGATCCCGTAGCGGGGGTCTCTGGCCCCTGGAAACTACTGGAAGTTGATGCAAGAAGCTCGTGCTCAGAGCAGAGGCTCAGCCTGAGAGCACCGCTGGGGAAGACAGGAGTTGTTTATTTTTTAACAAAATGATGAAGCTGACCCCTGAGTCAACCTGCAGACGAGCTTGGATGGAGACCAAAGCGGGTTTGTACGCTGTCCAGCCACGTGCTCTCGTCCTCCTCCTGAGGCTCCGGCAGGTCCGGCCGCCGCGGGCTCTCTGCCCCTTCCCTGCTGCTTCCCCTTCCTCCCCCGGGACCCGCTCCCCGCCGCCTCCCTGCCTCACGGAGGGGGAGAGGAAAGGAGGCCACTCAGCACTCTGGCCCCTGGAGACCCCAGTAGGGGAGCTCGGGCTGGCCCGAGAAGCGGCCCCAGGAGGCGAGGCTCCAGCAAGGGGCCTCCTCTGATGGAGCTGGGGCCCCAGGATCACTCCCCAGAGACTGAGGATGCAGCTGCTTTTCCTTTTTTTCAAATAAAGGTTTTATTTTGGAATAATCTTACATTTCCAGAAAAGTTGCAATACCGAGGCACAGTGCACTCCTACACCAGCCCCGCCCGTGTTAACATCTCACGTATGGCAGTGCCCATCACACCCAAGAAACCAACACTGGCGCACCGCTGGCAACGGAACTGCAAGCTCTTTTGTATTTCACCAGGTTTTCCACTAATACCCTTTTTCTGTTCCAGGATCCAATCCAGGGTACCACCTTGCATTTACAGGTAAGATTTCTTTTCCATTTATTCATCGTGTTAAAATGCACATAAAATTTACCACCTTAACCATTTTCAAGCGTACAGTTCAGTAGTATAAAATACAACCATTGCCACCATCCACCTCTCAACTCTTTTCATCTTGTAAAACCGAAACTCTGTCCCCACCGAACACTAACTCCTCCCCCTCCAGCCCCTGGCCCCCACCGTTCTTCTGCCCCTATGAGTCTGACTCCCCCAGGGACCTCCTGTAAGTGGAATCACACAGTATTTGTCCTTTTGTGACTGGCTTATGTCACTCAGCATAATAATGTCTTCAAGGTTCATCCCTGTTGTAGCATGTGTTTAGGAAATCCTAAAATGATTTCCTTCCTTTTCAGGCCCGAATAATATGCTGTTGTATGCATAGACCAAGTTTTGCTTATCCATTCATCCATGGACCAACTGACACTTGGGTTCTTCCACAATTTTAGCTATTGTGAGTAATACTGCTATGAACATCGGTGCACAAATATCTCTTTGAGGCCCTGCTTTCAATCATTTTGGGTCTATACCCAGAAGCAGAGCTGCTGGATCATATGGTAATTCTACTTTTAACTTTCTGAGGAATTCCCATACTCTCTTCCACAGCAGCTGCACCATTCTACATTCCCACCACCAATTCCAACTTCTCCTCGCCAGCACTTGTCGTTTTCTCTTTTGTTTTTTGAAAGCAGCAATCCTAATGGGTGAGGTGATATCTCACTGTAGTTTTGATTTGCATTTCCCTGATAATCAAGTGATGTTGAGCATCTTTGCATGGGCTTCTTGGCCATTTGTATGTCTTCTTCGGAGAAATGTCTATTCAAGTTTTTTTGCTCATTTCTGAATCAGGTTGCTTATTTCTTGTTGTTGAGCTTTAGGAGTTCTCTATATATTCTGGATACTGATCCTTTATCAGATATACGATGTGGAAGGAAAATCAAAATGGAGTCAGTGTTGCTCAGAGAGCCTCTCTAACGGAGCCAGGAGGCCACTGAGGACGGACTTTACGCTCATCTCAGCCCGGACGGAATCTGACCCTGTGACCACGTCCTGTCCTGATGAAGGCATCCAGGACACCTGCCAGAAACTCAAGATACCTGTGGGACCCAGACCCTAAAACAACTCGTGACAGCCATCCCTTAAGGACAAATATTTCCTTTCTGGCATCAGAGCTCAGCCTCGTGGCTTTCGCCTTTATTATAAAGCCCCTGATTCTTTCTCTTCCTCGAAAGCTCTTTCGGTTTTACCCAAATCTGTGTCTCCCAAATTGCAATTCTTAACACCCCAAATAAATTCTTTTCTTATCTGAAGCCTTCTGTGGTCCTTTTTTTGGTTGATAGTGATTTGAAAATATCTTCTCCCCTTCTGTGGGTTGGCTTTTTACTCTGTTCACAGTGTCTTTTGATGTACAAAATTTTTTAATTTTCATGAGTCTAGTTTATTTTTTTCATGTTACCTGTGCCCTTGGTGTCATATCCAAGAAATCATCACCAAGTCCAATGTCATGGAGCTTTTGTTCTATGTTTTCTCCTAAAAGTTTTATTGTTTTAGGTCTTACATTTAAGTCCTCGAACCATCTTGACTTAATTTTTGCATATGGCGTTAAGAGAGGTCCAACTTCATTCTTTTGCATGTGGATAGAGGATGCATTTGCTTTTTTAATGAAAAAATATGGGTGTGTTCAAAACAAAGAGACGCAGGGGCCAGAACACAAAACAAACAGAAAGAGGGTGGACCAGGCAGAGAAAGACACCAAGAACAAATGGCCTGTCCCAGACCCCCGGTGAATCCCTAATAAACAAAGGAACTTAGAAGAGAGGAGGGGAGGGGAAGGGAGGGGAGGGGAGCCTAAAAACCAGAACCACAGTTCACACCGTCACTCCCCCGCCTGGGCTCTCCAGGGGAGGCAAACTGTCTTTCCCAACTAATCCACAAGGTTTTCTTTCTGCCAAGGTGGCCTGGGAGTGCACCTCCTACCCTCTCCTCTCCAGGCCCAGAGGAGAGAGTGGCTCCAAGTAGGGAGCAGTGCCCGGCAGGCACAGTGGGCACTGGTGGGGCATGAGGCACAACCATCCAGTTGCCTTGGAAGTAGTTAAAACAAGTTTATTCTACTGAATCGGGCCTTGGACGTTGACCACGTGGGAGAGTTAAGTTTAAACACACTGAAGGGATGGTACTGTGTGTATTTCGTTGCCTATAAACTACCGTAAGAGGAGGCCACCTAGAAATCATAAAGAAAGGGCATTTACATTTGGCCTCCCCAAGCGTGAAAAGCAAAGGCAGTTCCAACTGCACCTGGAGGGAGGAGGCTCCTGGAGGGTGACTTTCTCACAGGAGAGGGCAGCTTCCGGAGCCCCACCGTGTGATCCCGACCAGGGAGGGGCTCCGTGACCGGGGGCCCCAACCTCAGCTCAACCTCCAGCATCAGCGGGGTCAGCGGGAGCCTGCACGCAAAGCACTCAATGCGCAGCAGATGGTCCACTTCAAAAAGACCCCAAGAGTGCAGACGAAGAGCTCCAGAAACCTGTTTTTAAGACTAGTTAGCACAACCGCGGGCCTTCGCGAGGACTGCCGGCCAGGGCACCAGAGTGCGGAGCGCACACCGGGTGACAGCGACGGGAGGTGGGCGCACACCCTGGGGGCGGCAGTGCGTCCAGACAGGTCCGGCCTCTCAGAGCCCCTGCCCAGCCTGCGCCCTCTCGGCGCTCCGCAGTGAGGACTAAGGAGGGGGCCCCGCGCACGCGGGACAGTAGGGCCCACGCCGGCCCGGACCGTGGGTCCCCGCGTAAGGGGCGTAGTGGGGGAGGGTCCCGGCGAGGGAAGAGGTCCTGGGGAGAGGCGGTCCCAGAGAGGGACTGGGGACGGGGGCGCGATGTCAGCGGAGGGAGAGGGTCGCAGCCAGGAGGGCCCGGGTTAGAATCGCCCGCTCTCCCGGACTCGGCCCACCGGAGGGGTGGAGCTCGGACCGCGGAGGAGGAGTCTGGGCGGAGGGAGCCGGGGGGCGAGGCCCGGGCAGGGGCGGAGCTCGAGGGCGGGACGTGCGGGGGAGGGGAGGCCAGGGGAGCCGGGCGGTGCGGGGAGGGGGAGGCGGGGGTTGGAGAGGGGAGGGGGGAGGAAGGCGGGGAGGCCTGGCGACGCCGCCGGGCCTGGGGCCCGGAGGCCGGCGGCGGAGGGCGGCGGGGCCCGGGGCACGGGGGCGACGCGGGCGGGGGGGCCGAGTCCGGGGCCCGGCCCGCGCCCGCCGGGCCTTACCTTGGGCTTCTCCTCGGACATGGCTGCGCGCGGCGGGCGGCGGGGCAGCAGGCAGCGCCGAGCGGGCGACTCACGCTCTCGGCCCGCCGCTCTCCCGCCGCAGCTGCTCGCGGGGCCGCGCTTTGCCCCCAAATCCCCGCGCGCAGGTTGGCCGGCGCGGGTCACGCGGTGGGGCGCGCGTGCACGAGGCGCGCTCCCGGGCGTCGGGCGCGTGCCCGGCCGGTCGAGGTTCCTGGCGGTTTCAAATGCGTCAGCCGGCGGGGCCCGCGCGGTCCGGCGTCCGTACTTCGCGGGGCGCGCTGGGAGCCGGGGGAGCACAGGGCAGCTAGGGTCGTGGGGGAAGGGGGCAGCTGTGTGGGTGGGGCGCGCTGGGACCCCAAGCGTGCACGGAGAGCCAGGCCATCAGCCCTACAGGTGCGGGGTCGGGGGCAGGCCTGGCACATTATCTTGGCGCCTGAGAATGGCCCGTCCGTCCCCCGAACTGGCCCCTCACCTGCCGCAGCTCCACCAGCTGAGACCGGGTGTATCCACTGGCTTCTGTGATGAGTGCGTCTCACAGGGAAACAAGGACAATAAAGCCAGCCAGGTGAACCACCTCCAGTGGCCCTGGCGGACGTGCGTGAGAGAGAGCTGCCTGGGGGACGACCCCAGGGAGGCGACCCCAGGGCTAGCAAAGGCTCGGTTAACCTTCACAGAGGAGCCGAGTGTCAGGTCCTGAGGAAGTGGGGGTGAAGGAAGAAGGCCTACCGGGCTGACCCACCGGGCAGCTCCGTCCACTAAGGACACACGGCATGTGTTCATTTGGCGAGGCCACACAAGTCCAGCTGCTTCCACCCAGAGCTCCCAGTGGACAGAGGCCTAAACGGGGCATTTCTAGGAGGGGGTCAGGGAGGTGGAAAGTCTCTCTCACTCCGTCCACTTCTCACTCTGCGCTTAGCCAGGCTGACTCTCTGCGGCTCCTTTGTCTCCCCTTGTCCAGCCCCCTTTGGGGCCTTCGGAGCCCAGCCAGTGGAAGCTGAGCATCTGGGAGACAGTGACCTAGCCCACTGGGTTCAGCTCATTTCCTGTTAACACTGAAAGGCCATAGAGCCAAGTTTTCACGGTCCTTAATTTCACAAACCAGTTTTGACTCTTCAGAATTCACTTCCTGGGCTAGAGGCACCATTTAGGACAGGGAAAGGGGGCCCCCCAGAATGGAGCTGCCATGTCACAGGCTGACGAAGTCTGTCCATTGAAAGTTCTGGTCAGAGCCGACCTCCATCTCAGCCGGGTCCAAGGGTTTGGTCCCTTTCACCCTGGACTGTGGTGCCTCTACCAGGGGACTCCCCAGGCACAGTGGCCAGCTCGAGCTGTGCTTCCTGGAGAGGGGAGTCTCCAGGAACTGGCCCCTTCCAGGACAGAGGTGGACAATGGGAACCAGACCCCCCCCAAAGATTATTGGCTGTGGTGTAACTTCAGGTGGGCAGAGCTTGGACCCATCATCCATCATCGACTCTAAGACATCAGCAATTATAAAACATTGTTTTTTTTTTTTAATTTTATGTATTTATTTATTTATGGCTGTGTTGGGTCTTCGTTTCTGTGCGAGGGCTTTCTCTAGTTGCGGCAAGCGGGGGCCACTCTTCATCGCGGTGCACAGGCCTCTCACTACCGCGGCCTCTCTTGTTGCGGAACACAGGCTCCAGACGCGCAGGCTCAGTAATTGTGGCTCACGGGCCCAGCTGCTCCGCGGCATGTGGGATCTTCCCAGACCAGGGCTCGAACCCGTGTCCCCTGCATTGGCAGGCAGATTCTCAACCACTGCGCCACCAGGGAAGCCCCAAAACATTGTTTTATTTAACACACATGTTAAACTATGACAGGTTATGGATGCAAGACACCCCAATTAGAACTGATGAAATACAGTATCTAAATGTGTTACAAGAAGGAATTAAACTATGGTTGATTCATATAATGAAAGGCTATGCCACTATTAAATGTGTAAAAAGAAAGAGTAGTTGATAACAGTAAAAGATGCTCACACATTATGTGTTTTTTTAAAAGCAAATTATAAAACTATTATGGTTTTGAACAACAAGAAAATCCGTATAAAATATTTTGAAAATCTGTTTGAAGACACCCGATAACTGCCAAAACAGAGAAGACTTTCTTGAGGAGCGAAGATCCCAGAAAGAAGGGACGTGGTTTTCCTTTTGAGATATTTAGCGATTAGTATGATGTTTTAGTCAGCTCAGCAGCCATAACAAAATACCACAGACTGGGCAGCTTAAACAAATAGTCTCTCACAGTTCTGGAGGCTGGAAGTCCAAGATCAAGGTGTGGGCAGGATGGGTATCTCCTGAGGCCTCTCTCCTTGGCTTGTAGATGGCCGCCATCTCCCCGTGTCCTCGCATGGCTTTCCTCTGTGTGTGCAGGGGAGGGGGAGAGGGAGAGGGAGGGAGGGAGGGAGACACACAGTGCAGTCCCTAATACGTGCGGCACACAAGAAGTTGAGACACTGAGCACAGCTTTTGAGTCTCATAGGATGGGGGAGACAATAATTGGGCGGGACCTACTGCAAGATAAACTGGTCGGGGGGCTCTGATAATAACCTGGACCTTCAGCTGGAACACTGAAACCTACAACAAAGGAGTGAGGCTGAGGTGTAGATCAATCCTCACAGACTGAAACCCAGCATCCAAACGGCTCACTCCCAAATTGCACCAAGCTGATCTGCTCTCCTGCCCATTGCCAGCCTGAAGGAAATCTCTGGAGGACAGCAGCAGCACCTGGGGCCTCAGGTTAACTAAAATATCTTCATAGATGATATCCAGAACAGAATAAAAATTCACAAAGAAAACCAGAAAACAAATGATCCAAAACCAAGGGAGAAAGTATGTATATATTAGTAATAAATCCACAGGAGAACAGGATATTGGCATTATTAGATAGATTTTTAAATAACTCTTAATATGTTCAAGGAAATAGACTATGAGATGGAAATTTTCAGCAGATTCGTGAAATCTATAAAGAAATGGAAATTTGAAAACAAATACAATCACTGAGACTATGAATTCAGTAGGTGGGTTTAACAACAGATTAGACACGGTGGAAGAGATTATTATGAACTGGAAGGTAGGTCAGAAGAAAATAGAAGCAGAGGGAGAAGATTGTCCCAAGGATAGGAGAAATAACTTTCAAACCACTGCAAGAACAATGCAACAACAAAACTCAACCAATCTGACAACGTCATAAAAACAGATAAAAGGAAACAATAGAAATAACAGAAGACATTTATGTAGCACTTATGTGACTTGCACTCTCATACCTTCATACACATTAATGGAATGAGGTAGGTACCATTATTGTACCATTTCACAGATATGGAAGCTGAGGCACAAGTTTCACATCCAAGTTTACCTGGTTACTAAAAGCAGCAGAGCAAGGATTCAGGCAAAGGCAATTATACCAGCTCTACAACAAGAAAGTAGAATAGAGCATACAAAATAAGATAGTAATAAGAATAAGTAAAGATCAGCAATCATACTAGATATGTATGGATTAAATTGTTCTATTTAAAACAGTGGCTCCCTACGTGGGTCAAAAAAATACAACTATGTTTTCTTCTACTGTAGAGTAGAGAAAGGGTAAAAATAAAAGGCAAAAATGCTATAGCTTATAACAGTTTTCATATCAGATAAAATACATTTCAAACTGCAAAGCATTAAATGGACAATGAGAGATATATTACATTAGTAATGGGTCCATGCCACCAAGAAGCAGGTAGAAAAGTGCAAATAGGGTCTGACTCCGTTTTTTTTTATGTTTAACAGCTGACATCTTTAAAGCCTCATCCCTGCCTCTTTTCTTTCTTCCCCACATCTTAACAGGCAGATAAAGACTGAGCGCTGCCTCCTTTGGTACCGGTGGGAAATTCAAACCACTCAAGCACCTGCCCATGCAGAAACCCTCACCATGGCCCCGCCCTAGCACAACAGAAGCCCCAAGTGCATCTCCTTTCCTGGCTCTCAAGCCATTTTCAGACCAGCTTGGGAGGCCTGCACTGCTCTCCCTAGAAAGCCTCCTTATGTGAGGGATGAACATTTCCATACCCTCTTGATGTGTGTGTGTGTGTTGTCACCAGTCTTGACAACTGGACCAAATTTTGGGTGAGGGTCCCTCTTCTTTCTGAAAGGTGTCACAATGACAAAGACTAAGTAAGCATATAGAAGATCTGAATAACATAATCAATAAGTTCATGAAAATGCATAGAGAGAGAAAGAATTTGGAAACCAATGAAAAATTTATGTAATATTTTTAATCACCTGTGGAATATTTACAAAGTTTGAGCACATATTAGGTCTTTAAGAAAACCTCATTAAATTGTAAGAAGCAAAATCATACAGAGGGCGAGTTCTGCCTAGGATGTCGAAAGCTGGAATGATCATTACCCCCGTCTAAAAACAAGAAAAGCTGGACAACCTCAAAATCATAACTTTTCCTAAATCTATCAGAAAGCTGGGATTTTGGCTTCCTTGTCTTTAAGTTTTGGGCCCTCTCCCTAATCTGCCTGCTATTATTAAGCTTTCAGAGTCTCAGACAGTTGCTTACTTTGTCTTGTCCACACCAGAACTCTCTGCGTTTTTGAAGGTTAGTTTTCTGAGTATAGAAATCTGAGCTTAGGGACTTCCCTGGTGGCGCAGTGGTTAAGAATCTGCCTGCCAGTGCAGGGGACATGGGTTCGATCCCTGGTCTGGGAAGATCCCACATGCCTCAGAGCTACTGAGCCCACGTGCTGCAACTACTGAAGCCCACCTGCCAAGAGCCCGTGCTCCGCAACGAGAAGCCACCGCAATGAGAAGCCCGCGTGCAGCAACGAAGACCCAACCCAGCCAAAAATAAATTAAAAATTAAAAAAAAAAAAAGAAAGAAATCTGAGCTTAAAGCCTTTAAAGGTATCATTTCACTGTCCTTATTGTCAGAATACATCCTGGGCCCAGCCCCTTGGAGGTCTTCTGTCTCTGGAGAGGAAACAGGATCACTGAATAAGTCCCACCCCAAGATCCAAGGACATGAGGCCTGCATCAATGTGGACCTGGACCAGGGCAACAGCAAGCCCTACCAGCCATGCCCCGTCCCAGGACAGTCAGCGCCAAGAAGCAAGCTGGAGGGGCCCATCACAGTGAGGGGAGAGAGGAGCAAGAGGCTGGAGAGAGCCTCTTCCCGAGGTGCACAGGGGAGGCCTGGCATTCAAGGCGGAGAAAAACCCTCCAGCAAACCATCCTCCACCCTCAGCACGAGGCCATGCCAGAGGAATTTGAGGTCAGTGGACACTAAAGGTAACCACGGCAACCACAAAACCCAGAGCCAGTCAGCCCCTAGCCTGCCTGACCCCTGCAATGGCAGCCAAACAGAAGAAGAGGAGGAATGTCCATTTCCAGATATAAATACTGCTAACCTCAGTCTCTACTGCCCTAAAGACAATATCTGGCTTTCAGTAAGTAATTACAAGACTCAAAAAAGAAGAAAAAACCCTCCACAATCAAGACATGAAAATCAACAGAACCAGACTCAGATGTGACTCAAATGCTGGGATTGTCTGACAGGATTTATGTTAAGGCTCTAGTGGGAAAGATAACATGAAGAAAAGGGCGGGGAGACTTTCAGCACAGAGACGGAGACTCTGAGGAAGAGGCCAGTGGAAATGCTGGAAGTAAAAACAGAGTAACAGAGGTGAAGAATGCCTTCAACAGGCTCACGAGTAGACTCAGCACAGATGAGGAGAGAATCATGAGCTTCAAGATAAGACTGTGGAAATTACCCAGACTAAACAAAGAGGAAAGGTGGACCCCCACCCCGCCAACAGAGCAGAGCAAATGGAAGCCCTGTAATAATTTCCAGTGGTCTAACACATGTGTAATTGGAGTCACAGAAGGAGAGGAGAGAGTGGGCAGGAGAAATGTTGGAAAAAATAATGGCTACACATTTTCTAAAAATAAAGACACAGCACAGATCCAAATTCAGAAGGATTTAAATATATACATTTAATAATATATATAATAAACATACAAAAGGCACAACAAGACACATCATATTCAAGCGATGAAAACCAAAGATAAGGAAGACACCTCGAAGGCAGAGAGAGGGGAAAAAAGACACGTTACGTGCACAGGAACAAGGATCAGAATCACAGCACACCTGATGCAGAAACGGTGCAAGCCGAAGACAATGAGGACAAGGACACGCTACCTCTACACACACGACGCTCAGGTCTCTATACTCAGCAAACCAGCCTTCAGAAGCCAAGGAGAGACTTCTGGTGTGGACAGGACACAACCCTCCGAGGACTCTGAAAGATCAGGAATAGCAGGCGGCTTTGAGAGCAGACCCAAAACTTTGAGACCTGATGGGGTGACTTTCCTAGTGTTCCTCCTCTTTCATCGGCCAGCTTCGACCAGAGCGCGACCCCAGTGTGGGATTGCATACCAGTGCAGGTGTCAAAACCTCCAAGAGAAAGCCTCCCTCTCTGGCCAGAGGAAAGGAGACCCTGTGAGCCAAAGCATGTGAGTGAACCCAGGTTTTGGTTGGTTGGTCGGTTGGCTGGTTTTGTGCTTTTTACTCACCGGATCCTGTCCTGAAGAGACCCCGATCCTGGAGCTGCACTGTGGCCGCCGACCAGGCACCCCAAACCTCAGGAGAAAACCCATCCCTCTGGCCACAGAAAACGGGAAAAGGGGTCCTGTGGTCCAGAGAGCGTCAGGGATCCTTCATTTTATCCCTCTTCCCTCCCTGCCTGGCCCTCAGGCAGCCCCAGTCACATGACCCCACCGGCCCCTCCCCTAGGGAGGCGGGGCCTCTCCACTGATCGCCTCCCGGCCCCAAAGAAGGGTCAGAGGTCCACACAACCACCCGAAGCTTGTGGGTCCTCACCAGCTATACTGGCAGGGTCTGGGAACATCCTAGAAACAGACCTCACACCTGTCAGGCCAGGGAGATGATACACAAGCCTGACTGGGCTGAAGGCACCTCCGTGAGAGCCGCCCCAGGATGCGGGGATGGCGTCACCAGTCTGGCTAACGGAAACGTGGGCATCACCGGCATCCAACCGCTTAGAATAACAAACGTCCCTGGCATTCTAGAGCAATCTTCCCGACGTCCCTGGACCAGCAGCACCCACATCTGCTGGAAACGCGTTACAAGTGCACACTCTGGGGCCCCTCCCAGACCCGCTGGATCGGAAACTCTGGGGTGGGGCCCCGCCATCTGGGTTTTATGAGCCTTCCAGGGGGTTCCGACGCAGCTCAAGCTTGAGAACCCCTGGTGGACAGCGGTGCTGCTCAGATGGGACGCTGTAGACAAATCGTCAGGGAATCTTGGCGAAACGCAGGTTCTGACTCGGCAGGTCCTGGGTAGGGACTGACGTTCTGCAGGCCTGTCGAGCTCCCAGGTGATGCCGGTCTACTAAAACCTGGGCCGCGCCATGAGGAGCAAGCCCCGAGGGCAGTGGTTCTCAGGCTCGGCTGTGCATTAGAACCACGTGGAGATGTTGGGAAAAACCCACCTGTGAAATGAGACCCATGAGGTGGGTGTGGCTGGGAGTGCGGGCTGGCACTGGCGAGCGCCGTGAGCAGCCGAGGCGCAGGCCCGCTGCTGCGGAGGAAAGGCCTGGGCTCCCAGAAACGGGGGTGTCGGTGGGCCTGTTACGTGAGCCTGCGCACCTCCCCTCCAGCTGAGCTCAGGACACTCCCTGCACAGAGCCATGGAGAAATGCATGGGCAAAGCGCCTCGGCGGCTGTCCTCTGCAGACCGGGGAGGCTGCCGGGGTCACCCGATCTCCCTGGGGATGAGGGGTCCTGGCGTGGTGGTACCAGATGTCAGTGCTTAACGCTAGAGACAGACACAGAGCAAATAATCATGGAAGGAGAGGAATCAGAATTTTTTGAACCGATGGCAGGGACCCTGGGAATGAAACTGATGCACAGCTGCTAAACTAGCAGGCAGGATAATTCTAGGTCTTTTGGTCAAGCCCCAACCCGTCACCGTAACGGGGGTGCCTGGCTCGTCCCAGCAGCTTCCGGGACTGGTGAGGAAGGAGCCTGCAATTCAGCCACAGGTGAGACCAGCAAGTGGCTCTCAGGGCTTCCTCAGAGGGACCGAGGACCATTTTCAAGGGTCACTGTGTCCTGGAGCAAAGGAAAGCCCCTGACCCTCAGGGGTTACTACACACCAGCTCTGAAGAGGCCCGGTCAGCCACTGAGGTCCACTGGCCAGAGTGGGCTTGTGGAGGCCGGATGAGAATAGGTCTCACCCCGTCTCGCTCACCGTGGGCCCGTGGGAACCAGAGGCCCAGAACGTGTAGCGGGAACAAGCACACTTAGCGCCCTGTGGAGTCTCCCGACTTGTGCTCCAGGCCGGAGCGGAGGCCACGCCGTACAAGGGCCCCGTGGAAGCCCGCGGAGCCCTACCCCCTGCTGCGGGAGGTGGACCAGAGGCGCCACATCCCCAGAGGGAGCGCTGCAGGTCAGGGCACCCCCCAGGCTCGAACGCAAGGCTCCCTGCCTGTGACTAGCTGGACTGTGTCCCCCAAGTTCACAAGCCAGAGCCCTAATCCCAGCATCTCAGAACGTGCAGAATGCAGAGAGAGGACCTTTAATGAGGTAATGACGTTAAAACGAGGTCGCTGGGTGGGTCCTAATCCAACCTGACCGGGTCCTTACGAGGAGAGACGAGGACACAGACACACACGGGACCAGCACCCGGGGGCACGGGGAGGGGACGGCTGTCCACATGCCCAGGAGGCCTCGGGAGGGACAGCCCTGCGACCCCTGGGCCTCGGACTCCCAGCCTCCAGACTGTGAGATGATACGTGTCTGTTAAGCCCCAAGTCTGCGGTGCTTGTCATGGTGACCTGAGCAGATACCCCACGGCCAACTGAACCCCCTCTGTGGCTGTTACAGAGCAGACGGGTCCTGAAGAACGGCTGTGGCTCACAGCCAGGGCCCTGGGGTCGCAGCTCCCGGCACCCGGGCCCTGCTCTCTTCTCCCGACCCCGCAGGCCGAGGTCGCCAGCCGGCGGGTGCCTGCACGGGCTGGGAGAGCAGAGCGCCTCCACGCTGACCTCGGCCGGGCGACCTTCTGGTCCGGTCATCCGCAGTGCACTCCGACATCCCTGGAGGCGGTGGGCCTGGTGCACAGGAGGCGGGGGCAGCCCAGATGCTCAGCTAGGACCGGTGGGGCCCAGGGTGGGGGAGGAAGCGGCCTCGGCTCAGGGCACGTGACCCTGGTGCCCCGCTCGGGGAGAGGGGCGGGAACGTGGAGTCGGGGTCACCGGGGCCTGGGGGACCCTGAGCAGGGGGAGAGGGTGAGGGAGCTGGCCCGGCTCTGACGCCGGACCCACGGCCACCACGCTCTGGAGCCCAGGACCGCAGGGTCAGAGCCGCCGAGCAGGTGGTCTCCTGACGAGCTGGCACAACCTCTCCGTCCCTTGGGCAGGGGGCGCCCGGACCCTCTGGGGAAAGGGGCTGGCTCCCCCAAGCAGCCATCCAGCTTCGCTCCCACCACGGTTTCCCCTCGCGAGAAGCCGGGTCTCCTGGGGTGTGGCTTTGAGCCGCTTGGTCCCGGGCGTGGGTCGTTCCTCCTCCCGGGGGTGGCCAGAGGGGCCGGCAGTGCCCGCCGCCCCCTTCCTGTCACCGTCAGCAGTCCTGTCACTGAAGGCAAGTTCCTGTGCCCAACGCACAGTGAGGCCAAGCCAACCAAAACATTGCAGTTTGGAGCAGAGAAGGGCCCAGCAAGGAGACGGGCTCAAAAAACCCCTGGGCTTTAGCGTGGGAGAAGTCTGTTGCTGGTCACTTGCTTCAAACAGGAGAGCCAAGGACTCCAAGCGCAAAGGTACAGCTGCTTCCCCTGCAGCCCTCTGTACCTGATCCCAGCGCTGCAGCAGGGACACACGGCGGGGCCGATCCCCGCCGGCCGCGTGTTGGGAGGGAGGCTGCTCGTTCACACCGATGGGTGCAGAAGCCCCTCTTTACCCGGACAGTCCCCCTGTCCTCACTCCCCAAGCAATCACGTCCACACCGCCCAGAAATGAAACACAAGGAACGCAAAGCATAGTCAACAAAAGCGTGTATTAATCTGCTGGCTGGAAACTGGTTAAAGATTAAGGCACTCAGGCTCATGGTCTCCTTGAGGTTACAGTTTTGGCTGCTCTTAGTACCATCTCAGAAGCTCACGGCTACAGTGACGCTCCCGGGGCGGGCCCCGTGCTGTGTGGGAGGACGGCGCCCGCTTTAACAACTCGCGCTAACAACCCGGCTCTGCTTTCAGCTCGGCAGCCTCAAGTCAAGAGAGTGATTTTACATCCACACCAACTACCGTGTTAATACAAAGTTCACTGAAGTCTATCACAAAGTTTCTTTTATGAACAAACAGTAGAAAGTAAAAATTTGCAAACTGTTATAAAATACTTAGGAATGTTTCATAATACTTTCACTGCTATCAAATGCCCAAGAAACCAGAGAAATAAGACTAAAGAGTTTGTTAAAGGTTGTTTGTGAAACTTAAAGGTAGAATTGTTAAACAGATCTGTGTAGCTAACAAGGCACGTGCAACTGTTTGACGACACGTCCTTTGATCACTGGGTCCGCACGAACTCTCACTTCATGTGCTTGTTCACCCGCCTCCCCAAAGCTCAATGGTTTTCACATTCAAAGCAATTTGGCAACTAGGACTATTTTCAGATTTAAGAAAGGCTGTTCACGGTGACTCCACGGTCTGCTGTCCCTGCCAGGAAGCGCTCAGACCATTTACTGCAGTCATGCATCTTGATCTGGAAGAAAAGGAACCACCACGTGCGGCCACTGAAGGAAGTTCCCAGAACATGGCCGAGACAAAGGAGCAGGCCGGGAGCTCAGGTTGTTGGCCAAGCAGGACAACCGCCAGCATCTGTCGTGCGTGGAGATCCCATCAGCGGCCCCGTGGAGCCTGGCTAGTGCAGGCAACTGACTGCTGAGGGTGGACCTCCGGTCACCTGCGAGCCCTAGGTGACCATCGCAGATGGCAGGGAAGGTCTGATTCAGGAGACTCCGCCCCTGGGGCCTGAGGCCTGTGGTCAACGGGGCGGGAAAGGAGGCAGGCGAAGCCTCTTAGACACGCCCCCCTGCCATCCACACACCAGCACCTGACCGACTACTGCCCTTCAGAGAGGTTTTATAATTCAAACTTTTATTGGAAAAATATCTTGATGTTCCAGTAAAGAGACACACTAAAAAATCATCCCATGAGTGGCCTGAACTTTGACAGTAAAGTTTTTTGGTGGAATCTTTTAGGTGGGAGAATAAAATCCAAGAATTATTTAAAAAAAAAAAGTAAGGTGAGTTTAACTACCGCTCAATGCTATTCGGTATAGTCAAGGTCGGAAAGCAAACCCTCGTCCGACTGCGTCCTGTACCCCGAGGTCAACAGCAAGTCGTCTGTGCTTTTCTGGGGAAATGACAGGGGCTGGAGGGTGGCCCCAAGGCGGACTGCAGACGCCCCACTTCCTGCGCGTGGAGCTGCGCAGGCCCGGACGCAGGGAGACGGTCTGCACTGGCTCGCAGACGGAGCAGAGGCCTGGGATGTGCAGTTTCCTCCCCAAATGAACAACAGAAAAGCCCTGACAGTCTTAATGTCTCAAGTGACTAAATACAGAAATGAGAGAAGAGGGAACAGAAGCTCCCAGGCCTGGGCCTGGAGGGCAGCTTCCCTCCCCAGGGTCGGAGGCGGACGGGGCAGCGGGTCCCTGCTGACCCACAGCCCGAGGAAAGGCGTGGAGACCGCTCGCCGTGCCACGAAGCGCATCTCAGTTGTTCTCGAATCTAGCATATGGGTTTTCTTCTCTAAACAAACCTGAAAACAAAACGGGCCTGATTAGAAATGCACTCAGCCAACAGGAAACGAGGGTCAGAAAGCAGCACGTGGTGTCTTCTATGAAGATTTACTGAGGCCAAAAGGAAGACGGGTACGCTAAGCAGGCTCAAACACTACCCTTAACCTTTCGCGAAAGGCACACCACCGGTGACTTTAAAACTGAAGTGGAATTTATTGGAAACGGTATGTCTAAGAAACACAGATCCTAAGAAATAAAGACTTGTTTGCTGATTCTCTCTAAATTATACAGAAGAAAACAAAACAAAACCACCTTACTTTAGATGTTCTTATAAATGCTGATTAATTTTCAGAATTAAGGCCACACAAAGAAGGTGACCGTCAGTTTAACTGTGAAGGAGCTAAGTACCCAAAGACTCGGAGTTTTCTCTCTGCATCGTGGAAACACACCCTCTCCCCTCTTTAAACATCTGGTCTGTACACGCAACTAACCGGAGCCACTGCAACACATCTACTTACACAGGGTTTTGGGGGGCAGGGGACAATGGGGGAAAGGTAAGGGCAGAGGGGAGAATGCCCTTCTGTCAGAGGAACAGGGCGAGCTTAGCCTGGGGCGGGGAAGAGCTCAGCCTGGGCCGGGAAGCGCTCAGCCTGGCGGTGGGGCAGAGCACACAGCTGGTTTTGGGTAAAAAATTATCATGTGCCAAATACCAAATATGAGCAGTCTTGTTAAGGCCCTGTTGGGAAAACAAAACCCCAAAACCCCCCCCCAGATCCTGGCTCTACTTCTAGTTTAGAGGGAAAAACAGACATAAACTGCTTTGTGATAAAGAAACCAAAGGCCTTCTAAACTCAAGAGATGGTTTCGTCTGCGGTGCATTTGGTGTTAATAAGCCCAAGCACCTCCCTCCCGCTCCCACCAGGAGCTCGAAGGTTCCCCACAGCTGAGGGTTCCTCCTTCCCAAGTCCAGGCCACTCAAAGGGCTTTACACAAAGGGCACAAGATAATTCTTTCAGTGCAATTAAAGGGCAACTGACCAGCTCCAAGACAGGAACACAGCGAATCCGTGACTGTTCCAGAAAAGGCCTCGTGCAGGCCGGGCAGAGCAAAGGTCCAGGATCCCATCACTACCTGTGCTGTGTTGTGTGTGTGTGTGTACACGCACACGAGCACACAACCATCCTGTCTTTTATTTACATTAATGTTAATCAGATGCCCAAAAGCTCCTTTCCATGATTTCCAAATTTCGTTGGAAACCAAGTGCCAGGGAGCAGAAAACACCAATGATATCGGTGGTTTGAAAATCAGTACAGAGCCAGCTAAACACAGGAGCAGGTTCAATGCTCTCAAACACCGAAAAAATAGTCCCCCCACCGAAAACCTCACCAAACAAAAACCCAGAACAGAACCAGGACACAGCTCCCGGGAAACAAGCGGTCCAAGGCCTCAGTGTGGCTACTGCCGACTCGGTCAGGAGGCGGGCCAGGAGCAACTCCAGCACAAGGGAGAAGGCGGGCAAAGCCCCGCAGGTAAGGGACTCACCCCACCGTAGGGCAAACAGGACCACAAGGTGGGAAAGGGCGACAGCACTTCACCAGCAAACAGGTGCCAGGAAGGCCGGCAGAGGCAGAAACACTCGCAGGCCTCGTCTTACGAGAAGCCACTCCCGGTGCAGCCCACACCCTACAGCAGAGCCCGCCGGGCGCTGGACGTGGCCAAGACGGCCAGGCCAGCTCCTGCCAACGGAAATGGAGAGCCAGGCGATTCTCACCATATTTCCTTCTGATTTCATCATGTCTTGACTTCATCTCTGCTCTCCTAGAAAACACAGAAATCTCGTTCAGCAGCAAATTACAGTGTAAATTTCGTGTGTGTGTGTGTGTGTGTGTGTGTGTGTGTGTGTCTGCGGGGCTTGCGGGATCTTAGTTCCCCGACCAGGGGATCAAAGCCGGGCCCCTGGCAGTGGAAGCGCAGAGCTCTAACCACTGGACCGCCAGGGAAGTCCCCACAGTGTAATTCCAACAGCTGTGCCTTTCACTCCCTGTGGCCTCCGGGAGCCAGAGCCGGGTGGTGGCGGCTCTGACGTGGCCACGGCCACGCTCCCACCGGGACGGGCGGGGTGCTGAGCACGGACCCCTTCATTTCAAGAAAAGCAATTCCAATACCCCGTGCTGTGATTGAGGACATTTTTTTCCGCATAAAAACGAACCAATCAGCAAAGATCTTACGCTTGGTTCTGAAGATGGTTAGGAACACGCAGGAGCCTCGGCCCCAGCAGCTGCGGGCTGACAAGCCCCCCAGCCCCACCGCGCGCACGCCAAAGGGCTCCGGAACCTGGGACGCACGGTCACCAGAGCACTAGTCACACAAAAGGCCCGGTGTGGGTTCGGACAGACAGGAGACCCCAGTCAGAAGCCTTCCTCCTGTTGAGCCCCCACGGGCTCAGAACCGGACGGGCCCCGAACCCCGGGCTGGCGGCCACCGGCCAGGTCCCTGCCACGCGGCATCGCACCCTCCACGCCACCACCGAGAAGCCCCCTCGGACACCCGACACGGTCCTGACTTTTCCACGTGGAGAAAGCTGGGACCGAGTAACCGCCCCGGTCGCGGGGCCTCACCGCTCCTCCTGGCGGACCCGGCGCTCCTCGCGCTCCCGAGCGGCCCTCTCCTCGCTCTTGTCCGGCCGCCGGCTCCGCCGCTTCCCATAGCAGCAGCAGCAGCAGCAGCAGGCGACGCCCAGCAGCAGGGCGCCCCCCAGCACCGACAGGGCGATGATCAGGGCCTCGAAGTTCACTGCCAACGCAAAGGCGCAGAGTCAGGGCCCCGCTCAGGCCCCGCCCCCTCCGGGGGGGGGGCAGGGACGGACGACGACACCCCCGCCTTCCTCAGCCTGCTGCTGTGACTTCGTCACCATTTCCATCAACCTGAAGCAACAGGTAGCTTTTCTCATCACCTGATGCTGAAAGGCTGTTTCCAGCCTGAGAACAGTTAACAAAACCAGGAAGAAAGAGAAGCTCCGCGGTGCACTCAGCTGCTACGACACTTGACTCAATCTCGCGGAATCGGATGCTAAGCCCGATGCGGCTTCCGTGATTATCTAAGTCAAAGCCCAGAGCCTCCCATCTGCTGCCAACAGGACACACGTCTGCCCGCGTGGGCTGAGCACCAGCTGGAGCCACGGCCCAGGCCAACGCCCGCGGGCTGGAAAACGGTGACGGTGACTTCCCGTCCAGACCAAAAGCACTCAGAACAAGTTGCAATTCTTTCCAACTTCTCTTGAGGATTTACAAATTAAAACCAGTCAGTCGGTACTTTTCCACTCCATTCAAGCCAGAGCCCATCACAGGACAGGCTGACACCTTCCCGTTAGCACAGCCCCGCCCTGGACAGCAGCACAACCCTCACAGGACGGCCCCCTGCCGCACACAGCTCGTAAAAGCTCTGGTGCCACTGGTCTCTTGGTTGGGAGGGGGGGTGGGCTGGGGTCTGGAAGGCGAGAGCTCTTCCTTGGGTCAGGGAGGGGAGGGAGACACCAGTGCCCTGCTGCCCCCAGCCCCCCTCAGGCTGCCAGTGTGACAGCACTCGCTCTGCCTTCTGAGCTTTGAATCATGTGGTTTTTCCTCCTCTGTCCTGTTCTGGAAGTGCCAGAATTGCAAGATACAGTAGTAACAGGAGACCCCCACAGGCAGATGGCGTAACTTTTTGACTAGAGAACTCGAGAACGATCAACTTTATTTTTATTTATTTTTTAAAATAAATTTGTTTTATTTATTTATTTTTGGCTGCGTTGGGTCTTCGTTGCTACACGTGGACTTTCTCTAGTTGTGGCGAGCGGGGGCTACTCTTCATTGTGGTGCGCGGGCTTCTCACTGTGGTGGCTTCTCTTGTTGTGGAGCATGGGATCTAGGCGCATGGGCTTCAGTAGTTGTGGCGCACAGGCTCAGTAGTTGTGGCTCAAGGGCCCTAGAGCACAGCCTCAGTAGTTGTGGTGCATAGGGTTAGTTGCTCCGCTGCACGTGGGATCTTGCCGGACCAGGGACTGAACCCGTGTCCCCTGTGTTGGCAGGTGGATTCTTAACCACTGTGCCACCAGGGAAGTCCCGAGAACAATCAACTTTAAAAACCGGCGAGGGACTTTCCTGGTGGCGCAGTGGTTAAGAATCCGCCTCCCAATGCAGGGGACGTGGGTTTGATTCCTGGTCAGGGAACTAGATCCCACATGCTGCAACTAAGAGTCTGCATGCCACAACTACGGCGCCTGTGAGCCACAACTAAGGAGCCCACGTGCCACAACTAAGGAGCCCGTCTGCCACAACTAAGACCTGGTGCCACCAAAATAAATAAATAAAATAAAATTTAAAAAAAAACAAAAAAAACAAAACCCCGTGAGACCAATGAGACAGCTGGCTCTAAAATACACCTACCCCCACAAGAGCTTTTCTGATTAGCAGCTAAACCATTATAAAACAGAAACAGAAATCCCACCATGATGGGAAACAAAACTATGAGCTTCTTTCCGAGAAATCTACTCTAGGACGTACTAGACCTGAACGGAGAGAGACACCCGTTCCCAGACGGGGGTTCAAACGGTAAAGATCTTGCTGTTCTCCAGCTGAACGTGTGTGTGTGTGTGTGTGTGTGTGTGTGTGTGTGTGTATTTTTGTTTGTTTTTTGGCTGAGCTGTGCAGCATGTGGGATCTTAGTTCCCCAACCAGGGATCGAACCCAGGTCCCCTGCAGTAGAAGTGCAGTCTTAACCACTGAACCACCATGGAAGTCCCCTGAACATATATATTTAAGGTCATTACAATCACAACCCCAAAACAATTTTGCCTAGAACTGGTTAAGATGATTCTACAGTTACTTGTAAGAATAAAAGCACCTGTGGCACAGGGCTGAGTCAGTGTGAGGTGCTGCCCTGACGGGGTGGACCAAGAGGGTCTCCAGTGGCCTGACCGCAAGGCCCCACCCGCTCGGCTCCCGTGGATGAGGTCCCAGCTCCCTGCAGGCCCGAGGAATAAACCCGACAAGGCCAACGCACCTTCTCTCAGGAACCGGGGGCACTGCACCCTCCCGTTACTACAAAGCCTGCCCTCCCGCGCCCCTGCTCACCCCCCGTGAGCCCGTGTGCCCCCATGCTGCCTGAAGCGGCATCAACTGGGGCAGCCACTCTTGAGAAACGTGTGGCCGACCGACTAAAGCTAGACATGAAAGGGGTACCACTCAGCAGTCTGCTCCTAAGCGCACGCCCAGGGCAGTGGGCGTCTGTGTCCAGCCCACGCGGGAGCACACGGCAGCCGCACACAGCCCGGTGTCCACCAGTGCACCGCAGCAGTCGCCCACGGTGTCCTGAGGGACAGGCGAGCGCCGGACGTGGTCCGTGTGTTCTGCTGAGTGGCGATAACCTGCAGACTCACGTGAAAATTCACTGAGTACACGGGCATTTGTATATGCACAAGTGTACATGCATGTGTGCACGCATGTGTCTGTACTTGCACGTGTGTACGTGCGCGTGTCCTCTGGAGTCTAGGGCCCGGAGAGAGGGAGCGAGGGCTCACGTGTGCACTGTGTTAGAGTCATGCTTCAGTTTAAAAGCATGTTAACAGTTAAGGCCCCATATGCCGATGGTTGGTTCCCTGGTGCGGGAGCCGTCTGTGCGGAACAGATGGGGAGGGAAGGTTCCACGGAGGAGGCAGCCGCTAACATGGAAGCAGACGGCCGTGTGGCCCAAGGAGCCTTTCTGGAGTGAGGGCAGCAGAGGGAACGGCCAGCTGGGAGGACGTGACGGGTGTGTCTGCACATGTACACACACCCATACACACACACTCCCACAGACACAAACTTCTGGGTTCCCTGGGTTTCAGCTGGTGAAATCAGAAGTGAGTCATTTCAGATGGAGGCTGACAGATTCTGAGATGGAAATCAATTAGAAAAAAGACAGATAAAACAGATCATCACAACTCTCTGCGAGAGCACTGGCTCCTATGACCTGTAGCCAGGCGGCCTCTCGATGGCCCCAAACCTGAAGCCATAAAGGAAAGGATTAATAAGCCCAACTCATAAAAATGACTTCCACGTGGCAACACACACCACAAACCAACTTAAAAGGCCACCTAGGAAACAACCTGGGTCTCCCCTAGGGCTCACTTCCCTCGGAGAAAGAGCACCACTGAGACAGGTGCTGATGCGCCACCCACGTGGCCCCGGGGCGTGAGGAGCCGCCTGCAGAGCAGAGCCAAGGCTGTGGCCTTCAGGGCAGCCGCCAGACCCGGGCCGCCGCGTTCCCAGACGCCACCGCTCGCGCCGGCCTCCCCACCTCCCCGCTTCTGGCAGCTTACAGTAACTGAGCACAGCCGGAATTTTCAAAACGGCCCTGGTTTTGCAAGAAGCCAATGAAAACAGCGACTTACCCCAGCACACGCCCCAGCGCGCAGAGCTCAGCTTGCAGAGAGAGCTGGGCGGCAGGATTTTGGTCACCGGGTAGTCCAAGCACGCCTTGTCAGTGTTGCACCAAAGACACTGCAAGAGGCGATGACAGGGCATCAGACGTGTAAACGCTGAAGGGCAGACGGGCCAGGGTCCGACCTGCACCAGCCCCGCCAGCCACAATGCTGTTCCCCCTCGGCCCCCTTCCCAACACTGGCTCGACGCCGCCAACCCACCAAGGCCCTCCTCACTCAAACCTCGTCCACCAGGCGCCCTGCCTGCCTCGCAGCCTCCTTGCTGATCCCCGCCCGGGGCCTCTGCGTGGCCTGCTCCTCCCGCCTGGACGCTCCCCTCCCTTCCGAGGCACCACCTTCTAACGCCCAGAGCACCCAGGCGTCAGCCGCCTGCAGGAAGGCAGGCCTTTGCGCCCTTCTCCACGTCCCCCTGCAGGAGGGACCGAGCCGGGCATGGTTGGGGTGGTGGCCACCCATGGTTATCACCCTGTAAAGATCCTAATTTGATCTCTAGGACTGGACCGAGAGGGCTGTCTTATTGCTGGCTGTCTTAAAGATGATGCAACTAAAGTGCAAGGGCATCTGTCCAGAACCGCAGAGCTGGAGAAAACCTGGCAGGTGTGCCTGAGTCCCTGGAACGCACGGCAGAGACCTGGCCAGCACACCAGCCGAGGGGCCCAGAGCCGGGCAGGCACTGGCACAGATGTGAGCTTTGGGTCAACCTAACAACCCGCCCAGGTCAGGACATTCAGGATATTTTCAAGCTTGAAGGTAAAGATTTTACTAAGTTTTTTTCTTTGAGGTTTTAACAGGATGGAAAAGTCATGGTATGTTTTGGTCCCAAGTTAGGGCGAAAATCTATTACAAAAAAATGTTTTAGTGAAACCTGGGGCCCCAGTGCCACTGACACAGTGTCCACTTTGGTGTCTTGTGTTCAAAATGACAAACAGCAGGGAGGCCCTCTTCATTTTGGCCGTTTCAGAATACCTTCCACTCCAGTGGTTCTTTCCTGGCTTAACAATTTCTGGGAAATCCACCATTTTCAAACAGCTCAAGTTTTAAACACCTAATTTTCCATTTTTACATGACAGTTTTACCGAAAGCCGTATGAGCTCACTAGGAGGATAAGTTCTCTTTGTGGTGGTGTCGTGGCTGTTTGTCACTCTTGTTTTTTAGATTAATGAGGTACACGCACGCGGTGAACAACACAGGGGCGCCAGCAGATCCTTCCGGAAGCCCGTGTGCTTTAAGAATTCACACGCGGCGGGGTCTACCCTGGCCCTGGCTTTCCTCTGCACTTCTGACCTCACCTGTCTGGGTTCAGAGTGGGGGTCAGGCCTTCAGAGGAGGTGTGCACCCCGCTGTGGTCTGGGCACCCCCCAACCCCACACAACGAGGGAGAGCACGGGCACTCCAGCTCGCGGCCCCCTCAGCACTGCGTGAGCCCGGCGGGGGGCCGGGAGGGCTCCGAGCACACCCGCTGCGTCTCGGGGCCCGTCTGTAAGACACGAGGCCTCCAAGGTGGAGTGAGCCCCGTGGGAAAGCCCTGGGCACAGGTCAACAGTTGCAGACGAGGGGCTAAACGTGCTCCCACCCTGCTGCCGGGCACCTCTGCTCACGCCTGCGGGCCCCGGGAGCTCACACAAGTTCCAGGCTGTGTGAAACTTACGTGTTTCATTTCAGGAGTCGAAGTAGCATGTGAACAACACTCAAGTGGTGTGTGCAGCTTTCACGAGACGGTTTAATATGCCTGAGAAAGGCTGTTAAGAGCCATCATGAAAAATACCTCCACAAGCCCCAGACCACAGAACCCTGAACACACACAAGCGGCCCTGGAGTCAGAGACGGCGGGTCTGCTTCTGGATCACGTGCTGACCCTGTGCTACTTACAGAGACGTTTTTCAGGCACTCTTCACAGGTTCTGTTTGTGTTCTGAGAACAACCTGCAGGGGAAAGAACAAACATCACTGAGAATCCTGCGGCATCGATGTGGGGAGGGGGAGGGCAAGTGGCGCTCAGAATCCGGAGACGGACGGCCCCTCCCGCGCAAGCCTTCAAGGCACAGACTGAGCCTCTACCAGCAGGGCCCTGGGAGGACACGCAAGCAGCACACATGTGGTCCTGACCCCAGGGGTCTCCTGGGAGAGGAGACGGTGCCGCCCAGCAAGGCCGGCCGCCTGCCTCTCACCTGCGTGGTCGCACACCACTGACCAGCTCGTCAGCAGACACCCTGGAACCAGAGGCCACAGCGATGCCGTGCCAGACTCAAGCCGGGCCGCGGCCCTCTCGCCGGTCCCAACCCTGCGGAGCAGCCCCTGCACCCCCGGGCACTCTTCACTGCGCAGGCGCTACGGGAAGGGCTCAAACCCCGGGCAGCTGACAGCTCTGCGACGCAAGCTAAGCAGAAGTGAAGAGCTGGTGCACGGATAAAGGATTCCAATCCACCATCAAGCAGCCGCTCTCCACCCCACGCCGCCCCTTAAGACACGCACACGCTTGGAAGAGGCCTGAGCACACCCCATCAGCCAGCAGGAAAGGCACGTGAGAATCGCGGTCAGGCCCCACTTCACACCCACCGGAATGGCTGCATTACAAAGACTGACGATGCTAACGGTGGTGAGGACGGGGGCTCAGCGGCTCGAAAACAAACACGTGCTCCTCCGAGACCTGGCAATTCCGCTCTCGGTCTCGTACCCAGGACTAACCAGAACACACGTGCACAGGGACACCTGCACAGGGGGGCTGATGGCAACTTTACGCATAGGAACGCCTGAGAGCTGAAAGTGGCCCAGATGTCCAGGCGCCCCGCACGCCCCTCGGCCTCCCCACTGGTCCTGAGAGCTGCCAGCTGGCTCCCTGGCCGGGGCCTCTGCGCGGCCTGCTCCTCCTGCCTGGACGGAGGACGCGACCCTCCCCGGGACCACCTCCTCCTAACACGCTGCACCCAGGGGGCACGGGGACAGAGGTCGCTGGAGGGTGGACAGGGAAACTGGCCCAGTCCTACAGTGGGACACTCTTCAGCCCTAAAAAGAAGTGCGCCGTCTACGCCACACATGATGACTCTATAGATGACCTGGGCTGGGGGGAGCCTCCTGCAAAGGCCCGCAGCGCAGGGCTCGGGGATGGCTGAGGCTCATCTTCGGGGGCGGGGGCGGGGGGGAGGAGGATGGGCTGGGTGGGGCCCCAACCTCCTGGAGAGGCCTGTTCTGAGGCTTGTAGGAGGTCAGGGTCTCACAGGTGTAACTCACTGGATGGCGCGCGTAGGATTCCTGCATTTCACCGTATGTAAACTTGAGCTCAGAAGAAGAAGGAGACGAACGTTGAGCTCTCTGTGACAACGTGCACGGGGAGGAGCTGGGGGGGGGTGGGGCGTGCGCGTCTGTAACTTCAAGATGTGACAGACCCGGTGGTGGGCAGAGGGGTGCTCACTACCCAGGTCTCTCAGCTTCCCTCTACTTTCCAAGACTTGCCTAATAAAATGCACGGGAAAAGAGCTTTAGCTTTAAGTTACGATTGTATTCATGTTTGCTAAGCAGGACCCATACAGTAAACTGCTACTTTGAAAGAGTTGGAGAGTTCTTCTCTTCAACAGTCTTCTACGTTCCATTTTTAAAAACCAAAATCCTATTTTATCTGAAATGAAAGCTCATTCTGTCACAACATACCATTCTACGGCAGTCATTATTAACTAGTACCCTCCTCAGGGCCTCTAGTGGCGTGCTGCTTGTTTTGTGTTCAAGCTGATCCTAAACTGCTTTACTCCCTCGGCCCCAGGAAGGCAGAGCCAGTTGGCGGCCCCCGAAATACCTCCACTTCTCAGAGCACTGCTGAGAGGGGGCCCCGGGGCCCTGTGCACCGGCAGGAGGGAACAGCCCCGAGGACGGTTTCACTCACAAGCCGGATTCCTAGTTGTGTCCACCAAGGGGCTGAGAGAGGACGGCACACATGTTGCCAGGCCTTTGGTCTCCAGCCACTGTCCCCACTAAAAGGAAACGGGCAGAACAACAACGCCAGAACCGGGGCAGAGAAAGGGCAACACCAGCCTTGGACAGCTTGCTGAGCCAGAAAGTGGCACAAGGACCCAGAAGCCAGCGTGGAGGGGGTCCTCCTTGCCAAAGTGGCACAACTTAACATCAGAGTGAATGACAGTAATGGACTCTCACCTCCTGAACGCCCATGATTTCACACGGACACAGAATAAACACAGAGAAGGACAACTAGCCAAGAGTCTCCGTCGCAGTAAACAGGGACGCCAAGACCACCGAGCCGTTTGCGGAGGGACAAGATGTTATGTACGGTCTCAGAGCACCCCCCGCCCCGGTTTAATTATACTTGTGAATAGAAAATGGCACCTGAAAAGTGATTGGAGATATCACCAAGACAACCTGTGACAAGACAACGGCACAAAGTGACAGCAGGTGCCTCTGAGGGGTGCAGGAAGGACAGTCACCCAGTGGCTGAATCCTCCCCAAATGCATCCGAATCAAATCAGAGGAAACCAGACAGGACCACAAAGGGGCCTCTGAGCACAAGGACAGGCTGAGGAGCTATTGCAGGGGAACAGAGGTTGAGAGACATGACACCTAAAAGCAACACGCCAGCCCGGGGTCAGAGGACCGAGGATGCTATTGAGGTCGCTGGTGATCTGTGTGCACAGTCGTGTGTTAAATCAAGGGTCCGGGATCGTACCAATGGTCACTGTGCAGACTTGACCGTCACGTTCTGGCTACGTCCTTCTTAGGAGATACACCCTGGCGAATTTAGGGTAAATGGCCACATCACAACTTGCTCTCAAACGGTTTGGTGACACCAGTAACAGGCAGAGACTTCCCTGGTGGTCCACTGGTTAAGACTCAGCGCTTTCACTGCGGAGGCCCGGGTTCAATCCCTGGTCAGGGAACTAAGATCCCACAAGCCGCCAGGCACGGCCAAAAGAAACAGAAACAAGCAGATACAGACAAGGAGCAGTAAAGCAAATATGGCAAAGGCTGTAAGAACAGAAAAGGACTCAGGAGTTCACTGTACCATTTATTCCTTCAACTTTTTCTGCTAAAGCGTTGGGCAGGGAGGTATGGTGGGGACCTGCACGACGCCTACCACACCCCCTCTTGAGTCCTTCTGAAGCACTGTTAAGAGAGGCCCCAGGGAGCAGGTGATAAAGCGTGGGGATTTTTTCTCAGGCGTCTCCAATTTAAAAGTCTGTGTGATAACTGGTCTTGCGTGAACTAGCAGACCTCGGCTCCAAGATACACACCATAAACCCGTCCACCCTGGGGTCTCTGGGTCACAGGCCAGATGAGTCAACAGAGAGGCCCGGGAGGGGAAGGGCCAAGAAGACAGGCTCGCCCTCCTCCTGCTCCCAGCATGACCCGGAACCAGGCAGGTTCTCAACCCAGAAACGCCAACGTTAAACAGCCCTCCCAAAGTCAGTTCAGAGCCGAGAGAAGGTCGTTCCCTCCTCGCCCTTGAAAACACCAGGGTGTTTTGCGCAGTAAGACAGGGAAATACGTTAACCATTTGCAGCTGCTTCAGAGACTGGGCGTCAGCAGTCACTCACTCGATCTTATCTCATCCCGGAAACAGAAAACTGTGCTGAAAGCCAGAGACATGTAAACATCTGGCCTGAGTTTCCGAGGTCTAACGCTGAATGTCACTGTTCTGACTTCGGAGGGCCCGTGGCCGGGACTCTTCAGCTTGCACTCTCCTTACCAGTGACTAGAGAACCTTAAGTCTCATGCTCTTGGGAAACTAAGTTAAAAAAAAAAAAAGGTTCTCAGGACACACTAACCCATGATATATTTGAGTTCTTTCCTAAAGTTTCGGGTGAGTCACTGCTTAAGCACAAAAGGACACACACTAGTGCGTGTAAAGAGGTATGTTTTTAAAAAACAAGGAAATGAGTTAAGTATATTTACCGTGGAACACAACAGGCCAAAGGGCTGCATTCGGCAGTGCCCTCAGCAGTGATAAAGCCCCAGAACCGGGCACTATGGCCATGCCGCATGGTGACAGGGCACAGAGAGTGCCTGCGCTGTCAATTTCATGTGAGAAACGAGGCAGAAAGTTCATCTAGACAAAAAGTCCTCGCTGTCCTACCACCTCAGCAGAAAAGGGGGAGTGAGGAGGGCAGAGGGCAAAGGCTCGGACCCACGCACACACCCAATGCCCCGAAACCTGCCTGGAAGCCCCAGTTCTCAGCAGCAGGACCGCTGTAAGGAGCCCCCGCCCCCAGCTACCCTGGCCACCACCAGCTCCTCTGGATCCCTCTGTTTAGGACAAGACTGAGGTCCCTTTAGGGGCTGCCTTCCCTCTAGATGTAAAGACAAAACTCTGGGGTGGAGTCTGACCCCACACACAATTAAAGTGGGGTCCAAAGCCCATGAAACTTCTTTAATTCAATGAACTTCCCTCTGAAAGTCTTCAACACCTTGTCGGTTCCTAACGTCTCCCCCCACCCAAGCGCACAGTAGAGAAGACAGACGTTAGACATGGCTAGGTTTGGACTGGTATGATGGTCTCTGAATTCACACCCGTAATGGTTAATTTTATCTGTCAACTTGACTGGGCTAAGGGATGCCCAGAGAGCTGGTAAAACACTTTGTTTCTTTCTATCTTTTTTTAAGATTTTTTTTTTTTTTTTGTGGCCTTGCCGCGCAGCTTGCAGGATCTTAGTTCCCCAACCAAGGACGGAACCTGAGCCCCCGGCAATGAAAGCGCAGAGTCCTAACCACTGGACTGCCAGGGAATTCCCAAAACACTGTTTCTGGTAGTGTCCGTGAGGGTGTTTCCAGAAGAGACGAGCATGAGTTGGTGGACGGATGAAAGCACCTGGCGCTCTCCAAGGCGGGTGGGCATCACCTAGCCAATCGAGGGCCCGAACAGAACAGAAAGGCAAGGAAGGAGAGTCTGCTCTTCGTGTGAGAGCTGAGACGTCCCCCTCCCCCTGCCCTTGGGCTTTCAGCCTTAGACTGGACCGTATCCCCCTGGCTCCCGCTGCCTGGCCTTGAGGTGTGGCCTGGACTACACGCCAGCTCTCCGGGAAAGCAGACGGCAGCTCGTGGGGCTCCTCGGCCCCTCGGTCACGTGATCCAGTCCCTCATAATAACTCTTTCTCGATGGCTACGTACATCCTGTTGGTTCGGTTTCTCTAGAGTAATTTTTCCTAATACACACAGCATCCTTGCGAGAAAAACAGTCTCTTAAACAGTGTAGTCACGTTCCTATAGCATGACAAGCGGCAAAAGCTCACAGCAAGCCCAGGCTCAGTGCGGCTAGAAGAAGAGCCACTTTTCTCCTGAAATACTAGGGTGAGAGTCCAGTTTCACTCCCAAACTGTCACAGGACATGCCCACTCAGCCCACAGGGGTCTCTGTCCTTAAGTCCAGGGCTAGGGAGGGGTGAAAAGCGGGCAGTCAAACACACCTGGGGCGTTTCCTGACACACCCACTCTAACAATACACACCCGCGGCCACCAAGGAGAGGTTCTCCGCTGACTGAGGACTCTTGGCTCTCAGCCACCCAGTTTGGTAAAAAAGCACTCACACCACATTTGTGCTGAACAATCCATCTGGACCGAAAGTTCCCTATGCTGTGCCACCCGACTGCTGCATTAACGAATAATATCACAAACGTACACACAAGTACGCTCAGAAGGCAATTAGAAAAAACTCAAGCAGTCCTGCCCTGGAACCGACACCCCATGAGGTCACAAAGAGGAAAGGTGCTTTGCTGTGCTAAACAGAAGGTGACGCCGCCGCAGCTAACTGGCGCTGAGAAAACCCCTGGCCCCTCAGGCTGACCCAGGTCGCTTAGGCCACCGGCCCGAGGCTCAATTCCCCACACTAGTGACCATGCGGGGATGCCACACACAGCAGCCAGATCAAACGCTCCCAAGATTCCCAGCAGCCTGCAGACCACCTACAGGAAGCCACCCTCCAGCACCAGCGCTTCTGGAACTGCTGGGCTCTTAGGTCATGCACTCCCCTCACCCCCCCCCCAACTCTAACTGCCGTTTCCTGGTCAGGCCCCCCAGGAACTCGTCGCCTCCACGTGCCGGTCACCACCGTGGGCCCGGCACCTGGCACAGGTAGTTACTTACTGAGAACAGAGGGGATCGCCTAGCAAGGCCGCCCACCTGCCCACGCAGCGCGGGCCTGGAGAGCCCAGGAACCAGCGGCAGGGCGGGCTCAGCCCAAGCACCGGCCGCTATCCCTGGAGCTCCTCGGAGGGGCCTACTCCGCACGGTGGCGGGTGTAGGGGCCGCATACAGGCCTCCTCGAAGCGAGCAGGGCCCCCAACATACCAGCCGCGCCCGCACAAGGGCCCGGCCCCTGGACTCCGGCCGCCGACCCGCTGTGGGACAAGCGAGCTCCCCAGCTCTGCTTTCGACCCCGAGTCCACACCCGAGACGGCTCTTTCCGAGGGTCGTGGCGCCGCTGCGCTCGGCCAGGCCGACGCCGCGCTCCCGGACCACCCCGCCTGCTGAGCCAGGACAAAGAGCCGGCCCTCCGCCGTCCCCGAGCCCCGCCGCCCCAGGCCGCGGGCCGACACTCGGGTGGCCCCCCCGGCCGCAGACCGCGCGGGCCCGGAGCACCGACCCAGAGCGGCTGCGACCCCCGGCCCTCCCGCCCCCCTTGGCCCCGACACCGCGCCCCCCCGCCCCGCACCACCCCCCCGCACCCCCGCCCCCGAGCCCGCCGGCTGCCCTCACCCTGCGCGGCGGCCTCCGGGAGGAACAGCAGGAACAGCGCGGCGCCGCCGAGGGCCAGTCCCAAGCGCGGCGTCGGCCCGCGGACGCTGCCGGACGCCATGGCTGCTGCTGCCCCGCTGGTCGGTCGTCGTCCTCGTCTGCCGGACGCGCCGCACCTCGGACCTCTGCCAGGCGCCTCCGCCCGGAAGGGCCGCGCGCCGGAGGCGGGAGGGGCGGTGGACTGGCCAGTGCGCAACAGGGGCCCCGCCCTTCGCCGCTCGCGGTCCCGCCTCCCGGCGCGCGGATCAGAGCGCCTGCGCGGCGGGAAGGCGGCGGGCTGTGGGGGGGGCGCTGAGGCTCAGTGCGCTTGCGCGGCTGGGAGGGGCGCTACGCGACCTTGACCCTAAAGGGGTGGAGGAGCGCTCAGGAAGTGGAGGGGAGGCCTTGGTTTCTGGGTTGGTCTCGCCGGCTTCACAGAGCCAGCGTGCTCGGCCCTGATCCGCGCCCCGAAGGTCACCTCCCCGGAGTCGGGGCTCGGGCCGCGGGGCGGGAGCGGGCGGGCGGCGGCCGGCTCCTGGGAGGTCTGTTGGACCCCGGCCCCGGACGGCGTCATGGAATGATAAAAACATATACTGCGAGAGTCCAGTTGCTTTCTTTTTAAGATTGTGTTTCCATAGCCAGAGTACAGTGGGGCTTTGGGTATTGTATAGGGAAGTCAGGGATCCATCTCCTAAGCTTCTTGGGGTCACTGGCTTGTGGCTTCCTGGACCAGCCTGGTAAGACCCCCTTCCCAGTAGCAGCAGTGCTGGGATCAGGGGTGGGCCGTCCGTCACGGGGGAGGTGTCTGCCATCTTTGACCTAATTCAGGGCCCCAACGTCACTTACTGGGTCGTGTTCCACTGCTGTCCCACACCTACCTCAACTCTGAGGGCTGCGGTGAAATCCGGGCGGTGGGCTTTGCAGTCTAATACGGAATCTAGCTGGCCCCGGCGAGGTAGGTGTGCTGCAGACTGAGCAGAGCGTCCCTCCCTCTCAGCGTGCTGGGATTCAGCGGGGTGGCCTTTAAAATCTTCCATGCTTGCTCTCCCTGAGACGGCCCCAACTGGCTGGAATGTAACTGGCCCTCAACCCCCAGGATCAGTGTGGAAAGACTTTGATCGGACAGGAGGACACAGTTGGTTGCAGTGTATTTGTGCCTCTACGATGTGCAGGGGCCAAAGGCAACGTGACCTCATCCTGCCCCGCTGCCAGATGTGGAAAACTTGGCCCAGCAGGGTGCCTGCGGAAGGTCATAGGGCCAGGAAAACAGCGCATCAGGACTGTGAGGCTGGCATCCCAACCCCGCCAGTTCCTACCTACATGGCCTCAGCTTCCGTGCGCTTCAGTGGCACAGCTCAGCTCACGGCACTGCTGACCATCACAAGGTCACGGGGTCACGCACAGAAAGGACCCGAGGGCCACAGGTCGGGGCCCAGTGTTAGCGTCCCTGAGCCTGGCGCTCCTGCACACAGTGACTGCACGTCTGTGACGTCACGTCAGTGTGGATGTCCAGTGTTTTCACAAGCATGCCTTCAACTTGGCTCTGGCTCTTTGTAGAGGGACGAAGTTCCTTCCTGTTCATGTGAGGCAGCAAAGGGCCCTTGACTGCAGTAAGCTGTGTCTGCCCCACATCTTCCAGTTCAAATACTTCTTATCTCCCTTTGCTTTGGATCTTCTGTTATAGAAAAAGATGTTTAAAGACTCATTTGCCATTGGAACTGGAGTAAACGCCAGCCCGGGATAAACAACAAGGTCCTACTGTACAGCACAGGGAACTATATTGAATATCCTGTGATAAACCATAATGGAAAATAATATAAAAAAAGAATGTCTATATGTGTATAACTGAGTCACTTGGCTGTACAGCAGAGATTGGTACAACATTGTAAATCAACTAGACTTCAATTTAAAAAAAATTTTTTTTAAAAAGAAAGTTTTGGAATTAAAACAAAAACAAAAACACCAGCCTGGGCTTAGAACTATGGCCCCAGAAAGCAACATTTTTTCATCCTAACAACCACACAACAACAATGTACTGGCATTTGAAGGACATTGGGCATTTGTAAACATTAGCCAAGACACACTGAACGCTACTGCATTTCCAACAGTACCATCAGCAATGGCATTTTAAAATACAACTGAGCTGTGGGACAATGAGGAAATTCAAAAAATACTCAGTAACTAGAGCCCAAGTCCCTGTTTGAAAAGGGGGAGGACGGGACAGCATTATTTAACTTGACACATTTGATTGTCATAGAGCTTCAAGCTGATAGGAAAGACCCAAAACCGCACAGGATGAGAAATACGAAATACAGTGACTTCTCGGAGAAACAGAATGATTATTCTGTTTGCAATCTGGAATTAAAAAAGAATGTATGGTTTTTCCAGAACAGTGGTTAAGGGATGAGATTTGATACAGTTCGTGGTGTTAACTTAGGAGGAGTGCCCATCGGCAGCACCATGGACAGGGCCGTCCGGGGGTAGACCGGCCATGGTGGGCTGAGGCCTGCGCCCGGCTGGTTCTGGAGTTCCAGGGCCCCCGCCCCTTGACTGTGCATATGGGAATCACACAGTTTGGGCCTTTTCACCTGAGTTGTTTTTATTTGGTGGTTGAGTGTGCCATCTGATTTTTTTCATCATTGCTAGTACATTCTTTAGTAAGTTAAAGAATTACTTCCAGAAAGGCTGTGTAAAAAGATCGAAGCTTCTACCTGGGCCGGTCACATTTTAACCACCGTGATCATTAACACTGCGGAGAGTTCATTTGCAGCTCAGCTGAGGACAAAGGGTGCACTTGAGGGCCTCAGACTTTGGAGGTGCCTCGGAGGGATCTGGAAAGGTCTGTGGGTGCTCTCAGGCCGGGGGGCAGTGGGGCTCTGGGGCAGCGGGAGGTATGGACAGAAGCAGAGGGCTGTGCCGACAGGCCAGAGCCCATTTTCTGTGGTTGGGTTAAGAGATGGGATGGACCGTGCATGCACCCAGGGTATGAGGATGGCTCCAAGGGGGGGCTGCAATTGGGAAGGGCTCCCTGGTCCCTGCCAGGTTGGACCTCTCGGGGCCCAGGGAATTGCCCTCTAATGAGACACAGAAAACTCTGCCACCTGCCCCCTCCCACGCGGGCAGTCATGGTCCTCAACGCACTTCCTCTGAGGGACGGGGAAAGGGGCTCTTGTGACCCCTTCACCTGCACTTTGACAAGACAGAAAACGTAACTCTTTCAAGGTCATGCAGCCAGTGAGAGGCAGGGTGGACTTGAACCCAGGGGTTCACCCTGGGGGTCCACTCTCCTTCTTGAGGTCTCAGTCCCACTGGGACAAGGCGGAAAAGTTTCAAGAGGATTATTTGAAAACTAGCCGGAAGATGTCACAAAAACAGGAAATGGACTGAGGGCAACTGAATCTATTCTTCATGTTTCTGTAGCCCTCCTTGGGGTACCAGCCAGCCCTGGCCCTGCCCAAGAGGGTGCAAGGCAGGCGGAGTTGGTATCTGGTCTCTCCCTGCATGCAGGCCTCTGATTTCCTGGGAAGCCCGATACTTGTGCAGGGGTGGGGCGGGGGCGGAGGGGGGCGGGAGGGGAGCTCCCCCTGAGCCCCCTCCTGAGGGGGCATCACCCCCTGCACCCACAGCACCTGCAGCCCCCATGCACAGAGGCACCCTTATGTCCAGAATTAGACCTCCATCTGCTTGCTTCACCTAACTATACACAGACTATAGAGTGTATCAGAATCACCTGGAGGACTTGGCAAAACTCAACTGTGAAACTCAAGCCTGTCCCAGAGCCTCTCATTCAGCAGGTGGGGGGCCAGGCCCAGCATCTGCATCTAACAAATGTCCTGGTGAAGCTGAGCCTGCTATCTGAACCAGCCTTTGAGAAGCACGGTTCTGGGCCAGCGGGGTCTCAACCTCAGCTGACACCACCTGAAGTCCATTTAAAAGTGGCAATGCCAGCGCTCTCAGACACACACACACGCACACACGCACACACCAGCAAGGAAGTCAGAACTTGGTGGGCGAGGTGTTGTTTAAAGCTCCCCAGGCACAGGCTGCTGAGACCCTGAGCTGGGAAGTGCTGCTCTGGAAGGGCAATGATAGGGCACCCACTATTCTAGTTCGTCACCTGCCCAGGTGGAGGGTCCCAGGTCCCATACAGTAAAAGGCCCTCAGCAGTTAGAATTTAAAAGTAGGGGACTCAAAGCCAGATGCCCTCCAGATGTGCCCATTCGCAGGTCTGCTGGGGGCCCAGAGGGTGGTGTGATACTGTTAAGAAATATATATTTGGTCTTCATCTGTTCAAGGCACAGAGCTCCTAAAACCCTTGGAATTTCCCAAGTAATGAGTGATACAGGAGTGTCTTTGTTATTCATATCAATCCCGTTTCAAGCATATCTGAGTTTGTTCGTGTGGTGACCTTTGGAAAGCATTTGTGGATGGGGGCTGGTTGCCTGGGGAACTTTCAGTCCCCTCTGCATCCCCACCTTCAGGGAGGGGAGAGGGGCTGGAATGATTTGATCAACCATGCCTACGCCTGCATAATGGAACTTCCGTAGAAACGCAGCACAGTGTTCAGGGAGCTTCCAATCGGGGGGGAGAGTGGGCTCAGAGGGCTTGGGGGCCCTGTGCCCCTTCCCCATCCCCTGCCCTGTGCACCTCTTCATCTGGCTGTTCATTTATTACAAAAATAAACCAGTAATCTAGTGAGTAAACTGTTTCCCAGTTCTGTGAGCCCCTCTTGCAAATGAACCGAATCTCTGATCTATAGCTGGTCCGTCAGAAGCACAGATGACAACCTGGGATGGGCAAGGGACGGGGGGTGGTCTTGTGGGACTGAGCCCTTAATCTGTGAGATCTCCAGGTACATGGTGTCAGAATGGAGTTAAATTTGTGGGACTCTGGTCAGTGTCCTCAGAGAACTGAGTTAATTGCTTGGTTGTGTGGGAAAAACACACATACCAGAGATGGCCCACCGTCCAGATTTGCTCAGACTTCAGGGTTTCCTGGGGTAAGGGACTTTGAGGGTTAAAACCATGACATCCCTTGGGAACTCCCTGGTGGTGCAGTGGTTGGGACTCCACGCTTCCACGGGCTCATCCCTGGTTGGGGAACTAAGATCCTGCAAGCTACAGGCGTGCCCCCCCCCCAAAAAAAAGGGACATTCCAGGCCACCCCAGATAGCTGGTCACTGGGGCCTGGCTGTAAACGGTGCTCCCACGTCATTCCGATACCACCGCCTGCCCCACCCCCCTCCCAGTCTGGTGTGTGCCACCTGCCGCAGGTCACAACCTGCCCGTGTGGGAGCTCAGAGTTGTTCACAGCACGAACCCCCCGGGGAGGAAGGGCTGGGGGAGGGGGAGGGCCCAGCTGACCCGGGGCCTTAGCAGCGTCCGGGTTCCCACACAGGTGGTGTGGGCGCTGGGATGGACCTGGCTAAGGAGGAGACACTGCCGAAGCACAGGACGGTGCACGATGGAGGTCGCATTAAAAAAGGGTAAAACCAACCCGCGAAATGGGTTTTGTTTTATCCTGTTGAAATGCACCCACAGTCTAGAAACAAACGCCCATCGGGTGACGGGCCCATGATGAGTGACGTAGGATTGTGACCCTAATTGAGAAGGTGAATGAGGACACCACCTCAGCTGGAGGGCGTGGCTCGGGACGTTTTTTCTGGTCCACGGGCTTGTGCTGCCGGAGGAAGAAGGGCACTCGTCTAGCTGGAGTTTTGGGGACCAAGGGGCATCAGGAGGGAACTGCACCCCGGTTGTAACAGAGGGAAAATGATCAGTAGGTGTCTGTGGACGCGGATGCACAGGAAGCGCACGGGGACTGCACGCAGGGGACCCCGGAGGAAGGGGCCGTTTGGGGGAGGGCACCAGACTTCCTTGGATGGAAGGGATGAGTCGACACAGGACGAGACAGGACAGGGTGCTGACGTCCAAGCAGCTGTGAGTGGGCTCGAGCAGGGAGGGCAGAGCTTCCCCCCTGCAGGGAAACAAGCAGCAGTGAAAGTTATCAGCTGCGGGAGTGTAGTGGGTGAGGTGGTCACTTTTATTTCTTTAAACCTTGCTCTCAATCCTGGACCACGTGCTTTTCCGTCTCAGCGGGCATCGTTTATCATTTTACACTGGTTGTGAGGCTACCCTCTGTGTACCTCCGGGAGGGCAGTGAGGGTCTCTGCTTTTGCCCACTGTTCTCTGCACAGAGAGGGCATGAGCAGTACTCTGTAAGTGCAAGTGCAGACTCTTAACCACTGAACCGCCAGGGAAGTCCCTGAACTGATGTTCTTTTAATAAAGAGTTATGCTGGGGTTTTAATAAAAAATTATACATTTTACGGAAAAAAATAAGGGCAAGTATCACCTGAAACTATGTTTATGCACGTGAATAAATATTCACAAATATTCACCCTGTACTCACATCCATCTGCTTCTCTCAGGTCTGTGTAACATGAGGAAAGAGCCAGCATTGGCAGGGCTGCAGAGGATGTTAACATACGGGAATAGAGCCCTTTCCTTGGGGACCCAGGACCGCCCCACCCTGACGGGCCCTCACGGGCCACACCCGGACCCTGACCCACATGGAGCCTGCAGAGATTGGCGGACACGCACATGGCTAGGTGATCACGCTGGGACCTGCCACCTACTACCATCACACCGGATCACCTTGACCTCCAGGTCACCCCAGGAAACAGCCCATGAGAAACACACTTACTTAAACTCTCTTCCACTCATTACCCAAGAGCGGGTGTAGACAGCCAAGAGCGTGACAGACGCCCGCTTTCCCATCTTGCCTCGGCCCCATTCAAGCTCTGCAGGGGGACCCCCTTTGCTGGGGCTGCCCCCTGTCTTCTGAAAGCTGCCTAGGAGGTGGGGCCGGGCAGGGACAGAGAGGGGCTTGCACGGCCAACAGGTGAGGAAGGAGAAAAAGAGAACCCTGAGCCACGGCCCAAAGTCTACATGGACCCTCGGAGTGTGTGAAGGGCAGTGGAGGCGGGGCACAGAGCCCGGCTCCCAGGGAAGCCCCTGCGGAAGGGTTATTAATTTTTTCTGTACACGTGATTGGGGGCAGCATGATCAATGGGATGTAATTTTACACCCTGAGAAGTTCACATATAAATAAATCTGTACCACCTTTCATCAGACTGCTGTGCTAATTTTTACAAAGGACAACACATGTCTAACCTTACAGGATACGAGCAATTCCTTCTTCAAGTTGCTATCAAAAGTCACTCATATCAGAAAGGGGAGGCTGGCCCTTCTGATGAGTTCCTAGAATTATCTGGCCGCATCTGTCATTCTAGGGGCAGGAAAAACGGTGGATTTTCAGTTAGTGGTGAAGTTGCCAAGTGTCGTCAGCCAAGTCCACCGGGCGACGGGGTCACGGTCGGCCTGCTGGAGGGGACGTGGCGTGGGCTGCTTCCACCTGGGCGGTGCAAGAGGCCCTGTCTTCACCAAGCGGCCCTAACTCTCAGCAAACTTAGGGTTCATGACTGTCGTGGTGGCGCTCTTGAAAAGGGGGTTATCCTGGTGAGAAAAGCAAGCGTGACTTGTCAGCACAGGGAGGAAGGCGCTGGGCTCTGGGGACGAGCCGCGAGGGTGGGGTGAGGCAGGCTCACACTCCCGTGGGCATGCCCTCGGCGCAGAGGGTGGGAGGTGCGCCTTCGCGGGGGCCCGGGGCCACTCACGTTATTCCACTGGGACTTGAGCTTCTCCTTCTCGAAGCGCTTGTACTCCCTGAGGTCACTTACATGGGTCAGGACCTTCCAGATGCCCAGCAGGAGGATGCCGACGAGCACGACTCCTGCCACGGTGCTCCCCACGATGGCGGCGACGTTGGGGCCCTTCATGCACTCTAAGGCAAGGAGGCACACACGTGGGGGCGTCAGGCCCGCCCCGTCCCTGCACGGTGTCGGGGTCCCGCTGCTGGCTCTCAGCGACAGGTAGTGAGCAAACCGGCCCTGGCCCCGGCCCCGGCCCCCAGCCAGGGAGGGTGCAGAGCTGGGCACAAGGCCAGGCCCTGTGGTTCCAAATGAAATTGAGAGGCCCTTTGTTCATGGAGAAGGAAAGGGGGCCGAGGTGGCCAGTGAGGAACCAGGGCCAGACACTGGCCTCCCACCTGGACAGCCAATGACCCAATCACCGGGACCTAACCCAACCCACGCTGGATCAGAGCTGAGGGATGGGCACTCTCCTCGTCAAGGCGCTCCCAGGGGAACCAGTGGCAGCAGCCTTGGGAGGGAGGGGGCTGGGGTCCCAGTGCCCGAGGGGCTGCACCCAGCCTCCTCCTGAGCTTGGGGGAGGGGGAGGCTCTGGACTCCCCCTCAGCACGCCCGCGCGGCCCCTGACCAAGGCACAATGTTCAGTGTGAGCTCCTGTTTGCCCGGCTTGTGGGCACTGGGGTTTGCGGGCACCCCCCCCCGCCCCCCGCATCATCCTGGCCTCTCCAGGGGGCCTCCCCGTCCTCACAGAAGTGGAACAACTTAGCCAGCGCCGCACAAAACCAGACCTGACCCCACACCTGCCTGTTAAAACGCCCGGGGAGAGCTGTCTGCACCAGCAGCCTGGGCTCTGCCGCCCTGGCAACAGACAAAGGGCTCGGGCCCTACCTGCCTTCCTGGGGGTCCTGTCGTGGGGAGGAGGAGCTGGGAGCAGGTCTCAGTCCTGCAAGGACCCCGGGGTGGACTGCTGTCCCGCGTCTGCTGCGGTCACCCGAGAGACCGGCCTCGCAGCCTGTGCCCCATCCCCGCAGCCTCTCTGAGCAGTAAAGGGGCGGCGGTACCGAGAGCTGGCATGTCCACACGGCTTGGCGTGCTGCTGATGTAACCCTCAAGCCCATCCCCCCGTGAGTGTGTTACTCTAAGTCCCCGCGTCCCACACACTCAACCTACCTCCTCGACAAAGACCCACCCTCCGTCCCCACTTGTTGCCCTCCCTGCTGATCCCGCCCAGAGTTGCATCCAAGGGCAGGCTCTGCCCACGCCGCCCCCAGGACCCCAACCCAGCCCTGCTCAGTGCCCGGACTGGGCAGGGGCCCTTCCCGGGTCTGCGCCCGGCCTGTGAAAGCGCAGCTCACTCCGATGAAAGCCGGCTGGCAGCCTCCCGGTGTGTCTGGGAAGAGACATAAGCCCGACCCCTCCCACCCCGCCCCCGCCGCCGCCCCCGGACTCACAGGGGCCCAGTAAGAGCCCAGCCCAGCAGCTCGCACCCCCTCATCCCCTGGTCTCAGCTGCAAGTGTCCTCCTCAGAGAGACCTCCTGAACTCTGAGACACGCCCCGCCGGCGTCTTGGCCCCTGGGAACCGGTTCCTGTGTCCCCACCCCGTGTCCCGGGAACCTATGAAGACAGAGTCAGCCTCTGGGTCCCCGGCGAGCCGGGCGGCGGGCGGGCAGCGGCACCTGGGGAAGCCGGCTCCGGCTCCGGCTCCGCGGGCCCCTGCAGGGCCAGGGCCGGATGTGGGTCCGGCGGCCCCCATGGTCCCCCCGGCCGGCTCTCGGGGCTTGCGCTCCAGGCCGCGCTCAGCGCCAGCGCTCCGGGCAGCGCCCCTGCGGGTCAGCCGGCCGCCCCGGAGCAGGGCGCACGGCGGGCAGGCTGAGCGGCGCGGGGAACCGGTCCTGAGCCCTCCCCCCCGGGCTCACCGCGCGTGTCGTTCACGTGCACGTCGTATCTGTCCCGCCCCTCGCGCTGCAACAGGGTGTAGGTCATCCAGCAGCCCTCGGAGTCGCGCTCCTTGCACGTGCGGCCGGGCAGTGGCTTGGGCAGCAGCTTCGTCTCCCCGCACGCCGCGCTGCAGTTCTTGGCGAAGGGGCCCTGGTCGAACTTCAGACACTCGGCGCAGTTGCTGCGGGCGAGGCGCGGCGTGACCGCGGGCAGGAGGGGCGGGGGCGCGGGGCCCGGGCCACCCGGAGCTGCGGGGCCGTGCAGGGCAGTCGGGGGAGGGCCGTCCCCAGCGCCCCGCGCCCCGGGTCCGGCCGGACGGCGGTTCTCCCGGGCCGCGGAGGCGCGAGGCCGGCGGGGCGGCGGGACACTCACGCGTAGCGGGCGCAGGGCGCGGGGCAGCCCGGGCACTCGAGGCACAGGGGTGGCTGGTAGCCGGGGTCGCACTGGCACACGTTGCAGCGGCACCGGCCGCGGCCGCTGCACTCGACGCCATCCAGGTTGAGGCAGCCCTTCGTAGACTTGAGGCACTGGCACGCCGAGCCCTCGTGGCCGTTCTGGCACCTGCAGGTGCCGCAGAAGCAGAGCCCTCGCTCTGGAAGACAGGGGCCCCCGCAGACTCAGCCCCGCCCGAGCCCCCGCCCGAGCCCCCACCCCCACCCCCGCCCCAGGGGCGGCTGAGGCTCCGCCGGTTGGTCTGTCCCCCGCGCTCACTCTCGCCCCCGCAGACTTGGCCGTCGTAGCGCTCGCAGTTGACGTTGTCACACTCGCAGAACTGGCCGTAGATCTTCTTGTTGGGCACATCGCTCGTGTGGCACACGCACTGCCCGCAGATGCAGTCCCCCAGCCCCGAGCAGATGATGGAGCTGTTGTCCTTCCGGCAGCTTCCCTCCAGCTCCTGGCTGCTCCGGCCCTGCGTCTGGCACTCGCAGTTCTTCCCCATGTAGCCGGCGTCGCACCTGCAGGGGGATGTGAGGTCAGGGCCCTCCCGCGCCGGCTCTGCTGCGGGGCGCCTGCGCGGGCGGCGGGACCGCGGCCTCACCTGCAGACTCCGCACTCCATGGAGCCCCTGCCGCCGCAGAGGCTGTGGTCCCGGCTCGCGTCCCGGCAGCGGCACTTGCACTGGGGGAGGACCCGCACAGTCACCGTGTCTGTGAAGCCCAGCGCCCGGATGACGAATGACTGCTCCTGGATGCACTCTGTAGCTGTGACCTTCACCTGGAAGGTGATCTGTAGTGGGAAAGCAGGGCTCAGGTGAACACTGGACACCGGGCACACAACCCTGCTCCCATCTCCTCCCTGGGCAGCGTGGACAAGGGCATGGCCTAGCAGGGTGAGGGTCAGCGTCCTGGGCTCCCAAGCATGGAGGGGACCGCCCCTGCTGGGCCCCTGGGGGAGTGCATGTCGGTGGGGGGGAGGGAAGGACATGGACACTCCAGGTGGCTCCAGGACTTGGGAGGGGAGATGAGGGAAGAGAGGATGAGAGTTGGAAACTCAGAGTCAGAGATGCTGGAACATGCCCCCCACCCCTCCCCCAGCTCCCCCACCCACCATCCTCTGGTGGCCTGGACTTGGGCAGGGCTGTCTTTAGAATACTTTTAATCTCACATCCCTTTTAAAGAATTTTAGAGTGACTTTGTAAATGATGTATATTTTCTCCATGTATTTTGTCCTGAAGCCTGGAGGCTAAGATGCCAAAATCGCACAGGAAGTCCTAGGTTCTGCATGTGGGGTTGTATTCTGACCCCGAATGCCCAAGGGGAACCGAGCGGGCAGGGCAAAGTCCCTGCCACTCACACAGCACTGCTGCTCAGCCAGCACTGAGCTTCAGGGAGCACCGGCTTGTCCACGGCAAGCCTCACTGCAAATCAATGTAAGTGAATCTCCAACCCGTACGTTAAGACAGAGCAGAAACATAAGGGAAGTAATCAATCAGTCACAAGACTGAATAAATTCCTGTGTGGATCACCCAGTATGAGGGGGATACGTTTCACTAAAAAGTCACACACATTTAGTAAGTCACAGAGTTGAAAGAATTCCGATGTCGTTTAGAAATAAAAGCAAGTATTTTGCTGAATATTAACTCACAGCTGGAGAAAGGAAAAGTTTAATTGTTCTGGTCACGACAAATTTAAAGTATCAGGGAAATAACTCAGTGCCTGTTTATAACCATTTGTGTGGCCCCTGCTTTAATGTCTTTGTCAAAAAACAAAAACACAAAAATCAAGAAAATCAAACCAAAGCAGATGCCCCGTGTAGAAGGAACGCCCTTCTTAGGCGGGTGGCGCTGTACCCAGCATCTGCCCCCAGGGGGCGCTGCCGTCCTCGCGGCGGTCGGTGTACACCAGGCCGCGAACAGTGTGTGTGGATTTTCAAGGGAAGGAACTGGACCCGCGGTGGACTGGACCCCGCCTCTTGCTGGTCCCTGTGAAGCCGTGTGCTGGGATGCACCCTCCCTCGCTGTCCCTGGGGGAGCCCCTTCCAGAGGCCGGGAGGGAGCCTCACCGGCACGTTGATCTGGACGCCGTCGCAGTCCCCTCTGGGCTGGTCCACCTTCGATACCCCGTTACTGCAGAAGGAGTCGTAGGTGACTTTCAGGGTGTCAGGGAGGGTGTTGTGATCCAGAAAGACTCTGGAGGACAGTTTCTGTGGGCAAAGAGCATCGCCATCAGGCTCACCCCGCTGTCCCCGGCCCTTCCCGCCCCTTCCCAGCCGACGGCTGCCACGCCTCTCATCCCCCTCCCTCCACCCGTGTGTCCACTGAGAGCTCCATGGGTGCTGGGTCCTGCACCCCATGCCGCTGGTGGCAGGGTTACCCATGCCACGCCCCCCAACACAGGCCAGTGGAAGACAGGTCATAGCCCTGCAAGAACGGGAGCTCGACCGTCCACCCACCACTGAAACCCCAGTGCCTGGCACAGGGTGGGAGCTGGAAAAACTGTCTAAGTGAACGAGAGAGAGCGAGACAGACCGTCAGACAGGAAGAGAGACAGAGAAACAGAGATAGAGAGACACAGAGAGGTGAATGAGCCAAGAAACAGAGATAGAGAGACACAGAGAGGTGAATGAGCCAAGAAACAGAGATAGAGAGACACAGAGAGGTGAATGAGCCAAGAAACAGAGATAGAGAGACACAGAGAGGAGAATGAGCCACTCGCTGAAGGTGGCATCATTGGTGCAAAGACAGAGCCCCCCATGGGCAGCATCTGGAGTTTGGGAGGGCCTGCTCGGGGTGGGGGGTGCCTAGGGCTCCAAGAGGGTATGAGCAGCAAACGGAGCTGCCTCAGTGGGGCTCTGACTCAATGCAGTGTCATCAGTGCTTACTGGGTGCTCCCAGCGAGCTGTGCTCGCGAGGCCAGCAGGCCCTTTGGCTGGAAGAGAGCCTGATGCTCGTGTCCCAGGGAAGGCATGGGGGGCCTGGGGTGGCACCTACCACACCATCAACGAGGAGGACAGCTGCCCTGGGGAAGTGCCTGAGGATGGCCCAAGAACGCAGGGGCTCTCCTCTCCAGACCATCCTCCTGTTGGCCTACAGCGGGGCGGCATCTTGGCTGACTACCCAGGGGGCACTTACGTTGTAGGCTTTCTTAATAAGCTGGACTACGTTGCTGGAATCGTCTGACAGCTCCCCGACTGCAGACTTGGGGATGATCTCCGTGAGCTTCTGTCAGGGAAGAAGACAGGTGGGCGTGGCCAGAACCCTGGTACCAGGACACCTCAGCATCCACCTAGTTTTGTAATAACATCCCAGAGGGTTTCCTTCCTGCTCGTGAGATGGCTCAGACAACCCTGCACCCAATTTCTTACTGTATTTAGTTAAGACAGCACGTGGTCAAGTGTTGTGCAGGCAAACGTTTAACCACTGGCTCTCAGGAAGAAAAACACCCTGAACTGCAGCGTTTGCCGATTTCCTCGGGAGAAGTACTCCGCCCTGGTTGATGTCCCAGCACTGAAGGCAGAGCTGGGAAGATGTGCCTCGCCGTGGTCAGATGCCACCCAGAGGGCTTCCCTGGTGGTCCAGTGGTTAAGAATCCGCCTTCCGATGCAGGGGACACGGGTTCACTCCCTGGTCGGGGAACTAAGATCCTACATGCCACGGGGCAACTAAGCCCGCACGCCACAACTAGAGAGCCCACGCTGCAACGAAAGATCCCACATGCCTCAAGATCTGCCGCAGCCAAATAAAATAAATAAATAAATAAATAAGTCTATTAAAAAAAAAAAAGATGCCCCCCCCATCACGCAGATGTGATAGGTACAAACAACCCAAGGGCACAGGTAATCATGAAATGTGGCGTAAAATCAGGAAGCGATGTGTTCTGAGCGTGTGAGTTGACATAATTTAACTTTCATAATGGCTGTGTTAAACAACATTGTGACAATTGGCTCTGGCAGGCGGGGCCGGCTGGTCCAGCGGCACCTCTGGGGTGGGCAGGCCGGAGCCCGGGGTCATGCAGACAAGCCTGGGGCAGCCTCCAGGGAACATCTGTGTCCCCTGCCACCCTTAGCTTAGCCCATCTTTCACGGGAAATTGCACCATCACTCTATCTTGCAGAACCAAGGGTGGGTCACGTCCCTGCCACAAAGCCCTGCTGTGACGCCCCAGAATGGAGTCTAGTCTCCTCCACAAAGCTCACGAGGACACACAGCCTGGCCACCCCACCTCCGGCCTCTGCCCCCCTCTCCCCTCCTCCTCAGCCTTGGGACCCCACCAGGCCTCGGAGAGCCCTCCTGGCCACCTGCTCTCCATTCGGTGCAGAAACACGTACTGAGGAGGGTCCAGCGTAAGCTGCCCATACAGACGCGGGCCTCCTCGACCCCCCCTCCCTAGGAGCCCCGGGAATGGGGTCAGGAAGCTAAGGCTCAGAAAGGCCTGTGACCTGCCCAGGGCCTTGTCCTTGCTGTCGGGGAGCAGGGTCCGGGGTCCGAGTCTCCCGTCTCCAGCTTCTACCCCATCAGCACACTGCCTTCTGGGACACGACTCCTGCTCCTAATAGCAAATTACTGGGACCCGCCACCTCCTGGCGACGAGGAGATGTTACGTCCCGTAACACGGTTGGGGACACGGCGGCTGCGAGGCCCTGACTTGCCGGCGCTCGGGCCGCTCATGTGGGCGGGTGCTCTCTCAGCGGCACCCAGCCACCAGCCCTGCTGTCCTTGTGGCTGGGCCAGCTCCCACTGCCAGCCCCCGGGGGTCTTCCGGACACCTGCCCCTCCTCCCTCGGCATCCCCTGCAACCTGTCCCCAGTCTGGGGTCCGGGAACGCTGATGGCAGGCGCGGCTGGCCCCACTGGCAAACGCCCCACACAGGCACAGCAGGCCACGGGCCTCAGCAGGAAGGGGACCGGGACTCAGGGAAGGAGAGGGGCCAGGAGGCGCTCCCAGCCCATCGCAGCCAGAGGCCACCACGCTGAGCCCGGCAGATGAAAGCACAGCAAGCAAAACAGCCCCACAGTGACTGGGAGAAGGGAGGAGGGATGAAAAACGCTCTAAGACAAAAGAAAATTCCCCACGAGAATTCCATGCCACAGAAAAATTTAGTAAGAACAGCAACTCAGAAAAGTCAGGACAGACCCAGGTCTCCTGAGCCGGGAAGGAAGTGCTGTCACAGCTGCTGGGGGGCCCGGGCGCCTGCTGGTTATGGGGGTGTTTTCCTCGCGACACTGAGCTGTGCTCTGGGGGTTCCAGAACCCTCCTGTGTACACCTTATACTGCGTGAACAGTGTTGACGTGCAAACGTATGTGGACACAAAACAAGGAACTTTCCCTGACATGACCGATGGGGTCTGCAGACCCAAAGGGTTTCGTTGAGGCAAAACCACGATGACTGAAGTGCAAGGACTTGTCAGCGTCATGTGGCCTAACGAGGCCTCAGCCCCTCAGCAGCAGCGCTCAGTCCCCGAAGCTCGGGCCGCCCGCGTGGCCACAGCCCACGCACCCAGCACGGAAGCAGAACTCGGGCTGTGGTCACCCTGGATTTTGTCACCATTCAGTTGCGACGCCTTGTCCTGCCAGATTGCTCAAGCCCGCTTACCTCGTACGTTTTCACCATTCTCTTGGTTACAGCAAAGATGGGCTGGATGTTGCTTTCTGCCAGTTTGTGCGCCAGCTGGCCCACCGACGGGTAGTCCTAGAGAGGGGACCCCCGGTCAGATGGCTCCCAAGGGCTGGGGACAAGCCATCCAGGCTGCCTGTCTGCTCCTGTCGGCAGAAGTGACGGCCCAGGGCGCCTGCCTCCTGCTGTGATGGGGCCACTCCCAATGATGTTCGAAAACGCGTAAGATAATGGGATTAGGAGGGAAACTGACGATATTGAAATACCCTCAAGAAAATATTAAAAGCTGCGAAGTGCTTCCTGATCAATGCACTAAAAAAGAAATCCAGTGGCAAGTAACCGCTCCCAGACACTCAAAGTGGAGAAGAGTGAGCGGCATTTGGCGGTGTCCACACTGTGGGGCGCGGGGGAGGCGCCTCTGACTTCTTCTGGGGGCGGCATCCCAGACGCTGCCCCCAGCACAGTGGCACCTATTTTCACAACCGCATGACGTGTGCAATTTCAGGCAGAGGCTCACCGGAGCCTCAGATGTCACATCTGTCCTGTCCCAGTCGGTGGGCCCCTGAGAGCTGCCACCAACACCCACCTCGAGTCTGCAGGCTGCAGGTGGAGGACCCCAAGGGTCACATCTCTAAAGTCCTCTGCAGTGCCTGGGGTTTACGATGCCAGGGTGCCGAGCATCATTTCACAGCAGCCCTGGACCAGAGAATTCTGACCTCTTGGTGCCATTAAAGTGCTTCTCCCAGAGCGAGGGCCCCTCCCCACCCCTCTGGACCCCGGGCTGGGAGTGAGCCTACCTCCCCACTCCCCCCACCCAAGACACCGCACTCACGAATTCGTTGCTGCTTTTGTACATGTTGTCCTCCAGGTGGCAGCGGCCATCGTTGGGAGTCAGGATGGCACCCAACTTCCCGTCTCCCGCAAAGTGGAAGCCATCATCTGTGGCAAACACCAGCAGCCTGGTGACGTTGCGCCAGCCGATTTCCTCCTGACAAGGAGAGGGCAGGGTGACCTGCCTCAGCTTCCCCAGCGGGGACCCACAGACTGGAGGAGCCAAGGCAGAGCTTGCCGTGTCGGCCTCAGGGCTGTGTGCCCCCCACTCCTGGGTTTTCTGGGGAGCACGAGGACCAGAGACAGGACCCAGCGCCCAGGGGAGCCCGAGAAGTGTCTGTGGGGCGACAACCTCCCAGATGCCCAGGTGAACGTGTGGGACACCGAAGGGACAGGAATGCATGTTTACATTTGCATACTCGGTGGCCCAATCAGCTCACACCTGGGACCACCTCCTAAGGGGATACTCCCAAAGAAGAAAAAATACTTAGAAATGTTTATCTCAGGGAAAAGCACTGCAAACACAGAGGGAGGAACCCACGGACACCGTGATGAGGGGGTGACAGAGCCAGGGCACACGCGCGTCATGAACCGTGACCTCACACAGAAATGAAAATGTGTGCCTGCGATGCAGGATGGTGCACCCAGGGACCAGAGAGGCTCGGGGACTGGGGTCCGCTCTGTGAAGGTGGCAGGACTGCGCGGCTATACACGGGTCGATGTGTTGCAACCCATCACAATACAGCAGCGGACAGGACCACGTGGCGAGGGGTCAGCAGGGGGCAGGCGACGGCCGGCACTGACACTAAAGCCACATAACTGTCGGGGAGCCTGGCCAGGACACCCTCTGTTCCTTGAGGGGCACTGGAAGTGGGGGTGATTCTACTGCAGGACCCGCCAGGGTTAGGTGGCTCAGGGGTCTTGCTTGACAGGATCATTTCCTTGCATTTAGGCTTCAAAAGATTTGCACAGGGTCGCAAGCTAATAGTGGAATCTGTGGTGTCGTGACGGAGGCCCCCAGGTCTGGAGAAATCAGGGCAGGTAGGGGCCTCACCGAGCACGCGGCGACCTGCATCATGGCGTCCAGCCCGCCCTCGGGGGCGTCCAGGTTTCCCGAGATCAGCTGCTTCCCGACCTCTGTCTGGAACTGGTTGGAGTTGTCGGTGAGTTTCAGCACGTGCCTAAAGGCGAACGGGGCCTGGCACTCCTTCTCCTTGTTGGGGCACGGGTTCCGCAGCTTCTCGGGGTGCGTGTTGACGAAGGGGAGCACCGTCTTGTCCACGAAGGAGCCGAAGCCTAGGGGTCGGGCGGGCCGTGAGCCCCGGCTTCCCCACCTCATGCCGGGGGGGGGGGGGGGGAGGAAGCAAGGTGGCACTTGGGGGGTTGCACCCAGGGACACTAGGTCTGGAGCCCTGGTGCCCTGCCCTCGGGACACAAGGGCACAGAGGTGCCCAGGGTGGGGGCCTGGGGGGCGCGCAGGCAGCAGGCTGGCCGGGGCTCAGGGGAGGAGGGAGCGGGCAGCTCACCGATGCGGCCGGACTCGGTGATCTCGTTGAGGGCCCGGAGCAGGTCGCCCCCCAGCTTCTTGACGTTGATGAGGTCGTCGAGCATGGAGTAGGAGAGGTCCATCAGGTAGTACAGGTCGATGGGGTAGCCCTTGGCCCGCTGGAAGGTCACGTTGAACGCAGCCGCCTGACCTGCGGGATTTGGGAATCGCGGGAGAGTGAAGGCACGCCACCTCATCTAGCGGGGCTCAGGGGCACCGGTGCCCCCTGCAGGCCTCAGGACCCTCATGACTTCCCCACTCTCTGAGGCCTGCGGGTAAGATGCAGGGCACCTACTCGGATTCGAATTTCAGATAAAGAGCGCATTCCCAAATAGAAGACTATTTGGGTACAGAGATACTGAAAAGTGTTCGTTGTTTATCTGGCATTGTTGAAATTCAGATCCACCTGGATCTCCCTCGATCTCCCCGGCAAGGCCTTCTCTACCACCAGCCAGCAAGCAAATCCATCCCGTCCCAGAAAGGGCTCCCTGGCCATCCTGGGGATATCCCCCTTCCTCAATCACATCCCGCTGGCTTCAGCTCTTCGTCATCTTAATCACCACCTGTACCTGTAATTACTTGTCTATCTGTCAATACGAATAGCCTGTGTCCCCAGCTCCCAGGACGGTGCCTAGCACACAGCTGGTGCTGGACAAAGACGTGAGGAATCGAGCTCCGAATCGAGTCCCCTCTGCCTGGCCCACCTTCCAGCATCAGCTCCCACGTGTGGCCGCCCCAGCCCTGCCCAGGCCCGTCCGCCACACCCCCTTGCTGCTCCACCATGCCGCCTTCCTGAAGGGCGTTTCTCGGAGCGCTAACAGGGAGCTATGTCCTGAACCTGGGTCCGTGGTCAAGTCAGGTGGGCAACACTGATTTAACTGGTTACTAGGGTTCCTTGGCTGCAGGACTTGTCAGAGCCTTTACTTTGCCAAGAGTACCTGGCCTTCTGAGAGTGGGACAAATGAGTGCTTTCCAGATGGCTTGTTCTCCCTTTTAAAAAGGACACAGAACTCAGGGCTGAAAGAGAGACTGGGCGCCAGCCGCGGACGGGGCTCTTGGGGGCATCCTCCCCAGGGCAGAGAGAAGAGCTCAGACTGGTCCCCAGCAGTCCCAGGGCCTCGCCCAGCCCACCTGGCTGTCTGACCTGGACACATGGATACACGGCCATCAGGGGCTGGCTCACCCCCAGCCGAGGCCAAGCCTACCTGGTCTCAGGTAGAGCGTCACTTTCTGCGGGGACAGCTGCTTCTGGCCCCCCACCTGGTCCTCCTGGGTCGTGGCGTGGCTCCTGGGGTCCATGATGTCATCCGTCGGGCAGCCCTTTGACAGCAGCTGCTCCCGCGTGTCACAGCGAGTGGAGTCAGGCTCCCCCTGCCCCGTGAAGTTCTGGGGGAGTCAGGGGTCAGGGGTCAGGGGTCAGGGGCAGAGAAAAGATGGGAGCCCACACTGTGGGTGCTGTGCGAAGCTGACCCCCTCATCTGCACCGGATTCAGGTCAGGAGTCCCGGTGGGAGCGGGACGAGGCAGGGGCTGGGCGGCCTCCAGAGGGCCTCTTCACGAGGCTCCGCATCCCAGGAGAGCTCGGGAGCGGGCAGAGGCGACTCAGGAACCAACGTCTCCAGCCCCAGGTGGAGCCACGGGGACTCTCCGCGGCCCGCGGAGCATCTGGCCCAGGGTGTTCAGACCCTTGGGCAGCGTCAGCAGCACCTGACGAAGGAGGGAGTGGTTCCCTCCCAAGGGGACGCGAGCGCCCCCTCTTGGCCCACGTGTTAGCCCCCAGGCACCACGCGGACCGGGAATACAGGCCAGGGCTCTGAGCCAGGCAGTTCAGAAGGAAACAGGCCGGAGGGGAGCGTGGGGGTCCTGGGCCTTCCCTCGTGACCACTGTGCCCCCACGAAGGCCCCCTGGATGTGGACACGGCAGGGAGAGAGAAGCGGCCGCATTCGGAGGGTCCTGCCCTCGGCTTCCTCCAACAAAAGGAGGCTCGGAAGAGCAACCGCGGTAGGAGACCAGGCAGGTGCAGGGGGCGTGCCCAGTGTCGGGGCGGGGCCAGCAGAGGGGCGGTGCTTCCTGAGCTGCCTCTGAACTGTCCTCGCTTTTGGAGCCCTATCAATGCTTTAAGTACTCGGGAAAGAAAATTAACAGGAATGGAGACGGAAGAAACCCCTAAAATGGGATCCACTCGGAAACAATTGAACCTGACTGCATTTCAAATGCATATGGTAAACTCAGGAAAGGGAAGGGAGAAATTCAACCTGAGGAGGGACTTTTTAAGCCGGGACTATGACCGCACCCCAACAAGAGGAGACAACACAGACCACACCCGATTTCCCCCCTGCAGTGGTGTGGGTAGCAGCTCTGTAACCAGTTTCTGTGAATCGTAGGACTAAGAAAATGGGGAAATGTATTGCGGATGTTGGGAGCCTGGCTTCTCATGAAGGGGAACCAGGAAGCCTCAGAGAAATGTCTGAGTCCCCAGTGGGGGCCAGGAAAGTGCAGACGGGCCTGGAGCTCTGCTGATCCCAGAGAGTAAGAGAGCTCAGGAAGTGATGCTGGGGCGTGCTAACAGGACACAGGGCCAGCCTGGGGCCTCCCAAAGGCCAAACGGGGAACAATTTGAGCTTCAAAATGACAAAATGAAAGTGATAGCTTATAAGCTACTGAATAAAATAAACATCTACGGGTCCACACCGATGAGAGAGACAGAGAGAGGGAGATTGGGGGGAAGGAAAAATTCCTCCTTACATTAGAAGCCATTAGAAGGAGTAATGAACAGGAATGTCACCATTTTGCAACCATCCCAGTGAGAACTGATTCAGGCACCCAACACCAACGGATGCTCAAGTTAGTGGGTGTAAGCCTGATGGGAAGCAGAGTATTTCCTGGCCTCGGAGTATCTCTCCACAACTTACTTACTATTGCAAAAGGGAAATAGTGACGTCATGGTGGAGAGCCTGGCAGACGCCACCTCAGCTGCGTGGTCCAGGCTGCATCCCCAGTATCAGGACGAAGTGACAACAGGAGCCCTGCATGGGGTTCCTGCCAAAACGCCCACCCTGGGCTGAATCAGAGGGCATGCCAGACAAACCCATATGAGGGGCATTCTGCAAAACTGCTGTCCTGAACTCCTCAGAAATGTCAAGGATGTGAAAGACAAAGAAAGCTGACGAATGTTCCAGATTGCAGGAGATAAAGAGACATTTGAATGCAATATGTGGTCCTGGATTATAATATTGACCAGTGGGGTAGGTGCGGAGTCGGGGGGGTGGGTGGAGGGGGGGATGATATCAAAGACATTATTGGAACAATTGGCAAAATTTGCACAAGGTGTGTAAACTTGATCAGCGTAAAGTACCGTGTTAAGTTTCCAATCTTTGATAAATGCACTGTGGTTTTGTGAGTGCCTTGTTCTCGGGAAAGTCCCTGGAAATATTAAGGGACAAAGGGGTTTGTGTCTGCAACCTACCCTCAAACAACTGAGAAAAGAAAAATGTGTGCATGTGTGTGTTTCCAAACAGACCTGTGGTGTCAGAACCTCAGGGACCCCCGTGAGGAGGGCGTGGTCAGGATCTGGGGGTCCCTAGGGAAGGGGTCCTCCCCAGGAGGAGGTGGAGCTACCCCAAGTCCTGGCCGTATTGGGCCTTTGCCTTTCTTCCCAGAGGGTCTCATAAGTAAAACATGAAGTCACTAAGGACAGCAGAGAGTTAGTTAGGTTTCCAGCAGGGAACCTCCCCAGTCCTCCGTGTTCTGGGAGCGGACAGCGGGGCACACGGGCGGGTGGCAGCAGCTGCCTTCCTGCTGCAAGCACCTCTGCCTTGTCTCTGGCCAGGGCTCCTGCCTCTGGGGCTCGGGCTGCACCTGTCCAGACCCAGCGGTTTCACTCTCAGATCTGCTTCTGCCAGGCTGCCTGGGGACATGCTGTGTCTGCCTGTCTGTCTCTCTGACAGCACTGTGTCCCTGGGCTGCTCCTGCCCCACTAGAAAGCAGAGTGGCGAAGCTCCTGGAGGCCAGCAGTTGCAGGGGCAGAGAAGGGGGTCCAGCCCAGGAGGAGGGAAGCGGGGAAGGGCAGGCCAGGCGTGAGGACCCTCAGGGTGGCTGACGGCATTCAGTGAGGCTCTTACCAGCTTCTGGCACCAGGCGCAGCCGGGCCCTGACTCGATGCAGTCCCGGCAGGTGCTGACCTTGTACTTGGTGCACTCCTGGGAGAGGACTGGGGGAGAGGAGACAGGCTGGTGGGCGCAGACCCCCACAGAGACAGCAGACCCTCCAGGGACTGGGGGTGTGAATGGGGGTGGTGGAGAAGAAGGGGCAGCGGGAGGGAGGGAGGAAACCAGGGCCCCAGGGGAAGCGGCCTCCAGGAGGGTGGGCCCCATGGTGGGCCGGGGAATGGAGGAGGGCGGCAGGGCAGGGCCCTTCCTAAGCCTCCACCAGGGGACTTCGGGGCAGGAGGGTGCCAGGGCGGGTCCCATTCCTCCCATGAGGAGCTCCCCCCGCGGGACTCACCGGACCGGAGGGCAAGCAGGCCCACCAGGGGCAGCAGCAGGGGGCGCTGGCGCAGCATGTCCTGTGGAGGGACCGGGGCGGTGACAGGGCCTGGGGCCCCAGACTCCGGGCCTAGAGACGCAGAGCTAGGCGGGCCGTCCCTGCTGCCGAGGGGGCTCAGCGCTGGGGCGCAGCCAGCACGGGGCAGTCTCCCCGACCCCCCTCAGCGGGGCTGTGCGGGCCAGCGGGAGAGGAGGCCTGAGTGGGGCTGCGTGCGCCCCACACCGCTGAGCCCCCAGCCTCCGAGGACCAGCAGGGAGTGGGCCTCCTAGCAGTGACACACGCACACGTGCTCACACGCACACGTACACACTCACCACGCGTGTGCACACACATGGGCGCCCAAGGTGCTGCGCGCCCCGGGTCAGGGCCCCGCGTGGCCTTCGTGGCCCCGAGTCCTCGGTGAATTGAGCTGAGCTTGGAGCAGAGACTCGGCCGGCCCAGGCCTCCTGGGAGGAGGCTGAACCAGGACTTGGAAGAGAAGCCAACTCTGAGCACCTACCGGCACCAGGACCGTGCCAGCTGCCCGCTGCGCGAGGAAGTGTAATCGGGCAGGACATCTGGGGCCTGCCTGGGACAGACCCCTCCCCCCATATCCTCTTCCTGCCTCTTGTCTGTAGAAAAGCTTAGTCTCCCAGGCCTCCCCTGAGTCACAAAAGCCTGGCTGGAGAATTAACGATTGAAAGGATGTGAACAAGTTGTGACAAAAGTAGCAGTTGGGCCAGGAGAACTGGTAAGAATTCAAGCAGTAAATCAGCCATACAGCAGTCACAGAATCTTTAGTTCCTCCTTGAAGTACCTAGATAACGGTAGCTGATGCACATATCCTAAGCTGTTTTACAGATGCTAAAACCCCTACCAAATGGAAGAAGTTAATTGCACAATGACCATGAACATGTAGCCCCCAGACCTACTGGAGCCTAAGGATTGATAATGTGAACCTCTGTGACCCCGCCTTGTTACCTCACCATCAGCCAGTCAAAGAACTGTGCACAAGCTGATCGCATACCCTGCGACCCCCCTCCCTCACCTGGCCTTTAAAAACGCTTTGCCGAAACCCTATGGGGAGCTCTGGGTTTTCTGGGCCTGAGCCACCCGTCTCCTTGCTCGGTCCTGCAATAAACCTTTCTCTGCTCCAAACTCCGATGTTTCGGTTTGTTTGGCCTCCCTGTGCATCAGGCACACGAACTTGGGCTGTTTGACCACAGAAGGGCCCGCAGAGCTGTCACCTGCTGCCCGAGGCCACGAGCTCTAGGCGACCATTATTTTGCTCTTCTTAGTCCACACCTGCTGGGTGTGGGGTGAGGCGTGGACAGGGCGTTGGGCCATCACCGGCTGGTCCTGATGCTCCCAGAGGCAAGAGCATGGGGCGGGGCTGGAGGCCTGGCGCTGGGGCTCCGGGTCTTGGAGGTGGAAGCAGCACCTTCAAACCCGCTGCGCAGGGGCCGGCAGGGCAGCTCCACCCTCCCCCGGAAGTGCCCCGAGGGACCCATGCTGGGCCCAACCCTCCTCCAGGCCAGCTCCCGGGAGGCGTGGCAGAGCTTCGTGGGCCCGCGAGCCCCCACGTCTGAGAACCCGTAGGGCTGCTGCCTTTTAATCTGACGCCAAGAGAGCGGAGCGGGTGCCGAGGAGCCAACAAACCAGAGGCAGCAGGCAGGAAGGGGAGTGTTTTATCAGAAACCAAGATCAAGGCTCACCCTGAATGCCTTCAGACGCCAGCCCCTCTCCCCAGCACACTGCTTGACAGTGCTGGGCCAGCACGGTGCACTCAGGGCTCCAAATCCGGGCCGGCACATGCTCCAACCCAAGGTCCACTTGTGCGGAAGACCATGTGGCCCCTGCCGTGGCGGCCTCTGCCGTGGCCTGTGGGCTCCGGGTGCACCTGGAGGTGGGTCCTGCCCTCGCCTCTGCTCTCCCGTAACCCCTGCACGTGTACCAGGGGCTCTGGGGTGGAGGAGGATCCCAGGGGGTCCCATGGGGGGACCCAGTGCTTAGAGGCCCCGCCCAGCCCCACTCTCCGATCTTTTTGGGGGTGACCCCGCACCCCGGTCCCCACCAAGATTATAATCAGGAGCTAGAAGTGTCAAAACAGAACAGACCCCTTCCCTTTTCTTTCCTGTTCGGGTCAAAAGCAGAACTTACGCCCTGCTCTGGCTTCCGGGGTCACAGAGCGGGAGCTGGGAAGGTGCTTTCGGTTTACTCCACGCCCACCCGCTTGTGAAAGCCCAGTGTTGCCCCAGAGCCCACTGGGCCCCCTACCGTTCCGCAGCCGGACGCCCCGTGAGGCCCGCGCGTGCTCACTGACTCCCCCGGCTGACCTGGGCGCCGCCGGGCCCTGTCGGCCTCAGGACAGCACCCCACTTCGGGGGCAGAGGCTGCTCCCAGTAGAGGTCGGGGAGCCCCCGCCCCAGGCGCCCCAGGCGCCCCAGCTGTGCACGTAGCCGGCGGGGGGGGCCAGTCCTGCCAGGGGTGGGGAAGGCCCTCCAAAAGCAGCTCGACGCCCTTTCCTGTGGCCACGGACCCCAAACAGTCACAGCCACCAGCAGGCAAACCCCGGTCCTCGCCTGCGGAAACCGAGGCCCCGGCGGCAGCCGGATGCGGACCCGGTGCCGCTCACAGCGGGCGCACCCGCCCACGCAGTGGGGAGAGCGCCTTGGTTATGGCAAGAAGACCCACAGGCCACAGGTCCCGTCCACAGGAGGGGCGTCGCCGGTCTCTCTTCCCCCTTAAGCACTGGACTCCCGCCGCGACCGGCTCCGCCCCAGCCCCAGTGCCCACGGCCCCTCGGGGGCAGGACGCCCGCACACGCGGTGGCTCTGGGAGCTCGGAGCGCGGAGCCTGCAGCCAGCCCTCCTCTCGTCCCCGGGCAGGGGTCCCAGTGGACGTGCCCGGCAACCAGGACTGGCCATCAGAGGCCCCGATGCCGCAACCAGCATGGCGGGGCCTCACAGACCAAGGCCTCCTCTGGGTGTCGTCCTGGGGCCCGGCCCCCTGGATGGCGCAGGGCAGTGCCCGTGCCCGGGTCCCCGGCTGCCCCAGCGGCATACTCTGCCTCGGCTCCCTCTGTGTGCCTGGAAGGGCTTGCGGGCCTGGTCCCGCCCTGGGGGAGGGCAGGCTCGGACCGCCCTCGTGAATGTGAGGCCCCGACTCGGCTGGGACAGCTGGTCCGAGAGCAGGGAGGAGGGCGCGGGCTCCAGCTGGGCCACCCGAACCCAGACCTGCGGCACCCTCCCTGCCACTCCGACGGCCCCCAGGCTGCACTCTCCCCAGATCTAAGGGCGGCCCCGCCCCAGGACTCAAGGTGCAAAACCCCAAGTCGAGGTGGCTTGAGAAACCCAAGGCCCCACGGGCCTGTGAGGACTTTGCGTCAGAGCTACCCTTGAGCTTGACCCTGCCCGACAGGGGGTTGCTGGCGAGACCGAGTGCAACAGCAGGAAGTGGCGCATCTCCGCGGACCCCGGGCACCCTGAGGATCACCCTTCACGATGAATAAAGCTCTGAGCGTCGGGGTCCGTCAGGGAACATCAGAAGAAAAATAGGATATATTCCTTCCAAATCCCACGCACTCCACAAAAGCCCATAGTCCCTATTTGGTAAAAGAAGAGAAAGAAGAAACATCAAAAAAGAAAGAAAAGTTTAAGAGGCAGAGGGAGGCCCCACGTCGGAGGCAGGGTAAGCTGCTGTCGGATCAGGCTTGCTGTCAAAGATGAAAGGTTTGCCAAAGCGCAGACCCTTAGACAAGGCCCTGTGGGGCCCCAGGACTCACCGACCGTCAGGACTTGGCATCAGGGCCTGCCCTTGACCGTTCAAGGTCAGACCATAAACCACCTGGTGCTGGTTTCCAAGAGGCATGGCCAGCAAGTGGCAAGGAACAGAGATGCTGTCAGGAAAAGGTTAAAAGAGGGGAAGGCAGGGGTGCGGTATTCATGCCAGGAGCTGAGGATTCAAGGCTGTTTCATGTAGAAAAAGGCCTGTGTTGACAATGGATCTAAAATAGGCATCAACCTTTTTAAACCAAAAGACAAAGTTAGGGTGTGGTCGTTTCTGCTTTATGTAAAGACAAAAAAGAATTGGACAGAAGCGGATTCCAGTGGGGGCTGGAACCCCTCCCCCCCGCCCCAGGTCACGGAGTTTCCAGACAGATCAGAAGACCAGGGCAGAGGGGATTGAGGAGGAGGCCACCCCCGTATTCTCTGAACCCACACATTCTCGGCCCCAGGAGAATCCACTGCACATGTTCATCACTGCTCCGTTCACCACCCATGAAGGCTGATGGCAGAAATTTTAAGGGCCACAGTTTCTGACCAAATGGAATAAAATGAGATGCCACCCCAACACACACATATTAATTAGAACCTTTAAAACATTCTGCCCAATATCCCTTAAGTCCAAGAGGAAATCAAATTTATATGTACAGACACTTCAGAAAAGAGACAGCACAACTTTCTCTGTTCAACGGGTCCCCGATGGAGAGAGAAGCCCGAGGCCCTAAATGCTTTTCTGCCTGACGGAAGGGAATGATGATAAACGTGCAGGACGGAAAGTTCAGACGTGAGAGAAAGAGCCACAAAGCTCAGGAAATAAGGGAAGGGAGGTGGGAAATACACAGACAACAGAAAAAGTCGATGAATCCAAAAACAAACAGAAAAGCTAAAATTGATAAAGACATTGAAAATCATTTCTTTGGAAAAAGCAATAAAATGGGTCATCTGGAAGAGAGCTTGTATGGCAGTCGCCAGGGAGCTTAGGAAAGGAAGAGGTAAGGCAGCAGTGAGCTGTGCACTGGCCTGTAAAACGCATCCAGAAGCTTCGGGGACAGAGTCGGTGTGACCCTGGCCCTCGGGCCGGTGGCCGGGGGAAGGGAAGCGAGCAGTGGCACTCCGGCCTCAAAGGCACCAGGCACAGCAGGTTCCCGGGAAGCCACGTGCCATGGCAGTGCCCCCTTCAAACCATGGGACCCGTAAACCCAGGTTTAGGAAATAAAATGATAAAAGGAATAGAAGAATGTGTATCTCAGAGTAAGGACACTGAGTGTAAAAACTAAGGGAGAAAATACCAAGAAGATAGACTCAGACTTCCCTGGTGGTCCAGTGGTTAAGACTCTGCGCTCCCAATAGAGGGGGCCTGGGTTCGATCCCTGGTCAGGGAACTAGATCCTGCATGCGTGCTGCAACTGAGACCCAGTGCAGCCAAATAAATAAATAAATAAATATCAAAAAAAAGAAGAAGGGCTTCCCTGGTGGCGCACTGGTTGAGAGTCTGCCTGCCAATGCAGGGGACACGGGTTCGAGCCCTGGTCTGGGAAGATCCCACATGCCGCGGAGCAACTAGGCCCGTGAGCCACAACTACTGAGCCTGCGTGTCTGGAGCCTGTGCTCCGCAACAAGAGAGGCCGTGATAGTGAGAGGCCCGCGCACCGTGGTGAAGAGTGGCCCCCGCTTGCCACAACTGGAGAAAGCCCTCGCACAGAAACGAAGACCCAACACAGCCATAAATAAATAAATAAATAAATAAATAAATAAAAATTTAAAAACAAAAACAAAACACATTAATTATAAAAAAAAAAAGAAGATAGACTCTAAGATGAAAACTCTAATTCGAAAAGATACATGCACCCCAGTGTTCATAACAGCACTATTCACAATAGCCAAGACATGGAAGCAACCTAAGTGTCCATCAACAGAGGAATGGATAAAGAAGATGTGGTACATATATACAGTGGAACACTACTCAGCCATAAAAAGGAATGAAATAATGCCATTTGCAGCAACATGGAAGGACCTACAAAATTACTATACGAAGTGAAGTAAGTCAGACAAAGAAAGACAAATAGCATATGATATCACTGATATCTGAAATCTAAAAATTGATACAAATGAACTAATTTACAGAACAGAAACAGACTCACAGACATAGAAAACAAATTGATGGTTTAAAAGGGGAAAGGGGGGGGCTTCCCTGGTAGCGCAGTGGTTGAGAATCTGCCTGCCAATGCAGGGGACACGGGTTCGAACCCTGGTCTGGGAAGATCCCACATGCCGCGGAGCAATTAGGCCCGTGAGCCACAACTACTGAGCCTGCGCGTCTGGAGCCTGTGCTCCGCAACAAGAGAGGCCGCGATAGTGAGAGGCCCGCGCACCGCGATGAAGAGTGGCCCCCGCTTGCCGCAACTAGAGAAAGCCCTCGCACAGAAACGAAGACCCAACACAGCCAAAAATAAATAATAAATAAATAATAAATTTAAAAAAAATAAAATAAAATAAAAGGGGAAAGGGGGAAGGGATAAATTAGGAGTTTGGGATTAACATATACACACTATTCTGTATAAAATAGATAAACAATAAGGACCTACTGTATAGCACAGGGAACTATATTCGATATCTGTAATAACCTATAATGCAAAAGAAACTGAAAAAGAATATACATATATGAAACTGAATCACTTTGCTGTACACCTGAAACATGGTAAATCAACTACACTTGAATAAATTAAATAAATAAAAAGAAGACAGGCTCTAAAAACAAATTTTGTACATAAAAAATTGAATAGATGAAAATATTTAGTATCTGTCTCATGCAGAAGGTGAATGGTAATCTTTGTGTCCAAGGAGATTTTAGAAATAATAACAAAAAGGCAAATACCCCATAGAAAAGGATCTTGTGAACAGATAATTCACAAAAGAAGAAATGCAGCTTGTTAGCAAACATTTGAAAAGGTTGCTCTGGCTGATAATTGGGTATTGTAATCAAAATATCTAGATTCCTGGTCTAGCTGTCAAACTGGACACTGTTTTTAACATCCCTGAGGCCCACCCAGCGGAACCTACATGGCATGAAAATGTGTGAACGGCTGCTCGCAGCTCAATTTTTACGATCAAAAGTCGCTGTGTGGGAAAACAATAAATGTAAATAACCAAAATAGGCCATGTTTCGTCTGTGTGGTGGCATTATAAGTATTTTCAATTTTCTTCATTATTCTGGTTTGTATTTTCCAAACCTTCTACAATAAATATATATAATGATTTTTTTTAAAATTCATACATTTAAGAAAATCTGAATATCGTGGTGGTTGAGGAATTGCTTGGAAATGTCTCTAGATTCCTAAAGTGGTCAGTTCCTCTGTTCCCACTGCTGACACTTCTGAGGACAGTGGCCCCCTGCTGGGACATCTGCTCATAGCTCGTTTGCTCACTCATTCATTCACTGAACAAGTGCTGCCTGTCTGGCCCCTGGGCACTGCTCTCCGGGATTCTAGGATTCTGACCTCTGCCAAGACCTTAGGGCACCTCCACACCCCACACCTCCCCCAGATTCCCATCACACCCGAAAGCCCCACTGCTGCAGACACCAACGCATGGCCACACCCACACTATTTAAAAATGAACTGGTGGGTTTTCATCACTAGGTGTTCAGCAAGGGCCTCCAGACCACTGTCGGATGCTTCCAACTTGCAACAAATTATAAAGCATTTGTTTTGTCTTTTGTAACCATATACAAATAAAATATGTTTACAAAAAAAATAAATTGGTGGAAGCACGGCTCCCGAGGGGCTGCCTTTCTGTGTGCCCCCAGCCCCTGGAGTACTGTGAGAGAAGGCCTGCCCCGTGCCCACGGAGGCCCATCAGGCAGGAGCCCTGGCTCGGTGAGGTCTCGTCCGTCAAGGAGGCTGACCTCAATCCCTGACCTTAGCTCCTCAGCCAGCAGGGAACCCTTCCAACTACTTCTGGCTGCAGCCCAGGGTGCGACACACCCAGACGACCTTCCCTCCGGAAGCTTCCAGAGCAGCGGAATCAGGCCACGTGGGTGCGGAGGCCTCTGCATCTCAGACTGGCCAGATCTGAGCATCGAGGGGCCTGACCCCACATCTGCCAATGGGAAAGGGGCCGCGACTTGCTCTGTGACGACTCCTGGGCAGAAGGCAGTGGCTGTGCAAGGTTGGGCCACAGCGCTGGGGACCACGGCAGACATGGTCAGTCCTCAAGGGAGCCTCAGCTAGTGGGTGGCGGTCCCTGCCTGGAGAGCCACTCAGGACCCCCGATCCCGGAGGACCAGGGCAGGGCACTGCCCACGGCAGCCACCCTGCTGGCCTGGCTACACTCTGCACTCACAGCCTCAGTTCGCCCGCAGCTGCCCTGGGGGTGGACCAAACCTGCTCCCTGTTCCTAGGGAGGGCTCTGAGAGGGTCAGACCCTCAGCCGCACAGCCAGGACAGACGCCAGGACCGGGGCCCACGTCAGCCTGACCCCAGGGCTGACACGCTCAAGTCTACGCCCAGCTGCCGAGTGAGTGTGGACGGGTGACTTCCCCTTCTGGACCTCAGTTTCCTCCCTTGTCACAGAGAGCCAAGGGTGCTGTGATGGTGAATTTCACGTGCCAACTCTGCTGGGCCGTGGTACCCAGATGTTTGCTCAAACCCTGGTCTGGATGTTTGCTGCAAAGGTGTTTCTTAGATGAGCTCAACATGACATCAGTGGGCTCTGAGTAAAGCACACGGCCTTCCATGATGTGGGCGGGTCTCATCCAACCAGTCGAAGGCCTTAAAGGAAAGACTGATGTCCCCCAAGAAGGGGAGACCTCTGCCTCCAGACGGCCTTTGGGCTTGAGCTGCAATGTCGCCTCTCCTCTGGGTCTCCAGCCCGCCCTGCAGATTTGGGGTTTGCCAGCCTCCACAATCGTACAAGCCCCGAAATGAATCTCTGTCTCTGTACACACACACACAGGCACACGTGTACACATCCTATTGGTTCTGTCCCTCTGGGGAGCCCGCACTAGTACAGACCCCAACATGAGCACCCCAGGTTCAGGGAAAGCTGCTAGAGGTGTTTTTTAACACCACTTCGAGGTGAGCAGGCAGAGCCGTGCTTTCCTGCTCCGTGTGTTTCAGAGGCAGTGAGGGTACCCGGCTCCTGTTTCTCTCCACTGCCATCAGAGCCCTGCGGTGGTGGCACCCCACCCCTGAGCCTGCGTGGCACGGTTTCAGACCTGGGCTGCGTGGGGTGCCGTGCTGAGCAGGGACCGTGCCAGGGCTCACGCGGAAGCCAGGGTCTGCTGGCTCCCTGGCACCCCCGGCCCTGCTGCTCGACTGCTGGGAGGGTGAGCTGCCTGGACACCCCCGGCTTTTGGTGGGGGGGACCTTGGACCAGGCAGGAAGGCCTGCCCGGGTCACAGGCTGGCAGCTCGGGGACTTGACTGCACCTGCCATGTCACCAAGACACCCACTCGTCAGCGGTGGGAGAGACTGAAAACCCCCAGGCCCACCGAGGACTCCCCTCTCCATGGGCTACCCTGCCCGGGAGGGGAAAGGCAGGGGCTCTTTCTGAGCAGCCTGGGGACCCCGCCTGCTGCTACAGCTGAACGTGGGCTCCACCAGCCTGACGGGGGACGGGGCCCCAGCGGCCAGGCAGGTGACACGCGGCGGCATGGCTGGGACAGGTGGGTCTCGGCACCTTCCCCCACCAGCCGCTTGCTCCCTGGGGGCCTCAACGCCCCCGTCGGGCCTCAGCTCCCCACTCGGGCAGGTCTGGGTGAGGTGACGACAGAACTGACACCCCATTTTAGGTCCAGTTTGTGCAAAGGGAAACGGACAGTGACCACACTAGCATCCCAGCCCTGCCCGCCTGGTGGTGTCACCGGGGCGTCACCAGGAGACTGCCTAGTGCTGGCGGGGAGCGCCGGATGGGGCTTCTCAGCTGGGGGCACAGTTATAAACGCCGGCAGCTGTCCCACAACGTGGGCTCAGGCGGGACCGTGGGCCACTCGCGGTGACAGGTGTGCAGGCCGCCGGACCCTGCCACCCAGGACCCGTCCTAGAGCTGGCGGGGCCTGAGTCAGGAGAGGCCACCGCGGGCTCCGTGCTGCCCCATTCGTGGGGCAGACGCCTCTCCACAGCCCTGTAACCGGCGGAGCTCGGCCTGAGCTGAACCCGCGGGACCCTGTGGACGCAGGCCCACACCTCCGCCCCCTCCAGGGAAGTGAGTTTTGAATTACAATTTGATATAGAGTCAGCTGGAGTGTAAATGCCGGCCCATTTCGCAGGTGGGAGGCCCAGCAGCCGGCCTATCTTCTGCCCATCTTGCCAGGGTGCAGGCAGGGCAGGCCTCTCCCCTCCCCTGGACAGTGGTGGCCCCTCTGCTGAGCTTCTGCAGGGCCCCGGGCTGTCTGGGGTGTCTTCCCTCGTGAAATCTCCAGGAGGTGACCGTGACCGGCACAGTGCAAGCTGACAGCCGCAGGCAGACAAATCCACGCAGATTTCAGCGAGAAACCCGAGGCCGGTGGAGCGGTGTCTGGCTGCTGGGCCGAGCCCCTCAAGAAATGTCTCAATTCACTCCCGTTGGGACAAAGCCCTGGGGCAGCCGTGAGTCCCCTCTCCCAGCGCTTGTCCGGGTCCTCGGGCCCCAGTCCCCCCACTCCTAAGGGGACAGGCCTCCAGGGGCCTGGCTGTGGGAGGTTTAGGTCACACACCCAATGCCTGACCCCCTAAAGCTTAAGTGTCACCCAGCGTTTTCACATCGTTAGGCCAGAGCTGGTGAACCTTCGGGAGTCCGAGAGAAGCAGCAGACCCACCCCCGAGACAATGTACCGTGCACACACACACACACAGACACACACACATACACACACATACACACACAGACAGACAGACAGACAGACACACACACACACACACACACACACACACACACACACACACACACACACACACACACACACACACACTGCTGGAGGACAGAACCACCCCGGCAACCACGGAGCTGTGAAGACAGAAGGGGACCCGCTCAAGCAGGAAGAGGAAGGCGCAGCTGGGGAGGCCCAGGGACCCTCCTGCAGAGCCTGGCCGTGCCGGCCCCGTACCCACCAGACGGGGGTCTTGCCTGTCCCCCAGCCTCCTCCTGGCTCTGCCGGGCCTTGCAGCCCCCGCATTGGGGGCTCAGCAAGTGCCTGGGGCTTGTTGAGGGACCCTCACCCGGGGAACCGAGGCTGGGGTCTGAGTGCATCCCCCCGCCATGCCGGTCCCACCTCCTTGGTTACATCCCTCCCATCACCCCCCCACTAGCTCTGTCCACGGTGGGCTCAGCACTTCCCCTTGCCGGACCTCAGCTCAGGGGGCCTAGAGTGGACGATCCCAGGGTGTGTGACACGGACCAGGGCCACCAGGGCCTCTGCAGGCTGGGCCCCTTGGAGCTGCCCGCCTTGGGAAAGGCAGCAGCCACGGCCGGGGGAAGAGCCTCAGGGCTGAGGTGCCCCCTTCAGAGGGACCAGCCCGACACAGAGGGGCCTCTGTCCACTCACCCGCCGATGCTCTGGAGGTCTCAGCAGGGGTGGTCCTGGCTGGGCTGGCAGGGGCTTCGGCTCCACTCTTCACCAGGCTGGTGCTGCAGCGGGTGTGGGAAGACACCGGCCTGCCCAAGACCCCGCTGGTGAAGGCACGATGCTTCCTGTTCTAAGTCAGGAACTGGAGGAAGTAGTTACATGTGGCTGATTGCACCACACGCGTCCCTCCCAACCTCAGTCCCTCTGCCTACAGGGCCCCCGACAGAGGGCTGTCAGAGGAGCAACACACAATGGGAACACACCATCCGTCACACACGCTCACAGCTGGAAGTGGAACAGCGTGCAGGGAGGATGGAGTGGGAGCAGGGCCTCCGGCGGCACCATGGGACGCCCCCACGGGCCGAGGGGCTGGCCGTGCCCCGCAGGGGACAGAAAACCCCGGAGGGCGGTGCCCAGGAAGTTTCACCCCAGGAAGGGAGCCGGCCTGCAGACTGAGCATACGGGAGGGGAGCGTGCACCCACCAAAGAAGAAGCAGACAGGCACTGGGGATTCAAACTTGGGTCACGGAAATAAAAAAGCATCACACGGACCAAAGGGCAGAATAAGAAGCTGGAGAGCAAATCAGTTGGAGGGCAGGATGAGGGCATCGGCTTGGGAGGACAATGGGACAGGGAAGAGGCAAGTCCATCTGCCCTGCGCTGCCCACAGGAATTCCAGGAGAGAACAGTAAACAGAGAGGGGAGAGACTCAGACAACAGAAGAGAAGTTCCGAGAGAGAGGACCCAGATGAAGAGGCTGCTGCATGGCTTGGGAGGAAGAACAAAGGTCCCGAAACTGGTTAAATTGTGATGCCATCACAGAACATTAGTGATAGAAAGAAAGCAGGACAGATTCAGAGAGAGACAGAGACAGACAGAGAGAGAGAATGAGGGAAGGGGAGGGTTAGGATGGGGAGGAAGGGAAGCAGAAGAGGAGACACTGATTACATCCACAAACAAACAGAAAGCAGAGTCTTCAGATGAACCAGGGCTCAGATACATAACTACCCTAAAATCTATTTGGAAGATGCACTCCCGAAATGAAGACAGACAGATGAAGAAATCCAAGAGGAATCCAAGGGTCGCTGAGGCAAAGGTGACCAAAGAAATAAGGAAAAATTGTTAAGCCTAAGTAATTGTTGATTTTAAAATAGAGGTAAAAATATTAACAATTTGAAACAAACATCTTAGAGGAGCAGAACAGATGAGCAGGGGGGCATGCTGCTGTTTCTGATACCCATCAATGGACACTTTGCTAGGAAATATTTAATTTTATATGTGACAACAATTAAAACTCTCCTAAAGAATAGAAATAGGAAGTATACATCTGAAAAAGAAGAAAATACGAAAAATCCTTTTTTTAAGGCAAGGGAAACAGAACAAACAAGAAAGGATTGTGAATTAAAAACACACAATAAGTTATCAGCGATGATTTCAGAAGTTCCGGAGAATCCAGAGTTCCAGGGTCACAGGACCTGTGAAGGGGTCACCTTCCTCAAATATAGTCTTGATGAGTTTTAAAAATAGAAAAAACTCCAATTACGTGTTCTCTATCAAGGGAACTTCCTCTTTATGGAACTATTCCGGAAAATACAACAAAAAAAGGAAGGAGAGATTGAGAATGTCCCCGAATCACGCCCCCTGGTGACGCACCAGATGGAGCACTGACTGTCGCTGGCTGTGACACCACAAGGACACGCTCCACTCACAGACACAAGTCGCTTGCTGTCCTAAGCCTTGGAGAAAACAGCAATAGAAAGTAAGTGAATCATAAATAACATAAAAATCACAACTTTTACTCCTGAACCCGAATCAGGTCAACACTTCACCTCCCAGTACATAGGAGCAATGGGGACAGAGGGCTGGGTTAATGGTCTGGCAGGGATGCAGTGAGCAAAATCCAGGCTGGAGAGAAGCCCCCAAGATGAAGAGAAGGTTGCAAGAGAGGAGAGGAGGTGTGGGAACCCGAGACAAGAGATGGGAGAGAATATCAACCAGTCACAGCGCGCGGACCACAGGACATTAACAAATTACTGTTAACATTTTGGACGTGTTAAAGGTTTTGTGATTATGTTAAAGAATCATCACCTTTTAGAGTCTCACGTTAAGATATTTGCACAGGACATGACAGGATGTTTCAGATTTGCTTCCAAATAATCAGGGGTGGGGTGGGTAGGGGAGACTGGGTAGGGATATAAATAAAACAAGATTGGCCACAAATTGATAATTGTTGAAGCAGATGTCGAGGACACGTGGGTTCATTAAACTCTTCCGTCTACTTTGTATAGGTGTGAGATTTTCTGTAGTAAAAAAATGTATTTCTAAGTTTAAACAGAAGTGTAAATTTGTTTAATGGGGATAAAGTTTCAGTTTTGCAAGATGAAAAAGTTCCAGAGGTTAGTTGCACAACAGTGTGAATATACTTAATAATACTGAACTTTACACTTAAAAATGGTAAAGATGTTTAAATGGTTAAATTTATGTTATATGTATTTTACCACAGTTAAAAAGAAAAAAATGCCGCCTATCAGATAAACTGTTAAAAGTGACACTGAAGACTGAAAATAAAGTATTGGAAAACTTACATATCACATGCTAGAAAATACTAAAAATATAATATAGAGATAATATTAAAAGATATAATTCAAGGCAAAAAGCATTAAACGAATAAAGAAAGATGTATGTAATGAAAGTTCCAATCCACAAAGAAAGTTTAGCAGTCATGAATCTTTATATACTAACAAAATGACCACAATACATAAAAACCAAGAACTGACGAATACATAAGCAAACGGGCACAGCCACAAACGTAGCAAACATCTTTAATATACCTCTCTCAGAAATGAACAGATCAAATAGAAAACCAGGCCTATGGAGAATTTGAGGAATATAACGCTTTCTCCTTACCTTGTACACAGTAAAGCTAAAACATGAGGGACAATAATAACAGATCATTTATTAAGCCACAAAGGAAATCTCAACATCTTCTAAAGCACAGAAATCATAAGGAGGCCAAATTCACAGACACAATGTAATAACAGTAGGTGCTAACCAAAGAATAGCATTAAAGAAAAACCCAGGAAAAAAAAAAAAAAGAAAAGAAAAACCCAGCAACTGGAACCCAAGAAACTGGAAACAAACCCAACATGGCATAAATAGATACCCTGTGGCCTTCATGCACAAAAGCAGCAATTAAAATATGGATCTGGAGCTCTATGTGTCCACACGACAAACCCAAAACCGTAACACTGAGGTTATTTCTAAAGGCAAGTTGCAAAAGGGGGCTTCCTATTATACCACCCGTGGTTACAGGAAAAACACCCCTGTACTCACCAACCCGCGTTCAGGGTAGTGGCTACCTCTGAAGGTGGAGAAAGTAGTGGTCCTGGAAGAGGTATGTAGAGGGCTTCAATTTTATGTTTTTAAGTTTTATGAGGAAGAAAGAAGAAAAAATTCTGGGCAAAGTAAAGCAAGATATCAAGATATGATGAAGTTGGATGGTGGGTACAAGGGTGTTGGTGATGCCGATCTCCACCCTTTTCTGTAGTCTTGAGATAATCTATTTTCTTTTTTGAAAAGGAACTAATGGGTTGGGAGATTGGGATTGACATATATACACTAATATGTATAAAATGGGTAACTAATAAGAACCTGCTGTATAGAAAAGTAAATAAAATAAAATTCAAAAAAAAAAAAGGGACTAACAGGGAGTGACTGCAAATGAGTGTGAGGACCTTTTGGGGGTGATGGAAATGCTCTAAAAATAGATTGTGGTGATGACTGCACAAATCTGTAAATTCAGCTAAAAATCATTATCATTAAATTGTACACTTAATATGAGTGGATATTGGCATTCAAATTCTATCTTAATGAAACTGTAAAAAATGAATTGAAATTAAGAATAAGAAAAAAAAGCACCAACATCTTCCAGTCCCAGACAAGACAGAGTAAGCACACTGCACTCCACCTTTACACTGACCAGAGCTAAAAATATCACACAGAATAAAATAAAGCAACTTTCTAGACAGACTGGCGTGAGAAATCAAAACCTGACGAAAGGCTGATATGGTAGCAAATGTCTTGTCTCCCTACATCCCCTGTGTTAGATTCAAGGTAGCCTGCACCCCAGGACAGCACAGTGAGCACAGCCAAGAGAACCCCTCCTTTCTGGTCAGTGGGCTGGGAGGAGCAATGCCCTGAAAGACAGAGAGAGTGAGAGAAATGCCCTATTTCATTTTCTTTTTCCTGGTCTTGCCCCAGAGACAAATTTCTGTCCCAAAGCCGCACTCCCAAGATGGTGGTAGCAGCAGCTATAGCGGCAGAAGCTATTGTAATAGTCACTTTGACCCAGACGTGGATCTAGGCACAGGAAGCATGTGACAGTGCAGGAGGCTAAAATTCCTGCTTTATAGCCAGAGGACCCGGAAAGGAAGACTCGGGAAGCCAGAGAGCATCAGAGAAATTAATAAGAAGGAGATTAAGAAAGAGACCCTACAGAGCCTTTTAAAAAAAAATTTATTTATTTATTTTGGTCGCTCCAGGTCTTAGTTGTGGCAGGCCCGCTCCTTAGTTGCGGCTCTTGGGCTCGCTAGTTGCGGCATGCAAAATCTTAGTTGGGGCATGCATATGGGATCTAGTTCCCTGACCAGGGATTGAACCTGCATCCCCTGCATTGGAAGGCGGATTCTTAACCACTGTGCCACCAGGGAAGTCCCCTATAAAGCTTTATATGAAGTTCCAGACTCACCCCTGAGCTGGACATATGTGGAAATGACCCAAATACCATGTCAAAGGCTTTGAGAATTGAATCGTGGTGTAGACCACTGCCAAGGTTGAAAACTGGACCAGGGGGATGCAAGTGCAAGATGGATCCAAATAACACAGCAGAGACTTTGAAAACTAAACTCACATTGGAACCACAGCCCACAGGAGGCAGGTGTGAACTTGTGGTCTGACCCAACCAGGTTGATGGCCAGAAAAAAAAAAAGAGAGAGAGAGAGAGAGAAATGTTGGCGAACATTGGAGAAGATTTTGATAGGATCCAGAGTCTCATTAAATAATATCTAAAATGTCCAAGACACAATCCAAAAGTACTCAAACAACAATAACAACAAAGAAAATCTCAAGAATTTGTAAGAGAAAAAAACAATTAATAGATGCCAACTCTGAGATGATCCAAATGTTGAAATTATCACATAAAGCATTTAAATCAATTATTTAAAATGTGCTCCATTAAGTAAGGAAAACACCCTTGAAACAAATGCAAAGGTAAAAATTTTCAGCAGAGATATAAAAGCTATAAAAAAGAACCAAATGAGTATTAAAATTAAAAATATGATTACAGAAATAAAAAATTCACTGAGTGGGCTTAATAGGAGAGGTGAAGACAGAAGAAAGAGTGAGTGAACTTGAGGACCAATAGAAATTATCCAATATTAATGACAAAGAGAAAAAAAGATTGACAAAAAATGAACAGAGCCTGGGGACCTGTGGAATAACATCAAGAGATCTAACATTTGTTGCCGTTGGAGCCCCAAGATGAGAGGCATAATGGGTTGACCCAGAAAAAGTGTTTGAAAAAATAATGGCTGAAAACTTCCCAAATTTGATGAAAAATATAAATTTACAGATTAAAGAATCTCAGTGAATCTCAAGTAGGATAAACTTGAAGAAAATCAAGCCTATACACACCATACTTAGACTGCTGAAAACCAAAGATAAAGAAAAATGTCCTGAAAGCATTCAGAGAAAAATGACACATCACATATAGAGGAAGATCAATTTGAAAAACATTAAATTTCCCACCAGAATCCACGGAGGTCAGAAGACAATGGAACAACCTGTATAAAGTGCTCAAAGGAAAGAACTGCCAGCTCTCAATTATGTTCCCACAAAATTATTCCCACCAATGAAGGGGAAATAAAAACATTCTCGGGACTTCCCTTACAGTCCAGCGGTTAAGACTCTGAGCTTCCACTGCAGGAGGCGAGGGTTCAACCCCTGGTTGGGGAACTAAGATCCCACTTGGCCATGCAGTGTGGCCAAAAAAAAAAAAAGAAAAAGACACTCGCAGACGAAGGGACAGTAAGAAAATTAGTCCCCAGCAGACAACTCTAAAAGAAATCTTAAGATTTCAGAGGGAAACGATACCAGAGGAAAACTGGGAAACTTAGAAATGAAGAAAAAACAACAGAAATGGAAGATAGCGGGTAACTACGCTATTTTCCCTCTTAAGGTCTTTGCAATATGTTGATGGTAAAAATGACAACATTGTCTGGTGGGGTTTTCAATGTATGTAGATGTAAAATACGTGGCAGCTCCAACATAAAAGGAGAACAGTGAAGGGACATACACAGTCTTAAAGTTCCACTTCATTTCACTTGAAATGGTAAAATGTTCATTTTAAGTAGACAATGAGGTGTTTAGTATATATATTGCAATTCCTCCAGCAACCACTGAAAAACCTGTATAAAAAGATATAGTTAAAAAACCAACTGATAAATTAAAATGCAATACTAAAAACACTGATACAATCCAAAAGAAAGCAGAAAACGGAAATAGAAAAGTGAAAACCAAAGGGAGCAAACAGAAAACAAAAATTTGAACAATAGACCTAAATCCAACAATTTCAATAATTACATTGTGTAAATGACCTAAATACACCAACTGTAAGACAGATACTAGCAGGTGGAATTTCTAAAAATATGACCCAACTATATGCTGCCTATAAGAAACACACTTTAAATATGATAATATAGGTAGGTAAAAAAAAGATGGATGGGAAAGATATACCATACAAGCACTAATAAAAAGAAAAATAGAATGACTGTGTTAATATCAAGCAAAGTAGGCTTCACAACAATGCAAATTACCAGGTGTATGGTGGGGCTTGACTTAATGATGAAAGGGTCTATTCAACAAGACGATACAACAATTGTAAATGTGCATACATCTAACGACAGAACATCAAAATACATGAAGCAAAATCTGAAAGAACTAAAAGGAGAAATAGACAATGACAGCTGGAGCCTTCAATACTCCTTTCCCAGTAATCAATTTTTTAAAAATTAGACACAAGATCAGCAAGTACACAGAAGACCTAAAAAGCACCACTGACCAACTGGACCCGAAAGACATTCCCCCCAGCAGCAGCAGAAGGTGTTCACAACACGGTCACCAAGGAAGACTGTGTCCTGGGCCATAAAATAAACCAGAACACATTTAAGAGAACTGAAATCATGCACGATATGTTCTGTAGCCATAATGGAATTATTAAATGGAATTAAACCAGAAAATAAGCAACAGAAAGACATAGAAGAAATCTCCTAAGAAACAACGTACTTCTAAATAATCCATGGATCAAACAGAGCCTCAAGGGAAATTAGAAAATATTTTGGACAGATTGAAATGAAACACAACATACTGTATTTGCAGGATGTAGCTAAAGCAAGGTGTAGAGGGAAATTTATAGCATTAAATGCAAACATTAGAGACCCAACAACATGAATGATTCTCAGGCATTCTGCTGAGAAGGCCAACAAAACAGAGACTCCAGCCTCTGGGGAGATTACCATCGGAACTGCAATGAGAATCCTTCTCCCAGCCATCACAGGGACAAAATCTACAAGGCGAGTTAAAGAGTGGGGGGAAATGGGGGGGTGGCATCCTGTATTTAGGTGCATAGTGTGCACCCCATTCGGCTCAGCAGCGCCCACCAGGAACGATACCCACCAGGGCTTCTGAAGTGTCTGTGTCTTTATGGGGCAGTATTTGTATGAAATGTCATTAAATCTCATCTAGTACCAGGGAAATGGCCTCGGCAAACCCTGGTGCATCCATTCTTGGGAATTCACGAAGTAGTTGAAACGCCGGTGGCAAGAAGGCAGACAGGGAGCTCTGGGAATGAGAACGTGAAACAGAGGACATCACAGGCCTTTGTGGGGAGTGACCGAGAGGGACAGGGCTTTGCATCTCGAAGAAAACTGAAGCCAGGGAGGAGTCAGCTTTTGGAGCAGGATTCTGGGAATAATCTTCTCCCCTAAGTCAGCCGAGAAATTCCACTTGCAGTCACTTTCACCTCCACCTTCCAGAAAATTGACTTTATGTCACCAGGTGTTCATTGAGGACTCCAGGGCCTGGGCGGGACACTGAGCTGGATGCCCAGAGGGTGCAAGGCCGTGCCCTCCGGAACATCATGGCCTGGCTCAGAAGGCAAGCATGTCATGGTGATATAAAGCAGGATGAGGAGGGATACCCCAAAGTGTGCCAGGCCTGGGGGGTGGGGTGGGCAGGAGGCAGCCAGGTGAGTGTAGAAAAGAGGAAGAGATGCCATCCCCTTGCCGTCGTGGACATTGACCTGGGCACCCCCAGCCCCCTTCCCGCCCAGCCATGTCCCCACAACACACAGCCCGGAGAGCACAGTGTGCGACAGTGTGAAGAGTAAGAAATATTTAATGATGGAGAACATGCGAAGGGGTTCCAGGCTCACCATACAGAGGTTCCCGGGTGGGTGCAGTTTTGTTGCCGACACTGGGGGGAGGCTGCAGTCAGACACTGAAGCCCACGATGCTGTGTCTGTGGGACAGATGAGGCACGAGAGCCGGGGAAAGACCAACCCAGCACCCAGCACCCAAAAGGCAGAACGCAGTCCCTTGAGAACTCGCCCCACGTGACGTGAGGGCGTTCAGGGGAGCAGCAAGGCTGCCGGCAGCTCCATCCCAGCCCCCAGCTCCTGGCCGGCACGCCTCCAACATCGCACCTCCCTCTGCCAACCGCCCTCCCACCTGGCCTGCAAATTCCCCCTCCAACCCAGCCCTTGTCTTCTCCAGACCCTTCACCCATCTTTGTTTTTCTCTTTTTAATTTCTTCCTGCCAGTAGCTTCCTTCTGCAATGTTGATTCAGCTGTTGCTCTTTTGTGGGGAGGCGGGGGTGGGGAGGTGGGGATGGGAGGTGGAGGGTGGGGGGGTGGGGGGGTGGGGTCGGGGGGAGATGGGGGAAGAGGGGGTGGGGGGAGACAGGGGAGGTGGGAGGTGCTGGCAGAGGCAGCTGCAGAGCGGGTGGCAAGCACACTCCAGGGGGGCTGGGGGACCAGAGCAGGAAGTAGTGCTCGCCATGGCAAGGGCTCTAGTAGCTCTTGCTCACTTGGCCCCACACAAACCCACACCAACAGGCAGAAAGCCACCCAGCCAGGACAGTGGAGAGCCTTGCTCTGATCCAGGCCACGTACGTGCAGGAGGGTAGCCAAGCGAGCATGGAAAGGAGAGAAGAGATTTGAGAGGCTGGGGGCTGTTTCTAGCTACCTACTGTCCTGAACACTGGCCACAGCACACCCAGCCCCACTTCTCATTGTCAAGCAGAGGGCCTTTACTCCTTAGCCTTCCTCCTTGCAGCTTTCTCTGTTTGTGGGAGGAAGCTGAAGAGGTGGCATTCCTATTTCCCTGACATACCTGGAAGGAAGGTGTCTGAGCACACCAGGGAGGCTGGGGTGGGGGCTGGGGCCTGAGCAGGGGTTGCCCGACTCTCATCAAAGCATAGAGATGAACTGATAGGCTTGACAGCGTGGACGGTCACACTGAGAAGAGTCCCTGTTGGAGGGAGGAAGAGTGGGCTCTAAGTTTAAAGGAGACTGAGCCAGCAAAAAAGTTAAGCAATCACCAACTCTGGAGGAAAACCAGAAAATTGTACCAAGAAGAAAATGTAATTACAGTACGTCCACTTGGCTCAGCAGAATACATTTACACAGTTAGAATAAGGAAAGCACTGAGCCCAGATTAAAAATAAAACTGTGATAACAGCTCTACGGAGAGGTGAGGAATGGGCGGGGGTGTGAGGAGCTAACACCTTCCTCTACCGGAACAGGAAGATCTAACGCCTTCTCAGACCCCTCCCTTCACCACAAAGGCCAGGCTGATCTGTGGGGCACCCATCGCGGGGTCGGGGGGGGGGGTTGGGGGCACGGGGGGCTGGACATCTAATCCTAACCCAGTCCCCAGGGTCATTCCTCTCCTTCCTGGTACTTGTCATATTGCCATTTCCTGTTCAATTTGTGTTTTCCACCAATGCCACTTGAGGATGCACATCCACAGGAAGTCTGGGCTGCCTTTGTCAAAACAAGTTGGCACCTTCCAACCCCGGATTGAGTGGCCCAGTTCCCAGAGGTGCTGTCTAAGCTCCTCTTGCCCCAGGGGCCTGGCTGGGGGGAGTGGAGTCTGAGACTAGAGATAGCACTTGCGCTTGAGGTCTAACAGCTGGGCCCACTAGTAATGGTGGCAACTCAGGACCCTTGGCCTTGTTTTTCCTCTGGGCCTTAGTTTCCCACAGTCTGCTCCCCTGCCCAGTTGGGAGGATAAATGAGGACACGTGAAAGGATCCTGCAATGGGCCTGGCACACAGCAGGTGCCCAATAAATGCAAAGATGTAAATCATAAAAAGAAAAATGAGATGCGGTCCCAGCGCTCATGGAGCTTTTGATAAAATTACAGACTTTTTTTTTTTTTTTTAGGGGAGGGTCTATATCTGTATTTACAGAGAAATTTCTTCCCTTTAAGTTTTCTGCTTCTACCTTCTAACTTTTGAACCTGGGGGAACAATCTATCTTTTCTGCATTGGTCTCTTTCCATGTAATAGAGAGGAACCAGATTCTCTCCCCGTTCCCTCCCAGAAATGCGGTGCAAATTCGAGCCTGGCTTCCCCAAGTTGAGAGGATGAAGTAAGAAGGATGCAGAGGAAAGCGTGGCATCTGAGCCCTTCCTGGGGGGTGGGGGGTGGGAGCACCGGCCCCTGCCCACCCCCAGGAGATGGTGGGTTTTAGGCACGGTGAGATTTCAGAGGAATGTCTGAGAAACTCCTTCTCACTCGCCCCCTTGCCAGGATCCCTGGGAAGGTCCACAAAAGCCCACAAGCTTTTGTGATCCTCCCCACTGGGGACCCCAAGCTTCAGCTAAACCTAATTACCTGCCTCATCCCTGAGTTTGCCTGTGTTGTCCTACCCGCATGCTTGGCCCTGAAGCCCTCCCTGCCCACCCACACATTCCCCACCCTGAAGGGTCCCACCTAAACGCTGTTGGCCCGTGGACCCCTCATCCCCGCTGTGTCCCTCAGTGGTAAGGAGCTGTCCCTTCCTCTGGCCCCAGGGTGGCACTTTACACGCAATGTGTCACATCGGTCGTGTAGAGGTGAAGGGCAAAGGCCTGGGTGTGTGGCCTCAGACTTGCCGCCAGTGCCCTCGTCCACCAATGAGAATGATGACCACGGCGCTCTGTCACCAGGTGTGGGGTTATGAGCCACACGGACACAGGACAGCGCCTGGCACAGAGGAAGTGTGATGGGTCTGCTGGGGACGGGGAGGGGCAAGCTTTCCTGGGAAGAGCAGATAGCACAGCTTGGCTGGCTGTGTGACCTGTGCTGTGACAGCCCCAGCCCATCCTGCCTTCAATAAGCAATTGCATTTAAACACAGACGGAGGGCCAGCCTGTGGGTTGGAGTTCTCCGGGAGTGAGGACAGTGGCGATGGGGGCGGGCGGAGGGAGCACCTGGGCGCTTCTTGGGAACGCAGATCCACTGGTCCACGTCCAGCCCACTGGATCGGAGCTCGGGGAGGGCCCCGGTGTCCGTTTAACACACTCTGGTGGCAGATCATCAGTGGGGGGACGAGCCCAGATGGGACCCTGAGTCCCGCGCCACACTGGCCTGCATGGGAAGGCACTAGGCACTGGGGAGGAAGGAGAGGAGGACGTCAGAGGCTGGAACAGAGCCCAAGACCACCCAGCGCTGAAGCAGACCCCAGAGGTCATTTCTGTCTTAGAAACTTTCTCTCTTGGCCTTTCCTGTCATTTCACGACTCCTCCTCCTCCACTGAAGCACCTCACTGGCTCCCCAGTTCCCACTGAACCCCCGAAGGTGGGTGTTGCAGTGCCTGACCCACCTGGGCCCCTGGCACTCTTGCAGGCAACCCGGCTGGGGCCAGGGGCCCCCTCTGCACACCTGCTCTCCTCCTCCTTCTTCCTCCCTCCCGTCTGGTTCTGGGTCCCAGCCCAGAGTCAGCCTCTCAGCCCAGAGGGACCTCTCCAGAAAGGTCTCGCCCTCCTTCACCGGGGAAGCCCCTGCGGTTCGGGGGACATTCTTCTGTCTTCCTTCTCCCACCTAGGTTGTGTTGTTTTTCTCCAAGAACTAGCAGCTCGTCTCCGGCGCAGGCCCCATGGGTCAGCCTTGCTGCTGCCGCACAAAGGAGGAGGGCAGGTGGGCAGTGGCTGAGCTCGGGAGAGCTGGGGTGCAGGCCAGGCGCAAGCCGGGCAGGTGGCTGCAAGGCGTTAGGCCAGTTCCTGGAAGGCGCCTTTTTCTATCTGTAAAATGAGGGCGGGGGTCTGCCTCTCAGGATGCTGAGATGAAGTACAGGAAGCGCTCAGCAGAGCCTGGAAACACGGAGGTGGAGCAGGGGTCAGGGCCAAGTGCCAGGCCAGCCCAGCAAGGCTGCTGAAGCGGGCAGGGCAGGGGGTTAGGAGGGGAGGGCATGGCACCCAGAGGCTGGCTAAGCTTGGGGTGAAGCCGAGGTGGCGCTGGGGAGGAACATGTGCCCTAATCTGGGTGTGGCACCGTCCAGCAGGGAGCGACCCATTGAAGGTCACATGGGTAGGAGGTGGGGCCGGGCTGTCAGAGCTGAGCTGCAAGCCGGCTGACCCTGCACTGTGTGCTGGGTGGGTGTCAGGGAGACCTAATCCTTTTCACACTTTAGCAACGATCAAGCTTCCTAGTTACAAAGGCTGCACCACCCAGAGAGGGAAAAAAGAGGCTCGAGGGGCGCGGACACTGTGCACTGCGGTGACATCTCTGGGCAACGGGATTAAAGGGATTTTAACTTCAGAGCTAGATTTCTGTATTTTCCAAATTGTCTATGATAGTCACGTATTAATTTTGTAATCAGAAAAGGATGTTACTATAAATCAGGTTAATGAGACCACAAACCAAAAACCTAGGGACCCACCCCTATCAGCGGGCTCTCTCTCTAGATGGGGGAGGGTTAAAAGGAGGAAAAGGAGCAGAGCTGGAAGGAGGGCGCCAGGCTGCGGGGCTCCCCGGAGGGCCACGGGCCAGGGCCACCGCGTCTCTTAGCCTGCGGAGTCAAGTGGAAATCACGAGCTGGGTAACCTCCTGCCCGGCCTCATCCTCTCGCCCCTCCCTCACCACTTCCTCCCGATCACCCCCCCACCCCCACCCCCGCCCCCGCGACCACATTGAGGACGCATTATTTTACCCCAAGAGTTTCCCAGTGCAGCGACTGCACAACCCCAAATAGTTTGCACCAGACCTTCCTGTCGCATTGCTGGGCGCAGACGGGCGGGACCCGCTAACCCCGTGGTCGCCGCGCGCAGAGGCGCACAGGTTGGGCCCGGGCCGCGCTGTCCCAGAGCCAAGCGGGAGGCACGCGTGCCCGATTCCCAGAAACTCCTCCTGTTTGGGGGATGCTCAGACGACAAACGGCCCCGCAGAGACCCAAACCGATCATTTTTAACCCCAACGCCAGCCTCAGTCTCCCCAGTCCGTAGCCGGTGGACGGAGCCCACTCGACCGCGAGGCTGGGGCAGGTCCCAGCCTCACGCCCTGGAGTCTGGCGCCTCCTTCCCGGAGCCACTTCCTTAGGGGTCCTCGGGACGCGCCCGCAGAAGCGCAGAGGGAGGGGAGCCGCCTCCCCTCCCCATCGCCCCGGGGCAGCAGGACGCGGCAGGAAGGTCCTCACATTGAGGACCTTTCTTTGCCCCTGCCCGGCTCACACGCCCCAAGGCCCGCGCGCCGAACCTCTGCCTGCCGCGGGGCACCCTGCCTGGTGCTGACGCTGACACCCCGCCGGCCGGCCCCTGAGCCGCCGGACTCTGTCGGGTTTGCTTCCCTACCGACCTGCTGCCACTGGCATCTAAACACCGGCTGCCCGCAGGGGCTTCCCGGCGCTTTACCTGTCAGTCCTCAAAGAACCTCTGCGGCAACCCAGTGTAGAGACGGGGAAACTGAGGCTCCTACCTTGCCCAAGTCACCTCCAAGCCTGGCCACCTCGCTGGGGGCGCGTGAACCGGGCCTCCTCTCCGGGGAGAGGCCCGGGGGCTCCCGAGACCTAGACTCAGGCCCGGCAGGGGCTGAGGGGAGAGGAGTGTGGCCAGGGAGGGGGCCGATAGGACGCCTTCCCGGGGCTGAGGAGGGCTAAGGAAGGCTTATCCGGAGCCGGGTTCACGGGGCTGGGCGCTGTACGCGGGAGGCTGGTGCAGCCCCAGGAGCACCCCAGGAAGGAAGTCCTGACAGGGGGCACATGGAGACGCGTGGGGTCAGGGCATTGGCCCAGGGTTAGTCAGGGCTGGGATGCAGTGGCCCCCGGGGCTCCACGTCCCAGCCCGGCCACTGGCCAGGGCGGCGCCCACGCCGCAAGGAGCCGCGGGCGCTGGGAGGAGCAGCGGCTCAGAGCCGGGGGTCAGCAGCCCCGCTGTTCGCAGGTTGCCGTCCGCTCTAACGCGCAGCCTGGTGGGGTTTGGGAAACCCGAGAGCAGAGAGCTGGGGCGTCACCAGGAAGTCCTTGCGGAGGGCCCCGAAGCACCGGGTGGACCGGGATGAGCGGCGGGGTGTTTGCCCCGAGGCTCTCCCGGAAGCCATCCTTCCACGACTTCGTGGGACCCCCGGACCCGCGAGGAGGTCCGCGCCCTGCGGAGGCTGAAGGCGCTCGGGGTCCGGGGAAGGGCCGGCGCTGGCATCCCCAGCACGCCCGCGCCTGCGCCCGCGGCGCCCCAGCTCCTCCAGAGAAACCCACGCGGGCCGCGGGCGCCCTCGCGCGACAGAAGAATTAACTCGCGCCTCCAGCACGGGGGGCGTGGCCTGTCCAGAGACCACCAAGGCCGCGAGGTCCCGCAGGGAGGCGGACGGCACATGGGACAGAGGAGACACGGCTGAGCGCTGGGAAGGACAGAGCGGCTGAGGGAGGGGTCCTCCCCTGGAGGCCAAAGCCAGGGGTAGCCTTTCCAGGGCGATCATGGCCGTGGCCCCTCTGGGGAGGTAGGGGCCTCCAGTGAGGAGGCCAGGGCAGGAGCCCAGGTGGGGGTGGAATTTGGAGGGAGTGATAAGGGGGCTCTTGGGTTGGATGTGACAGGGAGAGGGGACGCTAGCCAAGGTGACAGCTCGGTTTGGGGCTTGGGAGGCTGTGTGAGCGCCCGTGCCATTTCTTCTGGAGAGGAATATACTGCCCGGGTAGTGGGGGCAGGTTGGGATGGGAACCAAGAATTCCACTTTAAGATTCCCTCAATTTCAGGTGGAGACCCAGAGAGAGGTCGGGGCTGCAGATGAAAGTGTCAGGGTAGCAGGGTGTGGCCTGGTCATGCAGGGGGATGAAGGGAAAGAGAGGGAACGGGCCCCGGGATTTAAAAAACTCATAACAGATCCATTTTGCAGCAGTTGGACATTCTTTTCCTTCTATTGAGAAAGCATGGGCTGTACAGAAAAGGCAAAAAGCAAACCCTGAAATGGTGGCTTCCCTGCAGGCCTTTGGAGCTGGCCAGGGGCCAGCTCACTGGGGGTCAGGCAAGGGAGCAGGCCCCCAGGTCAGGAGGCAAGCCCAGGCCTCCCTGCCGCAGACGGCTCAGGAAGTGAGGCTAGCTGGATGCGGAGTATGCAAGCGTGTCGAAGATCAGGCCCAGTGATGCTGGAGCCGACAGAACAGAGCTGCTTCTGGAATGCTGCCTAGTGCCTCTGCGCCTGCTTCCAGGAGGTCGTCCCTGGATGCCAGCTGAGTTAGAGCTGTGTCTGCATGCACCCTGGCAGCACGTGTACCCGGCAGTCATTACCTCTGTGTTCTCCTTAGGTCTGGCGGAACCAGAGAATGACTCGTGACACCCCTTAAAGAAGTTGTAGGTGCCACCAGACGAGTGGGGACACGAGTGGGTGGTGGGCTTGGCCTTGTCCGTGCTCCAGAAAGCCTCCCCAGAAGTTCCACTACTCTGGGTCACAGCCAGGAAACAGTTTCTAGCCAAAGGAAGCTGGTCTGGCAGGCGCTGGTCAGACACCCAACCTGGCCCTGGGCAGGCGGTGGTGATAGCAGGGCCACTGACAGAGTCGGGGTGCCGAGCCTGAGAGCTGGCTTCTGGGGTTTCTTCCAGGGACATTTCCTCTGGCTCCAGCCCAGATCCGTTCTGTGAAGTCGCCCCTATAAATCCTGGCCTGATGCCTCTGAGGTGTTTTAATAAGTATGGGGTTTCCTTTAGGGGTTCCCCAGTCCTCCGATTCTCTTCCTCCCCGCAGGGCGTTTTTGACAGGCACAAGCAAACACACTCGTGTATTTCAACAAACTTGATCCCCTCCAGCGCTGTAGCCATCATTCTCCAGATCACAGGGAGGCTGCGTGATTCCAGCAATTAGCCACACCTGCCCCGGGAGGCGGGGCGGAGCCAAAGGCGGGACGAGGAGCGAGGCCCCGCCCCCCCACCGCAGCCCCGCCCCCTCTGCGGCCCCGCCCCACTCCTCTCTGGCGCCTCGCGGTCTGCGCGGGAAGGATCGCGGATTCCAGCCACAGCGGCTCTTGTTTCCGCCGGGCCGCCAGGCGGCGGAGCAGCTTCCGGCAGCCTGTACCGCTTGTGCTCCTCGGCTTCCGGCCGGTTGTGGGTCTCCGCCGCGGACATGGGGAAAGTGAGGGGCTTGCGGTCCCGGGTGCACAAGGCTGCCGTGAGGCCCACGGGGGAGGCCGCGCTCGGCCCCGCGCCCCCCGCCCGGGAGGCGGCCTCTCTGCAGGCCTCGGCTGGCGGAGTCGGGGGGAAGGTAAGCTGGGGACACCGCGGGCCGTAGGCGTGGGGAAGGGCTGCGGGTCGGGGCGCCACACTTTGCGGCCTCAGGGGTCCCGGGCCGGCTCCGGCCCCGCGTGCTTTGTGGGCGCCCCCCTGTCGCCCCCGAAGGGTCCCCGCGACCCCGGGACCGCCCTGGGCCTCGGCGGAGTTTACCGCGCGGCCTGCGGGCCTTCCTAGTCCGCGAAGTGTCGTGGCCTCCGTGGACCCCGAGGCTCGGCTGCTCACGTGCGCGACGGCCTGGGAGGCGTTGACTTGCTCCGCGTTTGGAGTTCTGCGAGGGAGGACCAGGAACCTCCCAACCCCACGTGTAGAAATGCTGCGCGAAAATGGCAAAAATTTCTGTGCATCGTAGCTGTGCTCCGAGGAAAGGAAAGGGAATTTCCAGGATTAACGAAGAAAACGAAGAGCAAACTGAAGAGACCCTGTACCCTGTAGCAGTACCCCCCATCCCCCCATCTTACCTAGCCCTAAGCAGCCACTGATCTTTCTGCCGCTGTTCGGCACATTTCCTATGGATGGAGCCGTGGCCTTTGCGTGTAGGCTGTGGCCTTTGCGTTTGGCTTCTTGGACTTAGCATAGCGTTTTCAGCGCTCATGCAGGTTGTATGATGTGTATCAATGCTTCATTCCTTTTTGTGGTGGAACAATGTTCCACTGTTTGGTTAGACCATGTTTTGTTTATCCAGGTGCTGACCCTGGAGCTTCCTGGAAGCATTTACTGGTGTTTGTAACCAAAGGGCTAGCACCCGGACAGTGGACAAAATCTTGCTGGCTTGTGGGGACTGTGGCTTTGGATCAGTAATGCTAAAGAGAACAGCCATGTTTGTTAAGCACTTGCTGTGTGCCAGGCACTTTACTTCTTCATAACAGCCCCAACCCTCATTTTGCTGAAATGAGGAAAAAACTGAGAGTTTAAATTAATTACCAAGGACATTCAGCTGCTGATGGAGGAGCCGATGTTTGAAACCAGGGTCTGGCATCAGTGCCCTGGTTTTCATAAAAACTTTATTGGGGTAGAATTCATGTCATAAAATTCACCCATTTAAAGTGTACAATTTAATGCTTTTTTTTTTTTTTTTTTAGTATATTCACAGATTTGCACAATCATCACTACAGATTTCAGAACATTTTCATCGCCCTAAAAGGAAACCCCATACTTATTATCAGTCATTCAGTCATTCTGGCAACCATGAATCTGCTTTCTGTATATATATGCCTCTTCTGGATGTTTCATACAAATGGAATTACACGATACGTGGCCTTTTGTGTCAGGGTTCTTTCACTGGGCATGCTTTTGCAGTTCATCCTTATAGTACTATTTTTGTAGCATCCTTTTCTTTGTTGTCTTTATTCTTTTTATGGCTGAAAAATATTCCATTGTATGGGTATACCAGACCATGTCACATTTTATTTATCCATTCATAAGTTGGATAGTTAGGTTGTTCCAAATTTTGGCCATCATGATAATACTGCTGTGTACAAATTTTTCTGTGGATGCATGGAGTGGAATTGCTAGGATGTATGGAACTCTATGTTGAACTTTTTGAGGAATTGCCAGATTACTTTCCACAATGGCTGTGCCATTTTAGAGTCCCACCAGCAATAAATGAGGGTTCCAATTTCTCCACATCCTCACCAGCACTTGTTATCGTCTGTCTTTTTGATTATAGCCATCCTACTGGATGTGAGGTGGTATTTCATTGTTTTGATTTGCATTTCCCTAAGGGCTAATGAATAATGTTGAGGATTTTTTTCATGGGCTTGTTGATTGTGTATCTTTGGAGAAATGTCTATTCAAGTCCTTTGCCCATTTAAAAATTATGTTGATTATCTTTTTGTTGAATTGTCAGAGTTCTTTATATATTCTGGATAGTAAACCCTTATCAGATATATATGGTTTGCAAATATTTTTTTCACTTCTGTGGGTTGTCTTTTTACTTTCTTGATATTGTCCTTGGAAGCACAGTTTTTAATTTTGATGCGGTCCAGTTTATCTTGTTTTCTCTTGTTGTTGTTTGTGCTTTTGGTGTTGTGAAAAGTCAAGGTTTAGTTGAAAAGCTCAGGGGAGTCTGAGCAGAGTTTGGTCATGGAGAGACTTTTTGTCAGTGGATGTCCTTTGCTGGTTGACATAGGGCCCATGATGTACATCAGTATTTACATCTTAATTCAAGTGAAAGATGGAATCTTCAGTACTGTTTAACTCCATTTCGTCTTATCCCCTTGTTGTGCTGTTATTGTTATGTATGCAAGTTGTGTCCAAATATGTTACAACCCAACTGTAAGTTGTTACAATTATCCTTTCATAGCTAGTTACATGTTTACCTTTTCCAGGCCTCTTGTTTTGTTTTTGTGGATTTGAATTACTGTCTGGTATCATTTGCTTTTAGCCTAAAAAACTTTATTAATATTTCTTATAAGGCAGGTCTACTAGCAACAGATTCTCTCAGCTTTAGTTTATCTGGGACTGTGTTTATTTTACCTTCATCTTTGAAGGATAGTTTTGCTGGATATAAGATTCTTGGTTGACTATAGTCTTTCGCCACTTTTATGTTATCTCACTGCCTTCTGGCCTCCATTGTTTCTCATGAGAGGTCAGCTGTTAATCTTATTGGGGTTCCCTTGTATGTGATGAGTCATTTTTTGCTGCTTTCAAGATTTTCTCTTTGCCTTTAAACGTTTTGACTATGATGTGTCTTGGTGTAGATCTCTGTGCTTGTTCTGTTTGGAGTTTGTTTATCCTACTTGGAGTTCATTGAGTTTGGATGTATAGGTTAGGGTTTTCCATCAACTTTGGCAAGCGTTCAGACATAATTTCTTTGAATACTTTTTCTACCCTGTTCTGTCTCTCTTCTTCTGGTACTTCCGTTACATGTACATAGGTTGGCATGCTGAATGGTGCTCTGAGGCTCTATTTGTTTTTCTGCAAGGCTGTTGTGTAAGGTTATTTCTATTCATTTTTTTCTGTGAAGCTCTGTTCTTTTTCCGTCTTTTCTTCATATGGTACAATTTCTATTGATCTTTCTTCATATTCACTGATTTTTTTCCTCTGCCAGCTTAGATTTACTTTTGAATCTCTGTAGTGAAATTCTTCGTTTTGATTAACGTACTTTTTTACTCCAGAATTTTATTTACTTATATATATTATAAAAATATATATTATAAAAAACATATATATATTTTGTTATGGTATGCAGTAGGGGTTGAGACTCCTTTTTTTCCCCATATAAATATCATTTTGTTTCCACATAATTTATTGGAGTTCTCCATTAAACTATCTTGGAGCTTTTGTCAAAAATCAATTGACCGTATATGTGTGGGTCTATTTATGGACTCTAATATGTTCTGTTGATCTGTTTATATATCCTTACGCCAATGCCACACTGAATTGATTGCTGTAATTTTATTTATTTTTTTCTGTTTTTAAAAAATTGAGATATAGTTGACATACAGTTATATAAGTTACAGGTGTACAGCATAGTGATTCACAATTTTTAAAGGTTATATTCCATTTATAGTTACTATAAAACATTGGCAATATTTCCTGTGTTGTGCAGTATGTCCTTATAGCATATTTAAGAATTTTATTTTTAAATGATTTCTGTCTCTTTACTGATGTTCTCTGTTTGATGAGATGTTGTCACCATACTTTGCTGTAGTCCTTTAGACAGGGTCTCTTTTAGTCCTGAGCATATTTACAGTGGCCGCTATGAGGCTGTTGCCAAGTCCAACACGTGGGCCCCTCAGAAGCAGCTTCTGCTGCCTAGGTCTCGCTTCCCAGTTTCTTTGCACAGGTCCTGCTCTGTTGTTGTTGAAAACCGGATGTCTTAGGCAGTGCATGGTGGCACTGTGGGGGCTTGATGCTGTTCACCTGGTCGTTTACATGCTCGCTGGCCTGGCTCCGGGCTGCCGTGTGACTCTGGGTCCACTCTCCGCCAGTGCGCGGCCTCCCATCTCCCTGCACCTGTTTTTTCTTGTCTTTATCTTTCAGCCTGGCAGCCTGGGTCAGCACAAGCCCCTTACTGGTCAGACTGTGCTTAAGCCCCCATGGCCACAGAGATCCTTGCCCTTTACCGCTGGATACGTGTGTGTGGCTGGGAGGCTGCTGTCATAGTTCAGGGAGCTGATGCTTTGACCCGCCTTCACAGGGACTAGTGGCTTTGCCATTCTGTCCGGCCACTCCTGAGCCAGTGCAGCCTTGAGCTCACACCACCTCCAGCCTGCCATGACGCCGCTTCCTGGAAGCTGCCCCCGGGCCAGGGCGGCTTGCTGCCTGGCCAGCGTCTGCTCAGAGGTTGTGCCTAAGCCCCCGTGTTATTGGCGCCCCTTGCAAGGCCCCTGTCCTGGAGCTTGGACCCGAATGAGCTGGCCGGGCCTGGGAGGCGGGGTCTGGGTTAGCACAGTATGACGGGCAGAGTGACCTGGAGGATTTGGAAATCTTGATGTGGGATGAATGGGGGTGGGAAACAGGGAGATTGCTGAGAGGGAGCAGTGGCTGTGAGACGGGAGGGACAGTGGGAAGGTGGGAGGTGTGGGGGGAACCTGGTTCTTCTCACAAGGGCTCCTGAGTGTTGAGGGTGTAATTCGTAATCATTACTGATCCTGCATCTGGTCTCAGAGGGTCCCGCAACCAGGATCCAGGGCTGGGTGGTGAACCGAGGCTGCAGAAAGGATGTGGCTTGAGAGCTCTGGGGTCTGAGCTGGGGTGGCCTCGGGCTCCTCTCCGGCTCCCGCTCTGGAAAAGCGGGGGTCCGGCCCTCGCCGAGGGGTCTCTGAAGCCACAGAGCAGGTCTTAGGTCTCCTCTGTTTCCATTTCAGGAGTGGGCTTTCGCGAATGCCAGTGTGTTTGCCGGGACCACGATAGACCCCGGCGCCTTGGTGCAGAAGCTGGACGTGGACGCGAGGAGCCTCGCCTCCGTCAGGAGAGGTGAGAGCGAGCAGGACGGACCTCAGGGGAGGGCGCCTGGCCAGCTTCCACGTGCTCACAGGCATGGGCCAGAGCAGATTTCGGGTTCGCCTGTACACTTCTAAGAGGTTTTTTTTATTAGTGGAAAATTTTAAGGATGTGCTAAGCAGAAGCTGGTATAAAGACAGTCCACGTGCCCATCCTCTGTTTTCAGCACACACAGTACTGGGTTATTTTGAAACAAACAGCATTTCCCTCAAGAATTCTTTAGTAAGTATTTTTAAGAGCTCTTAGAAAAAAAGACATAAACGCACCTACAAGGCCATCATCACACCTAAACAGATCAGTGGTAATTCCTTATTTCAGATAAACGAAGTAAAAGAAGCTCCCATCTTCGTGATTGCCTCAGTCAAAACCAGGTGGGAACAAGGGCGCGTTGCAGGCCCCGCTCCCCTTTCCTTCACGTGTTTATCATGTGGGGGAGGTCTTTTTTCCTACTGCACCTACCCAACTTGGGGCTTTGTGGTGTTCCTGGCTCCAGCGTCCCGTCTGGGCTGCTCCTGGAGGAGAGGAGCGGCCCTCCTGCCCTGGGTGGCCACACTGCCACCACTTTCTGGAGAAGCTTCATGCTGCGTATGTGAGCTGCATATTTACAGCTGAGCCATTGAGAATAAAAGCGTCTGTAGCCCTGTTGGGAGCACTCTGGCCTCCAGGGCAGGGCTTCTAGGTTTTTGGCATAATTTTTCTGGGTTTGCGTCTACAGTTTGTAAACAGCTGTTGCGGTTGTACGCTGTAGTTATTTCACAGGTACGGCTTATATCAAGCATCTCCCATGAGGTCATGTTGTTTGCATCATTGCTTTGGATTTTTTTTTATTTCACTGGGGAGATTATCCGAATCTCCTTGCCATTCCTTGTATGTTGAAGCTGTAGGGAGGGAAGCCGCCTCCCCTCTACCCTCCTAGGTTCTTGGCTAGGACCCTGCAAGTTAGACTAACAAAGACAGATTAACAAGAGAAAAACAAATTACTGCTGAGTGCAGGTCACATCACGTGGGAGAAACCTCAGTGATGAGTAACTCAAAGCGGTGGTGAGAACGTGGGCCTCTGCAGCATCTTAGCCCAGAGCAGTGATGCTGTGGGATTCCCAGGGCAAACTGGGGGGGTGGTGAGTACGTGGAGGAAGGTTCATGCAGGTCCATGTGGTGCCGGCTCTGGTGTCCTCATGGCCATGAGACTTCCTCGGAAGGGGGGATGCATGGCAGTCCTCATTTCAGAATTTTCTGTTCTTAGTCAGATAAGGGAAGTTCTGGACGGCTTCTTTCTGCACCTGCTGATTCTGTTTGCCTCCAGCCCAAAGTAATCCTGACCTCCAAAGTGGTGTGTTTGTGGGTACCATATTCTCGGCCGTCAGACTCTCCTGCTGTTTCTTGGGATGGATTCCGCAGAGCACATGGCAGCTCTGGCTGCGTGACCTGCCTGAGTGCTTTCCCATGGGGGGGTGCCGCAGGGACTTGCCTTCGTTAGGGCGGGCAGGGTGTGCCTGGGAGGGCTGGAGCCATGGCCACTCAGGTCCCTTTGGTGACCCACATGATCAAACAGCTTTCTGTGTGTTCACTGGTTCTTTTACGGTTTGTGTACCGGGCAGTTTTGATGGCTTTTCTGGCCAGCACCGGCATCCCTGGGGTCCCATCCCAGACCTGCGGAACCTTGTTTTCACACCCGCTCCAGGGGTCTCCGATGCTGCCAGGTTCAGGACACTGGCCCAGGGCCTAGTGGGTCCTGCCTCGCGGCTGCAGGAGCATAGAAGCCCCCGTCTCCTCTCGGTCCTGAGCTGCGATGGGCTGTCATCCAGATCTCCTGGTCAGCCCTTGCGGTCCTGATCTGCGGGACTGTCTCAGTGTGCGGCAGGCAGAACTCAGTTACCCCTGAGCCTTTGTACTAAATCTGAGGGGTTGTAGAAAATTCCAGGCCGCCACAGACAGCATTGGCTGCCCGGAGAGCATGGCCAACCAGAAAGAGCAGATGTCACCTCCCAGCAGAGGGGACACTTAAAATCTGGGTGGTGTGGCCTGAAAACCACAGGGGTGTGGAGGGGGGACAGGGAGAGAAGGAAGGCGGTGTTTATTTTCTTTCACGAGGTGGTCTGTGGGGTGTGACCATGGAGGAGAAGGGGCAGCTGAGGAAGAGGTTTGTTACACTCACAGGTCCTAGCGACCAGGGCACGGCACGCAGGGCCCCACGGGAAAGCAGCAGGGTGGCCAGGAGGCAGAAGATGGGGGCTGGCCAACCCCCAGAAAGCAGTCTCTGTCCAGCCAGATAGGTGTTTTGTTTTGTTTTGTTTTGTTTTTATTAAGGATGTCACAGTGTCATAATATACAGAAAATTAAAGAAAATATACAGAAGGAGAGGGCCCGGGCTCTGGGGTGCAGAGCTCAGGGCGCTGGCTTCTGTGAGCTCTGCGGCCTCGCAGCTGGCAGAGCTGTGAGAGCCTCAGGTCCCGGGGGACTGGAGGAAGTGGGTGGGCCGCCTGAGGCCCAGCGCTGACGGCGGTTGTGGTGCGTGTGCTCCGGAGCCTCGCAGCTGGGGGCTTGGGCCGGCCACTTGGCTCTGTGGCCCTTGGCTGCTCACCTGTAACAGGGGTAATACTGGTCCTTGCCTCCTCAGTGCTGCCTGCTTTGGGGTTCAGATGAGTCAGTAAACGTGGGAAGTGGGGAACGGCACCTGGGCCTGACTTCCGTAAGTGCCCGGTGATGCTGGAGGAGTGATCAGCCACGTGTCCCGTTGAGCGAGGCCCTCTGCTGGCTGAGGTGCCCTGGTTCCCCGTGGCAGGTGTCTTTGACTTCCGTAAGTGCCCGGTGATGCTGGAGGAGTGATCAGCCACGTGTCCCGTTGAGCGAGGCCCTCTGCTGGCTGAGGTGCCCTGGTTCCCCGTGGCAGGTGTCTTTCACCCTACCCACACCTCCCTCTCCAGCTGCTCTTGCGTTTTGGGGTTCCTCAGGCCTGCCTCCTGATTGGCCAGCGCCCTGGATCTCTTGGGCGATGGGCCTCATGGCTCCCCTGGGTTTGAGCTGGGACCGGTGGCCCGGGGCAGAGGCAGGTCATGTGGAAAGTGGCATCCGGTGACTCAGCTCTGCTCAGTGACCTGCTGGGCCATGACGGCGAGGGCGCCTGTCTGCCTGGATGAGCACGTCCTTGCCCTGGGCTGAGGCGCAAATAGCACTGCTCCCCGCGTCCCTGGCCACTGTGCCCGTGTGGTCCATGTGGTCCCAGAGGAGCCTGGTTGTGGGTCCCCCAGCCCCGCCCCGGGGTGGACGCGTGTCTGCTGCACTCCCCTCCCAGCGCAGACCTGCGCTCACACCCTGCCCTGCAGCCTGGGCGCAGTGGGGCCCGGTCGACCCCGGGGGGCCTTTGGGAGCCCTGCCGGCCTAGGAGCCGCGTCTCCCCCCAGTTTTCCTTCTGATTCCAGACAGGGGCTCTGAGCTTCCTGTGGGGGGACCACTGGGCTCTGCCGTGATGGGCCTCCCCGCCCCCCATCAGCAGCAGAACTCAGCTTCACCCTGAGGGTCGGGCCTGCGGCCCACGGATCCGCACCTGCACAGAGCGGCCTCTCAGCTCCTCTGCATCCGGGCTGGAGGGCGGGTGGAGGTCGGCGGCCCCGGGCTGCAGCATCCTGCCCCGCACAGGGCACCGCCTTCCTTCCAGTTCTGTGCTCTTTGTGCTGTGCTGTTGTGGGAAGCAAGCCACTCGGTGCTCAGATAAGCGCCTGCGCTGTTGCCAGTCCCCCGCCTGTGCCCTGGCCTGGGCAGTCCCGGCCCCTGGACTCAAACGGGGGCGTGAGTGGGTGGATGACGGGCTTGGTGAGGGACGCGGGAGCAGGAGGGCAGGAGGGAGGAGGTGGCGGTGGCAGCGCGTCTGCAGGGGCTCTGGGTGGAAGAGGTGGGGAAGTGACGGTGGTGAGTGGACACGGAGGCCTCGAGGCCCCGGTGGAGGGACTTGGCCTTGGGGTCACCCACCTTCATCACCTGGGGCTGTGCTGCCGAGACGCCCCCTTCCCCCACCCAAGCAGAGAGCTCTGCCCTGACCTTCCCTTTCCCTGCGGCCTGAGCTTCCTCCCCCCCACCCCCCACCCCCACCCCCCGCCGACCTTCCGCTGGCAGACCGATGCGGTTTCCTCCGGAACTCGGTTTCCTCCGAGGCAGGTGCTCAGCAGAGGGCAGCAGAGCTGCGTCTCGTCTTCAGGCTGAGCCCAGACCTGGAGCGGGTCCTGCCTGGAGGAGGAGAGGAGGCTTGGGAGGGCTGACCTTGGGGCACAGATGGGACCCGAGCGCTTCCCAGAGGCTGTCTTTAGGGACTTCGGATGCAGCTCCCCATCGAGGGACTTTCCCTGCCTTTCAAGTCAGGGCTGTGACGCCAAGGCTGTGGCCCCAGGGCTGTGACGCCAGGGCTGTGACAGAATAGTCCACTTAGAGCTTTACTAAGCTCTACTCCTCTCCACCCAGCCCGAGTGTATCAGGAACAGTGAGAGTCAGGCCTGGAGGGAGCCGCTGCTCTGTGGAGACCCGCGTTGGCCAGGGGTGGCTCGCTCTCCCCTTGGCCTCCCTGGCCTCCTGAGGCCGCTGAGGGGAGCCCTGGAGGTCTCTGGTGGGCAGCGGCACTTGCGGGTCTGGGAGCTGGAGGAAGCCCTCCTGGGCTTGGCCGCGGTGCGTGGCGCCCGCCGTCCTCTGTGGCCGCAGGCTCTGAGCACCCCGCGTGCTGCCCGGGCGCTTGCCTCCTGGCCGTGGGGGGAGGCCCTGGGAGGGGTGCCCACTGTGTCCAGGGCTGCCTGCACTAGCAGGGCCTGAGCTCTGTGTGCTCGAGCAGAGGATGGAAGGCATGGGCCGCTGCTCTGGGCCTGCTGGCAGCCGGGGGACAGGAAGGGCCCCACTGCTGGGCTCTTCTCGCCTTGCTCTGCCTGCGTTGAGCCCGTTCTTTTGGACAGACGGAAGCAGGGAGGGGCACGGAGGATCCTGCCCGCACGGTTCAGAGAGGGAGGGGTTGGGGCCCTCGGGCCGGCTCCTCCTCCTCCTCCTCCTCCTCCTCCTCGCAGGACGGTGTCTTTCCCAGCGCCTTCTTCCCGGCTCTGGGCGGGCTCTCGGCTGGCGGGAAGTGCAGGGGATTTGGCCGCAGCGTGGCTTTGTGAGGAGGCATGTGTGGATGGGCCCAAGGTGCCGAGGAGCTGGGTGCACAGCGAGCCTGGTGCCCCGCAGCGCGCCCTGCACCCCAGTTCTTGCGCTGTTGTGTTGCAGGGCCCAGCAGGAAGGGCGGGTCAGAATCGCGGGGCTGGAGGTGGACGGTCACTCGGCTTATGGCACACAGCACGGGACACAGGTAGTCAGAGAGGAGAGGTGCCGGACCACTGCCGGAGTCTTCGGGCAGGAGGCGGCGTCTTAGCCGGCAGCAGGTCCCCGGCGGCTGAGCGGGAGGGCCTCGGGCAGCGTCTCTGGAACAGCTCTCGGCAGCGCGGAGTCGCTTCCAGTCGCTGGGCTCAGGGGTCTCTTTAAGGAACATCGTTTGTCCTGGGAAGGGGGTCTGGGCTGCATCAGTTGTTTCTTCTGTTTCAGTGACGTACGTGCCCCATCAAACCTCTCATCTAAGGTAATGCTCTCAGTTCATCACTAAGACACTCAGGGTCCTGCAGCGGACGTTTCAAAACAGCTGACGCGGAGGTTCACATTGGCCACTGTGGCTCCATTTTGAACCACCTAACGTGTCTTCCCAACTCGTGTGTGTCACACGGCATGAGTAGGAATTATAGCACAAAAGAAATCACATCATAGCACTCGCCCTCCGCCCGCGGCCCCACTTCCCTGTGCTGGGCTGAGCAGTGAGAGCCCCCATGCCCGTCCCGGCAGTGCCGGTGCAGGGGTGGCTGAATTCGTGCGTCGGGGGCGGCCAGGTGGCCTTAGGAGGTGTATTTGCGGGCAGAAGCGAAGTCCACGTAGCGTGGTGAGCGTTTGCTAAGTGCCCATGCCCGCCAGGATCTTGGGCTCAGGCTGGGCGAGGGGAGTGGCCCAGCAGCCCCCTTGTGTCCCCTGCCAGTGGCTGCAGCATCCCTGCGGACAAGGGGTCTCCCTGCCCAGCTCCAGGACCTCTCTCGGTGCTTCCCTCTCAGAGCCTCAGCCTGGCCTCTGCTCCCTGTGTTACCATCCCCCTTTGCGTGGCACCCCAGTGGCCTGGCTATAGAGTGGGCTGTGGTGCTCCTCCCACTGACAGGTGGGACCTTGGGCCCTCAGTCCCGCAGAGTAGCTGCCTGGCCCACCCTGGTGGTCCCCCTTCATTCTCCTGAGGGCAGACACGGGTGCAGACTGACTCACCTGAGTCTACCCTGGGCACTGGCCAGTGACAGCATGACAGGTGGGGCCTGTGCCCTGCTGTGGCTCACACTGACCCTTGGAGCTGTGACATGATAGGTGTGTTGTGTACCCCCGTCCCAGCTGTGCTGTGCTGCTGGCATTCGGGTTATGGGTGCAGGAGGCCTCAGGCGGGCCAGGGCCCCAGATCTTGGTCTGGGCCAGTGTCCTGACCCTGGGAGTGCTTGCGTGCGGTGCTGGCAGGGCAGGCACTCTACTGGCCTGTGCTCTGCGATAGCTCTGGGCATCTCTCCCTCCGGGACCCGCTGGCCTGTGGTAGTGAGCAGGGCTGGTGTGAGGGTCCACTTGTTGGAGGAGGCTCTGCCGACTTCCCTGGGGGCCAAGCTTTTTTGCTTGGGAAGCCAGTGGGTTGCTGTTTCTTGAGCCTGGCATCCTGACACGTTGAGACGCTGGACTGGGGGTGGGCAAACCAGGACCCATAGATGTTGCCACATGGCCTCCTGGTGGCGTTTTGGGTTTTCTCCCACACAGTCGCATATCTGCAGTGCTGATGGATTTGTCCCGGGCGATCCGTGCTTCAGTTATTCCCTCTCCTGTCTTGGCAGGGGGTCAGGAGCCAGTTGTGAAGCCAACCTGTTGGGGCCCATCCTGCCCCCCCTTCCCTGCTGGCGGCCTGAGGCTTTCTGTGATCAGCTTCTTTCTCTGCAAGAACGGGTGTCAGGGGACCCTGTGAGTTTGTCCTTGCAGAGCGCTGAGTGCAGAGTGCAGCCCAAGTGGAAGACGAGGAGGATTGTGGCGACCTCCTCCCCTGTCTGGGAACGTGTGGTGCCGACATGCTCACGGCAGCATGGCGGGCTGAGTATCCGTGGCGTAAGGTTGCCTGTGGGATCTAAATGTCTTCAAAATGGCATAAAGGGGGCTTCCCTGGTGGCGCAGTGGTTAAGAATCCGCCTGCCAGTTCAGGGGACACGGGTTCGAGCCCTGGTCAGGGAAGATCCCACATGCCGCGGGGCAACTAAGCCTGTGCACCACAACTACTGAGCCTGTGCTCTAGAGCCCACGAGCCACAACTACTGAGCCCGTGTGCCACAACTACTGAAGCCCGCGTGCCTAGAGCCTGTGCTCCGCAAAAAGAGAAGCCACTGCAATGAGAAGCCCGCGCACCACACTGAAGAGCAGCCCCCGCTCGCCGCAACTAGAGAAAGCCCACGCGCAGCAAGGAAGACCCAACGCAGCCAAAAAAAAATGGGGGGGTGGGCATAAAGGCAGCAGGACACGACGCCCTGCAGTGCAGAAACGCTGCCTGTCCCTCCTGCCTGCTGCCTGCTGACGGGATGTGGTCCCGTTCACTCGCTTATGGAGATGTCACGTCTGGCTGCCACCTGGGCAGAGGAGGGTCCCAGCATGGTGGCAGCAGTGGGGCGCGCAGCCACCTGAGGGCCAGCATCTCGCTGCACGGGGACAGCCGCACACACGGGACAGGAGGCCCTGAGAGGTGGCACGCAAGTGTTGGCCTCCAGCGGGCTCTGCGGTGGAGAAAGTGGACCAGGGCTGCCCTGGGGTCTTGGAGGCGGTAGGAGGGGCCAGGCTGTGGACGGGGCCCCTGTGCCCCCTCCTGGCTGAGCTCTTGGCTCCATGGCAGCTGAGCCAGTGCCTGGGTGGATGCCGAGTCGTCCACACTGAATGGCCACGGGGCCCCCCTTTGCAGCGCAGCGTGCCCCTGGCAGAGACTTGAAAGTTAGGGACCAGCCTCCTGCTAAAGTTACTTTTGTAAAAAACAACATTTCATAGTTGAAAAAGCAGGATGTGCACGTTGTAGGAAAGAGAGAATCGACATTACAAGTAAAAGCTGTCCCTGTGTCCCCCACGTGGGCTGTGTGTCTGTGACCCGTCCCAGCGCGCAGATGCCCCCTGACCTGGGGGGCGCTGATGCCACCCGGGAAGGGGCCGCAGGCTGCTCTTTGTCTAGACGGGGCCCCTCGTGTGGGCAGCTCAGTGAAGCTGGGGCCCCGCTGGGGGGACGTTGGCCTGGTATTAGCCCTGGTTGTCTCCCATGAGGCTCACGGAGCGCCTCTGTCCTGTGCTCCACACACTGACCGGGAGGCCCTCCTGGCCCCGAGGAGGGACAAGTGCTCCCCCCGGAGCAGCCTACATGGGGGTGGCGATTTCTGGAATTGTGTTCTCAGGTCAGTGAAGCTGGGCCTGGTCACCGGCAGGTGCTCCTCCTCTGTTACCAGGTGGGGTGGCCTGAGCACCTTCCCTGTCCTCTCCTCTCCTGCCGTTCCAGAACCTTCCTCTGAGGGGGACCTGTGGTCTTTGGCCTGTCCAGGGCTGAGCCCGAGGGGGCTTGGTGCTGGGATGGAGAGAAGTGATACGCAGGCTTCAGGAGGGAGCGGACGGGACAGGCTCGACGTGGTACCGCTGCCCTCTTGGTGCTGGCCAGTGTCCCCCTGAGTGTCCCCCGTCCAGCCTGGATGGCCCGTTCTCACGGGGTGTGTCTGTAATCGAGCGGGACCCCTTGGGGCCTTGGAGGGGGGGCGGGCAGGCCCCTCTCGCACATCCTCTGCTGTAGCTCCTGTCTGAAGTGCCCAGATAATAGTATCTTGAGCATATTTCCTGAGTTTTTCAGATGCTAAAAACCACCACTAAGTGGAAGAAATTAACTACTTGATGATCCTGAGCACGTAGCCCCCAGACCTTCTGGAGCCTAATGTTGAGCACCCTGTTACCTCACCATCAACCAGTTAGAGAACTGTGCACGAGATGATCACATACCCTGCCACCCGCCTCCGTCACCTGGCCTTTAAAAACGCTTTGCTGAAGCCTTCAGGCAGTTTGGGGTTTTTTGAGCACAAAGCACCCGTCTCCTTGCTCGGCCCTGCAAGACACTTTTCTCTGCTCCAAGCTCTGATGTTTCACTTGTTTGGCCTCACTGTGTGTCGGGCACTTGCACTTGGCGCTTGGCAACATGTCCGCAGGCGGGACCCTTTCACAGGGCTGGCTCAGACACCTGGGGAACTTACATGTGGCTGCTGTCCCAGAGTCCGGAGGATGGGCGCTGGCCCATCTAGGCTTGGCTTGAAGTACCAGGGTCGGGTGGATGCGGTCAGGGACACTCAAGGGTTCTTCACAGGGCCCTCTCTCCTGTGAGTTTGAAAACGTCCATTAAAGCCACTATGGAGCCAGGCCCTCTTCCTTTGGCTGGACCTACATGTCTTTCTACAGCCCTGGAGATGTCCAGAGACAGGATAGAGCACCGCTCACTCCGCCCTGACCGCAGCCCTGGGGACGTGGCGGCCCTGCCCAGATACCGCCTTCTTCTTAAGGCTGGTCCACCTGGCCCGCTGGCCCCTCACTGTCCCAGTGAAGGGCTTTGCCAGTCCTTCGGGGTTGGGCTTGTTGGGCTTTTGGAGCCTCCAGATGCCCTCGGGGTCCCTGGTGGGACGCTGAGGTGAGCAGACCCGAGGCGCCTTGGCCCCGCAGTGCCCGTTCCCGCCTGTTCCCTCCCGTGCCCCTGGGGGCGGCGTCTGTTGGCCGCCCTGGGCCGGAGGCTCCCCTGTTCTCGGGCCTGCAGCCTCCGCGAGACTGAAGCTTCCCCAAGCCCCTGGGCCTCACAGGGTCGGCGTGCCGGGTCCCATTTCCCGGACTGCTGGGCAGGGGTCCTGGGTGGCGCGGGGAGGGTCCCGACATGCGTGCCAGCCTGCCCCTCGTTTGGATGCTGCGTGCGCTTACGGTTCTGTCTCTGCGGGTCGTAGACTCTTTTTTCTTTTGAAATTATTTCAGAATCAGGAGTAAGGCAGAGAAGACTTCTCCCTGGACCTTTGAGGGTGGGTCCGAGGCTCCCGTGTGAGGTGCCTCTGCTGTCTCCTGCCGCTGCTGCCCTTGTTCAGGCTCCCGCCCCAGACATGCCGCCCTCACCCCACTGGCGGTCGGGCCCCGCGCCGGCCCGGGGGCATCGCCGCCCTCACCCACAGCCCCACGGCCGCTGACGCCTGCGGGGTGCCCGCCACGCAGCCCCTCCCTCCCGTCATCCTCGTGCACAGCCGCCCACATCCCGAGCAGCCCGCCGACCTGGCCCAGGGTGACTGACGGCCCTGCGCCTCCCCTTCCTGCTGGCCTCAGAGGTCGGGGTGAGTGGGGAGGAAAGCAGGCCAGCTCCAGGCACGGCCGCCGCGTGTGGGATCTGACTCGGGAAAGGGATTAGATCCCCGTGGGAGTCACGGGTTATGGCCCTTTACAGAGGATCCTGAACTGACAAGTCCAGCTGACTAGGAGCGCCGCCCTGACGGAGCTCGTCTCTGCGCTGCTTCTCCTTAGACGCCGTGGGTGTGTTTTACCAGCTCGGGAATCTGCGGGACAGTCGGATCCTGTACAGAATGCGCCCCGGGTGGAACGTGGCCTGGGCTTAAGCCGCGTTACCTCTGGGGAAACCAGCTAAGGCCCAGCGAGCGGGGCAGGCTGGAGTCGCTCTGCCCGGTGTGCTGCGGCCCTGCCTGGGGGGCCTGGTGTCCCGCAGCCGCGGCCAGGTGCGATGGCCGGGCACCCTGAATAGCTACACCTGTGTGCACACCGTGTGCTCCTGGCTTTGTCCTGCTCACCCCGTGTTCTCTGTCCGCAGGTGCCAAGGCCAAGGCTGTTTTGCCCAAGAAGGAGAAGCTGAAGCTGAGGCGCGAGAGGTGGCTGCAGAGTAAGCTCCCCCTGTCCCTGCTGGGGCCCTGTCCCTGCTGGGGCCCTGTCCCTGCTGGGGCCTTGTCCCGGGCTGGCTCGGAGCCCGCTTTGGGTGGTCTGGGGCCCTGGAGGAGGGGGCCTGCGATGTGACGAGCAGGCGGCCCCGCGGGGGAGGGGCTGGCCCTGTCACCCGTGCAAGGGTCCGCACGGCCTTGCCTCGACCCCCGACCCCCCCCCCATCGGGAACGTCGCAGGAAGCTGCTTCTCCCGTGGAAAGCATCGCAAAGGGAGCACGTGCGGGTTGGGTGTTTTATGATACCTACGAAATTTCCCACTTTTGGGTCTGCGTGTGTCCCTCCAGGCCCTCCTCCGGGCGTGTGACAGTACAGGGTCCCCAGCAGAGGTGGCTCTTCACCCACCTGGTGGGGTCGGGGACCCCGGGCCTCTGCTCTGCGGGGGTTGGTGGCTCCCTCCTTTCCGAGCGCCTGTCTGTGGGGTGGATTTCTTCTTATTAATTTTGCTTGGAAAAGATACTTATATTTTATGATGCTGAATATCTGCTGATTTTTTCTAAAGATTTTCTTGTGAAGATTGTTTTGAAATTTTTTTCTTACAGTTGTCTTTTTAGTGTTTTGCTGACTTCTAAAATTAATTTGAAATGTTTTTTTCTTTATGTTCTCACGCAGTTAAAACATGATCTGCATTAGTTTTTCCTTGAAAGTTTTAAAGAAACTGTATGCTTTTAATTTTTTAGAGAAATTTATCAATTTCTTCCACAATTGTTAATTTTAAGTTTTCTTTCACTTTTTGGATGTTTCTTAAGGAAATGATTCATTCATCCATCTTCTTTTTCACAGTCCCTAGCATGGAGTTGTGCAAAATATTCTTTGTAAAATGGATTTGGAAAAGTTAATAGGCCGGGAGCACTGGGGCCCTGAACGTTCCTGGGCTACAATTTTTTGATGACGTTTAAGTTTTCTTCCATGACGGTTGGTCTTTTTTTAACTACTTGAGTTAATCTTGGTCACTCATTTTCCTATAAAAACATCTAATCTAATCAGATTTCAACATTTATTAGGAGAGTTGTTGGCTTCTCATTATTTAATATCCTGCTTATCATTCTTTATTTGTATCCCCCTCTCTAATTTCTGGTTAATTTTGTTTCTTCCATGCCAAGAATTCTTGTATTTAGTTGTCACTTCTACTTTTCTGTTTTCCAAATTGTTAGTTTCTGGGTTTTTTTTGTACCCCATTCTTGGTTTCTTTAGGTTTGTTTTAGTGACGTATTTATTTTTGTATGTTTTGTTTAGGAATGAAAGGCTGTATGTCAGCCTCTGAATATAGCTTTAGCTACATCTACCAAGTTGATTTTACTTAGTATTTCATTATGAAAAGTTCTGTACAGAAAAGTAGGAAGAATTTTACAGTGGGCGTCCTTATGCCCACCATCCACATTTTACAATGAGCACCTCACTTCTTTATCACATGCCTGTTCCTCTGTCCATCCCATCTGTCTGTCCAAACACCAACCCATGTTTTAGCTACGTGTTCCAAAGTAAATTACAGACTTCAGCACACTTTCTCCCAAATAATTCCGCTAGAATTCAATATTTGTTTATGGTTCTTTTTAGTTTTTATTTTGAGGTAAAATTTACATGCAGTGAAATGCAAATCTTAAGTGTGCTGTTCAGTGATGTATGACAAATGCCTACACCTGTACAACCAGAATCCCCTTCAAGGTGCAGACCATCACCATCACCCAGAAATGCCCCGTGCCCCTTCCCAGTCCCGACTCCCCCAGAGGTAGCCCCCGTCTGATCTTTTTCAGGTCAGAATTTAGGTTTTACTGCTCCAGACATCGTCTAAAAGGAGTCATGTAGGATGTGCTCTTTTTGTGTCTGGGCTGTTCTGCTCAGCTTGGCATTGGGCTCATCCGTGCTTTGTGTAGCCGTAGTCTGTGCCCTTCTGTTGCTGAGAAGTGTTTCCTTATGTGGACGTACCGTTTGGTGTCCACTTTCCTATGGATGGACACCTGGTCTGTCTTCTCTTTTTAGCTGCTGTGAATAAGGCTGCTATGCACATTCTCTACAGGTCTTTTTGTGGACATATGTTTTCATTTCTCTTGGGTAAATACTTGGAATGGAATGCTGGGTCATAGGGCAGGTGTATGTTTAGTTTTATAAGCAACTGCCAGACGCTTCTCTACTGTGGTTGTACGTTTAGCGCCCCCCCAGCAACGTGGGAGAGTTGTGGTTGCTCCACGGCTGTGCCAGCACGTCTGTCCCTGCAGTCCTAGCTGCTGAGCGTGAGGTGCCCGTTGTCATGGTGAATGGGCATTTTCACGTGCTGCTGCCCATTGAGGCGCCCTCTGAGGCCCAGGGTCTGTCTCATGAGGCTCTTGCTGGGCTCTTTATTACTGAGCTCAAGGAGTTCCTCTGTCCTGGAGACCAGTCTTGTCAGGTGTGTTTTGCAAATAATTTTCTCCCAGACTGTGACTTGTCTATTTAATTTCTTAACAGTTTTTTTTTTTTGATGAACAGAAGTTTAATTTTGAGGAGGCTGATTTGTCTTTTTTCCTTACAGGGTTAGTGTGCGTGTGCGTCTTGTTTAAGAAAATGGCCCAGTCCCAAGTCAGGCGGATAAATTCTACTCTTCTAAAAACTTTACGGTTTCTAATCCATCTTGAATTAATGTTTGTCTGTGGTGTGAAGTCCTGGTTCAGGTTCTTTGTTTTTTTTTTTTTTTTTTTTTTTTTTTTCAGTTCCAGCACAATTTGTTGTAAAGACTTTTCTTTCCTCATCCAGTTGTCTTTGTGTCTTTGTGAAAAGTCAGATAGCCTCTCAGTACCAGGCTGTCTCAGTTGCTGCAGCTGTGAAGCAGGTCTTGGGGTCAGATAAGGGAAGTCCTGTGTCCCAGGTCCTCTGTTTCAAGACTGCTTTGGATGGTCCAGGTTCGTAGCATTTCCATATGAATTTTATCACAGGCTTGTCAATTTCTTGAACGTCACCACCACCAACAAAACCTTTTATAGCAATGACAGGGATTGCTTTGAATCTATAGATCAGTTAGTTCAGGAGAATTGCCATTTTAACAACATTGGGTCTTCATCCATGAACGTGGTATCTCTCCCGTTTTATTTACATTTTCCTTAATTTCTGTCATCAGTGTTATGTGGTCTGAAGAGTAGAGGTCTTAGATTTTTTTCTTTTTTTGGATAAGCTTATTGCTGTTTTACAGTTTTTGAAGCTATTATAAATGAAATTCACAAAAGCTTCATTTTCCAGGTTTCTTCTATTTATTATATTATTAATCATTATTAATTTTGTATCCTCTGGTCTTGCTAAAATTGTGTGTTAGTTCTGGTAGTTATCCTGTAGATTCCTTAGAATTTTCTACATAAATGATCATGCTACTTAAAATAGAGATAGTTTTACCACTTTCTTTCCAAACTCTGTTTTATGTCGTCTTCTCATCCTACTGCAGTGGCTGGAACCTTTGCAGTGTTGCTAGAAGGGGTGAGAATTGGTCCCAGTCTCCAGGGGCTGAGGACTGGACCATGGTCAGTGTCCCGTGAGCCTGCTTTGCTCAGGGTCAGTAACCCCAGGCCGTGATGGTGCATAAAGCTAGTGGTCCTCACGCGAGCTCTGTTTCAGACGCTGTTTATAAGGAACTTCCCTTCAGTTTCTTACAGGTTAGCAAATGCGGGCAAGGAAGCAAGGAGAGAATGACCAGGATGGATGGGCCTTCAGGGAGCTGGTGCCTGCCCTCCTGGGCACCACATAGAAACACGGGTTTCAGCCCATAAAAATTTCCCATGTTCAGCATCCCACACGCCAGTGAAATTGTCTTATTTGTAGTGTTTAATTCTTGCATAAGTAATTTTTAGGAGTAGCGGGAGGGAGGGACCCCCCCCCCCCTTACCCAGGATGGCCGGTCGCAAAGCCTGCTCTTCGAGTTCCCACCTACCTGACGCCTCCTTGTTGGAATTTCCCTCGTTTCATAATTTGCTCTAATATCCAGTAGGCCAGCTCTCTTGTTTCTTGTTCTTTTTCAAAAATGCTTTGGCTATTCTTACACATTTAGTCTTTTTAAAAAATAAGGTTTGGAATTAGATCCCAGGTTCAGTCACAGGCCCTGTTGGAGTTGGAGCCAGCGTCAGACTTGAGGCTGGTGTGGGAGCCGCGCTCGCGCCTTCCCTGGGCTCGGAGCCGCCTGGCCAGGTTGGCGGGGGTCTCCGCCATCCCTTCTGTGGCCTGCTTCATCAGAGAGTCTGTCTGATGTACACAAGATGCGGAATTTCTGGTGGATAATCTCTCTCAAATTAAGGAAGTTCCTTCTGTTCTTGGTTTCATTGTAATCTTTATCCTGAGTGGACGGTGAATTCCGTCGGACTCTTTGGGCACTTCATGTGGTGACTGTCGTCTTTCCCTTTGAAGCAGCAGCTGCAGTGACCACCCGGCACCTGTCCCTGTGTTGTGCTGTCCTTGCATGCTTTGGATGCGTCCTAGGTGGACCCCATGCGTTTTTAACCTAAAATGCTCTGGCTTTGATTTGCTGGCATTCACCTCCGTCCTCCTATGAGCTGGGCCTGCTTTGCTCGTCTGGTCCCCCAGCTTGGGCGCTGGGCCGGTCAGCCGGGGAGGGAGCCCCACCCTGTCCTGTCCCTTCCCTTCCCCTGCCTGAACCACCCCCCCCCCGCCCCCCGCCCCCCACCCCCGCTGCTGCCTCGGCCCCCCTGGGAACCAGGGCTCTCTGGAAAGAGGCACCCGGCTTGATGAGGTGCCGAGTAAATTGTGTATCCTGTCAGCATGGAGAGGACTGAATTGTCACCCTGTACATCCTAACATCCCTGGCATGGAGGGGTGGCCCGGGGCCCAGGGCAGGAGGACCCGGGAGGATGGGCAGTCTTTGTCCCCAGAGCTCAGCTCTTTGGGGTGAGTTGAGGGTCCCCTGGGCTCTCCCGGTCTGGATGCAACCGGGGTGGGTGTGTCCCTGACTTGGCTTGTCCGGGTGGGCCTTTCCGAGCTTCTCGGGCCGTGAGGGCCTGCGAGGGTGAACTGCCAGCCTGGGGAGGAGGCGCCCCTGCCAGGCCTCCCAGTAGCTTCTGTTTCCACAAAGTCTTCTCTTTTGGGGATGCCTGTTAAGGGCCACCACACGTCCCTCGCCTGTCACATACACCTCCTGGGGCTTGGGCGGACCGGGGCCGAGCCGAGCGCGCACACGTGCTTTGCACTAATAATCGGTGGGCTGTCCTGAGTCTGTCCTCACTCGTGGGGCCCCCGTCCAGGTCCCCCTCCCCCTGGCCTGCCCTGTGCCTGGTGTCATCGCCGCCCTTCTGGGTGCCGTGCCCACCGCCATCGCCTCCTGCACCTGCCCCGAGGGGTGACCGGGCGGCCACAGTGCCTGAAGGGCCGGTTGCAGACTCACAGCCCCGCGGGAGGGAGACGCCCCGCGTCGGGCCCGCCTGGCCCGCCGGCTGACGCTTCTCTGCTGGCATCTCCAGGCCTCTGTCGGCTGGGCTGTGAGTCTGTCGGCTGCTTGTCAGGAAGGTGCTCTCAGTTCCCTTTTTAGATGTGATTCAGTCTGCAGCCTGGTTATTTATAGCCCAGTAAACCTCGTGCAGTTGGGAGGCAGGAGAGCCTCTCAGGCTCCAGTCTGATTGTCCCAAATCCATCACATCACAGCCTCATTTCCAGGCTTTTTAGTAGCAGAGCTTTTTTTTTTTTTTTTTTTTTTTTTTTTTTATTAAGGAATCTAATGCAGAACAATCAACAAATCAATGATCACAGATTCAGGCAGTTTCCCTGGAGCAAGGTCTGCACGCAAGCTAGTGAGCTGGCGTTTTCCACGAGCCACACTGTGGAAATAACACATTTGAGTACGTGTTTTATTAGCAATTTTGAAATACATATAGTTTAAAATGAAAGTCAGATCCTGAGGCCATGTCCCCGTCCAGGCCCTGCCGAACCCCTTCTCTGTAGAGGCCGCAGTCCTGCCGGTCGGGCAGCCTCACCCCGGCTCGTCCGCGCCCTGCCCTCTGCTCGGCATCCTGGACCCCCGGGCCCCGCCGCCCCCTCCCCAGGGTCTGTCCCAGTGCCCATACCCCTCTTCCCGGGCCCCCCCCCCCCAGTGCAGGAGCCCCCTCGAGACCCCGCGGTGCGTGTTCCCTCTCGCTTTGGACCTGGCCACTCTCACCCTGTTCCCTTGTTGGGGACCCTCCTGCCTGCTGACGTCTCCCGTGGGGACCTCTTTCTCCCTCCTGGCGTGCCCCTAGGAGGCACAAGGGAAGCAGAGGGGAAGGGGGCCGGCTGCTCTGACTGTGCGGCCCCTCCCTCCGCCCACCCCACTCCCGCGGCCGGGCCCTGCCTTCTCGGGCAGCTCCCCCGCCTGCAGCCCGTCTCCTCATCAGCCTGTAATTCGACAGCCACCTCCGGGATAAAGGGGAGCAGACCGCTCGGAGCCAGCCCGCCCCCGGGGTCCCGGCCGAGCTCAGGCTCTGCGGGCTGGGAGTCGGGACCCTCTGTCGCTGAGGGCAGCGGCCGGGCGCTTGTCCTCCTGGGTCCCCTCTCGCTGACCCCTTATCCCCCTTCCTCAGAGATCGAAGCCACGAGGCTGGCAGAGCAGAAGCTCAAGGCGGAGCGGAGGCGCAGGGCCATGGTGGTGGTGGGGGACCTGCAGCCCCTGAGGGACGCCCTGCCCGAGCTGCTGGAGCTGCAGACGGCTGGCCAGCGGTGAGTGTCCTGGCCACGGGGCTGCCGCCTTGTCCAGGGCGGGAGGACGAGCAGGTGGGGGGCCGGGCCGGGCCGGGCACTGACCCCGCAGAGGCCCGTCTTGACTTGGACACCCTTGTCCCAGGCCCAGCCATGAGCCGGGGGCCCTGGGGCCTCCTCGGGAGCGGGTGCCCGGCGGCACGCGGGCAGCACAGTTGCTCTCCCGCCGCGTGGCCGGAGCCGCTCAGCCGGGCCGCCGCCGGGCTCCGTGCTCCGTGCTCCGTGCTCCCTGCTTGTCTTCTGGGAGCCGCAGCTGCTGCCTTTGCCGCCTCCCTCCCAGGACCGGCCGTTCTCCTGGGGCCCTTCCTGCCTCCCTGGGACCTGTGTGCTTTAGGAGAGCGCGCCCCTCTGCTGTGCCCGGGCTGCCGTTTCCGAGCAAGGGGTGAGGCTGCCTGGCCTGGCCGGGAGGCGCCAGCGCAGGTGTGACCACGGCCTCGGCTTTAGGACAAACAGGCAGCAATTGGAGGGCCTTTCTGTTCTGTCACAGTTGCCGGACCACCATCGTTTACTGTGTTACCTCTAATTTTGCCTTTTTGAAATAATTCCTTCTCCTACCGAATTCCCCTCTGAGGAGGAAGGATCTGGGGTTGGCAGGGGACACGCTCAGGGCCCCTTGGCTGCAGAGCCAGATGGTCGGTCCAGGCCGGTTCCGGGATGGAAGCGCCCAGAACATCAGGTCCAGATGAGGAGTGGCCACCAGAGCTGAGATTTGGCAACGGAAGCAGAACCCAAAATGCACATTCCATTCCTGGTTCTTGAACAAAAATGTGACCCGGTCAAGCATCCTCTCCCTGCTTTTAGTTTTCTCATCTGAAAAACGTGCTCGGGGCTCCCCGAGGGGAGAGAGCTGTGTAAACACCGCGGCCGGCAGCCCGAGGAGGACCGCGTGGGGCTGCGGGGGCCCAGCTGCTCTCCCAGCCCCAGCCTCCGGTCGACCGGGGTCACCGTTTCCCCCTCTAGTGCCTCTTGGCACTGGGGAGCTGTTGGTTTAAGTAAACATTATTTTAGAACAGTGTTTGAATATAAATAGAAAAATGACGGAGATAATAGCGACAGTCCCAGTGTAACTCACACATGGCTTCCTCTCTGTGACGTCTTACATCAGCGTGTGCATTTGTCACAATTAAGGAACCAACACTGATTTATAAATAATAAGCTTAAAATAATAATCGACTAAAAGCTCACAGTTTATTCAGACTTTCTCAGTTTTCCTTGGTGTCCTGCTGTCCAGGACCGCATCCAGGACCCCACGTGACATGTAGTCATGTGTCCCCTCAGAGCTCCTCTGGGCTGTGACAGTCTCTCAGACCTTCTTGTCTTTTTTTTTTAAATAGATTTATTTATTTATTTATTTATGGCTGTGTTGGGTCTTTGTTGCTGTGCGGGCTTTCTCTAGTTGTGGTGCGCGGGCTTCTCAGCGAGGTGGCTTCTCTTGTTGCGGAGCACGGGCTCTAGGCATATGGGCCTCAGTAGTTGCAGCACGCGGGCTCAGTAGTCGTGGTGCACTGGCTTAGTTGCTCTGCGGCATGTGGGATCTTCCCAGACCAGGGCTCGAACCCGTGTCCCCTGCATTGGCAGGCGGATTCTTAACCGCTGTGCCACATGGGAAGTCCCAACCTTCTTGTCTTTAATGACCTTGACAGTTTTGAGGGCCAGTCAGACATTTTTCAGGGCGTCCCTCAGTGAAGCCCACAGAGGGGAAGGGCCCTTCTCATCACGTCCCGTCCGGGGTGCGTGCTGTCACGTGACCTGCACCGTGGACGCTGACCTTGGTCACCTGGCGCAGGTGAGTCTGTCAGGTCTCTCCGCTCTGCAGCTGCTCCCCGCTTCCCCACTGTCCTCTGGAAGGAGGTCGCCGTGCACACCCTGCACCCAAGGAGGGGGGACGCTCCCCTCCCCTCCCCGAGGACGGAGTGTCTGCAGAACCACGTGGATTCTCCCGCAGAGCAGATTCCCTCTTCCCCCGTTTCCTTATCGATCACTTAGTTACGTCCGTTTGGACCCGTGGGTGTTTGCTTTATACTTCGGGCCATGATCCAGTACGACTGTGTTCTGTTGCTGAACCGGCTCCAGCTCTGGCCCTTGGCAGCTCCCTCGGTTGGCTCCGCTGTCCCCCTGCTACACCCATCCGTGGGGGCTGTTGTGTTTTGTTTCCGAGCGCTTTCCTTCCTCTCTGGCACAAGGTGCTCCAGGCTCATCCCGGGCATTTCCTGCTCCTGTCCGAGAGTCGGCGTTTCTCCAGGGAGCCCGGGTCCCTTCCGTTGGAAGTGGTGTAGGAAACCAAGATCTGGGCGCTGGTGTGCTGACCGCGGCTGGGGTGTGGTTGCTTCTAGGTCCTCTCAGCTGACAGCAGGGACATACGTGTGTGTCCTGACCCAGGTGTGTTCCTGTGAAATTCGGGGAACGGTCTGCAAGTCCATCCTCACTTCTCATGCCGACTGCAAGTCTGGGGTCCCCAAGACCACTCTTAGGTTTGATGATTCTCACAGAAGGCCATTACACTCAGTTAACAGTTTATTACGGAGAAGGAATACAGATTAAAATCAGCCAGGTGGGGAGACCGTGGGGAGGGCCCGGGAGTGTCCAGTCTTCCCTCCCTGTGGGGGCGGCACAGAGGTCTTGCCCAGGACGACGTGTGGGGACGCCCACCAGTCTCCAGCCCTGGGGGGCGTGGGCGAGCAGGCCTGCAGGCTTTGCCTGTGGTCCCTTCACTCCATTCCTGTGGCCTTCTGGCCAAGTGACGCCTGGCTGGGAGCCCCCAGCCCCATTCACAAGGTTGGGGTCCCCATGTCATCAGCCCTCAGTCTTTCAGCTCCTAGAGCAGGCCCAGCCCTGGGATGTTTGCTGCATGGGGTGTTTGGCCTCTTCTGTGCCTTCACAAGGGCGGGGTTTCCTGGAGCTGGGAGAAGGCGGTGCCCTTCAGGGCAGTTCACGCCAGGGGTGCCTGTTAAAAGCAGTAGGTTGCACGAATGGTCCAGCTGACAGGTGACTTCAGGACATGCCCCCAGGCATCCGAGTCGGGTGGAATGTGTTGGGGGGCAGCCTTGTGCCTGGGAACCCAGACCCCGAGTGCAAGGCCTCCGTCCCCAGTCACCAGCTGGGACACCCTGACTGAGGCCCTGGGCTGCTCCCAGCCTGTCCCAAACCTGGGTGGCGCTGCAGGGTGGTGGGGGGAGAGCCCGAGGCTCTGAGTGGGCCCAGCGGGTCCAGGTGTTCCCCACACTCGGCCGGGTGGGCGCCGCCCAGCACTGACCGGGCACCAAGGCCCCCTGGAGAGCCCGCGGGGCCCCTGAGGCCAGAGCCAGTGAGTGGACAGTGCCGCTGCCAATGGGCCGCGCTCATCAGGGAAGATTAGACTCCCCAGGAAGTGGATCCTCCGCGGCCTGAAGGTCGTAGCGGACGAAGGTGGAGGGCCTCACGCATGGAGCCTGGACCTGACGTCAGCAGGGCTCACTCAGCCCCTGGGACCTCCGGGGTTTTCCCGCTGGTGCTTGGTTTTGGGCCCCCGTCCCCTTGGGCTGGGTGTGCTACGTGGGCTCATTCATGTCAGAGGGGGAGGGGCGGGGGGTGGCACAAGAGCCCCAAAGCTGGGAGCCACCTGGGCGCACCTGGGCGCTCAGTGCTGGCTGAAGGGAGCCTGTCAGGAACGCACTGGCCTGTCTTACAGTTGGGGAAACAGGCTTCGAGATGGAGTAGCTCCCCTGAGGTTCCTCCCAGGCAGCCAGGGCTGGGGTCCTCTTCCAGCCCAGGCACCTCTGCGGACATGTGGGCAGCGGGCAGTGTGCTCAGAGCTGCAGTTGGGCCTGGCAGGAAGGTCGCTGCCCGCTGTCCCCCCGCCTCGGCCGTGCGGCCAGAGCCAGGCCTGGCTGCCATGAGTGAGCTGGGGCCCTCCCCGGGGGGACTTCAGAGCGGGCAGGCGGGACCGGGGCCGGCGTCGGGCGTGAAAGCCCCTGCCCCGGGCCGCTGGGGTGAGCGCTGGGGGTCAGTTCCCTTCAAGCCTCGGGGAATCCACCCCGCCTGCGTCCGTCCACAGTGGAAAACGCCACTGGGGAGGGTCCTGCCTCCCCCTGTGAGTGGCCTGACAGGCCCTGGATGTGCCCTGAGGCTCGGGCGAGGGTCCTGCCCCTCCTCGCCCCCCCATGGTGCCTCCACCCGCTATGCTTGGCCACCCCTGGCCCGTGGGCCCCGAGGGGACTCCTGGGTGTGTGTTCACACCTTGGTGCCCTCGGCCGTGGGAAGCCTTCTTACCTTGTGCTAGACGGGGGTGCAGGCCCAAGGCCTCCTGATCCCCCAGCACGTGGCCGCCTCCTGGGGGCGCTGGCTGGAGGAAGGGAGCCCGGGCCCACTGGTTCGGCAAGGGTGGGGCCTCCCGGGAGCTCTGGGTGGTCGGTGGGGGACCTGCTCCCGGGTGGACACAGAGAGTGTCAGTGGTTGGAGGAACAGGGCTGCAGTGTCCTGGGACCGAGGCTGGCCTGGAGTGGGACGGAGCGCCCCCAGAGCGGCCGGGACCCGGGGAGCGGAGACAAGAAACGCCTTTCATTCATAACTTACAAAGAAACTTGAATACGCGACGAGGGCTCCTGGTCTGGAGGCTAAATTTAGGTGTCGGCCCAGGACTCCCGGCTTTTCTGGGCCCTCCGCCCCGGCCGGGTCCCTCCCGCCGTGTGGTGCCGTGAGGCCGCACGTGCCCCCAGGCTCGCGCGCGGGAGGAGAGCCCTGTGTGCACCGTGGACCGTGGCCTGAGTCGGGTGCTCTGGCGGAGGTTCCAGGTGGGCGCGTGCTCTCCTGACTCTCTCCTCCGTGTCCCCAGCAGGGCGGCCGTCAGGCCCCGGGCAGCCCAGCTGAGCCGGATGAGCGCGGCGCAGAGGTTCCAGCTCCTGTGAGTACAGCCCCGCCTCCGCACAGCCCACCCCCGGGACTGTCCGGCGTCGGGCCGCGTCCCCTGACCCCAGTCCCTCGGGTGCTGGGGACAGCTCGGCCAGGGCCAGCTCTGGGCCCAGCCTGTCTCCAGGGGCCAGGAAGCCCCTTCCCCCAGGGCAGTGAGGGGAGCAGCTGCTGGCTCTTGGGGGGCCGCCCTCAGGGCCCAGATCCTAGGCGTCTTGCATGCGTGGACATCTGGCCGGGCAGTCAGTCATCCAGTGGGGTCCAGAGTCTCCCCATTAGCAGCAAAGAAAGCTGGGGCCCAGTGTGGTTTGGCCTTGCCCTCGGTCACGTACCTGTGGGGGCAGAACACGGCTGGGCCCTCCACCCCGTCTTGCCCGCCCGAGGCCAGGGCCATCCCCACCATGGTGCCACGATGGGCTCATGTGGGCTTGTGCTGGAGCTGCTGCCCTGAGGTTCTGGCCAGGCCACCCGTGGCATGCTGGGCTGTGGGCCCGTGCGGCTCCAGACGGGGGCCGGCTGGCTGTAGGGACAGGCACAGAGTGGCAGCCCCGCAGCCGACTCTGCTGCGGAGGGGCGGGCCCACTGCTGCACCCCCATCGCCATGGCCCCCCTGGGGCCCGGAGCTCCTGCGCCCGCTTGCTGCTGGAGGTGCCGCTTACGTGAGCCTCGTGTGTGCAGGGCGCCTGCCATCTGCTGCCTTTGATAGCCGCTCCCTGTCACAGTCGGGGATGAGGGGCCTTTGTGACCACGAGGAGGCCCCCGGGCAGCCACTCCTGTCCTGCCCAAAGCCCCTGTCAGGCCTCAGACCCCTTTGGCCCGCACCCCCCCCCCCCCCTCCAGACGCTCCAAGCAGAACTTCACAGCGCACAGCCTTCCCCACTCCCCACCCCTCATCCTGGTCCTGGACCACCCTTTGCCGGTGTCCCTGCAGGCTGGCCGAGCCGAGGCTGGTCCTGGGGGTGCTGACGGCTCATCCCCAGCCCCCCACCGAGGGCATGGGGTTTGCTGACTTCTGCTCTCCATTCTTTCAGCGAGGAGGAAAGGACGCGGTTTCGGGAGCTGCTGGCCAGCCCGGCCTACAGAGCCAGCCCCCTGCAGGCCATCGGGCGGCAGCTGGCCCAGCAGATGCGGCTGGAGGGCGGCGGGCAGTCCTGACGCGGCGCAGGCGCGCCTGAGCTCCGGGGACGCCCACGAGGAGGTGCCCGGGGGGCCAACTCTGCCATTGTCGCCCTGCTCCACCAGCCCCTAAGCGACGGGGCTGCTGTCCTCGGCACAGGCGGGTCTACCGAAGTGAGACAGGCAGTTGACACGGTAGTGTTGTGACTACCCATTTATTTTTGCAATAAAAAAGGTGCTGGAAGGATCCAGGATGTCCGTGGAGCTCGGTGCCGGCCACCCAGGAGGTGGTGCGGCCACTCGGCTGGCGTTCTTCACGCTTTTCTGTTTTGTCTGAGTTTGTCAACAGTGACTGCACGTTATGTGTTACTTTAAGAGAAAAACCTTCTGGCTTCCTGGTGCTCCCGTGGCTCCAGGCTGACCATGGCTGGACGTGGCTCTGCGCCCTTCTCCAGATGCCCTCCGTCAGGGCCCCCGACCTCTGCCTGGGCGCCAGGGGCTTCCCCTCGGCTGTGCCGGGGGGCGTGGGGGGAGGGAGGACGGCGAGGCGCGGTGCCAGCCTGGCGCCGCCGTCCACCGCGGCGGACTCGGGCCCCGCCCCGGAAAGTGGCCTGAGAAGTTGCAAGCGTGTGGGGACGCCGCCCTCCCCCCAGCAGAGAGCCCTGACGTCAGGCACGCGCAGGTGGGGCGGTGAAAGCAGGAGGGCGGGTGGGAGAGACCCCGCCAGCCTGGGAGCCTGCTGGCTGTGGTCTCGGAGCCGGAGGGACTTCCACGTTCACAGCCCTGTGGTTTTAATCTTTGCAGAATGAACTTGGACTTTCTGGTAATAAAATTAAGTGACAGACGGTTCCATGGTTTTTGTGTGCATTTTAAATGCAAACAGCAGGAGAAGGCTCGCGGGGCTCGTGGGCCTGGGCTGTGGTACCCGCCCGGCAGGGCCTTTGAGGGGCTCTGGGCCGGGCCCGCGGGAGGGGGTGGGGGGCTGGGGGAGGAGCCCCCTGAGGGGCCGCGGGGAAGGGCAGAGTGGCCGGGGCAGGGGTGCCATCCGGCGGGAGGAGCAACAGGTGCCAGGCTCAGGGAGCCAGGGGCTCCATGCAGGAGGGTCGAGATGGCCGGGGAGAGTCGCGCACCGCCCTCTGGGGAAGCGGGTGGGGCGGGGTCCCCAGGGAAGAGGCGACATTGGTCCACACGCAGCAGGGGGTGCCTGCTGCTTGCCTGGAGGCTGGGGGGCAGGATGTGAGCGGCTGGGAGAGGGGACTTGAGGCTGGGGACAGCAGAGCCCTGGGAGAGGGAGGACGTGGGTGCTGGTGGTCTGGGTAGAGGGTCAGGGTCGCTCTGGGGCCCCCAGCAAATCCCTCTGCTGCCGCCGTGCTGGGCGGGGTTCAGGGCGGGCGAGGGGAGGAAGGGCCCAGCGGGTGGGAGGTGGAAGGCCTAGGAGCCCAGGGGACTGGAGAGTGGCTTGCGTGGGGGCCACGCCCTCGGACGTCGGGATTATCGACGGAGGACCCTGTGCGTCTGCTCCTGGCTTTGTCCAGAGGGTCCCGCGTGGGGCTCCCCGTGGCCGCCCACCCGCACCCAGTCGTCGGCGGGCCCGACCCTGTTTGTGCCTGGCGTTGGGTGTCACCAGATTTGTCTTGAGTGGGCGTCCGCTGGGTGGGGCAGGGAGGGGGGGGGACAAGGCACAGCTGCGGCTCCCGGGGAGTCGGGTCCTGTGGCGCTCGCAGCCAGGCTTGCCCAGACTCCAGACGTGCTGCTTCTGGCATGTTCCTCGTGCAGCGATAACACTGGTGACGCATCCTGGCCGAGGTCATGGTGCTGAGAGGCCCTCAGGGTTCCCAGGGTCGGGAGCGGGGGGGCAGGCGGGGCTGCACGGCAGCGGCTTCCACGCCCTGTGATGCCTCTTCTAAAGCTGTTCAAATAACGTAGGTTGGATGGTGATGACAGGCGCATCCCTGACGTTGGCTTGTGCTTCTTGAGTCTTCCTTAAGCTTAAGAAACCTTAATTTCAAGATGCTGGGGAGAGTCTGTGATTACTTGTATTGATGTTTCTGAATCCAAATGTTTCTTCTGGTGCCACCGAGGCTGCTGGGTTGTAGGGCCTCCTGCTGGGCCTGGAGCCTTGTGCCTCCTGTGCCCCTGGTCCCGCCCCCTGAAGAGGAGGTCCTGGGACCTTCTCTGCAGAGGGAAACTGAGGCCTGGAGATGGGAGCCTCCCGACGGCCGGCGCTGGGCTCTCGGGAACCCAGAGCTTCTGGCTGCCCCGTGACCCCCACTTGCACCTTGACCTCGCCCTGAATTCAGGTCAGCACCAGGCGAGCCACAGCACAGGGCTCGGGTGCCCCGGGAGGAACGGGACCCAGGACGCTGCCCCCGCCAGCGCCCTCCTCCTGCCTCGGCATCTGGTTTTCAGCACAGCGGTAGTTATTCCCAAGTCAGCGTCTCTCCTGGGTTGGGAGCAGAGTCTAATCACTAGCGATGTTTAATTAGAGAACCAGGCGCAGGTTGGCCCTCTGGCTGCAGGGCTCCTGCGGGGACGAGCGGGCCAGCCCTCCCTCTGCCTCCCTGATGTGCCCTCGTCCTCGTCCCTGTCCACTGGCAGGGCCCACCTCCAGCTCCGTCTCATTCAGCCAACCCTTTCTGGCCTAATCTGTGGCCGGCCCGAGTCACCCCACCAAAGGGAGAGGAGACCTCCACACGGGGAGCTGTGTCCGGTGGGGCAGGAACAACTGTCCCGTAAGCCGAGTCCGGGCTTGCCTGGGGCCCACCAGAGGAGGAGGCAGGGGGACGGTGGCAGGTGTGAGCGACGGGGGCATCAGCTCCGTGCCAGCTGAACTCACACCCCAAGGGCAGACGGGCCCCTCCTGGCTCTGCATCTGCATGGATGGGGTCCTGGCGGCGTCAGGCTGGGTGGCAGCCCGCAAGGGCGGTTTGCACTGGCCCCCGGGTGGCTGCAGAGCAGGCTGGGGATGCTGTCTAGCTGAGGCCCGGGAGGAGGAGAGGGGTGCCGTGGTCATCTGCTAGTCTCTACCGCAGGCTGCTTGTAACAGAGAGCCCAAGTCATCGTGGCCGATTGTGTTTAGAATGGGAGAGAGTTGTCCCTTGCACGGCAAGGGTCTGGGAGCAGGCAGTCCAGGTCTTCAGGGTGCCATCAGCAGCCCAGGCTCCACTGTCTTTCCTCATCTTTGTGCTAAAACAACTGCCAGCGCCCCAACCATCACATCACATTCCAGCCAGGAAAAGGGGGAGGGGCAGAGGGCGAACAGCAAGAGGGACGGGGAAACCTGCCCTGCTCCCATTTTAAGTCCTGCTCAGAGGCCCACCCAGGGATGTCCCGTCCCAGCTCATCGGCCAGGGCTGGGTTATGTCCCCTCCCCAGGTTCCAGGGAGGCTGGGCAGGCAGGGACAGCCTCCTCTGTGGAGAGCAGGCCTCCTGCCCTCTGGCCCTTGGGGAGGCCGCCAGTCCCTGACCATGTGCCCCTGCCTTTGGCCTCAGCGCCAAATCCTGCAGCCTCTCTGCGGGATTTGTCACCAGCGTCCGGGAGGGAAGTTGCCCATCCCAGGGGCGGTGATGGCCAGGCACGGGACTGCACGGGGGCGCTTGTGTGGAAGTGCCCGTTCCACAGCCCAGGCTGGACAAGGCAGGGTGCCCATGGTGCCCCTCTCCAGGCCCGGGAGGGGTCCTCAGAGCGGAGGTGGCGTCCCATCAAGATGCAGCTCTCAGGAGGGGGCCGTCCCAGGGCTGTGGCCCAGGCTGCTCTGGGGGCACATGGCGGGTTGGGGGCCAGGCCAGCCCCTGCGCGTCCCACACCCGCCTGGAGGCCTCGGGGAAGCAGGGCCGTTCACACCGGAGTCCTCCACGCCGTTCGGGCACGTCTTCCTGTCAGGGTGCATTGGGCAGGTGGCTGGTGCCTCTCTCTGGACATCAAGGAGCAGCCTGTGTCCCCTCGCCAGGCCCTTGTTGCCAGGGTGTCTGCGAGCTGCCCGCAGGCCCAGCAGGGGCAGCAGGTGCTTTCTTTATAACTGTGCTGAGCGCGTGGAAGTGGCTGGGGAAAGTGGTCAGCAGGGCGGCAGCTGTCAGCTGGGCGGGCAGGAGGGCTCCCCGCTAGGAGCCTGACCCCTGGGCCAGGTGAAGGTCAGATGTCCAAGGGCGAGATGCTCGGGGATGAGAAGGCAGCGGAGGGTGAGCTTTGAGCCCAGGCCCTGCAGAGCCGTGATGGGTCCTGGTGCGGCAAGGGTGCGGGACGCCGGGCGGGACTGGGGAGACCCCAAGCGCTGGGGCTGGGCAAGGGCCGCCTGTCGTGGGCGGACCCAGCCCCGGGAGTAGGCGGGGTCCCCATTTTCCGGAAAAGAGCAGGGGGGTGATGGGGGGCCCTTCGGGGGTGATGGAGGCGCTCGGGGGGGCTGCTCAGGGGGCCCCACTTAGGGGGCTGCTCTGCTACAGGGCTCCTGACTTTAGATGTTGCGTGCTGCTCGGCCAGAGGCATGCTGCAGGCCAGGTGGGCAGCTGGGCCCCGTGGGCCCCCAGCCCTGCCTGGACGAGGTCCCGACTGGTGGGTGACGTTGGCGGGGAGCGTGAGGCAATAACTGCTGTGACCCTTGGCTGTTCCTGCTCCAGGGCCACGTGCCCCAAACTCCCCGCTCAGTTTTGCGCTGAGAGGTGAGTTCAGGTTTGGACACCAGGCAGGTCTGGGACATTCTGCTGGGGGCCTGCAGACACCCCTGCTGCTGCTGGCCGGGGCCACGTCCTGGGGAAGAGCCGGGCACTGCCCTGTCCTTGCCCAGCCCCACTCGGCAGCCCGGCTGTCTTCCCGAAGGCCCTGTCCCAACCCCAGCCCGTGGCCCAGGCCTCTGCTCACCCACAGGCCCTCTGGGCACTGGGCACTGGTCACTGCGACGGTGCCATTGGGCTTTCGTGTCCGGCCACAGGAACGTCTGCCTGCTGGCCTGGCCTCCCGAGCCCCTGCAAGGCCACCTCTTCCGTGGAGACTGCCCGCTGCCCCCCGGGCGGACCTGTCCTCCTTCCCTCTCGTGGCCGGCCTCCTCCTGTCCCCTGGGTGGGCTCTGGCGCCCCTTTCCCAGAGCCAGGTCAGAGGTCCTTTCGGGGCCCACCTGCCCCTGGTCCCAGGCCCTTCCCGGAGGAGCTTAGAGACTTGACCCAGCGGATTCCTGGCCACCCCGCAGCTCTCCCTGCCCTGGGGCCGCACGTCTGAGTGTCATTAACCGTCATCCCTCGGGGGTCCCACCTCCCGGGTCCCGTGAACGTCCTGTTTCCTCCGTGGTTTGCTGGAGTTGCTTCACTGGGTTCTGAAGTCACTTGGGACACCTCCTCGCTCAGACTGCTGTCAGCTGGATACACAGCCAGCTTCACCTGCTTCCTTTGATTTTTAGGGGCTGCTTCTTAAATATTTAATTTTGTTTCATAATATGTGAACTTAAGCTACATCGTAAGGGTCAAGTCTGCAATATAAAATTTAACCCTCTTTTCTTTAACAGTGCTTGACAATTGGGGGGGGGGGTGGGTTTGCTCCTTTTCTGGTGGAGAACGTGTTTAAAAGCAGGCACCTGTGTTGCATCTACAGCAGATGATTGAGTTTGTCCGTAAAGACTGGGGGGCCACACTCACACCAGACAGGACGGCCGGGGCCAGGGGCTGGGCGTCCCGGCTGTCACTCAGGCCCTGGGTCCTCGGTCTGTGTAGATGGGAAAAAATAAGCCCACAAGTGGATGCGAGACTCGGGTGAGTGATTCCGTCTGGACACCCTGCCACGTCCAGCGCCACGTCCCCACCCTCCTGGTCCCTGGGGGCCCCGCGCTCAGGACAGGCCAACCTCATCCCCTTACACCAGCCCAGTGGGAGTCCTGGAGCCGTGGGCCGTGCAGCCCGAATCCCGAACAAGAATGATTGGGGTTCTTATTACGACTGGGGTTAAACGAAGGAGAACAGGGAAGAAAGGCAGCACCCTGGAAAGGGCAGCCCCCGTGGGGCTGGGCGGACAGCCCCCACCCCGACTCCTGGACCCAGAGGCCACCGGCTCCGACGGGGTGGGGTGTCACGCCCTGTGATGCCGACCTGCCGGCCGTGGGGTGAATGTGCGAGTGTGAGCGTGTGTGCATGCACGCCTGTGTGTACACGTGTGCTCATGCCTGCGTGTGTGCATGCGTACATACATGTATGTGCATGCGAGTGTGCTTTTAGGAGCAAAGTCCGTGGGTACAAGGCAGGTGTTTGCTCTCCAGCACGGCCCTCTCAGAATAGGAAGGACACCTATGGTTCCTGACCCTTGAGTGCTTCTACTGAGGGGAGATGCTGAGTTTTCTTGAATTCCTTCTTGGCTCCTGTTCAGAGTCATGTGTTTTGTTATTACTTTTCCTGCTGTGGGGGCAGATGGTGTGATTAGTTTTCCACGTGCTGCACGGCTTTGCATTCCTGGGGTCACAGCCTGGCTCAGGGGTCCCTGGCCGTGCTGTGTCCACTCTGCTCACAAATGAGGGGCCTGCAGCCCTTCCTGGAGACCTTCCTTCAGGTCCCCAGGAAGGTCCACGGTGTCCACGAGCTTCCTCCTGCTGGAGGGGGGAGGGGGTGTTTCCAACCCCAAGGCTGGACCCCACCCTGCTCCCACGCCCACCAGAGGGAGGAGGCCGGGCCCCAGGCCCCTTCTGCTGCAGGACCCCCTGGAATCCCAGGCGAGGCTTTGTCCTGGTCCTCGTCCCGTCCAGCCCACACCCTGAACTCCTCCTGGGGTGGGATCCTGCACAGGCCACATTGGCTCCAGCAGGACTGCACCCTCGCCTGCCCCTCGGATGTCCTGTTGTCCGGCTGGTGTCCTGGTCCCAACATCCCAGAAGGAGCAGATAGCTGGGCCGGGACCTCCACCTGCTCTGGGGTCCCCTGAGGTCCCTGACCAGACGGGCCCTCCCCTCCTGCCTGGCCTCTGGAGCCTGCTGGTGTCTCCTTGTCATCATGTGACAAAACCTGCTTCGCAAGGACTGTTTCCATGTCCAGTGCAAAGCAGGCACCGGCGCCCCGCCCCCACCGGGACAGACATTACTAATCAGTCACCACCTCCTCCCAGCATGATGGGGCCTCAAACCCTGCCTCCATGGACCGTCCAGAAGCAGCTCCTAGTGACCGGGGTGCAGGTAAGGCGCCCGCCCCCTTCCTGTCCGTGTCTCTGTGGTGGAGACCCCCTGTGGCCAGTCCCAAGGCCGAGCACAGAGCCTGTCCTCCCCCGGTTTGCTGTGGGCCTGCGCCCTCTGCTTCTCTGGGGTTGGGCACGGCCCCCAGCCTGATCTGGACCCAACAGTGAGTGCACGTAACATGCACCACTTTGGGGGCAGCTTCCAGAGTCAGGGCCCCATGCACCCCATGCGCCAGGCTGCGTGGTGACCAGCAGTGCTGCAGACGGTGGCCTGTCCCCCGGCCTGGTCCTGCATGAGGACAACACGGGGCAGAGCCCCGCTGACTCAGGTGACTTGCTGTGCCCGCAAGAGATGAGCCGTGATTGTGGGGCCGCTGACTTTTGAGAGTGTTTGTCACAGCAGCAGAACCGGCGCCTTGTGACTGATACGCCTCCTTCCTGTCCCCCCCCCCCCTCCCCCCCCGGGAGATCGAGGAGTAGAAACAAGTCGCCCTGTCTGTGCTGAGGTCAGGGCAGGGTGCCATCAGCAAGTCGGCCAGAAATACTGAGAAATAAGAATTTTCTGCAGGAAAGAAACAGCAAATCAGATGTGCTTCCAGGGAATAACAACAAAAGAAGTCTCCCGTGGTGGTTTTCACACTGACATGGTACCAGCTGTTCCTTTTCATTTCCCCTCTGGAGCTGCCTGGGGCGTGGGACACTCAATAAACTCTGCTGGACACGTGACGAGTTCTCCGACACACGCAGTGGAGCCAAAATTAACCTCTAAGTCACAGTGAGGTGAGTGTAACAACCTGGAAAAGAAGCACATGCTCTCCAGAGTGACTCGGGCCCCAGAGGAAGCCATGCGGCCCGACGGGAGGTCTGGAAAAGCCTAGCACAGAAGACGCTCCCCAGTGCAGCTTCTAGAAGGCGGCCAGAAATCCACTCGGTGGAGAACTTTCCACCGTAAGTGTTTTCATTATACACAAGAGAGAATAAAAAATACATGAACTAAGCATTCAGTTCCAGACTGTGGAGAAGAAAAATAAGACAAAGCCCGAAGCCCAAGAAAGCAGCAGGAATACGTGAAAAAAGAGGAAAGAAGTGGCTGGTTTGGCAAACAGAGAAACAATAGAATCAATAAGCCTTAAATGTCCCCTGGGAGTTGCTTGTGGAGGCGTCTGGATGACCCGGGGGTCCCCCTCAGGGCGGCTGTCAGGAAAGTGGCCCCCCGCTTGCTCCCCCGGGACCCCTGCGTCGGCCGGGAGCTCTCTGCTCTGCTCTCCCAGATGCTGGGGTTGGGGGGCAGACAGTGGGGTGCGGGTTCTTGGCTTGTCCTGCCCTTTCTATGAAGGAGAAATATTCGACCAAGGCGCAGGGAGCTGGGCTCCCAGGATGGAGCAGGGGTCACGGGCCCTGGCGGCCCCAGAGGGGTCGGTTGTTTCCCACGGCCAAGTGATCCCCCAGCGCTTTGGGAAGAGAGCCAGAGCCCCCGACGTCCGGGTGTCTGGAGGCCCGAGGAGCCACAGCGGGGCCTGAGGGCCGGGAAGGGCCACTTGCACCTTGTCCAGGGCCCGCTGGGCCGGGGGCCTGAGCCGAGGGCTGGTGCCCAAGAGGCCCCGCCATAGCCATGCCAGGGCGAGTCCCGGGCCCCCCTTCCCCGGCCTGTCCAGGACAGCCGACCACAGACGTCAGGTGTTCATGGCAACACAGCAGCCCCCAAACAGAGGGCCGCCAGCCCCGGAGGAAACCAGGCGCCACTCTCCTCCTCCCCGACCCCCAGAACCGAGCTCGCTTGGCTGATCCCCCCACCCCCCTCCAGAGAAAGCAGGGGTCTCTCTGGAGCTCTGGAGCGTCGTGGTGCGACACCGTGGCCGAGGCACCCCGCGTCCCTGCTGTGGCTCCTCTCACACCGCTGCCCTTCGCTTCCGCCTGGCTCCAGGGCTGCGAGCAGAAAGACGCAGCTGCTCGGGGCGAAGGGAAAGTTGTTTGGACGAAACTAAAACAAGGCCGTCATATATTAAAGGCAGCTGTAAAACAGGACTTAGCCTTGTAATAATATTTTGGTTTTGTTTGCCCTATGCGCATCCTGAAAAATGTGACCTCAGCCCGGGGGTGGTCACACTCCGAGCCCTCGCGAGCACTTCGGCTGCTGTTAAAGACTCCGCGGCCCCCAAGTCCAAAGGCCACTGCAGCGCCCCCGCTCACCGCGGCTGAAAGGGGATGAACTACCGTCGGGCGTTTTCCACAGCCAGTCCCTGGGACCGCGGCTGATGGGTGTTAGTACAAGTGGCAGCAGGGCATTCTCCACCCTCAGTGGCGGCTAGCTCTGGGCTGAGTGTCGTCCACACGTTGTCTCCTGGAATCCTGCCAACCCCACGACGTAGGTGCCACTGTTGTCCTGTGTGACAGGTGAGGGCGCCGAGGCTCAGGGAGGCTGGGGCCCCTCGGGCACCGAGTGGAGCCTGAGGCCCAGGTACCAGCTCACCAGAGCCTGCTGGCGTGGCCCGGCAGCACGGAAGTCCTCGGGACTGACGGCCACGCCGCCCTGTCCACGCCCGGGGTCTGGGAGGCCGCGCGGCCCCCGCACAACGGAGGAGATGGGCAGCCCTGGGCAGGTGCACCGTGAGGCCGCAGCCAATGTCTCTCCTGGAAACGGACCCTCCGGCCTCCAACCGTCGGGCGGTGCAGCCCGAGGGTGCAGCCAGAAACCGCGGAGACCCGGCGAGCTGGCCGAGTGAAGCCGCTGCGTTTGGGGTAATTTGTGAGGCAGTGACAAGTAACTCATACACCAGGGTTCTGCTTGGGCGGACAGGTGTGGGATGGGACAGGTGGGGGACGGGACAGGTGTAGGGAAGGGACAGGTGTGGGGACGGGACAGGTGTGGGGACGGGACAGATGTGGGTGGGACAGGTGGCGGATGGGACAGGTGTGGGGACGGGACAGGTGGTGGGACGGGACAGGTGGGGGATGGGACAGTAGGGGGTGCGGGGATGGGACCTGTCCCACCCCCACCTGTCCCGACCCCCCACCTGTCCCACCCACACCTGTCCCGTCCCCCACCTGTCCCGTCCCCCACCTGTCCCGTCCCCACCCCTGTCCCATCCCCACACCTGTCCCGTCCCCACACCTGTCCCATCTGACACCTGTCCCGTCCCCCACCTGTCCCGTCCCACACCTGTCCCGTCCCCACACCTGTCCCGTGCCACACCTGTCCCGTCCCCCACCTGTCCCGTCCCTCACACCTGTTTCATCCCTCACACCTGTCCCATCCCCACACCTGTCCCATCCCCACACCTAACCCGTCCCCACACCTGTTTCATCCCTCACACCTGTCCCATCCCCCACCTGTCCCGTCCCTCACACCTGTTCCGTCCCTCACACCTGTTTCATCCCTCACACCTGACCCATCTCCCACCTGTCCCATCCCCACATCTGTCCCATCCCTCACACCTGTTCCATCCCCCACACCTGTCCTGTCTCTCACACGTGTCCCCTCCCTCACACCTGTCCTGTCCCCCACACGTGTCCCATCCTTCACACGTGTCCCAGCCCCAGTGAGTGTGTCAAATACCCACCCCTGGCAGCTACTACTTAGGTTACAAAACCCAATCATCAGCCTCCACAGGACGCCAACGGGCGTCAGGACCCGAGGTGCAGTGGAGTGAAGTGTGCAGCCCCTGTTGGTCATGTCCTGTGAAGAGGTGTGAAGAGGCGTGTTGTCATGAGGCCCGAGCACTGGACTCTGCCCACGGCCATGCCTCCCGAGGACCCCGGGGCTGGGACGCGGTTTCCCAGCCTTAGACGAAGAGTCTTGGGGGTCCTGAGGCACCGTCTGGCGGGAGACTTGGCCGGCCAGTGACTGGCCCAGGGGAGACCCGCTCTCTCCCTAAGTGTCCCTGTCTGCCCGAGCTCAGGGGCCTGGTCTTGGCATGTGTCCCCAAGGCTGCGGGCTTTGGGGTGTGAAGGCTCAGGGCATCTGGGGAGAGGAAGGGGGATGAATGGGGACAGCTGTGAGCCACGGGAGGCTGGGTGATGGAGGAGATGTTTTGGCAGTAATTCTGCATTCCTTCTTGTTGTAAACAGAATTCCCACTTGACTTTTGTTTATGAGACTTCATTAATGATTTACATTTCTGCTCAATTATTTATTAGGTGTTAAGCTGATATTCCTACAACTGCATCCTGGTGCTGAGACTGGGGCCTCTGTGTGTGTGCCTGTGTGCACACGTGCATACGTTTATTTGTATGTGTGTGTGTCCAAACATGGGTGCATGGTGTGTTCACGTGTGTGTGGGCTCACATGTGTGCACCTTGCATGTGTGCATGTGTATGCCTGTGTGCCTGTGCGTGTGCTTGTTCTTGAACTTGAACTCCTGGGCCCAGGCGTCCATTTGCTTGAGGGGTGATGGCCTGCAGAGGAAGATTCTGCAGCCAGTTGATGCCCGAGAAGCCACGCCGTTATTTGCTCTGAGGGGGGATCCCCCAAGTTCTTCCATCTCCCCGTTTAGAGCCTGGTCCCAGCCTGGAGGGCAGAGCGTGGCGGCCCCTCCCTCAGCCTCCTGGGGGGCCACGGGCACCACAGCCTCTGACTGGCAGGCCTGGACAGAGCCTGTTTAATCGGATGGTGTTTCCAGGAACCAGATAGCAAACACACTTTCTGGAAGCAGCAGGAATAGCCCATCTCCCAGGAGAGGAAGGAAAACAAGAACCTGCTGGTGGCCACACCCGGGACGGCGGCCAGGGCCTGGGCTTGCCAGCTGGCACATGGGAGGCAGCTCTGCATGTGCAAAGGCCCTGCACACGGCAGCCTGCAGACTTGGGGCTGCTGTCTGGGCGCCGGGGGTGCAACCCCACAGCCAGGCCCAGAGCAGCAGGGATGGGGGCTCTGCCAGCCCATCCCCTGGGGCCAGAGGAAGGAAGAGCAGGGACCCGTGAGGACACTTGGGAAGGGAGGGCTTCACGAGGCGCTGCTTCTGTGACCTGGGGCCTTCTGGGCGGGGCCGGGGCCGCTGAAGCACGGGGGCCTGGAGGCTCTGGTGGGGACAGAGCTCCCCCTGCCCAGAGGCCGCGGCCTCTGCCTCAGGTACCTACCTGCTCCCCAGACCAGCTCATTAGAGGTGCCTCCGTCTCCATCATCCCTCCAGGCCCTGATGCGGGGTGAGGGGCCTTGCCCTCAGAGGTGGGTCTGTGGCCTCTTCCCTGGACCCCGCCCTGCAGGGAGGAGGGCAGGTGGGCTCTCGGAGGAAGATGATGTCCTGCAGGCAGCAGGGGGTCCTGGCCTGAGCCTTGTAGGACTCATGTAGGACATTCTTCAGAAAACCACAGTTTTCCTTCTAAACCTCAGTCCTGCTGGAGAGCCAAGAGGAGGCCCGTGCCCACGCAACGCTCTCTGCTTATTGGAATTGGATCTTTTCCAATTTTGCATGTGAGCCACTGGTCTGACAGACCGCGCCGTCCAGCTCCAGGCCGTCTGCTGAGGCCGCAGCCCTCGGCAGGTTGAAGCAGCCGAGGGGAGGGCGCCCGTGTGGGGACTCAGGTGGCGCCGTCGGCTCTGCCCACCACACAGAGATGGGGAGGGGTGAGCGAGGGGCCGGGTGGGCCTGCAAACCCGGAGGTGCTCTGCACACACTGAGTTCCCAGGGCCGGGTCTCTGAGAGGGTCTCCTGGCAGGGGAGGGCGTGAGCGAGGGGCTGCCCTGCCTGGGGGTGGGTGATCGCTGGGCATCGGCCGGCTCCCTCGCTCTCTGCTGAGCCCACACTCACGGGGAAGGAGGGGATTTCAGGCCCCTGGAGTCTGTGCAAGGCTGCGGCTCCCAGCTGCTTGCAGGCTGCCCCACCCTGAGGTCTAGATTCCTCAGCACTGGGCTGGGCACAGAAATCCAGATTCCAGCCACTCTTCCCGGGTGATTCTCACATGCATGTGGGTGTGAGACCCCTTGGCTGGGATGCAGGGGAGGGAAGCCCCCCCCACCCAGTGGTGATCCCGGCGAGGCTGGACTTTGGGCTCCAGGGGTGTGGGGCGAGGCCAGGAGCCGCTGGGCTGTCGGGGGCCGAGGTTCACAGCCTCCAGTGCAGAGGGGCTGGCGGTGAGTTCTCTCCGGCGGCCCCTCTGAGACCCGAGAAGGAGCTCAGGAGCTCGCTGCGGTGAGGGCAGCGTCACAGGCTCAGCGCTGGCCCTCCAGGAGAAACACCTTTGATTCCTACCCTGGGGGTTCCAGCCTTGCCGGCAGCCGAGGACGAGGTGCTGCGGTAACTGTGCATCTCGCCTCCGAGCGGGAAGCTGGGGCACCCTCCCCGTGCACCTGCCTCCCCGCCCAGAGTCATCTGCTCAAGGGACGTGCCGTGAGCCCTGGGTGAACAGTGTGACCAGACAGACAGAACCCCTGCGGGCCTGGTCCTGTGGCCCCTGGCTCAGCGTCTGTGTCTGGAGGGGGTGGGGAGATTCCCCAGGACACACCGGAGCCCCTCATTCCCTGCCCGGGGCGGAGACACCAGGGAATTGCAGCAGTGGGTCTGCCGATCTCTGCCAGCCTTGGGCACCTCCCTCCCGGTGCCCCGAACCCACGGCCCCCCTGGGGCCTGCAGGGGAGGGGCTGAGGCCAGCCAAGCCCTAGAAGCTGGTTGTGGGGGGGGAGGCCAAGGCAGCAGAAGCCCCGGCTCTGGGTGGGCAGCAGGACCCTGGCCTCTCCTGGCTGCTGGAAGGCCCCAGCATCCGGGCGCTCTGGGTGCTGCCGGCGCATCAGAAGGAAGCACAGCTCCGGGTGCCGATATAGGCCCTGCTCCCCTGCAGCCCCCGCAGATGGGGCTACGTCTGCCTCCTGGACCCCCGGGCGGTGCCCAGCCCTGACCACCCACGTGAGTCCTGGGCAGTGGGTAACGCTGTCTGGTCTAGGAGCAGGGCCTCGCTGCGGTGCCCCCCACCCCACGCTCCCATGCTCTTGGGGCAGCTCCCCCGGCTCCCGGGCCCACGTTCTAGGGTCACCCCACTCTTGCCCTGCACACATCCCGTGGGCAGGAGTTTGCCTGTGAATCTGGACGTTTCCAGAAAGAACAGTTGTGTGGCTCCTTTCGCTGGCTTAGCTGTCAGTGCATCTTCACTCTGGTCTGTTCCAGAGGATTCCAGAAGAGGCAGCTGCCCCGGACAGCAACAACTGTCACCACTATCTAATTTCAGAATATTTTTATCTAATTTCAGAATATTTTTATCTAATTTCAGAATATTTTTATCACTCCAAAAAGAAACCCTGTACCAGTTAATTGTCACTCTTCTCCTGCAGCACCTGACAATCACTTATTTAGTTTTTGTCTCTATGTATTTGCCTATTATATTTGCCTGTATATGAACATTTCCTATAAATGGAATCAACATTATGGCCTTTAGTGTTTGGCTTTCACTTAGCATAATATTTTTAAGGTTCATCCATTTTGGAGCATGTAACAGAACTTCTTTCTTTTTTATTGGTGAATAATATTCCATTGTATAGATATACCATATTTTATTTATCTATTCCTGAGTTAATGGACATTTGGGTTGTTTTCACTTTTAAGCTATGATGAATGATGGTGCTGTGAATGTTCGTGTATAAGTATTTTTTGTTTTTGTTTTTGTTCAAGCTATAAGGATTTATTGTACAACATGAGGAATATAGCCAATATTTTGTAGTAACTGTAAATGGAAACCTTTAAAAATTATATAAATTTTTTTTTAATTAAAAAAACAAAACTTATTAAAAAAAATAAGACAGACAAAAATAAGACAGACTCAGGGGGTCTGCAGACAGGACCCTTCCCCCGGGGGGCTACCCTGCCTTGTTCTTGGGCCGGCAGTGGGGCTGCCCAGCCGCAGAGGCTGAACCCACCTCTCAGCCCCACGTGTGCCCGAGGGTCGGCTGGCCGGGCAGAGTCCGTGTCTGCCCGATGGGTCTGCCACCTGTGTCCCAACACCTTGAACGGAGGCCAGGCCCCTGGGCAGTTCCCACACAGCTGCTCTGAGGTTGACGTCCCTGCTGTCCCGAAGCCAGGGCTGTGAGCTCCAGAGGCCTGGCTGGGCTGGCACCTGGCTCTCCCCTACTACAGCCCCCCATGGGCGTGAGCCAGTGCATGAGAGGCGTGCCTCTGGGCAGCGGTGGCAGCTGTGGGAGACACCTGACCACCCTCATGCACACCTTCCCCTGTCCCCCACGCGGAGCTGCCCTGCACAGGCCAGCAGGCTGGTGGTGGTGCAGGGACTCGCTGACCCAGAGCTGGGCCTGAGCTGGTCCTGAGGCTCTGGGATGTGGGGCTGCCGCCCCACTGCTGCCCCACTATGTGCCGCTCAGCTTCCCCGGGGTGGGAGCTGTAGGGGCGGATGGGGTTCAGGAGGGGTGCGCTCACCCCAAAGGCGATGTCCCCCCTTGGCCTCAGTTTCCCTGATCTGCCAGGGCTGGACCACACAGCCCTGAAGCCTCCCCAGCGCCCTTCCCCCCGCCCCCCCCCCGGCTACGATGTTCCCGAGGGCCTTGCGGTCTCCACGCCGTCACTGACACCACGGTGAGGGGCCTGGTGAGGTGGCAGCCGCCTCCTCTCCTGCTGCCGAGGAGGGACACCCCTGGAACGGGGCGAGTGGCTGGTGTACCGAGTCAGGTGCATCTCGGAGAAAGCGTTTGCTTTGCCCAAGACAGAACGAGGGAGCGACTAGAACGTGGCTGGGGGAGCAGCTGAGGGCGCGGGGGCCGCATAGCGGGGGCCAGGGTCCGCAGGCCCCCCACCCCGCCCCGCCCCGCAGAAACCCCAAATGGCTAAATGGTGCAACAAACAGCAACTCAGGGGGTCCTTCGTGTTTATTATGATGAAAATCAGGTCCCTTGGCTCTTTTTGTCTCTTGCCGGTTAGGGTTCAAGGCTGTGTGTATTAGTCAGCTCAGGCAGCTTAAACAACTGAAATGGTTTTCTCCCAATCCTGGAGGCTGGAGGTCTGAGGTCCAGGGGTCCCAGGGCTGTCCCTCCCGAGGCCTCTCTCCTGGGCGTGTGGACGCCGTCTCCTCCCCGTGTCCCCAGGCGGTCATCCCTCTGTGTGTGTCTGTGTCCTCATCTCCGCCTCTTACAAGGACACCAGTCTCTATCGGAGTGGGTGCCACCCTAGTGACCTCACTTTAACCTAATTACCTCTTTAAGGCCCTGTTTCCAAATACAGTCCCATTCTGAGGCCCTGGGGGTCAGGGCTTCAACATATGCTTTTGGGGACACAGCTCAGTCCATAATAGGGGCACTGGCAGCCTTGGGTTTGGGGTGCACTGGCTGCTCACCCACCCATCTGGCCGCTGGCATCTCTGGGCTCCAGGGGTGTTTGGGGGTCGCAGAGGCCGAGCATCTGATCTGAGGAGGGGCCAGGCTGTGGTGAGGGGGCGTCCTGACTGTGGGCCTGTCCTGGGCTGGGTCCACACGCCCCACCTCTGTCGGTGCCCGCCGCCCTCCCCTGTGTCAGGAGAGCCATGTCCACTGTCAGGCAGCTCAGTGAGCCCAGCCCAGGCAAGGGAGGGTTCACACACAGGTGGGCGGGCTGAGCCCACCAGCCCAGGACGGAGCCCAGCGGAGGCTGGCCTGTCCCCGTGGTCCCCATGCTGTGGTGTCACCAGGCCCCCTCAGCCTGGGGCAGGGCCACGCATCCTGTCACCTCCGCCCGTCCGTCCACCGCCGGCCTTGCCCTCCCGCAGCTGCACTTCATGCTGTTTGGGTGACTCCCCGCCTCTGACTGTCCCTCCTGCTTCTGCTTCCAGGCCCGGGGTTCGCTGCTCTCCACTGGGAGGAAGGATGCCGTCCAGCCTGGAGCCGAGAGGAGCCGAGAGGCGTCGCCCAGTTTCAAAGTCCTTCCGCTCAGAAGGGAGCCGTCATCAGGAGGCCAGATCCTGCCTGACTCACCCTCTATGCTGTTACTCTGATGCAACTTTACCCAAGGTCAGTTTTAGGAGTTCTGGGTCGGTATCAGCTACTACAAGAAAAAGGGGGCTCTTTGGCCAAAATTGTTTGGGGGATGCAGAGTTGGGCAAGGTTGAAAACAGGCCCTGCTGCAGAACTTATCAGTGCCTTTAACGGGCTAATGTGAACCCTGACCCTCTGGGGATGGGGGGTCAGCAAGATTCTCAAACTAATTGGTGTTTTAATTTTCATGGAAATTCTCACAGGGTCAGTGTCTTAGGAACATATTTTGAGAATGCTGCTTCAGAACAGCCAACAACAGAAAATATAGGGCAGAGATTTTTAAAAAACTAAACCTTAACTCTTCCTCACTTTCTTCTTATTGTTTAAAATCTGAGAAGGACCTTCTCAGTCCATCCTCCCGCCTCACCTGCCTCTCTCCTGCAGACGTGGGGGCCTCTGGGCAGGGCCCCCTCCCGCCCAGGAAGAGACGGCTCCCTGGCGCACAGGTCCCGGGTTAGTTACCTCCTCGCTTCAACTGGATTCTCATCAGGCTGGGTTTCTTAGCCCCTGAGGACGCCCTCGATGTTCCCTTGACTTCAAGGACCCCAAACGCTCTTTTCTTCTAAAATGTTACAAATACAGGATTGTTGGATTGTAACCAGTTTCCTTACATGTTGGAATGTGGGTGTGAGGACGCTGCAGCATCCAGCCGCTTTCTCCTGCGTGATCCAGGCAGGTGATGGGAGCTCGTGCACGTCCCCAGCTGCACGGCAGGGACCCCGTCTCCTCGACCCTCATTGTGCGTGGCTTTCTGATTCTGTCTTCGCATCCTGGGGTTTCCCGGCACCCACTGACGGAGTAACCGTGGGGGACCCTGCAGGCTGGTGGACCGGGAGGGTCTCTGGGCTGCCGGCCAGTGCCAGCTTCAAGGCTCGGCCGTGCCGAGGCAGCTGACGAGAGGCGATGCTGACCTCAGCCCCGTGGGAAGCCCTCTGACAGGCGCCACTGTTCTTGCCCCCGCGGTGGGGGGCTTGTCTCCGTTTGCCATTGAAGCTGGGGACAGTGAGAGGTAAAGGACGGGCAGAGAGGGCAGCCCCGTTGCTCCGGTCCACGCTGACCTCTCTTTCAAGATGCCCCACCGTGCAGGTGGCGGGGTGAGGCCGGGACAGTGGTTGGCGGAGGGGGACCCCGGGACCAATGGCGATGTCCCGTCTCCCGGCCTGTGGCCCTCGCGCCCATCAGGAGCCTGGAGGTGGTGGGTCTGAGCCTGGCGCTGTGCTGGCCGGGAGGTGCCGTGAGGAGCCTTTTGGGTGACTGGACAAACGTAACCAAGAAGAAGCAACAGTCCAGTGAGTTCTGAGCTGTGTTTCTGCAAAGCTGCAGCTAAATTGCATGTTGATAAGTTAATTTCCCGTTGACTCGTTGGAAGTTCGGCAGTGCTCTCTCTTTTTCACTCACGGTTACACTTTGCAGCTGGCAGTGGGCCCTGTGAATGGCAGGTACCTGCAGAGCTGCATGTTGGTTGCGTGTACTCCCCACGTGTGACACCCAGAGAAGGTCGTCGTAGAGGACTTTCATGAAGAAGGGAGGATTGGGTTGGGAGCGCAGCCCTGGGGGCCAGGTTCCAGTTCTGGGTTGGCCCTGGCCACGTGGGCTCCTCCTGAGTCAACCAGGCCCCTGCCGCTCAGCGGTCAGAAGCATCCTTCGCGTGGGAAGTGACCACCGGCGGGGGGAAGGAGGTGTGTGCTCCCTGAGACCCGACCTCCGCCCGCCAGGTGCCACACAGCCTCGAACCCCGCCTCTCGCCTGGGTCCGCCACGGCCCCCTGACCCTCTGGACAGTTCTCCAGCTGGTGGTCCAGCTCTTTCAAACTGAGCTGCTCTGATCCCAGGACCACGCCACCCCCAGCCCCGGCCCCCTGTACTCTGTCTGGTCCTGGTGGGCAGGGTCCAGACCCCCTGCTGCGCTCGCTGGGGGCAGCAGGGGGTCCCAGAGGTCTCAGCAGGGGGTGATTAGGGCTGTCACAGACACCCGGCGATCCCTCCTTCCAGGGCTGCATTTCCTGTCTGCTCTGGCGTGGCCACCAGCCCGCTTTGGCCAGCGAGGGAAAGCGTGTCACCTCTGCGCAGAGGCATTCAGGCCCTTGTGTGGCCCACCAGGGTCCTGCTCTGTCCGGCTCTGGCCCTAGAGAGACTCCCCAGCTGATCCGCACAGGCAGGGAGCGTGCGAGAGGGGAGCTGTCATGAGATCTGCGGCCTGCTGGTGACGCAACGTGGCCCATCCTACTTTGACTCCAGGACACACGCAGGAGCTGGGAAGGTGGCCAGGCATGGCTCCCACCTTGGGGGACCGTGGCCCAGAGTCACCAGTGTTTTCAAAGCTGTACCGAAATGAAACCAGAGCTCCGTCACGGGCCTGAGGATCTTCGGACGTACACGACCTGGACTTTCCCTCCTTCCTTTTTCTCCAAAAGTTCTTGGCCTAGAGGGTTGATTGTGTGAAATTTTTTCCAGGCAAGGGTAATTTCCAATTATTCTGTGATATTTGCAAACTCTGCAAGAGCAAGCAGATCTCTGCTGTGATGTTTTCCAAGAAATCTAATCTCCCCAACCAGCCCTAACTGCTTTCTTCAATGCTGCAGGGGGAACAGGGGGCCCTCCGTCTGTCTGCTCATCCGGCACCAGTCCTGTGGGCAGTGGGGTAAGAGGGCGGCCGAGTGCAGCGTGGCCACAGCAGACGTCATGGGCCCTGGTTCTGGGAACGTGTACCCATCCTTCTCCGCGTTCTTTGTGGAAAGGCAGAGCCAAAAGCTCAGATACGGCCTCAGCACAATCCACCTGTACGGTCATGTCAAGGTGGCTCGTGGCCGACCAGCTGGACCGCCCGTTTTGGCCCGGCGCCTACCTCCTTGCCCCCTCCAGGTGTCCCCACGTGGGCTCCGTGGCCACGTGATACTCCTCCAGGCTGACGCCCACGCCCCAGGAGCCACCCCATCTACCTCGGCAGGAGCTGTCGCTCATGAGATGACCGGCTTCCGGGTTTGTGGTCCTCCAAATATAAGACAGTATTTAGGCCCCACTGGCGTACAGCATCCGCAGGCAAGCTGATGGTGATTTTACAGTTTTCTCCAGGAAAAACTCAGTGGGTGTCAATTTCACATTTATGCAAGTGAAGGGCTCATTCTGGCGATCTTCTCCAAATAAAGAGACTTCCTGTTCTGATAATATAATCCTGTTTAAAAAAAAAAAATCTTAGAGAATTAGGCATTGAGAGACACCCTTCAAAGGTAGTATGAAAATCCACCATGAACCATTAGCCCACATCACATGCAGCAGTAAAACAGCCGTGGTGACCCCATCAAGGTCAGACACAAGACCAGGAGTTCTAGCGGTGCAATGAGCAAGCAACAACAGACGGGTCCTGACTGCAGGCCAGACCGTTGCTTCCTTCAGATGCCCAAGAAAATTACCTGGAAAAACATAACATACAAAAGATCAGTGAGATGTCTCATCACAAAAGTTTTAAGCATCTCTGTCTTTCCTATAGAACAGAAGTAATCCATTTAGAAAATAGAAAAGCCTGTGTATTAGGCTAAAAAATGACCCCCCCAGAGATATATGCACTCTCTCATTTCTGGAATCTGTGAATATTACCTTATATGGCAAAACATGTGATTGAATTAAGGATTTTAAAATAAAGGGGCTATCCTGGATTATCTGGGCAGTCCCTAAATGCCATCACAAGCGTCCTTATATGAGAGAGGCAGGGATTTGGTGACACATGGAGGAGAAGGCAGTGTGACGTCGGGACGGAGAGAGATTCGGAGATGCCGCTCTTGAAGGCTGGAGGGCGGCGGCCACAAGCCCTGGAGTGCTGGCAGGGGCCAGAAGCTGAAAGAGGCAGGAAGGATCCTCCCCTGGAACCTTGGAAGACGGTGTGGCCCCTTCCACACCCCGACTGGGCTTCTGGCCTCAAAACTCTGAGAGAACAAATTTCTGCTGTTTTAAGGCAGCAAGTTTGTCTGTTGCCGTGACCACAGGGACGTCCTGTGCTCATACATCCTGAGCCTCTATCCTGAGGTTTCTCCTGCTGGAAAGGCTTCTTAGTGATGGCTGGTGCCTAGGACGGATGAAGATTTTGACTTCATTGGTTGTACTTACCTGTACTCACATCACGGAATAGCAGACCAGGAGCGGGACCAGGCCTCTGCCCGGAGCAGCCCGCGTGCCTTTCCCAGGGCTCCCCTGTCTCCCTGGTCCGCAGGGACACTTCCAGGCTCCCCCGAGCACTCTGTTGGGTGGTGGGACGTCCCACCTGCACCCCACTCTTGGGAGCTCTGCTCAGGCCACCCCAGGAGGAGTAAAGGGAGCGAGGTCAGGGAGGGGGACTCAGGGCCGGCCCCCCTTCTGCAGAGGAGGGCTCAGGGCTTCGTCTCCTGACTTCCAGGGACTGAGAACAGGCAGGGTGACCACGTCGCACCAGAAAGGCCCAAGGAGCCGCCACTGTTGTCGCCACGTGCTGGGGGCTATGGGCCCTCCCTCCCTGTCCCTCTGGGTCTCAGTTCAGCAGGTGTGTGTGAGGGGCCTGGTTTCCAGGGTGGGCTGCCTTTGCAGGCTGAAGGGGAGTGTCCTGGTGACCGTGCCCCTCGAAGCTGCCCGGGTGTCTTTGTTCAGGGCTCTTCAGAAGCTCGCGGCACGGCTGCCCCCTAGCCCTCCCTCTGCGCCCCCCTGCAGCCCCTCCAGCCAGAGGGGCCCTGTATGTGCCCAGGTGAACTGAGAGCTTGTGCTCACAGCTGCTTTGCAAGGACCAAAACCTGGACAGAACTCGGGTGTGTTCGGCAGGTGAGTGGATAAGCAGACGGTGGCAGGTCCACGCAGTGGGACCGTTCACAGGATGGGAAGGGACACGCTGGTCTTCACACAACACAGACGAACCTTAAGTGCGTTTCTCCAAGTGGAAGGAGCCGGAGCCAAGAGGCCACTTCCTGTCAGATCCCGTTTCTGTGACATCCCGTGGAGCGATGGGGGCTCATGTCTGCTGGTTGGTCCTGTGACAGCCCAACCCCGAGTGAGCTGGAACCTGGAGCTGCAGACGTTCCTGTGACCAGAGACCCCGTGACCACAGCTCGGAGCCCGAGTGCAACCCCTGGGCGCCGTCCACTCGTCCTGGGCTCGTGCATGAGCGGCCAGCCCTGCGGGCTCTGCACCTGGGCTCACCGTCCCAGCCCCAGGCTCTTCTTTCTAGAAGCCACCTTTCTGAGTCAGCCTCTTAAGGAGGGGAAGCTGGCACAAGCTCCGGGGCTTGGGGACCTCGTGATGCCTGATTCGGTAGCTCTGCCGGGTGGCTGGCACCGGAGATGGCGGCGGGAAGCCCAGAGCGAGTGGGTCAGGGCCGGGACACTCGGAGCCGGACGTGCCTCTAAGGTCATTCCTGTCCACGTGTCCCAGCAGAGGGGACAAGACTTGCCGGGATGCAGCCGGCACGTGGCCGAGCCGGGCCCGGAACCCAGGTCTCCTGAGGTCCCACCCCCGCCCCACAGTTTCTGCAGAGGGGGAGGCCCCAGATCCAGCTGACAGCATGAGGGGGGCTCCTAGAGGTGGGGGCCTAGAGGGCTGGCCTCCTGCAGACACCTCAGGAACCAGCAGGAGCCCGTGCAGGAGCTGGCAGTTCTGGCCGGTGCTGAACTGGGGGGTCAGGACCCACGGCCGCTGCTCTGTACCCCAGACCTTGGTCTCTGGCTCCGAGCTTGACAGGCAGATCAGCGAGTCCTGGTGGGTCTCAGCAAGCCCGGCCCGGAAGGTGGTGCACTTGGGGACCTGGGAGATGTCGGAACAGGAGCAGGAGTCGTGTCTGTCCATCCCGATGTCTGTGTGCCCAGGCGGGGTTATGGACAGACCCCAGCCTGCCCGAGCGCCTCCTGGGAGGGGAGAGCAAGGGTCACAGAACCAAAACCGTCTTAGGTCTCCCCAGCCACACGCCTTCTGGGTGGATGGGTGCACCAGGGAGCCGTGCAGCCCCAGTATTTACGAGTCATAAAGATGATTTTTAAATGCGGGAATCTGCAGTGTCTTCTTGCCCAATGTCCTGTGAGCGGGAGCTGGGAGCCTGGATTCAAGGCGATTCAAGGCCGCCTCTGCCCTGTGGTGGGAGCCTGGCTGGGCTCCCTCCTCCCGCCTCTGTCCCTCCTCAGCCCCTGATGCCAGGCCCGGGACCGAGGTCAGGCTGCCCGGGCATAGGCCCAGTCGCCGAGGGCCAGGGCACACCTGGCTGGCCACCTCCCCGGCCCCGAGGGTCGGCTCCTAGAATCTGCCGCAGAAACACGTTCCTCTCACCACACAGTAAACACAGCACCCTTCGAATTAGAAATCAACGGCAGATGCAACCAGATTAGGCTTCGGAGTGACAGGCAGGGGAGGGGCTGGAGGCCGGCCAAAGCCAGAAGAAACTGCCGCTGCTGCAGCAAGATGCCAGGGCACTCTCGGCACGAGGGCATCCACGTCAGGACAGGGCCAGGCTGCTCCTTAGAGCCACAGCGGGAGAGCGGCTCCGTGGGCCCTCGTGCCCCTGGGCGTGTGCTCCCCCGAGGGCGGGCACAGCGCCGCCGCCGGCCCAGGAGCACAGTGGAGGTGGACTAGCATGGTGCCCCCTTAACCACAGTTACCATCTTTCAGAAGATTCATCTCTTACAGAATTTGAAAAACTTGAGATGTAATTCACATACCTCGCAATTCATCCTCTAAAAGTGTCGTTCAGCACCATTTAGTACGTGCACACTGTTGTATGCAGGGCACTGCCACCTCTCTCTAGTTCCAGAACTTTTCCATGACCCCAAACACAAACCCTGTGCCCACTAGCGATCCCTCCCCATTCTCCTCTCCTGCCAGCCTCACCGCCACTGCTCAGCTATTTGTCTCTATGGGTTTCCCTGTTCTGGACGTTTCCTACACATGGAATCACACAGTGTGGGATCTTCTGAGTCTGGCTTCCTTCCCTGAGCGTAAAGTGTCAAAGCTCCTGCAAGCTGTAGCATGTTGGGGCATTCCTTCTCATGGCTGAGTGATATTCCATTGTCTGGATGGAGCACATTGTATTTGCCCCTTCATCACTGATGGACGTTTGGGTTGTTTCCACCTTTTGACTATTATGAATAATATTGCAATGAACATTCCTGTACAAGGTTTTGTGTGGTTGTATGTTTCCATTCTCTCAGGCATGTACCTAGAAGTGGAATTTCTGGGTCATATGGAAACTCTGTGTTTAGCTGTTTGAGGTTACAAGCGGAAAAATACGTTTGTGTTGTCTTTTATATTTACCTTTCCCAATGTTCTTTACTTTTTCGAATCAGTTCAAGTTACCATCTAGTGCCTTTTCTGTTCCACCCAAAGCCCTCTCTTTAGTGTTTCTTGTAAGGCAGGCTTGCTACTGATGGATTCTCTCAGATTTTATTTACTTTTGTTCATTTTGTTAAAATTAAAAATGTATCTATATTTATAAATTTTTAATATTTATATTTTTATCACTTTATTTTGTTATTTATTTTGTTTATGTGTCTTAATTTCTGTTTCATCTTGCAGGGGAGTTTTACTGTCCATAGAATTCTTGGTTGACTGCCTTTACCTTTCATCATTTTGAATATGGTCTCCATGGTTTCTGATGAGAAATCAGCTTTCGATCTTACTCAGGATCCCTCGTATGTGCCACATTGCTTCTCTATTGCTCCTTTTAGGATCTCTCTTTGACTTCCCTGGCGGTCCAGTGGGTAAGACTCTGTGCTTCCACTGCAGGGAGCGTGGGTTCGATTCCTGGTCGGAGAACTAAGATCCTGCGTGCCACGGGGTGGCCAAAAAAAAAAAAAAGATCTCTCTTTGTCTGACTTTTACAGTTTAATTATGATGTGTCCAGGTGTGGATCTCTTTAAGTTTATCCTAGTTAGAGTTTGTTGGGCTTCTACAATGTGTAGATTAATGTTTTTCATCAAATTTGATAAGTTTTAGGCCATTATTTTTCCAAATATCCTCTCTGCTCTTTTCTCTCCTCTATTTCTGGGACCCTATTAGGTGTATTTTGGGGTGCCTAGTGGTATCCTACAGGTCTCTGTGTCTCTGTTCATTTTTCTTTCTTTTTTCCTCTGTTGTTCTGTTCCTCAGACTAGATAGGCTGACCTATCTTCAAGTTTTCTGATTCTTTCTTCTGCTGCTCAAATCTGCTAGTGAGCCCCCAGTGAATTTTTAATTTCAATTACCATATTTTCAACTCCAGAATTCCTATTTGGTTCTTTTTATGTCTCTTTGTTGATATTCCTTATTTGGTGATACATTGTTCTCATACTTCCTTTTAGTTTTTTTTATTTGGTTTCCTTCAGTTCTTTGAACATATTTAAAACAGCTGATTTGAAGTCTTTGGTAAATTTAGTGTCTGGGCTGCTTCAGGGACACTTTCCGTAGACTGCTTTTTCCCCTGTGTATGGGACATACTTTCCTGTTTCTTTGCATGTCTCTATTTTTTTAAAAACTGGACATTTGGGACTTCCCTGGTGGTGCAGTGGTTGAGAATCTGCCTGCCAATGCAGGGGACATGGGTTTGAACCCTGGTCCGGGAAGATCCCACATGCCATGGAGCAACTAAGCCCGTGCATCACAACTACTTAGCCTGTGCTCTAGAGCCCTCTTGCCAGACTACTGAAGGCCACATGCCTAGAGCCCATGCTCCACAGCAAGAGAAGCCGCCACAGTGAGAAGCCCGTGCACTGCAGCCAAGAGTAGCCCTTGCTCACTGCAACTAGAGAAAGCCTGTGTGTAGCAATGAAGACCCAATGCAGCCAAAAATAAATAAATAAATAAAATTAAAAACTGGACATTTAAAATAACATAATGGGGTAACTCTGAAAATCAGAGTCTTTCCCCTCCCCAAGGTTTGTTGTTGTTGGAATTTGTAGTTTGGTTGTTGTTGCTAGTGATTTTCTGAGTTAATTGTATAAAGTCTGTACTCTTTGTCCTGTGTAGCTACTGAAGTGTCTCCTCAGCTACCTTGGTGGTCAGCTAAGGACTGGACAGAGACCCCCTTAAATCCCTGAGCCAGTGCATCTCAGTCTTTGCTGAGGGGCTCTGAGTGTGTGCTGGGCACCTCCAACACTCAGCCCGGCAGTTGGCAACTCTGCTTTAGCCTTCACTTCCTCCCTGAAGATTGGCCAGAGGTGAGAATGCAGGGCCTCCTCAGCTCCTTACCAAGCAGGTGCACAGCCCTGGGCGTGTGCGTGGCCTTCCAGGCTCCTAGGAATAGGTGGGAGCTTCCCAAATCTCCCCCACGGACATCACATTCCCCAGTGTCTCCTCTTAAGCTTGTTTGTTTGTTTTTTTTTTGGCCCCAGCTGTTATGCACTGCTTTGGGCAGCTGCAATGTTAAATGATTGCCTCTGATTTTTTTTTTTTTTTTTTCTTTTTTGGTCATGTTGCAGGGCTTTTGGGATCTCAGTTCCCTGACCAGGGATTGAACCCAGGCCACGGCACTGAAAGCCCAGAATCCTTACCACTTGCTTCTGCTTTTTTTTAACAAAACAAATGCCCTTGGGGAAATGGCTGTTCCTGTTGGGTGAGCTCCAGGTCAAGTCAGATGAAGACAGCCTTGCAAGTGTGGTCTTCAGATAGTGACGCTTCTCTGGGGATGGGCCATCAGGGGGCAGCACCTCCATTCTGCCCCCTCTGTCAGCTGCCAGCCTGTTGGTTTTCAAGGCTACTGTGGAGATGGGGAGGGGAGGGTAGATGGGAGTAGGGCAAGTTAAAATGCCACAGAGCTCACTGTTCTTACCAAGATTCAGCTGTTTTTCTTGAATCAACATTCCTCATTGCAAGTCTTTGGTTAATTTCCAGAGGTCTGAAAAAGTTGATTCTGATCATTTTTGCCAACGTTCCCGTCGCGTTTATGGATAAGAGGTTTCTGGATGTCCTCATTCTGCCATTTACCGATGCCATTACTCTGAATTTTAAAAACAGTCTTATAGAGTTAAAGTTGACATATATTAAACTACACAGACTTAAAGCCCAGTTGACAAGTTTTGACCTACGTGTGCACCTATGAACCATCACCACAGTTGAGCTGATGAACTGTCCAGCCACCCACCTCCCCCAGACTCCTCACGCCCTCTGGGGTCCCTCCCTCCGACTCTCTGCACTGCCTTTGTCTCCAGGCAACCACTGATCTGCTTTCTGTCACTGTAGATTAGTTTGTATTTTCTACAGTCTTACGTAAGTGGAATCATTCTGTCACTCAGCATCAATATTTTGAGACTCATCTATGTTGCTTTGTGAACCAGACTTTCATTCCTACTTAAAGCTGAACAGAATCCCATTGTTTGGAAACGTTACAGTTTGCATATCCCTTCCCTTGTTGATGGACGTGTGGGTTGCTTCTTGTTTTGGGCTATTACAGATAAAACTGCTATGGACACTTATGTACAAGTCTTTGTGGGGACATATGCTTCTCATTACTCTTGGGGAGTAAAATGGCTGGATCACTTGGGAGGAATATGTTTAACTTTTTAAGAAACTGTGCAACTGCTTTCAAAAGCAGTTGTACCATTTTACATTCCCACCAGCAATGTGTGAATTGATCCATATCCTCATCAATGCTCGATGCTGTTGGTCCTTTTATTTGTAGCCCTTCTAATAGGTGGATTGTGGCATCTTATTGCAGTTTTAATCTCCCTGATGGCTAATGATACTGAGCATTTTTTTGTATTAATTTACTCTTTGTATACCTTCTTTGATGAATCATTTGTTCAAATCCTTTGCCCAGTTTTAAAAAGGGTTATTAGTTTTCTTATTAATGAGTACTCTGGATTCAAGTTTTATCAGACATATAGTTTGCAAATATTTTGTCTCATTTTGTGGCTGGTCTTTTCATTCTCTTAATAGTGTCTTTTGAAGAGCAGAAATTTAAAATTTTGATGAACTCTAGTTTATCAATTTGTTCTTTTATGGATCATGCTTTTGGTGTTGAAGCTAAGAAATCTTTGCCTAACCCAAAGTCACAAAGATCTTCTCCTATGTGTTCTTCTAGAAGTTTTATAGTTTTAGGTTTTACATTTAGATCTATGATCCATTTTGAGTTAATTTCTGTATATGGTGCAGGGCATAGATAAACATTCATTTTTTATCCATATGGCTAGCCAATTGTTCCTAGAACATTTGTTAAAAAGATTCTCCTTTCTCGACTGAACTGCCTTTGCATTTTTTGTCAAAAATCACTCGTTCATATGTGTGTGGATCTATGTCTGGACTTTATATAAGCATCTTACCTTGGCTGCTATCTTTATAAAGTCTTGAACTCAGGTGGTAGAAGTCCTCCAACTTCATTCTTCCCTTTCAAAATTATTCTGGCTATTATAGGTTCTTTGCATTTCCTTATGGATTTTAGAGTATGTTTGTCAAATTCTAATGAAAAAAAAAAAAAGAGCCTTCTGGGATGTTGGTGAGGAGTCTGTTGAATCTATAGATCAATTTGGGGGTTGATATCTTAAGAACTTCAGGTCTTCCAACTATGACGCAGAATAACTTCCCATTTCTTTAGGTCCTCTGCAATTTTTCTCAGCAACGTCTTGTTGTTTTGTGTATACATGTCTTTCACATCTTTTGCCAGATTTATCCTTAAATATTTCATATTCACTTGAGTATAAATGGGGTCGTTCTTTTCGTTTCAGTTTTTGATTGCTCATTGCTCACTATAGAAATACATGTTGACCTTGATCCTGTGACTTGGTGAACTCCCTCAGCTCCAGTCACTTTTTTGTAGATTCCATTAGGTTTTCTGCATAGATGAGCTCGTCATCTGCCAAAAAAAGACAGTTTCACTTCTTCCTTTCCAGGCGTGACCTCAGCCTTCCGTTTCTTTTTTCTTGCCCTGGCTGGGATGGAGTGTGAGAGCAGACCTCCTCCCTGGTCCTGATCTCGGGGGAAAAGCATCCAGTCTCACCCGTAAGTATGATGTCAGCTGTAGATTTTTTTGTAAATGCTCTTTATCAAGTAGAGGAAGTTCCCGGCTATTTCTGGTTTGCTGAGAGTTTTTATCAGAATGGATGTTGGATTTTGTCAAGTGTTTTTTCTGTGTCTACTGAGATAATCATAATTGTTTTTCTTTTAGTTTGTTGGTATGGTGAACTGAATTGATTAAATTTTGAATGTTAAATCAACCCTGAATTCTTGGGCTAAACCGTGATGTATTACGTTTTGTATATATTGTTGGATTCAATTGAGTAGACTTGTTTAGAATTTTGCATCTATGTGTGTGAGAGAGATTTTCTGCATTTTTTTCTGGTAACTTCTTGTCTGATTTTTGTGTCAGGATACTGCTGGCTTCATAGAATGACTTGGGAATAATTCTTTTCTTTTCAATTTTTTGAAAGGGTTTGTGTAGAATTGCTATGAATTCTGCCTTAACTTTTGGAGAGAATCTCCCGGGCCACCATGTAGGCCCGGACTTTTCTTTGTGAGAAGGTTTCTAAGCACAAATTCACTTTGCAAATCTGTGCTCTGCTGTGTACTCACGGGACTCTGCATCTCCCTGGGCTCTCTATGCAGCTCTCTCCTCTCTGGTACCTGGCTGCAAACTGTCACTGCCTTGGTCTCCCTGGATTCTTAAGATCCTCCATTCAGGATGGCCACCAGGCTCTGCTGGGTCACCCCTGCACTGTGGCCTGGAAGCTCTGTGCAGGCAGCTGGCCAGGGTTCCCATCGGGCTCACCTCCTCTGTTCCCATCTCTCTGGCTTCGCGGCTCTTTGTGGCCTGATGTCCAGTGCCTTGAAAACCCTGGTGTCATATGTTTTGTCTGTGTTTTGGTGGTTTCAGGTAGGAAAGTAATCCAATCCCTCTCATTCCATCTTGGTTGGAAGTGGAAGTTTTCCATCTTTTTTTCCTTTTATTGGAAAGTAATACTTTGGACCTACTGTAGAGCACAGGGAACTCTACTCAGTACTCTGTACTGACCTATATGGAAAAGAAACTAAAAAAGAGTGGATATATGTATATGTATAACTGAATCACTTCGCTGTACAGCAGAAAGTAACAAAACATTGTAAATCAACTATTCTCCAATAAAAATTAAAAAAAAAAGAAAGTAAGGAACTTCCCTGGTGGCTCAGTGGTTGGGAATCCGCCTGCCAGTGCAAGGGACACGGGTTCGAGCCCTGGTCCGGGAAGATCCCACATGCTATGGAGCAACTAAGCCCGTGCGCCACAACTACTGAGCCTGTGCTCTAGAGCCCGCGAGCCACAACTACTGAGCCCGTGCGCCACAACTACTGAGGCTGCGCTCTGGGGCCTGCGAACCACAACTACTGAAGCCTGTGCGCCTACAGCCCATGCTCTGCAACGAGAGAAACCACCGCAATGAGAAGCCCGTGCACCGCAACGAAGAGTAGCCCCCGCTCGCCACAACTAGAGAAAGCCTGTGCACAGGAATGAAGACCCAACGCAGCCAAAAATAAATAAACAAATAAATTTATATATTAAAATAAAGAAAGTAATATGTTTATTGTAGGAAATCTAGAAAATGCAGAGATGTGGGAAGAAAAAAGTAGGAATCACAGATAATCTCACTGGCAGCTAACATGTTTGACTTAATGGTACAGTGTGTCCTAGTCTGCTGTGCCCACCTCAGCAGAGGGGTGCCCCACCTCCAGCCTCCTGGCCCTGCCAGGCCAGTGCTGGACTCAGAGAAACCAGGTGTGTCCGGGGCTGCAAGGCCGAGGAGCAACCCACTGCCGCCCACTGCCCCTCCAGCTCCGGAGTCCCCAGCACCTGTCAGAGACCTTGGCCCTGCCCAGGCCCTGGTGCTTGGCATCTGGGAAGCGGCCCCAGCAGTGTGGGAAACCCCGCAGAAAGGCTGGGATGGCACCCCCGCCGGGTCTGCAGAATCTGGGGAGCAGTGTCTTGAATCTCAGATGGGTAGGCGTTAGGCCCCTTCCCTTGTGTGCAGAAGGGTCTTGGTGTGGCATTTCCTTAGAGCAGATCCCAAAAATGGAATTTCTGGGTCAAGGTGTGTGAGCAGAGCGGGCTCTGACATTCGGCCAAAGCTCCCTGCAGGATGGTGGTGCCACTCACCGAGAGGCTATTTAAACCCAGACAACAGTGCAGGCACAGGAACCCAGAGGCCACACAGTTTTCCGGCCGTCTGAACTTGTCAGGCCCGGAGATGGTACTCCGGGTGTTGTCTGGTCCCCTGCGGGCTGGTGGGCACCCGTTTCCTGTCACGGGGGCCGCAGTCCTCGGCAACCCCCTCCGAGTCAGGTTGAAGCTGGAAACCCTCCCTCCTCCCTTGGGCCCCGGCCCCTCCTGGCCAGCCCCTCTCTGTGTCCACAGTTGTCAGGGAGGACTTGGTGGCGGGGGCCAGGGATGCCGGGGGAGGGTCCCGTGGCATACCTCGGATCACGAGGGTGGGCGTGTCACGGGCTCTCCCAGGGAGGACACTTTGTCCCAGCCCCAGCCCTGACACGGACATTGATGCAGCATATAAATACTTACCTGGAGCCCAGGGCCCCCCAACACCATCCCCCCGGGCTCAGGCATGGGCTGGATGGGCTGAAGTTGGCCGGGGGCGTGACTCAACAGGAAGCAGCCTCCCTGAGGGACCACGAGGATGGGAGAGGCCTGGGGCCTGGGGGGCACAGGGCACCAAGCTCTGGAAGGTCAGTTTGTCCTGACGCCACCTTCGTGGAGGGGGTGCTTTCAGCGGCTTCATCCTGTCCAGAAAAACCTTGATCAATATTCAATCTAAGAAAGAAATGGAGAATTGTATTTGAGCGAAATTGAGGACTGCAGCCGGGAAACAGTCTTTCAGGAGCTCTGAGATCTGTTCCGAGGAGATGGGGGGGTCAGCATATGTGTGATTTGGGGGAAGGGGTACGTGCAACCAAGCACACATGTCGGTAGAAGGCTGCTGCTGGTCACCAGGAACGGACATCATAGTTAATGGTTTGAGTGCTTTTCTAAGTATGGGAAGATGCAAGAATCCAGCATCATAAAAATTTTCTCCTGAAGGTATCGAGGGCAGGTTCTGCCTGTTTTCCCAGAGCACAGAGGGCCTCACCCTGATCTTCACCCCGAATTCCTTGTAGGTCCGCGACTGCAGTGGCTGAGGGCTTGATTCTTGTAGAACTGGAGGGTGGGCAACGTTCTTTATTTTACAATCCCCTCCCTTTCGGTCTTAATTTCAACCCAAGTTTGGGAGGCATTTCATGACCAATTTATCCCACGGTGCTAGGAATGCTCATTCCCAGGTCAGGCGAGGACTTCCTTGATAGGCCACTCAATGCGCTGTTACTGGACCAGGCCCTGTTAACGGTAGCCCAAAGCCTCTGGGCCTCTGGTCCTACTAGTCTGTTATGGTCTAGGAAATGTTTCCCTCTTGTTGCTTCTTCCCATGCCTAGAGTTACACTATTACAGTCACTGATCTTATAGAACTACATGTTTGGTCAATTGTTTCAGGTCACCTAGTCATCATTATTTTTATCTGAGGCTCAGTCACACATTTGGTGATGCAAGAAACAATAATCTTGTAAAATAGACAGAATACAAGTAATATGGCTAGTAACATTAATAAGGTCATGAGTAAGTATTTAAGCTCGGAACTTCCATGAAGTGTGGCCCAGTATCTCCCCAGGTCGTCTGAGCAGTCTCTTCTAATCACTGCCTTTAAGGGAAATGATATATTGGCATTTAACGTAAAGTTCACCAAAGATGTCTATACGTACAAGGCAAGTGGCGGGTCATCGTGACCCCTTACAGGAACACTGTCTTCTAAGGAGTTACGTGGCTGGTGTCAGAAGGAGAAAAATCAGTCTTCGTGGTTGAGCAGGTATTTCAGCTTGGGGAGGTCTGGTTAACACAGATGCACAGGGCACACTGGAGGCCAAACGGCAGGAAAAAGCTTTGTGTTTAAATTTTTCTTGTCTTGTCTTAAAATGGGAATTTAAAATTTTCAGTCTGCAGGTGGGGAAGCAGTGTCTGGGCTCCGGTGGCCGAGGGGAAGCAGAGTCCACCCAACGCTCCACATTGTCCTCTGAGGATGGGCCCCCACCACCGCTCGGCCGGGCCACGCCGCCCCTGGTCCCCTGAGCCCCCTCACTGCGGAGGGTGGAGAGATGGCGGCCGGAGCTATAGGAGCGGAGCCCTGGCCGACGAGAAACGACTGGGGTCCAGGGGGGAGGATGTCCCCATGGGAGCAGTGGGGCCACCAGAGGCCAGGCTGAGGGGCTGCGTGCACAAGGCGGAGGGGGAGGGGAGGGGGAGGGGAGGGGGAGGGAAGGGGGAGGGGAGGGGAGGGGGGGGGCAGGAAACGGGCCGTCGGGTCCCTGGGCCCCTGGGGAGGTTTGGGTCAGACTCTGGATGTGACCAGAGGCCCCCGGAAGGTTCTAGCTGGGAGGGGCAGATCCAGCACGATAATTTATTACCTGCTCTTGTGCCCACTCTATGGGAAGGAAGAGTGAGGCTGGGAGCCGCCACCTGCGAAGCCGTGGGAGCAGATCGCAGCCCCCCTGCGAGGGTCCCCAGCCCTGGGGTCGTGTCCCCCTGCAGCGCGGTGAGGTTGCGCTCGTTTGGGAGCTCGAAGCTACAAGCCTCCACCCTTTACCTCTTTGCCGGCCGGCCAGAGACAGCCTGTCTTCCAGACTCAGCAAAGCCCCAGCCTCCTCGAGGCCGCAGGCCAGATGTTCAGGGGATCGCCCGCCCGCAGACGTGGCCTCATTCACCCAACAGCCCTCCTCAAGCCCAGCCCGTTCCCAGCCCCGCGGCTCCGTGGGGAGGCCCCTCCCTCCAAGAGTCTCTCCGTCCAGAAGGCAGAGAAGCAGAACGAGCAGGTAGCACGTGTTCTCTGTCAAATTAAGTAATTCTGTCCATTTGCTTGATGGATGCTTGACCAGAGGAATTCAGAACTTAAATGTCAGCAGTGGGTCTGCTTCAAAGTGAATTATTCATTAGAAACAGACAAGGCATCCCATGAGATCCATACGTGGACTCCTGTTTTATTTTTCTAACAGGATCGCTTAATGCTGGCGGGGGTACAGCAGGGAGCCTGGGAGGGGGTCTTGGGGAGGGGCTTTGAGTGGGAGCCCACGGCCAGCTAGGTTTCGGGGTGACGTGCCCCCTGAGTTGTGGGCCCCGGGTGGAGGGGGTGCGTGTGTTTCTGCTGATACAACCAGACCTCTCACCGTTGGGGGCGTCAGGGTGGGGGGGGGGTCCTGCTGACACAGCTCAGCAGCTGGTGGGTGACGGGGGCGGGGCGTCATTGGGGACCTGCTCTCAGCTAAAGTGGGACTGATGGCCCGGCCGGGGGGGGGGGCCTGCATGAGGCCCTGGGCCTACGGCTGGGGAGGAGGGCCTTCGTGTGGACCCTTGGGCTGGTTGGAGACCCTCCCCCTTCCTCTTGGAGGGCGACCTGTTAGTGGGCACACAGCGCAGCCCACAAGTTACCGCCGAGAGCGGACCCGGGCTCCTCACCAGGAAGGAACCCCGTTCCCACAGCCCCTGCTAGGGCCGGGGCAGGGGCTGGGACACCCTCTGACATGCTATTAATAGCTTTTCCTTTTATTACAAAATTAATGTGTGTTCCTTTGAGAAACTTGAGAAAATGCAGATTGTCAAAAGGAGGGCAATAAAACTTGCTGGCATCCCACCCACTCTGATAAAATCCACGTTGGTATTTACTTCATCGTGTGGCCTTTCAGACATGTGTGGGACCCCACTATTTATGTCGCCTGGCAGCCTGTTTCTCCACGTCACGTTGTGTCTGTCCGGGTGACTACGAGCCTCACCGTGTACAGGCTGTTCCACATCCCGCCAGGTGTGTAGACCTGAGTTGGTTTAACCCAGCCCCGTGGTCAGACGCTCGGTTATTTCCAGATTTTCACTCTGTGAATAACACAGCGGTGAACACCTGTAGTCGGCCTTACGCCTTTTATCCGCCTGACGTCCAGCGGGAACCCCCCTTCTCAGACCACGTGGTCTGGGTGGAGCTGCCCGCTCTTCCGGCTCCGGACGTGGGTGAGTGAGGCAGGCTTGACCCATCACCCTGGCCAGAGACTGGGTCGGGGATGGTCGCGTGGCCTGTGCTGAGCCGGCAGAACCCCCTGGGGAAAGGGCCCCCTCTGCTCCTGGAGCTTGCTAGCCATGGGGGTCACCTGTGGGCCACCCTGGAGGGAGAAACAGACTCCGGGTGTGAGAGGGACAGTGGCCTGGAAGCTCGTCTGGACCCCTGGCTTAGCTGGGCCCAAATCGTGGTCCCCTTACATCTGTCCGTTGCATCAGCTGTGGGTGCTATCCGCTTGTCTGAGCGGGAGACACACCAGAGGACGGACCTGGGTTTGCAACCAGAGCATCTGGACAGATGCAAAAGTGGTACCAGGGCTGGGTGTTGCACGTGGCAGTGCTGGGGGTTGGGGGGGGGCAGGCGGGCGCAGGTTGGGGGGTTGGAGGGCTCCTCGGCCCCGTGCAGCAGGGTCCCCGCAGAGGAAGGCAAGAGGGCCGTGTGCCCCTCGAGGTGGGAGAGCAGATGCTCTTCCCCAGACCGAGGCCAGGGGCGGGGGTGGTGGGAGCCCTAGCCCAGAACGATGTTGCTGTGAGGCCCCACTCCTCGCACCCCTGCCTTCCGCTCCCTACGGTTTGCTGTCATGAGCGTCCTCTGGTGGCAGCCTGGGGAGTGAGACGTGGGCCTCTCCTCCCAGCATGTGACCCCCTCCCTTCTGGGCCATTGGCCTGGGCAGGGCTTCAGGGCAGGTGCTGAGAGACGGACACCCCAGCCCAGGTCTTGGTCAAACACTGTTTCCTCCTTTTGCTTACTGCTCCCTCATCCCACCCCCCATAAGTGAGTGAAAGCAATGAACCCACAGAAATCCCTGGCTCTGCAGACAAGGTCATGGGTGCTCCAACCTGGGCGGCCTTGGGCCTCCCTGCCCTCTGTGGGTACCTGCCGCCTCCCATCTCCCCCAGCTCCTCTGTCCCACCCGGCGTGTGCCCACCGGGGAAAGGAAGGGGAAATGTTGGGGGACCCAGATCGACTGGACACAGCCCCTCCTCCACCATCCGGCTGGGCTGTCCAGGCTGTGGCCTGGGGCCTGCTTCCCCTCAGCACTGCCTGGTCCGCTGTTTTCGTGGCCCAGCTGTTGACACGGGGCCTGAGTTGCCCCGTCCTGACCACCTGCGGGGGCGCAGGTCGGCGGGGACCGCATGTGGTGGCCTCTGCGTGGCTGGGTGGGGGACGCTCGGCCTTCCTTTGTGTGGTGGGACGGGACTGCCCTCCGCAGTCAGCGCACCTGTGATCCAGGTGAAACCTCGAAGGATGCTCCCTACAGCCCACGCGTGAGCCACGAGGAAGACCTGGGTTAGGGACAGGGATCCAGCCAGGGAAGGCAGAGGGGCCCCAGGGAGAGGCGGAGGGAATGCAACCTGCGATGGTCCCAGAGCCTCTGGCCGGCGTGGGGAGGGATGGGGAGATGGTGCAAAGACAGCCGTGAGAAAGTTAACACAGGAAGCTCTTCCCATGGTGGGGAGGTAGTGCACAGAAAAGAAGGAAGACAGCCGGGGTGTTGGGCTGAGGGCCCCTCGCACGGCCCTGCGTCAGGCTGACCGCCGGGGGGACAGCCAGGGGCCGAGGGCCACCGGGGTGGTGTTGATGGCCTGGAAGGGCCGTGGCTGCAGCCCGGCTGGGCCGGCCGGCCGGCCGGGCTTTCTGTTAGGGTCGCTCGACCTTCACCCCTGGCGCAGGTGAGGCTCAGCAAGATAAAGATGAAACAAAAGGAAAAGCCAAGGCAGTCGAGCTCACGCTCAGCCCAAACCCGCCGAGGGTCCCCAGCTCCAGACCAGCCCCCGGGCCCTGTCCTGCCACTGCTCAGCCCGACACTCGTCAGAAGCCCTTTATTGCCAGATAAGCACCAGTGACAGGATGCCAGGGGGCAGAGGGACGTGGAGTTGCTCCGGCCCCACTGGCCCCATGTCCTCCCTGGAAGCCGGATCTGGATGTAAAATTCAAGCCCCCCAGCCTGTCCCCTCCCGTTCCCTCCCGTCCCCTCCTGTCCCCTGGCGCCGGGTCCCCGTGCGGGTACCGCTGGTGCCAAAGTCAGCAGCCTTATCTGTCGCACTGTTTTCCTTGAGGCTGGCCGCACCCTGCTGGCTGCACACTCTCACCCCCGCCTGCCGTCCAACATTCCCAGACATTCTTCGGGCCCCTGGGCCCCTGGCATCCTGGCGGGCGGCGCTGGGAAGTGGTCCGGCTCCGGCTCCCACACGCCAGCTCTGTCGCGGCTGGGGCTCTGGAGAGGCCGTGGTCACCGTGCTGTTTTTGTGGGCAGGACCCCCAGGGGCTCGGTTCCCACGCCGCCCCCGGGCCGCCCGTTCCAGCCACTGTGCCGTGGACAGACGGGGTGCGGTGGCTAACCCGTTCCCACAAGGCCCCCACCCCACAGAGGAAGACCGAGGCCTCCGGGTGCTGGTGTGGAGGTAGCAGCCGGCGGCTGCCTGCGCCCTGAGGTGCCTGTATGACCAGTGGTCTGAGGTCCCAGGACGACGTCGGAACAAACAGGCCACGCACGTGCTCTGGGCGAGAAGACTTAGCAAACCAGGGTCTTAGCCCCAGCGGCAAGCAGTCCGGCCACTGCCCTGGGGGGGGGCGGTGTCCTGCTCTACGGGACGATCCCAGGGCATCAGCGGCAGGCGCTCCCTGTGGGGCCTCCAGGCAGGGACCCAGCTTCCAGCCTCGTGTCTACACAGCCGGCGGTGACCCCCGGGCCAGCCAGGCCGTGGACACTGGGCCTGCAACGCCTGCGTGGGGCTGTGGAGCTGGCGGGGCACGGAGGGTCTTGGAAGTCCGCCGTCAGGTCAGGGCCAGCCTCCCTGTGGGAGGGACACGGCGGCGTAGTTTGTGAGGCCACCGAGGGTTTTCAGTGGGTCCTGCACTGGGTGTAGCCTTTCCTGAAGCCTGCCGGTTGCTGGGGGAGGGACACCCACGGCTTCAGGTGCCACTGTCCCCGCCAGTCCCTGTCTTCAGAGCAGGTCGTTCCTGCAGCCCCGTCTGTGGGTCAGTGACCAAAAACCTAGGGGGTCCAGGCCCGGTGCTGGGGCAGCCTGCTTTCGCCCTGGGCCACGGCTCCGGGCGGGTGTGATGGGCAGGAGGGGGAGGACACGGGGAGATGCAGAGAGTGGCCCCGGCAGAGGGAGGGGTCCCGGGAGAGAAGGGAGCCCCAGACTCCCCACAGGGGGGCACAGACCTGACCCTCTGGTTGCCTGTTGCCACCATAACGAGCGAACCACACCGGGCATCCAGACGGTGTGGGCAGCTCCAGGGCAGAACCACGTCCTGCCTTTTCCTGCTCCTAGAGGCTGATCGTTCCCTGACTTGTGGCCCCTGCTCCGTCTCCAGGCCACCTGGGGCCCAGTCCTCCTCATCCCCCCACTCTGTCCCTCTCTCCTTCCTCCCTCCTCCGTGTCAAGGGCCCTGGCGATTGTGTTGGGCACCCCCCTCAGCCAGGAGAATCCGCCCTCCAAGTTCAGCGGATGGCAACCCTCGCCATGTAGGCTCACAGGGTCACTGGCTCCAGGGATTCAGACGTGGTGTCCCTGGAACCACTATTCTGCCGACCACCGTCACTGGGGCTCTGGCACCGCACTGGGACAGAGGGGCCTGCCTTGGGACCTGGCAAAGGACGCTGGCCATCAGGAGAGGCTGGGACCTCGTCTGTGGGCTCCCGGGTGGTGGGCAAGGGGAGCAGCTTAACAAGAGCCCACAGGGCTGCACCTGTTCCTCCGGGGGGTCCTCACCTGGGTCAGTCACCAGGGTCCCGGTCCACCTCGATGGTGATTCTTAGCCTCAGGAGGGCAGCACTGTGGAGCGGGGCTTCTCAAGTGTAATTCCCGGTCTCCCGGGGACTGTGCAGGTCTGGGGCAGCGGGCTGGCGTGGCCGGATGCGGGCAGTGCTGCCCGGAAACCTCCCTGTGAGTATCAGGGGACGGAGGTCAGGGAAGTAGCACAGGACGGCCAGGCCAAGGTCTGCCTCGAGAGCACACCGGACACTTGGCCCAGCCTGGCCAGCACAGCAGGCCACAGCAGGGGGCCGGGCCTTGGGGAGACAAGGACGCACCGAGCTGCACGTCACACGCCAGCGGTTCCCCTCTGGGTGCCGCTCCAGAGACGGACCAGGACGCTGTCCACGGCGGCGCCGGCAGGGCCTCGGAAACAACCTAACGACAGATCAATCAGACCCTGGCTCCACCTTCAGAAACAAATCGGAACCCTGCCCCCGGCAACCGTCCAAGGCCAAGCCGCTCCCTGCTCTGCCCTGGCCCCCACTCCCATCCTGGATTCAACAGCCGGAGGGCCCGTTCCTGGGGCTCCCACGTCCCCGGAGAACCCAGCCCCATGGCACTGGCCACCCCTCTGACCTCACATGTCCACCCCACCGCACCCCTGCAGCACCTGGTCATGGCCCGGCGGCCCGGTGTTCCTTCAGCTGTCTGCCCGAATGTGACTTAAGGGGGGTTCCTCCCCGCCTCACGTATAACGTACACCCCACCCCCACCGGCATCACCTGTCCTCCCAGCCGCTCCAGCTTTCTCCGAGTACTTTCCCCCAGGGACCTGTCTGCTGCTCGTCCCCTGTCTCTGGCAGTTGGGCTCCCTGCTCCATCCTGGCACCCGGAAGGTGCCTGATAAGCGACAGATGCCTGACGGACAAGTGAGTAGAGAGCCGTGGAAAACACTTCCGGAGAGGAAGGGTCCAGGAGCCAAAGCGCTGGCCGGAGCGGCACATGCAGTTGGGACAGGTGACAAGAGGGGACGCTGGCGGGCTCTGACATCTGCCCAGATGCCCACCCCGCACAGACCGATGGCTCACGGGCACACACGTATGCAAAGGGAGCGGCGAGGGGCTGGCTGGGCACCGGACACACCGCCGTGTCGCGGGAGGAGGGATGGGTGGACGGCACTATGTGACGGGTCACGTGGGCGGCCGCTGTGGTGCAACTCGGCTCCCGTGGTGAGAGGTCAGAGTCGGGGACCGGCCTGAGCGGCCGAGCATCCTGTGTTCCAGGCCCACGTGCTGGGTCGGCACAGCCCCACTGTGTGCCACGTGGGTGCAGATTTCCGGGGGCAAACTTAGAAGGCTCATGGAGGACTCACTGTTACTGATTTCAAAACTTACTACCAAGCCGCAGTGGCCAAAACAGTGGGGTGCCGGCCAAGGACAGACACGTAGACCAATTGACCAGACTGGGAGCCCAGAGACAAACCCTCACACGTGTGGCCAAATGGTTTTGACAAGGGCACTAAGACCGTTCAGCGGGGAAGACAGTCTTTTCAACAAATGGCGCTGAAAAAACTGGACTTCCACATGTGGAAGAATGAAGTTGGACCCTCCCCTAACACCATATAAGGAATAAACTCAAAATGGATCAAAGACCTAAATGTAAGACCTAAAGCAATAAAACTCTCAGAAGAAAACATAGGGCAAAAGCTCCATGATATTGAACTTGGCAATGATTTCTTGGGTCTGACACCAAAGGCACAGGCAATTGAAGCAAAAATACACAAACTGGAGAAATGGGTCGTGGGGTCTTCCGGCCTGTGCTGGTGCCCCCGTGTCTGTGCAGACGCCCCTGGACTCAGGCCTCTGCTTCCACCCTCTCCTGTGGGAAAATCTGTTCTCACCTGTGCACAGAAAGGCCAGATGCCGCTGGGGCCCCCTGAGACCTATCTGGATGAGCCCCAGGGGAAAGTGCATATGCAGCTAAGCCCACTTCATCAAAACAGAAAACTGCGGAAGCCCGTGGCTTCTGCCACGTCCAGCAGGGCAAACACGTGCAGTGTTTCTCACACGCAGGCATGACTGTCACGGGGCAGAGCTGGCAGCTTGTCACCTGACCTCTGGAGAGAGGTGAGGCTGGGTTCCGGAGGCAGCACGTGGAGGAGGACGGACAGAATCCACACAGGTGTCTGAGCCCCTGTGACGTCTGCCATCTGTGTGCCGAGGGGACACGGCTCTGCATGGCGTCCACCCCGCCGTCAGCCTGCGGGCACGGAAGCCTCCACCGGAAGGTGGAAGGAGACAGGAGAGGGGAGGGGGAGGCGGGACAGGCCCCCAGGGGTCTCTCCACGCGTCTGGAGCACGGCAGCCCTCCTGCTGTTCTGCCTTTCCAGATGGTCCTGGGTCCCCGGTTCAGGGGATCTCTGTCCCTGGAAAGGAGCAGAGGAAAGGCAGGCGTGGGGCTCCACATGAGACAGGATGGGAGGCCCCACAGATGCTGACTCAGGACAGGGTCCCGTGTAGGTTAAGTGAAATTCAAATGTCGGGGTCCTCAGTTTACAAACAGCGTGTGTTCATCTGCATATCGTTTATGTGCCGCCTGGGCTGCAATCGTGCAGTTGAGAAGCTTCAAGAGCCCGCAGGGCCCACAGAGCCTCACAGACTGACTTTCTGCCTCTTAGAGGAAAAGTCTCCAGGCCCAAGTGGAAGGAGTGAGCACAGCCCCGCACCGTTTGCAGAGCAGCTCCGGGCGGGGACAGCTTCGGGTCCCTCTGCGGGCATCGTCCCTGGTCTTGCCTCAGAAGGGCCGGAACCGCGTGGGCAGCGCCAGCCGTGCCCGTGTCCTTCCTCACCGCGGCCGGCTGGGCAGGTGGCAGAGCTGGGCCCCGACCCTCCCCTGAACCTGGAGGCCTCCCCCTGCCCATGTCCACGCGGGTGGCCAGCAGGGGAGGGACCGCGTCAGGAAGCGAGTTGCAGTGTGAATGTTTGCTACTATTATTTGCAAAAGGGACTTCGCTCATTTCGTTGATCTTTGTCTAGATTTATGCCATTTTCTGATACAGATACAAACTCAAAATTGGGCTGTTCGGGGTCCAAAATGCCCCCTGCGTCACAGCCCTCCAGGCGTCCCTTCCCGACTTCTCACCAAAACACCAGTGAAGACTCAAAGCAACCAAGTTCCAGATGGATAAAACCCTTATTTTTAAAACAAAGTGATTAAAATACGAGGCATAAACGAGCACAATGTTTGTATGTGAAGAAACACTCTCTCAGCGCATCATAGAGGCAGAGGCTATAAGGATTCGGAATGAAATTAAGGATTGAACTCTTCTGCATGACTGCAAATATCCCAGGAACAAAATGGAAAGGCAAATGGCTTTGGAGGAGACAGGAATTTCAGCCTTTATGGCACAGTATGTGATGATGTCGTCAGCGCTTTGAAATACGCAGAGGCCAAGAGAAAGGCAGGTGCCTGGCTGACCTGGCAGGTGCCCGGCCCCGCCCACTTGCCGCCCGCATCCCCCGTACCTCTTCTCAGGGTCTGCACGGTGCTGGCCTGGAGTCCTGGGGAATTTAGGTCCCGCACCCACTCCACCAGCAGCCTCGACAATGCCTGACGGGGCTGGGGGTCAATCACTCAGCTTTCTCACCCTTGGGAGGGGGGCGCCGGCCCAGTGGGACAGCGGCAAGTGGCTTATAGGACCCCCTCGCTGACTGCCTTCTCTTTCCTGCTCCCTTCCCCCTCCCTAGGTGGGACCACCTCCCAGATAAGCTGCTTAGAGGCAACTCCCGGACTCGGGATCTAGTCCTGAGGGAATCAAACCAAGATAGTCCCCCAATTAAAAGTGGGGGAAAAGGGCCACCAAAAGGGAAACACAAACAGCCAGTAACTATGTGAAAATGTTTAGGAATCTAGAATTACAGATCCTAATGGGAGGTGTGCAGTCTCCAGAGGGTGATAAAGCAGAACCAGAACATAAGAGCCTGGGACCTGTCATCCCCACACCCTTCAAGACGTATTTTGGGCCACATTCACGCAATCGTTAAACACACACGGCGCAATTCCACTCTGTCATTTACTCTAAGAAACTAATTGGATAAGTGTGCAAAGAGCCCCAGGTATGCACAAGATGTTTAAAGCAAAAACAAAGAAAAGCAGCACACTTAAATGCCCAGTAACAACAGACAGTTTACTGAACATATCATTGATTTCCACAGTGAAATACCACGTAACCATTAAAAAAGATGACTGCATTATCTATTTGTTGTCATAGAAAAATACTCATAATACACGAGGTGCAGAAGGTGGGATTATGAAACAGTGTGTAGAGTGGCACCCACTTTATATGCAGATGCTGACAGGTGTAATTTCTGCACTGGAGAATGTCTAGGAAAGGGGAGAGCAGCTACCATTCCAACTGCTGTTACTTTGGAATGGTGGGTGGCGTAGATCATTTTGTTTTTGCCTGTTTTCTCACTTTTCCATAATAAATATGCATTAGTTATGTGGTTTGAAAAAAGCTGGCACCTGCTCCTGCCAGAGAACAGTTGCGGGTTGCCGAATGCTCTGAAAGTTTAGATGCTGTTTGCACCTGCACTAGCCAATGTTTGGTGTGTGCCCCAAATCCAGAGGCGTTGTCTCCACACCACCACTCAGACCCATCAAGGCAGGAGCACGAGATCCCCAGACGCTCACGCCTGAGGTTGGCCCTGCTCTAACCAGCTAGACCCATGTGGGGGGCTACTCTCCCCAGGGATAACTGTGCCTTCAGCTTGGGGAGGGGTCATCTGCTTCTCCCCTTGGCTCTGGTGACTCCCTGTTGGTCCCACTGTCCATGGCCTTGGCCAGCCCCTGGGTCGTGTCTTCCAGGTGGGCACAGCCAACAGTGCCTTTCCTCCTAGTTCCAGCTAAAGTCCCAGGGAAGATGCTCATTGGCCAGGATTGAGTCACATGTTCATCCTGAGCCAATCATGATGGTGGGGCCAGGGGTGGAGTGCACTGATCGGCCAGCCGAGACCCTGCCCATCCCTGGAGTGGAGGAGGCGGGTTCAGCCCAAGAGAACCACCTAAGGAGAGACTGGGGTGACTGAGGGACTCACAGGAGGGGCATGGATGTACCCACCACCCTTGCTGGGTGCCCACACCAAGGGAAGGTCCTACTCCGTGCTGACCCCACCAAGTGTGCAGAGATCCTTGTCCTCACACAGCCCACTGTGAGGGGCTGCTGCTGGTCCCAGCTCTGGGAGGGCAGGTGACACCCAGGAGGGGCAGAGCTGAGCCCTGGCCGGGTGATGGGCCTTGGACCTGGACCCTGGGCCAGGCCAAAGGCAGGAGAGGGAGGCTCTGGGCAGCAGTGTCTGGGAACCCCTCGGCCATGGTCAGGCTTGGTTGGGGAGCGGGCTGAGGGGAAGGTGAGGACCCTTGGCCCAGGTCCCGAGGAGCCTGGCTGATGCCCCTGGAGCACCAACGTCAAGTGGTAGCGCTGGGACAGGGACGGCATGGATGTCCCGCCGACACAGGAGAAGAGCCAAGGGGACATTGGGAGGTCAGTACCAGGGGAGCCCCAGAACCCCCACTCCCCACACCCCTCCCCAGGCCAGCCAGCCCGGGGATCTCCTGCTCCCACCTGAACCCAGCCAACTCCACTGGGGGCAACAGAAAAGTGTCTGAAAATTACAAAGCCATGGCCAACAGCCTGCACCACCCTGGACACGGTGACCGGGGACACATAGGACACTGAGAATGTGGACTGGACCTGGCAGGCAGCCCAACTCCAGGACGGCCCAGACTCACGCCACCTCTGTGGGTCCAGACCCGGCCAAGGAGCATCCCCCCGGGACCACAGGAGGAAAGAGGCTCTCCTCTGGGACTGCCTACCTGGGGGACACGACCCTGGGAGAGTGGAGCCATGGGGAGACTGCAACGGGAGCAGGATGTGAACCGTCGCTGCAGAAGGTGATGCAGGAGGAGCCAACAGTGCGTGTGAAAGTGCCCTGGAAACAACTAGCCGCGTGTCCTGCTGTGCTGGCCGCACGCCTCTGCATTTTGTACCTGCACTTTTCACACCGCTCTCAGGTAGGGAGGCCCCTCCCTGGATCACGAGACCCCCTGCTCACCCACTGACTGCTAAGCTAACGATGGCCTCGCCCCGCCTCAGCCCAGTATGGCCGGCCCCTTGGTCTCGGTGTCCCTGCTGATGACACGAGGCCATTTCATTACTCACTGGGCTGTCTTGGGAACAGAGTGGCCAGGACTGGATGAGCATCTGTCCTGGCCATGTGGGATCCTAGCAGCGGGTGTGCAGGGACCCAGATCCAGGCCGCCCCAGTGCTGTGAAGTGTCACAATGGCAAGAACCTTCCCGCACAGCAGAAGTAGAGACACGGCTACAGTTCATGCATCTTTTAGAGCAAAGCTGGCTTTGTGCCACACACGCGCCATGTGACCCATGCAGCAGTAACAGAGGTCACAGTGTTTCTCCCAGAACATCCTTGACTCCCCCAGCCCCACCCTGGGCATTGGTGCAGAGGTCACTTGCGGGCAGCCAGGGCCATCCCCTGACTTCCTGCACCCACACCCCAGGTCCAGGCAGGGAAGCCCTCAGCACCAGGCTCTTACACACACACACAGAAGACTTCTAGTTCTGGCAGATACAGAGACTTGGTTCCCTGCCTGTCACTCCCACTGGAAGCCAAAGTGCTGAATAAACCATGAGCAGTATTCCTCAGACACTCGAGGGATCTGGCAGGTGAGGAGCGAGTACGCAGAGGCTGGAGCTGGAGTGTGTGGGAGGCCAGGGAGGCCCAGGTGGAGGAGGTTCAGAGCCGGCCGGACCAGCGCAGTCTCGTGGGGAACCCCTACCCACACGAGGGCCCGCCCTCTCCTCACAAGGATGAACCAGGATAGCGCCTCAACCCCACCACCCAGGGGACTGCCAGCCCCTAATTTTGGCATTGAGAGGAGGAGGAAACCTCTCCCTTGGGATTGGTGACTGCTCGCGGACCCTCAGGAGGCTGGCATACCAAATTCACACCACCTGAGGGGCCCAAGGCCCAGAATTTCAGCTGACGTGGTTTCAGGCTGGCAGTGCCTCTGGGAGAACCCAAGCTCAACCTGACCTCAAGGAGCTCCCACAGGTAAAAGTCCAAGACACAGGAAATCATAGTAAAAAAATCACAAAGCACACAGGCCAGAAGGCACCACAAGTGAGCCAAAAAACCACAGGCAGCAAAACAGGACGCACAAATACTCCGATGGTGGGGTTGTCAGGGCAGAATACCCAGTAAGTTAGGTGTGCTTAGGTCAATAAAAGGGGACTTAACATATGAATAAAGGGCATGTGACCATCAAAAATGTATCAAGCTAAATTGAAAATGACCAAATAGAATTTCTAGGAATGAAAAGTATAATAAATGGAGATAAAACTCAGTGGATTAAGAAATAAATAAAATTAAAAATAAAGATTCAGTAATCAAGGGATTGATTTAATTGCAGTTAAATGTAGTTAAAGAACTAGTGAAATGGAAGATAGAGCTGAAGAAATTATCTCTAACTCAGCAGACACAAAACCATGGAAAACGTGAAGAGTACATGATTAAGAGCAAAGAAAGTGGCAAATATGCACAGTTAAATGTAATAAGCAGATGATCTAAGACACCACATGTTGTCTACCCACCTAGATAAAATAAAACAGGACAAGAGCTCGAAGAGCAGTGTGGGCTCACTTCAGGCTGTGGGAGCTCAAGCGGGCAAGTTACATGACTGATGAGATGCCGGATGCAGAGCACACAGCTTCTTGACTTTTAAGGGGAAGGGGCAGCAGAGCAAGAAAGGAGAGAACAAGAAACATAGGGAAAGGGAGACAAATATCAAGGTTAAGACAAACCTGCGGTGAGGCATCAACAATGCCAAAAGTCGATTCTTTGAAGATGGCTGGTCAGATGGACAAACCCCTGGCCATCCTGACCACGAAGAAGGAGGCACAAATGACTAGTGTTAGGGATGAGAACAGAAGACATAACCACAGACGCTCCACCAATTACATGGGGGTTGTTATGAATAACTCTATCCTCTTGGACAAAGTGGATAGAATTCTGGAAAAATAAAACTTAATAAAAGCAAGCCAAGAAGAAATAAATGACCTGAATAGACCTATAAACATTAGTAAAATTGAACCAGTGGATAAAATCTTTCAAAGCAAAGCAGGCCTAGATAGTTTTAACTGGCAAGTTTTACCAACATTTAAGAAAGAAAGGATTCTAATCTAAAAAAAATTATTTCAGAGTATATGAAAAGGACATTTTTCTAAAAGTCTATGTCATATATCGTATCTTAATGGTAAACTCTTTAAAGTGTTCCCTTTAAGGTCAGGAACAAGGCAGAGGTGACCACTGTCACCATTCTAGTCAACACTGTATAAGTCCTAGGAAAGGTTCATAGGGAAGACAAGAAAAGGAGTAAAAGGCAGCTTAAACCATTAGAATTTTCATTTTCTCGTGTAAATGTAGGTATCCCAGGGCTGGGACTGGGGCTCCATTCTCAGCTTGTCCTGCTGCACAGTCATCCTCAACACTTGGTTGTTAACTCATAGTCCAAGATGGCTGCCCAAGTGCTGGCCATCATGTTTGTATTCCAGCCAAGTGGAGAAAGTAAATGAGAAGGAAGTATGACTGCTCTCTGCTTGGACGTTACTTGAGAGGCCTATCTACCACTTCTACTTCTACCCCGCTGGCCAGAGGACATTATTGGACTCAGCTGTCACCTTGATTCTGGATGGTCACTGGTGGAGAACAAATGGAGAATTGGACAGGGACGCAGGGACAAACACTCAGAACTGAGGGGAGAGCTCAGGCAGTGGGCAGACTGAAGGCCCAAGCGAAGACCAGAGGTCATCCCCTGCTGGGAGTTGTGCCATGCCACTGACATCCTCCAGCTGTGCCCACCCAGCCTCCAGCCCCTTTGGGGGAAGAGGGGAGGAGGCAGTGGGATGGCCGTTGGTCTTCTATGGCACCTGGAGCAATGTGGGCAGGACTCTGGCCTGGTTTGCAAGACGCCGCATGACCTTGCTCGTTTCAGTGCCACAAGAGGGAAGACGCTTCGAGCAGCTATTTTGCTGCCTGGATCCATGTATTGGCAGGAGGGCTTTTAGCAAATGTGCAGAGCACGGTTGCCTTTGTCATAATTTCAGCAAGCGTATTTTTAGCTTAAAGACTCCGGAGTGACCTGACTATGCAGCCCCAGAGCCTAAAGGTGCCATCAGAGCCAGGGCAGAGGCAGCTGGTCCCCCCCCCCCAGTCCAGACAGTAACCTGTCAGGAGGACCAAAGCAAAGGTCTTGTGGGTCACACACTCCAGAATGTTTAAAACACCTGCCAGACAAAGGACCAGCTGCAGTGCCGGCGTTGCATTTAGCAGTGAGCACATGGGGGCCGTGGGGGCCGCAGCCGAGCAGAGAGGACCCGAGATGCACAGCGGGGACCCCACGATGCATGCGGAGGGGCAGGGTCTGGGAGCTGCAGGGCCCCAGCTTCCGTCACCTTGTCATGGAATCCTCTGTCCCCACCGCAGGGCCAGCAGGAAGGGCTTCTGTGACAGGTGACAGGGGAGCCCAGAGGTGCAGCCTTGCAGATTCCCATCGAGGTCATTCTCAGGACGGAGTAGCCGGGAGGACGGGCGGGGCATTTGTCAAAGATGGAGCCGATGTGATAAGCAGGCACTGTGCCCTAGAGGAGAGGGGTGCTGCGTCAGCAAGGCCTCAAAGCGACCGGGTTTAAATCTCTCCTGCAGGTCGGGTCTGAGCGGGGTGTGAACGCCCCTCTAGCCTAGGTCCAGTGGTGAGGAATTGGGTGGTGAAGACACCCCTCCCTCCACGACCGGGCTGCCCCTCCTGGTCCTTCTGGAAGGGGCCCTGGGCACCCCCAGCCTGACCAGTGAGCAGGGTGCACACGTAAAGGCTGAACCCAGGGTGCGACGACAAGAGCAGAAAGGCAGTCAGGCCACTCGGGGCGCACGTGAGGCTGGGGGGAGGCAAGAGGGCTGGGCCGGCCCCGCCCAGAGCAGGACCCTCGTCCCTGGCGTCTGCCCGGTACCCCGGCCCTCGGCCTCCCAGTGGGCACGGGTCAATCCCGACACATTGGTCAACGAGACCAGAGTCCACTGGGGACCATCAGCAGGATGGCGCAGCAACCAGGGCCGCAGGTTTGCCGGGCACCCCGGGCACCCCTTCAACTCGAGGGTCCCCCCCGCCAGCAGGGCTTATTAGAGGAGGGGCAGGGCTTTGTCCAAGCCCCGGGTTAAGAGTTACTCATGGATGAGAGCTCCTAGTCTACAAACTTTCCTGGAGTCCTTATCCTTTAAGAAACGTGTCCCTGAGGACAGGCCAATACCTTGTGTCATCCTGGTGCAGAGTCCCCGCCTTGGCCCGCAGTGTGGGTTCCCTGAGGGGGAGGGAAAGGCCGGTGCCCCCCTTCCCACGATCTAGGCCGAGCCTCCTTCAGTCCCTGCATGCTGTCTGGGTCCGGACCCCCTCCCCGGGGCGCCCCGCTCCAGCCCTCTCTGCGGGTGAACCCCCTAAGCAAGGTGGAGTTCACCCCGGACACCGAATGCCCTGGAGCAGTGGCTGCAGAGCGCCGTGGACTGGGAGGCCTTGTGGGGGGGGGAGCGTTCTGGGGAGGGGAGGGGAGGGCTGCAGGGGCTTCCACGGGGGGCCACGGCTGGCTGCCCCACCGCCACCTGGGACAGGACATTCAGCCCCCTGTAGCCCTCGGGACGCTGCCTCCTTCGGGGAGGCCCTGTGGCCCCTGGACGTCCCACCCCCGCCTTCCATCAGAGCCCACCATGGCGGGGGACCTTGTCTCTGACCCTCGACCTCAGAGAGTTTGGTCCCCTGGCCAGTCCCGGGTCTGGAGGAAGCGGCCCCGGCATCACCCAGGGGCAGCTCGGGGGCACTGCCGAGTGTTGTTGGGGGCATCAGGACTTAATATCACAAACAGGGTCCACGACCGACTGGCACAAGATCACGACACCCTGCCTGCCCCCTGCCTGGCTGACGCCAGCCTGCATGTGGTCCCCACTGGGGGACACAGTTCTCGTCTCCAAGAACAGGTGTTGTCAAGTGTCACTGGCCATGAGGTTCCTGTCCCAGCCCCCTCTTCCCTGAATGGAGGGCGTGCCGGGGACAGGAGCTCTCCGTCGGCCTCCCTCTGTCCCCACAAGTGTAATGAGGCCCAGACGGGCAGGAAGTGCGGTGTGTGACAGCTCAGAAAATGGCTCTAATGAGAGGGGCTGCGGGACAAAGGTGGCATTCAGCGCGTCCTGGGACAGCAGGTCCCTCCTGGCCCTTTGGCGGCAGGCGGTCCTGGATCCCCAGCTTTCTGAGGGCGCCCCCTCCACCCCGCAAGCCTGAGTTTAACGAGCGGTTCCCGTGTGCGGCCACCCCTGGACCCCGTCTTGGCCAGAGCCCCTGTTCCCGTGGGGCTGCCAGAGCCCCAACCTGGCTTTACCCACGGGGCTTCCTGTCTGACAGCAGTTCTTCCTCTTCGTCTGGTCTTCCTTGTAAACTGGCAAAATCTCACCAGTGGTGGGTTTCTGCGGGTTTGGCAGCTGTGGCCCCATTTGAAACAGTTTAAATGAGCAAAGAGCAAAAGAGGGTAAAATTGCAATCAGTGTACAAATAAAATACACTTTCCAGTTTAGTACATGAGTAAACCAGAGTGTGCATGATAAAACTTGAGGTTCAGAAACTAGCAAAGCTATTTTGGAATTACACAGGGTGTCCCGAAACACCGAAGGCATCTCTGCTTCTCCCTAACGTTCATAACACTTCCCATGACATTTAACGGTTTCTGGCGTCTTGAGACTTGAATTGCTAACAGTTCTCGTGGGCGAGTGAGTCCTGTCTGGGCCGGGGTCGGGGGCTGTATTTCTGAGCGGTTTCCTGGGAGCAGCGGGGCCCCCGTCCAGGGATCTGGGGGCAGCTTCCGCCCCGACAGGCTCTGAGGGCGTCGTCTGGAGCAGGGAGGAAGGGATGGGGCTGGAAGAGCCCTACGCTGCCTGAGGGGCAGGTGGCCGTGTCTGGAGGTGAGGACCTGGCAGAGGTGACAGGGCACCGTGGGAGAAGGGTGTGCTCCTTTTCAGATTGTAAATAGTGCTGCTCGATGTAGAAAATACGGGAAATCCACGAAAATCTCAACAAGAGAAGTAACGAGTGCACTCAGCAGCCTTTTTTTATCTTTATGTTATTTTGGTCTGCTGCTTCTCCCATGGTAAGCCCACAGCATGTACTTATGATGTTGTAAACACATCCCCACTTTATTTAAAACCCTGTCTAGGAGTCGGGGTCCCTCCTAGGTTGGTGCACCTGCAGGGGCTGGGGTGGGGCTGAGCGTCCCCTGAGGGGACCCCGGCAGAGGGGTAGACGGGAAAACAGCTGTTTCTCTGAACCCGCTCGACACGGGCCCACAGGTGGGGCTCCTCCAGCGTCCTCCAGGCTCCAAGAAGCTCATATGGAATCTGGGGTCCCTGCTGCCCCGACACCCTGAAGGTTGTGGGACCTGAAAAGCAGGCTCCACCCACCTCTCATTTATCAGCTGCCTCGGATGTCAGGGGTCAGAGGTCCTCAGGGTCTCACTGGACCCAATCCTTGTTCCTGGACATCTGGGTGCTCCGTGTTTTCTGGAGCTGGGAGGAAGGAGGAAGGGACAGGAAGGAAGGGCCCTGGTGGGGTGGGATGGGGTGGGGGCCAGGGCCGGCTCACCAGGCCCCCGTTGGGGTCTTGGCCCCAGGCCTGCCCTGGAATGGGCGTCCCGCACTTCCATGTTATTCTGAGACACATAAGGACTCCGTCGGTTTTCCCTGAAGAACTTACGTCCGGAGGAAGGCAGACACCGGGCCCCCTCCCCCGCCAGACAGTGCCCGCAGCACCGGTTCACACGGCCGCCGGCAGGGGGCGCAGCGCCGAGAAGCAGAAAGCCTCCCTTTGTTAATCACGCTCCGTCAAACTTCGTGCTGGCCTGGAAAGTAGGCCGCGGCCGGGCCAGCGGGGGCAGGGGTGGGGGGAACCTGGACCCTCATCGGGCCCGCGTGGAGCCACCGCTGGGAGAGGCCGGCTGCCCGGCTGGACGCGGTTTCTCTTCTGACTCACATAAGTATTTATAGCAGAAGAGAGATGCTCCGAGGCCAAGCTCCTGAGACGGGAGTCGGGGGAGATTAAATCTCCGCACAGGCCTCAGCCCGTCTGACCCTCGGCTGCCCGGCGTCTGGCGGCCACCGATGAAGGGCAACTACTACGGTCTCCTGCCGCCCGTTCCGGACGCGGCACATTTGCCCATCGCGGTTGCAAGAAGGTGCCAACCCCAAAGGGAGCAGATCCGTGCCCAGACGCCGGCAGCCTGGACACGGTGGAGACACCAGGGAGGCCGCATGTCTGCATCAGCGCTCCCCCCGCAGAGCCCCCGGGGCGGGAGCTGCAGCCCCACTTGTGCCGGTCACCTTGTGTCCAGTGGGCCCGGGGGACTCGGTGACAGAGGCTGCATCTGTGCTGGGGAGGGCGGGCCTGGGCACCCCTGGGAAGGACTCTTCTGGGCTTGGGCCCTAAACGTGCAGGGTTATTGCAAATAAAACAGCCAGAGGAGGGAATGGCTGGTGTCCCCAGGGGTCAGGCACAGGTGTGGCACGAGTGCCAGGTGTCACCCAGACTGTCGGGGCAGCGAGGTCCCAGCTTCTCCCCCACCCCTGGGCTCTGGCCAGTTGCACACAAGGAGCAAAGAGACGGCAGACGAGAGGAAGGCCCAGGACTGCCCGGCCTCGTAGCACAGGGCAGTGGGGGTGAGAGCAGGAAGGGTGTCCTGTCCCAGAGGCCTTGGCTCTGCGTCCCCTCCACGGCGCCCCCTCCAGAGAGGCCAGGACCCACCCGCCTATGTCCTGCCACCGAGAAGGGGCTTCCGGAGAGGCACTGAACCCCCCAGCTGCTGGTCGTCACCCCGTTAAGCCCGGGGTCAGCCAGGCACCTGCCTCCGGTCAGGACGGCCCTGAGTCCCCCTCCTCGCCCACTCCTCCAAGGCCAGCTCGCACCCTCATCCTTCCCTCCCAAGCGGGCTCCGGCATGGCCTCTCTGGGAGGGGGCGGTGCTGTGGTGACAGATGATGCCTGAGATCCCGCCCACATGCCTGTCTCATGTCTCTGAACCCCCCTCTGGAAGTCCCCGGGAGAAATGAAAAACCCTAAAGTCTGAAAGAAAGGGTTAAAGTGCCCTGTTCTTGGGGAATTTGCATCCAGGCTCAGAGAGCTGGGTCCTGTCTCGGGACAGCGGCTTGGCACGGTTGGGGTCAGCTGTTAGTGAGGCCAGGAGACGACCCTAGACTCACACAGGCCACCCCGCGGTCGTTGGGTGGGAACGTGTCCGCAGAAGCCTGAGCTCGGGGCGCAGGGACCCCTGCAGAGGCCCCAGGGGTCTGAGAGGAGGAAGAGTGGACATCACCTCAGGCCTGGCCTCACCAGCACCCCGCCAGCCTGCCCTCCTCCCTGTCTAGGTCCGGGGCCCACAGAAGTGGCCGCACCCACCAAGAGGCTGGCGATGGCTCCGGCCCCCCGGCCTTACCTGGGGGAGACCCCCCACTGCCCGTCCCCTCGTGGGGGGCCTCCCACCTCCTGGTGGCGGCCCCAGGTCTGGCCTGCTCGTGACACTTTCCTTCACCCACAGGGTCCCCGTGCCCACCCCTCTTTGTGCCTTGGGGGCTCCCAGTGCCCCTGAGTGTGCCTGGCCTGCAGTCCCGGGGGTGGCCTGGCTGCAGGCCCTCGGTCCCTGCCCGGGGCCAACGGTCCCCCTCCAGGGCTGACTCACTCTGGCCCGTGGACCCTGCATCCTGGCGGTGCCCCCTCCTCCCACATGCATTTCAGGGGAGCCCCCTCCGTGGAGCTGTCACCTGGGGCTGCTGCAAAGGGTCCTGACCTGTGGAGAAACGTTCTCGCAGTTTCACATGCACCCCTCCAAAGGTTAGAACAACTCATGATCACCCAAGTGAACTTTATACCTAAATGTCTATATGCACTGCTGAAACCACTGAAGTATTAGAAAACTAGGATAATGGTCTGAGGGTCGAGCAGCGGTGAGGAATTTTAGCACGACCCAAGGCCCAAACTGTAAGGCTAGTGGGACATTTTTGATTTTCTAAGAATTTGAAATTTCTCTAGAGCAAGATTTAATGAACACAGCTGTACTGTAATGTCAGGCCGGGGAGATGGGCTTTGCCCCCGTCCTACGAAGGATAATGTCAGGCTGGGGAGATGGGCTTCGCCCCAGTCCTACGAAGGAGCTGCTGGTGGGTTTGGGGAGGGCTCCTCTCCCGGGGCACCTCGCTCTGTCTGCTGGGGAGGGGTCTTCGCCAGCCCCCCGCTCCCATCTCCCACGAGAAGTTCATCTTGGGATTCATTCATGCTTGTCCTTCTCTCTCTCTCTCGTTTTTCAATAATCAGTTTTTCTGTTCTCACAAGCCCTTCCTATCTGAAGACGTGTCTCTCTCTGACTCAGAGGGAAGGTCTTTCTCTGTGTCTGTTTTTCCTCTCTGTCCCCTTTGCACACGTCGGGTGTGTGTCCCCGTCCTGGCTCTGTCTCTCAGCCGCTCTGGCCACATTCACCCCTACCTCTGTCTTTCCAGTCCTGGGAGGATTTCTGAACTTCCCTTCGAATTCCTGGGCTTGTTTCTCTGGGGGAGGGGGCGAGCTGCCCTTTGCTTTCAGAGTCAACAAGCCCACATTTCTCTCAAGACCCTGTCCTCTTCTCAGAGCGATTCCCGCTCATGGCCGTAGGCACCAGGTCCCTTTGAGATGAGTTGGGTGCACAGGTGGGCTTTCGGAGCTCAGCCCACCTGGGCCAAAGGATCGGGTCCTGCCCCCTCAGGCTCTTCCACAAGGGGGAGGGGTGGCGTAGCGTCCCCTTGCCCTCCTCCCTTTCTGGAGGGGCTGGCCCGGCTCGAGCGGAGTCCGTCCTGGCTCGGGAGTTGGGGGATCAGATCCTTCAGCCTGGTTGTCAGATGACCCTGCCACACGGGGGGACCCAGCTCCCCGTCAACCCAATCCCAGGGGCAGGGTGGGAGCTTCCCAGAAGATTCTGTGTCTGAAGGTGGTGGTCAGGGTCGACGCTGGCCCTTCTGTGGGGTGACTTCCCCCTGGGAACCCCTAACCAGACGGTGAACCTGGGGGCCTCCACTGAACCCCCCTGCATCCCCACGTGCGAGAACTATGGGGTGGTCACGCTCCCTCCATCACTCTGGGCTATGTGTATATTCTGGAAATGCCGAGTAATTTCTCCCATGGGCAGGCACTTCCTGCTCCCTCCAGGGACCCGGGTCCGTTCCTTCGGGTGGTTTCAATAAGAGCCGGTGTCGGGGTGGAGGCTATGCTCGCATCCCCGCCGTGAACTGGGAGCCCCGGCTATTTTCATGCTTCCGCCATGAGGTTGGCAGACGCCATCACCCCGTGTGTAGGGACATGTGTGTTCTAGGGCTCAGGGTGGCTGCCGAGGTCCCTGTGGACGAGGGGGGACTCGGGTCCAGACCAGGCTGGACCTGCGCCGCCTGAGGCCCGAGCCAGAGAGGGCTCTGCTTGCTGGCAGAAGCGCATGTGAAGGGGAGAGGCAGAGTTTACCAGGGCTCACCGGCGGCGGAGAGCCATTCCCGCATGCCTGTTTGGGAGTGCAGTGATTTATTTTCCTGTCTGAGCCTTGCTTTGCAGTGGGATTTGCAGCCACGAAAGTTCTTGGCCAGGACATTTGTGTCTTAGGAAATGTTGGGTTGCACTTTTATTTTTAGCTTCAGGAATGTGACACTTGATATTATTTGGGTTGTTTAAGATGGGCCAACTTTAAGATGAGAACTATGTCCCTTGACCCCACGCCAATCCTGGAACCTTCCCGTCTGAAAGAGAGGGTCTCAGTTCTACGCTGGAGAAAGCAAGCTGCCCTGTGCTCTGTTTCTGGGGAGGCTTCTGCCCGAGTTCCCCCCATGTGCCCCGAGTCTACACCACCAGCCAGGAGGAACTGGGCTCTGGCGGGTCAGAAAGCAAACTGGTCTCCAGGCTGGTGTGGGAGCTGGGTTCTCAGACCACAGGACGATGGGCTGCAGACCCAGGAAGCTGTCTTTCCCTTGAGCCGGCTGAGCACGCAGCCCGCGAACTCCGGGCAACCCTTGAGTCTTCCCCGGGATGACCAGGTGTACAGAGCCCCTGAGGGCGGAATTATAGCCCTGGAGGGGGCCTTGGCCTCAGTACCTTCCATAGCGGTGCCGGGCGTCCCATCGTAATGAATGGCCCTTAAGCTGGGATCAGGGTGTTAGGGAGTCACGCCCAAACCCCTGCCCTCAGCTGCCCACACACCTCCGTCCAAGCGGCCCAGGTGGTCTCCATTCACCCCAGCCTCGAGGTCTGCACTTCAGCCTTTGCCCTTCGGAGCAGAGCCTGCGGGGGAGACACGGGCCTGGATGTGAAGACCTTGGTCTGAGTCTTGGTTCTGCACCAATGACTGTCCTGAGTGAGCGACGCACAGGCCCGGTGCCCAGCGCCGCTGAGGCGGGAATAGCCCCGCGAGGATGAGATGGTGGAAATGCTCTGCCCCCACGACCCACATCGCCCCTCACGCCTGCCTGGACAGCTGGACACGACCAGGCCTGCATGCACATACTCTTGTCTCCCAGACAAAAAGGCGGTTGGAGGCGGCCGGCCTTCTTCCTCAGGCCGGGCTCAGCGCCTCTTCGGGGTTGGGAGGGGGACGGTTCTCCGCGAAGTTGGAGCCTGTGCATCTCCTTCACATCCTGAATCGAGTCCCCGAGTCGCTGAGCATTTTTCTCCAAAACAGCTTCATTCTTTCCATTTTGCAGGGGTTTTTTTAATGGGAAGCAAAGGCTTTTCCAATATTAAGTGGAGCGTGTGTCACGCGGGGCCCACAGAGAACAGCTGACCCGGCCCAGCCCCTGGAGCGCAGCACGACCACCGCCCGCCTGGCCTGCAGAGGCAACGGCCTCGCTGTGACTCCAGCTTCTTGTTCAGGGACCACCATCCCTGCCAGGATGTCACTCACTCGTCCCCGAGTGCCCACGCCTGGCACAGTCTCCTAAGTGCTGATAACATCAGGTATGCGACGAGCTAAGGACCCTGAGGGCTCTGTGGGGCAGGACGCAACCGCGTGGGCTCTGAACACACTGAGGAGGGTCCTCAGAGTCTCTGGATTCCTTGGCTGACTGCTGTGGAGGCGGGAGCAGCGGGGCCCGATGCCTCGGGACGGGACGGTTTTGAGGGCCTCAGACGTGATTCTCCTCCCTGGCAGAATGTGGTCGAGCCGGCGCTGGTTGGGGGGTGTGTGTGTGTGTGTCCGTCTGTCCCTCGGCTCCGGGGTCAGCAGCCCATCTCAGTCTCATGGTGCTTCAAAAGCCAGCTGGGGCTTTTGGGGGTGAGACCAGGTTTGGGTTTGGGAGGTTCCCCCCTCTTCTTCCTACTTCCCTGAGTTTCCCACATTTTCCACAACATTTTCATAATTTGGAAAGCTAATTTTTAAATGTCTGCAGTAATTTTGAAAACAGCATTTCTATGTATCCTCGTTTCCAGCCTTGCTCCTGAAGGCTCTACGATGCCCCCCCCCCTTCGCTCCCAGGACCGCTGGGGGACGTGCTCGGTCTGAGCAGCGGGCCACCCGCCTGTCGGGGGATGAACGTCCCACTATGGCCGCGTGCCCCTCTTCACGTCTACCCGAGACCTTCCCCTGCTCTCTTCCAGGCTCATCCTGTGCATTTTCTGTCCCAAATCTGAAACGGCCATTTCTCCAAGAAGTCCCGGCTTCTCAGAGTGAGAAATGGTCTTTAGAAACCACAGTTCGGTGCTAGGTGTGCTCATTGCTGGTACAGCGCCATTGTTTCCAAGCTTTTCCAGTGGACAGATTTAGGAAATATACATATTTTTAAGAGGAGAAAAAGCAGGAGCTCTGACTACTGTTTATTCAGATTTATTACTAACGAGCTTTTACTTTGCTCCATTGACTACACGGGGATCTCTGAGAATCTCTCTTGTCTTAACATAAAAATTTTGGTTGTTGCCAGCAGTAACTTAATTCCTCATTTATTCACTCCTACAGTCTATCTAAATAGTTTCAAAATAACAGCACTGATAATACTAACCTTATGAGTACCAGATGCACATTAAAGCTTCTGTGTGATTCTCTGAGTTCTTAGAATATGTCCCACTGGGAATGCACAGTCAAAATGCTGTATTTTAAAATCTCTTGAAATAATATATTTTGAAGTCATTTACTAACCACAAATTTGTTTCTAGTTTTAAAATATTTTTTAGGGATTGATTTTCTTTAGAAAGTTGTAAAAGACAATCATATGGTCCCCCAGTCAAAACTCTATGACCAAGCACATTCTAGAAGCTTCACTTTCATCCCTCCCCCTCCTCACCCACCAGGCAAACGTTTACCTGATGGCTTTTGGTTTACCTTCCATTGTTTCTTTTTGAAGATGTAAGTAGAAAAAACTTTCAGAATTGCCCTTTTCTTACACCAAAGGTAGCTGTCCTCTTCTTCCACATAAAAACCCATCCTGGGGACTCTTCCAACTAGGCACTGAGAGGTCCTATCCTCATTTCCAACAGTTTCTGGGGTCTCTCCTGCTGTCCCCTGCGAGTGCAGAGCTGCCGCCCTTTGGGTCTGCCCCACAGCTGCCCAGACCCTGTGAACAGCGACTTTCCTTCCCTCCCAGCGCTTGGGGCTCTAACGTCTGCAGGCTCAACTTCATGCAACCTCTGAAATTTATCCCAATTTTAAAGTGTTTGAGCTACACTCCAAGCCCACCAGGAATCCTCCGTCCTCAGCAGGGAGGCCCAGGCTGTGGCTGCTCTGGGCCCAAGGCCCCTGCATTATTTGGGAAGGTGGCCTTCAGCTGACTGCCCAGTCCAGACACATGTGTGAGCCAGGGTCTCCCTGTGGAGAACAGAATTTGGGACACAAGTGTGCAGCCCTGTCTGATCAACTTGGACCGGAAGCAGCTGCTGGAGCTGCAGAAGGCAAAGCGGGTGCCAACCCTGGCTCAGAAGGGACCCAGAGGGCCACTGGGGCTGGCCTTGGCGACTGGACAGAGCACCCAAGAGGTATCTCTGAGCCAGGCCTGGGTGGGCCCGTGACCTCGACTGGGGTACCATGGAGGCTGGATCTCCTCCCAGCCACTGGGTCTGCTGGGTGTGTCCACACCAGGCAACTCAGGAGATTCTTTAATAACTTGTGACCTGATTCCTGGGGGATGAAGAGCATTCCCATCCCTTTGTCCCTTCACTCACCTGTTGGTGACCCCTGGGCCTCTCTCCCTCTAACACCGTCTATAAAATGTGAGCTTCTGCGTTTTCTCCGCCAGCACTCCTTGTGGTCCAGCCCAGCAGACCCTGCTTCTCAGGCTGCACCCTTCATTGCATTTGGGCCATTTGATGACTGTCTGTAGAAGTTCAGCTGGGCGGGGTGAAGATCTAGGTGCCGGGGATACATCAGGGAAACCATGGGGCCCACATTCAGGGACAGGGGACAACATAGCCAATTGTGTACATGAAGCAGGCTGGCCGAGGATGGAGCCAGGAGAGACGTGAGGGGCTGTGGCCCGGGCGGAGCCCCGAGGGAGGTGAGTAGGTGTGCCTGGCCAGGAGAGCACCACAGGGCTGGCCCGGGGGACAGAGGGGACAGCGGTCCAACAGCTGCAGGGGGTGGGCCGAGGGGAATGCATGGGGCCCCGTGTCTCCTGCTGTGAGGAGCACAGGCTCCGGGAGAGGCAGGGGGGCATCACAGGGGTCCAGGTGGGAGACGACCCCACCCAGGTGGCCGTGGAGCAGGTGGTGAGACAGACGTGGGTCCTGGAGGTGCTTTGAAGGTAGAAGTGGGAAGGTTTGCAGAGATTAGATGCAGTGTGAGGGGAAGAGGGGGCCGAGAAGGACCCCAAGGATTTGGGCCTGAGTTACAGGAAGGGTGGAGCGGCCCAGAGCTGAGCCAGGAACACGGGGGAGAAATGACTCAGGGAGGAGACATGGACTGATCAGGGAGCTCAGCTTCTCTAACAACTGCCCCGACGACAGCCCCCGGGCCTTCTCCTCCGTGAGGTGTCATCTTTTTGTGTCCCCAGCACCCAGCACAGAGAAGGGCACATGAGGGGCCTCAGTACATTGTCTTTGGAACTGAATTTTTAAGAATCAACCTATTATAGCCCCTTGAGGTTTACAGGATAAACTGACACCCAGAGCTGGGCACGGAGAGTGCTTGAGGCTACTTACCGCAGAGTCAGGGTTAAAACAAGCTCTTTCTTGTCAGCTGTTCCAAATTGCCCCTCAGGCACCGCAGTTGGGAATGGGGCCCAGGTTCTCATAGATACTTAATGTTTCAGAGCTGGAAGAACCTTTGGAAACCATAGTTACTATTGGAAAGGGTCCATAGTGACACCACACCCATAGCAAGAACAGGATTCTTTGAAGAAAACAAAAAAAGAAAAAACTGGAGAATAAGCCAGAGTTCTTAGAATTTGAAATGTGATTTTCAAAATAAAAATTCAGTGGAGGGCTGGAAGAGAAAGAGGAAGAATGAAAATTTAGAAAATTTTCTAAAATGTAGAGAAATGTAGACAAAGATGTGGATGAGTTCAGGACAAATTAAGTATGGAGGTTTAATCTGGGTGCTCCTAGAACCACCTGTTAGGATTTCCAGAATGAGAAAGCAGAAAACTGTGAGAGGAAATACTAAAAGAATTAATAGAAGAAAAGTTCCCAGAGTTGAAGAAAGTCAATCAGACTTAAAGGCCACAGTGTCTTGAACAGGAGGAAGGACAGAACATCGGCCCCTGATGTACCTGCTGAGATTTGGGAATGTTGACGCAGAGAGAAGGTTCTAAGAGCTCAGCAAGAGGAAGATGGAGCTCCTTGCAAGGGAACAGAATCATGTGCGATCAGCGTTGCGGGTGTTAGATTTCCCTGTAGGGCCTTGGGACTTCTGGTAAACGATGGTTTGGAACCTGGAATTCTATACCCAGCCAAACAGTCCATCAAGGCTGATGGAGAAGCAGAGCCACCTTGGGGCCTGCAAGAGCTCCAAACATGCGTTTCCCATCTGACCTGAAACGAGGCTTGGAAGGAAGAGGAAGACATGCGACTGAGGGAAAGTGCTCCCCGGCTTCCCCCCACCCAAGAACACAGAGAGAGTGTCTGACAACTGGCCCAGGTCCAGATGGCACCGTCCTAGTCAGGCAGGGTCAGAGCCCCTTGGAGTGAGGTCTCCAACGCAGGTGGAGTCCTTTCAGCCACAGAATCATTAAGGAGCAGATGAGCTGGAGTGAAGACACATATTTCCATCATCAAGAAGAAGGAAGGCAATTGGAAACTCCCAGATAAACACAATGTGCGCGAGAGAACGGACGTCTGGCTGTGCCGGAAGCCGACGGGGCAGGGGCGAGGGCAGCAGAGGACGTGTGGGGGGGAGGGCTCCCACCTGTCGCATCGCCCTGGTGGCACCGCTCGTCCACGGGACCCCGTCCCTTCTCTGCAGACCCAACCATGGCACGAAGGGAGCGTGCTGCTCCTGGCCACAGCTGGCAGGAAGCACGGAGCAAGGCGTCTCTCTGACGCGGGAAACAGGACGCCAGAAACCCACTTGCAGAAGACAGATGCTTTAACTGAAGAAAAAATAAAATTAAAATTAAAGAGAAACTTGGAATGGACATTTGGCCTGATGGTACTTTATTTCATTATTAAGTTGTCAATCCCTTTTCTATGCTGATGAGCAAAGCTGGAGGTTAAGTATCACTTTTGGTCCAGGGAGGTGGTCGGGCTGGGTGAGGCTCTAAACAGGGTGTGAAATAAATGTGACGCATGCTCTGCTCTCATTCCCTGGGGTCAGCGTCAGACCCCACCCCAGCCCACGCTCCGCTGCAGAGGCCTCCGTGTGTGTGGGAGACTCTGGGGCCGCAGGGTCACACACAGAGCCACTCAGGGGGAAAGATAAGAAGGGACCATTTGCACCTCCTTCCGCCCGCCCTCCCTCCTGGCCTTGATGCTACGCTTGCTATCAAGCACCAGCACGTTTGTGGCCCAGGACGGGGCTGCTTCGTGTCTCCTCGGTGCCGCAGATGTTTGCACCAAGCTTAGAGCACTGAGGGTGCTGCTGGCAGTGCCCAAACCTGAAATGCAAAGCAGAGGTTTGTGCTCCTTGACATAAAAGGGGGTGTACGCAGTGTAAACCTTGAAAATGTAAAAGCAGTGCTGTAGCTGATGGAGAGGGGAGGGAGAGAGGAGAAGAGGGGGGAGGGGGAGAGGAGGGGGGAGGGGGGAGAGGAGGGGGGAGGGGGAAGGGGAAGGGAAGAGGGAGAGAAGAGAGGTGGGGGGAGAGAAGAGAGGTGGGGGGAGAGGAGGAGGGGAGGGGGAAGGGGAAGGGGAAGGGAGAGAAAAAGGGAGGGAGGAGGGGGAGAGAGGAGGGGGAGGGAAGAGGGAGAGACAGGGAGAGGGAGACAAGAGAGGTGGGGGAGAGGGGGAGGGGGAGGAGGGGGAGGGGGAGGAGGAAGGCAGTGCAGTGTGCCGAGGAGCCGAGAGGATGCCCATAGGTGGCCCAGATCTCGAGACCCAGGTCCCACAGGGCTGGTAAAGCCAGCATGTCCCTTTTCCTAGAAATCACCCAAAAGCAACAAAGAGGAGAAATAGATGTGCAAACTCCATTTTCTGGAAACCGAGGAACAGGGGATTGCCCAGACCTTCCAACAGGTGAAGTGAGGGCTCCCGGAGCCCTGTGATGAGCAGGACGGAGAGAAAACTGAGGAGCTGGAGGGGACAGAGGGGGCCTCACAGCACGTCTGGAGGCTGAGGCATCAGGCGGGAAGGGGAAGGCGGCTGGAAAGAGGACCCGTGTGCAGGAGACGGGCTGCACCGAGCAAGGTAGGGATGAGGAAAGAAGCTGCATTCCCGCAGCATTGGGAGAAACCAGCGTGCAGGAGAAGCCAGGACACTTTCTAAAAAGAAGAGTATTTAAGACAAGTTATAGGGACTTCCCTGGACGCCCAGTGGTTAGGACTTGGCACTTTCACTGTGGGGGTTCAATCCCTGGTTAGGGAACTAGGATCCCTCATGCTGTGTGGTGCGGCCAAAAAACAAACAAACAGACACAAGTTATAAAGCCTCAGTGTGTATGGTAGCGCCAGTGGGTGTAACTGAATAGAAGAAGTAGACCCCCATGCACACGGGGGTGTGGTCTGCACCGAGACCGAAACTCACATCCTCGGGGAAATTAGTAGGTTGGTGGGGACACCTGGTAGCTACCTAGAGAAAAAGTTAGTTGCATTTATACATTACCCAGTGCAGCAGGATAAATTCCAATTGGCTCAAATATTTAATAGTTAAAAAATAAAATCTTAAAAGTGTTTTTTTTTTAAATGGGAGAATTCTTTAAAAATTCAGAAGGGAAAAGGCTTTTTAAACTGTGACACGAAAATCAGAAACTATGAACAGCTGATAAATTTGTCTATAAAAAAATAAAACAATTTCTGCACATCCTAAGCTGTTGTAACCAAAGTCAAAAGACACAGTGGGTTGTGCACCTCATCTCATCCCACAGACAAAGAGCTCTAATATATAAAGAGCTCCTAGGAATCAAGAAGAAAAAGACTAACAATACAAAAAGTGAGAAAGAAAACGTCAGAGAATTGGCCCACATAAAGAGAAAGCAAGTGTTCTAAACCCATGAGAAAAGTGCCCTTAGCCCTACCTGGGGCCCCGTTTGACCGACTGGACTGGCCAGGGACCCAGTTTGCTGGCGCTGTGCCGTGGCCTTGACAGGGGGCCTGTCACACGAGCATCGTTCTGCACACAGACCCGTGGACCTCACGTGTCCACGCCTAGGAGTTTTCTTGCAGATGCACTGCATGTGCATGCACCATCGCTCAGACCCAAAGAAACCACCCTCCGCCCTCCGGCTGGGGCCTGCCCTGCGTGGTTCACATAGCGGATGGTGCACAGACACGGAGCCGGGGGACACTCCTTCTGTCCAAGGGGGTCGCCCAGATGTCCCGGTTCCTGGTTCAGGCAGAGCACGGGCAAGGCCGTGGGCAGAGGGACCAGGGTGTGATGCCCCTGATCCTGACATTGCCGGCTGGACGTGGGCTGGGGGCGGGGAGGGGACACCCATGCTCCTATATTTTGAACCCTGTACATGTATTATCTATACTAAAGTGGAATTACTGTTATTTTTTTTAAAGAACCCAGAGTGTAAAGCTCTTTTTTCGGGTTAGGTGCCCACCCCCCGAGGAAGGGAGCAGAGCCAGCCATGTGCGTCCCCCTGGGAAGGGCAGCCGGGGACGCAGGATGAGGCAGGGGATGGCTTTCCCGTTTGTGTGCTTTGATTTCATGGTTTGAGTATTTACGATTACTTTTATCATTTGTTTTAAAGTGCCATTTTGGCTCTTATGTTTGTGATTTCAAAAAGTAAATGGGGAGAACTAAATGAAGTGGAAATCAAGTTTCATCAGAAAACAGAGGTTTAGGACCAGTATTTGAGATACACTGTTGGTTAATAGGAGAACCGGGGGCCCACGGCCTTCACCAGGGGGTGCCCAGAGGGGACAAGTGACCCAGGGGCCCTGCAGGTGGTGGGGAGGCTGGCCCAAGAAGCTCCCTTTTATCTGATTTACATGATGGGGTTAGACTTTATTTGGGAAAAAGTTTCTGCCACTAAATGTAACAAGGGTGAAAAACCACCATGTGCAAGGCCCACATACAGGTGCTCAGGTCGGCTGACGAACTTGGCACAAGTGGCCAGTGGTGGAGTCTGGAGAGTTCCTTGATTTCTATTTTTATGGCGAAGGCACTGAGAGTGGGAGCTGGGCTTCATGCTCTGCGCCCAGCACAAAAGTCTCTCTATTTATGGATGTGAAAGTGGTGATTAAGGTGGAAATCAGCCTTCACCACAGTGGCTGTTAGTTTAAGGCTCTACAAATGTTTATTTTCAGCCTGAAATTTTCTGTCTAAATTCACAGTTTACAGTTTAACTGAATTATTTTCATTCATTTTTGAATTTACATACAGTGATTAATTCCTTCCTTGCCACTTTAAAAGCTTCTTCAAGGGTTTTGTTATGTCGCCCACAGATAAATCGAAAGCAGCGGAGACGTTAAGAGTTGAAATGTTTCCTTTGTCTGCCCTCTGAGAGTAACCCCTGGTCCCTGGGTGATTCTGGGAAGAAAAAGAAAAACTAACAAAATTAAGTAAGTGAAAAATCACTTGGCCATTGCTTCGGAACCTCACCAATGTTTAGAGCCGTTTGTGCCCAGAGGTTCTGGGGTAGCTGCTTGGTCTCTCTCCTTCTGGGTGGCCCCCCCACCCGTTTGGACGGGTCTCCTGGGGTGATGGGGGGATGAGCCAGGAGCTCCACCCTCACACCCTTCTCTTGCCTTTCTCCCCAAATCCACTTCAGGAGAGAGAAATGAGGAGAATTCAGCCAGGCCCTGGGCCCTGCCAGGATTCTGGCCCCCCGTCCCAAGCAGCCCCCAGGGACTGTCTTGGGAACATCCTGTCACCTAGGGATGAGTGATGGCGAAGGCCCAGGAGGGCTGGGGGGTTACTCCTTTTGTTTATTGCCCCAGACCACTATGATATGAACAGAAATGCTTTCAAATCATAATAACACTGAATAAAAGTGAAAATGCCAACTCCATCTATTTTTAGGCATTAACACACAAAGTAGGTGTTTATTATTGACTCTATTTCCTTTTAAAAACAAATCATTTTTTTTAACTCTCAACACTTCAGAATATTAAACATATGCTAACTACGTAAAATAATGATAATCATAAAATTTGACCATACATTTGTTTAGCACTGTATATAAAAACATTATGTATATTATACAATTTTGGTGGTTCTACAAAATACCTGTGACATAGGCAAAGCAAGTAATAATGTTCCCACTTTCAAAAACCAGAAGAGAAAATGAGTGGTCAAGAAGGGGGATGACTTGTCCCGGATCCCAGAGTCAGCAGGTCACCTGTGGGAAAATACGAAGCTCAAAGCCATTGGGCTGTGCTGCCTTTGCAGCCGGTGTCCTGGGTCCTAGAGGCAGGGCAGTTCTGACGTCACCAAGTGAGAGAAGGGCCTTCCCACCGAGAGCAGGTTACACTTGGCCGTGCGTGGAGAAGCTCATGGGTGGGTCACAGGGGATTCCTAAGTCAGGGATGCGAAACTTTCCTTTCTTTTTTAATTAGCAAATATTAGAATCACATAAGTAAAAATATGGTTTAATTTAGTTGAATTGTTTTTCTTTTTATTCAATTTTTTACTTCAAAAAATTTCAAACTCACAGAAAAGTTGAAAAATAGTACATACAATGAACAACTGTATACTCTGCGCCTAGGTTCACCAATTTAAAACATTTTTGCATATTTTGCTTTCTCTTTCTCTCTCTACATACACACACATGCGTACACACACACACCTTTTTACTTTTTGGTAAACCGTTTCAAGGTAAGATGCAGACCTTGTGACACTCCCCTCCTAAGTGCTCCTTCTGAGAGCAAGGATTCCTGCAGAGTAGCCACTGCCCAGCACCCCCTCCAGATGCCCCCCTCCCACTCATACACAGCCCCACCCACATCTCCCCACCGGCCCCGCCAGCGCCCACCCCTGCTGTGCGTGCGTTGAGTTTAATGCACTGCGGGATGCGGGTTGGCTGGGACACCTCGTTCACAACCACAGGGCTGTGCTTTTCCTTCTTACCACCTCCTCCTCCAGGCTCCCCTCCTGCCAACCCCAGAAGCCCCATCTGAGCAATTTAACGGGTGGCCCGAGGGCGGGTAAGGTGCCTCGGTACCATCTGGCCCTAAACCGTTAGCGGCTCGTGGCCTTTCACATTTCACCACTCTGTGAGCAGCCGGGAGGCCCTTTGTTGGTGTGACCGCGCAGCTGTGTAACGCGTGTGAAGCTGGCGTAGCAGTTAATGTAAGATCGCCTATTTAAATGCTCCTCTCCCGGTTTAGATGTCAGGGACCCCGCCTTGCAACCCAAAGCCGGGTCCGAAATCCTTCTCTGCATCCCCAGACACAAAGTAAGGCTGTGGTCATCTGAAGGAGGCACCATCTCTTTGGCTTAGAGAGGAGGTGAGACTCAGCAGAGGACAGAGGAGAGACAGTGGGGCGCTGCCGTGGTGGGGCGCTGCCGCGGGCCCAGAATGTGAGCGACAGAGCCATGGCTCTGGGGTAAGCACGGCCACGCTGCAAGGGAAGACAGTCGACTTTGGACTCTTTTCTCTTTTTTTAGTGAATTTAACGCTCAGCCAAAGGAAAGTGGGAAATAACATGACTAACTCCATGCAACCTACCAGAGACCACAAAGCCAGGTCACCACCAAATGCTCATTCCCCTCACAGCCACGGCCTCCCAGGGAAGGCCAAGCCCTGAGTGGATGTGACAGAGCCCGAGGGAAATTGCCCACGCCCGCACTACAGCTACAGGAAGGTCTTTCCTGTTGTTTGCAAGAAGATGATTTAGTTGCCAGTCTAAATATAAATCAGTGAACTGTTTTCAACATTAAAAATAAAATGTGCGCTGCTTGTTTTCATCTGAAGAAATTTTAATGTGGACTTATAAAAATTTGATCAGGGAATATGATTCTTCTCAGGGATTTCAGGATATGTCTGATTATTCCCCTGCTGTTTTTGCCTTAATATATTTTTAAAAATTAATTAATTAATTTTATTTTTGGCTGTGTTGGGTCTTTGTTGCTGCGCGCGGGCTTTCTCTAGCTGCAGCGAGCGGGGGTTACTCTTCGTTGCGGTGCACGGGCTTCTCATTGCAGTGGCTTCTCTTGTTGCAGAGCACAGGCTCTAGGAGCATGGGCTTCAGTAGTTGCAGCACGTGGGCTCAGTAGTTGTGGCGCATGGGCTTAGTTGCTCCGTGGCATGTGGGATCTTCCCAGACCAGGGATCGAACCCGTGTCCCCTGCATTGGCAGGAAGATTCTTAACCACTGTGTCACCAGGGAAGCCCCTTGCCTTAATATTTTAAAATATTTCCTCCTTGTGAACAGAAGAATGAGATATAACTTGTTCTGCTTCCAGTCATGGCCAGGTAGCTCCTAATCAGACTGTCCTTTCATAGATGACAACTATAAACTCTGAATGATACATGAAAGCAAGTCCATGAAGGTGCTAGGTAGTGATCCAAAGTGGGCTGGTTCAGTATTCTAAAATCAATTAATGTAATCTATCACACCAACAGGAAGAAAAATCACATGATCATGTCAATAGATGCGGAAAAAGTATTTGACAAAATCCAATATCTATTCATGATAAACACTCAGTAAACTCTCAGTAGAGGAGAACTTCCTCAACAGGATAAAGAACATCTACAAAAATCCTACAGCTAACATCATACTTCATGGTGGGAAACTTGAAGCTTTCCTACTAAGATCAGGTACAAGGCAAGGGTGGATGTCTCACCTCCTTTCAACATCAGACCAGAAGTCTCACCTAATGTGGTAAGATAAGAAAAGGAAATAAAAGGTATAGAGATTGGGAAAGAAGAAATAAAGCTATTACCAGATGACCTGAGTGTCTAGGTAGAAAATTAAAAAGAATTGACAAAAAAAGAACCCTGGAACTAATAAGTGATTATAGGAAGGTTGCAGCTTACAAGATTAACGTACAAATGTCAACTGTTTTCCTATATACCAGCAATGAACAAGTGAAGTGAAATTAAAAACACCCCCCAAAACAAAATATTTAGGTATAAATCTAACAAAATATATACAAAGATCTATATGAAGAAAACTACAAAGTTCTGATGAAAGAAATCAAAGAATTAAAGAAATGCCAATATAGTCCATGTTCATGGATAGGAAGATTCAATATTGTCAAGATATCAGTTCTTCCCAACTTGATCTATAGACTCAGTGCAATCCCAATAAAAATCCCAGCAAGTTATTTTGGCACTATCAATAAACTGGTTCTAAAGTTTACATAAGAGAGGAAAAAAGACCCAGAACAGCCAATACAATATTGAAGTAGAAGGACAAATTCAGAGGACTGACACTATCCAACTTCAAGACTTACTGTACTTCAAGACTTACTAAGCTACAGTGAAAGAATAGACAAATAGATCAATGGAACAGAATAGAGAGCCCAGAAGTAGACCCACATAAATACAGTCAACTCCCCTTTAATAAAGAAGCAAATGCAATGAAGTGGGGCAAAGATAGTCTTTTCAACAAATGGTGCTGGAACAAATGGATATCACACACAAAAAAAATGAATCTAGACACAGACCTTATACCCTTCACAAAAATTAACTTACAATGGAGGACAGACCCAAATATAAAATGCAAAACTATAAAACTCCTAGAAGATAACATAGGAGAAAACCTGGATGGCCTTGGGTTTGGCAATGACTTTTTAGATAAACACCAAAGACATATCCACAAAAGAAAGAATTGGTGGACTTCATTAAAATTAAAAATTTCTGCTCTGCAAAAGACACTGTCAAGAATAGAAAGACAACCCAAAGATTGGGAGAGAATATTTGCAAAACACATATCTGATAAAGGACTGTTATCCACAATATACAAAGAACCCTTAAAATTTAAAAATAAGAAAATGAACAACCTGATTTAAAAATAAGCCAAAGACCTTAACCGACACTTCACCATATAAGATATACAGATGGTAAATAAACATATTTAAAGATGTCCCACATCTTATGTCATCAGGGAAATGCAAATGAAAATAACAATGAAATATCACTACACACCTATCAGAATGGTCAAAATCCAGAACACTGGCAACACCAAATGCTGGTGAGGATGTGGATCAATAGGAACTCTCCTCACTGCTGATGGGAATGCAGAATGGTGCAGCCACTTTGGAAGACAGTTTGGTGGTTTCTTATAAAACGAAATATAGTCTTACCGTACAATCCAGCAATCATGCTCCTTGATATTTACACAAAGAAATTAACAACTTATGTCCATAAAAAACCTGCATGTGGATGTTTATAGCAGCTTTATTCTTAATTGCCCAAACTTGGAAGCAACCAAGATGTCCTTCAGTAAGTTAATGGATAAATAAACTGTGGTCCATCCAGACAATGGAATATTATTCAGCACTAAAAAGAAATGAGCTATCAAACCGTGAAAAGACACGAGGGAACCCTAACTGCGTATTACTAAGTAAAAGAAGCCAATCTGAGAAGGCTACATACTGTGTAATTCCAACCATATGACATCCTAGAAAGGATAAAACTATGAAGACAGTAAAAAGATCAGTGGTTGCCAGGGATTGAGATTGGGGAGGGATGTATAGGTGGAGCACAGAGTATTTTTTGGGCAGAGAAACTACGCTGTATGATATTGTAGTGGTGGCTACATGTCATTATTCATTTGTCAAAACCAATAGAATGTACAACACCAAGAGTGAACCCTAATGTAAACTGTGGACTTTGGGTGATAATGATGTGTCAATGCAGGGTCATCAATAATAACAAATGTACCATCTGGTGGGAGATATTGATGATGGTGGAGGCTGTGCATGTGCGGGGGCAGGGAGTATATGAACTATCTGTATTTTTCACTCAATTTTGCTATGAAACTAAAACTGCTCTAAAAATGTCTATTAAAATTTGTACAGCTAAGATTTGTGCATTTCAATGTACATAAACATACCTAAAAGGCTAAAATAGTAATAATAATTGAGTGAGGGTGAGACATAAGTGAAAGAATAGATCATCAGGAATGGGAGAAAGTTAATGAGTATTGCAGTGTCGGGTACACAGAAGTGTATTATATAATTCTGTGTAACATGTTTGAACTCTTCCATAACATAATGTATTCTTTAAAAAAGCAATTGAAGAGAAAATGCTCAATGTGAAGACAGTCAAAAGAGATTCAATGTGTGCACAATTGGAGCCCCGGAGGAGGAAAATTACACCAGTGGGACAGAACAAATGTTGAGGCATATAATTCAAGAATACTCTTCATAATAAAAGAAGACTTAAATTTATGGATTAAAGAAGTCACATTAGATCTCAAGAAAAATGAACACCCCACGGCATTGTCAATACTAAGATACCTGGGAATTTACTTAAAATAATTAAAAAACAAATCTTTGCTCAGCAGCCCAGTAAGAATATGAAGTTAGTTATAAGGAGAAAAAAAAAATCAGTCTGCCCTCAGACTTCTTCACAACAGTAACTGACACCAAATGATAACAGAGTGACACCCCTGAGATCCTCAGGGAAAGACAGTGTGAACGCAGTTTTATATCCAGCTAAATTGTCATAAGTGAAAGCCAACTAACCATTTTTCAGTGCAAAAGCTCAGGAGATGTTATTCCTACGAGCTAGAATGTAAACTGCAGCCAACTAAGATACGAACTTTAAAACATTACCAAATATGGCTAGGACAAGTTTGTAAGAATGTAAGGTCATAAATTTCTGACCACAGAGAAAGTGTAATGCTAACAATGGTGTGGAGTGAAAAGGAGCAAGGAACTGGGAAATAGGAAAAGTGTGCTGATTTCCTCATCTTTACAGCCAGGGGCTAAAAGACATTATTTACAATTGATAGAGCAAATGATAGAGGCGCAGGTGTGTTTAACAGCGAGTGGTAAGCACTAAGCAAGGCGATGGGTGACGGAGGGGCAGGACGAGCAAGGAACCGCTGTGTCACTCAGTGCTCTGCTCGCGGTGGCGCTTGGTACATATTGCTTAGAGATAGGAGAATACACTAGCAGCAAACGCAAAAGCTAATTACTTAAAATGTAAAAATAAAATTAATACCTCCAAAATTGTTCTCAAAATATTAGGTGTTTATTTTACCCAAAATGTGATGAGAGTAAGAAATATTGTCTGTGTGTGTCACCCCTTTCAGGCTGATCTTTTTTATTTTGTATCCAAACCCGATGGTGGTGAAGGCTGGGTAGCCAGAAGCAGTAGCAAAAAAGACACTTCCATTTTGTGATTATATAGTTTTACAATCAGAGGCGCTCGATAAAATAGGATTTCAGATTTGTTTTTATCTTTTCACTAAAGATTACATTTCTTAGGCCAACATGAGGTTGGATGGTTAACTTTCAAGGTTTTTCTGCAGAATACATTTCAACATCTAAAAATCCCTAAGACTGAAGAACTGGCTGTCTACTACACTAAAACCATGAGATGCCTTTCTCAAGCTGGTTGTGGACCCCAAGCATTCCACTGTGAAAAGAAAGCAAACCCTTAAAATAAGTTCCCATCACTAGATGATATATTCCTTTGGTAAGAAATAACTTGCAAGGAAAATTCCATATTTGATGGCTGCAGTTTTTTTATTTTGGGTTCTCCATATTAAAAGCATGTTGAGTGGAAATTGTCACCGATTAATAATAAGGTAATTATTATGCTTACAAACTAGATTTATCTTCTTCTGATCAGGCTTTCCCACCAAATGTCCTTCAAATTGAGAGCAACTTAGATAAGAGCGCTGGTTTCTCCTCCTTGCTTTGAAATTCTCTTCATTTCTCAATGTTGGCAACTATGAGACAGATGATCCGCCCACCTTGCCCCCGGGATGCAGCCTGTTGTCAGGAAATATCACGACCATCTGGGCAGGATTCGGACGCTCTCTGCAGAGAACGCCAGACATCGGCCCATCTGGTGAACATTTAGGCTCGCTGGTTGAGGTAACTTTCACATAGTTTTTGTACAAACTGAAAATGCAGTGTTCGATTACAAAAGAATTTAGAAAAATAAGTGTGATTAGAGCAAAGCTGTGCAGGGATCAAAATAATAATAATAATAATCATAATAATAATAATACCAGGAAAGCACATTGGAAGAAAAACAGGAAAACTTGTTTAAAAAAACTAAAAGTCGTTCAAAGAAATGCAATGTTAGCCACAGAAGTTCTTTTTACAAACCACATCTTCAATTCAACGTTTTTACGGTATTTACATTAATTTTGGTTGAAAAGAACCACATAGATAATACTTTCAGTAATTCTGAGTCTAAAATAATTATGTTTCTCTGTATGCTCATAAAATAACAAGACTACCTGTATTTGCTGATTTAAAGGAAAAAAAATAGTTCATAAGTGCCAAATGTGTGTCTAGAAATTCCCTTGTTTCTTGCTGTCAGTGGCAGAGTTAAAGTGACCCACTGCGTCTGTATGAATTTGTACCTGTGTCATTGTCAAATCCAAACTCGTCTTAATCATTTTTATTCTAGAAAGCACTGAAACCTCTCAAGTGTATAAATAGTCATCTGTCAACTACGCATGCAGGCGCCGCTTCACAGACCCAGCCGCCCTCCTCCTGGCCCACCGTCTGGGTACGCCACCCAGCCTCCTTGGGGCCGGTGGGCTCTGACTGAGTTCCAGCTGACAGCCGCGCAGCAGAGATGCAGCACTTGCAGAGGCCGCTCCCGCCCCTCTTCCCCGCAGCAGCCCGGTGGCCCTGGGGAGACAGACGAGCCTCTAGGAGCTGGTCCCTGAACGCCTGCGTGGAGGAGGGATCCTCTGCCCCTCTGCTCAGACATCCACCCCCCGCCCTGCCCGCCCCATCAGCTAGAGCCTCTTTCCACTGTTTACTCAGGCAGTAAATACACTTCTCTGTGTTTGTGACTTTGAACATTTTGGGGTCTGTTTCCGCGGTCAGCCTGCCCCAGTGCACCCAGCGAGCGGTTAGGTTTCCTCTCACACCTTCATCCTGAAATATCGCTCAGGATCCCTGTTTTCTGTTCACCTCCTGATGTTAGCTTCTGTTCCGTAACGGGAGCTGGGTTAGAAATGTTCTTCCCGGACACCGAGTTTTTGTTCCGAACACCCTGTCATTGTGGTGGTTTCCCGGCAGCGATGGATTACCTCTGCTTCGTGGAGGCTCTGTCACACTCGCCACGGTCCCTCTCCATCCTGGGATCTGGACGGTGGGTGTCTGCCAGAGCTCCCGCTCTGACCTGCTGTGGCCGCTCCAGAACATTCCGTCCCGGGGGTGTCTGAGCACACAGCAGGTGCTCAGACTCCAGTTGGACGTGCTCGGAGCGGAGCCTTTACTCAGCTGCAGGTCCTCCAGCCCAGGGAGCTTGCCGGCTCTGTCCCTCCAGGAGGCTCCACTCGGAGCAGGTGATGGGACAGCAGACTGCAGAGGCAGGCTGTCCAAACCATGCTTCCAGAGAACTGAGACCTAGCACGTGGAATACGGGAAACATTGCCGCTTTTGCTATACAAGCTCTACCTATTAATTGCATAAAAACATACAATTAATAAACAAAAAGTAGAAAAAGACACAGCTCCATCACACAGAAAAACGACTGACATTATCTGTATCTGCACGAACACACAAAACTATGCACACTGTCCTGTAGAAGTCTGGGGATGCCATATGTGGTCTATCCTATACAATTTTTCATGGAATAACTATATCACTAGCAGTTTTCAAGATCAATAATGTAGATCTACTGGGTCATTGTAATAGTGTTGAGAATGACATTGTTTTGAATAAATAAAATTTGTAGATTGATCCTTTATTGTTGAGCAGTTATTTGTTCTGATTTTAGCTATAATAAGAATGCTGTGAAAACACTGTTGGGCATATATTTGGGGGCACATCTCTCATTATATCCTCAGGATAAATTCTAAGAAGTCATACAGATTTTTTGGTGGATTTTATCAATGTATCCCACAGAAACAAGGGACAAAAGCTCCAATGTCCCCCACGTTCCCTCCACACCAGGAATGACATCCTTTTTGACGGCTGCTAATCTGCTCACTGAAACACGGGATATTGTTATTCTTCTAATTTACAGTTTTATCTATGGCGTTGAGCTATTTTCACATAATTGACCACTTGCTCTTCTTCTTGTTAATTGCCTGTTGCCTTATCATCTGTTTTTTCTTAGTTGGTCTTTTTAAAATTGATATATAGACGTCCTTTAAATAGCAAGACGTTAACCCTTTGTTTGCTCTACTTGCCGCAAATATTTCTCCCAGTTTGTCATATGCCTTTTACCTTTGTTTGGGTTGTTGTTTGTTTCAATCTGTCAGTTTTTCTTCCCACCCTGATTTATGCCTTTACCCTCAGTAGTTACCATAAGGGTGTAAGTTACTCTGTGTTTACGTCTGTGTTTGATTTTTACCTTCAGCTCTTTAAATCTTGGACACTTTTCTGGTTCACGGTGCAAGGTGAATTCCCTGCCCGTGGAATACATGAGGGATCCTCAGAAGCTGGTAGACTTCAGGGAGACCCCACCCCTCCTGCCCACAAGGCAGGCGTGCATGCTGGTGCCGTGGTGATGGGACCAGAGCCTGCTCGTGCCCCCCTGGGCTGCGTGACCCCAGGAGAGACCCTCCCTCTCGGTAGGTAAATCCACCCACCCGTAAGTGGAGATTGTATTAGAAATGCTGTTGTGGAGCTTAGCCTTAAGTTTATGTAGATATATAACTGTTTCATTACATACAATCTCAAATTAATTCCATTCCTCCAAAGGCGAGACCCTGGACCCCGGCTGTGGGTCGTTGAAGAGAGGATGTTTTACCCAGACACAGAGCAAAGTTATTAGCTATGAAAAATGCATCACACAGATTTATTTTCTCACATTCTTTGCAGTGTTGGACATCTTTCGCCTGACAGTGATGGCCTGTGACCAATTTGTGGCCATCTGTCACCCCCTGCACTACACAGTCATCATGAACCCCTGGTACTGTGGACCGCTGGTACTGATGTCCTGGATCATGAGTGTCCTGAATTCCTTGTTACAAAGCTTAACAACATGACGACTGTCCTTCTGCACAAACTTTGAAATCCCCCACTTTTTCTGTGAACTCAATCAGATGATCCAACTTGGCTGTTCTGACACCTTTCTTAATAACATAGTGATGTATTTTGCAGTCGTCCTGCTGGGTGGTGGCCCTTTTTTTTGGGTATTTTTTTGTTCATATTCCAAAATAATTTCCTCCATATGTGGAATTTCATCAGCTCAGGGGAAGTATAAAGCATTTTCCACCTGTGCAAAAAAAAACCAAAACAAAACAAAAGACAGGATGTTCTGAGCTGCAGGTGCCTGGGGACCCTGAGGACCTCATGGCAGGAAAACGATTGGCAAAGAAAGTGCCCCAGGGAGGGGAAGACTAGAAGGAAGATTGGAGCCCTCCAGAGACTGTCCATTAAACAGACAAACATCCTTCAGACGCCAACTTGGCTCCGCAGCCTGGATGGTAACAGACAAAAGCCTAGTAACCAAATGGGCGGGCGTCCAGGAACTTTAATGCAGCCGCAGCTCATCGACCGGGGTGGACGCGGGAGGTCCTAGGAGTTATTGGGTCGTAAGACTTTGCTCAGTTTATCATCTTAAGACGATGAGCTGACTCTCACTCGGAGCCGGCTGGAGCGAGTCCACGCACCGCCGGATGACGAATAGGCGAGTCCTTCCAAACCGCAGACCTGCTTCGGGCCGAGACAGAAGAAATGGCATGAGGTCCTGGGCAACTGTCGTGCTGTCTGCAGAAGGAGAACGGGAAACAATGGCCGGGCTGTGACCAGGATGGGAATAGCACTGCTGGGTGGCCGCCGCGAGGCCAGCATCTCCCAGCACAGCTTGCCCAGCTGGCCGCGCTCCTGTTCCTGGTCTGCCCGGCCTCGGCCAAGCTCTCCTCTCTTCACTTGCCTGCAGTGCCTCCCGGGGACCCACCTTGTTGGGGGTGATTAACCAACTAGAGGTTTGCTGTCTACACCTCTCCCTGGACTCCTGCAGGCGCACCTGTGTTGGTCAGGGCTCCTCAGGAACAACAGGCTGTGTATACAGAGAAAGAGGTATTACAAGGATTGGCCCACGTGACCGGGGAGGCTGACAAGTCCCAAGACCTGTGGGGTGAGTTGGCGGGCTGGGATTCAAGAGAGTGGATGCTTTAGTTCCCGTTAAGGGTGGAGAAGGGTCGATAACCTGTTTCAAAGGACGTCCAGCAGGAGAATTCTTTCTAACTTGGGGGAGGTCAGTCTGATGGGACGAGGCCCACCTACATCGAGGAGGACAATCTCAGTCCACATATTTAAATGTTAATCTCATCCAGAAACACCCAGAATAACGTTGGACCAAAGACCTGGGCACCCCATGACCCAGTCAAGTTGACACATAAAATTAACCATCACAGCACCCAACTGCCATCGAGACCTCTGCATCTAGATGCTAACAGGCACCTCCAAGCCAACAAGTCCAAGATGAGCGTCTGCCCCCCTCCCCAAGCCCACCGGAGGGAGCTGCTGTCCCACTGGCCCCTCACTCATGCGGGAGCCTGGGACCCACCCTCCATGCCTCCTTCTTGCTCGCCCAGCGTCCAAGCTGTCAACACATGCTGGTTCTATCCCCGAAACGCACCCAGAATCGGGCCTCTCCTTGGCGTCCCCCTGCCCCGCCCCCTCGCCTCGTGGCACAGATGGTGAGCCCTGCTAGAGCGCACTGCAGCTGCCCCCCCCCCGAGCCCCGCCTCCGAGGCCCCTGCACCCGATGGCCCCACGGGAAGTGGGCAGCAGGGGGATGCCCACTCCAGGCCTGGCCCACCCCTCCCCATCGGACAGTGGAGGCACCCAGGGGAGTCCTGGCCCTGCACACCCCAGCAGCCTGGGATCCCGAATGGCTGCGCGGAGCGCGCGCCGTCCCAGCCCGAGTGTGTCTACTGCAGCCGGGACTACCTGAGCAGGCAGGTCGTCAGTCGTCCCCACACCCCCCATCCCCCCACCCTCCGCATCAGTGTCACAGCCTGACCTTGACGCTGGCCTCCTCAGGTTCATGGGGATCACCTGCCTCAGGCCGGCCCCCCAGGCTCCCGGCCCCCGTTTGTGCCCGCAGGCTCCCTCCTGCCTTCTACTCTTGCTCAAATGCCACCTCCTCCCTGAAGCGTCCGGTCACACATTAAACCAGAAGCCCTCCCCCAGCTCCGTGCGTTGCTTCCCCACTTCAAACATCTGTGCAGCAACCTCACCAGAGACAGCCGGTGTGCGGGCTCCGTGTTTGTGTCTGTCTCTCCTTGAGGAAAGGACCGAACCTCCAGCCCCCCATCCCCCGCCACGAGCTCAGGAATGTATTACTGGGTGAGAAAGCAAGGTGAAGAGCTGTGTGTACAAACTGCTACTACTTTGCAAAGGACAAGGAAATCATTCCAAGTTGCCGTTTGCACACGCATTTGACTCTGGGAGGATAATAAAGTAACAGCAACGCAGGAGGGTCGGTGAGCGGGAGGAGGTGTGGGAGTGGGAGGGACACTTGTCACTTGATACTTTCCACGTTTGAACCACCAGCCTATTCAGAAAATCAAATTTATTTTTTAAATTAAAAATAGGATGAATCGACATTCCAAAGGTCTGGAGTAGACATTTCCTAGAAATGCCCCGGCACCCCCGATTCCCCGGGGAGTTTCAGCACAGCAAATCGTGACCAGGACCACCCTGGAGGCCCAAGGAGGTGCCAGGCAGGGAGCCGGGGGTGAGTGGGGCGGGGGAGGAACAGCTCCTGGGCAGGATGGTGATGCGGGGGCCTGGTGGTTTGGGAGGGCAGAGGGGAGGGTCTTCCTGGCCTGGGGGGAAGCTGTTAGCAAGAAGCCATCGAAACCAAAAGCCATCAGAGGGACTTCCCTGGCGGTCCAGTGGTTAAGACTTCGCCTTCCAATGAAGGGGGTGTGGGTTCGATCCCTGGTCGGGGAGCTAAGATCCCACATGCCTTGGGGACAAAAAAATCAAAGCATAAAACAGAAGCAATATTGTAACAAATTCAATAAAGACTTTAAAAATGGTCTACATGAAAAAAAAAAAATATTTAAAAAAAAACAACAAAAGCCATCAGAGCGTGAAATCTTCAGAATCTTCAGAGCACGGAGCCTCCACTGGCACAGAGTCCAAAAGGCAGGGAGTGGGGCCAGGCCGGGCTCACGTGGTCCAGGAGAGGTTGGGCTCCGTGTGGAGCATGCCAGGCCAGGCCTCCCCTGCTTTAGGTCAGAGAAGGACATCCCAGCAGGATCCACGTGGACACAGAGGGAGCCAAGGACACCCACAGACTCAGCTCTTGCAAACTCCTGGGTTTGAGGAGATCTCTCCATAATAAAGAATGGGGAGATAACGACAATTCAAACAAGGGAATTCACTTCCAGCCATGATGGAGGAATAGGGACCAAATTTGCCCTCTTGCTTGGAACAACTGAACAACCCAGGAGAGACAAAATACATGAAACAATGATTCTCAAGGTTGGGGTCAGACAAGGGTCAGACAAGGAAGGACAGCCATCCCCGAGAAACCGGAGACCCTGCGATGCCCCGGACTGCGGTGGGGGGAGGGGAGAGGCCCAAGGACAGGTTGACCTGAGCCGTCTCTGCAAACCGTTGTGACCAAAACATACGGCATCCTCAGAAACAGAGCCCTTGAGAGCTATGCTGATGGGGAGCCCAGGGTGGGGGCCCTGGAGTGTTTGAGCTCAGGGTGGTCCTCAGGGAGGGTCTGGGCCAAGGGGAGGGGCTGGAAGCCCCTTTCATCCTCCCCTGCCCCCCCCCCACCTCGTGTGCTTGCAGGGGTCCTCCCCTCCCAGGAGCAGACCACCGCTCCAGGTGAGCCCAGGGGATGCGGCCAGCAGAGCCTGCATGCTGTGCCGGCGGCCTTGGGTGGGGCACAGGAATGGGTGGCTGTGAGGGCGGGGAGGAGGGCCAGCTCTGAAGGGAGGGGTTGCCAAGGAGGCCGGCTGGAGCAGTGGTGCAGGAAGGGAAGGGCCACGCTGCCTCCTTCCTCATCCACCCTGTCGGTGGGTCTTGGCCAAGGCGAGACCTGTGAGCCCAAGTCTGCCATCAGGCTGGGCAGGAAAGTGCACCTGTCAGGACTGCCCCAGAGTGTTCTTCTCATCCCCGTGGGCGCCCTGAGCCCCCTGGAGATGCAGGGAGGCACAGCGTGGGGACAGCCCAGGGTGGCAGTGCTGTGGCTCCGGAAAAGGAGGTGGCTGCAGAGCTGAGACAACATTGAAGAAGAATCCCAGGGACAGAGGGCAGTGCGAGGGCGACTTCCGGGCACAAGCTGCAAGGGCAGGAGCAGCTGCTGCCCCGCTGCACAGGCGTGTCCAGCGTCCTATGCTACGGGCCCAGTGCCTTCACCTCATGGCGGTGGCAGTGCCCAGCCTGCCTTAGCCAGATGCTGTCAACCGAAGGCTCTGCTGGTTTTACTGAACTAGAGCTGCTGGAACAAGAAGAGTCACATTAAACTCTCCTTTCTGCCGAGTGCCCTGAGCTGGGGTGGCGCACCCAGCACGGGAAGCCCGCCCTGCAAACAGTAAGGCTGGTGCCACGCTCCCACGCACTGAGAGGTCTGCTACGGAAACCCCTCTCCAACCCAGACTTGAGTCACCCGCTTCCAACTCTGGGCTCCTTGAATCTCAAATGAGCCATGAGAAAAACAAAACAAAAACCCATTTCTTTATTGTAGACATGAAGCAAGACCCCAAAGCTGACCTGTGGGGCAGAGACGGCTCCGTTTGTCGACGTTTATCTCTCTTCCTGCACCTTTCGGCTTCCTCTATTCGTGGAAGGCCAGGACTGAGCTGCAGCAGAATGAAAGGAAACGCAGGACTGCAGGCATTCTCGGCAGAGCGGGGCCAGCAGCTGCTCCAGAAATCCTGAAAGAAAAATGGTCTCCCATGAAACATCTGCTTGTCAGAGATGCAAATGAGAGACAGTTTTAGGAAATATCAGTGCACCGAGCACTAGTTTGCAGACAGCTTCTTCCCCCTCCTCCACCCAAGGTCATCTGGGTGACCTTTTAAAATTCTTTTTGAGAATAGCGACTTGGTTGTTTTTTATAGGAGGGATGCATGCACATTGTAAAGAGTCAAACAATTCCAAAAGTTACGAGAGAGAGCAATAACAAACGAAAAATTCACTGCCAACCCCATGGCCAGAAATGCCCCTCGTTCTCGTCGGGGGAAGCAGGCCCCGTGCAGACCACCGACAGACTGGCCGCTGGGTTACACAGGTGGATAGGCAGAGGGAAAGAGCGCAAGGACCTTCGCTGGTTTTAACAGAAGAAAGAGAAATCGAGCGAAATCGAAGACTGCTAAACTTCACATAAATGAATCTTTGTCACAAGAGATCATCTCTGAAAGATCCTCCAAAGAGAACCAGAAAAGCCCCAAATAAAAAGACTACAGGTTGGGACCAGCTTTCCCTACCACACAGCACCCCTGTCAGATGTGTGAGTAGAAAGCCAGACCCAGGATAGAGGAGAAATCGGAAAAAGGCCCATGTACATCAGCAAGTTAGTATATGGCAAAGGAGACCTCTCATATCCCTGGGTCAAAGTGGATTTTAATGAACAGTGGGGAGCGTGGGATAGCCTTTGGGAGAGAGTAAAGTAAGTCCACCCCCGGGGCGGGGCGCTGGTGGTGGAAGAAACAGGTGAGGGAGGTTAAAAGGTAAAGGAAAAAAAATGAAGAAAGAAAGAAATACAGCCAAGCTTCCCAGAAGAAAGAAAAGTCTTTCTCGGAAAACTTCTTTGGAAGTCACACGGTCCAATTTTCCTCCATGTAAGAGAAGACAAGGACAAGCGTGTAACAAGAGATATTTAGAGACAACCTAAGGGTCACTTGTCACACTCCAATATAAATATATTTATACTGACACGGTGGCCTGTGTCATCCATGTGCGGGGAGTGGGTAGATATTGCGTTCATCTCTGTTGCCAGTGAAGTGACTTATATGGTGTCCCTCATATGGTGGCCCTCGATGAATGTTCCCCAAAATGAATTTCACAGCCCTAGATTCCTGTCACTGAAGAGGGAAATGCACTAGAAATTTAAAAAGGACCCCTTTACACGATGCCCAGACCCCACCATCAAGTGGGTGAATCTCAAAGGGCTCTCAGTGCCTGACGTGTCGCACAGCACCCAGCTCAGGGGCTCCGTGCTCGGGGCCCCATGCCATGGGGAACTTATGCTGGGCGCCATGCTTGGGGTGTCCCACCACGAGGACCCTGTTTGCAGTTTTAAAGTTTTGTCGCTGCCATCTTGAATTTTAATAATTGTATTGTTGAATTTGTGTTTTGAAATTGAAGCATGTGCAGGGCTGGAGCCTGAGTTCACCTGCGGGCACCCCTCCCACCACCTGCCTGCCCCCAGCCAGTGCCACTGCCACCTCTGCTGTGTTGGGGACCTGGGCACTGGCGTGGGAAGGGGTGCCAATGGGCACATGTGCCCAGAGTACCGAGCTGTCGGGTGAGGCCCCTGGTGCATGTGATGGTCTGTGTTTGTCCTGCATCTCTTCCCACACCTGAGGGGGCATGACATTCAGTGGCAAATAATGAACACCGTGACCAGGAGAGAGACAGAGAGAGACAGAGACAGAGAGACAGACAGAGAGAGGGGGAGGAGAGGGAGAGTGACAGGCACAGACAAAGAGACACAGACACAGACTTTGAAAGAAAAGAAAGCTTTCTCCCTGCTTCTTGAACAAGGGCCCCACATTTCCATTTTTCAGTGGGCCCTGCAAATTACATAGTCGGCCCGGCTATCAAGCATCAAACAAATATGAGCTGTCCTGCCGGGGTTTCCTCCTCTTGTGGTTTCCTGGGACCTGAGACCCCCGTGTCTCTCAGTAGCTCAGTGTGGGCCCAGCGAGCGCTGCCAGCGTCCCTGCATCTCAGCTCTGTCCAGTGCAACAAGGCAAGAAAAAGAAATAGAATAAATGTGTCTACTTCTAGGCAACACGACTTAGATGTAGATGTAGAAAATCCTAAAGAACCTACTAAAAAGATTGGAATTAGTGAACACAGCAAGGCCAAAGGATACAAAGTAGCATAGTAAATCAGTTGCATTTCTATATGCTAGCAAGAGAGAACAGGAACATTAGATTTTCTATGCCTTTTACAGCAGCAACAAAAAACCGTAAAGAGCTTAGAAATGAATTTAACAAATAGGTGTGTGAGACTTTTACCCTGAAAACTCCAGAACAGTGCCCAGAGAGAGCAGCTAAATGAACAGGGTACTGACCATGACCACAGATGGAAGACTCAGCACGAAGGTCCACGCTCCCCGGAATGACCGAGCCACACCATCCTCACCAAACCCCAGCAGGCTTCTTCGTAGAAACTGATGAGCTAGTGAACGCCGCCAGCGCAGCTGGAGATGCCGAGGACTCGAGTGGCCCCAGCAGTCCTGACGGGGTCTGGGGGGTGGATGCAGCTGGTGGCGGTGACAACACTCAGATCAGCGGAATAGGACAGAGTCCAGAAACAGACCCGCTCAGGGTCAGAGAGGAAAGGACGGCTTGACTTGAAAGGGACTTTCCGGGGCACAGTTCCTCTGATGTGACTGGGGCTCTGTTGAAGGTCATCCTGCTGTGAGGCTGACCCTTGACCGTGTGAACCGTGTCTCCGTGCAGGGCGTTGGTGCTGGTGCCGGGGCAGGACCCCTGCCAGGCATCGCTGGGAGGGAGAGAGGGGCTCGTTTTTTCTGGTAAACCCACTACAGGCTCTTTTTCGGGCGGGGGTGGGGGTGGGGAAAGTGGAGTGATCGCTGTTTTAATGACTTTCTAGAAATGTCTGATAATGAAGCTGAAATCCTCCTGACAATTAACCGGTTGTGATGGAGGCTGATGGTGAGTGGGAGTGAGCCGGGCTGGTCACGTTCTCTTCGCACCAGCACGACGGGGGCTGAGGGTTTCCTGAAATAGCCGGTTCATAGCAAGAGCACATCATTGGGGCAGTGCAACGAGAGGGCAGACTGCCCCTCTCACTGCCCCCTCTCCCCCTCCTCTTCCTCCCTTCCCCTCCCGGGGAAGGTGGGGGGCAGGCCTGGGACCTGAGGCCTGGAATCCCTGTGAAGGGGCTTCTCTGCAGTCCTCAGTTACAGAATGGTGGGCACGGCTAATGCCCTCATCCAAATCCACCTACTGGGGTCCGTGTTAAAAACCGAAGCATTAAAAACTGAGCTAAATAAAGTAAAGGCAGGGTGCACGCAGCCGGCTCCCGCTCAGGGGATTGGGAGGGGGCCGCCAAGCCCATCCAGACTGAAGGCACTTATTTAACAGCAACTGTGATCTGTAAGACAGTCAAGGAAAAGAAATGTGTTTTTCCACTTTGGGAAATAGTCAAAGCTTTTCTATTCCACCAAAAATAGAAGTGGAATTCTAGAAAGCAAAAATAGGTGGGCTCATCCATGTATGCAATTCTAACGAGTCTGCACAGCCGACGGTGCTCTCATCTTTCTGGAATGTGTGCCTGTGTTTCCACCAGGCCGTGGACCAGCCGGCGGAGTCTGGGACCTGCGCTGGGGTTGTACCAGCTCGGCCACCCTGGACCCTCTCCAGGCACTGGTTTCTTCGCCTCCCGGCCCCCCTGCTCTGCAGGCCTGGCCCGGGACCACGCGGGGCTGCAGGGGCCCTGCACTGCTCACAGGCCGGCGTTACCGGCTGGTCACGCCATCACAAGTCCCCGTGGTGGCTGGCGTTGGACAGGCAGTGACATTTTCCCATTAGGACTCTAGGTGGTTAAAAATGCTGAGAGCCACGTCCGCCTGGTGGTGGTGGAGGGTCTCTGCACACCGCCCCCCCCCAAGGCAGAAACAATGACTTACATCTAAATGTACGCTTTACCTAATGTTTATTATGTTTAGCTTACATTCTGTTTCTACATACTCTGTTATGATATCGCCTACTTACCTTGATGATGGTTTAGGACAACCCCACTGAGGACAGTGAGGGCCAGAGAGGCCAGCAGCCCGCCGGAGGGGTGACCAGTCCACCGGCAGGAGTGATCCGTCCTCCACCGGCCAGGCTGCCTTCTCCCGAGGGCGTCCCCTCCTCCAGGCACAGTCCGGGGTTAGGACGCAGCTACCGGGCAGGCAGGGCTCGGCAGGGCTGGCAGGAGGCCCGAGGCCCGAGCTTCCCCAGGCATCGTCCTTGAACAGTGGCGCTTGCCCTGAGACTGGGGGTGAGGGGTAGGGCAGAGGGGCTCCTGGAGGGATGCTGGGGTGTCACAGGAACCCTGGAAGTGCTGGGCACACGCTCCTCAGAGGCACAGGGAGCAGGTGGCACCAGGCCTCGGGCAGCGGCTCGGGCGCCATCACTCTGGGGGGTCCTGCCATCATAAGCTGCGTCCCCGAGCTCCCCACCTGTTCTCGACGGGTCGTGGGCCAACCGGGGAGGAGCAGCCCAGGTGACCGTAAGGTGGCCAGTCTGGAGGCCACACCTGGAGGAAAACTCATGTAACTCATCCAATCATAATCAATCATCAAGCCAAAATATTCAGAGCTGCCATCTTCCGTCCCCGCCTGCTGGCTGGATTCCACTGAGAAATGGGAACAAACAGGGAAATGAAGAGACGAGGTGGGCTTAATGACTCACAACAAAGGGGCAAGACAGAGACTCCCTGAAGAGAAAACCACAGAAGCCAAGGCGGCTGGGCAGGGGTGAGGTCTGGAGTTTAGGTGGAGCCGGGCTTCCCAGGGGAGACAGCCAAGAGGAAGGTCTGCGGTAGGTTGCCCTGCGTGTAGGAATGTAACCCCTCCACCCTTCGGCACCCTCTGATCGGCTGACATACAGATTTAAGTCACTTTTCAATTCTTTTCGTGTGTGAGGCCAGCATATCTTCCAAAGGCAACATCACGCCAGGAAGGCAACCAGCTCAGCTGTCCCTCCCGCTCAGCCATCCTCTCCAGGGCAGCGGAGATCAGGTTTGGCAAGACCAGAATCTGACTCTTGCGCAAATGAGAAGAAATAGAATATCTTGATAGTCCTACGGCCAGACAAGAATTGGAATCCATAATTATAAACTATTTCACAAAGTAAGCTCCAGGCTTAGAAGGCTTCTGAATTCAACGAAGGTTAAGAAAGGATTAGCATCCATCTTATATTAAACTCTTCCAGAGAAGAGCAAAAAAGGGAACACTTCTTAACGCATTTTATGAAGTCTAGTATAAACTCTGATACTAAAGTCTGATCAGGACACTATAAGAAAGAAAAATTATAGCCTATTTCCCTCAAAAGCATAGATACAAAAGTCCTAACCAACACATGAGAGAACAAAATCTACTGATATATGAAAAAGATAACACATTGTGACCAAACTGGGCTTATTCCAGAAATGCAAGATTGGTTTAACATTTGCGCTTCAATCAATTTAGTTCCTCATGTTAATAGAACAAATCAGAAAAATCATGCTATCATCTCAATAGGCGCAGAAGAAAACATTTGATAAAACTCAACATGCATTCATGAAAAGAAACCCTTAGCAAAGTAGGAATAGGAGGGAATTTCCTTAATCTGATAGAAGGCATCTATATAAACAATGTCCCTACAACGAATATCACACTCACTGGTGAAATATAGAATGTTTTCACTCTGAGGTCAGGAATAAGATAAGGATGTTTGCTACTGACACACCAAAAGTGGAGTGAGCCAAGAAACAAACAAAGAAGGAAAAATGTTTGGAAAGGAAGAAATTAAAAAGTCAGTATTCATGGACAAAATGATTGTGTGTGTATAGAAAATCCAACAGAACCTACAGATAACTCTTAAAATTATTAAGTGAATCTGGTAAGATGGCTGGATACAAGGTCAATATACAAAAATCAACTGTATTCTTTGTAACCAGAAACCAGTGGTTACAAAATAAAAGTAAAGAACATTTAAAAATATCATCCAAAGCACCAAATACCTAGGAATGAAGCTAACAAAATATGTGTGAAATATCTACACAGAAGACTCGAAGTTAATGAGGGAAATTGAAGAATCCTTAAATAAATGTAGGGATAAACATTAACGGGGCGTCAATATTGTGAGAACATTCATTCTCACCAAAGTGATCTACAGCTTCACTGCAATTCTAATAATTTTGGCAGGATTTTGGGGGAAACTGAAAAGCCAATTCAAAAAGTTATATGGAAGTATAAAGTAACAAGTATAGCCAGAAAATTCTGAGGAAGAACACAACTGAAAGAACACAACCAGATAACAAGACTGTGATCAACTCCAGCGATTAAGACAGTAAGTGTTGGTGTCAGGACAGGCATGTTACCTAACAAAATAGTGAGTTCCCTATAAACACGACACATGCTCCTGTGGGGACTGGATTTATGACAAAGGTAGCACTAGAGAACAGCAGGGCAAAGGGCAATCTTCCCCATCAATAGTTCTGGGTCAACTGGATACCAAATACAAACAACAACAACATCAAAATGAATCCAGACCCCTACCTCACACTGTACAGGAAAAAACAATTCCAGCTGGATTGTTGCTCTAAATTTGAAAATCAGAACAATAAACCTTATAGAAGATAACAGGGGCATGTCTTCATAAGCAGGGAGTAGTCACGGTTTTCTAAACAGGGCACAGAAAGCACTAACCATAGGAAAATGTTGACAAATTGGATCACATTGAAATTAAGAACTCCTGTTTATTAAAGGACACCATTAAGTTTGTGGAAAGGCACGCTGCTGAGTGTGAGAAAATATCTGCAATACATACAAATGACCAAAGAGTTTGTGTCCAGAATATACAAAGAATTTCTGTAAGTAAATAAGAAAACACTTGAGTAGCTTCTTCACCAAAAGGATGTGCACAGGGATTAGCAGCACACGCAAAGATGCTCAGCCCCACCTGCCGTTGGTGAGAATCACACACCCTCCAGAATGGCCGGAATGAAGAGGACCGCCAGCACCAAGTGTTGGTGAGGACGAGGGGCAGTTGGAGCTCTCACAGATGCTGGTGGGAGCGGAAAGTGGTTCAACACTTTGGAAAACTGGTGTCACCTACTAAAGTGGGACATATGCGTCCCCTGTGATGTGGTACACACCCAACAGAAACATGTACATGTGTGTTCTGAAAGGCAGGTATGAGACTGTTCATTGGAGCATTATGCATAGAGCAAAAAATAGGAAACAACCCAAAACTCCGTCAACAGTAGAATGAATAAATATATCGTGGAATGATAATACTCCAGACTACTATGCTCAGGTACAGCATGATGGCTCTCCCAAACGCGGCATCCAGCAGAAGAAGCAAGACCCTTGCTGTATGATTTTGTGCTGTATGATTTCACTCATGCCAAGTAAACAACAGGCATAGCCAGCCTATGGTGCTAGATGTCAGGGCAGAGGTTACTTTGGGAGCTTGAAGGGGAGTCTGGGTGGTGGCCAGGGTCTAGTTCTTGCCTTGGGTGCAGGTTTCACAGAGCGTCCTCTTTGGGTTAATTCATCAAGCTGCACACTAGTAATACGGGTACTTTTCTGTACTGCATTATCGCGCAACGAAAACGTTTAGAAATACACATGTGATGGTCCCTTTTCGTGGTGCCATTCACAGCCGCTGCATTCCCAAGTAACTTGTGTGACAGTTGGCTGGAGCCCCTAGCATTCAAGTTTAAAACTGTAAACTACAAGAACTGACTCTATGGTAGTTGAAATCCCCCGGAGAGAAGGCTTTAAATAACCACACGAGCCATCTAAGCTGTCATTAACCAAACCTTCCTCAGGCACAGGCTCAGCCTCCAGCCACCCCTAGAAGGGCCCCAGAGGAAGGGAGGAGGGAGCGTGGGTCCCTCCCACGGCCCCCTACCTCCTCACCCCCTTGCTCGGCTTCGGCTTCGGTTCTCAATTGCCTTTCAGCTGACATAATAATTAAGAGATAACTCCTTCAATTTGTTAATATGGTGTATCACGTTGATCGATTTGCGTATATTGAAGAATCCTTGCATTCCTGGGATAAACCCCACTTGATCATGGTGTGTGATCCTTTTACTGTGCTGTTGGATTCTGTTTGCTAGTATTTTGTTGAGGATTTTTGCATCTATGTTCATCAGTGATATTGGCCTGTAGTTTTCTTTCTTTGTGACATCTTTGTCTGGTTTTGGTATCCGGGTGATGGTGGCCTCGTAGAATGAGTTTGGGAGTGTTCCTCCCTCTGCAATATTTTGGAAGAGTTTGAGAAGGATAGGTGTTAGCTCGTCTCTAAATGTTTGATAGAATTCACCTGTGAAGCCATCTGGTCCTGGGCTTTTGTTTGTTGGAAGGTTTTTAATCACAGTTTCAATTTCAGTGCTTGTGATTGGTCTGTTCATATTTTCGATTTCTTCCTGGTTCAGTCTCGGCAGTTTGTGCATTTCTAAGAATCTGTCCATTTCTTCCAGGTTGTCCATTTTATTGGCATAGAGTTGCTTGTAGTAATCTCTCATGATCTTTTGTATTTCTGCAGTGTCAGTGGTTACTTCTCCTTTTTCATTTCTAATTCTATTGATCTGAGTCTTCTCCCTTTTTCTCTTGATGAGTCTGGCTAATGGTTTATCAATTTTGTTTATCTTCTCAAAGAACCAGCTTTTAGTTTCATTGATTTTTGCTATTGTTTCCTTCATCTCTTTTTCATTTATTTCTGACCTGATCTTTATAATTTCTTTCCTTCTGCTGGCTTTGGGGTTTTTTTGTTCTTCTTTCTCTAATTGCTTCAGGTGCAAGGTTAGGTTGTTTATTCGAGATGTTTCCTGTTTCTTGAGGTAGGCTTGTATTGCTATAAACTTCCCTCTTAGCACTGCTTTTGCTGAGTCCCATAGGTTTTGGGTCGTCGTATCTCCATTGTCATTTCCAGAGAAATGGAAATAAGAACACAAATAAACAAATGGGACCTAATGAAACTTAAAAGCTTTTGCACAGCAAAGGAAACCATAAACAAGACCAAAAGACAACCATCAGAATGGGAGAAAATATTTGCAAATGAAGCAACTGACAAAGGATTAATCTCCAAGATTTACAAGCAGCTCATGCAGCTCAATAACAAAAAAACCAACAACCCAATCCAAAAATGGGCAGAAGACCTAAATAGACATTTCTCCAGAGAAGATATACAGATGGCCTACAGACACATGAAAGAATTCTCAACATCATTAATCATTAGAGAAATGCAAATCAAAACTACAATGAGATATCATCTCACACCGGTCAGAATGGCCATCATCAAAAAATCTAGAAACAATAAATGCTGGAGAGGGTGTGGAGGAAAGGGAACACTCTTGCACTGTTGGTGGGAATGTAAATTGATACAGCCACTATGGAGAACAGTATGGAGGTTCCTGAAAAAACTACAAATAGAACTACCATACGACCCAGCAATCCCACTACTGGGCATATACCCTGAGAAAACCATAGGTCAAAAAGAGTCATGTACCAAAATGTTCATTGCAGCTCTATTTACAATAGCCAGGACATGGAAGCAACCTAAATGCCCATCGACAGATGAATGGATAAAGAAGATGTGGCACATATATACAATGGAATATTACTCAGCCATAAAAAGAAATGAAATGGAGGTATTTGTAATGAGGTGGATGGAGTTAGAGTCTGTCATACAGAGTGAAGTAAGTCAGAAAGAGAAAAACAAATACAGTATGCTAACACATATATACGGAATCTAAGGAAAAAAAAAAAAAAAAAAAAAGTCCATGAAGAACCTAGTGGCAAGACGGGAATAAAGACACAGACCTACTAGAGAATGGACTTGAGGATATGGGGAGGGGGTGGGGTGAGATGTGACAGGGTAAGAGAGTGTCATGGACATATATACACTACCAAATGTAAAATAGATAGCTAGTGGGAAGCAGCCGCATAGCACAGGGAGATCAGCTCTGTGCTTTGTGACCACCTAGAGGGGTGGGATGGGGAGGGTGGGAGGGAGGGAGATGCAAGAGGGAAGAGAAATGGGAACATATTGTATATGTATAACTGATTCACTTTGTTATAAAGCAGAAGCTAACACACCATTGTAAGGCAATTATACTTCAATAAAGATGTTTAAAAAAAAAAAAAAAAAGAGATAACTCAGCAAGAAAGAAAAAAAGAAAAGCTCCTTTACTGGTACTAGCCCATTATTTTAGAATCGTTGTACCAGGAGCCATGCTGTTTTTGCATCTGATTTCTAAACAACAACAACAATAACAAAAAAACCCCAAATAACCTACTACCATGCAAAAGAAGTGGGTGCAGGTGCTAATTTTGTTTGAATTATGTATTTGTTCATACCCATCTTGTCCCACAAAGAATTTGAGGTGTTTGGCAATACTAATCCCTAATGTTTATGGTCCCTTCGCATTTACAAAGTAGTTTGTCACATTTAATCCTCACAATCACGTGTGGTGTTACTGCCCCGATCTCACCATGGAGAACCACATCTTCCCACGCGCCGTCCTAGGGGATTCTCACCCAAGCCCAACCTTCGTGGAGAGCGTGTCACGTCTGCCACGGTTTTGATATTACAAGCACTGCTGCGACATGTCTTCTGGGAAACAGGTGCAAGCTTCTTTAGAGAGTGTGCTTAGGAGAGGGGCTGAAGATTCTTAGGGGACCTACATCTCTTTGCATGAAAATTCCAAGTCGTTTTCCAAAGTGTTTTATCACTCTGTTCTTCTTCTAAAATTTACAGTTTAAAACATTCTTAAAACTTTTTTAAAAAATTGACGTAGAGTTGATTTACAATGTTGTGTTAGTTTCATGTATACAGCACAGTGATTCAGTTATATATACATATATATGTGTCTTTCTACATAGATTCTTTTTCAGATTCTTTTCCCGTATAGGTTATTACAAGATATTGAGTAGAATTCCCTGTGCTATACAGTAGGTCCTTGTCAGTTATCTATTTTATATATAATAGTGTGTATATGTTAATCTCAAACTCCTACTTTATCCCTCCCACCCCTTCCCCTTCGGTAACCATAAATTTGTTTTCTATGTCTGTGGGTCTCTTTCCGTTTTGTAAATAAATTCATTTGTATCTTTTTCTTAGATTCCACACATAAGTGATATATTTGTCTTCCTCCATCTGACTTACTTCAGTTAGTATGATAATCTCTAGGTTCACCCATGTTGCTGCAAATGGCATTATTTCATTCTTTTCTATGGCTAATATTTCATTGTATAAATATACCACATCTTCTTTATCCATTCATCTGTCGATGGACATTTAGGTTGCTTCCATGTCTTAGAATATTCCTAATATGCTCTTTGATTTACCAAAAGGGTGTATGCAGCACATACATAAGTTACAAAGCATCGTATCTGACCTCTCATCCACCACGCGACCCAAGACCAAGCCTACTTCCAGGAGCCCCCATCCACGTGCTCTTCCCCTAACCTACTCCCTGTCATCTTCCTGCTTGCTGGAGGCTTTGTGCATGCCAATCCCTTGCTAGTCAATGTATCATGTGTGCACATGTATGCGTGTGTACACACACACACACGTGTATGCGTAAGTTATATACGTATACACAGCACTATACACACACACGTTGCACGTGTATGCATGCCTAAGCCCTCGGATGCTTAGTTTTCCTCGTTTTTAGGCTCTATAAAATGGCATGCTTTTCAGCCAGCGTTTAATTTCCAAGATTCGCCCATGTTGGGTGCTGCTGTCGCTGATCACTGAACGGCTGCACGACCACTTCACCATGTGCGTTCCACGTGTGGATCAACCCCAGTGCAGCTCACCTTCCCCAGGAAATGGACGGTTGGCCAGAGTGAACACGGCCTGCTGCCTGTCTCCTGACCACGCGCGGAAGGATTCTTTCTGGTGCACACTTAGGAGTCAGGTCGTTGGCTAGTGGGGTACACAAATATTCAATTTTATGAGACAAGTATTTTCCAAAATGGTTGCAAATTATCCTCCCACTAGCAATGGTCCAGAATTCTGGTGATCCACGTCCTCTCCAACACTTGATATTTGTTGTTAGCCTTTTAAATGTTTGTCAATATGGTGGCTCTAAACGTGTACTATTTTGACTGGAACCTGCATTTCCGTGTTACTGATGAGGCTGAGCATCTTTTTATGTGCTTTTTGGCCACACATTTCCTCTTCTGTTCACATCTGTTCACATCTTTTGTCCATTTTTAATTAGGTTGTGTGCCTTTGCTTATTGGACATTTAGTTCTTTATATGTCCTGGATACAAATCCTCTGATAGTTGCAAACATTTTCTCCCTACTTGCTGTATGTCTGTTTACTTCATTGCATCTTTTGATGAGCAGACATTCTTTAGTATGATCAAATTGATCAATCTTACCTTTTATGGTTAGCCCTTTTGGTACCTTACAAAATTCTTCCTTCTTCGAGGTCATAAAGACATTTGCCTATATTTTAGAAGTTTAAAAGTTTTATTTTCCTTAATCTGTCTGGAACTGAGTTTTGGGTAAGGTGTAAGGTACATACCTAATTCCAATTATTACCCAAATGGACAAACAAATGTCCAAGCATCATTTACTGAAGTCACTGCCTTTCCCACGGGTCTGCAATGCCTCTTCAGGCATCCGTCAAAATATGTGTGGGTTTGTTTCTGGACTTTCTATTTTGTTTCAATGGTCAATTTGTCCATCTGTGGGCCAATAACACGGCTTGATTTATTATAACTTATTAGTACATCCTGATATTTGCTGGTGCAAACCCTCTGCCTGCTTCTTTAGGGTGTCTTGGCTATTCTGGATCCTTTGCCTTCCTGTTACGTACTTTAGAATCAGTCCAGATGCATGAAGATCCGTGTTGGGATATTTATCAGAATTCCATTGACTCTACAGGTGATTTGGGGGAGAAGAGACATTTTTATGATACTGAGATCTCCTTATGTATTAAAATCTCTCTACATTCACTTGCTCTTCCAATAATTTTTTAAAACATTTTTTCTCCTTAAAGATCATATACTTCTTTTGTTAGATTTATTTGTAATTCATACTTTTGTTGCTATTACAAACAGGATCATTTTTCTAAATTATAGGTTGCTCACTGCTGATGTACAGAAACTTTTTTGGGGTGTGTGTTGATTCTATATTCAATAATCTTGCTGGATTTTATTAAATATAATAATTTAGATTAGTTTTACTTCTCTGCATATGCAATCATATTAACCGTGACTGGTTTCTTTCTTTATCCATTTCATTCCACGGCCATGTCTCCTTCTGTTGTTTATGCGCCATTATAATGCTGAACAGCAGTGGAAAGAACCATCATCCTTGCTTTGTCCCTGGTTTAGAGAGAAAGCTCCTCACACTTCACCACTGGTTTGTTTCAGGTGTTTGTAGCTTCCTTTATCAGATTAAGGAAGTTCCCTTCTAGTCCCAGTTTTCTAAGAGTTTGTTTTTCTCAGCTTGAGTGATGCTGGATTTTATTAAGTGCCTTTTCTACACCTGTTGTGGTGATCATACGGGGGTTCTTCTCCGTTGTCTTGATGCAGTGATTTACAGTAATAGATTTTTAAGTGTTAAATCAGTTACATTCTTGGGTAAACCCAAGTTGGTCATGATGTCGTTGTTCTCGTTTTACACATTACTGTATTTTGGTTTGCTAAGTGTTCTGTTTAGGATGCTATGATAACTTGCTTAGGCTTTGTTTATGAGTGAGGGTGGTTCATACATTTTCCCCCTCAGTCATCCTTTTCAGGTTTTGAGGTCAAGGTTAGACGAGCCTCATATGGGAGGAGTGTTCCCTCTTTCTAGTGAGTTCTGTCCCCAACACTCCACTGAAGTTTTCAAAGTCACCATGACCTTCAATAGGTTTTCCATCCTTGCTTTATTTGGACTCATCATTTTGCCGACCTATCTTTTCTTCTTGAAGCACCGTCCCCTGTTGGGCTTCCCCCTCTGGGTTTTCAGCCCCCCCTGCTCCCCCGTATCCCACGCTGACGGCTGAAGCTCTTCAGGTCTGGCCCAGGTTCTCTTCCCTCTCCTCTCTCCCTGGGCGATTGCTTCCACCTTCCAGGCTCCCGGTTGTGTGTCCCCAGCGTAGTCCTCTTCTCTGGACCCTAATCTTTTATATCTTCTGAACACAGACATCCACCTGGACATCTTCTCGGGACTGCAAACTCAGCACAGGCAAGAGGACCTCTGGCTCTTCGCAGGCACTCCCTTCAGTCTCCCCATCTCAGCACAAAACACCATCACCCAGGTGACCCACTCCAACACACACAGGCCAGAATCCTGGGTGTGAGATGTGATCCTTCCCTGTTCACACCCTTTACCCAACTTCCCACCAAGTCTGTTTACACCAAACATACCAAGTGCATTTCCAAACATGTCTGAACTCTTTCTACTCCCACTGTTACTTGCTGACCTAAGCTGCCAGAATTCACCTGGGTACAGGCACTGGCTTTAGAGCAGACACCACTGGGTGCCTTACAAGCCATGCTTCCCCTTCCTAACGGGGCCCTGATTTGGGTTCGTGTCTCCTTTCTCCCCAGGCAGTTTCTGTGCTCTGATGGAGCCGGTCTAGCTCCCAGATCAGGGGGAGTCCCTACTTGGCTTAATCCAGGGGTGGCACGCTTTTTCTTTAAAAAGCCAGATGGTAACTAGTTCAGGCTTTTTCGGGCCACACGTGTGTCTGTCGCCTATTCCTTTCCCCAGCACTTTATGAATGTTCAACTCGGCCGGGGCTTGTGGACGGTACAGACACAGGCCACAGGCCGCGCCTGCCTGTGTCTGTCGCCTATTCCTTTCCCCAACGCTTTATGAATGTTCAACTTGGCCGGGGCTTGTGGACGGTACAGACACAGGCCACAGGCCGCGCCTGCCCAGCTGTGGTTCGCAGCCTCTGCTTTGACCACTTGGCACATCCCACTTTGCTGGCGGTTTGGGGAGGGCAGAGCATCCACGGGGCCCAATCAGGATGACTCCTCTGATCGCATGCTGAAAGAGAACCCCCTCCGCCGGGGCGCCCTCCCCGCCAAGGCCTCCTCATCCTCAACGGCTCAGCCCGAAGGCCTGTCTGCACAGGGAGCCTTGCTGTGATCGCTCCCGAGAGCGGCGAGCTGCAGCTCCTCCTATGCACACACCTCTGCACGCAGCGCCCACGCTCTCGACCTTGAGCCTCTCCATACTGGGGCGTTGGGCGGGCCTGGGACGTGGGTGTCACGCTCTCCTTTTATGGATGAAGAAGAGGCTCAGAGAGGCCAGACGACATCCCAGCCACACGCTAACGAGGGGCAGAGCGGGTGTGAACCCCGTCCGACCCCAGCCTGTGCTCCTCACACCAGCTTGGCCCCCAGTTATCCACGCCCTGCCCCTCCCGCCCCCCCCAACTCTGGACTATGAACAACTCCAAAGCAAGTTCATCGTCTTAATCGTGTGCTCGCCCACGCACAGGCCACACCGCCTGAGGCATTAAAAAGCCATCAGAAGGTTCTCAGTGTCCTGGCTCTGCCTGACGCGCCACAGCTCTCACTTCAGGCTGGCTTCCCGGTAAGTACACAAGGCCAGCGATGAAGACCATCCTGACCGCCTCTGGGTTTACACATTTCAGGTCCAAGGCGCACAGAGGGGCTTCAGGCCCAGTCAGTGCCGGCCCCGGGTTCCCAGCAGAATCCCCCTGAGTCAGAACTCCCCCTCAGTCCTGGAGCTGGGAGTGGAGGTGGGTGCGTGTTCCCGGGCACAAACGGGGCTGCTCCGGGCCCATCTCCTGACTGGGGGCTTCACTGTGGGGTCTGGGAGACCCGGAGGAGGAGACTTGTCCCGAGCTGAGCAGAGCCCAAGCCGGGAGTCTGCTCCCAGGAGCAAATGACTGAAGGTTTAGTCGCATCTGGTTTCTATCACTCCGGTTTCATGTTTTTTAAAAATATAGGGCAAAAAATATGTCTCAGATAAATGTATCACAGTATACTGGTTACCACTCACCAGCAGGTGTAGCTTCCTGACTGTTTTAGAAACCAAGAAGTCAATAACCGACTTTCAGACGATAATCTAAAAGTTCCAGTCCCCTCTCAAACAGACTGGGCAGAATGAAGGAAAACAGAGCACTACACATTCCTTTTTCAGACACGTTTTTCGTTGCACACAGGGACTACAGTGAAAGGGGCTCCAGAAGAACAAGATAAAGGTAGTCCCTCCTCAGGGTTAAGTGACTTAAATCCACACTCCACGGGGTACCATCATAGGCCTGAGTTAACCATGACTGTGGCCTGGGAGCAGTCTCAGCAGGACCGGTCAGGACCGTGTGTGGCCGGCAGAGGAAGGGGTGGGACCACTTGGGCCGGGTCACCCCGTGTGAGCAGAAGCGGCAGCTCCCCAGGCCTGGAACGGAGGGCCAGAGAGCCAGGCCGGGACGCCTGCCCCTGCTCAGGGCTGCACGGCTGCCACACTCCGCTGGGCTGTTGGACAAAAGAGTGGATCTGCACCTGCAAGCCTTGGGCACGTCCGTCCATGTAAGGCCTTCCTGAGAGCCAGGGTGTGAACGCGCACAGAGCGGCTCCTTGGCCGTCGGGCTGGGCACCTCACCCCTCCGTCCAGCCATTCCCGAACGGCCGGAGCTACAGGCTGAAAGCAGTTCACACCCCCGCTCCTGAGTGCGCGAGGTCTTTGTCCTCAGACCATTACACGTCCTCCTGCACCATTCTGTCCCGGACGCAGTGCCTGTCGTAAGTCCTCCTTCTGCCCGTGGGCTACAGCTACGTGGTCATGCCATCTGGTTCAGCCGCAGGAAAAAGGGGAGAGGTGGATCGGTGCTGTGTGGCCAGGGCTCCCAGCAGGTGAAGTTCCACACACTCATGTAGATTCTATCTCCCCATCCCTGGGGCAGAGAGGGGACCAGCTAGATCCCTACAGGTGAGCTTTTGGGCATCATCTTTTCCTGGACACCGAAGCGCTATTTCATTTTCACAGTTTGCACGAGTGAGGTAAACAACAGAATGGGGTCTGGGGGGCGGGGCGGGGGCTCAGGCCTGGTTGCTGCTCCTTGCACTGAAGACCGTGTGCTCACAGCTGCCAGCACCTCTGTGGAGCCCCGGGGCCCCTTCTGGGCATCCACGGGTCTGACACTGATGGTGAACAGGGGGAAGGATGGGCTTTCCTCAGTAGGCTGCAGGATCCCACATCAAGGACCTTGAGCTCTCAGGTACCTCCATGACCCTCCCTGTCTGGTACGTCCCACGTCTCGGCCCCGGGTGCCTGGAAATCGCTCGCGCATCAGTATGAAGAGGCACGCTCTGTGAGCCATTCCTGTGGCGCACAGAGGAGTGGTCAGGGAGAACTCCACGATAAACCTGTCCCTGGAGATGATGGCATCTGAGGAGGTGGAGTACAAGAGCCAGGGGCAATCCCAGGCTCCTGGCCATCTCCAAAGCTGCCAAGAGGCCAGCCAGCTGGAGCAGCGTGAAGGCCATGGTCATGGCGGCACTGCTCTCTCCACTGCTGCTGAGATTCACACAGCCCACTCCAGCTGGAGGGCAGGCATGTGTTTCCCTGCAGGTCACCGGGCTGGGCCAAGGCCTCTCCACTGACTCAGGGCTGGGCCCTCTGCCTTGCTTTGGCCCACAGGACATTAGTAAACAAACACGGTTCAGAGGCTGGAAAATCCCCGTGCGCCGAGCTTTGCCTTCCCTCTTGCTGCTGACCAAGCCACGCCAGCACAAGCAGCAGCCCTGGCCACAGCCCGTGGGAGTGGCCCCTGCCGGTCCCAGCTAATATGGGCCACACCCCGTTAGCAGAGTTGAGCCGTCCCAGCTGCTGGCCTTCTGGATCATGAGCAAATAAACGATTACTTCAAGCCACTTAGTTTTGGGGTGGTTTGTTACACAGAAATAAAGTTCTCATGCACTTTTTGTTTATTAACAAAAATAGGATGAATCCCTAGAAGGCATCCCAGGAGTCTTTGATTTTTCCGTGTTGTCAACAAGCCCCCCTTTGGACCCTGTACTGGCATTTAGCCCTCAGGGAGGGCACTGGGCTTGCCTGGTAGCTGGCAGGCCGGCCCCAAAGGCAGGTTTTTCCTTTCCATCAGATAGCAACCTGAAGTAGGTAACTGGCCGGCTGCAGCACTTTCCCCTGTGGTTTATTTATGCTCCAGGCCACTGAACTCTCAGGGATGCTCAATTCTGTCCGATGACTCTGGGAATAACAGCAGTAGCTAACAATTAAGGAGTGCTGGGCTGGGGTCTTCCCCTGTATTTGACTTCTCTTCCCCATTTTAAACTGGAGCAAACAGGCAGCGGTCCAGAGAGACGGCCTCAGGCCCACAGCTGAGAAGGGCGGCAGCCACACTTGACCTTGGAGAACAGTCTCCGGGCACCGGCCCTGAGCAGGTGGAGCCCCCGGGCCTGCCCATCACCCCTATCTGCGCCCTTGAGTCCGCCTGGTGGACCACCAGCGCCCCAACTGCATTCAAGAACTAGTTTTCCCTATCCAACCATTTTCTGTCCTGAGTAGAACTGCAGCCTCGAGTTGCTTATTCTGGTCTTCGATGTTGCATTTCCACAGACGCTTATCATACCGTGTGTAGATGTTCTCGGTGCAACCGCTGAAGAGCCAGTGAATACAGACAGAGGAGTCCGCTTACTGCACGGCTGCAAGAGGCTTTGAATGCTTGCACCACCAAACCCACCGGCCCGCCACCACCGTAACCGGTCATCTGGACTCGCTTCTGCTCTCACCCAGGGCGCCCCTCGGGGCCTGGGGGCGTGACCCCACCCTCTCCTCCCAACACGCCCCGAGCTGGCCCCGCACAGGCCGGACGCACCTTCGCGTCCCGCTCCCGGCGCGCCCTCCAGCGCGGGGACTGTGCGGGCCCCACGCAGCAGGCGGCGGGCGGGGGTCTCGTGGGCGGTCCCCGCCGTGTACCCCCCCCCCCGCCCTATCGCTCTCTGCGCCCCGACTCCCCGTCCCCGCACCCCGTCCCCGTTCCCGCTCCCCGTCCCCCCTCCCCGTCCCCCGCGGGCCTTAGAAGGAGCCCGGCGCAGCGTGCGCGCGCGCGCCCGTGCTGCGTCGCGGCGTCGCTCCCCGGCGTGCGCGCGGCCGGCGGCGGGGGGTGCGGGGAGGGCGGAGCCGACACCGAGGGCGGAGGGTGGAGGCTGAGGCGGTGGCTGAGGCGGCGGCCGGTCGGGCCGCGCTCGGGGCCGCGCTCGGGGGCGCGCTCGGGGCCGCGCCAGGCCACGGCCAGCGCGCCGCAGCCCCGGGCGGCCGAGCGAAGCTCCGCAGACTCGCGGTCCGAGTCTCGGTGCGGCGCGGCGCGGAGCGGCCCGCGGCTGAGGTGAGGCGGCGCGGCGGGGGCGGCGGGGGCGGCGAGGCTCTGACACCGCGGCCCGACCACGCCGCCCAGCAGCGCGGGGCAGCGCCGCGCAGCGCCGTGGCTGCGTTTATGTAAGCGCCGCCGGGCAGGTGGTGAGGCCGCGCCGGGCGCGCGGCTCGAGCGGGACCAGTGCTGCCCGGAGCGCTGTCCGGAGGGGCTGCGGGCCGCCTGGCGAGGGGCGGTTGCGCCCGGGACGGCCCCGCGTCTGCTCCCCGGGCGCCGCATCTGCGCGGGATGCTCTGCGCCGCGGGAGAGCGAGGCTGCGCCCCGGGATGAAGCCGCGCCCCGGGGCGCGTACGGGGAGTCCGGGGATGAAGGGGAGGCTGCGCCCCGGGAGGGGACACTGCCCCTCGGGATGAGGCTGCGCCCCCGGCAGGGGAGCCTGCGCTGGGGACAGCCCTGTCCCCTCCCCGGGAGTGCCGCTTCTGCTCCGGATGCGCTGCGCCCTACGGAGGGAAGGCTGCGCCCCGGCACGAGGCTGCCCCCGGGACGGCCCCCCCCGCCCCCGTCCCCTTCGGGAGGGCACCGTGTCCGCGCGGGGTGCCCTCCTCTGCGGAGAGTGCCCCCCCGGGGGGAGGCGGCGCCCACGGTGAGGCTGCGCCAGGCACGGCCCCGCGTCCCTTCCCGAGGGCGCAGTGTCCGCGTGGGATGCTCTTCGCCGCGGGCGTCCCGGGGCGGGGAAGTTCCCGCGGGTGCCGGCCGTCTGGAGCGATCCGGAACAGTCTGGGGCGACTGGGGGCTCGAGGTGAATTCTGACGTGTTCAGATCTGCGGTAGGAAAATTACCGGGTAGTGAATGGGTCTGGAGGAAGGTGTCAGAGTGGGCTGTGGACGCTAAAACGGGTTGGCGTCCCAGTTGACAAGCTGGGGAACCTAAAATGTATTCGAATTCCTATTTATATGTCGGAGACCCGCAGCGCCGTGTTTGGTTCGCGCTTCGTATTTTTGGCCAGCTGGTTTGGGTTGTTACTTCTGATAAGGTTACTTTCTGATAGTGGTTAGCTTTCAGCCCTCGAAGTATAAGGAAAAGTGGCTTGGTGTCAGACTTGCTTCTCTACGCTTAGTGCCCTAATCAACTGATGATCAGTAAGTTTTGAGATTAGAAATATTTAATTAATCCTCTTTGTTCTCTCTTAAATTTGCCGTATGTTTTATTCCTCTGAAAGGTGCCATCTAGAGCTGCATTTTCCGAAAACACTGGGCTGTGGTAAGAGCAGTCCTGGGCAGTGTCTTTTGATTGCCAGCTTTTCTTTGAGGCTGAGATTCTTTTACCTTTTTGCTGAGGGTTTCCCTGAGGGGAAAGGGAGAAGGAAAATGCAGAGGTTGGCTGGTACCCTTCCTCCTGGGTGTGAGAGTTAGCTGCCCTCCTTGCAGGGTCCCTCCAGGGACAGGGTCCCCTCCGCAGGGTCACCCCCAGCAGGGCTCATAAGTATCGCTGAGACTCACTGAGCTGTCTGTCTGGCGATCCTGCCCTGCCCAGGTGAAGGCAGGGACTCACTCGGGCTCTGCAAGGAAAGCGTTGTCTGTGAGCAGTGCCCCGTTTGATGTCTGAAGGTTCCTGGGACTGAATATACCCAGCTACACCTTCAACAAAATTTGAAGCTGTAGTTGGAAAAAAAAAAAAAAAGGCCTTTCTGCAGGGGGCAGTGGTGAAAAGAAAATTGGTCCAGCTCTGAGAAATTGATGACACGTGTATCTCGAGATGCTGCGTGCTCATGAGGTTGGTCCTGGGAGGTGAAGAAAGGATAATTAGCGAATAACAGCTTCCACAAAAAACTTCTTGGCTTGTAGGCTACTTTAGTCCTCTGTGAATTTACATGTCTTAAAAGCATTTCAACTGCTTTTAGATTGGAATCAGAAAATTTTTAAAATTTATATTTGTCTGGTGAATGAACAAAGCAAACTAATTCGTTTGGCAAGTACTGAATCCATGTCGTGCTGTGCTGGGCCCTCCCTGTTTTTGGCTCCTGGGATACAGTGCTGAACAAATTAGGCAGAGTTCAAAAAAGTTCAAAAGCTGGCAGTTTGTTTTATTAAACACTGTTAATAGCATTACATTTTAAAAATAAAATTTATACTTTCAGTTATAAAATTTAAAACTGTATACCACTGAAATTTTTATTTATAGATTTGAAAGTATATAAGCGTGCACACTGTACACTCAAAAGGTACAAACACATAAGAAAACCTCGTTTTACTCCATCCCTAGCTGATCAGTTCCCTGTAACTGCTGTGACCAGTTGACTATGTATTGTCCCAGCAGCAGTCAAAATATATACACTGTTATATATATGTTTTAATATAGTTTTTAATATTTGCTGTAAGAAACAGTGCTGCAGTGAATATTTTTTTATACACGGGTGCAAGCAAAACCCACTAATCATTTTTTATTAATCATCAAAATTCATTAGCTGTAAGCTTTATTTAAGTGCTGGGTTTTATTCTCTTGAATGCTCTGCTGAGCTATGTAAGTACTTAGTACCAAGGAATTTATTTAAATAGGTTGGAGATAGTTAGAATGTACATTTTGGAGATTAATAGGTGAAGTTATACATTTACCAGCCTATAAAAAACTTGTTTAAGAAAAATTGTCAGGGGAATTCCCTGGAGGTCCAGTGGTTGGGACTTGGTGCTTTCACTACCGGGGCCCTGGGTTCGATCCCTGGTTCGGGAACTAAGATCCTATAAGCTGCGTGGTGTGCCAAAAAAAAAAAAAAGAGTCAATCTCAGTATGAAACTGAAGAGCTTAAAGAGGTCCCGTTTTATTGGAAAACTTGATTTTTTTGTGTCAATTTTCTAAACCACAGATTTCCAAACCTACAATTTGGTGTGATAGAAATGCTGCTGTTTAAAAACAAAACAAAACAAAAAAACTTTTAGAAAGTATGTTCATAATACGTGAGGTAGGAAAGGCAAACAGTGAGACTTTCGTTTAAAAATTGTACGTTAAAGTCATTACGATGTCCTTGTTCCTCGAGTGCCTTTCTTTGGAGTTATGCTTTGTTTGGAGTGTGGACCGAGGTATTCCCCTGGCCTTGCTGCCTTGCTTGACAACAGTTGGTCCCAGGCCATTAGTACCAAATTATCACATTTTTTTGGTGGTCTCATTAGTACTGCCGGCTGCTCTCCTCCTGTATGTGTGTACAGTGTTCTAGGAGTGTGCCAAAAAACGACTTTGGTTTTCAGTTTGTCTTTGTGGTGGATTTAAAATGTGAAGACGGGGCAGAGATTGGGGGGGAAGTAGCTCGGAGGGGAAGTAGCTCGGAGGGGCCTGGTATTTTTATGGCAAGTGCAGTGACACTGCTTGCATCTGGGGCAGACTTGTTTCGCTCATGTGGTCGCCCCACAGGTATTGGTATTTACCATGTGCCAGGTACTGTTCTAGGTGCTGGAGACGGGAGTGAACACAGCAAGGGTAGTTCCTACCCTCTGGGGGTTCACATTATGGGGGAGACGAGGATCATAAACCCCAGCTAAAGTCCTAAGTGCTGGCCAGAGAAAACCATAATTTGAAAAGATAGATGTACCCCAATGTCCATCGACAGATGAATGGATAAAGTAGATGTGGTACATATACACAATGGAATACTACTCAGCCATAAAAAGAATGAAATAATGCCATTTGCAGCAACATGGATGGACCTAGAGATTATCACACTAAGTGAAGTAAGTCAAAGAAAGACAAATATCATATGATATTGCTTGTATGTGGAATCCAAAAAAAAAAAAATACAAATGAGCTTATTTCCAAAACAGAAATAGACCCATAGACATAGAAAACAAACTTATGGATACTGAAGGGGAAAGGTGGTGGGGAGGGATAAATTAGGATTTGGGGATTAATGTATACACACTACTATGTATAAAATATATAACCAACAAGGACCTACTGTATAGCACAGGGAACTCTACTCAATATTCTGCAATAACCTGTATGGGAAAAGAATCTAAAAAAGAATAGATATATGTATATGTATGAAGGAATCACTTTGCTGTACTCATCTATACTCCAATATAAAATAAAAATTAAAAAAAAGTCCTAAGTCCCAAGAGGGGCAAATCAATCTAGCAGGTCGGGAGGTCTGAGGGAGCTGGGCGCCACCTGGCTGGGTGCTGGCACAGGGAACTCTGGAGTCACAGCCTCAGGCCCAGGGTCCAAGCTTCCTGTCCTGGGCCGATAATAGGCCGGAGCCCAGTGTGGCCTAGGGGTGGGAGGGAGGGTGGCAGGGAGTGAGCCCAGAGGCTGGAGGGCTGCAGCTTGTGGGAGCACCCTGCTGGGGTATGGAATTTAGATGGTGATCTCAGCCTTACTAGGGCTGCCTACCTGCCTGCCTGCCTTCCTAGTTGACTTTAGAGTTTTGGACAACAGAATGACATGATCTGATTCCTCTTTGAGAAGAATCACTCCAGCTGTTACGCAGCTACTGTTTATCGGGAGCTTGTGGTGTGCCAGGCCATTTAAGCGCTTCACATATATTAATTAAAATCTCATGACTGTCTATAAGGCAAGCATGACTCTTAGTCTCCTGCCTTACATGTGGGTAAAGCTAGGTGCAGAGAGGCCACAGATAAGTGGCAGAGGTTGTACTGCCCTGAGTGTCCGCGCCACAGGGACTCTCCCCCTCCCCTGCCCTACGCAGGAGGGGAGCATCGGGGGCCCACGGTGATCCGCTGGGGCCTGGCACCAGGGCAGGGGTGGGGAGATCAAATCCGGCTTCGTTTGTAAGTTGCGGCATTATGTTTTGTACTGTTAACAGGAAAATGTTGCCAGTTTGCCTGTGACACAATGCTTTCCTCTCACTTAGGTGTCATTTATTGAAAGAGCTCTTAGACTTTAAGCATAGACTTTTAAAATCATGCCAGTCTTGTGCTTTCATGAAAAAGGAAGATGTGAGTGAAATAAAGTAATTATAAAATGTCTTCCCCTTTAGTATTTGGTTCCTCCAAATCAGCCCCACGGCATGGTCCGCTGTGCTGTCACCGTCTCTTGCCGAGGTGGCATTTCTCACGACTGCACCACTGCTGTCTCTGGGACGCGTCCAAGCTGCGGATATACGATCCGCGAGTTTGGACGCTTTCTTGATCCTACCGGCAGGTGTTAAGGAGAGGTTTCCGGTCCTTAAAGGATTTGTGGACTGACCTGTTGATGGGTCACATTGCCCTGTCAGTCATGCGTCCTAGGGGGACGGCTGAGTTTGAGTGATTACTCAGAGTTCCTGCCCGATTTCAGAGTCGTGAAGATGTGGGAAAACGCGGGTCTTAGAACTGAGGCACTGTGGTGTGTTTTGCAGGCGGCCCATCGGGATTGCCAGTAGTCTCTGCAAGACGGAACAGCCCAGAGCGACCCCCAGGTCGTTGGCTGAGGAGCAGGCTGGCGAGGCTGTGAGGTGGGGAGGTGGGCCCACGGGTGGGTCTCTGTCCCACGCGCACCAGGTGTGTGAGCTTGCGCGCTTTGATCCGCCTGTGCTTCAGTTTTCTCTCCCGTAAATTAGGAGGAAGAGCAGCACGTGGTCTTCTGGGGTCGGTGGGTCGATAGCTGAGCTAATGTAAAGGGCCTAAAATAGTACTTCACTAACGGTGCTTAAGAGGGCTTACTTTGGCTCAAGAAGAGGTTTTGGGGCCAGATATGTAAATTTGGGGGTCATCTGTGTACTGCTGATGTTTGAAACCGTAGGCTGGGCTGTGGGTGTCCACACAGAAGAGCAGGAGGGTGCAGACTGAGCCTGGGGGCTTTGGGCAAGGGGTCCACAAGAGGGGGAGGGTCCTGGATTTGATAAGAGGCGGATGGCCTTGCAGTGGGGAGGGCTGTGTGGAGGGAGGGGTGGAGAGCATCGAGTGTGGAGGATCCTCTGGAGGAGGACAGGGTAACGGGACAGAAGCCGGAGGGTTGTGGACTCAGGGGAGTTTTTATTTTTGATTTTTAAGTGAGAGTGATTGTCATGTGTTTTGGGCTGACAGGGACGATCCAGTGGAGGAGGACAGAGTTCTAGTGCGTTGGGAAGGGACAGTTGCAGGGGCACAGTCCTTGGGCCGGTGAGAGGGGGTGGCCGGAGGGAGGAGCAGGGGCAGTTCAGCCCCCCGAGCGAGGCAGGACTTCTGTGCGTGGGAGCCTTGACGCACTCCAAAAATATTTCTAAGAGACATGCTGCCCCTTTGAAAGGAGGGCATAAAATAAAATATAATTTTGTGCTCAGTCCAGGAAACTTGGGAATTGTGCTGTAGGACTTAGGATCTAGTTTCTTATTAGCTTCTGGTGCTAAACACACCGTGGGGCATCCTTACAGAAGGATGCATGTGGAAATAGCGTTTTTCTTTGTTAAAAAAAACTCACTCGTCTCTAGAAGTATCATCAGCTTCACTAGAAGTTGGCACCTTTAGTCACCAAATTTAGTACTACTCAGAGGACTCAGCAGACTTGGCTCCTGATTCGTGCTGCATTTGTCTTAAAGCTCTGGAGGGAAATGCCAGTTTTGCATCCAGGACGGCTGCCCCCACCTCCTGGGAGGTGGGTGGTGTTGCTTTGGGCCCCCGTAGGCTTAAGCCCCACTGGGGCAGCAGTGCTGGCTTCTAGTTGCCTGGTAAAATGGTAAAACATCTTCCCTGCATGTCAGTTTGTACTGCTTGTGGTTATTTGTTTTTTTTTTTCGGGTTTGGAGTTTCAAACCATCAACCTTCTCTGTAGTTGAATCAGCAGGATGAAACGCACGAGGCCCCGGACCCCTTGCGCTCCAGCCGCGGGGTGGCCTGGGGGGAGCTGGTTCCCACTGCTCTGCCTGATCACGTCCCCCTGCCCTGCGTGGATGTGGACAGGTTTGGCTGAGGGCCTTCCCCGGCCGGATGCGGGAGGCGGGAGAGGTCTCTGCATCTGGGAGCCAGCCTTGCCTCAGGGCGACCCGGCCAGGTGGGGCGCCCACCTACTGAGCCAGCGTGGAGGCTGCTTATTGGAGTGGCCTCTGTCAGGGCATCCGTGGGGATGCCAGCTGTGCGGGCTCTCCTGAGCCCAGGAAGGGCTGGCAGCGAGGGGACGGGGGGCCCTGGAGTGAGATGGGAGGCCCTGGCGGAGGACAGAGGCCTGGTCGGAGCTGTGCAGGGCGGCTGGGAGGAGCGAGCAGAGGTGTCGGCTGACGGGTGGGGTCCAGGAGGGGGGGGCCTGGAGGGTTAAGAAGGGCTCTTCGAGCTGTGGATGCTGAGACCAGAGGGATCTGAGGTGGGGATTCTTATCCCCTGGCGTGTGGCGTGCAGAGTATTTATTTTGATACATACTTATGTGTGATCTGTCAGATATATCATGTATTGTTTGTGAAACACAGGCACACATGTGCTTAAACTTCTGTTGGGTAGGACTTCGCTTCTATCCGTCGTTCCTCACAGTCCTCACAATAGACGTTTCATTGCGCCTATTTTTCAGATCAGGAACTGACGGAAGAGGTTCAGTAACTTCCTGGGAAAGTGGGATGATAATTTAGCTGACATTTATTAAGCTCTTACTACGTGTCAGCCATGGTGGAATCAGTTTAATCTAGTTTACTCCTGATGATAATCTTAGGATTATCCGTCTTGTGGAACCATCCTCATCCCCTCTTACCTGAGTAGCTGCCTCACAGCCCCTCCCTGCTCCTGTCTGTTCAGATCCAAGCCTTAACCGGAGGATAGATCAGAGCCCTGTACCTGCCCTCATCTCAGAGGTGTCCTCTCCCGCTGCCCCTCTGGCCACCCCCTCCAGCCAGGCCCTTGGGGCCTTGCCTCCGGCTTTCTGGTGGGCTTCGCTCCTCCATACCCTCACCTCCTCCCCACTGAGTGCCCTGTTGTCCGTTCTGTTCATCTGCCCTCTGTACCCACCACTCCCTCCCTTTCGTCAGCCTGCCTGGCAGAGTGGAAGCCTCAGGAAGGCAGGGGTCTTGTTCTGTCTTTATCCTCAGGGCCCAGAACAATGACTGGCAGATAGAAGGCACTTACCACTGTTTGTTGAATGAATGAATAACTTTTTCTTACTTTTAATGTAGGTAGTAGAATCTGAACTGAGGCTGCTTGCCTCTGAAAATGTGTTTTTTCTGCCTGCGCATACTGTACCCCTCCCCCCGCTCCTATTGTACTTGGTGAATCAGTCATATATTTATGCCCCATATGTCTGTGTTATCTCCAGATTTCTGTGCTTTTCTTTGTAGAACAGAAACATTTATAAAACATTCAAAATTGTTCTAAAACTATAAAGTGTAATATAGCAAATTAATCTGTTAAAAACAGAGAGTCCTCAAGTTGAAAAAAGAAATAGCTCTTGTTCTGTTAACTGCTTTTAGGTGACATGTAATTGAAATGCATTGTCTTAAGAAATAACAGTACCTGTTGTAGAGAAGTAATATTCATAACTACATCTTGGTGAAAGTGAGAATACTTTGAATAATTCCGGAAGGTTTCAGAAAAGCAGCCAAATAAAATAAAAAATACTTAATTCACCATGGAGGCTCAGAGGATTTAAAAATTGGAAGAAATGTAGCTTCACAGGCTGTTTGGTAGGGGAGCCAACAGAAGAGTTGACTGGAAGTTGGGACACTGGGCCCTTCGTCCCAGCCCAGCTCTGACCTGGTGGGCTGTCCGCCGCAGGTTCCTTGAGTGTGAAGGGGGTGGTCTAGTTGGTGATGTCCAAGGTCACTCCATTTCTAGAGGACTGTTGTACGTAGGAGTCGAAAAACAAATTCTAAGTGCTTCGAGGGTCATTCAGTCAGATGTCAACAAATATTTAACCTCTGAGCAGCCCCGTGTGAAAAGCACGCGGTGCTGGTCACTGCGGCGGCTTTGGGTGCACAAGAGGCTGGCCTCGGCACAAGGTGTCCTGTCACCTCCCTCTGGACCCGCAGCTTTCCCGGAAGAGGGGAGCAAGGTGGGCCAGCAGGCGGGGCCAGGGGGTAGAGTAATGGGCTCTGGCTTAGTGAGGAAACACCAGACCCCAGGGAGCCCGACTGATCCCTTTCTCTGGTTTCTCACTCTTAGGGGACGAGACTGTGTTAAATGTTGAATTAAATTGGGCGAGGATTGGTTTTTCAGGTTTGCAGGTCTCGAGCTTGTCAGAAATGAGTAAAGGTAACGCGGTAGTAGGTAATATTTCATCAGTCCTCTTGTATCCGGGAAGCGTTAGAAACTGAGGGCATTAACACATGCATTGGGCAGGTTGGAGAGTACGGTTCAAAGTTGCTTTGTGTTTGCGCCTCTTCTCACGGGCCGTGCTCACAAGTCCAGTTTCTTTTCTCGTTTTGGTTGCCAACAGCCCAAGTTCCCTGCTGCTCCAAGTGTTCCCTCGCTTAGGGTGAGTGATCTCCTTGAAGAAGGAGTTTGCTCAAGGACGTAAGGCAGCTTCTCATCACCCGCGTGAGGCCGAGAGATGGCACGGTTCGCAGTTCCTGGTGGGCCGCTGTCGCCTCCCGATGCCCAGCTCCCCTTCTCTCAGCGCCGTCCTGGCACCTGCTCAGGCTGCTTTGCTTGGGGGTGAGGTTTTGTAGGTGTCAGGTGGGCACAGCCTGCCTTGTCTGCGTGCTGTGGCAGTGCGAGGACAGGGGACTGGATTTCTGGCTTCTGCCTTAGGAAGGGGAACTCACCCAGGGAGATATGCCCAAGAAGGGGTGGGTGGCTGCTGGGCCCCCACAAATGCAACCCCTGAGCGCTACGTGAAGGAGGCTGGAAAGCATAGTTCACGCAGACACTCACCTGGTGTAGCCTGAGCACGAACAGCTTGAAGTCCGTCTATGGAGGTGTAGTTCCAGAGGCTTAGGTGCTCGGGCCACAGTTTAAATAGCAATGGTGTGGCCTGTCATGTCTGCTCTCTTCTAGGTATGAATGAAATTAATTACATCAAATGCACATTTATTCATCTTGATCATTTTGAATTTGATTCCTTTTCAGAATAGGAATCTACCCAAAATAGTAGTCAAAAGGAATTACTGTTCTGAGTTGGTCATCTGTGTTAGGTTTTACCATATGCCTGTTACGATATAGTGTTCTTTTGGCGGGATACTTTGGAGGATTATCCTTTCTTTCTTAATATATTAAAACTTCATCTTCATTAAAAAGCTATCTAAACGTTTAAAGTTCCTCATGTAGTGATTTTTTAAATTAACGGTTCCAGGGAAGTAGCAGCACAAGCAGTAAATAGTGAAGACTCACTTGCTGCAGGTAGAAACCGGTAAGGGGGTTGAGGCTGAAACCCTAATCCAGGAAGATGTGGAGTTTGTAGGAATGAATTGTAGGATGTCAGAGCTGGGAGAATTTAGGGCCACAGAGTTCAGCTTAAATTTGACCATCAGTGAAATGCTATGGAAAAAAACCTTTTCCATCAAGTGTCAGCTGGTTTTTAGAAGTGATGAGATGACCACCTCTGTGTCAGGACTGCTGGCTTGTGGTCCTTCTGAACAAGTGGTCCAGTGTCAGCCACATGCAGAACAGGCTTAAATCTACATCTTCTGATGCCTACTCTGGGGTTTTTTCTTCTTTGTATTTTTTTGGTGTCACGTAGGAGATGGTTTTCACCCACGTGCACGTGAATGAGAGACGTATTTGATCATTGCACAGTGACGCTTTCTATAATTTTATCCTCTAATGAAACCGAGGGTATTGATGATATTTCCAAAGGAAGAGCAGGTATTGTGTAAACCAGCCCAGCGCCCCTTACATTCCCCCTGAGCGATCTGCCCTGGGCGTGCGCGGCACAGGTAGGTAGGAGCCGAACTTGATGAATTTCAGCGTTTCTAACCGGAAGCCTTGCTATAGGAACTGGAGGCCTTTCCCTATAGTTAGCCAAGACTTTGAGCCACGCCGTAGCCTGGGAAAGGTGTGCTGGATTTGGATTCATGGGGCAGAGCTCTGCTGTGAGGGAGCCGTGCTACGTGCCTGCGGCCCTGTCCACGGCAGGCGTGTGCTTTTCACAGGGAGACCCCCCCCCCGCCCAGGTGCCTGCCCAGCCTCACTGGTGGTGGAGAGAGACTATACAGACGGTGCGGACGGTCAGCCTGCGGTCCGAGCGTCCATCTTTGAGTGATGGGAAGATGTGGGTAGGAAGTACAGCTGGGGCAGGCACTGGGGGAAGCTTTGTTTTCTCTTGCTGGAGAAGCTACCATGAGATTCACCCTCAGTAAGTAGAGAAGTCAGCGATTTCCATGAATTTCTAAGCTGTGCAACTGTTACCACAGTCCAGGTTTAAATGTTTCCATCACCCCAAAATGCTCCTTGTGTGTGTTTGTGGTAAATTCCCATTCCCACCTCCAGCCACTGGCAACCACTGATCTGCTTTCTGTTTCTCTAAAGTTGCCTCTTCTAGGCATTTCATGTAAATGGAATCATGCAATATGCAGTCTTCGGCTTCCCTGGTGGCGCAGTGGTTGAGAGTCCGCCTGCCAATGCAGGGGACACGGGTTCGAACCCTGGTCTGGGAAGATCCCACAGGCCGCGGAGCGGCTGGGCCCGTGAGCCACAATTACTGAGCCTGCGCGTCTGGAGCCTGTGCTCCGCAACAAGAGAGGCCGCGATAGTGAGAGGCCCGTGCACCGTGATGAAGAGTGGCCCCCGCTTGCCACAACTAGAGAAAGCCCTCGCACAGAAACGAAGACCCAACACAGCCATAAATAAATAAATAAAAATTAAAAAAATAAAAAAGATATCTTATTAAAAAAAATATGCAGGCTTTTGAGTCAGGCTTCTTTCAGCTCACATAATGTTTTTGGGGTTCGCCCATGCTGTACAATGGATCAGTAGTTATGGAACCGCTAGGTGGTGTTTTGGGGGAGGCTCCGAGGAGCTTCAGTTCTTCATGTCTCAGCGCAGAAAGAATTCAGCGAGAGGCAAAGTGATAGATAAGAAGTGCTTTATTAGAAAAGGACACTTGTGAGTCTTACGGGTGGGTGGGCGAGAGGGTGCCGTGACCCGAGAACTTAGTGGGCTACAGTTTTATAATCAAAGGAAAAGTGGGAGGGGGAAAAGACCACCATCTTCCTCCTTCTTGAGTAGATGTCGTGCTTCCATCATCAGCTCCTCCTCCTGGTTGCACTGGGGAGTTTTCTTGTCTCTACATGGTCAAGCCAGGACTGTCACGGTGCAAAGGAAAAATTATTTCAGGTCTCAGTACAGTGAGGGTCTGAAATGTCACCTTTCCATAAATTACTGTTTTTTACGTGTGCAGAGAGCATGTCTTAGGGGTCATTAACTTACTGAGCTCATTGGGCAGCATGTGGGTCTCATGCCAACATTGTTTTATTGTTTTGAGGCATGGCTCATGCTTCTGTTACATGGTTTTGTGGTTAAGCAAACCTGCTTTCTTGAGTGATCATTAACTTACTGTTGTCTCCCAAAGCCCCCTAAAGTTCCCTGTCTGTCTGCAGTCCCCTAATGGCATTTCTGAGCGATTTGATTATCCTCTTCTATCCCTATCAGTTTGTTCCTTTCAGCGGCTGACTAGGGCTCTGTTGTGTGGGGGTCACACACCTTTTTTAGCTCTTCACCAGGGATGGGCGTTTGGGTCGTTTCTGCTTTCTGCCTCTGTGCATAGTGCTGCTCTGCGCGTGAGCGAGCACATCTCTGTGTGCACAGGAGCTTGGAGTGGGGCTTAGAATGACGGCACATGTGACGCTGACAGCACAGCTGCCCGTGGGACCCCTGGGCGCGCTCTCAGGTCTGTCTCCGCGACGTGCCCTGCACGTCTTGAATAGTGTGGACCTGTTACTTCCGGGATGAAATACCGTGGATCTGAGATCCAGCACAGGCGACCAGGGTTTCTTGTGGTGACACCCTCTGTGCTCAGTGTGGGACAGAGGAACTCTTCCCCAGTATTTGGTTTTTCCTTTCACTCATCAGAGGAAGTCAACGAAGAACTATTAGGCGTGTTAAAAACCACACTCAGTCTGCAAACTCCACGTGCTCAATGCTTTGCCCCTGCAGTCCCCTTCTAGGGATTCAGCCCGAGGACACGCCTCCAACAAGATGAAAACACAGATGGAAGTGACCTAAATGTCCAGTCAGGGGCGGGCGGATCGACTCTGGGTGACCACGTCACAACGAGCCGTGTGGAGGGGTGGGTCTCTGGCGATTTCCAGAACATGCAGGAAGGGAGCAGGGCTGAGTGCCAGAGGGTATCGAGTGAGCTCCCTTCTCATGAGAAAACATGCGTATCTGCGCCTCCGCGCAAAAGGAAAACAGGAAGGAAAATCAAGGACGAAAGGGATTGGGCCCTGCAGGGGCCGGGGTGGGGGGCTGGAAAGGAGGGGGGGCACAGGTGGCTGGAGGGGTGGGCGTGGGGCTTCTCTGAGTAGACGTCTCAGTACAGCCCGACTCTGGGAACCGTGGACCCCAGAACAAAATACATGAACCTCAGCCAGGACTGGGGGGACCCAGAATGGGATACAGACAGAACCAAAGCTCAGTGTAGGACAAAACAATAACAGAGCTACAGCAGGGGTGGGGTGGGGAAGAAAAGAATCAGCTGGATTTTGGAAAACAGTACTTTTCTAGATTCTGTAAAGCCACAGACAGAAAGGGCTGCACACAGTACTGCCCAGAAACTGTCTGTTTCTCCGGGGGGTAAGGTTGCGGTGCGGACGTGTTCATAAGGATGGAACAGTGGGTGTGTGGTGGGAAGAAGTTGCGGACGAGGGGAGGGGACAGAGGACAGAGGACAGAGGACACTGGGCTGGAGCCAGGTGTCAGTGTGCACCGCAGTTTTGAGTGTGTGTCCATGTGCCAGACGGTGCAGAGACACAGATGTTGGTGCTGAGTCGCACAGCTCCTTATCCAGTCCCCTGAGGACACCCAGGTGCTTTCTCCGAGCAAAGAAGAAGGGATCCTCCAAGAAGATGTGACTGGACCCCCTCGTGGTACAGGGAAGAGCTCAGAAAGGACGGGGCCACGTGGGCGGGGAGAGGATCAGAGCTGGTGGCTCTGAGCAAGGGCATGGGTGACGATGGTGTTGGCTTATAACCCGTAGAGTAAAGTAAGCGTCCATCACTCTGCTGATACACATGAATAACAATCAGTAAGCAGGGAGAAGGGGAGCCGAAGAATTCCAGTTAATCAGCGGGGAAGGAAGGAGGAAATAGACGATCACCCTGAGGCGGACCCCAGGGCAATAGTTACTTTAGACGGGACCCAGGACTGGCGCTAAATTAGTGAATGAAAGTTTGAGGAGAAACAGGATATTTTTCTAGTCTCAAAGTTATCTCTTCCCCACGTTACTTATTTATTGAAAAGGGAAAAGTAGTAACTTTAGAGTGGAGAAAGCCAGCAGACACCACCTCACCCAGGAGATCGATGTGATAAGACAGGTCGCAGTCATAGCCTCTCCCCCACATGGGCATGGGCCCAGCGTAGGCACCAGGAAGCGGCAGGCAGACCCCGGGACAGGGTGTCCCGAAAACACCTGGCCAGGGCTCTTCACTGTCCACATCCCGAGAGACGGGCTTGGAGGGGCCTAAGGAGACACGCCAGCGAAATGCAGTATGGGCTTTCGAGGGGGTCCTGGGGCAGAGAGGATGTTAGTGGGAAAACTGGTGAGACTGCGGTAGTGGAGCTCACGGTACTGTCCTGACTTTGATCATTGTTCAGTGATGCCATAGGATGTGACCCTTAGGAGAAGCTGGGTGGGGGCTACGTGGGAACTCTGCGCCGCTGTCCACTGTCCCCACCCCCGCCGCCGCCGTCTGAGCTCTCCTCGACTCTGCCTCGGGAGGGAGGGTTCAGCGCCGTCCCAGGGAGAAACACTCTCTTGCCTTCTTACTGGGAATTCTGGCCACCTCAAGCCCTGATGCGGAGCATTCTGGAGACATGCGTCCCGTACCCGTGGCGCGGAGGGGCACGCTTCTTCCAAAGGGGGCACCGGAATCTCCTGGACCCGGTCGGAAGAGGCGCTGTGACCAGAGGCGCAGGTTGGGGACCTCGCACGTGGCTACAGGGGCTTTCCTTGGTGTCCTTGGTCTTTTGATGTTATTATTTTTTTCCAAAGAGAAATTTAAAATTTTTATGTATTCAGATTTATCAGTCTTTTCCTTTACAACTTGGGTTTTGAGTCCTAAGAACACTTTCCTATGTCGGGAGTCATTCCTCCTTAATTTCTTTCAGCAGTTTTATATTCTGTTTTCCACATTTAGCCTATTAATCTGTGTGAAGTCTGTTTCTATTCAGTTTGAGGCCAGGATCTAATATTTTTTCCTGTTGGCTAGACAGTTGCCTCGGTCACTGCATGTTCTGCCCTTTGCTCAGCGACCAGAAATGCCACTTGTATCCTAGCCTAAATTCCTCCTTCAGAAGGTGTCGTTTCCTCTTGCTTGTCATTGTCGGGTACCAGCTGTGGAGTTTTGCATGTGGATTGTGTCCCCAACTCATCCTGGGGAGAGGATCACGTTGTGCAAGCAATGCCTCTTCCTTTCTAATTTTTGCACCTTCCCCTTATTCACTGGCTGGAACTCGTGGTGCCAGGCCGAGTGGGGTACTGGGACGGTGGTGGCGACCAGCAGTCGCTTCTCTGGTTCCAGCTTCACTGTGGACGCCTCCCATGCTTCCTCACTGAGGGTGACGTTTACTGTAGTCGTTTTGTACATGCCCTTCACGTAGTTAAGCAAGTCGCCGTCCCACTTTGCTGAGAGTTTTATTAAAAATAAACTTTATCATTTACAGCAATAGAATTTTATTGGTTGCTTTTTCTGCATCTGTTGAGATGGTTGTATGGTTTCCCCTCCTATCTGTTAATATAGTAAATTTCATTCATAGATTTCCTGATGTTAAATATTCTTTCATTTGCAGGAAGAACCTTACTTTACTCTTAACACTGACAATTAAATTTGCTATTTATTTTAATGTTTTTTCTTTTTTAGAATGAGTCCCTCCTCTCCCCCTCATCCCACGTGCTTTTTTTGAGACATAGTTTACGTACTATAAGTTACTGCAGTGGTGTGCTGATAAATGCTTAACAAATGGCCTTTTTTTGTGGGGGGGGGGGTGGACTGTAAAAAGCCCTGATCTGTAGCATTTGCCGGTTTCCGTGGCATAAGTGTTCTCACCATTACCTGTGTCAAGCTGCTGATGAGCTAGCTGTTGGCTGGTGGCCCACAGAATCCCTGAGATGGAACCGTCCTCTCTTGGGTGCTAGGAGCTGGCCCAGCTGCTGAGAGCCCGGTGGGCAGCCTGGGGATGGCCGTGCCTGTGTGGCTCACGTGACCATCCCGGATGTCCTCCGTGGCCCCCCCGCCCACCCGCATCAACGCCGCACCTCCCAGGGGTCTGCCCTTGGTCAGCCTGGGTCCTCACCTCGGTCACGCGGCGTCCTCGCTCTGTCTTTAGACCTAGCGTTCTGTCCTGTGCGTTCCCAGCACCTCATTCCCCCCGAGAACCGCCTCGGCCACCTTGTTTAAAGATAGTAACGTATCGAGCTCACAGTGAGTTTTATTGGAAAACAGAGCATCTGACTCGTGATTACTATTGTGGCGCTAACTTTGTTAGAAAACAGCGTGGGTTCTGTGATAGTAACTTTCCTTAAATCTGAGGGGCTGCTAGCATCATTATAATCATGTAACTTTTCATCTTCCTTAGTATAAATCAAGGCTTTTTTCATTCGTTTATTTGTGCAGTCAGTCAGCAGGCATTTTTTGAGCGTCTACTACGTGTCGTCATTTGGATTCCAAAGGTGTAGCAGTGGGTAAAGAACCCAGTCTCTTACCTCATGGAGCACAGGTTCTGATACACCTTGAAGCTGTGCGTCTTTCTAATCTTACCATCCTTGCCCGTTTTCTCCTTGCTCAGACATCTACTTGTCTTTGCCCCTGGTGTTACCTTAAATCAACCCTGAATTCATCTGATTTCTTCCACTGCTTCAGTTTTGAAACTCCCTGCTTTGATGCTAGTTGACGTTTAGCTTAACTACTTATATAATTATTTCTGCTTTTACCAAATTTTCACAATGAAAAGGCAAAGGTGATCTTGACATTAGGAGAGGTCAGTGTTTTAAAAGGGTTGCGACAGTAGACTAACTGGAGAAGTTTAGTGAAGTGACACGCTTTATGGTGTGTGGCCTGTCGTCCGAGGAGGAGCCAGGGACGAGCTGACATCTTCCGCTGCAGTTCTGGGGGGTCCGAGGGCTGCTCCCCACCAGCATGGTCTCTTCTAGCTCCCGATGGCGTTAGGGTGTGTGGGGCTGTGCTTCTGGCAGCTGGGCGCTCCGAGGGGTGGGAGCCTGGTCACCGAGTGCTCTTCCGTGTTTGCCGCATGCCTTGGAACCATGTGGGGTGGAGGAGGGGGGGACCCTGTGCCCCTGTGGGCTGCAGTCCAGGGAGAGTGGCAGGCTTCCCTGGGGAGGAAGAGCTTGAGGGCCTCGACCCGGGGTAACTGGCGTGGAGGGCAGGCTGGGGAATCGGGCGGCAGGCCGCTGGGCCTGAGAAGTTCACCTGCCCGTAGTTCTGCCAAACTGATTGGGAGTTCTGCCTTTTTAATCCTTTGCAAAATTAGTTTGTTTTTAATTTAAAGGTCAGTATTTTATTTTGATAAGAAAAAATAGTCTAGTTTATTTATTCAAGCAACTTCGAACACCTCAGAGATCGACTTCCCTCCTTCCTCTGGAGAGGCTGAGGAGCAGTCGAGCGTGTGAAAGCGCAGCACGGGTGGCTGTCGCGCCTGGCCCTCGCGCAGCCACCTGCGGAGAAGAACCTTCCGAGGAAGGACGGGTCACTGCGCTGCTGGGGCCGCTGGTGCAGAAGGTGTGGCCTGGCCCTCGGTCGAGATCCAAAGCCAGCACCCATTCTCGTTCCTCGCCCCTTCCCGCTTGACACCTTCACCCTCTGGGGTCTCCGTTGAGGATGGACAGAAACTCTGGGGTGACTTGTGACCTCTCGGGGATGCTGACCGGGCTGGCCCTCCTTTCTCTTTTGACCGTTTTGCAACTGGCTTATGAGGGGGATTTAAAAATGGATGTCAAAAAAAACATTTTTCATGGGAATAAATACCTATTTGGGGGGGTATAGTTATACCTTGGAATTTAGTCTTTGAAAATAACAATTATGGGGATCAAGTCTTAATGTGAAGGTTGAATCCTCATAGGTTACCTTTAAATCTTAGAATCAGAATTCAGGAACCCTCGTCAAAAGTAATTTTCCATTGTTGTGCTCCTACTGGATTTTTAAAAATGGCTACATCTTATTTATTTGTACTTAAATGTATGTCAGACTGATACTAATCGTATCACAGAATAGGAAAAACAAAACATCTTTCTATAAATATTAAAGTAATGAGCAAATTAGGGATTGTACAAAAACACAGTAGATGATGTGGAGGAAATCAGTGAAGCTCTTAATGGCTTAAATCTAACTCTTGAGTAATTATTTAAAAACTTTTAGTAAGTAAAGCCTCTCAATCCTATAAAATAGGAGTAATTCATCATCACACGTTTGTATTTTTAGTTCTTTGTCTTGAAGATAGATCCTGGGTCCTAATGATACCAAAACTAGTATCACATCTGGTTTTCTAAAGCCAAGGAAATCTTTAACCTGTTTTCTGGAGCCAGCAAGGTAATCTGTTACTAGGCCATTGAACCCCTTTTGGGGAGTCTCAGGTCATCCCCTCCCCCCCACATTTACACAGTCGGCACAGTGAAAACCAGGAAACCCAGGCTCTGAGATAAGCAGAGTCTTGGGAGGACGGAAGCAGCTTGGCTACTGACACACTGTGGGGTCACACCCGCCTGCACGTGACTCCGGCCAGGAGGGGCCTGGCGGGACCCCGGCTAGGAGGCACTGGGCCCCGAGGTGCAGAGTAGCTGCTGGATGCTGGCTTCCTTCGCACTTCCCGGCCGGCTCCGGAACTGGATCCAGGCCGCGGGGTCCCTCTCATGCCCTGGGCACCGCTGTCCCAGCTCAGCTTACACTCCCGTTGGCCGCTTTCCAGAAGCGCCTGCCATGCCGGATCCGTGGCGATCATCGATGATCATCGGAAGAGAGAAGCGGGGATTCTGTGGGCGCCGCCCTCGGAGCCTCCCTGCCGCTGTCCTCTGACTCCGCGGCCCTGGAACCATCTCGTCCTCCTTGGTGAGGCTGTGGTGTGCACGACTGAGGCTGCGGTGTGCACGACTGAGGCTGCGGTGTGCACGACTGAGGCTGCGGTCTGTCACTGTGGGTGCACGGCTGTGTCTGAGAGGAGCCTCTCCTGGGAGGAGGCCTGGGGGCACAGGGCCTGGGGAGGCACAGGCCGCGCTGGGGGGCTGGAGGGCTGGGGGTGCGGGCGCTGCCGGCGGGCCTCCTGGATTTCTCAGAGTCCAGAACCCCCTTCCTCCGCGTCCCCCTCCCGTCCCCCCCGCCCCCCGCTAAGCACCTTAGGGCTGGGCTTCGTGTCCCCGCAAATGGGAAGCTCAGAAGAGGTTCAGTAAAATCTAATCGAATAACTTGCTTCAGGCGTTTCATATTCAGGGTGATTTGTTTAGTTGCCTTCTCAACTTGTGAGTCATCTGATTATTTGTATGGCCCTAGGTGATTGTAACCTTTTTATTCAAAGCGTTTTAAGAGGTGGTTTCTTGTTTTTCATGTTATGTATAATGTCCTCTTTGATAAGATGGGTTTCTAGTGATTTTGTGTATGAAAAGTGAGGCTCTTTTCAGATATAGAATAAATCAAATTATTTGTTCAGAAACGTCCAGAAGTAGATTTCACAGCTCTGTGAACAGCTGGGTTTAAAGCACAGTCTTTAATGTGTATTTCGAGTCTCATTAAAGACCCAGAAGATCAGCTAACGTCAGGCTGCTTGCCTGTCTTTTTATTGAGGGCAGGGCTTCCCAAGTGCTGTGAGCCCACTTTGGACCTAATGCTACTGATAGTTTGTTGTCCGAAATTACCTTTGCATTGGGAAATCTTTAAGTAAAATTTGCAAAGTTTTGGATTCATTCCCTAGGGTGCTTTTTTTTAAAGCTATAGATGTATAAATTTATTATTTATTTATTTTTGGCTGTGTTGGGTCTTTGTTTCTGTGCGAGGGCTTTCTCTAGTTGTGGCAAGCGGGGGCCACTCTTCATCGCGGTGCGCGGGCCTCTCACTGTCGCGGCCTCTCTTGTTGCGGAGCACAAGCTCCAGATGCGCAGGCTCAGTAGTTGTGGCTCACGGGCCTTGTTGCTCCGTGGCATGTGGGATCTTCCCAGACCAGGGCTCGAACCCGTGTCCCCTGCATTGGCAGGCGGATTCTCAACCACTGCGCCACCAGGGAAGCCTCCCTAGGGTGCTTTTGAGGTGGATCTGGTGGAAGATGTCCTTTGGATGTGTTGGCACCACCACCACCAGGTGCCCTCACTGCTGTCTGGGCTGGTGTGGTCGCCAGTCGGGACACCCCCTCTGCCCGGAGAAGCAGCCCCCGGGCACCCGTGTCTGCCTCGGTGGGCCCTGTTCTCGCCTGGGGCACAGGCGAGCTCATGGTCCTCGGGCGCCAGCCTGGCGGGTTCTCTGTGCGCTCGGCCCCTCCCGCCTCCTGGCCCCACTGTCACCATCTCCTCGTCTGTTGTGGTCACGTGGGCTCGCCATCCCTCCACGTGGCTCTTCCAGCCCCCAGTGACCTGTCTTTGTCGAGGGCAGCGGCCAGTATCCTGTTCCTGTCTTGCTCAGGCCGTGCCAGCCTGGCTTCCCTCCTGCCCCTCCCGCCCTCAGCCCGAGGCCACACTCCCTCCTGCTCTGGGTGCCGGTGCCTCCCCCGCCCCACCCCTGCTGCCCGCAGGCCTGCTGCCCTCAGCCAGGCCTGCCAGCCTCTCCTCCCAACGCTGTTTCCATCTTCCTGCTAGAGCCCTGCTGCCCTCAGCCAGGCCTGCCAGCCTCTCCTCCCAACGCTGTTTCCATCTTCCTGCTAGAGCCCTGCTGCCCTCAGCCAGGCCTGCCAGCCTCTCCTCCCAACGCTGTTTCCATCTTCCTGCTAGAGCCCTGCTCGGAGCCACGGGTGCTCCTCCTCGACTTCGCAGGGTCAGGATTTGCTCTCACGCAGCCCACCCTTCATCTGGTCCCCGTAGGCATCTTTCTGGGGGCACATCCCATCAGGAACCCCCGCTGGCCCCCTTCCTGTGACTTCCCATCACACCGGGGGAAGGGCGCTCCCTTAGGAAGGAGTTCACAGTCTGCTCCCCGGCCTGTTCCCCTCCATTTTCGCTGTTTGCTGCTCCGGGCGAACCCGGCCCCACCCCAGGGCCCGGGTGTCTGCTGTTCCTCCCGCGGGCGACAGTTCCTCCCCAGGTGCTCCCCGTTCAGCCGTCCCCTAGTCACTCCCTGGCCTCCCCCTGTGCCGTTCTTGTCTGTGCCCCGTGGGTGAGCACTCGACAGGCCCTGTTTGTTTGCACGTGTGCTGTCTGTCTCCTGCCCTGGAATGTGAGCTTCTGGAAGGCAGAGGCGGTCCTGGCCACTGGTGTAGCAGGCCACTGGTCCCGGGCCCGGTTTGGCTCATGGTTGGTTTGGCTGCAGGTAGCAGACCACCTGGCTGCTGTGGCTTCCGACTCCTGGGCCTCCCGTCGGGGCTGGGACCCTCCGGCTCGCCACTCTGCTGTTCCATCGTCACGTGTGGCTCCTTGGCCTTGAGGCGGCTGTTCTGAGGGGAAGCAAGGGGACGGGGTCTCTTTCAGGGGAGCATTTCAGGAGCCCTGCCGCCACCTCGCCGGCAGGGAGGGTATCACGCGGGGCACAGACCGTACTCCCCAGAATCAGGCTCTGCGAGGAGGGGTGAGACGGTGCGGGGGAGGCCAGGGCCTGCCTGGCAGGAGCTTTAGAGTGTGAGCTCCTGTCGTCCGCACCCATCACTTCCCGGCGCAGGTTCCGGCCAGGAGAGAGCCCCACACCCCATAGATGGGCCGACTTTATGGGAAATAGAGGACGGGGCGCTCATCTTTCATCTCAGATTAGACAGACAGACCCACCTGGTGGCGAGCATGGTGGGGGCAAGTGCAGGTGCCCTCGGCAGGGGCGAGCCCCTTCTGCGCAGCGACCCAAGGACACAGTCCCTGGGGTGGGCCGCCCTCCCTCCAGACCCTTGTTGCCCACGCCTCCCTCCTCGGGGACGAGCTGGCGTCTCCCCACAGGGTGACGGGAGCAGGAATGCGGCCCCCTTGTCCCCCGTGGGCTTTGCCGTCTCCCGTGGGGGAAGCCTGGATGTGGGGCGGCCTTGGGGACGGCGGCCCCGGCCCTGTCCTCGCGCAGCCCCCGAGGCAGCCCCCCTTGTACCTCTGCGAGCCCCCCCGGGGGACCTGCTGACCCTCGCCCCCTTCTTGCTGCCTCTCTCTCGGCTTCTGAGGAGAAACCCACCCAGGGTCGATTCCAGGACAGTCATGAGAGCCGAGGGGAGCCTCTGGGGACCCTCGTCTGGGATTTGGGAGGAGTCCCCCCCACTGTGTTTCCTGCAGGGAAGGGGCTGGAGGACTGGGCTTCCTCCGCAGCCCCGAGGTGGGCGAGAGCCGGGGGACAGGCCCCTTCAGTTCTTCGGAGAGAGTGTTGTTCACCGCCAGGTGGTCCCAGTACCTTCTCCTTGTTAGTTGATAGCGAAAGAGCATAGCTTTGCTGGAAAAGTGGAGGTGGGCGTGGGAGCTTTGCTGGAAGTCTGGGGTGCAGAAGAGGAGGCCGGCGGAGGGTGTGTGGGCCACCGCGGGTAGTGGTGTCTGTTCTGAGAAGTGGGTGAGCCACTGTGGCGGGGGTCTGCACCCGGAGTTGTGGTGTGGAAGTTTCGATGGTGCAGGCTGGAGAACCAGTGTGGGTGGGGCGAGGAGGTGGCCTGCCCGGAGGGAGGTGATGGATTAGGGCAGGTGGAGAGCTCGGGCACGTTTGGGGCTGCGCAGGGTGAAAGGGGGGTGCCTTTGCCTGGACAGAGCTTGCAGGAAGCCAGCTTTGGCGGCGGGAGGGCCGGAGCAGCAGGTCTGTTCTGGACACGCAGCTTGGATGCTCAGGCGGTTTTGCTTTTCCATCTCCAGCTCCCCACCGGTGCTCTGGGCCCCTGGCCTGCCAGGCAGCATTTTGCACTTCCCTCTCCAGGCTGACGTTTCACAGGCGGCCCAAACTGAACATTTGGAACCAATCACTTTATTTTCCTAAATTTTCTACCCTTTTTCCTCCCAGTGAATGTCACAACACCCTCAGTTGCTAGAAACACTTAATTTACCTTTTTCCCCAAACCTTATGTTCAGGGTTTTAAAATATATGTTAAAAAACTCACCTTTAAATTGTAAAAATTATTCTACAGAAATAAAGCAGCAGCATTTGAAGGTTCTATGAGACCATGTATGTCTGATCTCTGGGTCATTCGTTGGGTGTGTAGGAAAGCAGAGTGCACAAGTGGGCTTACTCACTGGGCCTGGATTTGGGGATGATCTGCCGTCACTGTGTTGGCCCCTGTCACTTACTGTCCCCAAGTCAAATGTAGCCACCAGCTCTTAAGAGAACTTGCAAGTTACAAGAGATCTGTTGGTGGGAGACCTGGCCACTGCCCATCGCCCACAGTACAGAGAAAGGCTTTGCACACCACCCAGTTGTTTTTTGACTTTATAATTTAATGAGCCAAAGTAAAGGTAAAATATCTTTTGATTCCCAGGTGCCCAGATTTCCTGAGCCACATCTTCAGTTTGCTGGGATTGTCCCATCCCCTTTCAGTCTGTTCATGGAGTGGTGGGAGGTGTGACCTTGGCGTCCATGTGCCGCACACTGGTGTCCGTGGGGTTCTGCTTTCTGGGTCCGTTTCTGTCCGTGAGGTCGAGGCGTGGAAGCCGGCGAGGCGCGGGCGCTGTGTCCACGCTGGGCAGGCCCTGACGTGGCGCCCCTACCCGAGGGCCAGCCGCAGAGCGAGTGGGCCCAGCGGGGCCAGCAGGGCGAGCGGGCCAGGCACAGGGCTCGGGCCGCGGGCTTTGAGCTTGATGCCGGGCAGGGCCCGGCTCTCCGAGGTGTTGCCCTCCGGGGTCGGAGTCGGGGTGGTTGCACTGTCCGTGGGCTCCGTGCAGGTCTGCGCGGGCAGGAGCAGGGCCACCAGCAGTAGCAGCACCGGCGTGGGCGGCGCTGCCATGGCCGTGCTCTTTGGCGCGTCCCCGGTCTGGCCCGGTGGGGCGGTCGCGGCCGGCGCTGGGTGAGTCTGCTCGGCTGAGACCTTCTGGGGGTCCTGTCGGGCGAGGTCTGGGCCGCTTCACCTGGCGAACTCGCGCTGGCTGCTGTTAACGGCCTGCCCCGCGCCGGCTGCGCGCCCTCGCCCTTGCGTTCCGGAGCCGCCGTGCGCGCACCGCACTGTGCCCCGCCCGCCCGGCCCTGGGTCAGGGGCTTATCAAGCCGCCCGCGCCAGGCCCCTCCCACCCGCGCCGCCCCCGCCCGTTTCCTCAGAAACCCCGCTTCAGATATTTTAGGGGATACCGGAAAACCTTACCTCCTAAAGTATACACACAGAGTTTTGGTTTTAAAAACCTTGAAATTATACTTTTTCTTAAGTATGCCTGTGATATAACTAAAACACTTTTTGGCTAATGTATAACATTTACTTCCTGCCCTGGAGTTTAAGGGGTAACTCATTTCTCAAGTAAATCAGGGATCCTTTCGCTTTGGGGAGTTACGGGTGAGCCCCACCATCTTTCCAGCTGTAAAACTTCTCTCCCCAAGCAAAGCGTGTTGTGAAACTTTCCAAATACTGTGTACTCCACAAAAACATTTGAATATTTTGGGTGCTCGTCATGTTAGTAGACCAGAGTCTCTGCTGATTGTTAAATGGGAAAAAGAGCAACTTAAAATTGTGTAAGAGAAAAAGAGTAGACGCAGTGGAATGTCCTTTGCCAGACTCGGTCCACTCTAAAGCGAGCATGCTTTGTGTTTATTTTTAGCTTAAATCAGAATTGTTAGTATTCTTTTTCTTACTTAGATTTGGTCTCTACTTGTTGACAACACAAGGATTTAAATTTTTTTACATTTTTAAAAATTATGGAAATAATACACACCCTTGGAAATAATTATGCAGGCAGTTTAAAATGAAAAGCTGAGGCTTCCTCCCGCATCTCGCTCCCTGCAGGCAACCCTTTCCACAGGACCACCCAGTCAGTGTCCGGCAGGGGGAAGCCAGTCCCCCAGAACAGAGTTGGGGTGCTGTTACCACAAGGAGGAAGATGGATTCAAGGTAGGCTCAGCTAGCTGTCTGCCAAGTGTATTTTTTAATGTGTAACTGCATGCTCCATAAACGAGCATATAAAAAATAGTGAGGGTTCCTTTCTAAGACTGCAGGAAACACCCAACATGATCCTGGAGCCCCTGATAGTGCCAGGAAGTATGGAAGTGCAAAAAAATACCAGCCCCCACGGATGGGTGTGTCGGGTGGACAGCGGAGCCAACCGAGGGAGCTGCCAAGGGCCAGAGCTGGAGCCGGTTCAGCAACAGAACACAGTCGTACTGGATCATGGCCCGAAGTATAAAGCAAACACCCACGGGTCCAAACGGACGTAACTAAGTGATCGATAAGGAAACGGGGGAAGAGGGAATCTGCTCTGCGGGAGAATCCACGTGGTTCTGCAGACACTCCGTCCTCGGGGAGGGGAGGGGAGCGTCCCCCCTCCTTGGGTGCAGGGTGTGCACGGCGACCTCCTTCCAGAGGACAGTGGGGAAGCGGGGAGCAGCTGCAGAGCGGAGAGACCTGACAGACACACCTGCGCCAGGTGACCAAGGTCAGCGTCCACGGTGCAGGTCACGTGACAGCACGCACCCCGGACGGGACGTGATGAGAAGGGCCCTTCCCCTCTGTGGGCTTCACTGAGGGACGTCCTGAAAAATGTCTGACTGGCCCTCAAAACTGTCAAGGTCATTAAAGGCAAGAGGTCTGAGAGACTGTCAGAGCCCAGAGGAGCTCTGAGGGGACACATGACTACATGTCACGTGGGGACCTGGATGGGGTCCTGGGACAGCAGGAGGACACTAAGGAAAACTGAGGAAGTCTGAATAAACTACGACTTATTAGTTTCCTCGATAATAGTTTATTAATATTGGTTCATTAAATGTAACAAACACAGCATACTAATGTAAGATGTTAACAATAGGGGAAAACGCGGTGGGTATGTGGGAAATCGCTGTGTTGTCATCTTAGCTTTTCTTTAAAATTGTTCTCAAAAATAAAGTCTTTAAAAAGTGTTTTTTAAAAAAGCTAATAATTCTGTAGAAACTCCTTTTGTGTCCTCACCCTCTGCCCTAAGTATCAGCCCAACTTTTTTTTTTTTTTCTTTTTGGCTGCGTTGGGTCTTTGTTGCGGCATGGGAGCTTCTCTCTAGTTGAGGTGTGCGAGCTTAGTTGCCCCGCGGCATGTGGGATCTTAGTTCCCCGACCAGGGCTCGAACCCACATCCCCTGCGTTGGAAGGCGGATTCTTTACCACTGGACCACCAGGGTAGTCCCTCAGCCCGACTTCCGTGGCAACTGTCCGCTTGGTTTTCTCGTAGATTCATCACCTTTGTTTGTTGCCCTGGACAGTGTATCTTGTGGTTTTGCCATTGCAAACTGCGCTCAGCAGGGAAGGGTCAGATCGCCAGCGAGGACTCCTGGGCGAGGCCAGGGTCTTAGTGACTGTGGGTTTCCAGGGACTTCACTTGCAGGCGTCCCTCCGGCAGTGTCTTCACTAAGTCACACAGGTTTATACATTTTTCAAAAGTGAGACTTTTAGTCAGTTAGGACTGCGGCCAGCCCCTTCCACTGGCTCCCCCCTCCCCCCCTCCCCCCTCCTGTGCTGGGAGGCCTTGGATGGCCTTGGACATCTGTTGCGAATCCGCCCAGAGGAAGCCGCACTGGGGGTGCGTGTAGTTGGATTTAATGGGACACAGGTGTGTGGGGCTGGTGGCTTCTGTGAGGAGTTAAGGGCGTCCAGGTGCCGTCAGCTTGGATGTTGGAGTCGTTCTGTGCAGCTCGGGGTGTGAAGGACCAGGGACAGTGGAAGGGGCAGGTACCCCCTGTACCCAGTGACCTCAGGACCCCAGAAAGGAGAGGACAGATGGGGGCAGTGGAGGCCCAGCTGGGGTCTGGACAGGGACCGCTTGACTGCGGCTTGGAGAGGGCGGGAGCGTGGAGGCTGGGGCAGGAGGGGGAGGTGTTGGAGGACAGGGTCCCCGGAGCTGGGAGCTGAAACCCTGTCCTGCTTGCCGGCAGTGGCCTCCAGCAAAGGCGAGGTGTCCGTTTTGCCAAGTGGGACGCTGTGAGGGGCTGGAAGCACAAGAGTGTCGGAGGGACAAGGGGGCTCTGCCTCGCCGGGCGGGCAGCCCGTAGGGCGCAGATGCCACACGCGGCCCTGGCGAGCATCCTGACAGCGGCCCAGGAGCTCTGCTCAGAGCTTCGCCTCCACACACGCTCCCCCGAGAGGCTTTCTGGGGTGACTGCCGGCCGCGAGGGGTCTCGGGTTTGATGACCTTAACACACAGGCTGCATTGCCCCCAGGGGGACATCCTCCCAAATGAAGGGCACGGGTTGCGAGTGTAGGGTCGGTGGGCAGGGTGGAGTGGGAGAAGCTCGCCTCCCAGCTCAGGGTGAGGTGCCGGGGCGGGCGATGTCTGTGAGCTTGCTGGGTCACCTCCTGTGTGGTTCTTCTGCTGCCTCAGGCGCATCATTGAGCCTGCGATTTTCAACTTCTGACTGTGTCGTTTGTGTCATTTGTGTTTTTCGAGGCACGTTCGGTTTCATTTTGGCCCTTTGGGTGTGATAACCTAAGGTGGAAGGCCAGGTCTCTCATGCTGGTCACCCCGAGGCTCTCAGAGGACAATTAACTGAATACATTCTAAACGAGAGAACCCCTGAGAGTTAGCCCTAAGGAAACAGGGAAGTATTTTGAACGCTGTGCAGAATAAAGCACCCGAACGTTGTGTTGGTTCTGTGCTCTCTGGTACACCAGCTTTACAGGAACCTGTGTAAGTGGGTGTATTTCAGTAACTGACCACCTTTATGAAGACCCCCTGGGGCCTGTGGGAGGATGCGGGGCCGACCGGCTTCGGAAGTGCTGAGACCCTTGCCCTGGCCAGGCTTTCTAGACCTGTCGGGTGCGTTCTCTTTTCACAGTAGGCCCTGTCTAGAAATTTTGGCTGAAATCAGCTTCTTTGCTTTTTCAGTCTGTTTTGCTAGTGATACTGTTGCTTTTGTTCTGTAAAACAGCTGCAGGGGAGCATCAACAGTCTGGTGTCCATTCTTTCCTGAGGAGAAAGCTACGTGCCATTTCACGTTTTAAGATTCTTTACTTCTCAGCTTGCTGACAGAGTTGTTCTTAGATTTTCAGCCGTTGTCAATAGTGTTTCAAGCTTTCAAAGCTGGCTGCTTTTTTTTTTTGCTTTTTCACAGCAGTACTAATTCCTTTCTTTGTCTTAATTGCAATTGTATCCTGTAAAAACGGGCTTATTAATAAATTCCTTGGGAGGTTTTTTTTATAGGTCCCTTTCTCCACTTGCCTATGATGCCTGCTGAGTTTAAAGCCCTTTTCTGGGGTTTAACAAAGCTCTCTGTGTTCAGGGCGGGTTTTGGGCCTGTTTCATGTTGCAGCCTAGACTAGTATATTAAGCACACATGTAGTCTGTCAGTTAACTCATCATTCTAAGTGTTTTCACGATCATTTCTCTACAGCCATCCTGATGAGTGAACTCGCACAGACCTGACCGATGCGGGGCCTAGATTAAGTTTCCTGGGTGTGGTCTCCATGGTAACCCCTGGAGAGCACCCGGGAGGCCGTGGACCTTTGGCGTGTTTGCTGACCGCTTTTCTCTTATTCTTCTAATAACGAGTGACTTGGGAATTAGAACAACAAATTAATAAAAAATGAATTTTCCTAGCAACATAAAAAAGTCCAGCCCACTTCCCTTTTACAGACCGGGTTACTGCGTCTGCGGTGGACTTGGGTCCTCCCAGTGGAAGGTGCCCCGAGCCAGGGAGCAGCAGGATGAAGGAATCCCACGTCCCCCGAGAGTGAGCGTGGTGCCGTGGCTCAGTGTAGGGTTGGTGAGGTGTAGAATTGCTGGAATACTACAGTCGTGGAATGGGAGTCAGAAATGTGTTTTCTATTTATTTCAAATTCTAATAAAAGTAACATTTAGAAATCTAAAACAATCTCTTTTTCAGGGTCCACAAATATCAGTCATTCAGTTTGTCCCACATGGCAGTTTTGTTTTTCTCTATGAAAAAGTCTTAGCAAAGGTTTAAATAAGAGCCAGAAAAGTAAAGAAGGTTTTACTGAAAATGAATTCTAGGTGCTCATTGGCCCTCCCCCCTCCACTTGTGCTCCCCACAGCGGAGTGGGCCTGGCGGTGGACCACAGGGAGGGCGGGAGGCGGAAGCCGCACGAAGCACGGGTGTGCAGTGTGACTACTAATCACAGTGTTCCTACCGGCCAGGCTGCGAAAAGAACAGGAGGACACAGAGGCGTGGAGTTTGGACGAGAGGATGTTAGCCGTCCCTGTTTGCAGCTCCCCCAGCAAACCCGGGCGGTACTGTCCAGCAGAACCTTCTGCAGCGCTGGGGTGGGCTCCATCCTCACCCCTGCACTGTTTGTGCGGAGGCCACCACGCGGAGAGAATGGCCCAGAGGATCAGTGAGGAGAGCAAGTCACATAACAAAGGAACCTGCCAGGGTAGCAGGGACACAGAGCTACTGCGCAGACGTGAGTAGTGCCGTTCACATACACAGAGCTAACCGCTTAGAAGTTACTGGGGAGGGGACAGCCCCTGTACCACAGCAGAATACTTAGGAGTAAACGGAATAAGCACTGCTCGAAACCTGAGTGGAGAACATTCCACAGATCCTCCAAGTCACAAAAGTAGCCTTGAGCAGACTGAAGGACATACCTTATTCTTGGTTTGGACGTCGCAGTATCACTGAGGTGGCGGTGCTAAGTAAGTTTACAAATTTAATGTGATTCCAATAAAAATACAAACTCCAGAGTCGTTTTTTTCCCTTGGGCCGGACACGTTGATTCTAAAATTGACAGAAAAAGAAGCATGCATGAATACCTAGAAAACTGAGAACAGAAAGGGCTAAGAAAAGGGCATTAACGTGTCCTGTAAAGCCTCTCTAAGAGAGAGAATGTGGTGATGGTGCAGGACAGACACAAATAGACAGAACAGACAGACCAGTGGACCAGAAGCCCAAGTACAGATGGAGATCTAGTGTGTGATTAAGAGCGCTGGGTCAGGATGAACTTTTGAAAAAGTGATTTGGGGACAATTGGACACCATTTTGTAAAAGACAACATTAGATTTATGCCTTAGACCATGTACCAATGGATCCGAGAGCTGAATGTGAAGAGGAAACTATTCGAGTGTTAGAAACATTCATCAGTATAACCTAAGTGTGGGAAAGGCTGTTAAAAGTATAACTCAGAGTTTAGGGTCCACAAAAGAAACGATGGCGAAACCGATGACATTAAAATACTAGAGCGATGAAAAGCCTCTGCCTGACCAAAACAACAACACTGTCAGTAAGGTCAGATGACAAAAGGTCATTTGGGAGAAAAATCTACACAACATGTCATTAATATTTTAGAATTGTGGGAAGTGAAAGGCCAAAATCCTGTAGGAAAATAGGCAAAAGGCATGAACAGACGAGACACACACACACACACACACACACGTGTAAAAATGGCCCTTCAGCTTCACTGAGGCACCGTTTCTCACACATCAGATTAGCAGAAATTCCAAAGCCCTTTTGAAAGCTGTCACAATGTACGTGCTTAGTGGTGGTGAAGGGGCCTCTTTGGCTCCACAGAGAGCGCTGAAGTTCACGGTGGTTGATTCTGAGCTAACCCGCGGTTGGCTTTGAAATGGACTTTATGATGAAAGTGACAACTGTGCCCCTAGATGTCATCGTTGTTAGGTGCTGACCACAGAGTGGGCGTTTGGGAAGCTGTGTGCACGAGCTGCTGGGCCCCCGGGCCCCCTCACGGGCGCCGTCGGTCCCTCCAGGCCGTTTGTCCTTCCGTCATCCCCACACTCGGGAGTCCTGCAGCTTAGGAGCTGCTGCTCTGCTGCCCTTTGCCTTTGCGTGGCTCTGTGTTCGCTGTGGATTTCACACTCTGCTTGGCAGGGAGGCATCCGCCGTGGGTGCGCAGATTCGGCGGCAGGGCGGTGCCCTGTCTGTGCAGTGCGGCCCCCCGGCCGTCCACGAGCCGGGTCACCCTAGGGGGCCCACCCGCTCAGGTGGCCAGTGCGGAGAGCATTGGTCTGTCTCAGGAACTTGACCTGAAGAAGTCAGACGGAGAGGAGGAGAGGCCCGTCTGCAGGTCAGAACCTCGTCTCGGGCTGGGCTGGAACCTTGCGTCCTGAGCCACAGGCCCGGCCCTCCAGCCGCCGTCTCACCGCAGACCCCCGCTGCTGGCAGTGGACTGCCTTCTCTGCTCCTGGGTTTTGGTTAAAGGCCGACTTGTTTTGATGTAAAAGCTGATTTTGTGTTCCAAGTGTGGACCTAAGAACACACGGCCTTTTCACGCAGTCTGGCGGGGCCCCATGACGCTGAGCTGCACCGGTGCTGCTTCCAGCCCTCCTGTGCCCAGTGGGCGGTGGCGGCGGGGAGAGCAGGTCCCGGGCCAAGGCCCCTTCCAGGCCGGGAGCCGCGCCCCTCTCCGTACGGGGGACGTGGGGGGCAGTGTCCGTCCTGCCAGCCGCCCGTGGGGCTGAGGCCTGCTTCTCACTGGGGGTCCAGCGTGGCCCTGGGCCGCTTCCAGCAGTGGGACAGCAGCCTCCCCGCCCCACGCGGTGAGACCATACCAGGGGTCAGCAGTGGGAGAGGGTGACAGGGCCCACCCTGCGGTGGCGCCGCGCGGACAGCTGCTGGACGTTTGCTCCCTTCCTCCCTCCCCCGGCACCGGGCAGTCTCAGCCCTCCCCTGTTGGCCACAGCCCAGCCCGGACCCCGGACGATGCATTTGCAGGGGAGAAAGCGGTGATTTGAGTGGATGAGGGGCCTGGCAGGTGTGCATGTGCCCCCTCCGTCCCCCTCGTCCTCCCCGCTGCAGTGCGGGGCAGCCTGCCGTCCTTTACAGGCTGCGTGGCACCGCCCGTCAGAAGCTCCCATCCCTGGCGTCTTCCAGCTCTACGTGCCAGGCCTTGAAGCTTCGTTTCATTTTGGGGACCGTCTGGAGGGGAAGAGAGATGCCTCATCATGAAGAGGTGCCTCATCCCTGGAGCCACCTCCCCAAGTGGCTCTAAGAATTAAAGGGACGTTTAAAGCAGCACCGCTAGCCACACGTGGCTGTTTACATTTAAGTTAAATAGAAACAAAAGTTGGTCGGCTCAGGCGCACTGGCACTGGCCAGGGAGGGGTGGAGTGGGGGCAGCAGGGGGCAGCTGGGGGCAGCTGGGGGCAGCAGGGGCAGCAGGGGGCAGCTGGGGGCAGCAGGGGGCAGCAGGGGGCAGCTGGCGGGGGTGAAGGCGCAGAGCCTGGCGCGTAGGTCCCGGGCGCAGTGGCGGGCCTGGCTGCTCAGCCTCCCTCTCCTGTGGGGCGTTGCCCCCGTCACCCACAGGCTTTTTCTCCTGTGAGAATCCTGTGCTTCGCTGTAGAAAATCCAGACCATAGATAGAGACGAGCAGAAGAAAACAAAAGAAGTCATCTTGCCACCCCGAGGAGACCGCAGTGACCTTCTGGGGCGGGGCCTCTTCGCGGGCTCACGGACGGGCCTGCCTTGTACCCGAGACCCGGCTGGCGTGTGCACGGCCGTGGGGCACACGTGGCGCAGCTGCTCTGCTCTCATCACAGATCAGGGAGCTGAGGGGGACTAAGCGGCTGCCGGGGGCACGGCTCCGGGGCAGAGTCTGGGCCCCGGGCTCACGTGTGTGTCACTGTCTGCACAGCTACGCCTGACCGCGTGTGTGTACATCCGAGCACGCTCACACGTGAGGACGGTGGCACTGCTGGCCTGTCGAGCGCTGTTTCCGTGTCGTGAGCCGCTCTCTTGGCCGGGTGGGTGGTGTTCCTCCTCGCCCCTCCCTCTGGGTGCTGGTTTGTGCTCCTTCCTAGCACCTGGCCTCCTGGGACGGGGCCCTCCGGTTGTTGAAGAGTGTGGAGGTGGCCACAGTATTTTAACCCAATCATGCACCTTTTGCTTGTTTCCAGGTTTGCTGTTCAGACCAGTGTTTTGCTGTAGCTCTTAGTGTGCTTTCGGCTGTAAGTATAGAAAAGCCGCCTCAATCTGAGTTTCAGCAAAAATAGTCAGTTTACTCCTGAGGTTTCCTTGAGAGTCCTATAGCAGATCATTCCAGAGCCGCTTGCCAGCCGCACAGTGAGGAGTTTCTGCTTCGAGCTGCACAGTGGAAACGCGAGGCTCACGACCCAGCCCAGAGTCAGATGTGAGCGTGTATTTATATCCTCAGCCTTTCTCCAAAAAGCTCAGACGCTTTTCTTTCCAACTCTAGCTTTCTGCTCTATTAGCTAGTGCAGGGAGAAAAGAAGCTCAAATTAGTCAGTTTGCTTTGTATTTATTTTTACTTGGCCTTTTCACTTCCAGATCTTGAGAAGAAAATGTGAGATTCTTTTCTCTGCATAATTTTCTTCCTTGATGAGAAGCCGCTTTGAGCAGTAGACTCTCTGAAAGTGGTGGAATTAACCTCAGGGTGACGTGTGCATTTTCCGTTCAGGAAACAAACTTTAAAATGTCGATCTGTTTACTTTATGAAGTAATTATTAATTCTTTTTTCAGTAAATTGGAAAACAGTACACTTGCATCCCGAGTAGCGCCGGTGTTTTCCACACAGTCCGGCAGGTTTCCAAGACAGAGGGACACGGGGTGACTGCTCGTGAGGACCATTTAGTCAAAGAGCCAGATGAGGCGAGAGTGCGTGGGATTTGTTTACTATTTGGTTTTTATTTATTTGTTCTTCAGGAATTGAACTAAATACTTGTCACTGGCAAGGATCTATTTTAATTCAAGTCCTCACCTATAGCACTTTGAGGGGTCATCCTCATCTATTTAAGTACTCAGCCATCCCTTTGGAAATTCTAACAGTCAAGGAGTTGCTAGCATTTATTGCACCTTTGATATTTCTATTTACAGTTGCTGTCAGGATTCATTTTATTTTGAATAGGTGACAAAATTTTGACCATTGTTAAAAAAAGGTAATAAACAAACACGTTGAATCTCATGGTATGTGTTATGAAAACAGAGATTCCTGTCCTGCTTCACAGAAGCAAGGCACGCGTCTCTGTCCCTCTCTGTCCCGGAGGACACCCGCCGTGCCCCCGCTGACACCTCCGCTCTCCGCCTGCTGTCCGCACTCTCGTGTGAGATGAGGGCGCTCCCGTCTCCTCAGGAGCCTTTGCGCTCTCACTCTCCTTCCTCTTCTGCCTCATCAGCAGTGACTTTTAAAATGATTTGTGTTTGAACTGTTGTTGAGAAGCATCGCACACGGGAACGTGCACAGGCCATGGATACGCAGCTCAGGGTGTTGTCACAGAGCAGACTTCCACCCAGGCCAAGACCCTGAGCGCTGGAAACGGAGCCCTGCCACCCGCAGCCTCCCCCGGCCCCCCGCCTCAGGCAGCCCCGCCCCAGGCGGAGCCCCCGGGCCCCCGTGGGTGCGTCTGCCGCGGCTCTGGGCTGTAGGTCTGCTTCTTTGCTTGCTTGTTTTATATAAATGCAATCAAAGCACGCATTTTTGTGTCTGTTTCCTTCTGTTCAGCGTTATATGCGAGGCTCCCTGTGCTGTTGGAGTTTATTGCCGTGTCTAACATTCCACCGTTTGACCATCATTCTACTGACGATCGATCGTCAGGCATTTGGGGGCAGTTACGAGTAAAACCGCTGTGGCTGTTCTGAGGGCGGTGGACGTGCTGACCCGCGGCCCCGGGAGGCTCTCCTGTCCCCGCGCTCCCCGGGCCTGGCTCCTCTCCTGTTCCCGCCTTGTTACACTTTCCCGCTCCTCTAGGCGTGTGTGCCCGGGGAGGTGGTGGAGAGGGGCAGTGCTCCGACACCGCTCGTGGCACACCTTCCCCTTTGCTCTAAAAAACAAAAACCACTTTTTCTCCTGTGGAAGTTGTAGAAATTGGCTCATCATTTTCCAGTTCTGTCTTGGGTGTCTTTTCCGGAGTTGCCTGTTTTATTTAGTTCTTCAAAGGCGTAAGCAGGTCATCACTTTACCGTAAGTGAGGCAGGTGCCCAGGAGCCACGTGGAGGCTTTGGGCGGCCCGGGACCTGCCGGGACGCCTGCGGGGAGGGGAGCCGCTCTCCCTGGTCATCGTGCGGAGCTGCGCAGCGAGACACGGCCCCCTCGTGGCCCATCTCTCTGGGCGAGGTGGGAGCGAGGAGCAGCCGGCAGGCGTCTGCAGACCTCCCTCTCACCTCCCGGCTGGGGACGGGGGCTTGCGCTAAGAACGGTGACCGGGCAGTGACCGCCAGAACGGGGACACCTGCGGTTCGTAACTCCTGGAAGATGGCATGGGGAGTGGGCGTCCTGGGCAGATGGGGTCAGATCCCAGAGCAAGGCCGAGGGGGTTGCCGGAGGATGAAGGGTGCACTGGAGCCGTGGGGGCCAGAGGGGCCGTGGGAAGGTCGCCGGGGCTGGAGGCCGGGGTGTCTGAGTGCCGCACGCCCTTGGACTCTGCGTAGTTTACATCCGTGAAGAGGGAAGTCTACTCGCCTCGCTTGAATGCTTCCCAGGGCTATTTGGGGGGACAAGATGTGCAAATAAAATTTTAAAATATTTTATGAGATGTTAATTGTTCACCTTGCCCTCAACTCCTCTTGTTTACTTTTGATGGGCACTGAAAGGAAGTGCTTGGAGAACTTCCTCTCTTAAAACTACCAGGAAATGGCCTGGGACAGTGGAATTTATCTAACAGAGCGTCTGAAACGTGGTCCGTGGGTGACACCTCAGAGGGTCCTGCCTGGAGGTGCCTCTGAACTACTGAGAGTTCTTTAATATTAGCCACCGTTGAAATAACTCCTTACGACTGACACAGTTATATCCCAGTCAGCCCTTCCTTGACAAGTGCAAAGGTCAGTTTAGCTTAGCCACTTTATAACTTTCTCAGAGATTTCAAGTTGGAAGTCACAATTGGCTTTTACTTTTGTGAGCTTAATCTTTACTGTTAAGATTAGTCATATATACATATCACATGTATGAAGATTAATATTTAGTTAAAAATACCTTCAAACACCTGTTAAAGCACCAGAATTCTTTTATAAATTGAGGAAAACCATGTGATCTGACACGGTTAGTGGCATAAAGTTTTCTTTTAATGAATACCCAGGATTAGTAGACATCGCCTGTGTATCAGTCAGAGGTTACCACACTCAGTAAAAAATACTGAGCACATTCTTACTAGGCAGTGGCTTGGGCCTGAGAATACCTGGAGGTTTTCTTGGTTCCTGCCCTCAAAGGCTCCGGCCTGTTAGATGGCACACAGATAAAACACAGATCGGAACAGGAGGCAGGCAGGGTTCACCAGGTACGGCAGGTGTTGGAGATCCATGTGGCATGCTTTCCCATGAGACCACAGATCACCCCCAGGATGCATCTCAGGGGCTTGGAGCGGGGAGGCCTTCCACCCTCGTGGGGCAGAGGGGCCTCTGGGCGGCAGGAGGGCTTCGCAGTTGCCGGGTCTTCACGGAGGAGGTAGTACTTGAGCGGAACATTCTTTTGGGGTTTGATTGTACTGAATCAAATATTGAAACTGTTCAACATCACTTAATTTTTGTAGATTACGAGCATGTCGGGGTTTGTTAACAGGTGGTTTCCGTCCTCACCTGGTCATCCTCGTCCCCCACTCCGTCCGCAGTGCGTGAACCCTGCGGAGTCCTCTGCCTGGATTGTTGTATTCACTCCCTGTGCAGCCCCGGGAGGTGGGCATCCAGGAGGGAAAGCCTGGAGCCTCTAGGCCTGGGGAGCTAGATTTTCCAGCAGGCACGACGCCAGCTCTGTTCCTAGCCCGGCACGCGGGTCACACCGATCTGCACGGAGGCCCTGTGCTGGCTCGCTGGGGAGAGGGTCCAGCCACAGCAAAGCAGGATCTTGGGGAGGTTTGCTTCTTCCAGCTCCCAGGTCACTTACCCAGCTGTGCAGGCTCAGGAGAAAAGTAAAGTGACCGGCCATCTGGTGACAAACCACATTTTGAACTGAGTTCCATTTCTTCATCCCAGAAATGGAAAAATACATGTTTTTGGATATTCGATCTCATGTGTTGGTGCTCAGGGGGAGGTGGTCCGCTCTCGTCCTCTGGCTGGTCACAGAGTGAGTGACGGGTGGGCCCGTTATCGAGTGTGAAAACGGAGTAGCAGCGGTGCCCTCGCTGGAGCTCACGGTTGGGCGGTGGGCGTTCCCACGTGTGCGTTTTCTGAGTTCCGTTGTTATGAGGGTGCTGACTTGCTGTGCCTGCGCGCCTTTGACTTCAGCACGACCCCCCTTCTCCTGAAGCCTTGGGTTTTGAACTTCACACGTTTAAGAGTTGAGACATCTTTCTGTGTGTCAGTTAAACCCAAGGATTCTTGCAGAAGTCATCAGCTTTGTCTGGTAGGTGAGGACAGTTCATTTGCTCTGAAACTCCAGTGTTGGTCTGCAGTGCTGTTGTGTAACACATATGTCTTGAGGCTGAGCCCAGAGCCGTGGCCTTGTCCGGGGTGTCTAGTGCCTTACCTGAACTCCAGGGCAAGGGCATCCCCTGACCTAAGTATTAGGGGCGCAGACTTATCCATTAAGGGAATTTATCTCGTCATTTTCTGCAAAGCCAAAAGCTGAGGAGATATGTATCTGTTAACTAAATGACTTCTCCGTTGTCACCTCTTTATGCGAGGACCCGTGCTCTGCATTTTTACTGTGGAGACTCAGCCCTTTTGCGTGAGGGTGGATACTGGGGGGAGAGATGCTGGTGAGGGTGTCCCCAGGGCGAGGCTTCTCCCAGTTCAGCACAGGAACAGCTGCTTGTCTGAGCCAGTTTTGTCGTATAAACAGGGTCAGACTGAGACTTGGCCTTGTCCGAGGGCGGGGGCTGGCGGGACCAGTGTCTGTGCTCTCACGCAGCCACTGTCCCTTTGCCTCAGCTGCTGTCTTTGAAGAACACTTCTTGCATTTCCGAGTTTCTTTTACGTAAGATTTTATATTTTTTTCAAAAACAAAATATGCTCATTGTGGACTCTGTTTACTTTGCAGAGATGCGAAACTAGGAAGAAGGAGGCACGTTAATCCCATTGCCCAACAGCAGCTGTTGCTACTAACATTTGTCTGTGTCCTTTGAGCTTCTTTCGTATGTGTTTTATTTTTTCCCTAAACACAGTTGATAGGCTGTTGCTCCTCTACGTATTTCTGCGGGCCTCTTAGATCACTGGAGCAAGATGTGGTACAAATTAACAGCAACAACTGGAGAAGTGGTTTATATTTTCGTTTTCAGGGTATAACAACATTTAGTAAGGACTTTACCGAAGATGTTTTCTGTCCCTGCTCTTTTGATCCCACGTGGAATGGACAGCATTATGCTTCTGGGATTTCTTCCTCTAAGGACGGGGGCACAGCAGAGAGGACACGGCCTCGATGCAGCGCTGCTTCTGGCCACGTTCTTCTCCCAGGACGCTTTGCCCGCTGCCCTTTTGAGTTTCCAGGGAGGTCGTCTCCAAGCGCCGTGGCGTCTCCCCGCCACAGCTGCTCTCCCTCCGGGCCGGCGTGTCGGGCGTGTGAAAGTGTGTGTGGCGGGGACACGCAGGAGAAATGCAGAAGGAGGCAACTGAACAGCGCTTGTCAGCACCGACTTCTGTGCTGTGTGTGGCTCTTCCATCGTAGACGTGGGGGATTTGTGTTATGTATGTGGCATTTCCGTGACGTGCACGGGACTTCTGCTGCATACATGGGATTTCTGAGATATATGTACATACTTACCATATACGTGTGATGCGTATGTGGAGGTTCTCTGTGAAATCCTGGTTTAGTCTCTGCACCATTGTGTCATATACCTTCGTCATTACACCATGGACGTGTTAGTACAGAGGTACCTTCCTCTTCTTAGGACTGACGCATTTTATCTTTTTGCTTTCACGGTAAAAAATAGTTTTAAAAGCATTCAATTTTATGTAACTAATATAGTGCTCATAACTACTTCACTTGTTACAAGGAGAGCTTATTATTCTGTCCTACAGATGCACTGCAGTTGTTTAATACACCCTGATGGATAAGGGTGTCCTTTCAGTTTAACTGTTTAAAAAAAAACCTGAAGTGATATCTGCACATGGTATAAGAGTGTACTCAATTTATAAAAGAACTCTGGTGCTTTAACAGGTGTTTAAAGGTATTTTTAACTAAATATTAATCTTCTTACATGCGGCCCAGCCTTTGAGCGAGAATGAAGTTACACGTTCCCTCTTCCTCTGTGCTCTCCCCAGGGGTGAACAGTTGATGGTGTGCGTCTTCTCCCTCTGCTTTCATGTCCTTCTCATCTTTACCCCTGTCACTTTGTCTCACTTCTGTTCACGTGGGGAGCCAGCAAGCAGTGCCTCTCTAGTTCTTGGCTTTTATGGGTTATATTTTTAGATTTATATTGACAAAACTTAAAACATTTGTAGTCTGTTTCTCATCTGTCATTAAGCTTTCTGTGCTTTTTCTACAGCTTTAGTCCAGAAATGTTAACGTAAGGAAAGCAAAGTGTATAGTATTATGATAATATAAATATATTTTACTGCAGAGCCAAATAGCTTGACTGGAGAAGACAGAAAACGTAATTCTGCATCACAAAGCTGTTGCGCAGGAAAGAGGATGTGCAGAAGAGCCTCCTGATTTCTTTTCGGGCTTCGGTGCTGCCTCTGGCTGCTTCAGCTGCTGTGGTTTCTCACATCCCATGATGTTCGTTTCTTAAATTCCGTTTTTGTTTTGCTGGAGCACCTCCTTAATCCACTTCTTTTTTTTTTTAAAATAGATCTTTATTGGGGTATAATTGCTTCACAATACTGTGTTAGTTTCTGTTGCACAACAGAGTGAATCAGCCATATGCATACACATGTCCCCATACCCCCTCCCTCTTAAGCCTCCCTCCCATCCTCCCTATCCCACCCCTCTAGGTCATTGCAAAGCACTGAGCGGATCTCCCTGTGCTATGCTGCTGCTTCCCACCAGCCGACTATTTTACGTTTGGTAGTGTATGTATGTCAGAGCTACTCCCTCACTTCACCCCAGCTTAATCCACTTCTTTATGGAACGCATGGCTGAGAGACTTCTTGGGTTCCTGCATGCAGTGTTCAAACATGTGGTTTATTTGTTCCCATACTTGATTGGTAATTTGGCTGGGTCTAGAATTCTCGGTTCATACACTTTTCCCTTGGAACTCAGAAAGTATGCTCTAGTGTTTTCCAGAGTCTGGTGTTGCTGGTGAGAAGTCAGATGGCAGCTCGATGCTCGTTCTTTTGCGGGTAGATCTCTCCTGCTCTCTCCTTCTCTCCCTGCCCGTGGCCTCCGGTGCTGATTATTTGACTCAGAATTGCTCTTCGCCCTGATCCACTTCTCTTCCAGGTCCAAGTGACCATACTTGGACCCCCACCCCCACCCCCGCCGCCTTGGAAACCTCAGACTGTCTTTGGAGAGTATTGTCAAGCTGTGGCCCGGGGGTCATACTCCTGCCCTTGGCTCCTTGCTCTTGGGAAGCCCTGCGCTGCTGTCTTGCAACGGCTCCTTCCACTCCAGCGAGTCAGCCTGGGTCCACCTGCTTTCTGCCGTGAGCGGCCGTCCCAGCTTCCTGGGCTGCGAGCCCCCTTTGTCATTTTTCAGCACTATTACGGCTCCTTCACGGCCAGAAAGTACCTCTTCTGACCTTTCAACAGGGCGTTGGGAAGAAAGGAAGGAAGATGTGGACTTTGTCACTATTTACAATGAAAAGTCTTTAGATCACTGTTAGTGGCAAGGTTCTGTGCCTTTGAACATCTTGAACGGGGGGGTTTTTTCTTTCCCCTGGAAAAATTGCTCAACATTATCAAAGATTTGGGAAGAAATTAAATGAGCCAGTTCCAGTAAATTTGTCAGCAGCATATATAAATCTTTTAAGAAACGTGTTGTACTTTCACTTGTCATTTTGTATTATGTAAGAGTGCCCCATAAACTTAAAAATAGCTGGGTAAAAAAAAAAAAAAAAAAAAATAGCTGGGTAATTTTGTTACACTTACCTTGATAGTGTGTTGCAAGTTAGTTAAATTTCGTATACTGGGAGTCAGCACATTGCCAGTAAATGAGACATCTCTACCTCATTGTACCCCTACAATTCGGAGGGGTTCTATGCATGTGTTTTGCAGTAAAGTTGGAGTTGATTTATGATACTGGTAAGTTTAGTTTTTGAAAAATTATCGTTCCAAAAAGCTGACAAAATTTTCATCCCTGTATATACAAACAACCCATATTAAACTAATGTGAAATGATAAAAGAAAGCTAAAGTTATAACGATAAAAATAACAATAGTAGCCATTGAAATCCATAGTAAATTAAAGCTATCGTCGAAAATGAAGTGTTCTTTCTGAACGTGGGGCGCGTGGCCCTCTGTGGGCACCTGTGCTGGGTGTGGGGACCGCACTTCTGTCTGCACCTGGGGACACCCCAGGTGTGGGTTAGGAATTACAAATTTGAGTGCTTCTTAATAATTCACTTTATAGGTTACCATCAACTAGTACTGATAAAAGAGAGGCTCTGATGTTTTGTTGGTTCAGTGCCAAAGAGAGGACCGGGTTTGGGTTCAGGCACAGCCAGTGGTTAGATCCTCGCCCGAAACGGGATGCAGGCCGGGGCTCTTTGGGCGTCTGACTGAAGCCCTGTCTGTTTTCACTGGGAAGATGCACCTGGACACACAGACACACCGTTTTGTGTCTAATTTCACTCTTGCCGCGGACTTGGGGAACCCTCTGCACCCCTGCTCTAGGAACAGGGTGGAGCAGCCTTCTCCCTCCGCCCGGCGCCCAGCGGAGGCCGTGCCACGTGTGGAAAACAGAGGACAGGGGCTGCATGGCCGGCTGGCTGTCCCCCCGCCTCACCCTGTGGCTCTTCTCACAACTTCCTGACGGACGCACTGGGATCTTCCGAGGACGCCGAGCCCTGTCGCCCTTCCTCCTCCCCAGGGGAGAAAGCGGGGGGCGGGGGCTTTTATGTGCTTGGTCTTTATTTTCATGATTGGCAGAAATACTGTTTTTCATCCTCTCAGCTTCTTTATTTCTTCTCTCCTTGTTTTCAGTTCTCTTCCACAGTGGAGTTCATCACACTAATGGACGTTGAGGGAAATGCCAGTTTGGGTTACTGAGGAGTCCGTGTGAAAGCGCTCTTGAGTAGAAATGTCACTGGCGACGTGGAATATTGATTTATTTTCAAAATTCAGCCAACCGCCCTTTCTTGGTATGGACACGTCCAACTTGGTTGTGATGTGCTCTTTTCCATACGTGCGTGGGTTTGAATTTGCTTGTATTTTGGTTACGGTTTTTGTGTCTCTGTTTGTAAGAGAAGTTGGCAGTAGTTTTTAATTCCTGCAGTGTCCTTGATGGGTTTCCAGGCAAGGTCACAGCGGCTGTGAGGAGAGTCAGGAAGCGTGGCCTCCTTTCCCTCCTCTGAGGGTCTGTGAGGTTCACGGCCGCCTGTTCCCACCTTTCTTCTTTCCCGCTACTCTCCGCGACCCCCTCCTCCTCCTTCTGAGATGGACCCTCGTGTGGCGCTGCTGGCAGAGCCCCAAGGTGCCGTTCGAGACGTCTTGGCTTTTCTCACCGTGGAAGGGGATCTGCCCCCTCCCCTCCCACTGGCGGGGGTCTTACCATCCCTCCCGGGCCCCGGGCCTCCTGCTCTCTGGGGGCTAAGTTTATAATAGTTACTTTCATTTTATTTGCCCAGGGAGGCTGGTCTCCCCACCAAGGGAGCTTCTTTCCTTCTAGGGACCTGCCCTTTTCTCCTCTCTGTTCCCTAACCAAAGGGCATTTTCTGGTTAAAAACTTATATTTAGTTCATCTTATGTAAGAGCAAGGAGACAGATTTGAGAACTTTCTATCAGAAATGATTAAAGGCTTTTTCCTATTTAGGCAGCTCATCTCCTTGCAATGGATAATAGAATATATTAATTTTCAGTATTTGATAAATAACCTGACCGAATACTTTTAAAATTATAACATTACTTAAGAAATACAGAGATCACATTTGTTTGGATTTTAGTTAAGAGCTTCTGAGAACGTGTTAGTTTGACATGAACCTGATCGAAGTGTGGCTGGTGGATGTCCCAAGTTTATGTAACGCAGGGATGTGACGGTAGAAGCTGGCGCTGTTGTCACCCAGGGACACGAGTCCCTAGGGAAGTTTCTGCGTTATTGGTATTTTTAGACCTCGAAGTGTATGGTCGGTCTCAGCGCTCCCCCGCCCCGGGCCGCTGCCCCTAACATCTCTCCTCACCTGCTCTGGCCTGTGCGGGTCTCGGGTCCTTGTTCTTTCGGTTACGGGAAGCCTCCTGAGTGTTCCTTTGCATTTAATTCTTCTTTTCACTCTCCTCTGTGTACTTGGCTCATGCATTTCAATCTGGAGGGCTTTTCGTTTTCTCCAGCTGTTCTCTTCATGATCCAGTCCAGGTTTCTGGGGGGAGGTGGGCGGGGCCGTCTTGGTGGGTTTCCTGGCATCTGTGGGCAGTGGCTGCAGCCCTGGGGCGGGCGGGCATCCTCTGGGCCAGGCCCCCCTCCTCCGCTGCTCTGGGTTCTCCTCACGTTTCTCTTGGTCGTGTGCTTTGTCGGCTGGGATGGGGGCGTCTAGGCCGGCATGCCTTTGGGCTCCCCTTGGCAAAGACCCCTCTTCTGCTCACCCACTGGCCTTGCTGGTTTGTCCTGAAGGGAACAGGAGCCGAGGACAGGGAGGGCTCAGAGCGCCTGTCTCTCCCCACCTGCCGCACCTGCCGTCCTGGAGACTCAGGCAGTCCCCGCTGTGCCCGGGACTGAGTCGCTCCTTTTCTGTGCTGGGTGCTGCCGGTGCTGCCTTCATTGTGTGTCTGCATCGTCCTGGGCCTGAGCGCGGGAGAGGCAGGGGGAGGCTGTGCTCTGGGCCCTGCGGTGACAGCGCCCTGCTCGCCCGCTCTGTTCCCGCCTCTGTCTCTGTTCCTCTCTCCCCTTCTCTCTGTGACTCTCTGTCCCTCTCTCTGTGTGTCTCTCTGTGTTTCTCCCTCTCTCTTTGTCTGTCTCTGTCTCTCTCCTCCCCACTCCATCCCTGCTTTCTTCCTGTGGAGACGCAGGGCTCATTCCTACTGGTGGGAACATTGGGTTTCTCTAAAAACCATCATAAAACAATAAAATATATAGAGATAGGGAGAAGTCTCCCACCTATTTAATGAATTGTTTTAATGTTTGCAACACGCTTTAATTTCCCATGAAGTATTTGATTGTTGAAAGTTTGAAAAAATAACATTTCCTTCAGGTCATAAAAATATTTCCAGTAATGTTACCAATTCACTTCAAAAAATAGGAAGAGGGGTTTTAAAATTCAGAACAAAGTAGTCTTTTTTATTTTATTTATTTATTTATTTATTTATTTATTTATTTAACATCTTTATTGGATTATAATTGCTTTACAATGGTGTGTTAGTTTCTGCTGTATAACAAAGTGAATCAGCTATACATATACATATATCCCCATATCTCCTCCCTCTTGCATCTCCCTCCCACCCTCCCCATCCCACCCCTCTAGGTGGACACAAAGCACCCAGCTGATCTCCCAAAGTAGTCTCTTTTAGAAACAGCTTTTTTTGAGGTGCAGTTGACACGTGCCCAGACCCTGTACCCTGTACCCTGTAACGTGTACAAATGGATGAGTCTCGAGACCCTGTGGGAGCGCCGCCCTGTGAAGGTCATGAACACGACCCCACCTGCCCACTTCTTGCCACAGTGGATCATTTGCACCTTCTGGAGTTGACGTGGATGGGTCAGGCAGCTCGTCCCTTTTTGGTCTGGCTTGTTTCACTCGGCGTGATGACTCAGAGACCCAGCCACATTGTTGCAGTGCTTCATTCCAAAGGAATCTTGCTTACGAGGGAAAGTACGTTATTCTTATTTGCTCAGAACCTGGAATGTATTTAATTCACTAAGTAGAACAAATGACAAAGTCCATTTTGGTTGGTCTGTTAAGCCCAAAATGCAGGGGAAATAAAAGGTTGGTAAACTGAGGCCCTATTGGGAGGTACCGAGGTCATGTGAGAAACATGCGTTTGGTTGAGCCTTCAGGACGAGGTGGATCCAGTGTTCTCGACCTGGACCCAGTCCCATTGACTCAGACCAAAGTGGGCCCTGCGTGGGAGCAGTGACAAGTGTGGTTCTCGGAGGTCATGGAACAAAATGTGCCGTGTGGAGCATTTCCTAAATGGACTTTATTTATTTAGGCTGCGCTGCGCGGCTTGCAGGATCTTAGTTCCCCAACCAGGATGTGAACCCGGGCCCTGGCAGTGAACGCACTGGCCCGCCAGGGAATTCCAAATGGAGTTTAAATCATACAAAAAAGATTAAATCAGGGGCTTCCCTGGTGGCGCCATGGTTAAGAATCCGCCTGCCAATGCAGGCGACGTGGGTTCGAGCCCTGGTCCAGAAAGATCCCACGTGCTATGGAGCACCTAAGCCCATGCGTCACAACTACTGAGCCTGCGAGCCACAACTACTGAAGCCCGCACGCCTAGAGCCTGTGCTTCGCAGCAAGAGAAGCCACCGCAGTGAGACGCCCGCGCACCGCAACGAAGACCCAACGCAGCCAAAAATAAATAAATACATTTTAAAAAAAGATTAAATCAAACCAAGACCTCTGGACTAGACTACCATTTCCTTGGGCATTTCTTTCTTCATAGAAGTATCAGAGGAACTGAATGCTCTCCACCCCCCCCCCCCCCCATTTATCAAGCCCTGACTGCATGATATTTGTCCAATGGCGGTTCCCCTTCCTTGGGATTTGTACCGATTACTTGAACGTTCTTGTATTTAAGCGTTCATTGCAGTTTTACCACGTGAAGCTTTCACTTCTCTCCATAGTAGTTCACATACTAGAATTGACTTTATTCTTATGAAATCTCAGCCAGGAAAGGTTTTGTCTCTGTTGAAGCTGAAATATCAATGACCACAGTTAATGTACTTCAGAGGTTTTAATAGTTCAGAACAATTGAAAAACACCTATCTTCTAAAATTTCCTGTTTTCCTTTGACTTTCTCACATTGGTTATTGAAAAGCCTCTCTGCCCCTTTGAAGGAACCAGGATCCTTGGAGTCACTCCGGCTTCATTTCATTCCTCCACCCGTAGGCCTCATTCCCAAGGCCTGTCCATGGCACCTGTGAGATGAGATACCTCTGATGTTTTCCATCTCTGTAATCCCTCTGTCCCCTAACTGTCCCAGCCTCACCCTCCGGCCTTTGCCCACAGAGCTGTCAGCGTGATCTTTCTGAAAACACAGTCTGGACTCCTCTTTCTCCTGCAGCTTCTCCTGAGAGGCCTCCCCTCTCCCTCTCACCAAAAGCATCTTGATGGACTCCTCCTGCTTTCTGTCTCAGCTGAGGGGCGTCGGTGCCCTCCCTGCCCTGGCTCCGTGACTCGGGCCCCACCTGCAGCCTCTCTTCCCGGTGCCCGTCCGCTCGCCATCCTTCTCTGGTGGGTACCTGTCCGTAGGGCTAGTTAAGCACTTAAAACCGTGGCCGCTGTCAGTGACGAGGAAGAGCGCTCCTTGTCTCAGCATCCCTCAGGTGGTCGTTTACCTGTTCACTTGCCTTGAGCATAGCAAGCCTTGTATCTTGAATAATCGGTGTCTCTAAACATCGGAGAATCTGCTTTGTTTAACTGCACGCTCATGTGACAGGTTTACACACCTACAAGGTAGAAAATGAGAGCACTTATTTTGTGGCAGAGTTAAGCCCTAATTTCCAGTCTCATTAAATTATAACGATAAATATCACTTTAAAAGGAAATGCAATTGCTTCATTTAATCAATGTGATTCTCAGGGGCACAGCAATCCCATCAAGTGCTGAGTGAGGCATTTATCTCAATACAACTAGTTCTGGACTTGCAGTTGGTACTAGGTGCGCTAAATCTTAAGTGACCCCTGTTTTATCATCATTGCTGTGGCATCTGAACTCCTCTTGTCAGCAGAGAGGCGGCTGGAACCTGCCGTAGAAACCCCTCCAGCCTAACTAATTTGGGGTCACGCCGCTGTCAGAGGAGGGTGTCCCGAGCCAGGCGCAGTCACCAGGAGAAGGCTCCAGAAGGCGGTGGTGCCTGAACGTGTCAGGGCCGGAGGCCACGGAGCCACCACCTGGCGGGGCTCCTCTGTGTGTCCCACCCCACCTCCACCCCGTTTGGGGGTTTTAGGGTGTCCCGTGCCCTGCCCGTTTCCTATGGTGCATCCAGGCAAACGAGACGGGGCAGGATTCTGACTCAGCCCTGCTTCACCAACTGGCCTCTTCTCCCCAGAGCCCGGCTCCCCAAGCTCCCTCTCCTTTCCCCACGGGGTCTTTCTTCTTCTCTTCTGCAGGAAATAGGAAACCTCTAGCTGCCTCTCCTGACTTTTCTCACGGTCTTGCCACCATAGCCCTCTCTGCTAGTGCAGGTGGTTGGCCGGTTGCCGCTGCCCCTGGCTTCATCTGGCTCGTTGTATGGCAGCTGCAGTTGGCCCCGGAACAGCGTGGGTGTGAACCGCTCGGGCTTCCATCAGCAGTCCGCTCTACAGCGCTGCGCGACCTGCGGACGCAGAGGCCCCGCGGGTACTGAGGGGCCGCGCGCGGATGTGGCAGCCCAGCCTGACTGCGGGCGGTCGGTGCCGCTCGCCCGCGTGGTTCCCGGGTCGGCCGTGCTGGGCTCGGTCATTCTCGACGATGCTCGTGGACACCGTGGGCACTGCAGGCGTGTTTTGTTCTCAGTGCCTGGTTGTCTCAAGCATCCGTGTTGTGAGCCGTGTGGTTCCTGCAGAAGAGTGCGGGTGCAAGAGAGTAGTTCTCATGACACGTCCGTGCAGCCGCCCCCCGGGGTAAAAGCAGACGCTGTGTCTCCGTCTCCTTGACCACGGCCCCTCCCTTCCTGTCCATATGGCCGCTGTCCTGTGCTTCAGAGTAACGCTGTCCTTGCCGTTCTTTTTAGTTTACCACGGAGCGTGCACCCCTCAGGGTCCAGCTTAGCAGTGCCTGTGATTGGGCGTCACATACGGAGTCGTGGGTGTATTCTCTTACGTCCCTCTTGATTTATTAACATGGTGGATTACGTCACTTGATTTTTCACGCATGCAGTTATTTTCGTGCCAACTTGATCATGCTGTATCAGCCTTTAAAAATATTGTTGGATTGCGTTTGCTGACGTTTTGTTGAGGATTTTTACATCTGTCTTCAGGAGTGAGTTTGGCCCATACTTTTTCTTCATGTTCTTCACAGACGTGTTCCTGTTGAACGCTGAGTGGGACTTTCTGGAGAAGCCACCTAGGCGTGGAGTGTTCTTTGTACACTGATTTTTCTTTCTTGATTCTAATTCTTTAACGCTGGTAGTTTAGTCAGATTTTCTGTTTCTTCCTGAGTCAGCTCTGATGAGTTGCATTTTTCTTGGAATTTGCTCATTTTGCCTCAGTTTACCAGATTTTTGGAGTAAAGTTCCTAGTACCCTCTTACTCTACGTTAGTGCTGTCAGGGTTTGCAGAGATAGTTCCATTTCGGTGGTCTCTTGCTGCCTGACTTACCCACCCCAAAACTTGGGGGCTGAGAACAGCCACAGTTTTGTTATGCTTGTGATGTCGTGGGTCAGGGATTTGGCAGGGTGTGAGGGAATGAATGGCCTGTCTGTGCTCCACGGTGACCGGAACCTCAGCTGGGGTCACCCAAATGGCTGGAGGGGGCCGTGGGTCTGGAGCGTGTTGTCCGGGGACCTGGAGAGGCCGAGTCACCGCTCGCAGAGCCAGGGTGTCCGCCCAGGGCCCTGCTCCGAAGCCCGTCCTTACGGCCCTGCAGTCCCCCTGGGAGCATGGCAGTCTCCATCACCCCGTTCCAGTACTTTGTATTTAAAGGTCTCAGTTTACAAACCTCCTCTGTGTGTCCGAGTGCGGCTCTGCACCTCTTGTCGTGCTGCTCCTGCCGTGTTTTCCTTGCTCTGTTTAGTCTGTGGACTTTCGTTTTGTGAAGCTCCTGGAATGGCACCTCACCCCTTCGTGGTTCGCACTTGGTCCTTCCTCTTTCTCCTTGGAGTGTGGGGGGTCGTGTCCCGGCCGCTGCGACCCACTCCCACCTGCCGCGGAAGTGGGCACCGAGGCAGCGCCCCTTTACTCGCTTCGCCCGGGCGTGGAGGTGGGCCGCCGGGTGGTGACGGGGTGGGTGGCCCTGTGGGTGGGTGACGGGAGGAGCCCAGCACAGACGTCATTTGGATATCAGTTTGTTTTTCGAAAAGAAAACAGAGATGTCCCATGTTCAGGTTCTGTAGGTGTTTTAGCGCGTTGCGGTCGTGCTGCTGGTCGGCGGGGAGATAACATGGAGGTGCGGATGCAGGGCTGGCCTCAGCTCCTGCGCCTGGGCGGGAGGGGGCGGGGAGGATGCCGGATGTGCAGCTCTGGTTCTGTCTGCACTCACGCGCGTGCGCGGGCCCGTGCATGTGACGTTCCCTTTTTCGGAAGATAGGTCCATACAGGACTTTGCCTGGGGCCCCACTCCTTAGCGCGTGGGTCGGTGCTCGTTTGCGTTGGCACGTCCGCCAGCAGAGATCCGGTGGTGCGTGTCACGTGCGCGTCTGCCTATCGTCGCGGGGGTGAAGGCGTGATTGATCATTGGGTATCTGCTTTAAATATCGTAAGAGTACAGTAAAAGTAAGTGAAACATGTTTAGGAGAGGGATTTTTTTTTTTTTTTTTTTTTTTTGCCTGTGCTGTGTGGCCTGCAGGATCATCTCCCAAGGAGAGGACTTTTAATTAACAATATTTATTATTAGAGTTAGCTCCTGCACTGGTGAAAAAGCTTTACTATTGAGTTAAATTAATGCAAAGTAATGGAATGCTTCTGTTACAGAGTGAAGGCTTTCAGGTTGGGCACAGAGAGCTGGAGAGGGGCCTGAAGGAAGCTCGCCAACCGAACGCCACACTTAGATCTTCTCAGCCCCGCCTGCACCGAAGGGCCGAGGAAACAGAAACACGTTGAGTGCGAGGTAAGAGCAAAACACCTGTACATCTCTGCTAACATTTGACTAATAAGAGTGCCTCTGGCTTGCCGTAAACTGATTAGTTAAGCCTTTGGCTTGCCGTTTAAAATGCGTGTGATGGGCTGGCTTCCAGCAGAGACCGTTTTTTTACTGTCCCCGCCGTCTCTCGGCCGGTGCTCTGCTGCCCCCCAGCGGCCGGCGCGGTCCCTGCAGAGGGGACGCCACGCTGGACTTGCTGTAAAGCCTTTGCTGCAGATTATTTTCCTTGAGGTGATTAAAAGAAAATTTCGTTAGTACTTATTTTTGTGACTATTATATGATTCAGCGTCTGCTTTTGAGAGGAGTTGAGACAAGTGTTAAAATTCCGGTAGTGTGATGTAAGGTTAATTTGCGGCCTGCAGAAGGTCTAGCGTTGAACTTTCAAGGAAGTCTTTTCACGGGGAAGAAGTATACGGAAGTGGCCGCCAGAGGCTGCTGAGTGCAGCAAGAGCGTGTTCTGTGTACGTTCACTCCCCCGGTGGGGGCTGAGGAGTGTCTGCCACATCACAGCACCCTCTGGGCCTGGGGGACGTTGGACGGGGCAGACGTGGAGCCCACGGGGTCGGGTGGGGGAGGAGAGGTGCGCCTGGAAAGGCCCCACGTGCCATTTCTGTGTCTGTAAACGTCAAGGATGTCAGGCACCTGGTTCCCAGGGAGACCTTTAAAAGAGGTTTTGCTTACTCTTCGACTGATGCTTCTTTTCTTTCTTTTTTTTTGCACATGGGGAGGGCAAAACCAAGGTTACTTTCACCGCTGCTTGTGCCAGAGGGGTGGAGTTTTATGTTCAGCCCCAGCTCATCTTTCAGCTCGGTTAGCGACCTTAAATCAGTGTCTCTGTAGCTGGAGTTTATTGAGAGATGGCGAGAATCCCGGAGTGAGACGTGCTTTAGTGCTGCAAGTGAAGTGTGATTTACGGCCACCTACATCCAAGGTGCCATAGACCTAAACTGCCTCATTAATTATACTGTTTAAGTGAAATAGAAAGTGTTTTTTTTATGTAATGTAAGCATGCACCGGAGAAGCGAGTTATTTATGCTCCTTTGCACAAGTAAATTGTCCTTGAAGGCACAGAAAAAAATAACCAAGGACAAAAGGTGGCATCTGAAGCAGAACGGAGGGCTGGGAATGATCAAATACCACAACGTCGTGAATCATGTCTCCTACTGATAGATGTTAGTTGCAGAATAGACATTTTGTATTTGTTTCATAAAATGAGAGCTAATTCTGGCAACAATAATCTGATGTATTAGTCTTTTTTTCAGAGTGGTTTGAAAAAGAAAAAAAAAACCATGGAAGTGGCCAGAAAAAGTCTCTACGGGTGGAAGCGCTCCTGTCAGTAGCCTCGTTTGCCATCTGACGGTGACGCTGGAGGGAGCCTGTATTTTTAGTTTCAGGCACAGTTGCCGCTTTTGCCTCTCTTGCTCCTAAAAAAGATTGAAGTTGCTTCTTGTGTCTTACAGGTGAGAACATCTTCCGAGGTTGGGGCATCTCGGGGCTCGCGCTGTGGAACCTCTGCAGCATTTACTCAGCTGCACACATTTGAGGGAGGCCCAGGGAAGCCCTGAGTGTGCTCAGATGCCGAGGCTTTTCCTTGGTGTGTCTCACTGCTACCAACCCCAGCATTCTGCTTAGAGCAAATGTTGATTAACTCCCCTTTTTATTCTGAAATGAAATCATAGAAGGTACCACTTTATATAATTATAACCGTATTTAAATGTAATAAAAGAGAAATTAAGAATGTACCACGAAATAGTTCTCGTGTTGACATGTGAACGCCGGGCACCGCCGCTCTCAGGAGGACCCTGTGCACGCACGCCTGTAAATGCAGAGATGCAGGCGCTGCGAGGGTGACACAGACCGAGGGTGTAGACCTGAGTGGAATGGTGTTCAGCTCATGGATTCACTCTTGGAGAAGCGCGACGCAGTTCTCCCTGCTTTTCGCTTGGCAGTTACACTTTTGGATGGTTGGGTGTGTTGAAAGTTGTGATTATATATGAAACAGGGGTCTTGGGTAACCATGAACCTCTTTGTCGCCTGCATGTTAGTCCTTCAGGCAGGACAGTTCTTTGTTTCTGGGGCAGTCCTGCTGTCCCACACACTCCCTCTCCCTGCACGGTGCCAGAGTGCCCCAGACCTGCGACGACCAGACCACGTCCACACGTGGCCACCACCGCCACCCCCCGCGGCCACTGACAGAAGGCTTGGCCGAGAGGAGGATGTAGCAGGGAGGGGCTGTCGGGGACAGAGTGGCGTTGAGGCCCTCACAGGCCTGCAGGGTGTCCTGAAGGCTGGAGCAGCCGTGGGCCCCCGCGAGTGCAAGCGGCTCCAGGGCTCCTAGTGCCCCAGGTGGGGAGAGGCGCTGCTGCAGGGACACCCAGTGCTTATGCAGGGGCTGAATCCTTACACGGGGGCAAAAACTTGACATTTTTCCCCTTTAATGTGATTTACTGGCTAACATAACCTATTTAACACAGATGACACTTCAGTTTATAAACGTTCCTGAAGGTCAGCGAAATAAAACAAAATTTGGCTGAGAACGAAGAGTGATTCTCAGTGAGTTTCTGGCATGAGTCACCGCCACTGAGAAAGTGTCCTTGTGTCATCCGGACTGACTCATCGGCGTCAGCTCCACAAAGCACGTCCAGGAAGAAGCGCCCCTGGTTGTGAGGTCACGGGTCTGCAGCAGTGGTCAAGAAAGATGTGTATTGCATCCCCCACTCTTTCATTCACCCGGCAAGTAGGCGCCTTGCATCTGTGGGCAGGCACTGACTGAGACCCTCGGGACCAGGGTGGGACGGGACGGACAGCACCCGCTGATGCTGGTGGGAGCGGAGAAGAGTCATTGTCGCTCCAGGCAGCGTCGGCCGTGAGGGGGACCCTCAGGACAGGAGTAGGGACCTCTCCCAGCGGGTGGTGTCGCAGAGAGGACCCAGGAGGGACCCTCACACGGCTTCTCTCCACGCCCCTGCCCGAGGGTGGCTGCAAGCAAAAGAGTGCACGGTTAACCTCAAAAGTATGACTCTAGTGAATAAAAATTCAATTGCCTTTGCAGTGTTGGATGCAGAGTAGTATCTGTTGTTCTTAGTAGTAGGTTGCTGATTTTCTCGTAGCTGTTCTGTGCTCTGGTCATGACTAAATACAAAATAATGGATCCAGATACTTAAGACTAATGTGTAAAAGAAAAATGGGAGATTCATTTACAGATACAGGAAAAATCTGGTATTCTTTCCTTGTTTCCTCATGGGGGGACTTGTAGACATACAGCAGTGCCCTCTTGTGGACAGATTCGTTGTGTAGTCACCCCTCTGTAAAATTCGAAATGCTGAATTTATCAGAGAACCCCTGCCCCTCCTGTGCAGATGGAGAATTCTGGAAGGCTTATGTCTCCTGACCGCCTTATTACCAGGATGCTGTGGGCCGTTGCTGGTCTTACGGTCTACGGATGACATTTTGGATGTGGGCTAGGGCATTCGATGTGGTCTCTCCATCACTCCCTCAAGTTTGTGGGGCAGCAGCTGGCAGCGGCGATGAGAGCTCCGTGGGGCCCGTTCTGGAAGAGCAAAGCCCAGAGCTGCTTAGAGGAAGGGGTGGGTCTCTTGAATCATGGTGGAACTCAGGCCTCTGCAACGCTGCCCAGGCGGGCACTGGGGTGGGGACATGGCCGGGGGGAAGGGAAGTGAGCAGGTGACGACAGTGGTGTCTACTGCTGCTGTGACAGAAGTAGGGGCCAGAGGCAGGTGGCCTGTTCTCCCCCCTGCGGTAGGGGTCGCAGGCTTTGTGGGGGCGGGGGGAGTCTTGAAGGGTGTGTATTTCCCAGGCAGATGGCAAGGGGAGGTGGGCAGGGGGCAGGGGGGCAGGGGCAGGAGAGGACCCCAGCAGCCTGGTGGGCCCAAGAGGGGCTGCGCCTGTGGTGGGTGGGGGCATGCAGGGGCAGGGCCGAGGCCAGCTGGGCGGAGGCACGTGGGGGTGCGGGAGAGGAGACCAGGCCTGCTTGGGTTTTGTTTTTCAGTTTTTACCAGCGATGTCTTCAAAGTCAGACAAGTCACGTAATTTAGAAGGGCTTTTGGTGGAAAGCAGCGGTCCACAGTCCTCGCCCTCCCCAGAGGCAGCCCTGATTGTTCTAAAGAGTTGTAGATACTTGTGTTTCTGGATTGGCCAGTGTGAGGGGACACGCTGCGGGGACAGAGGCATAGCGTGAGGAGCTTCACCGGGAGGAAGGTGAAGCAGCAGCGCCTGTCCAGGCAGACGGGCCCGTCCAGGCCCAGACCGTCTGTCCTGGTGTTCGGTCTACTGTGTGTGAACCCACCCATAGTTGGGACAGGTGCTGGAGGGAGTGTGATAAAGGGCACCTGTGTGCTGTCTCTTGGGGAGGTTCCCAGAAGCTGCCACGTGACGCTTCTGTTTCCATCCCAGTGGGTAGAACTGTCGTCACGTGACCATGACCAATGAATGGCAAGAGGGCTGGAAAGGTCGTTCTCTGTGGCTGGCTGGGCTGGTGCTCTGCTGTTGGCGCAGATGGCAGTCACTGCCATGCTTCCTGTTTCTTAATAATACACTTGCAATTATTTGATTTGTTAATTTTGGACAATATCTATTGACTTTCAGTTTAGATACAGGAGGATTTAGCTCACTTACACCTCTGCCTTCCCTTCTTTTCCTGTGTCATTTAGGAGTGCTTTTGGCTGAAAGTAACAGAAAACATGACCTATGGTATCTTAAACAACTGGGGATTTATTCATTTACTTATTTCGTAAGTAAAGCAAAGGTAGGTTTTTGCTAGAGTTGGCTCAGAGCACAACCACATCAGGAGTCTGGTTCAGTGTCTCTGCAGTTCTCCTAACCATTCGTGTTTGCAGTGTGGCTGCTGCAGCTCCAGCCATCACATCTATATTCAAGGCAATAACAACTGGGAAGGAAGGAGCAAGCAGTGCAGCCCATTTCTGTCGTTTTCATCAGGGGCATTCCAGAAGCCTCTGCATATTTTCATTTATATCTCATTGGCCAGAATTGTGTTGTGTGGCCAGCTGTAGTCACAAAGGAGACTGAGAAAATGAGTATTTAACTCTTGTAACATCTCTGCAAAAGGGGGCAGGAGAAAGGGGGGTTGGGGAGGAGCATTGGGTCAGCCAGCCAGGTTGGCAGCCATGTTCCCTGCTGGTTGTCTTAGGAACTGCGGATTCTTAGCCAGCTTCTTGGACCTTGGACCGTCTCCTGGCTCCCCACCGTGTCAGGTGTACCTGGCCACTTACCCTACCCTGCCCATCACCTCCTCCTCAATCTCCACTGTTCAGCTTCTGTCAGGTTTGGTTTTCTGGGTTTTTTAATGTTATCAAAGCAGAAAATTTTATTTTCTGTTTTGTAACCATGGTTCACTCAGTTTCAAATCCGTACATGGCATTTACGTTATTATGATTAGCAAACGGTGTTCACTACAGAGCCAGGTAAGATGCAGGTGATAGTTCCTCCTCCGTCACACTTGTGCGTGCAAAGGAAAATTTTTAAGTGATTTCTCTTTTAGGACACTACACTAATTGCCAAAAGTCATGCCACATTTTAACTTGCTTTATAGTTGGGTTGTATCTTTTTTGCTCAGTGCTGCCTTTTGCCTGCATTCTTGCATTGCCTGTGGGGTGGTAGAGCGGGGTGGTGAGACGTGGCTGCAGCCTGAGTTTGGGGCAGTTTGCTCGCTTCCCCCCTCCGGTCTCCTCATGAGTCAGCCGGTGGCAGCAAGAGCTGCTGTAAGCCTTCCTCTGCAGTCCTGTTGAGAGACCTGTGTGCTTTCTCGTCTTTTCCAACTGATTCATTCTGTGTTTGGAATCCATTCATTCCTTCTTCTTGAAATCTACGTATTTTCCATTTTATTTCAAATTGAGACTATGACTTTCTTCTATTTGTGTTTTTTTTTTTCTGGGATTTTTTTAAAGCTGCCTTTATTGAAGTACAGTTTACATGCAATAAAAATCACCCTTTGTATGTGTTCAGTTAGATGTGCTCTGACAGTGTGTGCAGTTAGCACAGCACCACCCGCGTGTCCTTCGTCCCAAAGGTTCCCTCTTGCCCACTCTGCTGTCCTGATCCATCCTGACCCCAGAGTGGCCTTGTCCGGTGTTGGCGTTCTGTGTCATTGCCTACTTTGTACAGGACACCAGGACGCAGTGGTGAGGGGTGAGGGCAGGCCACGGGGCGCCCACGCCATCAGGCGCCCACACGGCCAGCGTGCCGCGAGCCCCGGGCGGACGCCTTCAGGCGGTAGGTAGCGCTGTGAGGTCACGCTGAGACGGCAAGAAAAAGCCCGTCTCACACCCTGAGGACAGTTGTCCTGCGCTCCTACCCCGAGCCCAGATAGCAACTTCCCGCAGAAAAGCTTCTGTTCACTGGCTCTGCTTTAGCCATTTTAAAGGACCCGTGAGGCAGTGGTGTGGAATACTTACAGCTGGTTTAGTTCAGTGAGTGACCTGATTTGTAAATTAAATTTTATCAAATAATTTATAAACTTAATTCTAATAAGTTGAGTTCCTGTTATGGAATTGGAAAGCACAGTTTCATACATCTGTTCCAGTCTTTAAAAAATTATTGCTTTGCTTATTTATGTGTAATATAATTATACAGTTTCATTATTTTAGCTTAATATTTCAAATAGGTTTTATAATTAAGATAAAATACAGAAGCAAAAAAACCCCAAATAGTCTATACTATCAAGTTCTGAATGTGTGGTGACAGATTGCTAATTTTAATAAGACTAAATTAACCGAAACTTGTATATGTGTGTTTGATCGTTAGTGAAGAGTTGCCAACATAAAGTGAAGAATGTGAATATTTGAGGTTTAAAATTTCTCTTACATGAACCCTTGTCTTGCAGCTGTTCAGCCCTACGGCCATGTTGACCCACACGCCCACTCTAGTGTCCCGGCCCTGCCGCCACTTGCTCTCCCCAGGCTGACTGTGCAGCAGTGTGCGCTGGGACAGGGTCCCGGGGCGGCGGGTGGGTCTGGCCAGGCGGCGGCCGGGATCAGTGATGGAATCCAAGGGCTGAAAGCCCTGGCTCAGACTCTGCCCGCAAGGTACCAGAGAGCTAGACTTTTAGAGTGAAGGTAGACCTTGGCCAGCAGGGTTCTCTGCGGCCCGGGTAGAGTGAGGGACCTGTCCCCACACGTCCCTCTGAGCATCCGCCCCAGGACATCACCCACCTCTCCTGGGAGCCTCCCAGCAGTTTGGGGATACAGATCTGGGGTGGGGGTGTACCCTCCAGCCCCTGTGCCCTCGGGTCTGTGGAGGTGAGGCCTGGGGGCTGCCCTGCACCGGGACTCGAGATTTTATAGGCCCCCCACCTTCGTAGTTGACCAGCTTGATGGGACCCGAGCTGGGATCGTACCCCCCTCTCAGACTGGGGGATATCCCGTCGCTGCCCTCCGGCCCGGCTTCATCGCCTCAGTAACCAGATTGCTCTGGGCTAGACTTCCTTCGAATTCTCTAGTCATGAATTTCAGCGATATTGCTGAGAAAAATGTGAGTTTTCGTTGCTTTTTATTACCTTCTTGGTGCACACGGTGTCCGCTTGGTGGCAGATTCAGACCTTCATTTCTGGGGAGTTCTCTCACAGCTCTGGTGTGTTCCCTGGTCATGTGTCTGGTCCTTAGACCCACGAGTCCTGTGCCTTTGGCTCTCCACCCTGCAGGTCCAGGCTGTGATGCCTCTGATATTTTTTAAAGTTTTTTCTTTTCCATTCAGTCTTGTTTGAGTTTTTAGTCAGATCTGACCATTTTTGTCCTTTTGTACATTGCTTGTACATATGCATGTTTATGTTGGTTCTTTCATCTACACATACCCGGTTTAAAAAAAAAACCAACCCTGGAATCAAGTATACATAGGTTAACTGGGTCAGAGGTTTTTCTACTCTAGACTGAGCAAAATCACTCTGTCTTCTTTGAAGGCCCAACCAGATTTACTTTATACTTCATAAAGTGTATGTTCTAATTTGTTTTTAATAATTAGTAGTAGAAAACGTTGTTTTTAAAGGATGGTTCAAAAATAATCTTTAAAGAAATACCTGTCTAAACCATGGCTATCAATTGTATACCCAGTTCAGTTTCAAATTTACATTCAGACTTGATGACACTATTTGTTTCAAACTTTCCTTCAGTCTGTAACTAGGAATCAGAGCTCTCTGTGCGCAGCCCAGGCCTCTCAGATTTGAGATGGCCTCTGCTGCCGGCATTACTCCATGGGCCACCTAAGCCATCTGGGGTTATTTTGTCATCCGTGGGTCACCCCAGCCGTTCGTGGGCCACCTTAGTCATACGTGGGCCACCTGAGCCATCTGTGGGTCACCTTAGGCCTCCGTGGGCCACCTCTAGTCATCATGGGCCACCTGAGCCATCTGTGGGTCACCTTAGGCCTCCGTGGGCCACCTCTAGTCATTGTGGGCCACCCGAGCCATCTGTGGGTCACCTTAGGCCTCCGTGGGCCACCTCTAGTCATCGTGGGCCACCCGAGCCATCTGCGTGCCATCGTCTGTGGCTGCTTCCTTGTTTTTGGGTGGCTTTAGGCTATTGGAACTAATTTTAGGGCCTTCAAGTGTCTCCCCCCCTTTTTTTCAAATCCAACACCTGCTCTACTTATCTGATCAATGTAAATTTTTATTTTAATCCAAAGTTCCTTGGTAAAGTCACTTCAAAAGAAAATGGAAAAAGCTTACTTTAGTTTGTGATCTTAATTGAGTGGAGGAAACTTGCAGGTGCAATGCAAACTACCCTCCCCCTAATCTGCTCGGAACTGTCTTGCCTTAGAAAGTAGAAATGTGCTTAGTTGAAGAAATACGTGCGTGTTACTTTGACCTAATATTGTGAGGAATCTTAACATATTGAAAAAGTAAACTTGAGTGGCCGTGCTTTTGCTGCGATGGCGGCATTGTGGCGGGGGAAGAGCTTGGGTCCCGAGCTGGGAGTGTCCTGGGTTCTCAACAGTGTCCTGCCGCCTGCCCAGTTGTGACCTTGGACAGGTCACCTAGCCTCTCCAGCTGGCTGCTCCTCTTCAGAAGGTGGTGGTCCTGATGATACGGCAGCAGCTGAAGCCAAGGTGGCCCCTACTGTGTCCTGCACACTGTCCTCACTTGGTCTCCCCAGCAAGCCTGGGGGGAACCATCGTTGTCACCTCAGAGCCAAGAGGGTGAGAACTTGCCGTGGCCCCAGGCTAGAAGGAGGTAGAGCAGGGCTTCAGCAGGGAGACCTGCTCTGGGCTTTGTGCTGATGACCCCTGTGCTGTAACCATGGCCATGCTGTACGGTCGTGCAGGTTTTACACTGCACAGCTCCACTCACAAACGCTTGAATGGCATCCCTGCCGGTTGTAAAACAAGTGGTGGTTGTGTCCAGCCTGCCCCTCGTGTGGTCATTGCAGAGTCTCCTTTACTAAGATTTGGTGACATTTAACTGGAGTGACCGGCAGGTGATGGTCACTCAGTACACTCGTCCTGTGCACACCGCCTCAGTGGCTGTTCCCTCCCCCAACCGCCCAGCCGCAGTGCCTTTCCCGGCTCTGTCTACACTCAATACTCAGGACTCACCCACTCTCACCTCTGTGCAGGTGAGTCCCACACCTGAGTCTCCAGCCCAGACCTTTCTCCTGCTCTCCAGGCTCAGACCCCGGGTCCCCCAGCATCTTCTGGGGAATCACCTCATCTCCAACTTGGGACATCAGATTGACCTCCCGGTGCCCACCCCCCCCCCCCCAATCCACAGGCCTCCAATCTCAGCAGCTCTGTCCTTCCAGGCTCTCAGGCCAAAAGCCGGGGCCGTCCTTTCCCTTCTGCCCCAGATCCAAGCTATCAGGAGAGCCTGCCTACTGTGCCACTAGGGTGCATCGAGTCTGGTTATTTCTTACCTTGTCCACGGCCGTCAGGCTCTGACCATCGGATCTGTTTGCACTGGTCTCCTAACCTGTCCCCCCGCGTCAGCCCTGCCCCACACCCGTCCTTCCCCAGAGGCCAGAGGACAGGCAGAGTGAGCTGACCCTCCAGTACTTCCAGCCTCCTGGCTGTTCCTGGGCCACGCGGGCTCTGCCTCGGGGTCTTCGCCCTCTGTCTTCTTGGAATGCTCTTCCCCGGGGCCTCGTGTCAGCCTCCTCAGCGCCTTAGTCTTGGCTTCATTACCGTCTTCCTGGAGCCGTGCACTGTCCTCTGACACGCGAGTCCTTTAACTGCTGGTGACGCTTAGTGCTGACTGGGTTTCTTTTCCTGTTGGACGTGAGCCCCATGCGAGCCTGTGAATGTCCTCTGTTCACCGACAGAGCCCTGGCCCCGAGGATGGTCCCGGCACATAGTAGGTGCTTGCTCCCAGTTGGATGAGTGAGTGAATGTTTGCTGTGTTTCTTATTAAGAGATATTTCTGAGGCACCATGGTATTAAATCAAGTACCATTACAGTTTCCTGTGTGTTGATTGTATGTGAATAACTAATGAGGAACTGACTCATTTAGAGACTGTAGAATTCTAATGGAATAAACTCCTTGTTTCCTTCTTGAAAGAGTAGAAAAACAGTTTTCAAGAGTCTTATCCTAAGTTAATAGTCCAGGAACATTAAATGTTGGAGTCTTTACTCTAGGACATAGATAAATAAAATTAATTAGGTACCAGGAATGTCAGATGCTAAATGGTGTACAACTATTTCTGACATTCTCCTAGAATTCAGTAGTTATTAACTTGCAAAGATGTGACAGCTGAAGTCCGAAATTGGTGTACTTTTGAAATTGGAAAAAGCTTTAAAGTGTTTTTTTAGATTATTAACTGTCAATTTAATGGTTCTAGAAACCATATCTGATGCAGCAAATCACTGCCATTCTGCTGTGAATTTCTTGATTCCCATGAATACAGGTATTCTATTTTTATGCCCCTCTTAAATAATCCTAAAGGTAGCAGAAAGCAATGGGAAGAAAAAAGAAGAGCATGATAGATGCAGAGAGAGGAAGTTACTTCACCTTTGGGAACTTCTCGTGGAATGGCTGTAAGTTAAGACGCGCTGAGAAAGGTGGTGCTCTGTTAGGGCCCCCCCCCCCCCACGTCCGCGGCCACAGACGCTGCATCAGGGCACCACTTGCCTTGTCATTCCGGTGGGTTCTGACTCACTCTGATTTTCAGGAAAGCGGAAAACATGGCATTTATTACGTGAGGAAGATTAACTGTGCGTTCGGTCGTGTCATTTGATGAGAAAAAGCAAATTATCACTTTATGAAGTACAGGCTATATGCACGTAACTGCCACTTTTACCTGACTTTTTATACGAATGTAGAGCGAATGTGAAATTGGGTTGTGTGATGTGATAGCAGGAAGCCAGCATGTCCTTGTGTTTCATAGACTGTTCGGTGCCCTTTAGTTAGAAGGAACCTAAATAGACTCGATGTTGTCAAACCAGGCGTCTCGAGAACCGTGCCTCTGTCCCTCCTGCACCCGCGGGGTCGTCGTGAGCGGAGGTGCCGCAGGTGCCGCAGGTGCCGTGGAGACGCCGCGCCACATGCCCCACCCCGCAGGACATGGAGCATGTGTCTGGGTCAGGAGGGAGAAGGGAGTGAGGAGGCCTTTTGGGGGGTTTCCATGAGAACAGCAAGGCAGGGCAGAGTAAACCACTTAGGATTGGCCAGTTTGAGTCACCCTGGCAGGCTCTGGGCTGTAGCGGTGGTTTCTGGTTGCCTGGTCCCTGCCTGAGTGATCTGGGGCAGGGGCGGGGCAGCAGGGGCCTGGCGGGAGGTTAGATCGCAGTGTGGGCTGTGGTTTGCATTGCTCCTGGCCGAGCCCTCTGCTGTCTCCGCAAATCAGCCCATCCGGGAGGGGCAGTATCTCCTTCCCAGGGTCTGCAAGGCCCCCAAATGCCAGAGCATCAACAAAAAGAAAATATAGTTAAAATAATTTGCAGTGTGATGTGTGGATGCCACACAGACAACTACTGTACAGAACCCAGGAAAGCAGAGTTAGAACGACTGCCGGTAAGAGCTGAGCTGCACCTGCAGCTGGGGACGGGGTCGGAGGGCACGCTCTCAGGGTTGCACTCTGGTCCCTCCCCAGGGTGAGCGGTGGGTTCTGTCCCACCAGTGCCCACTGCCTGGAGCCCTGGGGAGGGGGGTTCTGCAGGGCCAGGTCTTCTGTGGAGCATGTCCAGACGGGCACACACACAAATCTAAGAGTAATAGGAGCTGCTTGATGTGACAAAACATGGCTCAGGCTCCACGTGCAATCGTGGTGAAGCCGGCGTTAATTCGTGTGCACCTTTGGAATAATAAGTTGGAAAAACGATGCTGGCATTATCAGGAAAGGAACACTTTTTATGCAAGACACGGTCAGTTGTGTGGAGAGAAAGATTTTGACGTGTCGATTAACTTTTCTTTTGCTGAAGGGCTCTGCTACTCACATCCTCCCTGCACACTGACTCCCCTGCGAGACACCCCCGTCCTCAGGGCTCTCGGATGCAGTTGCCTTTTGTTCCAAGGACAGGGCCCCCAAGATGTGGGAGAGCATCTACACAGCGTGTCTGAACGAGGGGGGCTGAGGGCTGTGGGTTGTGCTGGGCCAGTCCAAGTGCGGGTCCCGTGCCCTGAGATGTGTGTGTGTGTGCGCGTGTGTGTGTGCGTGCGTGCATGTGTCTGTGTGCGTGTGTGCGCATGTCTGTGTGCGTGCGCGTGTCTGTGTGCGTATGCGTGTGTGCGCATGTCTGTGCGTGCGCGCGTGTGTGTGTGCGTGTGTGCTCTGCACCCCCCAGCGAGCCAGGCTGGGTGGGAAGGGGAGGGTCGTGCCTGCCTGGCCCCAGGTGCCCACGTGCAGGTGGGGCCAGCGATGTCCCCAGGCCATGGGGCCCTGGGCCCCTGAGCAGTGCTGCGTGGGAGCATTACTTTGGGCAGTGTTATTTTGTGAACTGGAGTCTTGGTGGTTCTACTTCATTATTTGAGGAATTGTGTATATTCTGGAGACGCTGGGGTTTTTTAGGCAGGACTCTGTTTGCTGGGGAGATGGTGTCGTCCCCCCTGCCGCCCCCGGAGTCATGTCCCTGCCCACTTTGAAGGGCTGAGGGCCCCTCCATCTGCGCTTTGAAGAGTGAGCCTGGGGCGGGGGAGGAGCCGCCCTCCCACGTGTCCACGAGGGCCGTCGCAGGCGCGCGGCGCGGATGGTTGGCTGAGCGCCCACCCCAGTGGCCGGGAGCTGGGACGGGGCCGGGCTGGCCAGGGCTGGCTCCGCTCATCGCGGGGACCCTGGCCATGGGTACTGTCCTCAGCATCCGGCGGTGTAAAAGGAGGCGCAGGAGACGCTCTGAGAGGAAAGGTAACTCCTTTGTCTTTCATCCTGAAGTGCAAATACCCGGCTTCCAACGCGGTGCGCTGCGGGAACGTGTTCTGACCTGCCTGTGAGTTTATCTTGTTGATGCCGGTTACTTCTGCTTTCCCTCTAGAATGCCTCTCTTTTCTTCTGTTGGCATTTCGTAGAGTTTTAGCTAAGGACTCACTTACAAAGGTAGATTTTAAAAACATGTCTCTAAACATGTCTAGGAATCACGTCAGCTTCAAGGTTTAAAGTATTTTTTAGGAAGACATTGATGAAATCTTTGAAGTGTGTAGCTTTGAGTCCCAGGAGATTTTCCCTCTAGAGACAGATGCTTTGTAATTTCTCCTTTGCTGCCACTCTTCCTTACTGACTGACTTTTCTAACGTCAAAACTACTCTTCGTGCTGTGGTAAGACTGGCTGCCGCTGTTACAGTGTTTTCCTTTTAAAAACACGGAGAGCAAATTCCTTCCATTCAACACTCCAGATAATTTCAGTCTTTAATTCAACTTGATGTGTTAAGATCAATATTCTTTTCTTAACACCAGATTTAAAAGTTGCCTGTGACCATAAAAATCACAAACTACTGGCTTTGGGGTGAATTGTTGCTTTAAGAGGTGTTGAGCGTTTGCTGTCTCCACGTACTATGCGTTAACTAACAGAAAATGTCTGAGGTGCAGAGGTGCTTCTGCTGAGGCAATAGCCAGTTGTCTTCCGGGCGCCACCTCGTTACCCAGCAGCTGACAGGGCTGGAACGGGGTCTTTCTCCAGCACCGCATCTTCGGGGTCTTCTGCGGCAGGAGACAGTCATCTCTCCAGGAAATAAAGTGAGCCACAGTTCTTCAGCGTGGCTTCCCAAGAAGAGGAAGAAGAAATTCATTTTGGAGTCAGCAATCTGTGATAAGAGCATCTTGCTCACTGTAACACAGACGCTTGTACTAACGGAGCTCTGTGTCTAGGAGCGGCAGGGCCTTGTGATGTGTGACTTCTGCGGGCACCATGCCCACCGTGTGTGTCCAGGACAGAGGCACCGTCCCCAGGGCACGCGGGCGTAGCCTTCTCGGTGTTCCTGCTGCTCCCGACCTGCACCTGGTTACAGCGTCGGTGTGTCTGCTCTCCTCAGTCAGGCATGAAAGAGCAAGATGGCATTAAGACAAGCAGTAGGAAATTAAGACAAAGGCAAAAGCCAAAACTGCAAGAAATTTTCATCCACATACCCTAAATTTAGACTTGCCACTATTTTTTCTCCATGGCCCCTCATCACTAAACATATAAATTCGGGAAAATTTTGAGAAGCATAAGAACAATTCTGTCATCATTCTTTTGGAACTTATTGTAATTCACATGGTTTGTATTAGTGCCACTGTATACAAATTCTAAATGTCTTCACACATTCTAGAATCTTATTCTTCAGTGGGAAAACCATTCCCAAGTACGTTGCGGTTTCAGACCAACATCTTGAGAAATTGGGTGTTACAAGATGTAGCAATGCAGTGTATTAAGTGAGTCGTGCTCGCTGGACATTCCTGTGTGTGTAGATTCATTGTGAACACTGCTAAACAGCATTAGGTATGTGTTAATACCTGTTCCTATTTATAACATGCCCTATATTTGAAACTAATAATAATGCCTTTAAAAATTATGAGTATTATTAGGACTGGCCATCCCATTTATACCAAATTGGGAAAGTTTTACAAGATGTGAAATGTAGTCTTTTAGTATTGTATAATTTTAAAGTGCTCCAAATCGTGTGTAAAGACTGGTATAACGTGTGCCTCTTCGAATTTAGTTATTTGTCAGTACAGTGTAGCAGCAGGTTCCTTGGTTTCAGTAGCAGTGCGATTTCAGTGATTTTTCACTGCTCCTGTGGAAGGGTCACTCCCTTCCACAAGGCAGGGTATTGGCTGTTTACTCTGGATGAGAGGCACATGGCTTAGCTTAGTTGTCAAAAAATTATGGTTAGAAGAGGACAATGTGCAATTTAAATACTGACCAGGACCCCCATACAGCAGACACTGCTGTCTTGGTAGGTGCTGCCCCCTGAGGCCCGAGGTGGGTCTGGAGCCCAGGTCACACTCCCGGGGACTGTTAGACCAGCCCTCCCCGGGCCCGACCAGTGCAGACGCTGTCGCCTTCTCTCCACTCACGGCAGTGGGAGGGGCGGGGTGGAGAACCCAGAGGGCTCCTTCACCCCGCGCCCCCCACCTTATGAATGCCCGCCTGTATTCTGCGACGCAGGGCGTTCTCAGCGAGTACTTCGTCCTGAGTGTGGCAGCACCCTTGTCTGTGCCCCGTCGTTCTGCACACCCTGTGACGGCCACTGTCACCGTGCTTGTGCTGCAGTCCAGCTGGGCTCCCCACGTTTCCAGGATGGAGAAGTGAATGGGGGGTGGGGACCTTTTATAGAAATGGAGGCCCAGGCCTGTAGAGGTGAGCCACCTCTGATAGTGCTGGAGGACGGGGCATGGGCACTCTGTGCCATCGAGGAGATGCAGACAGTACCTGAGGGAGCAGGCAGCTGTCATGCCAGGCTTCTTCCCTGCTTCCACCTTGCTGAGAGACTGCCTCTTTGTGAGGGGCAGAGTGCTGTGGCAGCTGGAGGCTTAGGGCGGGAGGGCATTTGTCCACCCACCCACCCACCCATCCATCCACCTAGCCATTCACCCACCCACCCATTCATCTGTTCACCCACCCACCCATCTACCCACCCATCCATCCATCCATCCATCCATCCCCCTAGCCATTCGCCCACCCACCCACCCATTCATCTGTTCATCCACCCATCCATCCATTCATCCACCCATCCATCCACCTAGCCATTCACCCACCCACCCATTCATCTGTTCATCCACCCACCCACCCATCTACCCACCCATCCATCCATCCATCCCCCTAGCCATTCGCCCACCCACCCATTCATCTGTTCATCCACCCACCCATCCATCCATCCACCCATCCACCCACCCATCCATCCATCCACCCATCCACCCACCTAGCCATTCACCCACCCACCCATCCATCCATCCATCCCCCTAGCCATTCACCCACCCACCCATTCATCTGTTCATCCACCCACCTACCCATCTACCCACCCACCCATCCATCCCCCTAGCCATTCACCCACCCACCCATCCACCCATCCATTCATCCACTCATCCACCCACCCGCCCATTGATCCAGTCCACCCACCCATCCATCCATCCATTCATGCAACAAGTAGCCATTGGAGCCTTCTATGTGCCAGCACCAGGGATTTGGGCACCCATGGGACATGTGTGGGTGACAGGATGGCAGTGGCAGAGGGATAGCTTCAGCTTTCAGGCCTGGAGTTCGCTCTGGAATGGGCCACCTGAAGTACCATTCGGTGGGTGAGGAGGGGGATTTCTGTGATGCATTGCTGCTGTGCTGTGTATCTCAGGAAGGAAGGGATCTTAGCCAGTCTCTGGCAAGAGTGGGAGACACTGTCTCTGCCAGGAGAGGCGTGCAAGTAAGGGAAGTTGCTGACCCCTGGTGGACAGCAGTTATGGATGGAAGGCCCAGGGCTCCCAGAATCTCTTGTGACAGATGTGTGGGTACATTTCATTGCAATTGTACAGATGGGCTTCCCAGCACAAGTGGGGGCCATGCTCCCTGGGAAGGAGCTCCTTCAGCTGGGGGTGTGTTCCAGGGATGGGCAGAGTCACCCTGGTTTGACAGTTGAGATTCTAAAGCAAATGTGTGGAGTTATGTGGAATGTATTTGAAATACTATGGGAACTGGATCAAATCTTAACAGTGCCTATTCTTAGTGTAATTATTAGTGTTCATATTGAAAATACAGCTCACAGTATTCTCTTTTTTCCCTTTCATTCCAGAAAATAAAGTGTAATTTTCAGATAAATGGGATTTTAATTAGGCCGTGATGAACAGAGCAAGCATGGACCGTATTTCAAATGTGTTGTTACTCTTCATTCATCTCGAAGGACAGAGTGTGGTTATAAAAATAATGGAGTTTCTGTTTATTAATCTTCACAATAGTGTCCTACAGAGTAGTTTCACTGCGCTAAACAACGTCTGCGCCTCACCTGTGCATCCCTCCCCTCTTCCCACCCCATGGCAGCCACTGATCTTTTTACTGTCTCCATAGTTGTGCCTTTTCCAGAATGTCATATGGTTGGAATCATACAGTCTGTAGCCTTTTCAGATTGGCTGCTTTCACTTAGGAATATGCATTCAAGTTTCCTGCATATCTTTTCTTGACTTGATAGCTCATTTCTCTTTAGCTCTGAATACTATTCCATTGTCTGGATGGGCCACAGTTTATTTGTTCACCTACTGAAGGACAACTTGGTTGCTTCCAGGTTTTGTCAACTGTGGATAAAGCTGCTATAAATATCCACATGCAGGTTTTTGTGTGGACATAAGTTTTCAGCTCCTTTAGGTAAATACCATGGAAAGCGATTGCTGGATCCTGTGGTAAGAGTCTGTTTAGTTTTGTAAGAAACCACCAGACTGTCTTCCAAAGCAGCCACACCATTCTGCATTCCCACCAGCAGTGAATGAGAGTTCCTGTTTCTCTGCAATCTTGCCAGCGTTTGCTGTTGTCTGTGTTCTAGATTTTCACCATTCTAATAGGTGTGTAGGGGCATCTGATTGTTGTTTTAATTTTCATTTCCCTGATGACAGCTGATGTGAAGCATCTTTACTTATTTGCCATGTGTATATCTTCTTTGGTGTGGTGTCTGTTCAGGTCTTTGGCCTATTTTTTAATCAGGTTGTTGTCTTCTCATTGTTGAGTTTTAAGAGTTCTTTGTATATTTTGGATAACAGTCCTTTATCAGCTATTTCTTTTGCAAAAATTTTCTCCCTGTCTGTGGCTTGTCTTCTTGTTCTCTTGACATTGTTTTTCATAGAAGAGAAGTTTTTAATTTTAATGAAGTCCAGCTTAGCGATTCTTTTTTTTCGTGGTTCATGCCTATGATGTTGTATCTAAACAGTCATTGCCAAACCCAAGCTCATCTAGGTTTTCTCCTATGTTATCTTCCAGGAGTTTTACATTTTACATTTAGGTCTGTGATCCATTTTGAGTTAATTTTTATGTAGTTTGTAAGATCTGTGTCTAGATTCATTTTTTTGCATGTGGATGACCAGTTGTTCCAGCACCATTTGTTGAAGAGACTATCTTTGCCCTGTTGTATTGCCTTAGCTCCTTTGTCAAGGAACAGTTGACAGTATTTATGTGGGTGTGCTTCTGGGCTCTCTATCCTGTTCCATCGATCTATTTGGCTCTTCTTTCACACTGTCCTGATTACCATAGCTTTATAGTAAGTCTTGAAGTCAGATACTGTCAGTCCTCCAAATTTGTTCTTCTCCTTCAATATTGTGTTGGCTACTCTGAGTCTTTGCCTCTTTATATAAACATTGGAATCAGTTAGTTGATTTCCACAAAATACCTTGCTGGGATTTTGATTGCATTGAGTCTGTAGATCGAGTTGGGAAGAGCCAAAATCAGCATTATTGAGTCTTTCTATCCATGTATATGGATTTTCTCTCCATTTATTTAGTTCTCTGATTTCGTTCATCAGAATTTTGCACTTTTCCTCATATAGCTCTTGTACATATTTTGTTAAATTTATACCTAAGTATTTCATTTGGGGGGGTACTAATGTAAATGGTATTGTGTTTTTTATGTCAGATTCCAGTTCATTGCTTGCATATAGGAAAGCAATTGACTTTTGTATATTAACCTTGTATTCTGCAACCTTTCTATAATTGCTTATTAGTTCCAAGAGTTTTTTTGTCGATTGCTATGGTTATTTTAATTATTCCATGTTGCATTTCACTAGAAAAAAACATGTGTTTTAAAAGTAATGCTTGAACCTCATTTGCTATGCACAGTCTGCTGTATCTAGTTCAATGTGTACAAAATCTCTAAAGGATAACTGAACATCTATTATTTGGATGGTTTCCTAGGAATGGAACTATTTCTTTGTAAAATATTGTAAATTGAATGGTTTGAATATTTTAATGATATTAGTTTGTTTAGAAAGCAAAATATTGGAAGCAAAATACAGATCATGAATGCATTCTCTAAACATGCATGATTAAGTTGTTGAATTTCAGATTATTTTTCTTCAAATTATGTAAGAATTCTATACTTCAGTTATCTTTGTTAAATAAATAATAAAATCATCATTCAGTTTTTTGCTATAGCTGTGAAATTAGTCTAGCCTTTAGCAAGTTGCTTGATTTATAGTAGAGAATTAACATGAAGAATCTTCATTTTAACACTTTGCTCTTTAAAAATTTGTAGTGTATGGCTATTAAAACTGAAACCCTTAACAGTCATTAAGAATATGTAAAACTTTTCTCAAAACCATCCTGTTCGGAGAGTCACGTGGATAAAACCCAGTAATAATGGCTAGTAATTTTTGTCAAGTTACTGCTTGTCTTAAACATTTTTTAATCTATAAATTTTTAGTGAATTCCTAAAGATAGCATTTTTCACCAGCACAATAGAGAATTCATGTTCTGATGCATCCTGAATATTAATAAGTTATGTTCTGTGTATTTTATTCCCGAAAACCTTTTTTTCACCAAGGGAAGGGGAGGGAATGTGTGCAGGTTGACGTTTCCACAGTGAGGATAAGGGTGCTGTCAGAAGCGGATAGGAATGTTGTATTTTACATATATATCTACACCTTGGCTTCCATCATGAACATCTACAGTGTATGAGGAATCACACAACAGATGACCATTTACCCACCACCCACTTAGAAAATAAAGCATTGCCTGTCGGATCATGTTATTGGAAGCCAGACGCGAACCCATGGGGAACCGAAACCGACACTGACCGAGTGGCCCTGGTGGGTCCAGCTTCCTCTTCCTCCCGGGCTTACCCCGTTTCCAGGCCCACGTGTTAGAAAGCGCATTGGTCAGTGGTGTGGGAAGCCGCTCTGTCCTGAGTCCGTCTCCCCGCTCCACAGTCCATGAGCCGCGGGCATGCTTTGGATGCTGGCGCCCCATCCTTTCCAGTCTGAGAGGACCAGCCCCACCTAACTGCTCCTTAGTTCAGAGTTCTCCTGACTATTCAAACCTGATTATTTGTCCACATAAGATCAGCTTTTCTAGTTCTATTTAAAAAAAGAAAAGTTGAAATTATAACTGGAATCAAGTTAAACTTAAGTCCCAGGTCTTTCGATGCCAAGTTTAATGGTCTTTTCATTCACGCCTCCCTGCCCCCCCGAGTTCCGCTTACTTCTTAATGCTTAGGGGACCCTGAAAAATGAAGAAGGCATTCGAATACTGCTGTCAAGTAAAGCTTTTCTTTACCTGGCCATTCCTGGAATTTTGTTCCATATGGGATTTTGGATGGGGTTTTAATTCTTACGTGTTTGTAGTCCAGGCCATATGAGGTGCTTTTCAGAATGAAAGAAAAATGTTATGCAAAATGCTCTAAAGTGCTTGCATTGGCTATTTTGCTTTGTTTCATAACCTTCAGTACGAGAGTTGGCATTTGTAGAAGCTGAAAATATTGGCTTCTGCTCTGCAAGAGATTTCTGGCTTCCACTTTTAATTTACACGTACCCACCCACACTGTGCACAGCCTGATTATTTTCTACTGTGAGACATTTTCCCTGTCCTTTTTTAGAACTTTAATATGAAAGAGCAGGAAAACGAGGCACGTCCTGCAAACGAGGTGAGCTCTGGCGGCGCAGGGTTCTCCTGTGCTCCGACTGCCCGTCACCGTCGCGGCAGGCGTGGCCTCCTCGTCCTGGACCTCCAGGGAAGCCAGCCTCCCAGCGCACCGGCCGCTATACTGTGTGCCTTCTGCCTGCTTTAAATTGACCTTCTTATTTTGAGAGAACGTACATTCACGTGTAGCTGTAAGAAACAATACGGGGAGGACGGTGTTCCCTTTACACGGCACACTGTCACAGCCGGGGTGCCGACCTCAGGACAGTCAAGATCCAGAGCATCCGTCGCCCCCGCCCCCCTGTTATGCTCTTATAGCCACACCCACGCCCTCCCCACCCACAGCCACTACTCTGCTCTCCATTTCTACAGTTTTCTCGTTTCAAGAATGTTATACAGTTGACCCTTGAACAGCACAGGGGTTGGGGTGCCGACCCGAGGTGCAGTCGGAAACCCGTGTGACTGATAGTCGGCCCTCTGTATCCTCATCCTTGGACTCAGCCAACCTCAGGCTGTGCAGTGGGGTAGGTCGTGCTTAGTGAAAAAAAATCTGTGTCTCAGTGACCCATGCGGTTCAAACCCGTGTTGCTCAAGGATCACCTTTGTATAAATGGGCTGTAGTGTATGTAACCTTTGGGATTGGCTTTTTCACTCAGCCTAATTCTCTGGCGATTCATCCAGGTAATTGCGTGTGTCAATAGTTTGTTGCTTTTCATTGTCGCATGGTGCTGCATGGTGTGGATGGTCCACAGTGTGTTCAACCAGTCACCTGCTGAAGGGCACTGGGTTGTCTCCGGTTTGGGGCTATTATGAATAAAGTTGCTATAAACGTTCCTGCACACGTGTTTCATGTGAACGTAAGTCTTCATTTCTCTGGAATAAATGCCCACGTGTAGTTTTAAGAAACCACCAGACTGGTTCCCAGAGTGGCTGTACCATGTTACATCCCCACCAGCAGCGTGTGAGTGACCCAGTTTCTCCCCTTCCTCGCCGGCCCTTGGGTTGTCATTATTTTAGCCCTTCTCCTAGGTGTGTGGTGGAATCTCACGTGGTTTTAAGTCCCATTTCCCTCGTGCTAATGATGATGAACATCATTTCCCGTGTGAACATCCGTCGTGTGCGTTCTTCGGTGAAGTGTCTCTGTAATGGGAGCGTGTGTTTCACTGTTGAGAGCCTCTTGTGTATTTTGTGTGTTGGTGTGTGGTTTTCAGATACTTGCTCACAGCCTACAGCTTGTCTTTTCATCTTCTCAACAGGGTCTTTAGCAGAGCAGACGTTTTTTAATTTCGATGGGCTCCAGTTCATCATTTTTTCCTTTTATGGATCGTGCTTTCAGTGGCTGATCTGCACACTCTCTGCCGAGTCCTAGATCCCACGGATGTTCTCCTGTGATTTTTGTAAACGTCTTGTAGTTTCATGCTTTACGTTTAATAAGCCCATGGTCCATTCCAGGTGAATGTGTGTGGGGGGTGGGGGGTGTGAGCTCTAGGTGCCCGGCTGCCCAGCACTGTCTGTTGACGAGGCTGTCCTTCCTTCTTTGCGTTGCTTGTCCGCCTTTGTCAACAACGAGCGGGTGTTTTGTGGGGGCCTGTCTCTGGGTCCTCTGTTTTGTTCCGCGTGGTCTGCCTGTCTGTCTTGGTGACTCGGACTGTATAGGCAGTGTTGAGATCAGTTACTGATTCCTCCCACTTCTTTTTTATGACGGCTGCTTTAAACTTTTCTCAGATGACGCTGATGTCTCTGGGTGGGCATCGATTGTCTTTTTCCATTCGGTTTGAGATCTTCCTGGCTCTCAGTGTGATGAGTGATCTTTGATTGAAACCTGGACGTACTATGTTACAAGAACCTGAGTCTTACTTGGACCTCTGCTTCAGCTGGCTTTCTCTCCCAGCCCTCTGTTGGGGAGGGGAGACGCCGCCTCATCACTGCCGGACGGGGGTGCACGTCCAGGTTCCCTGGCCTCCACTGGCACTGCTGGGTGGCGGCCTCCTGTGACACCCGCAGTGGGGAGGGGGCAGGTGCCTGGGTACCGCCGGGGCGGGTGGAAGTCCAGGCTCCCCGCCTGTTCTCCCTGACTCTGCATCGCCGGGAGTGAGGGGGGGAGGGGGTCATCACAGCCCAGAGGGAATGAGACGCGAGGCTCCCCCACCCCACGTCGTTGCTGGGTGGGAGGCTGGGGTCTGGCTGAATGGGGCGGTTCGGTCTGTCAGGTTCCTGTCCTGCTGGGAGGTCCTCTCCTGGTCCCTTGGCCAGAGAGACGGTTTTCGTTGGGTGTTTTGGTCTGCCCATTGGTGTTTCCAGGTTTCCGGCTTCTTCAGCTCCAAGCCTGGGATAATGATGCAAAAAGAAGACGTAAGGGACTCGCCGCCACACCGTCCCCGGGTCCCCTGCTGCTCTGCCGTCTCCCCTCCGCCCTCCCGAGCCTCCTCGTGCTTGCTGTGTCTGTGCCGTCCAGGGTTTTCAGTTGGACTAAACGGGGGACGTGCCCTCCGCCTTCCCACCACACGAGCCCCTGTGCCTGCTTTGAGTCCAGCTCTCAGCCAGTAAGAACAGAGTGGTCTGGACAGCTTGTGTGGTTGCTTCCAGAACTGATAACTGAGTTTCTCAGAAGCGCTTTCTAAGGGCCTTTCTCACACAGCCTCTGTGCTTCCCGCACGCCACCTGTTCATAGCCTTCACGTTGTGTCCCGCCGCCCTCTCCTCCAGGATCAGCTTAACCACCACACGCCCTGACCGTGGCCGAGAGGACCCTTGGAGCACCTGCATCTCACTGAGGGCATGGGCGGTCTGGCACTCGCGCCCATTCCAGACCTCAAGGAAATTACTTCCACTGAAACTATTCCATAGTGGAAATATTAACACACACACCGATACAGAATTGTGTGACGAGCCCGAGTGCCCGTCAGGCAGCACCGGCAGCACCAGCCGTGGCCCCTCAGGTTCATCCGTATCTACCTTTTCCCACCACGTGGGATCATTTTATAATAATGAATCCCAGGTATCATTTCGTCTGTAAATATTTCAGTATATATCACTAAAAGATAAGCACTATTTCCACACCTAAAATGACTGAAAGTTACTCCTTAATACAATCAGCTATCCAGACAATATTTTTATTTAAATTTCTCAATTGCAGAGTCTGTCTGATTCATTTTAGGTTCTTGTAGTATCCAGTACTGTGCTTCTCATATAATAAACTTTCAGAAATTTATGCTGAAGTAATTCATGAGTATAAAATGTTAATGCTTTAAAATCTATCTGGAACACTTTCGTGAATAAAGGAGTCTAAATAAAAACTCATTTAACTTTTAACTCATTTAACTGTATGTTTACCAGATATACAGTGAGAGTTAATGTCATTAACAAATGGTTGTCATGGAAACTGTTTTACATACATGTTACATGACAGAGATGTATAAGGTATAAGCATGATTTAGCAGATTTTAGTCACTATTTCCTTAAAAGCAATAAATTTGCCTCTTAACTGATTTATAATATAAATTTAATTTGTATAAAAAATGTGACTACAAAATTTGCAGATCTTTTTCCTCAATGGCAATTTGATGGGATTCTTTATTACAGATTATATGTTAGTACAGTCCTGCAAAGTATAGCCAAGGTATTTAGGAAGAGGAAACTCTTAAATTTGTTAATAATTATATAATTGGAATAATTGTTCTTTGAGGATTTCTTGTGGTTTCTCCTGACAACAGAATAATAAGTTATACATGGCTAAGAAATTAGATCAGATTCGAACAGTTATGTGCTTTTTAGTTCCGTCCGTGCGATGCTTCTCAGTCAAGGTGAAGGGGAGGAGTAGGGTGAACGCTGCGGCATGTTCTTGCTCCACAGCTTTATTTTATAACCCAAACCAAAGTCCCCCCAGAACAGAGGTCAAGTGGCAGATGGGCTGGAGTTCTGTTTGGGGTTTGTCTTGACGAGGCGTCTTTCTGAGATTTAAACGTGTCACCCTTCCCTTGGTTCGGAGCTCTCCATGGTCCTGACCCCTGGAATCCAGGCGGTCCTCCGCAGCGTGGCCCGAAATCTTCCCTGCCATGGTACCCGCCCCCTGCCCAACAGCAGAGTCCTGGCCAGGATCCTGGGGTGGGGGTGGGGGGGACGCTGGAGGTCCTGGACCATGCTGAAGAGGCGGGAGCATCAGAATGTTCTGTCCAGAGGGCAGACCTAACCGTCCTTGTTCTGCGACTTTTTCCACAGAGGAGACTTTACCTCATGTGACTGGTACACTCAATGTCATTTTCTTGCTGTCTTTCAGACAGAAACAGTCTCCGCCAGTCAAGAAACCCTCAAAAGTATTTTGCCATGGATGTAGAAGATGAAGAAAACATGAGTAAGATCTAGGCCTATCACGTAGTATCAAGTGGCTAATTTTCTATGAAAATCTTAGTGTTGTAAATGTATTGAATGGGACCAGCTTGGGGAAGGTGATTGTTTTCCTTTGATACAGACTGCTAACGGTGGCATGTGTTTAATTTTTATATAATCTCTACAGTAGGTATCGGTGTCTACTGTGGGCATTTCCTTACAGCTGTTTGTCTGGATTTTCATTCCTTGCTGTCGTCCTGGGGTCCTGATGCACATGCCTGGAAGGGGGAGGCCTGCCTCCAGGTGCACGTGTCATAAAGCCGCATGGCTTCGTGCTCTGTCACTGCGTGGTTCTCATGATCATGGTCCAATTTCCATCTGTGTAAATCTGAGATAACCTTTGAGATTGGTCATTTGAGGTGACAGTGTATAAAATCTTCCCTTCAAATATGGTGGGTTGTCCGTGCGTTTTGAAGGAAGGGGACTCGCGTGAGTCTGTTGATCTTGTTTCCAAAGACTTTGATGGGCCTTCAGGCTGCCGTGGCCTGAAACCCCTTTCCACACTGCCCTCTGGGACGGAGGGGACGGAGGGGCAGAGAGCCTCAGCTTTCCCGCTCTCGACATTGTTCATAGATGTTCATAGATGAAGAGTTCAGTGAATATACTTCTCTATTCTGTTTTGTCTTTAATCCCGGAGAGCAGAGCCTTTGCATAAGGTTAAATGCTCCCACAGAAGTTGGGAGCTTTCAGTAGGGAGATCACAACAGAGACATCAGTGTTCTGGTATGTGTGTAATGTGCATTGTTACTTGTCCATGTTGAGAGGTCCCAGGAAGAACCCGCAGGCGTGAGTGACGAATGGTCACCGCGGATGAGGATACAGTCCACCGCTTTCCCTCGGCCTCACCCAGAACCCACAGCCGAGGCCTCGGAGTTGGCTTGTCTGCACGCAGAAGCCAGGGGTTCTGCTCCACGAGTACAGTGGGCGCCGTGGAGTTGCTGGGTCTTTGCTGGGTGACCCCGCAGTCGTGTGCCCTCAGGCTGGAGGCCATTCCCGGGACGCAAGCGTGAGAAGACGTGACCAGGCGCGGTTTCAGTCTATGTGGCGGCACCCACCTCCTCCCGCGGCCTCTGGCTGCCCGTGGTGCTGCCCCCAGCACAGCTGCTCTCGGGGTCTTTGGAACCCAGCCTGTGTTCTCAGGGGTCAGCCCACTCCCCACTCCCACTGTCACCCATGGCGCTGGTCATCAGGTATGGGAGGAAACGTCCCAGTGTGTGTAGGGATATAACTATCCCCAGACTGATCCGGTAGTCTCTTACTGAGATAAAGAATCCTTCTGAATTCATTTTTCTGGAAAGATAAACTGTTGGTTCTAGCGCTGAAACTTTGAAATGCCAGTCCTGTATTTTCTATCATTTTGAAAGTGATGAAGAATTTTTATCATGGTTAATATTCACATTTATGAAATAAAGTAGCATGATATGGAAAGAGAAAGCATCTATTTAAGAAGAGTTATGAGAGTGGGAGGTCTTTCTCCAATTTTAGTGTTTTATTTTCCTTTACATAGTAGCATTTTCAGTAAAGTAGAACATGAGCAGTATTTCCATGCTTCTGAAGCAAATAAGAGCTCAGAATCTATGTGAACTATCTTATAGAAAGTGTATTTTTCTATAATCAATACTGATTATTTTTATTTTTTAAAAGAAAGCGTTTGTTTGTTCCAGAGATTATAAACATTGGATTAAATGCACGTCAGGATACATTTCTCATGATCTGACTTCTGTAGTGATAATTCTGTTCAGCGGTAACGTCAGAACGTAAGCCGTCATGTCGCGTGTGATATTCTTGCTCGTTTGTTAATCTCAATTCTGTCCTGCCCCACCCTTTCTAACCTTTTGTTTCCCTGGAGCACCGAAAGGAGTAACCTATTGAGCTTTTGCTGGAGGATGTTATAAATGAAAATTTAGTGTCCATTCCGTCAGCTTTGTCAACTGGGAGAAGTGGTGTGTGTCAGGAGTACGTAGGAGGCATGAAGTCTGTAGGGAAAGCTTGGCCATCTCCCAATCTCTGCCACGGTGTGGTGGCAGTCTTCCCGTGGCCTGTGTTTAAACCAGGGCTGTTCTCACATCTCAGCTGAGTGGTGACAGCCCTGGGAATCTGAGAGCTTGAACTGTGGGGACTGCCAGCCGGTGACCCAGACTTGCTGCCATGTTAAGCCCCCTCCCGTGGGTAGGGCCGATGAGCGTTTTCACTGTGTTTCTCAGTTTCCTTAGCATAGTCAGAATCTACTTTCACGTTATGTAGTAGAAACGGACCGAGGGCCACCGTATTCGGGTACTTGTAAACTGGCTTACAATTGTGAAAAATATTTCCATTGCTTAAAAGACTTACGTGGATTCTCAGAAACTAGTGGTAGGTCTTCAAGTACATTCATGTCAACAGTATTGTAAAGCCCTGTGATAGTTACCCCTGAGCTTCCTGCGGCCAACAACGTGTGCAAACTAACCAGGAAAACAAGGAGTTACTTCTTTTTCTTTTTAAAAAAGCTTTATCTGATAAACTTAAAGGGGAGAGTGAATGCTTTTTTATTCCCCTTTTTGAAATTAAAATCATATTTATTTTGCCATGAACTTTTAGAGTTCTAAAATTATCTTTATTAATTGTAAAAATAAACTACCTTTAAAGGTAGGATAACTAAATTATTCTGTAAGTCCATCAAATATTTGTTTTTCTAAAAAAGACAAAGATGCCACCTTCAGTTGGGAAGTTAGGGAGCTGTGGCCGTCTGCAGTGTCAGTCTTCCTATCTTGCCTTATATATTTTTTTCTATCATGGGATGTATTAAGGATTCAGAGGCAAATCAGTCCCCATACATAATGAAACAATCTTAAATGAATACTAGAAGTGAAGCTATATCCTTCAAAATAATTTCTAAAAGGCCAGAATACTTTGCATAAGCAGTTTTCTAATATCCATGAACCAAACCAAATAACTGCACATATTAATTGCATATTTTAAACCAGAAAAACTAAGTAACTTGTGAATGCATGTTTTAAATAATGTCTTCTTTTCTGGGAAAGGCTGCAACTGAAAGCCCAACATGAGTATAGTATGAGAGTAGATGGCATTGAAAAGGAGGAAAATGCTAAAATAAAGTGTACATTTGTCAATACTGATATTAGATTTATTAATGTAAGGTCTTTCTGGGTTAGTTTATCATCCCACATTTTGATAAACTTCAATAAAATTCCTCTAGATGCTTCGGAATATTCTCGTAGAAAAAGATGATTTAAAAATTCACCTTTCAATGCAAAAGCAGTCCGTGATACTAAATAGAAACAGGATTAGTGATTGTTTCTCAGAACGTCAAATTACTCCAATTATTCCAACTTAGGTGGATAGATAGCTCTGTGGTTAAATGCACAGCTCCACACGTCTGCAGCCAGGAACAAAATGTGTAAGCACACATCACTTAACCAGTTACAAAGGGCGATAAAGGAATCTATAAATTTTGCATTTACAAGATCCTGCAACGAAGGCGTTGTAAGTTACTCTTTCTGGGCACCGCAGGTTCGAGCAGCACAGATGTTAAGGAAAACTGCGGTATGGACGGCGCGCCCCCCAAGGACGGCAGCGCCCCGGGGCCTGGCGAGGGCACCCCGCTCTCCAACGGGGGCGGCGGGGGCGCCGGCAGGAAGCGGGCCCTGGACGAGAGCAGCAATGGCCACTCCAAGTTCCGCCTGAAGAAGCGGAGGAGGGCGCCGGGGCCCGCGCTGCCCAAAAACGCGCTGATGCAGCTCAACGAGATCAAGCCCGGCCTGCAGTACACGCTGCTGTCGCAGACGGGACCCGTGCACGCGCCCCTCTTCGTCATGTCCGTCGAGGTCAACGGGCAGGTCTTCGAGGGCTCCGGCCCCACGAAGAAGAAGGCCAAGCTGCACGCGGCCGAGAAGGCCTTGCGCTCCTTCGTCCAGTTTCCCAACGCCTCCGAGGCCCACCTGGCCATGGGCCGGAGCCTGTCCGCCAATGCAGACTTCACGTCCGACCAGGCTGACTTCCCCGACGCGCTCTTCAATGGCTTCGAGACCCCGGACAGGCCGGACATGCCCTTCTACCTGGGCGCCAATGGCGACGACTCCTTCAGCTCGAGTGGGGACCTCAGCCTGGCTGCGTCTCCCATGCCCGCCAGCCTGGCCCAGCTGCCCCTCCCCGTGCCCCCGCCGTTCCCACCCCCGAGCGGGAAGAACCCCGTGATGATCCTGAACGAGCTGCGCCCGGGACTGAAGTACGACTTCCTCTCGGAGAGCGGGGAGAGCCACGCCAAAAACTTCGTCCTGTCCGTGGTCGTGGACGGGCAGTTCTTTGAAGGCTCGGGGAGGAGCAAAAAGCTCGCCAAGGCCCGGGCCGCGCAGTCCGCCCTGGCCACTGTCTTTAACTTGCGCCTGGACCAGACCCCGTCTCGCCAGCCCGTCCCCAGCGAGGGCCTCCAGCTGCACTCGCCACAGGTGAGGACAGCCGCCCGAGCGTGGCCGCGTCTTGCTCATGCTTTTAGACGGGGTGCGGTTGCCATGGTCACTGGTGTCTTCTCGCCGCTCTGTCCTCAGCACGGGGAGGTCCTGGTAAGTCCGGCTGCTGGCCTTCCCGTGACTGTGCCGGTTGTGGGGCCGCCGCGAAGCCCGGCCAGGGCCGTCAGGTGCAGCGTGGTCAGTGCCGCCCACGGCGGGTGGGCCGAGGTGCCCTCCCTGTGCTGCCTGCCCCTGTGGCGACCACAGCCCACGGCGGCCTGTCGCAGAGGAGACGGGAGGGGAGGGGAGGGCCGGAGCCCTGGCACCTTGCCCCAGCGCAGTGGGGTCCCCCCTCCGTGTCTCACCTGGGACCCAGGTACAGGACAGGTGGGGCTGGCTGGTCAGCAGCTGAAACCCAAGTCTGGGTCAAGTGCCAGCACCCCGCGGATCCTGTCCAGGCCGAGGCCGAGCCGCAGCGCTGGCGAGCACGCGTCAGAAGGGCCGGGGCGTCGGGGCCTCTGCGAGCGCTCCAGAGCCCCCCGGGTGCCTGGGGGTCTCGGCACCTGCAGTTCCCTGAGGGGTCCCTGTGGCTCCCCTGCTCAGCCGGAGGTGGGCACCCCTCTTAGTTTGGTCTTGGACAGGGCGAGAAGGGGGAATATCAGGGTGAATTTTCAGGGTGAAGAGAGGGGACATTTCAGGGTGGGCTCTGAGGAGAGGGAAGGAGGAAGTGATGTTTAGTTGTCATCTCAACACCCTAGAACTCTTCGGTTATTTATTGCTTCTTTTCCTGGAAATCCAAAATTATTCTGGTCTATTGTAAAAATGTTTCTTTCAGGGAGGAAGTCTGACCCTCTTCTCTATTCCTTTCTGTCAAAATATTATTCACTTTGAAGATAAAATACACACTGATCTGAGGAGAAAAAATGAAGGACTCCAGATTGACGGGGCAGCCCACATTCCCTCAGGAAACTCGGCTTCCGTCTTGCCTTTCTGTGACCTCTGTGCAGTTGTCACCCGAGAGGACCAGTAGTTCTCAGTTTTAAAAAAGGAAATTTATTTTCTTTCGCTTAAAGCCACCAAATACAGCATCAGTATAAAGTAACATATTCAAAGTATTTCGCTGATTTTTTATGAGCCAAGTAACCGCTTCCCGTGTATTAACTTCTTGTTAGTATTATTCATAAGAACCATTAGTCCATTTATCATTTTACACGTCGGTGGCACTAGTTCCCAAGGGATTTTTTATTTTCAGGCTTACTGTTTGATAGAGTGTTTCAGCCTGAGCTGCGGTGGCCCTGTCTTCCCTTAGCGCTGGCAGTCATGTGAAGAGGCTGGACTCATCAAATGCCGTGACCACCGGTGCTTGGTTCTGCGTGGGTGACACCTCGGTGGGGGGGCGGGGAGGCGGGCGGAGGTCTGCGTGTGTGTGGGTGTGGGTGTGTGCGTGTGCGCTGGCAGCCTGCCTCTGCCCTGGCTGTGATGTTAGTGGGGAGCAGTGACCAGAGCCCCTGGCTGGTGGAGCCTTGCTCGGGAGGGGCCGTCTCCGCCCTGCCCAGGTGGCCTCTGTGGCCCAGGCCAGCCAGGCTGGGAAAGTGGAGCTGTCTCTCCCCCCGCCCGAGCCCGCCCCGCTCACAGGGCCCCCAGGGTGGCTCCCAGCCCCTGAGCGGTACCTCAGGAAGTAGTCGTGTCCTCCTCGCGGGACCTGTGCCAGCCTCCAGAGGGTCAGTCCTTACACTCTTTCCCCTGGGAATTTCCAGACGTACGGTCTAGAGGGGGTGAAATGTCCTACTGTCTTGCGGGTGGAACCCTTGAAGGACGTGGGTTGGCCATCCCTGGTCTCAGGACTTTTTGCCTCCATGGCGTTCATGGCGGCATCAGAGGGTTTAAAATCAGACAGCGTTGCTCACGTGGTGTGTGCAGGGCGGTCTGTCAGTGAACTTGGTGGACGTGGCCGGACCGAGCCGTCCCGCGGGGCCCAGCCTCGAGCTGACTTTGAGAGCATGTTCCCTTTGTTGTCACATCTGCCCCGAATCTAGAGGGAGATTGCTTCACGCCCAGTCTCTTCGGGGGACGGGAGGGCTGGCCTGGGCAGAGGCTGTCCGTGCAGGTGCCCGACTCCACGCTTTTCTGCTTTTCTCTGAGAGTTCGGAGCCCCGCCTCACCTTGCATGGAGCGGGCCTTTGTTTCCCCTGGCTTCCCCTTCCTCTCCTGCTGTTCTTCTCTTCCCACTGGAGGGTATCATCACCATCATGTGATTGCACATATTGGCTTTCTGTCCGTGGCCTCGCTACCTTTCCTGCCCACACACCTCCGCCCTCAGTGCCTCTGTCTAGGGTGCAGAGTAGGGCCCCGTCTCCTGCTCTTCTGGCCACACTCCGTGCCTTTGGCCTTGAGCACTGCCTTCTGGGGCTCGTTGCTGGTGCAGTGGCCGGTGGAAACATCCTGATGACACTTCTTCCCAGAGAAGCCACCATTTAGGACAGGTGGCTTTTCTGTTCATTTGGGAGTATTTTATTGAGGGCCCAGCTGGGGACTCCAGACCAGTGTGAGATGGTGGGACGTGGGTCCCGCGTGGCTCCTGGCACACACCTCCCATCAGGCATCGTTTCCCAAAACACCGAGAGGGCGTTCTATCCAAGATGAATCATAAGCTGTGGAAAGTAGGACCATGTCCAAAATCTCACCGGTGCGTTTGCTTCTGGGAAGCACTCCCTGCAGTCCAGCGGCTCCCTGACCTGGAAACACACCACTGGAAGTCTTCTGAAATCACATTACACTCGCCCTGCACAGGTGTAGCCTCCGGTGCATTCTGGTGTCATTCGGTCTAAGTGACAAATGCCCTTACAGGCTCTAAGCGGTGCTGGTTTCTGAGTGACTGGGCCACGGTAATTACTTTTAGATGTTGAAATCACTGAGACACACACGGACCGGGCGCCTTTGGGAGGGAGGTGCTGTGAGCTTAGTGATCCTGCAATGTGACCGCCCTTCAGACCTCCCCTTTCTCTTCCCACGTGTCCCCCATGGGGCCTCGCCAGCCCTGAGCTGACTGGGCCGCACCACCTGTGGTCTCACTTCTTCCAGAAGCCCTGCCGCTCGGGGACTGTGGCTGCAGGACTCGGAGCCCTGGCTCGGAGCTGCAGAGGGGGGAGGGGGGTGACCAGGCAGGCGCTCTCGCCTCTGGGCCCGGGTCCCTCCCCCGGGGCAGGGCTGGTGTGAGGAGGCCTCACCTGCTCAGGTGCTGGCTCCCGTGCGGTCGGGCTCCAGACTGTCCTCCTGCAGAGACCCCCGCATGCCCCTTGGGCGTCTGTTTCCAAGGAATGTCTGGGAGGAAAAAATGTGCATGCATGCGCACACATACACACACACAGACACACACACACACTCGTTTGCCAGACTTACCTGTGTGGTTCCAGAGGAGAGGCCCCAGAACATGGCCCCGAGGGGAGCGCTAACCCCCTGCTTGGTCCACAGGTGTTAGCCGATGCCGTGGCTCGCCTGGTTCTGGAGAAGTTTGGGGACCTGACGGACAACTTCGCCGCCCCCCACGCGCGCAGGAAAGTTCTTGCTGGAATCGTCATGACAACAGGTAACCGTGTTGGCGGTGTGTCCCCCTGCCTGTTTTCATGCTTAATGAAGGTGAAATGCTTTCAGCCTAGAAAAATCTCTGTGACACCAGCAGGAGGTCACTTTTTCATTCTCCTTCAAAATGTTTACCATGTGCAAATAGAGGAACTGCGCTTATATTTTTCCCCTACAGGTTCATCTTTTTAACCTAAGTTTTTCATTGGGAGAAAGAGTCCTGTATTAATATTTGATTCCTATAATCTTATGTGAATGGTCTTGATCGACTCTGGAAACCTGCAGGAGAGCTGTTAGTTCTTACTTCACTTGAAAGTAGGACATAATCTGATTTATCAGTTAATGCTAATGCTGCCAGATAAGTTTCTGTGTGACTTTTACGGGGGAGAGAGGAAGCCCTAGCAAGAGTAGAAAATCTGTGGGGGTAAAGCACGCTTTGGGATAGCAGAAGAAACCCTATTAAATTTGTGTCTAAGTTCCCAGCAGCGAAGGGAACCCCCCATGAGTTCTCTTCCCACATCCCAGGAGTGAGCCCGCCAGGCAGCGTCTCCGTGGATCCCTCCTGGGAACAGGAAAGCACGGCCTCGGCCAGTGCCTGCATCCCTGGGGTGGCCGGGAGGACACTCTGCTCCTTGGCGCTGAGTCTGGGGCTGTCATGGGGTGGGGGGGGCCCTTTCTTCTCGGAGCATCTGCTCTGCCCAGCTGGCCAAGCCTGGCCTGCCGCGTGCAGGAAGCCACCAAGAGGCCAGAGAGGGGGGCGGTGGGGGGTGGTTGGTCTGTCTACACCGGGCGGGCAGGGGCAACCCCAGTTCCCATAGGGCGACTGCCCGTCCCTTTCTCCTGAGGCGTGGTTCACCTCTGATCACGGACAGGACCTGATTCTGTGGCCCTCAGCGCTGATCGCCCCCCATGCCCTAGAGGACAGGATCTCATTTTCTTGCTGTGTCTTTACCTTGGCACAGCTGAGAGCTGTCTGACGGGTAGAAGGAATGCTCTGAACAGTAACTTGGGTTTCAGTGTTTATTCTGATGTGTGCTGCCTGTGTTTTCTCCCTCTTCTCCCTCCATCTCCTTGCTGTCATCTTGTACACACGTAAAGGTGAACGCGTATGCTGCTGGATGACGTAGTTTCCTAAGCAAGGCGCTGCCCTTCCCGGTGACGGGAGTGAGCGAGCTTGTGGTTTTTCATCCAGGTGTTTTAACCGCCTCAGAAGGGGCACGTTACCTCGTGGGGGCATTTTGCCCCATAGTGTGTGTTGCACTTGGGACCCTCCGCTCGAAGCCACGGTTTACGCCTGAAGGCAGCACCACACTGCACGTGGCATGTGGTCCTGACGTCAGGAGACCTGGTTCAAATCCCCAGGCCGACTTTGATGGCCCTGTGCCTCAGTCCCCTCATCTGCAAATGGAGACAATGGTAGGATGGGCCTCGGAGGACATGGGAGGGAAGTGAGGTACCTTCCCCGACAGGCCGCGCGCAGGGCCTGCCCCTGTCGTATGTGGTCTGTCTGTCGACACCTGCATATCAGAGTGATGGCTCCCGAGGTTTCCCCAGTGCTGTTGGCTGCACTCACTCTCCGTGCAGTTAAACGGTGCCAGACCGCTAGACAGCCCCCTGCATGACTCCTGGGCCCCTGGGGTGAGTGTCAGGCAGTCCTCCCAGCCTCTGCAGTGCTTTGATGTTACTTCCAGGATTCATTACCAGGCCAGTCTGTCTACCTCTACACAGTGCTCCCCCGTGTCCGCTGGGGAGTGTTCAAGAAAGGCTAGTGTGTTCCAGGGGAAGTAGCTTTCCAAGTAGAATCTTGACACGCAAGAGTGGAGAGGGCTACCCTCCCAGAATGTGCAAAGCAAGGCTCGGGGGGCCCGTTAGCAGCGCCCAGGTGAGGGTCAGGCAGGGTGTGAAAATGAGCTGACGTCTCCCAGGTCAGTCCCTGGGAATGCGGGTCCAGCCCGGGCGTGGCAAGGAATAGCGAGGAACAATTTCTCTTCTGTTTTTCAGGCACAGATGTGAAGGATGCCAAGGTGATCAGTGTTTCCACAGGAACAAAGTGTATTAACGGCGAGTACATGAGTGATCGCGGCCTTGCGCTGAACGACTGCCACGCAGAAATCATATCTCGAAGATCCTTGCTTAGATTTCTTTACACACAACTTGAGCTTTACTTAAAGTAAGTTTAGCAAGTAAATAAGCAAGGGAAGCTGGTTGTTTTTTTTTTTTTTAATTGTCCTCTCATCAGAATGTATTGCAAAACTCTCCACTGCTTCTGTAAGCACTGAAAAATTCTCAACCTAGTAACTTTCTGGGTAACAGTGAGGTTGGATCCCATTTCCCCGTGAAGCTGAATTATAACACACACACTCGCATGTACATACACGCCACACGTGTAGTCAGAGGGGCCATGTCTGTGTTTCAGACCCCAAGCTTTCGTTTTATGCAGAAGTAAGTGCCGGGGAGGTGGGCAGTGCTGCCCCAGCCGCTGTGCCCGGAACGGCTGACCGTGGACCTGACTGCCTCTCGCCACAGGCCACGTCTGACATGCTTCCTTTCTGTTCTGAGGTCATGAATGAGGAGGAGAGGTTACTTGCGTATTGATGGCCTGTCCCATTGGTGAGCAGACAGGAACTGTGCTAATTATCATTAACATATAAAATAAATACCCCAGTCCAAGCTTATCTTACCCCGTTGAAAACACTGGCCTTTGAAAATCATCGTAAGCTATGACAGACTAAATTATGATTGTATTCAGCTTTAAAGTTTATCTTTGCAACTCGTTTCCTTTCAGTAGCAAAGATGATCAGAAAAGATCCATCTTTGAGAAATCCGAGCGGGGAGGATTTAAGCTGAAGGAGAACGTCCGGTTCCATCTGTACATCAGCACCTCCCCCTGTGGAGATGCCAGGATCTTCTCGCCACACGAGCCCGTCCTGGAAGGTATGGCACCGGGCTCGTCCACGGCCACAATGTCTCAAGAAAATTCATGACTGTGCTATAACAGAGAAAAGGATAAACCTACATTAATATCCTTTCTTCTTTAAAAATTTCAACCTTGGATGTGGACCTGGTAGGAATATATAAAAACATGAGGTTTTTCTTCTCAGTAAGTTGACATTTTAATGAATGAAAATGTGGATTCTCATGAGAAATTAGAATAGAGTGAGGATATTAGATCAAAATTGTTTTCAGTTTTTCAATTTGGGTGATACCTGTGTCTGAATGGGAAGTGTACGTCATCGTCCGTGTTTCTGGGGAGCCGTAGTTTAGTGAGTGTGTAATCGAATTAGAAGAGCAGGTGCAGGCTGGTGGCCACCACGCGCCCTCCGTCCTCCCTTGTGCTCACTTTTGTTTCATAGGAGTTTGTACCCACATCCCTTCTCACAAGCTTAAGCGTTATTTATTCCAAATAGAACATTTGATTACATTATTTTTCTTGATTATAAAAGCAACATATACCCACTGTAGAAAGTTGCTAAATATTTTTAAAACATCAAAAAAAGAAAATTTAAATCACTCCATATTCGTATAACCCAGAGATAATCACTCTGGATGTTTGTGAATGCTTCCTATGAATTTATTTCTGCATCGTTATGGATTTATTTTTGAAAATTTAAATATACAGCAAAGAAATATAGCAAATACCCAAATATCCATCACCTAGAATTAGCAAATGTTAGCATTTTGTCCTGTCTGCTTCAGCTCGTTTCTAATGATAGAAATAAATCATTTTGATTAAAACGGAAGCCCTCTTTTCTCCCAACCACTAAGGAGACCACCTTCATGAGTTTGGTTTGTAGTATATCCTCCTGTCTAATTTTATGTACTTACATTGTACACACATATCTTATGTGTATATAGAATAAACATATGCACACATAAGTGTAAAGTGTATTTTGAATTGATAAGGTGTTGTTAGACGTGCTTTTCAGTGAGTTAAGTATATGGTCAACTTAACCACCTTGAGAGATGGACCCTCTCAAGAGGATCTTATGTTTCTGTCTTAGAACCAGCAGACAGACATCCGAATCGTAAAGCCCGAGGACAGCTGCGGACGAAAATAGAGTCTGGTGAGGGGACGATCCCAGTCCGCTCGAATGCCAGCATCCAGACGTGGGACGGGGTGCTGCAAGGGGAGCGGCTGCTCACCATGTCCTGCAGTGACAAGATGGCGCGGTAAGCACCCCCCTACCCTGCCGAGTACCTGGGGTGCTTGCTGCCATTTCCAGAAACACCTGCACCCATTTCCTACCTCATGTGTTCCACAGATTCTCTGAAGGACTAAGGTTCTAAACAGGTGCTTCGGGTGCCACCTTGAGGGGATAAAGGTGGGGTCTCCGTGGGCAGAGGCTCTTGAGGCCTGTCCTTTTGGGTTTTTATGGAGGTTTCACTACAAAGGCACTGTTGATTAAAATCATGGGCAATTGGTATTTGAACTCAACCTCCAGCCCCCTCCCCTCCCAGGAGATTAAGGGGGGGCAGGACTGAAAGTTCCCACCTTCTATGATCACGTAGTTGGCTCCACAGACAACCAGCCCCCATCCTTAGGTGGGTGACAGAATTCACCTCATTAACATAAGACACCTTCATGGCTCTAATCACTTAGGAAATTCCAAGGGTTTGGGAACTATGAGCCAGGAACCCCAGAAGAAGACCAAATACATATAAGAAAAATATATTTTTGGTCATGTGAATGACCAAGTATACTTTTCTGATGAATCACAATATCACAATTACTGTAGCTTCATAGTAAGTCTTGAGGTCAGATAGTCTCAGTTCTCCAACTTTGTTCTCCAGTGTTGTATTGGCTGTTCTGGGTCTTTTGCTCCTTCATATAAACTTTAGAATCAGTTTGTCAACATCCACAAAATACTGTGCTGGGATTTTGATTGGGTTTGTGTTGAATCCGTAGATCAGGTTGGGAAGAACTGACATCTTGACACTATTGAGTCTTCCTATCCATGAACATGGACTATCTCTCCATTTACTTAGTTCTTTGATTTTTTTGGTCAGTTTTATAGTTTTTCTCATATAGGTCTTGAATATATTTTGTTAGATTTGTACCTAAATATTTAATTTTGGGAGGTGTTCCATGTAAATGGTATTGTGTTTTTAATTTCAAGTTCTACATGTTTATTGTCGGTCACAAATGATTTTTGACCAAGGTTCAAAGCCAATTCAGTAGAGAAAGAACAGTCTTTTTAACAAATGGTGCTGGGACAATTGGACATCCCTATGTAAAAACCAAAAAAAAAAATGAACCTGATATTTTGCACCATATACAAAAATTAACCGAAAATGTGTCATAGACCTAAATGTGTAAAAGTTCTGGAAGAAAACAAGAGAAGATCCTGGCAACTGGGATAGGCAATTTCCTAGACACAGTACCAGAAGCACTCTCCATGAAAGGAAAAAGTGATAAGTTGGACCTCATCAAATTAAAAATCACTTCTTTGAAAGGCACTGTTAAAAGAATGAGAAATAAACTCACCAACCGGAAGAAAATATTTACAAATCATATATCTGATAAAGGACCCGTATCCACAATATATGAAGACCCTCTAAACCCAACAAGGGGAAAAAACAATTTTTAAAATGGGCAAAATATTTTAATGGGCACGTCACCAAAAAAGATGTCAAATTAGCACATGAGAAGGCACTCCACGTCGTTAACCACGGGGAGTGCAGGAGGGCTGTGAAGGCACATGCTTGACTCCAAGGCTAGACCCCTGCCCGGCACGGCGGGGACCCCAGGAGCTGAAGTACCATCCCCCCAGGCTGGGGGCCGATGCTGCAGCCACTTCTGAGGACAGCTTGGCAGCCGTGTGCCCCAGCCACCCTACTCCTGCTTGCCGAGAGAAAGGGAAGCAGTGTCCACAGAGACTCACACAGGAGTGCTCCCAGCAGCTTCCCTGTACAAGTCAAAAGCTAGAAGCAGCCCGAACTGCTGTCAGTCTATAAACAGGGGCAAGCAGGGGGTGTGTCTGTGCCACGCGGCACTGCTCAGGCGAGGGACAGAATAAACCGTGATGTACAGTCAGTGCAACGGGGGCACATCACAAAATAGCTCTGCAGAGTACGGGAAACCAAAGGAGTGCTTACTGTGTGATTCCCTGTCTGTAAATTTCTAGAAAGTGCACACTACCTCACAGTGACCGAAAGCAGATCAGTGGTTGCCCGGGGATAGGGGGCCAGAGCCGGAGGGGGCAGGAGGAAGGCCTAGAGCAAGGTGTGAGGAGACTCGGGGGTGGTCTCAGGCATGTATAAACGTCAGGACTCCCCAAATCCTGTGCTTTAACCACGCGCAGGGCACTGTGTGTCAGCTACCCCTCAGCAGCTCACGGAAGAGGAGGTCGCAGCGGAAGTTAGGAACTGGTTGTAAGTAAGTGACAGAAAGCCCCACAGCCGCTGAGTCAGAAAGAGAACAATGAACAAATCCAAATAAGTAGAAAAAAGAAAACGATAAAGACCAGAAATTATTATTAGATGCAACAGAGATGAGCAGCGAGGAGCAACGAAACCCAGTGCTGCTTCTTTGAAAAAGATAGTGAAATCGACAGAACTTGGGCAAGCGTGACCAAGATACAAGGCCCAGCCAAGCCAGATTAGGGGAAGAAAAGCGGGTGGTCAGGAATTCAGCAGGAACGGAAATGTGCTCAGGTAGTTACGGTGAGAATTACGGACACTGCGTTACCAATATCTTTTACAACTGAGATGAAATAAAAACTTTTTAGAAAAGTGTACATTCGTAAAATTGACTCAAGCATAGGTAGAAAATTTGAATGGAATTCTAGCCATTAATTAAACCAGTCACCCCCCACCCCCCACTCGCAAGAAGTAGATAAATTGAAGCAAGTCAAAGAGGTGGCTGTGGAGAAAGAGGACGCAGGAGTCTCCCAGGAGGCTTTTCTGTGAGAGGCTCTGCATTTGGAGGGCGGCGGGGGGGAGCAATCCCTGTTTATATAATCATTTCTACAGATTAGGAAAGCAGGGAAAGAACCCCAGCTCATTTTGTGGGCTGCCTACCACCTGTATCCCCAAACCAGACCAGGAAGGAAAACAAAATGACAAGCCATCCTCAATTATAAACACACTCACATTTACACCGAATCCAATCGTACTTCTAATAGTTTGATCGGTTTTTTCCAAATCTATAACCTCAATCAAAATCTCGTCGTTTTTCATAGCACTTGACACTCAAGTGGAAAAGTAACCATGTCAAGCTGAGTGGTAAAGGCAGCAGGGAGGTGTCACAGAGCACAGACCTGGAGAGGGACATCTGGGTACGTGGTGCCCCAGTGGTGAGCAGGTTCGCCTACACTGAGGAGGAAACGTAACTGGATAGAAGTTTATTGATCTCTCATGGAAATCAAGTTTGGGAACAGGTTACCCGGAGCTGCTGTGGTTGGCTGGTCACCCCGAGGCCAGGTTCCGTCCTCCTGCACCGCCACTGTGTTGCCTGTCCTCAGGGTCTCCCCGGTGCCCAGAGCTGGCCAAATCCCCAGCAGCAGGAGGGCCAGACGGGCAGGCCTCCAGCGGCTCGGGCTGGCAGGGCAGCTGCGTTTCACCACCGAGGACCTGGCGTGCGGCCGCGTCTCCTTGCGGAGGAGCCTGGGTTAGCTGCCGTCTGGAGGGGGATGGAGGCCCTGTTGCTCAGAAGGGAAGGAACGCGGGGCTGCAGCTGCGGTCTGTGCCACGTGGGGGACTCGTGGACGAGGTGACCTGGCTGGCGTCCATCCTGAGCCAGGGCCGTGTGCGCAGAGGCACCTGCTGACAGATAAAGACCCGGGGCTGCACCGTGATGCCCGGCATTGCTGGCGGGCCTCCGCCTCAGCGGGCTTCTTCAACAGGGCACGGAAAGCCCAGATGAGAAAGAAAAACATGAATCAATTTGACCATATTGAAATTTTAAAACTTATTTACCAAAACCCCCATAGATACATTGGAAAGAAAAGCCACACGCTGGGAAAAGAGATCTGACTCACGTAACCAGCAAAAGGTTTATAAAGATAATTCCCACAGCTCAGCAAGTCAGAGGCATAGACTGGAAGGGCCTTTGCTGGGGGGCTGTGAATGTTCCATCTTACTGAAATGGGGGTTCCACCCATGCACATAAAAGTCAAAACTGGGGGACCCGAACCCTTAAGATCTGTGCCTTTCACTGTGTACGATGGTCATCATCTCGAAGAATAAGCAGACGCAAGGCAGGAGGAAAGGGACAGCGTGGGGACAAGTGCCCTGGCCTGCCCCCTTCCCGACCCTGTGGCCCCACCACCCAGGGTTAGCGCTCGGCAGGCCCGTGAAGCTGCCCCCGCTCAGACACGGGGCTGGGATTGGGTGGCAGGTTCCCACACACACCTGAGTTGGCTGCAAATCGAGGGTCCCAGATCGACCGTCCGTGGGTTCAGTAGGTTGCTAGGAAGGCTCACCGATCAGCCAGATGGAAGGGGTGCGTGGGAGGAGGGGCCCACCCCTCAGCCTGGGGAGCTTCCAGCCCTGTCCTCAGGGGTCTCTATGCAGACGGATTGAATCCTTGGTCCTTGGTGATTAACTCAACCCCAGCCCCTCTCCCCTCCCGGAACCACCCTCTAATCTTGTGGTTGGTTCCCCTGGCCACCAGCCCCTTCCTCCAGAGTCACCTGGTCAGCATGAATCCAACGTGGTTGAAAGTGGCTAGTTGCTCAGTATCACACCAACAAATGGCTGGATGGCGCCACGAGGCGGCCAGCTCCTCACAAGCCTCTCCCGTCCCTGCCATGGGGGAGTGAAGAGTCCCCTGGGCCGTCCTGTCCCTACGGAAGTCCCACAGCAGGTGCTGGGAGGGCTGACCTGGGTCTTGCAGAGGGGCAGGGCCACCTCCCACAGATGGTTCCAGATGGGGACAGGGCAGTGGGCGGGCTTTGGAGTGAGGCCACGGTGGGCTGGGGTGGGGGAGGTGAGCCCTGCTGCCGGGGTCCATCTGGAGGGCAGTCCCGCGGGAGCAGCGTGGGGCGCGGGGTGGGAGGGGCCCGCGGGGGGCTCCCCGCCTCTGGGTGAGTTCTGTCGGCTGGGCCGGGCGTGGGAGGGAGGGAGAGAGGGAGTTCTCGGCACTGCTGAGCCCGGAGGTGGGGGGAGCAGAGACCACCTGTCCGAGGGCAGCAGCTCGACTGTTCAGAGCGCTGGGGGTCCGCCACCTTCACTGTGTGGGCGCAGACTCAGCAGTGGGCCAGGAGGGCGAAGGGGGGTTTTGGCTGTGCCCCCCCGGATCGGGGGACGTGACAGCACGACCATGCTCTGAAGCCCGTCCTCCGAGAAGTGACAGAGCAGGAGGGGTTGCCTGTGTGCAGACGCCTGTGTGCAGGGGCGCCAGCACTGCAGCCCCTGTGAGGCGGGGTCGTGGTGTGGGGCCCGTTTCCAGTCTTCACAGGGGGCTGCCCTGGGGCGGCGGGCTGCAGGGCGCACACCCTACGCGTGCACGTCCTCGCTGTTCCCTGGGAGGCTCACTGGCGAGAGCTGCAGCGGAGTGGCCGGTGTGCCAGGCCATTGCCCACCAGCCAGACCATTGCCCACCAGGGCCTCCGCAGAGCAATCGCGCGCCCAGAGTTCTCCGCGAAGCATGTGTTCAGAGCTAATGGCTTGTAACGAGCATAGGTTTCCGCAGGATGGCTGTTTTCAAGTTTGCCCCAGGGGTCTGAATTCAGCTTAGTACGGCCTAAACCCACAAAGAAGCTTCTGATTTACATAAGAAAGGGTGCCCTGTGGTTTTTGTAAGCACCGAATCTTTCATGCTTTTCCTCGCTAGATAGGAAAACCTGTGTTTTCATTTCCTCTTTAGAGGGTGGGAGGGCTGGGATGTAGGAATCTGAGGATTTGTCCATTCAGCACGTATTGATCTGTGTATGCCAGGCGCGTAGGTTAAGTGCTGGGGTATTTCCAGTGAACTAAACAGACCAGTCCCCCGCCACGTGGAGTGCATGCACGGGAGGGCGGGTGGCGGCGCATGGTAAGTGCTGCAGGAAGCTGGGGGCGGGGGGCCAGGTGGGCTCCGGTGGCCGCTGAGGGAGGGCTGCCACGAGAGGGACTCTGCAGAGACCGAGGTGGGGGCACTGCGGCCGCACAGCCTAGCATGGGGAGTGGTGGGGGGAGGTACCAGGCCAGACAGGCTGGCGGGCACCGGAAAGGTGGCACTTCCTGGGGAGAAGATGGGGTGGGTGGGAGGGTTTGCGCTGAGGAGTGGCCTGGCCTGGGTTTCCACAGGGTCACGCGCGACTGTCCGGGAGGGGCCCCGGGGGTGGGGGCCGTGTTTGCTGGGCTCCCCGTGGGAGGCGGCGGTGAGGTGGGCAGGGAGGTGACCTGACCCGGGTCCAGCTGCGGCCGTGACGGCGGCCCCTGATCTGTTCCGAGAGGAGGTCCCGCAGGTTTGCTGGCCGCAGGCCGGTGACAGGTTTGGCCTGAGCCGCGGAGCACGGGCTGGGCAGCTCAGGAGTTTGGGCCGTCCGCCCCGCTTACTGGCGCGGATCCACCGGGCACCGCGGTGCAGCTGGTGAGAGTGGACCCGGGCAGGGCCGGCCGGGGCTCTGAGGGCGGAGCCTGGGCCTTGCCTTCACGCCCCCAGTCCTGTCAGGGTCTGCCGGCCCCCAGGCCTCAGCCCCGTCCCCACGTACTGCCGACACGTGCCGTGCGGGGGCAGCTCCCCTGCGGTCTGGGGTGCGGACCCGGTGGGCCCTGTGCTGGGCTCCCCGCCTGAGATGCAAGAGCCCCCGCTGCCCCTCCCCCAGGACCACCCGGCCTCCCCGTGGCTTGCTCCCTGCCTGGCCGTGTCCCCTCCGGGACCCTCCCTGAAGTCGGCACCCGCCCTCTTCCTCGGGGACTCTGCCTTCCCTCACGTTGATTTCCCTCAGTTTTTAATTCTTGGTTCGCCTGTTTGCCTTCTTGCTGCTTGTCCCCGTAGGACGGCCCGCTGGCTCCAGGGGCGCGTGGGCGGCGCCCCTCAGCTGCCCGGACTCAGCGCCCGGCAGCGCGGGTGCTTGGACGTCGACTGCCACGGCCGGGAGAGCGGCCCTCCTGCTGTGTGTAGGGACTCGGGCAGTGGCGTGTCTGTGAGGTGGTGTCAGAGCGAAGCCCTGGAGGGTTGGTGGTGTGACCGGGGGGCCTCACACACGCCAGCCAAACGCAGGGTCAGGGCGGTCAGCCCCGCCGCCAGGGAGCAGGAAAGAATCAGTTCCCGGCCTCCGGGGGCTCCTCTACAGCTACCTCTGTATTTATTAGAAGTAATAAAGATTTATTTTTCCTTTTGATTTTTCTCACCAGAAACGTGGCTCGTTGATACCTTTTCAGAGCTAATCTTCAGTAAATGTGTCATCATGGGAAACATAAGGGCAAAGATCGTGCCTGCAGAAGATAATTTTTAAGCAGATTTTTTAAAACTTCAAACTGCGAAGTGGGTTATTTTTAACCGCTGCCCTCTTGCGGTTGGCTGACAGTTGCACAGAGTGAGCGGGCCGCGTAGGCACGCCGCTGTGGAGGGCGCGGGCCGGGGCGCCGCACTCAGGGGCCTGTCCCTCTGCCTTCAGGTGGAACGTGGTGGGCATCCAGGGCTCCCTGCTCAGCGTCTTTGTGGAGCCGATCTACTTCTCCAGCATCATCCTGGGCAGCCTCTACCACGGGGACCACCTCTCCAGGGCCATGTACCAGCGCATCTCCAACATAGAGGACCTGCCCGCCCTGTACACCCTCAACAAGCCTCTGCTCAGCGGCAAGTATCTCCGGGGCGGCCTCCTTCCTCTGTCCCACGCACCGATTTTGCAGCCTCTGAGTCTTAGGAGGGAAGCACCAGAGAGAGGCTGCCCTGAGGCTATGGGGGAGGCCGGGCCGGAGCGGAAGGCGATGGGTCATTTGAGTGAGTCCCTCGAGATTACTCTCTCTAGCTGATTGAAAACCTTGCCATTTATGGGGAAACTAGAGCCCAGGCTCGGCACCTGTGTGCTTTCCTTTCACCCGTACTGGCGTGTTCAAGTCCTGTGTCGGTAGCAGAGGCTCACAGATGCTGTGAAGGTCCCGCAGGCAGCGGCCGCCCGAGGTGAAGCTGGGCCGGGCCCCGTGGGGTACGTCAGCACAGCGATGAGACCTGCAGGCGGCCAGCGCTGCACTCCCGGGCCTGCTGGCAGAGGTTGGCGGTGGGGTGTGTGTGCCCGTGACGAGCGGTGGTGTCTCTCAGTGGGGACTTGCCCCTGCCCAGCGTGCCCTGTGCTACCAGTTGTTTGTTGTTTCTCTTTTAGAATGTCAGTGGCTAACAGTAAAGTGAACAAGAGCTTTTGAATTCAAGGGTCCTAACTTCTCAGGTCACCTTTATTTAAAAGGACACAGTTAAGGTATTTTTATCCTTTTGGAAATATCGCTTTACCTACTTTTTTAAGCTAGAACTAAAACCGTAACCCTGAACTAGAATGCCTCTTGGTGTGCGTGTGTTTTGCCGTGGTCTGTGGTCTTGCTACTAGCCCAACTCTTAACTAAGCAAAGCAACGTGGAACTTTATTTGAAAGCATATCTCTTAGAGCACATGAATTACACAGGAACGGAGAAAAACAAAAGTTGTTTTGGATCAAACTTTACAGCTCTCTAACTTTAACCGTTATCTTTTAAGAAAAAAAAAAAAAACAGACTGATAGAATTTGATGGCTGAAATTGTAGCATCCACACCCATTGAACTTCCACTGGTAGATACGACGTAAGTGTACTTTGGTGTGTGTTGGCGTGTAAATTTCTCACGAGTCAGAAAATAATTTTCCCTGCTTAGTCTGTGTTCTACGTTTGAGGAGAGAGTGCTTTGTTTCATTACAGCCGTCACTTGTCTCTTACGTTCATAGCCACTGAAAACATCGTGTGTGAAACACGCGGCGTGCAGGAGGTGCTCAGAAATCGTTGCTGGCTAGTGCCCTGTTGCGTGGTACTTACTAAGCACTATCGCTCCACCACTGCAGCCTAAACAGACAGGACCGTTTCGCTAAAGGAATATTCCAAGGTGTTGAAAGGATAGCTCACCTGTGAAAGTCAAATGTGTTTTATCACATCATAGGTATATGAAGTGCATCTGTATCTGTGAAAACATGTGGAAAAATAGTGTTTCAGTTGGCACTGCACCACATACATATTTGTTAAAAACGTGAAATTATAAATAAGGAAAGAATCTGCTCTTCCTTCTTCCTCCCCGGTATCATCCCTGACCCCGAAGCCTGGGGCCCACAGGTACCACGGCGGGTGTCGTCACAGACGAAAGGATTCGAACAGCAGAAGTCTGGAGGGGGGGGGGTGTCAGTGTCTTAAGGTCTTGGGAGGCCACACTCCTTTGAAATGGGCCCCACAGCAAAGCCCTCAAAACTTTCTCACAGCGGGTCCCGCAGTTAGTAAGTGCCCGGGACAGGGGAGCACCCAGCACGTGTGGGTGGTCCCATTCTGGTCCTCCGGCTGTGCACACGTGGTGCGCATCTGCGTGTTTAACAGTTCGCGTCGTGTTTGTCGTTCCTTTTTCGCTTCACGGTTTATCGCAGATCATTCCCACGTTGAAAAGAGAACGATATGTGACAGCAGCGAGAGAACCATAGTGTCGGAAGGGAGCAAGGAAAATGGACCTGAACGCCGTGCAGAGAGGCTGACGTAACTAAACAAGGTTTCCTGGAAACCAGAGCAAATAAATCTAGGTAGACTTATTTAAAGATTTAGCAGTGGGCTGTTTTTGAAGATGCTGTCGAGGTTAAAATGAGAATTTTATTTCAATTTCAGCATAAACAGCGTGCGTTTACTTTCAGAAAGAATTTCTTGGTGGTGAGCCTTTGCCTTGGACGCCCATGTGATGCTCTTCCCTGGCCTCCTGAGCTCTCTCGTTTCTCCTTTTCAGATTAGTTTCAAATCCAGCACCTGCACGTTTCAGGACAGTTCTGGCTTCCCCACTGGACCCCTGAGTCTGAGCTTCTCGACTGGCCCAGTTTGCTGTCCAGGTGCACTGGGAGAACTCAAGAAGAAAGACCAAGGTGCTGGACTGGCCCGGTGCGCCAGCTCCAGGGGCCGTGGTCACAGCCAGGCTGCCCGGGGTCACGGGGTCACGGGGTGAGACCCCCCCACAGTGCTGGCCTTACTGCCAGCGATGTCACAAAACAGGAGCACACAGAGGAAGAGGCCAAGATGGGGAAGCAAGGGTGTGAGCTCACCTCCCCGTGAGCTCCACAAAGAAACCTCCACACGTGGAGCAGTCCTCACTGAATACTAGCTGGAAACTGGCAGGAGGATGGCTGTACAACCAAGGCTGCACGAAGGAGACACACGCAATTGGGTGGGACGGGAAGAAGAGCAGCGGGTCGGGACCTGTGCCCCCGGGAGGGGACTCAGAGGAAAAGGGAGATCGCGGGGCCGACACCAGCCCTGGGGAGTGAGTCGTGAGAGCCACAGACAGGGCGTCCTAGTCCTGGAGTCCTGCGTGTAGGAGACAAGCCTCTTGTTCCTTGGAGAGCCGCTGGGACAGATGGAAAGGCTGGAGAAGCCTGGACTCCCCGCTGGTGAGGAGCACGGGTGCTGGCTGACCCCAGGCAGGGAGGGGAGAGGTCTGCCTTAGCGTCTGCTTCTGCTCTGCGCTCCCCAGCCTGAGCTGAGCGACCACTCTGGCCCTGCCCACTCCACACCACACCTCGGCACTGGACCTAGGGCGGCCAGGACCTGGGAAAAGACTTGATCTGAGGATGCACAGGTGACCCAGAGGCCTGGGGTGTGGTCTGGGTGGGGTGATGTCAGCCACTGTTGGTGCTTACTCAGGTGGCCACCTGAATTCCCATGACCGCCTCGGCACGGGCCGCAGCCCAAGCTGAGTGAACACCCCGGCCCTGCCCACTCCACTCCACAGTACAGCACTAGACAGGGGAAAAGATGTGACCATGGGCTGCGTCTGAGCAGAGCTGCAGACGCCTACACAGGCAGTGCATCAGACCTCTGTAAGCACACGAGCCCCTTTGGCTTCAGCACTCCCCTCCCTTGGGGCAAAGTACTCAGGGCAGGAGACAGAAAAACACACACTTCAAGGGCACAGAGCCGACTCGAGCCCAACCCTCAGGGCTTCCGCTCCAGCAGCTTGGTTGCTGACCTCACCCCTGACAGTGTGGCGATGGCCACACTGAGCAGAGAGGAGGTCCCACCTCATACCCCGCCCCGCACAGGCTCTAGCCCCTCCATCTCCAGCCACGTCCCCTACCAAGGTGACAGTGGCCAGCATACCCTGAGGAAAGATGTGACTGGTGTCCACATCAAATCCAGCTCTCACAGCAAAGACACTGGGCAAACAGTCTGCATAGTGATGCCCCCACATGGGATCATCCCTTGAGGACCACCATAGGGAACTGCTTCAGGTAAATGCATAGAGACAGGGAAAGTTAAATAAAATGAACAGGCAGAGGAACTACTCTCCATTGGAAGAAAGAAAAAACCCCAGGAAAAATAAATAATGTAACAGAAATAAGCAATTTACCAAAGAATTCAAAACATTGGTAACAAAAATCCTAACTGAGTTAGGGAAGAGGATTGCTCTAAACACAGATCTTCTTAATAAGGAACTAGAAAATATAACAAAGACCCAATCAAAAATAGATAATTCAATATCTGAGATTAAAAAGCACTCTAGAAGCCACGAGTAATAGACTAAATGCCACAGAAGAACACATAAGTGATCTGGAAGATAGAATAATGGAAATCACCCAATCAGAACAGTAGACAGAAAGACAAATCAAAACAAAACCAAACCAAAGAACGAGGAACATACAAGATCTCTGGGATAACATCAAACATGCCAACACTCGCATTTTAGGGGTTCTAGAAGGAGGAGAGAGAAGGGTATCGAAATTATGGCTGAAACTTCCCAAACCTAAGGAAGGAAACAGATATCCAGGTACAGGAAGTACAGAGGGTCCCAAACAAGATGAACCCAATCAGACCCACACCAAGATATATAATTAAAGTGGCAAAAGTTCAAGATAATGAATTCTAAAGGCAGCAAGAGAAAAACAAGGAGTCAGTTACATGGGAACCCTGATAGGTCTGTCAGCTGATTTCTCTGCGGAACCTTTGCAGGCCAGAAGAGAGTGGCATGATATATTCAAAGTGCTGAAACCTGGGATACTCTAACCAGCAAGGTTATCATTTAGAATAGAAGAAGAGATAAAGGATTTCTTAGACAAGCCAAAACTAAAAGAATTCGACAATACTAAACTTACCCTAAAAGAAACGTTGATGGGTCTTCTCTAAATGGAAAAGAAGTAAGAATATATAGGAAAGAGAAGATCCCAATAGGAAAGGCAAATATATAGTAAGGATTGAAGATCACTTAAATAATCCAGTATGTAATTAAAAGACAAATGTAAAAGCAGCTGTGACTACAATAAACAGTAAAGGGATAAACATGAAGATGTGAAATGTATCAAAAATACAAAATGTGGGGGAGGAGAGTAAAAAATGTAGCTCTTTTAGAATGCATTTGAACTTAAATGACTCAGTTTAAATCAAGTAGATACGATTATGGGTCAACATATAGGAACCCCAAGGTAACCATAAAGCTAAAACCTACAGTAGGTACACAAAAACCAAAAAGAAAGGAACCCAAGCATACTACTAAAGAAAATCAAACCACACAAGGGAAATGAAAAGAAGAAATGAACAGAGAAGAACTACAAAAACAACTGGAAAACAAGTAATAAAATGGCAATAAGTACATACCTATCAATATTTATAGTTTAAATGTCAATGGACTGAATGCTCTGATCAAAGGACATAGGGTGGCTGATTGGATACTAAACAAGACCCTTCAATATGCTGCCAATAAGAGACTCACTTCAGGGTAAAAGACACAGACTGAAAGTGAGGAGATGGAAAAAGATATTCCATGCAAACAGAAACGACAAGAAAGAGGAGATAGCAATACTCATATCAGACAAAATAGACTAGAACAAAAGCTATAACAAAGACAAAGAAGGGCATTATATAGTGATAAAGGGAATCAATACAAGAAAAGGATATACTGTTCCTTAACATATACACACCCAATACAGGAGCACCTAAATGTATAGAGGAAATACTAACAGACATAAAGGGACAAATTGACAATAATACAATAACAGTAGGGGACTTTAACACTCCCCTCACATCAATGGACAGATCAGACGGAAATCAATAAGGCAACAGTGGTCTTAAATGACACAATAGACCAGACTTGGTCTTGGACTTGATTGATATCTAGAGGACACTACATCCAAAACTAGCAGAATACACATTCTTCTCAAGTGCACATGGAATGTTCTCCAGGATAGATTACATACTAGGTCACAAGAAAAGCCTTAACTAATTTAAGAGGATAGAAATTATACCAAGTGTTGTTTCTGACCACAGTGTTGTTTCTGAAATAACTGTTGAAAGAAAAACAGGAAAAGAATAAACACGTGGAGACTAAACAACATGCTACTAAAAAACCAGTGGGTCAATGAGGAAATCAGAAAATACTTCAAGACAGATGAAGATGGAAACACAACTTCCCAAAACCTATGGAATGCAGCAAAAGTGATTCGAGAGGGAAGTTCATGGCAATACAGGCTTTCCTCAGGTAACAAGGAAAATTTCAAGTAAACAACCTAGGCTACCATCTAAAAAAATTACAAAAAGAAGAACAAACAAAGCCCAAAGTCAGCAGAAGGAAGGAAATAATAAAGATCAGAGAAGAAATAAAAAGATTTAAAAAAAACAATTGAAAAGATAAATGAAACCAAGAGCTGTTTTTTTGTGCAGATAAACAAAATTGATAAACCTTTAGCTAGGCTTATCAAGAAAAAAAAAAGAGGATCCAAATAAATTAAGAAATGAAAGAGAAATACCAACCGATACCACAGAAATACAAAAAAAAATCATAAGAGAGTACTATGAATAATTATATGCCAAAAAATTGGACAATCTAGTGAGAAATGGTATGCCAACAAATTGGACAATAGTGAGAAATGGACAAATTTCTAGAAACATACAGCCTGGCAAGACGGAGTCAAGAAGAAACAGATAATTTGAGCAGAGCAATCACTAGAAGTGAAATTGAATTTGTAATTAAAAAAAAAAAAAAAAACTCCCAGAAAACAAAAGTCTAAGACTGGACAGCTTCACAGGGGAATTCTACCAAACATACAAAGAACATACACCTATCCTTCTTAAACTATTCCTATAAATTGAAGAGGATGGAACATTCCCAAATTCATTCTATGAGGCCACCATTACCTGATACCAAAACAGACAAGATACCACAAGAAAAGAAAATTATGGGCCAATATCTTTGATGAATATAGATGCAAATATACTCAACAAAATATTAGCAAACCAAATCCAACAATACATAAAAAGGATCATGTACCATGATCAAGTTGGATTTATTCCAGGGTCACAAGGATGGTTTAAAGGTCACAAGTCAATCAGTGCGATACACCACACACCACATCAAAAAAATGAAGGATAAAAATCACATGATCATCTCAATAGATGCAGGAAAAGCATTTGACAACATTCACCATCCATCATGACAAAAACTCTCATTAAAGTAGGTATAGAGGGAATATACTTCAACATAATAAAGGCCATGTATGACAAGCCCACAGCCAACATAATACTCAGTGGTGAAAAGCTAAAAACCGTCCTGCTAAATGCAGAAACAAGACAATTATGCCCACTCTTGCCATTTCTATTTAATATAGTATTGGAAGTCCTAGCCACAGCAATCAGACAAGAAAAAGGAATAAAAGGTATCCAGATTGGAAGGGAAGAGGTAAAACTGTCACTGTTTGCAGATGACGTGATAATTTTTATAGAGAACCCTAAAGTCTCCACCCAAATAGTATTAGAACTAATAAGTGAATTCAGCAAGGTTGCAGGATACAAGATTACTATACCAAAATCATTTGTGTTTCTGTACACTAATAATGAAATATCAGAAAGAGAAAATTTTAAAAAATAATCCCATTTAAAATCGCATCAAAAAAGAATAAAATACCTAGGAATATGCTTAACCAATGAGGTGAAAGACCTGAAAACTATAAAATATTGATGAAAGAAATTGAAGGTGATACAAAGAAATGGAAAGCTATCCCATGCTTTCGGATTGGAAGAATTAATATTGTTAAAATGGCCATTCTTCCCAAAGAAATCTACAGATATAATGCAATCTCTATCAAAATACCAATGACATTTTTTCACAGAACTAGATCAAATAGTCCTAAAATTCTTATGGAGCCACAAAAGACCCTGAATTGCCAAAGCAATCCTGAGAAAAAAGAACAAAGCTGGAGGAATCACGTGCCCTGACTTCAGACTATATTACAAAGCTACAGCAATCAAAACAGTGTGGTATTGGCGCAAAAACAGACACATAGATCAGTGGAACAGAATAGAGAGCCCAGAAATTAACCCACACACCTACAGTTAATTAATCTTCAACAAAGGAGGCAAGAATATACAATGGAGAAAAGACAGTCTCTACAGCAAGTGGTGCTGGAAAAGCTGGACAGCCACATGTAAATCAATGAAGTTAGAACACACCCTCACACCATACACAAGAATAAACTCAAAATGGTTTAAGCACCTAAATGTAAGGCCTGAAACCATAAAACTCCTGGAAGAGAACATAGGTGGAACACTTTTTTTTTTTTTAATAAATGTATTTATTTTATTTATTTGTGGCTGTGTTGGGTCTTCATTGCTGTGCGCGGGCTTTCTCTGGTTGTGGTGAGTGGGGACTACTCTTCATTGCAGTGCGCAGGCTTCTCGTGGTGGCTTCTTTTGCTGTGGAGCACGGGCTCTAGGCACGCGGGCTTCAGTAGTTGCAGCACACGGGCTCAGTAGTTGTGGCTCGCGGGCTGTAGAGCGCAGGCTCAGTAGTTGTGGTGCACGGGCTTAGTTGCTCCGTGGCATGTGGGATCTTCCCGGACCAGGGCTTGAACCCGTGTCCCCTGCATTGGCAGGCAGATTCTTAACCACTGCGCCACCAGGGAAGCCCAGTGGAACACTCTTTGACATAAATTATATGGTATTTTCTTGGATCAGTCTTCTAAGGCAAAAGAAATAAATGCAAAAATTACATAATGGTACCTAATTAAACTTAAAAGCTTTTGCATAGCAAAGGAAACCATCAACAAAGTGAAAAGACAACCTATGGACTGGGAGAAAGTATTTGGAAATGATATGACTGACAAGGGTCTAATAGCCAAAATATATAAACAGCTCATACAACTCAATATCAAAAAAACAAACAACCCAATCAAAAAATGGGCAGAAGACCTGAATAGACATTTTTCCAAAGAAGACATACAGATGGCTAACAGGAAAAGATGCTCAGCATCACTAGTTTTTAGAGAAATGCAAATCAAAACCATAATGAGGTATTACCTCGCACCTGTCAGAATGGCTGTTATCAAAGTCTACACATACCCAATGATGGCAAGGATGTGGAGAAAAGGGAACCCTCCTACACTGCTGGTGGGAATGTAAGTTGGTGCAGCCACTATGGAGAACAGTACGGAGGTTCCTCAAAAACTAAAAGAAATAGAACTACCATACGATCCAGCAATTCCACTCCTGGGTATATATTAAAAAACCCAAAACACTAATTCAAAAAGATATATGCACCCCAGTGTTCATAGTGGCACTATTTACAGTAGCCAAGACATGGAAGCAACCTAAATGTCCATCGACAGATGACTGGATAAACAAGATGTGCTATATATACATATATGTGTCTATACACACACACACACACGATGTAATATTAGTCAGCCATAAAAAAGAATGAAATAATGCCACTTGCAGCAACATGGATGGACCTAGAGATTATCACACTAAGTGAAGTCAGACAAAGACAAATATTATATGATATCACTTATATGTGAACTCTAAAAATAATACAAATGAATCTGTACACAAACAGAAACAGACTCACAGACATAGCTAACTTATGGTTACCAAAGGGGAAAGGGATGCAGAGATAAATTAGGAGTATGGGATTAACAGATGCATACTACTATGTATTAAATAGATGAACAACAAGGATTTACTGTATAGCACAGGGAATTATACCCAATAACTTGTAGTAACCTATAATGGAGTATAATCTACAAAAATACCAAATCACTATGCTGTACACCTGAAACTAACATAATATTGTAAATCAACTATGCTTCAGTTAAATAAATAAAGTAATCTATAAAAAATTTTTTAGAGTTAAAAATAAGAGCTAACATCTTTCTTAAATAAACCAAATACATGTTTTTTAAAAAGCAGTAACAAACAAGGCAGCGTCGGGGAGCGAATCCTGACGGATCTGGTCTGAGTTCCGAGGGTCTCTGGGGAGACGGTATGGGAGTCGGGTTGCGGGGCGTGGTGCTGTCAGACCAGGACAGAAAGCTGCACCGCCTGCCAGGGGAATGCACGTGACTGTTTATGATAATTGGTGAAAAGAGCTGATTTTGTGTCAAGACAGTGAAGCCTTAAATGAGAGAGAGAATATAAATACGAATAAGAATGAGTGTGTATGTGTTTTCCAGGCAGGAATAGGTGTGGATGTTTTTCTCCTTGGCCCGGTGTCTAGAATAGGGGTCTCCATGCTATGTACACATCCTTCTAGGACAGAAGGACCCCCCGAGGAAACAGGAGGGACCAGGTTTGGACCCAGGGTGTGAATTCTTCATTCTTCCTTTTGTCTCATATACTTTCTGGCCATTATACCTTCTCACTATTATTTTCTTCCCCTTACTTTTGCTGAGTTGATTAAATTGTCTTTTTCTCTCTTTTTGTGCTTGTGGTTTGGAAGTTTTAAATCTTATTTTGTTTTCCCCAGTGATTACCCTTAAATTTTTATTTATTTTTTTAAATTTATTTATTTTATTTATTTTTGGCTGCATCGGGTTTTTGTTGCTGCGCGCGGGCTTTCTCTAGTTGCGGCGAGCGGGGGGCTACTCTTCGTTGTGGTGCTTCTCATTGCAGTGGCTTCCCTTGTTGCAGAGCACGGGCTCTAGGTGCGTGGGCTCAGTAGTTGTGGTGCACAGACTTAGTTGCTCCGCGGCATGTGGGATCTTACCGGACCAGGGCTAGAACCCGTGTCCCCTGCATTGGCAGGCAGATTCTTAACCACTGCGCCACCAGGGAAGCCCACTCTTAAATTTTTAAAAGTGGTTTAAATATATTTGATTAAAATTTAGCATGAAGAATTAATCAGTATTTGTAAAGGTCACAGCTGGAGAAGAGCTACAACCTCAGGGTTGTTTTCACTCCACGTCCTTCTCACCCTCATCCTTCTAGATTCTGATGTCATCTTGAATTTTACAAACTTTCAAAAAACCCTTCTTAATAAGCCCCCCGGACCTATTATCAACTGTTGTTTGGACAGAAAGAGAAGGGCCACACGTCCTCCTCTAATCACTGTTTCCTGTACCTGTGGGCTCCCCTCTCTTTAATTCCACACTCAGGTTTATTTTTCATTTTGCTGAAATATGTCCTTAATTTAGTGGACAGAGTAGAGTTGTTTGTTGATTGCTTCCTGTTTGATTTTTGGGAAAATGCCTGCGCGGGCGGTGCTCTGCGTCGGGTCGCACCTTCATCTGCTTGTCTGAGGACCGCAGACATCTCGAGCCTGGCCCTGCCCCGAGACCCGCAGCCGTCCTCCTGTCTCCTGTGTCACTGAGCCACCTCGATTTTCTTTCCTTCCTGGGACCCCCTTTTGTTTTACCCTTGGAGCATTAAATTTATCACTTTCCCCTAAAATTCACAGGTTTCAACAGATAAAGCCTAGGTGTGTGGCCGGTTTTCCTTTTTCCTGCTGACGACTGTGAACGCTTTGATCTGGGTAATGAAGTCTTCAGGTCAGAGAGATTTTCTTCCATTTTATCCTTTGCCGTTGTCTCCATCCTCTCCTGGGGCAGAGCTCACAGGTCTCGTCCCGAGCCTCCTGCTTCACGGTGTCCTTTGGTCTGCCCTGCTAGAGACCCCCCGATTTGCTCGCTCACGGCCGTGCCAGGGGCCTCGTGCTCTGAGGGACCAGCCTTTGATGGGGGGCGCTGTTGAGACCGCGTGGAGGCCGGTGCCCCGGGACCCACCGGGCGTTGTCACAGCTGTTCGCTCACGGTCGCCTTCTGGCTCTGATCCCCGTTCTGGGAGAAGGCGCCACGTCTCCAATTAGGTTTTCAGTTTGTGGCCAAAGAGAGAAACCTTCCGGTGACTGCACTGTCTAGGGACGCTTCCTGAGAGGGACGAGGTGTCCCAGGTGGAGTGGACGGCCACTGCCTGTTGTGGATGCACGTGACCTCAAAGTGTGTTCTCAACACTTGAGAGCCTATGGGATGTGACTGGCCTGTTGCTTTTTAAAGTTCTCTCTGTGTGGGTGTCTTTACCTATTTTGTTGATGACACTTTCGAGGATTTTTCAGAAATAATTGTTGGCTTCACTGAGCATCGTCTTCAGATCGTATCTTGGGGCAGACACATCCTCCTTCCTGTCACGGAACCCGACCCCTCACACCTGCCCTTGGATCCTCCCCACCCCGTGCGGTGTGGTCCCTGTCACCCCTGCCCACCCCCTTCCAGGTGCTGCTGCAGCAGGGCCCCCGGAAGGTCACGCGCTGCTCAGAACGCGAACCTGGCCCATAGTGCCGCCCGCAGGACGCAAGCGCCGCGTGTCCCTCCGGGCGTCTGCCGCCCCCACCCTGCCCAGGTGTCCCCCTTTTCCCTACGTCTGCACCAGCAGTCGGAGTCCCCCTCTGGCTCCCCCAGGCACATTGGTGGGGAAGGGGCTTTCCCTTTCACGCACCAGCCCTGTGCGGTTCTCGGGGCGAGGCCGGCTTGACCCCCTGTCCGTGTGATGGGCCCGCTTTCCGGCCAGCTCGCCAGCAGCACACACGTCACCTTCTGGACCAGAGCGCCTGGGTTCCTTTCCAGAGTGGGTGTTTTTGCCACCCCACCCTGGGCTCGTGTAAGAAGGGAGTCTGATTCAGCCCGAGGTCCTCTGCGCAGAGCCGTGGCCCATGTGGGATTGGGGAGCAGGAGGCCAGCAGGACAGGTGTGTGTGGCCACCTCGCCCTCACAGACTCGCGCTGCCCGCTGCTGCCACCCCCGCTCCGTCAGCTCAGGGGGCCTTTTTAAACGAAAATCAGAATGGAAGTCTCGAAGGTGCTCTGCTCCAGGGGCTGCAGGCTCGGGGCTCACGGCCCCGGCTACATGGCCCGTGTCACCATCACTGTCGGGTGCTGTGTACTCGGTTTCCTTCCACTTCAGCTCGACTCAGGTCTTTGTGTATGTGCAGAACAAAGACCACTTTCAGTCCAGATTGTAACTACACATTTTCCTGACCATCTAGCAAGTGACTGGCCGTTTCTGTAACGGGAACCCATAGTCACCCTGGATATCTGTTACTCTTCGTTATATATGTACAATGCATTTGATTACATGTTACTATGTGAGGAATGTAGGAAGTATCTTTACAAGGGAAGTAAGAAAAATATCAGTGCCAGCTGAGTTTTCCAAGTTTTTACTTGTATCAGTTATTAGGCCGATTCACAGTTTCTCTGTACTTTTGCTCGAAAAGTTCTGATTCAGCACACTTAATTAACAGCAACAGAGGGACTCTCATTACCAGACAAAGTTGTTCTTTTATTGTTTTCTGCACCGTGGTCTGTGATTAACTCATTACCCTGGTTCTTGCTTTGCAGCCCCGGGAAGATAAGCTCCTTCTTGGTGTCCGTCCTACAGCAATGTTGGCCCCAGAGACTCAGAGAAATAAGCTCTTGGGCCCATTTGGGGCTCTCTGCTCCAGAAAAAGTGTGTGGTTAGTGTTGGAACCTTGGGCTAGCTATTTTCTTTTTGCCTTATTGTCTCCATTCTTGCTAAAGATGGTAGTTTACTCAGCTTAAAATAAAAAAAGAAAATTTGAACAATTAGTTAATTGACCATTTCTAGTTTTAATGCAAAATGTTGTAATTCTAAGGTTTAAGTATCATTCAATAGTCACCCTTGATTTTGACCTTGTTGTAGAAAAGTAATGGAATTGCGAAGGAAAATAATATAAGCATTATCCATTTATTCATGAAAGATTCAATTCCCTTATGGTCACAGATTCCCCCACCAAATGTACCTAAACAGATTCCCCCCCCCTTTCCCCCCAAACCCCTCCCTGACTCCGTACTTGAAAGGCTGTGGCCTTGAATAAGCTCAGCGGCAGCTCGGTGACCTGCAGGAACTGACTGCACGCCAGGCAGGGGTGCTAGTGACAGCCGCCCAAGACCCAGACACCTGACAGAACTGCCGGTGGAAAACCCCAGAGCTCAGGGCAGGACTATCCTGGCAGCAGAGTGAAACGAGGAGATGCTGAAATCAGGACTGCATTTAACTCCTAACAGGCTGGCTGTCCCATGCCCTGGGGACATCTAGGAGGAGGCCAGAGTTTCCTCCACTGGAGTCCTGCCCATGGTGAGGCTTCCAGGCAGGTGCCAGGCTGCACTCTGGGCTCTTGGTCAGAAGGGCCTTGGGTCCTGGCTTTTCCTCCAGGCTCTCGCTGCAATTGGAGGCCCATCCCAGAAAGAGGCACAAGAGGCCATGCCGACTGCCTCTATTAATCAGCCAAGATGTTTACTCACAAACACCAATGAACAGCCGCTGTCAAACTTTTGAGGAAAGTAAACACAAAAGAGGTGATCTATGTAAGAAAACAGAACAACTAAGAGGAAGTGACTCCGAGAACAGAAGAGGATAGAAAGAATAAACCTTACTAATTTGTGGAGAGTATCTAGTAAGTATAGAACTCAAATATTAATTTGAAGGTCTGGGAAATACTCATTTAATGAATATCGAGGCAGGCAGCACCGGTCAGTGCTGTGGGGGGTGGGGGGGCCGGCACGGTGGCTGCCACGGGGGAGGGGCGGTGACAAGGAGAGGGCGCGGGGGGCCCCTCTGGGGCCAGAGGCTCAGTTTACTGAGCAGATGCTGATTACGGGTTGCTCACTCTGTGAAAAGTTGCACACTTTGTTATACTTCAGGTAAAACATTCATGGAAGGTGAAATAACTCAGCGCTCACGTCTTGGAATGAAAAAATGATTCAGCAGTTTAATGGAAAAGGCAGAAACCTTGAAGGAACCCTGAAGCTTTTCTCAGGACTGGGTCTGTCTCCCTAGGGGGCAGTTTCTAAATTGTCAGCCAGGTAGCAAGTCCCTGCGCTGAGCCCCGAGGCTGGCTGCTGGGGAAGGGGCAGCCCTGGGGCACGGATAGAGGGGCTGCGCCCGGTGCTGGCTTTGCTCTGAGGAGGATTCCCGTGGGCGGGCGTCGTGTACATCTGAGAAGGCAGGCGAATAGCCGGGCCTGGAGTCAGGAGGAGAGGCCAGCCAGAGGTCGGGACTGGCGGGCGGACCTGCACTCCCTGCTCTGTCCACGGGGTGTGCGCTCCACCCGGCCTCACTGGGGGGAACTCTGACCCCTTCCACGTTCGTACTCTTCTCTGTCTTTCGGGGGATGGTGTGAAGCCAGTCGGTAGCTGGCTTTGCCAGCTGGACCGCCTCCATGGCGCTCGGAGGAAGACCTCAGAGGTGGCCGCTGTGGCCAGGAGGACTTAGGTGTCCGAACAAAAGATTAGTAGGGACTAGGCAGTTCTGTGGTTGAATGAATAGAGGGCAGTGCACCTCTTTTTTTTTTATAAATTTATTTTATTTTTGTTTATTATCTTTGCCTGTGTTGGGTCTTCGTTGCTGCGCACAGGCTTTCTCTAGTTGCGGCGAGTGGGGTCTCCTCTTCGTTGTGGTGCACGGGCTTCTTGTTGCAGTGGCTTCTCTTGTTGCAAGCGTGGGCTGTAGAGCGTGTGGGCTTCAGTAGATGCAACGCGTGGGCTCAGTAGCTGTGGTGCACAGGCTTAGTTGCTCCGTGGCTTGTGGGATCTTCCTGGACCAGGGCTCGAACCCGTGTCCCCTGCATTGGCAGGCGGATTCTTAACCACCGCGACACCAGGGAAGAATGCACCTCTTAATCTGCACTCCTTTTGTGGACAAATCATCATTTTTTAAGTGTCCATTTAGTGACCCGAAGTCACCCTGCGATTCACAGCAGAAGCAGGTGAAGCAGGTGTGTTGTAGAGCAGGGGATCCAGGGTGTGGTCCTCCCGGCCCGAGCGAGCTCCGCTCTGTGCCCGAGGCTTGTCCCCCGCGTGGGAGCCCCCCACCTCCGCCTGCCCCTGGGAGAAGCCCTGGGCGACCATCCGCGGGGTCCCCCCGTGGGGCAGCAGCTCCCCGCCGTGTCCGTGGGGGTGGGGTCTGTGTTGAATGCCAGGGCCCTTTAAGAAGCCCCGGCCAGCGCTGCTAACGAGAAGCTTCTCCATCACGTCCGGATGTTAGTTCAGAACCAACCACCCCCTCCTCCTGCGACCAGCCAGTGAAGGGGTAAAGGGGCGGCCGGACAGAGTGGGTGCCCACTCCCTCCCCCGCACGCCCTGGGGGGAGGGGAGCATGGACATCCCATTAAGCGTGTATCGTCCCTTTAAGTGAATTTCCCCGAGGTTGGTGGCCTGTAAACAGGAATTTTCTTTATTGTCTTTTCATGCTGCTTTCAGATGAGCTGCTGTTTTGCCCTGAAGAAGTGAGGCTTCTGAGCAAGGCCTGGGCGCCAAGTGTGGGCTGCCTGGACCTGCTGTCCCGGCTTTAACGTTCTGTGCGAGGGAGGAGTAGATGGTCACCAAGAGCGAGGGCCGGGCTGAAGCCCCCGGGAGGGTCCAGGTGCGGGCCAGCTGCTGTCGTAGGCGCCGTGGCCTTGTGTCTGCCGTCTGCGGGGTCGAATGACCGGGCTCTACACGCAAGGGGGTCGGGGAGGTGTGCATTCAGTCCCCGGCGGCGACCTGAGTGTGTCCAACTTTCAGCCCCAGGACATGAGCCTCGGTTGGTCAAGACAGGAGGGTTGAACCCTGCTGAGAAAGCACCAGCACGCTCGTACACGCTCCTTGAGAGTCGGGTCTCCTGGATCGTTCGCGTCTTGCGTGTGAGGCGGGGGCCTGCACGCGCCTGGCCCCGGCGGGCGGCGTCTGAGCGCCAGGCACGCTAACAAGGAGCACGGTCGTGTGGGACCCTGAATCACTCCCGGAAGTGGGGCCCCTCTACGCCCAGGCGTCTAGAGATTTGGCCCCGAGTGAGCTCGGGCGTGCGTGAAGTCTCGGGGTTAGGGGTTTCTGCGGGCCCACCCGCCTCCCGGCACAGACGGGTGTGCTCCTGGGCGGCAGGGGCTGGGTGAGCTGCTGGGAGGGCAGACGCGCCCGGCCGGCCACTGGCGGGCCGCGTCCCCGAAGCACCCACGCCGGGCCCCGCGTCACCCGCCCCCGTCTCGTTGCAGGCATCAGCAACGCGGAGGCGCGGCAGCCGGGGAAGGCCCCCAACTTCAGTGTCAACTGGACGGTGGGCGACTCGGCCATCGAGGTCATCAACGCCACCACAGGGAAGGACGAGCTGGGCCGCGCCTCTCGCCTGTGTAAGCACGCGTTGTACTGTCGCTGGATGCGTGTGCACGGCAAGGTACTGAGGCGCCCTTCCCCACCAGCCTGCCCGGGCGGCCGCCCCACACCTTGTCTCTTCTGGGTGCTCTTGGCTGACAGTCTGGCCCTGGCTCCTCAGATTCAAAGCAGGCTCAGCCCCCCTCCCCCCAAACTCCCACCCACCCCCGCCGGAACCCGGGACTCGGCGCTCCCGCGGAGTCCTCCTCGGGGCCCGCAGCTCTGGGGCGCCCTGGGCTCAGACCTGTGTGTTTAGAGGGCTTTGGTTGGGGGCTGGGGGTTTTGCAGCGGCATGGCCCTTCTTCCCCACATAAACTCTCCTCTAGTGAGTCAGAATGTTACCGGTTTCCATTTACTTGTAAGTCGGGTCAGTAGCTTTTGTTTGTGATGGGCAGAGGTTGCTGCGTCCCCGTGGCGGGACCCTCACCCGCGCGGGGGGCCTTGGGTAGCTGCCCTGCTGACTCTAAGATCTGCACAAAAATGGGTGGGAGGAGGTGGGGGGGCCTCGAGCTCTGCCTGTGACCAAACGGCAGAGGTGTTGTTTGTTAAAGACCTGCCGGTGTGAAACGCGACCTTGGAGTCCGCTGCTGGCCAGCGGCTCCTGTCTGTTTAACCTGGAAGCCGCCACTTGGGGCTGAGGATGCAGACCCTCAGGGGGGTGTCCAGCGTGGCTCTGTGTGACACGGTCCCCGGGGATGGCACTGTCCCTTGGTTCCCCCCAGAAGCAGCGCCGTTTGAAACGCCATTTTTTGAACATCATACTGAGTTTCATTTTCTACCGTTATTGCTTAAACAGTTGCACTTGTTTTTTTTTAACCTTTTTACAGGTTCCCTCCAACTTACTGCGCTCCAAGATCACTAAACCCAACGTGTACCACGAGTCCAAGCTGGTGGCCAAGGAGTACCAGGCTGCCAAGGCCTGTCTGTTCAGAGCCTTCATCAAGGCCGGGCTGGGCGCCTGGGTGGAGAAGCCCACGGAACAGGACCAGTTCTCACTCACACCCTGACGGGCGTGCAGCGCGGCCCCAAACCTCGCAGCTGAAGCGGGGCAGGTGTGGGATGTGTGGGAGCTGGGCGCGCGGCACCGTCCCCAGGGGCAGGCGCGCGGGGCGCGGGGCGCGGGCTCTGGCGTCAGGGTCCCGTGTCACCACCTGGCATCTCTCTACAGCAGCGTTCCCCCTTTTGAGTCATCCAGTGACTGCTTTCAACCTCAGTTTACATTTAGAAGTTGAGTTCTACTGAGTAGGGCTTCCTGAAGTTTAGGAAAAATAGAAATTACTTTGTGTGAAATTCTTGAATAATTAATTTATTCAGAACTAGGAATATGGTTTATAAAATAAGAAATAACTATGTCAGGTCACTCTTATGCCACATTCTTTTAATTGCAAAGAAGCATTTATATACGGAGGGAGTGAGGAAATAGATAGGAAGCAGCAGCCTAAGGAGACTGTACCCCTGTCCACACGTAGGTCCCTGTTCCCCGTAGGCGCCTCCCTGGGAGAGGACTCTCCGCACAGAGCCCAAGTCCACGGCGCAGCGACCCGTGGTGTGGCGCATGGGGTCGCGGCCGGGTCCCTGCAGCCTCCAGCGTCCTCTAGAAGTTTCTGTGCTCCTCGTAGGACCATATCATGGAAAATCGTCTCTCGGTTGACTTCTAAATAATCAGAGGTCAAACACGGTCAGTAAGCCTGGCCATTCATTTGGGTTTTTTAAGCAGTATTTAGTTTTTAGGGACTAGAAGGGGTCCACGGGGGCTACTGCACAATAGATAACCTCGAATTCCCTCTGGGCCTTCCTCTGAACCTCCTGGATGTGAATGACTGTCCCAAGATCTTCACAGGATGGAAATAGAGCTAAGTAAGTAGGTATTCATTCTTGGAAAATGCCACTTAAGGCGTATTTTCTAATTATTCTTTCCAGCTTTATCAAGGACATGTTTGAAGTGCAAGTGTTCAGGCTGAGAGCTGGCGAGACAGCGTGTTGCTGGTGGGGTCTCGACCAGGTTGGGATGTTGATGTCACGGCAGGGAAGGGGGTGGTCTGGAGTCGGGGGTGCCCGGGACCCTGCTCAGCACCCCACAGCACACAGGCCAGTCCCAGGCGGGCTGAGCGAGCCGGGGGTCAGGGCAGGCGGGCAGGTGGGGACCCTGGGAGGCCACCCCACCCTGACGCAAAGGTCCACACCACGCTCCTCCCACTTCCATTCAGGATCGGAGAGGAGCTTCGTGCCCTTCGCTGAGTCAGCACCAGTTCCTGGTTCTGGGGGGTCTTGGGGGTGCTATAGGCAGAGAGGGCCCTCCAGCCAAGTCCAGGCATCAAGCTGTGTGCCTGGGTGTCCCGTGTCCTTTATGGGCTCAGAAAACTCAGAGCAGGAGCAGGACGGCCACTGGCACTTTGGCCCAGACCCCGGGCGCTCAGAGTGGGAGACGTGGTCTCAGAAGGTCATGTCTCCAGGTGTCTCCTCGCGTCCGCACGGAGACGTGAGGTGCTGCGCCCTGTGGGCGCGTGCAGGGCAGGGGGGAGGGGGCCACACTGCCGGGGCCTGGCCGGGTCAGAGGACGAGGGTTGCCCGCACCACCACCTCTGCAGGGCGTTTTCTTGTCCCGACCCCGTCGGCACAGGGCTCGGGCCCGCGTGGCCCGGCGGGGCCTGCTGTGGTTTTACCCGAGAAAAGAAAGGTGTCTGGTGGCGCCCCCCCCGACCACAGCAGTCTCCTGCACACTCAGAAAAGACATCTGTGAGTCCCTGCATTTTTATTCTTATCTCTATAAATGGTATTTTTTCTAATGGGGATTGGGAGATGGACTTAGTTTTTAAAAAATATGTGGATTTTGGTTACCAAGTCCAGAGGAATGATACTGTACTGCACATGCACACAAGCAATCCAGGACGCCCGGCCCCCCCCTCTGTCAGCCGACTGTGGACCTGAGCACAATCCCCCCGCCATGCCCCCAGCCCAGGTAAACGAATGCCTTCCTGTGTGGGTCCGTGCCGCGTGGCTGTGCCCTGCTGCCTTTCCCGGCTCACACGTGTGCGACCGTCCAGGACGGACCTGACGCGGGGCTCCTGCCCCGAGAGCGCCCGGGCCTGAGGAGGGTGCTGGGGAGGAAGGCAGCCAAGGGTCGCGGGCGAGGGGGGCTTGGGGACCCCTGGGCGGCAGGACCAGGTGGGGCTGCGGGGAGTCGGGCTGGGGCAGGAGGCCTGCACAGCCCCTGCTCCCGGGACAGGGCAACTGGCACATGCCTCTGTAAGCAGGAAAAAGGAGGAAACGCACACCCCGCAAAAGACAAATCAGGGAGCACAGCCCGCCGTGCATCACCACGTGGGCATTTCCTTGGGGTGTCGTTTTGCATCCAGGGTCCTTAATCTGGGTTTTAGAAACTTTGGAAATCTGACACAACCAAGCCCTTGATCTTTTGAGAAAATTCTTAAACTTTGAGGACATTTTGACCGGTGGGGTTTGGGAGGGTTTCTGTTCTGTCTCGTCGGCTAAGCCTGTAGTATGTATGCTGCAAAGACACTGGCCCTGCTGCGGTGCCTGCGCCCACTGGGTAGCTGTCCTGCTGGCAGGAAGGTCCGCCACAGAGAAGTCTCATTTTGTGACCCGAGCCAGGGCTTGTGGAGAGGGTGGCCAAGGTGGGGGCCGTGATCGCTGGTTCCTCAGCCCTCACCCCTGCTTGGGGTCGGGAGGCCTCACCTCCTCCCTGCAAACAGCAGTTTGACTCTGAGTCTTAATGGGGCTTTTCGTCATCTTTTTCTATTTGGAGATTTTTATTATAATCAAAAACAGTTATTTTATTTTAAAATGTACAAGCCCACATTTCACAAGGTATTAACTTCTCTGGAATTTATTTTTGATGAATAATTTTGTTGCTTTCCAGGCTGTAGAATCCCTGCTTTCCTTGTAATTTCACGTGGCCGAGCCTCCCAGTCTCCTGGGGTAGGCAGGTCCCAGAATGGAATTGGTGGGTGCTGGGAGGGGGGAGCACGCCCTGCCCCTTTTCTCCGGAAACAGACAAAAAAGACAGATGGGTTTTTTCCATTTCCAAAATATTTTACACCAAAATGTAAGGTCTGCCCCAACCAGAAATTTGATCCAGCACGAGAAGTAAAATCAGCTGGCATTCCCATCTCTGAATTCTGTGAAATTAGTGAATCTCTCAAAAGGTTTTCTTTTTATCAAAACTGTACGAATGGAAAGAGCGGAGTGTTTGTGATCGTGTGAGTCTGGCTTTGCGTGTCCTCGTCCCCGGCGTGTCCTGCGACCGTCTCTCCCTGGCCAGAGGCCGGCCCGGGGCACTGGGGTTCTGTGTCCACATGGCTGGGAGGGAGCGGCTCTGACTTGATCTGACTCTGAGCTCCTGTTTCTGGCAGCACGTCTGCGCGTCCTCGTTCAGGGTTTGGGGGTACACGCCCCCAGCCCCGAGAACTCTCATTTTGGCCACGGCTTGGGCTGGCGTTGCATCACGGACCCAGTCGTGAACAGTTAAAGGCGGTCTGTGGAATGTTCGTGGAATGAGCCCCAAAAGCTGTTTGCTTCTCCAACTTTGGGTTATATGCTTTTAATTTTATCCTAGAATTCGGACACTCCATATGAATGTAATTCAGCCGAGAACGCTGTCACTAAGGCACACTCCTCGGTGTCCCCTGTGTGTCCAGTGATGTACAGGCCACCCGTGACCCCCTGCATGAGCTTCCTCCTGCACCAAGACCAGCCAGAACCGAGCATGAGACCCTGTCACTCAGACAGAGGACTTGAGATATTCTCAATAAAACCATGTTTCACTACCGCAGCCTCGCTGAGATTCTCTCTCCTCCCTGGTTATTTCCCTCCTTGGTCTGGAGCAGGGTTTGGGAAGGTGTGGATGGGCGCCAGCCGAGGGCACTGGGCCGACGCTCCACTCCTGTCATCTGTGCGTGGCTCTGAGCACCTCCCCTGGGGCTTGGGCCCTCTTGATTCCCACCCCCCCACACGTGGGTTCCTGGCACACGCCGGCCACTCCCACATGTTAGGCGGAGGAGTGCAACTTGCACAGCTGGCCCTGCTCCTGCCCGGCTATAGAGAGGGAGGATGGCGTGAGCCCACGTGGCGTGAGGCGTGTGGAGGGCCGTGGACGGGACAGCAGAGGGGGAGCCCACACCAGCTCGTCGCTGGCCAGACTGTCTGCCAGGGTGTCGGCCACGGTGAGGCAGCTACCTGGTGACAGGGTAGAGCGGCAGTGTTCAGGGCTGGCGTTCTGGAGGGCCGTTCACAGTACAGTGGAAACCTGGCTGCAAAGCAGTATTGAAGTTCGCGGTGGTAGAGAAATTCGGATGCCTCATGTAAGAAGGGTACAAGCACACACGGAACAATCTGGAAGAGGCCGAGTCTGGTCACCGTGTGTGAATGATGGGACTGGGAGTCATTTTAATTTTATTTTCCTTTTTAAAAATTTTATCTCTTTGTCCAACATTTCTATATCAACATGCAAAACAAACAGGAAAACCTTTTGAAAAGTCAAAAGTCCCGTACAAATAAAAAGCAGCACTGTTGTAGACAAGTGATTTACTGTCTTTCGCATCCATTTTGATTCCGTTTTCATTTCTTTCCCCACAATAAAAGCAACATTCAAATGAAAGTACGTGTCATCAAAAAGGGCAGATTAAGCTTCAGAGAAAAGGTTGGGATCAGCCTCTTCTTGACGGGTTCGGTCTGTAGAAGGGCTTTTCCTCGTGGGGTCTTCCTGTGGCTCCATCGAGGGGGCGGGCAAGACCCCGTGTTCTGTGACGGGGCTGACGTGACACGGAGCTCTTGTTCTCCTGCAGGAAAGACGACAGATCCATTCCTGGGATGGGACGGGGGTCGGGGTGGGTGTCGTGGTGGAGAGAGGAGGAGGGGAGGGGGCAGGCGGCCTGCAGCCGGGGGACAGGGGTGGGGGGAAGCAGCTACTTCAGAAATTGCAGTCATTTAATTGTTAATATTGATTGACATTTAGTTAGTCATGGTATTCACAATTTCTTTAGTAAAGGTAGGGGGACCAGCTGAGTGAACCTGACGAGTTGGGGCGCTGGCCCAGCAGCGAAGGTGCAGGAATGTGGGGAGAGGTTGAACCCAGCCGTTATTTAAAATCACACCGTATGAGCTCCCAGTCATCGAGATCAAGGCGCTGGATCCCCGGAGCCCCTCACTCGCCGTGTCGCATTGTTGTGCTGGGCCCTGGCGTCGGCCTGCGGGGGAGTTGTGTACGCTGGACGCCCCCGCTCGGGCCCCCTCCGCTGCCCTGCTGTCCCCAGGCCCGAGAAAGGGGCGCAGACTGTGCAGATGGCACCTGGAACGCGCCTGCCAGGTTGTGAGGGCGCCGGAAGTTGAGAACGTGTTGGTGCAGCCTCTGAGAACTGTCACGCCCGTGACGAGAGGCGTCGCCATTGCTTCCCGCGCCAGACACGCGGGTGACAGCGACCCCGCTCTGGGCTGGCCCTGGGTGCGAGGGCGCAGCGGGAACCCACCGGGCGTCCGCGGGGCAGCGGGCCCTGGGACTTGCCAGAGTGTCGTGTGTTTTATTATTATCTGTTATACGCAGCGTGGGCTGCAGTCCTCACAGCCATAGAGTTGACCGTCAGCTCATGGACACACGTGCACACAGGACAGGGACGGGGTGCGTGGCTAAGCATCGACCGGCACCGCTGGCCTGGGTCCGTAGGGCAGCTCCGGGCGGTGCAAAGGCCCTGTTCTCGGAGCGTCTGCCCACAGCCCAGAGCGGCAGGGCTGCAGGGACCGGGGCTCCCCGCCTCTCCCCGCCCCTCAGCTCCCTGGGGCCGAGGCCTCTGAGCCCAGCTGGCCAAGTAGCCAACACCCCGCCGAAAATGACCTCCTGAGGAGAAAGAAGACATCTGAAGAGTACAACTATCTGACAATTAGAATATTGAATTAGAGATTCTGTCAGAATGTGTGCTAATATTTTAGAACAGAGGGCCCAAGAATTTAAAATTAGCTTAATGAGCATTCTAAAAGAGAGAAAAAAGAAACCAAGAGAGCCAAGCAGAATTTGAAATAGTGAACACAATAGACGAGCTAAATGATAGAATGAATTTACAATCAGAAAACCAGATGGAAAGAGGAAGAGACAAAAAGAAAAACTAAAATATCTGGACACTAGCAGTAAAGTGTCACATCTGGCAAATGGGGCGTCCGTGCCATTTGTTACCCTCACAAGGGCGCCGTTAGGATGCACAGTGAAGCCCTTGCAGATGAAATGGTAAGTCTGGGGCTTCCTTAAAAGAAAAAACGAAAACAAAAAAAAAAAGGACTGTAAATGGAGAAAAGGTCTAGTTGAAACAATATTGGCCGAGTGTAGGAAATTGTTGGAGCCAGCACATAGGAATGCAGTATACTCTTCTCTCTACTTCTATGTCTTTAAAATTTTTCATAAGGAATTTTAAAAGTTCAAACATAGACTTTTAAAAACTACCATTTTATGGTACTCTAAGTGCTCTGGGAGTTTTTACACAAAAGCAGGTAATGCACACACACAAAATTTTACCACCGTAAAATGTGAATTTTCCAAGTTTTAAAAATGGAGGCTGGGCATAAGACGGTTCTTAAATGGCAATCATTTACTTCCTTGGAGAGCCGTTTTAAGGGTATCTTCATGGAAATAAGGACTTTATGCATCCGCTGAATCTTCTGTCGCCGCTCACCCTGCCTGATTTTTCTTCCTGACGCTTACTGCTCTGACATAACTTGGGTTTGTTTATTTGTCCCCAACGAAACTTAAACACTGTAGGTCAGAGGCATCAGTTCACAGCTGTTCCCCGTCACTTAGGACAGCCCTGCCATGCTGCAGACAATTAATAAATACCCACTGAATTAACAAAAGCAAATGATTGTTAAAAATGGTGCCTTAGAGCTTTGACGCAGAAAAATAGGCATTGAAAGCAGTTTTGATGAAATGCTTAAATGAAGAAACAACATTTAAGAAACCTTGCAAGAGGTCTACAGTGTAAAAATTATCAGTACAGTGGTAAGTCTATGGTGGCTGTAAAAGCTAAGCTGAAAGTAAGAGAACACATACCCCTGAAAACCTAGAGTTTAAGGTCTGGGCTGTGTCAACGTGGCAAAGCCTGCAGTGGTGGGAAGGCTAGGGGGTGTGAGAATACATTTAGGTCTTTGTCTTACTGGGGTGGAACTCGAGCATCCATTATCTTTATATGGACACATGACGAAGATTTTAGTTAACTCTAGTTAAGGACAAGACTAGTAAGATGTTAAACCCGATTCCACTGGGAGTTTGAGTTACGCTGCTAGATAAAATGCGTTTGGCCTTTTATCTCCTTGCCTCGGGCAGGAAACGCTGGGGCTGAACTGGAAGTCAGCTATGGGTGGGTAATGTCTGGCCTCGTGAAGATGAGTGTCTTGTGAATACCGGTACCTCCCCACGTCCGGCTGACCTGTAAACGGTTTCCCGAGTCAAATAGACCACTTGCTTCTCTACTCATTTCTTGTTTTATATGGAGGAATTGAATATTCTTAAATACTGCAAACACACATTGCAAAGTGCCAGCTATGAGACTGATTTCGTTTTTTGCCTTTTCATTAAGCCTTCATACCTTTCCTGCCTTTCTTTTTCATTCAACACAAAGGAGGCTTTGATCATGACGCTTACCAGAATTAGTGAGGAAGGGCTTTTTCAAATGATTTTTATACTTAATTCTTATTTAGTCTTTAGCTCCTGGGAATAATGATCATTACATGCATATACACATATTTTTTTTATCATCATTCTCCTCACTCAGTATATAACCTGAACATTTGCCTACATACTTCATTAAATTGTTACAAATTAAGTTAGAAAAGCAGTGTATAGACTCATTTTCTTTTAAAGGCATATTATAAAGTGGGTCAGTTAGTTATATCTGTATGTTTCAAATCTTGACTTCACTGTCTTCAGCCATTTATCTTATAAAGGTGTGTCCTATAATTTTATTTCTCACGATTTTCTTTCTGAAAATCCATGGAAAATCATGTTAACACTTCTATTTCAATGGAAAAGTGGGTCAGACCTTGTCTGACAGAAAATAAGTCTAATTTGGTCCACTGGTTTGACACGGAGGGTCAGACTACATGGAGGACACTGGCCATAAGTGGGATGAACTAAATCTGCAACTCCAAGCTTTGATGAAAATATATTTAAAAAAACAGTATGACAAAAGCATTTTATTGAAAAATATTGAAGGGGCTAAAAAGCAATGAAATAAACATTTCAACGTTCCCAACCCTCTCAGAATATATCAGGTTAAACAAGGTACCGCTAGGTGACGGAGAAACGGGGATAAACCATAGTCCCTTGATAAGTCGATGTGAGGCCTCTCCAGTAATGTCCCAACAGGATAACACATCCTCCTCCAAGTACATAGTTTCTAACCCTTTGCTTTCAGAAAAATTTGAATGAAAGTGTAATATTGTTGACAGTTGATAGAACATTTAAAAATTTTTATAATTTTTATTACAGATCACCTTCTGATTAAAGGGTGTTATGTAGGAGTTCAATAGACAATTGGGGGACATTGCTGTAATATACCTCCTTACTTATGTATTCTGCAAACAACGTGTCCTGGATGTACCTCTATTTTAAAAAGACTAGAAACAGAACTAAGATGAAGCTGGTCTCGTTGCAGCAGACTGTCCCTGATCCTCGCATATGGGAACCATCTAGTTGGAAGAACAGGCTTCCTCATCTCATTAGGAGAAGCATTTTCACTAAAATGTTGCTTTCGTGTGTAATAGTTACCTGTCAATGTTGTTATATATTTATGTTGTTCGAATAATTGTGAACTGAGAGTATTTGAAAAAAATAACAATCCAGGAGATATTATTAACAAGTAAAGTCTGTTGGTCGCAGAGGGAATGAAAAGGAAGGATAAGTGAAGGAGGATAAAAGATGCTGGAAGGTGGAAAGTAGAAGGTGGCGGGTGGAGGGTGGGTGGTGGATAGTCAAGGAGGATGGAGGATGGAGGAGGGTGGAAGGTGGAAATGGATAATGGATGGCGATGGCGGCTGGTGAATGGTGGGAAGTAGATGGTGGATGGAGTGTAATAGGTACATGATGGATGGTGTGTGGTAGGAAGCGGATGGTGGACGGTTGGGCTGGATGATGTAAGATAAATGGTGTTTGGTGGAAGGTGGCAGGAGGCAGGTGGATGGTAGAACGTGGCGGGTGGATGGCGGGTTGTGGATAGTCGAGGAGGATGGTGGAAGGTGGATAATGAGGGGCCACAGGTGGTTGGTGGAAGGTGGATTCTGATGCTTGGAAGTGGAAGGTGGTGTGTGGATGGTGAATGGTGACTGCTGTGTGATGGATGGTGAAAGATGGGTTTGGGAAGGTGGAACGTGAGCCATGGAAGGTGAAAGCTGTAGGTGAAAAGTGGAAGGTGGAAGGTGGATGGTACCAGGTGGATAGATGATGGTGGATGGTGTACACTGAGTGTCGGATGGTGAGTGGGGGATGGTGCACAGTGGGCAGTGAGTGGTAAAATGGGGGTGGTGGGAGATGCAAGGTGGTTGGAGGATGGAGAACAGTGGACGGTGAAAAGTGAATGGTGGACGGTAGTAATGGAAGGTGGGAGGGGGAAAGTGAAGACTAAGGGTAGAAGGCAGGGGATGGTAGGATTGGAGGAAAACATTGTTATGAGGTCAGCTCTCTTCCAATTTACGTATAGAAGAAATGCAATCCCGATCTAAACCCCCTAACAAGCTTATCAAAAAATGTATATGGAAATTCAAAGGAGCCTGGGTCGGAGCCCCCTGCTGGTGTTGGAGAGTCTCCCGGTGAGGCCGGAGCTCATCCGGGGTGGGGTGGGGGGGGGTGGGGTGGGCGTGGTGGCAGAAGGGCCGTTCCCAAGGCCTCGTCCTCCTGGAGTTGCTGATTCCGGGCGCTTCCCACACACAGCAACTGCGTGTCTCACACTCTGTCTGGAGACTCCATGTCTTCTTCATCACAAACGCCCTTGACCTGAGCGAACAGATGACTCTATTGTCCATGGTTCCCAGGAACGTTGCATCCCAGGAACTTGGCATCAGAGGGGCTCTGGTGGAAAGATTTTCAGGTTTAATGTTTTCCAGGTCTGCAGTCACAGGAGGGGGCTTGTCTTTAACCCAAGGACTCTGGGGTTATGTTTATCCCATGGATTACTCGGATTTTATGGGATCTTCTCAAGTCTAAGGTGGCTTCTATTTGACCTTCAAGAATGTGGATCCTCTCAACCAAAAAAGTACTGTCCTCACGTTGGTTAAATTGGCAAAAGTGAGGTGTGTCTTCCACTGTCCGAGGCTGCACTTACGGTTCAATACCTCGTGTTTTCTTTCTTATTAGGAGAGTACATATATATTTCTAATGCTGCGTTTTCTCTGGGAATTGTGAACACAGGTGGCCCATTAATTTTGTGACCATATAATATATTGCCCTAACTTGAACAATTTTTTGAGTGAAAAGGGACCATCAGTAACAGGCAGGCTCACACCAGGCACCACCGGAGTGTCCTGGGCCCACAGGGGCGATGTTAACTCTTGCTGTTGCTGACCCAGAGCCAGGACACCATGGCCGAGGACAGGGGTCAGCTGACCTTCACCCCAAGCATGCCCAGGCCCAGGTTTCCTTCTTGCCTTGCTCGGGTCGTGGGACGCAGTGTCCTCTCTGGCTGCCAGGAGGAGATGGATGGGAGGAAGCCTGGTGAAGTGGGGTCAGTAGGAGGGTCGGTCACCAGAGGGACAGGGACCCAGGGGACAGAGGGGATGGTCTGCCCTGGAGGCTGGTGGCTGAGATGAGAGAAAACGGGGAGTTTGAAGGATAATCTATGCACTGGGTGATGGGTCGGATGGAGGGGGAGGGACCAGGACAGGTCAGGAGGGGTCCTGGGGGACTGGGCTGAGCAAGCCAGTGGACCTGGTCCGTCTGCTGACCATGGGGATCTGGAGGGAAGTGGGCATCCATGGCTGGCTTCCCCAAGGATGACCAGGGGTCTGAGGTTCACTGAGCTGCTCTGAGACAGGCCGGCCGTGTCCTCAGGACCATGTTGGTCCAGGGTAGAGGGGAGCTTCTGGGAGGACCTGACCTGCACACGTTACACACCTGCTCTGCCAGGCTCCCCCTGCCTCGAGTCTGTGCCTGGGCTGCCCTCGGACAGAAATGTCCCAGCCCCTCCACTTCCCCCCTCCCGGCCCATCATCCCCTAAGACCCTTGTCATTCCTGCTTGGTCCCAGCCTGGGCGTCAGCAGGGAGCAGTGCAGGGTCAGACCCAGCCCAGAACCTGTGAATCAGGAGCTGCTTGGTAGCAAGTTCTCCAGGCGATCCCTGTGCCCCTAAGGGATGAAAAGCCCTGCAGAGAACTCCTGCTTCTCCTTCAGTGCTCAGCTCAGGGCCACCTCCTCCAGGGAGCCCTCCCTGACCTCCTGCTCGGCCCAGCCTGCTGCAGGGACAGGGGGAGAGACGGGCAGGCCCAGCAATGAGGGTACAGGCCCCGCTCGTGGGCACCTGTGCTCCCTGAGTCTGTCTCTCCCATGGCTGTGCACGTGCTGGAGGACACCTGGCCCATCTTGTGTCCCGCGAGGAGCGTCACCCGCTACACCCGGGGGGCAAGGGCGTCACCGCGGGAGTCCTCACCCTGCACTCCAGCCCCTCCTTCCTGCCCGGGGAGGCCCCTGTGGTGGGAGCTCCTGGGAGGGGAGACCCTGATGCCAGGGATGCAGGGCGGGAGGAGCCACGTGGAGTCCAGATGGATGCGTCCTGCTCCACATCTGCCCCAGGGGAGCAGCTCTCGCGGGGTCACGCTCCTGCTCCCTGGGCTTCCCCGGCTCTCCTGCAGAGATGTCACCGCAGGTTACTTAGGGCCCGATGACAACAGGGTCATTGAAAGCTCTGAGCCATTTCCACTCTTCTCTGACCCCACAGCTGCCCCACACAGCACACCCTTCCTCTTCCTCCATCCAGACGACCACCCCAGGGCCGCCCCAGAGCTCCCCGAAGACCCCTGAGCGGCCCCTCCTCCAGTCCTGCCCCTCCCCCCCACATTCCACTCTGCCCACAGCCAGGGGGACCTGCAAAGAACACCCATCACCCCACCTCCCCCCAACCCCCTCCCTCTGGGTCTGCACCCTCCATGGTGTCGGTCACCACAATAGAGGGACATCAGTGCAGAGGCCCTGCCCCGCCCCCCTCCCTCCGGGTCATCTTTGCCCCATTTCCCTGCCCCTGACACCGGATCCCAGGAATTCCTACTGCCTGTGCTCTCTTGCCTGGCATACTGTGCCCCGACTTTCCAGGCAAACTCCTCCGACCTCAGACAGCAGCACACATGTCCCTCCTGGTGTGAGCCTGTCACCCCAGCCGTCACCCTGCTGCAATTGTGTGCAGAGCAGATTTGACCGTCTTTACCCCTTGTAAAGGTCCTATTACCTGACCTTGTCCTTCACTGGAGCGTGACCTCTGGGTCCCCAGGACTATTCAGCTTGGGTGATGTTTCCATCTCTGGATCCAAACATCCAGAACAGTGCTGAGGACATCGTAGGAACCCATAGGTGTTAACTAAACAAATGGATGGAAACAAAGGCAACAAACCACACAGGCGCGCGCACACACACACACACACACACACAAACACACTTTGGATCCAAGAGAGTCAAGTGTGCTGGTCATTCCCCACATGATGTAGGGGTCCTTTTCGGGCCAGCTCTCTCCCCAAGGCTCCCTCTGCCGGCACTACCCAGGCCTCGGGGGCTGCCCGCTGGTCCTGCGTCAATGCGGGGACAGCACCCAGGGTGGGGGCACTTCCCCTGCTCCTGAGAAGCCCCTCCGTGGCTCAGAGGACACCTCGTCCCCTCCTCCTTCCAGGCCCAGGGAAGGGGACAGCCCCGCTGTTGCTGGCACCTGGGGCCCCGTCCTTGGTCCTTCCCTTCTTCCTGACACTGCTCAGGACAGGGCCTTCAGTTCAATGTCTCCATCTGCACCATTTGGGGGGAAGTGTTTCCATTTGGTATCAGGTCACTGTCACAGGGAACCCTCCCCCTCTACATATCAGAGAGGAGACTTATCTCTATAAAATTACATGCACACAATTGTTTCTTCCCATACACGTATTTATTTTAAAATTTCTTTGAAACTTGCAACTCGTATTTTTCATTTTTCAGGTACACGAAACAACTTAAAGAGTCTAATATCTGCCGGGTGGGGTGTATGTGTGTGTGTGTGTGTTCGGCATCAAAAGAAGACTTTAATTTTGACTGCATATCTTCAGAAAAACTAAACAAAAACAGTATCTTAAACAAAACAAGAAAGGTTAACAAAAAATTACAAACCATGGAATGGTGGTTGCAAAACCCTAACTTTCTCTAGTCTATAAATCTAGGACTAAACTATGAATTAAGACTACACTAATGCAAATATTAAGTAGTTTGCATGGGGTTTGTTTCCCTTAAGTTTGTTTTTTTGTTTTTTGTTTTTTGCTTTGGTTTTAAAAGCCACCAAAATTTATTCAGGTCAATCTTAGTACCAGCCATAGTGCACAGAAGAGTTCACATCGTCTGAAACAGCTCTCTCTATTCAGGCCAAACTTAGAGAACTCTTAACTCAGAGCGGGCATCTCATTTAAACCAAAAAACAAGACTCTAGAATACATCTCTAAAGGTTTCAGCGGGGAAATTACGTCATCACGAGAACTCTATGAACGAATCCATACCTCAATCCCACTACCCTCGAGTTATCACGCTACACTAGCCGGAGTCATTGTGGCGTCATCTCAGTCCCGGGAGCTCCACAGAGAGAGCGATGCACGTTTCCTAAACAGACCCACACGCGGGTGTTGTGCGTGGTGGTGGTGGGGGGTTGGGCCCGGCTGCTGGGAGCCGAGTCACCACTGCAGGTCACCCGGGACCCCTGAGCCTCCTCCTTCCCCGGGGGGCCCGAGGAGCCGGGGGGAGCCGTGGGCGGAGCGGCGGGGGCTCCGGGGCGGGGCGGGGCGGGGCGGGGCGGGGGGGGTGGTGGTGATGCGCAGGGCCGGGAGGGGGCCGGGTCACCGGCCAGCACCTGCCTGCGGCCGGCGTTTTCTCTCCTGAGCTCCTGGCGCTCCCCCTCCGTCAGCACGGCCGCCATCCAGCTCTCCCGGACCCTCGTCTCCTGGAAGAGGGTCTCCTTCCGACGGAAGGAGGCGTTGGCCTCCATCTCCCGGCCCAGGTGCTCGGCCATCTCCCGGGAGAGGCTGCGGGTCTGCTGCGCGGAGGCCGGGTCTCCACGTGCGGCGGGCAGCCTCCTCTCCAGCTCTAAGCGGTGCCTCTCCTCCTGCAGCACGTCTCCTGCAGCCACGCCAAGTGACGCCCGTGCAGCCTCGGCAGCACCTGCAGCTTCTGCTTCAGCAGCCGAGTCTCCTTCTCCAGCCGGGAGGTCACACCCTGCACAGCTGCCTCTTCCACAGCACAGACTGGCCACACCCGGACTGGGTGCCTGGGCAGGGAGGGTGCTGGACCCAGGGGAACGCCTGAGGCCCCCACCCCAGGTGCCCAGGGCGGAGGGAGCAGCTTGTGTCCTGAGGACTCCTGCCCGAGCGTGTGTGTGTGTGCGTGTGCATGTGCGTGTGTGTACGTGTGTGTGTGCGTGTGCATATGTGTGGCATTGGGGGGCATGAAAAGGGCTTCCCAGATTATCGCCCGGGACCATTTGCAGCACTAAGTGCCGAGTCCCGAGGTGCAGAGCCCACCTGCTCAGGTAGAGGGGGCTGGCCTCCCCTCCCCACTCCTAGCTGGCCTGGGAGGGGCTCCACCCACCTGTGGGGGCTGAGCTGACCCCCACACACAGGCCATGTTTGGGGTCAGGTGTGACGGATGCTTGCGGGGCATCCAGAAGGTAACACTCTCACCCGCTGGATGTGGAAATGGGACATGAGACATTGTCCATCTTGTCGCTGTGATGGGGGCCCTGCGGAGACTGGGGTCACCAGCAGACAGCAGAATGGGGAGCAGGAATGGACCAGAGCCCAGCAAGGCTGCTCAGGCCCCTGGATCCAGCTGTGCCTGATGGCAGTCACCCCTGGCCTTTTGAGTGGTGGGACTTGTATGTACTCGAACTGTTTAAGAAGTCTGGCTGGGTTTCTGTTCTCTTGATTGATGCCCGGCCTTGAGAAGAGAATCCCATCTGGAGAGGGCCCAGGCACAGCTGTCTGCTACCCCTCCCCTGGGACGTCTTCAGGGCCAAGAGACACGCTCCTTCAGCAGAGACCTGTTCCCTCCGGGACAAGCTCAGCCCCTGGTTCTTTCTCCCAAATATGTCACCCAGGGTGGGATGCCTGGATGGGAGTCCCCTGTCTCCAGCTCTCGGTCCACAGAGGGGTTCCTACTCTCCCCAAATCCACACCAGAGCATTATCAGTGTTGACCTCCAGGGCATCCATGGCCAGAAGGAGGTACACGAGCTGAGACAGAAGAATTTCTGGAAGTCAGTCTATTTTTCTTTTTTCTTTAATTTATTATTTTTATTTATTTATTTATTTATACAGCAGTTATTAGTTATCTATCTTATTAGTTATCTATTTTATACATATTAGTGTATACATGTCAATCCCAATCTTCCAATTCATCACACCCCCACCCCCCACCCCCGCCATTTTCCCCCCTTGGTGTCCATACGTTTCTTCTCTACATCTGTGTCTCAATTTCTGCCCTGCAAACCGGTTCATCTGTACCGTTTTTCTAGGTTCCTCATATATGCGTTAATATACGATATTTGTTTTCCTCTTTCTGACTTACTACACTCTGTATGACAGTCTCTAGATCCATCCACGTCTCTACAAATGACCCAATTTCGTTCCTTTTTATGGCCGAGTAATATTCCATTGTATATATGTGCCACATCTTCTTTATCCATTCGTCTGTCGATGGGCATTTAGGGTGCTTCCATGACCTGGCTATTGTAAATAGTGCTGCAATGAACATTGTGGTACATGACTCTTTTTGAATTATGGTTTTCTCTGGGTATATGTCCAGTAGTGGGATTGCTGGGTCATGTGGTAATTCTATTTTTAGTTTTTTAAGGAACCTCCATACTGTTCTCCATAGTGGCTGTAGCAATTCACATTCCCACCAACAGTGCAAGAGGGTTCCCTTTTCTCCACACCCTCTCCAGCATTTGTTGTTTGTAGATTTTCTGATGATGCCCATTCTAACTGGTGTGAGGTGATACCTCATTGTAGTTTGGATTTGCATTTCTCTAATAATTAGTGATGTTGAGCAGCTTTTCGTGTGCTTTTGGCCATCTGTATGTCTTCGTTGGAGAAATGTCTATTTAGGTCTTCTGCCCATTTGTGGATTGGGTTGTTTGTTTTTTTTAATATTGAGCTGCATGAGCTGTTTATATATTTTGGAGATTAATCCTTTGTCTGTTGATTCGTTTGCAAATATTTTCTCCCAATCTGAGGGTTGTCTTTTCGTCTTGTTTGTAGTTTCCTTTGCTGTGCAAAAGCTTTTTAAGTTTCATGAGGTCCCATTTGTTTATTTTTGATTTTATTTCCATTACTCTAGGAGGTGGATCAAAAAAGATCTTGCTGTGATTTATGTCAAAGAGTGTTCTTCCTATGTTTTCCTCTAAGAGTTTTACAGTGTCTGGTCTTACATTTAGGTCTCTAATCCATTTGGAGTTTTTTTTTTTTTAATTAATTAATTAATTAACTTATTTATTTATGGCTGTGTTGGGTCTTTGTTTCTGTGTGAGGGCTTTCTCTAGTTGTGGCAAGCGGGGCCACTCTTCATCGTGGTGCGCGGGCCTCTCACTATCGCGGCCTATCTTGTTGCGGAGCACAGGCTCCAGACGCGCAGGCTCAGCAATTGTGGCTCACAGGCCCAGCTGCTCCGCAGCATGTGGGATCTTCCCAGACCAGGGCTCGAACCCGTGTCCCCTGCATTGGCAGGCAGACTCTCAACCACTGCGCCAGCAGGGAAGCCCCTGGAGTTTATTCTTGTGTATGGTGTTAGGGAGTGTTCTAATTTCATTCTTTTACATGTAGCTGTCCAGTTTTCCCAGCACCACTTATTGAAAAGACTGTCTTTTCTCCATTGTATATCTTTGCCTCCTTTGTCATAGATTAGTTGACCATAGGTGCGTGGGTTTATCTCTGGGCTTTCTATCCTGTTCCATTGATCTATATTTCAGTTTTTGTGCTAGTACCATATTGTCTTGATTACTGTAGCTTTGTAGTATAGTCTGAAGTCAGGGCGTCTGATTCCTCCAGCTCTGTTTTTTTCAATCAAGACCGCTTTGGCTATTCGGGGTCTTTTGTGTCTCCATACAAATTTTAAGATTTTTGTTCTAGTTCTGTAAAACATGCCACTGGTAATTTGACAGGGATTGCATTGAATCTGTAGATTGCTTGGGGTAGTATAGTCATTTTCACAATATTGATTTTTCCAATCCAAGAACATGGTATATCTCCCCATCTGTTTGTATCATCTTTAATTTCTTTCATCAGTGTCTTATAGTTTTCTGCATACAGGTCTTTTGTCTCCCTAGGTAGGTTTATTCCTAGGTATTTTATTCTTTTTGTTGCAATGGTAAATGGGAGTGTTTCCTTAATTTCCCTTTCAGATTTTTCATCATTAGTGTATAGGAATGCAAGAGATTTCTGTGCATTAATTTTGTATCCTGCAACTTTACCAAATTCATTGATTAGCTCTAGTAGTTTTCTGGTGGCATCTTTAGGATTTTCTATGTATAGTATCGTGTCATCTGCAAACAGTGATAGTTTTACTTCGTCTCTTCCAATTTGTATTCCTTTTATTTCTTTTTCTTCTCTGATTGCTGAGGCTAGGATTTCCAAAACTATGTTGAATAATAGTGGTGAGAGTGGACATCCTTGTCTCGTTCCTGATCTTAGAGGAAATGCATTCAGTTTTTCACCATTGAGAATGATGTTTGCTGTGGGTTTGTCATATACGGCCTTTATTATGTTGAGGTAGGTTCCCTCTATGCCCACTTTCTGGAGAGTTTTTATCATAAATGGGTGTTGAATTTTTTCAAATGCTTTTTCTGTGTCTATTGAGATGATCATATGGTTTTTCTGCTTCAATTTGTTAATATGGTGTATCACATTGACTGATTTGCATATGTTGAAGAGTCCTTGCATCCCTGGGATAAATCCCACTTGATCATGGTGTATGAGCCTTTTAATGTGTTGTTGGATTCTGTTTGCTAGTATTTTGTTGAGGATTTTTGCATCTATATTCATCAGTGATATTGGTCTGTAATTTTCATTTTTGTAGTATCTTTGTCTGGTTTTGGTATCAGGGTGATGGTGGCCTCATAGAATGAGTTTGGGAGTGTTCCTTCCTCTGTAATTTTTTGGAAGAGTTTGAGAAGGATGGGTGTTATCTCTTCTCTAAATGTCTGATAGAATTCACCTGTGAAGCCATCTGGTCCTGGACTTTTGTTTGTTGGAAGATTTTTAATCACAGTTTCAATTTCATTACTTGTGATTGGTCTGTTCATATTTTCTATTTCATCCTGGTTCAGTCTTGGGAAGTTATACCTTTCTAAGAATCTGTCCATTTCTTCCAGGTCGTCCATTTTATTGACATAGAGTTGCTTGTAGTAGTCTCTTAGGATGCTTTGTATTTCTGCGGTGTCTGTTGTAACTTCTCCCTTTTCATTTCTAATTTTATTGATTTGAGTCCTCTCCTTTTTCTTGATGAGTCTGGCTAATGGTTTATCAATTTTGTTTATCTTCTCAAAGAACCAGCTTTTAGTTTTATTGATCTTTGCTTTTGTTTTCTTTGATTCTATTTCATTTATTTCTGCTCTGATCTTTATGATTTCTTTCCTTCTACTAACTTCGGGTTTTGTTTGTTCTTCTTTCTCTAGTTCCTTTAGGTGTAAGGTTAGATTGTTTATTTGAGATGTTTGTTGTTTCTTGAGGTAGGATTGTATTGCTATAAACTTCCCTCTTAGAACTACTTTTGCTGCATCTCATAGGTTGTGGATCATCGTGTTTTCATTGTCATTTGTCTCTAGGTATTCTTTGATTTCTTCAGTGATCGCTTTGTTATTTAGTAACTTATTGTTTAGCCTCCATGTGTTTGTGTTTTTTTCCCTGTAATTGATTTCTAATCTCATAGCGTTGTGGTCAGAAAAGATGCTTGATATGATTTCAATTTTCTTAAATTTACTGAAGCTTGATTTGTGACCCAAGATGGGATCTATCCTGGAGAATGTTCCGTGTGCACTTGAGAAGAAAGTGTAATCTGCTTTTTTTGGATGGAATGTCCTATAAATATCAATTAAATCTACCTGGTCTATTGTGTCATTTAATGCTTGTGTTTCCTTATTAATCTTCTGTTTGGATGATCTGTCCATTGGTGTTAGTGGGGTGTTAAAGTCCCCCATTATTATTGTGTTACTGTCGATTTCCTCTCTTAGAGCTGTTAGCAGTTGCCTTATGTATTGAGGTGCTCCTAGGTAGGGTATATATATATTTATAATTGTTATATCTTCTTCTCGGATTGATCCCTTGATCATTATGTAGTATCCTTCCTTGTCTCTTGTAACATTCTTTATTTTAAAGTCTATTTTATCTGATATGAGAATTGCTACTCCAGCTTTCATTTGATTTCCATTTGCATGGAATATCTTTTTCCATCCCCTCACTTTCAATCTGTATGTGTCCCTAGGTCTGAAGTGGGTCTCTTGTAGACAGCATATATATGGGTCTTGTTTTTGTATCCATTCAGCGAGCCTGTGTCTTTTGGTTGGAGCATTTAATCCATTCACGTTTAAGGTAATTATTGATATGTATGTTCCTATTACCATTTCCTTAATTGTTTTGGGGTTTTTTTTTGTAGGTCCTTTTCTTCTCTTGTGTTTCCTACTTAGAGAAGTTCCTTTAGCATTTGTTGTAGAGCTGGTTTGGTGGCGCTCAATTCTCTTAGTTTTTGCTTGTCTGTAAAGCTTTTGATTTCTCCATCGAATCTGAATGAGATCCTTGCTGGGTAGAGTAATCTTGGTTGTAGGTTCTTCCCTTTCATCACCTTAAATATGTCATGCCACTCCCTTCTGGCTTGTAGAGTTTCTGCCGAGAAATCAGCTGTTAACCTTTTGGGAGTTCCCTTGTATGTTATTTGTTGTCTTTCCCTTGCTGCTTTCAAGAATTTTTCTTTGTCTTTAATTTTGGCCAATTTGATTACTTTGTGTCTCGGCGTGTTTCTCCTTGGGTTTATCCTGTATGGGACTCGCTGCGCTTCCTGGACTTGGGTGGCTGTTTCCTTTCCCATGTTAGGGAAGTTTTCAACTATAATCTCTTCGAATATTTTCTCTGGTCTTTTCTCTCTCTCTTCTCCTTCTGGGACCCCTATAGTGTGAATGTTGTTGCGTTTAATGTTGTCCCAGAGGTCTCTTAGGCTGTCTTCATTTCTTTTCATTCTTTTTTCTTTATTCTGTTCTGCAACAGTGAATTCCACCATTCTGTCTTCCAGGTCACTTATCCGTTCTTCTGCCTCAGTTATTCTGCTATTGATTCCTTCTAGTGTATTTTTCATTTCAGTTATTGTATTGTTCATCTCTGTTTGTTCTTTAATTCTTCTGTGCCTTTGTTAAACATTTCTTCCATCTTCTTGATCTTTGCCTCCATTCTTTTTCCGAGGTCCTGGCTCATCTTCACTATCATTATTCTGAATTCTTTTTCTGGAAGGTTGACTATCTCCACTTCATTTAGTAGTTCTTCTGGGGTTTTATCTTGTTCCTTCATCTGGTACATAGCCCTCTGCCTTTTCATCTCATCTATCTTCCTGTGAACGTGGTTTTAGTTTCACAGGCTGCAGGATTGTAGTTCTTCTTGCTTCTGCTGTCTGCCCTCTTGTGGATGAGGCTATTTAAGAGGCTTGTGCAAGGTTCCTGATGGGAGGAACTGGTGGTGGGTAGAGCTGGCTGTTGCTCTGGTGGGCAGAGTTCAGTAAAACTTTAATCCACTTGTCTGCAGATGGGTGGGACTGGGGTTCCCTCCCTGTTGGTTGGTTGGCCTGAGATGATCAAGCACTGGAGCCTACCCGGGCTCTTTGGTGGGGCTAATGGCGGACTCTGGGAAGGCTCACACCAAGGAGTACTTCCCAGAACTTCTGCTGCCAGTGTCCTTGTTCTCATGGTGAGACACAGCCACCCCCCGCCTCTGCAGGAGACTCTCCAACACTAGCAGGTAGGTCTGGTTCAGTCTCCTATGGGGTCACTGCTCCTTCCCCTGGGTCCTGATGCACACACTACTTTGTGTGTGCCCTCCAAGAGTGGAGTCTCTGTTTCCCCCAGTCCTCTCGAAGTCCTGCAATCAAATCCTGCTAGCCTTCAAAGTCTGATTCTCTAGAAATTCCTCCTCCCGTTGCCAGGCCCCCAGGTTGGGAAGCCTGACTTGAGGCTCAGAACCTTCACTCCGGTGGGTGGACTTCTGTGGTATCAGTGTTCTCCAGTTTGTGAGTCACCCACCCAGCAGTTATGGGATTTGATCTTATTGTGATTGCACCCCTCCTACCATCTCACTGTGGCTTCTCCTTTGTCTTTGGATGTGGGGTGTCCTCTTTGGTGAGTTCCAGTGTCTTCCTGTTGATGATTGTTCAGCAGTTAGTTGTGATTCTGATGCTCTCTCAAGAGGGAGTGAGGGCACGTCCTTCTACTCTGCCATCTTGAGCCAATCTCCTTTGGAAGTCAGTCTTTAAATAACAACATCTTTGAATTTTCCAGTCCCTTACCTTCCTTGCTTGGTTGGAAAGGAGCAAGTGACTGTCCTGGGTTTCTCTGAGCACTGGTGATGGTGTTGCAAGAGTTAATTGGCTGTGTCATCGCCTCACTGAACAAGGACCTGGTTTAATCACGAGATGTCAGGCAGGCGGGGAGGGACGTAAACATTTATCTCAGGCCGGGCCTCGCTGCTTGGTTGAGCTGCCGCCTGCCTTCGAGGTCAGGGGAACAATTTTAGAGCATCAGCCACTGTCTCCTGCCCACGTGCCTGCCTCCCTGACCTCCGCAGATGAGGAGACGAATCCCTGAAAGTTCAAACGTCCGGGTTCGACACTTCCCCTTTGTTTTTAAAAGGTTAACGATGAGTGATGAGGGGGTTTGTCAGACGTCAGCTGGAGCAGGCCTGAGGGGTCCAGAGGAGAGCTGGGAGGGGCTGTGCTGAGGCTCCGCCTCACCGTGTGACAGCCCCCAAGTCCCTCCAGGAGAGCGGGCCGTGGGCTGGAGCAGCTCAGGGCGGCCGTCAGCCCTGGTCATCTCCCATCTGCTCCTCCCCACCTTCTGACCAGGCACCTCTGGCAACTGGGTCTCCCTCGCCCTCTACCTGCAAAGGTCTGTCTCGGGGCACCCAGCCTGGCCTGGCCCATGCGGGGGGTCCTTCCTGCCCCCACCCACACACAGCCGCCCAAGCCCACTCCACAGCAGGAAACTTTGCTGATGGCCTCGGGGCTCCGAGACCTTGGGGCTCCCACCACATTGGGCTGGGACCTGCCCCTGCTTCTCCAACAAGCTAGGCGGGTGCCCCTCCAAACTCCGGGCCTAGCACTGCCGCCCTCCTCCGAGGCTCTCCCACCAGGCCAGGCACCGGCTGGCCCTGTGCGCTGGACGCGCTCCCTGACCATCACCTAAGGCCCTGGTCCTCCCTCGAGCAGAGGCCTCCCCAGCGCCCACTCTCCTGACTCCATCAGGACACCCAGGCCCGGGGCAGGGGATTGGGGGGTGCTCAGTGCCCAGGGGGTGAATGAGGGGTCCGCCTGCGGCCCAGAGGGCACCTCGGGATCATGTGGGTGGTCTTACACCAGTGACCCCTCTGTGAAGTAGAAAAGCAGGATGACAGCACCACCACCACCCAGAGAATCAGTCCCCAGGTGAAGCTGGGAATGTTCCGCGACCGCTTTCCTAACCTAGACTGCATCGTGATGGCGCCCCCAGCCTGGATGGGTGAGGGGTCTTGTGCTGGAAGGCCCGGCCCCCAGGCTGCAGGCTGTCCACGTCCACTGCACCACCCTCCGTCCTGGGAGGGCCGGGCCGAGACGCAGGGCCCGAGTGGTCCTTCTGGCTCAAGGTCAGACAGCCAGGCTTGCCCTCCCCCATCCACGTCCCCGTCCCCATCCAGGCTGTCCTGCGAGCGGAGGAGCGCCGCCCCGACCCCGCGACAGCTGGACTCACAACAGACCCCGCCGACAAGCGCCTGCTGCCCACAGGAAGCGAGAGACAATTAAGGGTCATCATTTCACAGAGGGGGGCTTCCGTTCTCCTTCAGCTCACGGGGAAGGTTCTCTGCTGAAATGGGGTCTCTGGAGGCCCCTGGGCTCTGAGAGCACACACCGGTCATCATAAGAAAACAATCTCCCACGACACACTCACTCCTCGCCCAGGGATGGGGACAAAGGTGCCACCTCGCAGAAATTCCCCTCGGAGCCCGGAGCCTGGCCCGTGGTGCAGGGGAACCGGCCCCGCACGGCTGGGGTCCCCAGGGAGCCACAGTGGCAAGGCTCCCCCGCTGTCCCCTGGACCTGATGCCCTGATCTAGCGGGACTGTCCAGGCCAGTGATGCAGGGATGCCCTCTGTGACCAGGCGGTTTATTTATAAGCCCCGGTGCAGCGCCGACCCTGCGACCTCAGAATCGGGCACGAAATCAGGGTGCAGGGTGGGGCGGCCCCAGATGTAGGGAGGTGGCTCTGCGTCCAGGAACCCCCGGCCTGCAGAGGGCGGCTGCCGTCCCTGGGGGGGCCTCCGGAGCCCTCGGGGGACACTCACCACGCGTGCCCCCGCTGAGGCGGACAGCGACCCCACCCCACCCCCTCTGGCTCGCCTTCCTTCACCCTCGATGTGTTTCTGAAATTCCGACGATGGCACGACACGCTCCAGACAGGCTCTGACGATGCCCTCCTGTGGCCTGCCCAGTGCCCCGTCAGACACGGCACAGCCGAGAGCGCGGGCAGGCCTGGGGCCGGGGAGGCCTACGAGGCCACGGCTCCTCCCGTCTCCTCCGTCAGGACAGGGGTGCGATGCCCGGAGGCCGCCTCCTCCTCCGGCCCCACCCGCGGTCGGGGTCCCCACCGGCTGCCCCTCCCCCTCGGCCCTTCCACGTGGCCAAGACCACAGGCCCCGGCCCCACGTCCTTCCAGCAGCTGAGACGCCACCTCCCGACCACCCACCCTGTGGCCGGTGGCCCCGACAGCGCCACCTGGAGCCCGGCTTCCAGGTTGTCCCCCGCTTCTCCACAGACCCCCAGCGGCCCCCACCCTCACTGCCCCTTGAGACTCACCCCTGCCCCCTCTGCCGCGTGGCCCGCACCCACTCCCGGAGCTCCCTGCCTTCCCACCACGTGCCCTGCTCTCTAGGGTGGGGTTTCGCTGGCTGGTCTTTCCCAGCAGGATGCAGACCCCAGGGAGGCTCTACTGCCGCCCCCTCGGCACCTAGACGACAGCAGTTCTCAAACCTGTAGAACCGTGCGCTCTTTCCAAACAAGCCTGGCGGCCAACGTGCAAAGAACGAAGAGCCGGCGGGGCAGGCGGTGCCAGGCTGGTGCCTCCACGATGCTCACAGCCGTAAACACAGATGACGACAACACAGCTTTTCTTAAAAAGGAAGGTTAACGGCTAAGTCCAAATGCTTGGACCAGCGCTCAGCCGAAAGAGAACGCAGGGTGGGAAAAAGCACCGTTTCTAGAAAATGTATTTTATTAATACTTGATGTACAAACAGACAAAGAATAAATATCTCACCGTTTCACCCGGCATGGCTGTGACACCGCAGGACCCCGCCGTGTGATCAGGGCCTCTCCAGAGCTCAGGAAGGAGACGCCGGGTGGCCAGGGCTCAGACTCATGGGTTCTGCAGGGCTCCCGGCGCCCACGTCGCCAGTCACCCCAGGTGTCGTGGTAAGTTGGGCGCCTAGTCGGAGGGGACAGGGTGGGGCCCCAGCAGTGCCCTCACGGTAGCTCCCTCGTGGCGGCCGTGCTGAAGTCCCAGCACAGGGCTCTGCAGACCGGCCTCCGCCCCGCGTGCAGCAGCTGCTCCCCAAGGTGCCTTCCGAGGCTGGAGTGACCCCGCTCCTCTCGGCCGCACCCCCGCCCTCGTGCGGGGATCAAGGACGAGCATCCGGCCACCCCTCGTACTGCTGTGGCCGTCACAGACCAGACAGCCTGGACAGCTGGATGGACCCTGCAGACAACCGGGGGGCCCCGTCCCCATGAGCACACAAGGCACCGGGACTCGCCAGGGAATGTTCCGACGCTCTGGCCCAGGCAGTGGGGGCGGATGGGGCAAGGGCATCACAGGCCCCCAAAGGCCTCAGACCGGCCCCGTGATGTGGCGCTTCGCCCGCCGTCCAGTTGGCACGCGGTCCCACGGGGAGAAGCGCAGGACCAAGGGCCCTGCTCTGTGGCACACGGGGGGTCAGCACTGTGGCCGCCGCCCGGGACAGGAGCAGCCCAGGCGCCAGGCCTGCCCGACGCCGCGGGAAACGCTCCAGACCAAGGTCAACAAGGACAAGCCGGCACCACCGAGGCATCATGGGGGCCTCGCTGGCCGCGGAGACACGGTTCTGGATCCGGAGCCAACAACCCGCATCCCGGGGAAGCGGTGGCTCCGGGTCACGGCAGACAGGTGGGCCTGGGGAAGGCAGGGCAGACGCAGCGTGGCTCCGCAGGGCTGCCGGGCCTGAGACCGGAGAGGGGCCAGCCTGCTGCTCAGCTGGGGGGTCCCTGCCCCGGCGGCGCCACCTGTCCTAAGGGCAGCTGCGAGCCCGCGTGTGGGGCGCCTGCGGGCCGGCTCAGTACGCGATCCTCCAGTGCGTGGGCTGCTCGCAAGCCTTCTCCTCGTCCCCACAGAACCGGTTGTAGGTCGTCTTGGGGTCCAACCCCAGGATTTCTCTCTCCTCGTGAATTCGAAAGGAGAACGTGGAGACCGAAGTGCCGATAAAAAACCTGCTGAGAAATGTGAGGTCACCGGGGCTGCGGGGCAAACCTGCCAGCCACGCCCACCCCCGACCCCAGGTGCCCGCCCGGCCCCCCACCCCAGACTCCTCGGCCGGGGCTCCCCGTGGCCAATCGCCACCATGCGGCCTGGGCTGGAGGAGCCCAGAGGCCAGGCTGCAGCAGCCGCAGGTGCTCGGGTGACAGGTCCCGCACCGGGGGCAAGCTCGGGCCACTGCTAGACCTCGGCTGCTTGGGGCAGGGGCTCAGGGCCAAGCTCAACCTGCCAGGCAGGCCTTCCCGCTGAGGGGCGGAGCTGCAGCCGGAGAAGGAAGAAACCCCCCTCCAGGGACGGCATCTTGGAACACACGTGCCGGAGGTCTGCTCCCTGTCACCGCCAGGTTTGAGCCCAAGGCGGGCGGGGAAGAGCGAAGCCCCGAACCCCATTCCCCCGCCCCCCACCAGCAGAACCTCGGGGCCGAGGGGCAGGGCCCAGAGCACAGGGCTGGGCTGGGGCTGCTCCCTGCACCCCTGGTGGGGCTCAGCCCACCCTCACCCCTCTGCTCAGCCTGGAGGAGGTGTCCCCTGGAACAGGACAGGGCACACGTCTACCTGGTAAACCACACACGCCCCTGCACCCAGCATGTCTGAGAATTCTGGAAGGAGAGGGAAAATCACCTACTCTGCTCTGATTTTCCACTTTACTCCAAGTGCCCAACTCACCCCAGCCCTGCTCTCCCAGCGCTGGTGGGCAGATGAGCCCCAGAGGAACCCCCGAGGCCCGGGCCCAAGTCCCTGTGGGCAGCTTGCCTCCCATGACAAGGACGGGACACTGGGCAGGGTGCCCCGCGGGTGCCCAAGATGTACCTGGGGACCAGGACTCAGGGGCGGGCGGAGCGGGCACGGCCCCTCCCCCGAGACAAGACGCGACAGAGGAGAGACCCCGGGTGAGGCAAGGAGGGCCGAGCTGGGGGTCTGCACATGAGGACTCAGCCTCGGACACGGGCTAGGCGTGTACGCGGCGGGAGGGGCTGCTCACCGGGCGTGTGCGCAGACCCACTGGTCCACGATGGCGACGCCCCCGTCCTTGTAGAGCTCCAGCTCCTCCCACGTGGGTTCGAACCGCACCATCTCGGGCAGCAGCCTCCGGAGCCCATCCAGCTCTGCAGGTGCATCACAGGAGGTGACGGGGCCGCAGGAGACATGCGTGTGCATGCGCTCACACTGCAGGACCACGGAGAGGGGGACGAGGAGCACAGAAACATGACCCCCTCCCATTAACTGTGGGAGAAACAGACGGATGGAAGCCATGTACCCTTCCTGGCGGCATCCGTGGCCACGAACACCTTGTCCAGCTGGTGGGTCTTCATGAGGCTGCGGATCCTCCTCACGGCCCCCTCCAGGCTGGGCACGTCCTCCCTGTGCCCCCAGATGAAGTCCTTCCTCCTCAGGTGGACGCCCAGGTATGGGCCCCCCAGCGAAGAGCCCAGCTTGACCTGGTGGAGGAGGACCCGACAGGCTGGTGACGATCGGGCGGGACGTGGGGGGCCTGATCGGGTCCCTCTAGGGACGGATTGCTGGCCAACGTCCCTACACCTGCACCAGGACAGGGGGCTCGCTGCTGACGAGCAGCGCCTCTGGTGACTGGGGCAGTGGGGCCGGGCAGCCCTGTGACAGACAAGGTGCCCCGTTCTGCCCTTTCCTGAATGAGGGGATTAGTTGTCAGGTGTCTAAAGAGATAAAATGCATGCCCCCCACCAAAGATTACAGAGGTGGGGGCTACCTTCATCTTGGTCCAGTCCTCCTCGAAGGGGATCCTGTCGGCCGCGTTCGTGGAATTGAGGTACCTGCTCCGGAACTCGTCCCCCACGGCCCGCAGGTGCTTGGCGAACACCATGCTGCGTCGGGTCTGCGGGTGCACCAGGCCGTGAGCCCCTGCCCCGGGGTCCCCGCCCGTCACCCCTGCCCGCCGCCCCGGGGTCCCCGCCCGTCACCCCTCCCCCCCGCAGGTGCCGAGGGGGGTCACCACCCTTCAGGGCCGGCGGGGACCACATGCTGTCATGAGGCACAGAACCACCGTGTCCACGTGTTGACACCTCTGCGCTTCTGCAACAACCCGCCCAGGAGGCACCCAGGTCGCGGGTCCAGGGAGGAGGGTCCCACCTGGGGGCCTCTGCCTGCCCAGCCTGCCTGCAGGAGGCATCAACGGCCCCTAGACAGGGCAGACCCTGAGAGCTGGGGGTCAGGGGCTGCAGAGGGGGTATGACACCCACTTCCCCAGGTGGAGGAAGGACCAGACAGGCTGAGGCTGGTGACGACTGGGCGGGACTTGGGGGGCCTGACGGGGTCCATCTAGGGACTGACTGACCAACGCCCTGCAGGGACAGGACAGGACGCGGTCCAGGGATGGACCTCGCCACATGCGGGGCTGCCCTTCATCGTAAATTAGGTGCGGAGATTACAGAATACCAACTGCATTTTTTTGACAGCAAATACCATGTTTTTCTTTTTCAAATATTGCCTGCCATAAATAATAAACCTGCACCTCAATTAACAGACCTGAGAGCCCCTGCAGCAGAAAATACCATGCCCACCATGTGGAAACGGGGGTGGGGGGCATGGCCACGGGGCTCTGTCCACACCATCGGCAGTGCCAAGGTGCAGAGATCCGGGGAAACCGGTTCCCGCACAGGGGCCTCGGGAGAAGCGACACATCCACCGGGAGCCCCAGACGAGGGGGGCGCAAATCCCCGCCGGGGGGGAGAAACCCGGCTGCAAGGTATCTGCCTTGAGGGAGCTCAGCACTCATTTCTAATTTAAGAAAGCTGTAATTTGCCTAAAAACTTCTACTTCACTTCAACAATACACAAATGCCCCTTCGAAGATCAGTGTCTGCACAGGTCCCAGGACCTGGGGGAGCATGAGCATGGGAGCCGAGTGGGGCAGGCCCCGTGTCCCCTGCAGCCCACCCACCCTGATGCCCCTGGAGGCTCCTTCGCCCGGCAGAGCCCCCGACAGGCCAGGCCGACTTCACCTGGGTCCCCACCTTGCAGCCAAAGGCTCTTCTCAGGGAACGTCTGACGCTTTTGCCAAACTGTTGCACCGGCCCCCGTCAGCAGAACTGCGCCTCTTTTCCAAACCAGACACCTGACGATTAAGCCGTCCCCACCCCCAGGAGGACGGGAGAAGCCTCTCGCCCACCCGCCTCACTGTCACTGTCTGTGCACCCAGAGCCAGCGCTTCCCCGTCAAAGCAGAGCCCGACTCCGCTATTAAGGACTCGGGGCACAGAACGCCCCACCTTGCAACGCTGAGGACACAGGGCCGGAGCTCTAATTCCAGGTTCTGAGCGCGTCAGCAGGAAAGGACAGCCGATGCAGTGCAGGAGGCGGGGCCCGGGACACCCCAGCCCGCGCCCTGGAGCACCTCCTTGGGCAGGGGCAACGCTCACCGGCGGGCCCTCCCCCACGCCTGCTAAGCGCCTCGTCGGGTTAGTCAGCAAGGCGGAAAGCAAGAGCTGCTGAGGGCCTTGGGTTTTCCAAGACTAAACACACGTACAGAGATGCTCGCCACGCAACACTCACGTCCCAGTACTCCTTCCCTCCGTAGTGGTCGTGAAGGAGGTTTTCGGCTCGGTCTAACATCACGGACCTATTTTTAAACAACAGGAAAAGAAGGTTTTCATGTTCACACGCTCCAGAGAGGACGGTCATGGGGGAGGCCCTGGGCCAGGGAACAATCAGAGACGAAGTCTGAGACGGTCAAACCTTGCTGGGTCGCCTGGGTGCGTCTGGGCAAATCTCTGCTGAGCCTCTCACAGGCAGCTGCCTGCAGAAGCTTCTGATTCCTAAGTGGCTCTAAACATCGACGGACTCTCTCCTGTCCCAGCCACTGAACTGGCTGAGCTACCAAGCTCGCTTGTGACTCTCAACGCAAAAAAAACCCACAAGTAAACAAAACATAAAATTAGCAAACGGAACCCAGCAATATATTAAAAGGATGACACACGTGACAAATGGAGTTCACACCAGGAATGCAAAAATGGTTCAGTATTAGAACATCTATGGCTTAACTCATCACGTTACTGGATAAAGGGCAAAACCATGTAATGATGGCTACCCCAAAGGAACAAAACTCAGTATTTACTCTTATTTTTAAAAACCACCTTAATGAAAGAGTCCTTATCACGGTTGTATTTCTCCAGCCAAAAGCCAGCCTCTTCTCCAGGGAAGGCTCAACTCCCTCCTTGCAAAGCGAGGGGCAGGAAAGGTGGTCTGCCTGAGCTAATCCAGCAACCTGAAGAATCAGCACACGTGGAAAGGACCCTCCAGACACAGGCCACGAGTGCGAGGCGGCGGCCTGCTTCTCCCCTGCGGTCTAAGAGCAGCGTGGCCCCCGCGGCATCCCTGACAGCGTCTGCTGCTGAATTTGCTACCAGGCCGCCTGCCCTTTCCTCGCTGACCTTTAGAAGCTCTGCCTGTACCTGACTCAGCCCTGTACGGACTGACGTGACTGACGTGCTACAAGCCCCCCTCTCTGTGGTTTGCCTTTCCATCTTGTTAACGCCCTCTATTGACGGACAAGACTTATTAATTTTAACGTAACTGAATGTATCAACCTTCTCTCTCTGGTCAGTGCTTTTCACATCGAGTTTTCTGCATGGTGGGGGTCCCCCCCACCCCCGTCGAGCCTCGTGGGTCTCAGCGCCGCCATCTCCCCGCTGTCAAGCCCCCTGCGTCTCTCTTAAACAGAGGGGCCTCCGGGCACAAGTCTGTCCTGGGCTCAGCTCCCCTTACTCACAAATGGGACTCAGAAGAAACGGTCCCACAGCCCAAAGCTTCAGCCAGATCTGCTTTTGAAATGCGAACAGTTGTAAGACGAGTAACGTGGGGCCCCAGCAAGCGGTACCCTCAGCAACCTCGTCTCTCACGTGGAGCTGGGACCCACCGCGCAGAGCAGGCGTCTGCTGCCTCCGTGGACCCGCTTGCGTTTTGCTGACACAGGCCCGGGGGGGGGGGGGACCCGGCCTGGCGTTCTGGCACACCGGGGCCGTGCTGGGACAGTCTGCACCTTCCCGGGCCCCGGAGAGCACAGGAGGCCTGCCCTGTGCGTGCGTAGGCTCAGGGACACTGAAGGTGGCTAAGAGGAGGAGCCCTCTCAGGGTCCCCATGTCCCCAGCAACTCACACCTGCAGGGAACTCCTAGGACACCTGCCTAGAAACCAATCACGAGCCCCCTCCTGAGGAGCTCGCCCGGAACCCCAGCCCTCCCCGCTGACCCTCTGGTGGCAGGGCGGGCGGGCGGGGCCCACGTGGCTGGTCTTCCGCTTCCAGGAGGAACCGGTAACGCAGACACACTCCCAACACGCGAGGCCAGGAGCAGCCGCCAGGGCAGTGTGTCCAGGAAAGGCCTGAGCTGTTCCTCTGACCACTCACAGCTCAGGCTTCGAGGAGGCCGGCGAGAGAGCCTGATTTCAGGGGTGGCCCCGAGGGGAAGCACTCCTCGCCCATGCGGAACCTCCAAGGCCAGCTCCGGGCTGCCACCCCAGCCCCGGTCACTCAGTAGTCCCTTCAAAACCCTCCTGGCCCCGCTGGGCCCGCTCTTGTCCTGGCCCTCCCCCTGCCGCAGCCTCAAGACCCCACGGCCCTCATCCCCGCCCCCTCTTACTGCCCGCCCCCCTGCCCCTACGTCCATCCTCACGCCCTGCTACGTCCAGCAGGCCCCCGCTCGCCCCACCACCTCCGACAGGACCCCAGGGCAGGATCCGGGTGTAAATCCAACTGCACCACCCACCAGGGGTGGGACCAGAGACCCCCATCGTGAGGCTCAAAAGCACAGCCGCTCCGAGCAGCACCGGGAGGAGAACAGCCGCGGCCGCCCCACCTGGGGGCTCCCCTGGATCCCAACTGCCGGCCCCCCGGCTCGAGGGGGTGGGGGAGGGGATGAGGTCTGACCCTCCGGCGACGCCCGCGGGCCAGCCAGCAGGACAGAGCACAGGCACACGCAGACACGCTCACACACGTGTCCTCGCACCAGCCATCACCCAGAGACCACACACTCACCGTGCGGACGTGTTTCTCAAAAGCACAGGGGCGATGATGGAAGCCGATCCCTGAACAGACAGACAGGAAACGTTTAAACCCCGCGTCTCTTCATAACCCCAAAACCATCCTCTGGAAAACAAGACCCACGGCACCCGGTTAGCGTGGTTTCTTTTTCCGCGGGCAGTAAGTAAAGTCTACACGCATGGCTTGATCTGGATAAACTCAGCTGGTTCTCTTAGTTCACCAGTAGTTTTCACAACTTATTGGTCGTGATCACAGGCAGTGACCTTGTGGAAATCTTTAAAGAAACCACAAATTTCATCTGATCTGATGAGACCACGGAAGCTCTCTTCAGGAATCTGGACGGTACGATGACAGGAAAGCAGGGGCGGCCCGGAAGGAGCCCGGCGGAACGAACGCTTACGGGCCAGGGCCAGTTTTGATGGTAACTGTCCTTAAAGCAGCTGTGCTCTCAGCAGCTTCTGAGCTGCTCCAGGCCTAGAACCGGATTACTCTGGTCCCCCGTGCGGGGGGCGCTTTGGGCGGGTTGGGGAGGACACAGCAGCACGTCCACAGGCAGCTCTTCTGATGACAGCTCAGTCTGGGGTGACAACACCGCCACGACCACGTTCAAGTGCATTGAACAGCACGGGAAAAGGTAAGTGTGTCTCAGCCAGGTATTTCTAAACCAGCCTGAGTCCCCGAACGCGGTGGTACCTGTAATACTCGTGCTTGTCCTGCGAGTAAAGGGGCGGCTCGATGCAGGGCCGGCTGTCAATCTTCTCCTCCCAGGCCCCCTCCTTCCAGCCCTCTGCATAACCTTGCAGGACATAGACCTGGTCAATGAAGGGCCCACCAGACTCTGCAGGAGACAAGGACCGACAGGAACGGTGACCACAGCACACACTGCGGCGATACAGAGAAGTTCCACTGTATTTAACGCCACCGCCTTCCCAAACAGGACTGGAGGAAGCTCACAAAAGCAGAGATGATGGAACAAGTGACCTCGGGACATGGGGGTCCCTCAGGGGACGGGAGGGCTGCCTGGGGGGGGCTGTCCAGGAGCCAGCAGCTCCTCTGGGCCGCTCAGCGCCCCGACCTCTTACAGCATCCGGCCTTGCCTGGGCCCCCCGTCTCTTTCCAGCCACACCCCCACTTCGCTGTGGGCGGGGCCAGTCCCCACGACGGCCGCAGGCTGCCCTCGCTCTGCCCCTCTCCTCTCCTGCAGCTGCCTGCCTGTGGTGCCTGGAGCCCATGGGGGTGCTCCTTCCCCGGGACGCCTGAAGAGCTGACCCGCCGGGACCGTCCCCTCCGGGGCTCGTTCTCGAACGAACAGTTTGAGTTCGCCACTCAAACTGCATCTCCCCGAAAAGGATGCCTTCCCAGTCCACGGCCACCGCCCAGCACTCCGCACCCCTGCCTGCTTTCTCGTCCTGTGGCTCTGGTCACTGCCGCGAGCGCTGCGGGTCCCCGCCACTTACTCAAGCTCTGCCCCCGCCCCCAACAGGAGGCCCCGGAGAGCAGGGGCCTGTGTCCCCCTCACCCACTGCTCTCCCACACCTGGAGCCTCCCAGCCACGACTCGGCGACAAGTGAAGACGTGCTCACAGGTGCGACGATGGAGCGCACTGACGAGAGAGCCACAGTGAGTGACCCGGTGTCTCGTCCACACTCTCTCTGGCTTGGGCACGAGGCCCGGGCTCTGGGGCTCCTCCTACGGCGGGGCGGGGGGATGCGACACCGGGGCTGAGATGCTGGCCTGGAGGCCTTCCGGGCGTGACGCCCCATGCCTGTCCCCTCTGCAGCGGGAAACCTGAGCTGGTCAAGGCCGGTCTGCCACCGCCACGGTGTCACCCGGGGGCTCGGTCCCCACCCCCACTGCCTGTCCCGAGGGACACGGCCTGCAGAGCGGCAGGGACGACACCTGTCTGCAGTCACTAAGCACCCCTCGTGGCCAAGGCGCCACCGCGCTGGCAGGTCAGGGGCCGGTCCCCTGGGCGCCAGGGCCCGCGCAGACGAGGCCGAGCCTGCTTCCTGGGCTGAGTCGGGTCAGGCAGGCTGCTCCCCAGCCGGAGCGCAGACAGCAGCAGGTCGCCTGGTGGCCCTGCAGGCACAGCGGAGCCCCACATGGAGAACGTCCCCGCGGGGCAGGGTCTGCAGTATGGTGAGAACAGAACCTGACAAGGAGGACGTGTGGGCCCGGCCTCGGCGGGAGCAGCGACGCTCAGGCCGCCAGGCCCTCGCACAGAAGCGCTAAGACCGCCACTCGGGACCTGTGACTCGCTCTTCCGGGCCGCTCCAGGGATCGGGGCAGAGGTGTCCCTGACCGTTTATGTCTTCTCAATAAAGCAACAGTGAACTCTAAGTACCTTCATTCTAAGAAATCTTCAACTCTTTCCTCTTAAAAACACTAAAATGAGAAGGCTGACCAGAACCAAATGAGACAGGACGTGTGGTCACACGTCTCCACCAGCACCCAGCCAACGCCACACACGCCACATGTCTTCCTTCAGGTAAGAACAGCCTGGTCTGCATAGGGGGAGCCCTGTGGTCCTGCCCCCCACCCCCATCACAGCTCCAGCTCACCAGGCGGCCGAGGTTTTCAGAGGCGAGGGGACACATAGCTCACATGCTTCAGATCTATTTCCCTAGAAAAACTATGGAAAGGTCAAAATCGCTGGTAGTGGGGGAAATGGAAGCAGGGCCCCTAGGCGGAGCAAAGGCCCAAGGGGAGACAGCCCAGCTGGCCGAGGTCTCGAGCCTGGCCTGACGTTCACGCCCAGACCGCCGCCCGCCTCACCTGCAATGAACTGCTCGTACTCAATGACGGGGATGTTTCTACTAAGACTTGGAAGGTCAAAAAAGTCGGACCAGGGAATCCGGACCTGGTGAATGTCGGGGCTCTTCCAGTGGTAAAGACGGCCCCAGGGGGGCAGCACCAGCACCCACTCCTCAGTCTTCAGCAGAGTCTTCAGGAGGGAGGCGACTCGGATGTAGACGTCCCTGCGGAGGTTGAAGCCCTCCGGGGGGTTGACATCGTACAGAAGATACCTGGCAGGGAGGGCAGGAGAGTGGTTCTTCAGGGCCAGGACTCTGCACAGAAAACCCAACACCCCACGTCCATGGCCTAGCGCCTGACTCCAGGCACGGTCAGTAGCTTCTGGTCTGTAACGTGGAGGCAGCGGCCCACCCGTTTCTAGGGGACCAGCCACTTAAAGAGCCCGCAAGTAGGAGCAGAAGACATCTCAGCACCTGTTTAACCACCAGCAATAATTCACAGCTGAGACCAGCAGAGTCTCGCAGCCAGAATCTGAGCACTCACCCTCCAGGGGTTCTCAAACTTCTTGGTCTACAGACCCCCGCACACTCTTAATGATTACCGAGGACCCCAAAGGCTACTGTTTATGTGGATTAAATCTATCGATAATTCCTGATTTAGAATTTAGAGCAAGAACTTTAGAAAAGTATTTATGAATTCCCTTAAAAATAACAAAAATAAACGTATTACCTTTATCATTAGCATTTCCAAATTTCCAAATGAAAAATAAGTATATTTTTCAAGACAAAAATCATGAGGGACAAGAACGGCACTGTTTTTAATTTTTGCAAATCTCTTTTTGGTCTGGTGATTGCTGGATTCTCCTGTCTGCTTCTTCATTCCCTGTGTTACGGTATCACAGGCCAGGTGGTCTCTGGAAAAACTCCACAGTAAACTCTCGAGAGAGTGTGTGCAAAAGGCAGATGATATCCTGGCCTTTCTAAGAAAACGGCCTGGCACCTCTGGGATCCCTGGACACACTTTGAGAACGGCTGCCCTATGGAAAGCAAGACTTCTCTACACAAGCCACAGGCAGGAGACCTCAGCTTCTGCTATGTCCTCACAGCTCCCCTCTCTGCATCTCCGTTACTGCAAACGAGGCCATGCTGTGATCCCTGGCGTGAGCCTCCAATCCCCCAAGCCTGCCAGGAAGAGGCGCATCTACCATCCTGACGTCCCGCACCCAGCAGTCTGTTTTCGGTCAAGCCCTCAGTAACTGCTGAATGGCACTGACGTTTGTCTCTTATTCCTGAGACTTATCTATGAAACAACCAACACCTGGATGGGACGGATATTCCGCAGGTAAACAAAGCTGGGCTTTCTTAAGAACCACCCCATTCGAACATCTGATTCGGGGGCTCCTCGAACTCCAGGGAGGGCCCGCATCATGTGACAGGGGCCCCCGGCCTGCCCCCTAACGCGGACCTGCAGCCTGCCCTTCCGGGGGGCTCGCGGCCCCAGGCCAGGGGTCCCGAGAGGCGAGGGGAGACCGAGGCTCCACCGCTCCGTTTCCCGGCCCTCCGAGCCCCGCCTCCCGGTTCGCCGGGTCCCTGCCCACCGGCCCAGCCGAGGACGTTTACCGTCTGCGGGACGCCGCCCCCGACAAGATGTCGGCTGCCGACTGGCCGGGCCAGAACTCCTCGCCCGAGGCCGAGGCCGGCGGCCAGGATACCGCCCCGAGTAGCAGGCAGAAGACGCCGAGCGCCGCCATGGCCCCGGGCGGCCACGCACTTCCGGTGGCCGTGCCCCGCCCCGGAAGTGCAGCCCGCCCTCGTGGAGAGCTTCGCCTGTACCACGGCAACGCCACGGGGCCCACCTAGGGCATGAGTCCTGCTTGATCCCGAGTCGGGAAGTTCCTGCGGCAGAACGGGCGGAGCTGCTGGGGGCCGAAGGGGGGCCGGGCCGAGGGGCGGGGGCGGGACTGATGGACGGGTGGACTGGGCCGGGGTGTGGGCGGGGCCGAGACGGGGGCAGGGCCGCGCGGACGTCTCCTCCCGCCGGCCGCGCCGGGTACAGGCTGGGGCGGGGCTGGCGCCTGGGGGCGGGTCGGGGGCGGGGCCACACGTTCAGAAGCGCGGAAGTCCTCACCTGCGGGCCGCGCTGGGTACAGGCCGGGGCGGGGCGGGGCTGGCGCCGAGGGCGGGGCCACGCGGCGTGGGGCGCAGATATCCTGACCTGCGGGCCGCGCGGCCCTTCGCCTGGGGTCTGCTGCTTCCCCTCGCGCCGGACGCGCACAGGGTCAGCGTGCGGGCTGCGGAAGGGCAAGCCAGAGGACTGACCCCAGGCCCGCACGGCTGGCCAGGTGGGGTACCTGAGCCGCAGATCCGGCAGGCCCGCCCGACGGATGGGTCCCAGCGACTCCAGCCAGTGCAGCCACCTTGCCTGTCAGGGCTTCACTCTCTGATGGGGGCCCTGGGGGGCCCTAATGCAGACCGGAACCAGCTTTCACACCTGCTCCCTCGCCACAGACCAGGCCTGGCCCCAAGGCCCCTACAGCCCCCTGGCCCGGGAAAGACCACCACGGGGGCTCTGGGAAGTCCAGAAGCCTCCAGTGTGCAACCCCCCAGCCCCCTGAGTTCCCCTCTCCAGGGACACAAACAAAACCCGCATTCCTCCCTTGGACAAGACTGAAGATACCCCCTTACAGACCTACACGTTCTCTCGAGGATGGGTGGCCTGTATGCAACCCCCCGGGAAAGGGAGGGCCTTTCCCTCACCCCTGAGAGCACAGAGCCCTGCAAGGTGGGATTCCCTGCCCGGCCCTCCTCGCCGGGTGCCCAGAGCGCTGCAGCCACACCAGGCCACAAGTGGCCAATGGCAGCTGGCCCCTCTCCTCCATCGCTGCCCAGGAGTGCACGGCCCACACTGCTGGGCATTTGGGCCACGTCGGAAGAGCAACAGGTACTTTTGTGGGCAAATATTTGTTCTTTTGAAAAGATTTGAATGCAAAGGGATGAAGGATGCACTTTTTCTGTTGCTCTGGACCCAAACTGAAGCCAAAGCAAGTTTTAGAGAGAGTCACAAAACACCCGGCAACCAAAGATCAATGCTCCCCAGCAAGGGCCACAAGACCAGGGCAGCCCCCGCCCCTCCCACTAGTCGTTGGGAGCTGGAGCTCCAGCTGGGACGGAGCTGCCGGAAGACCTGTGATCTCCAGTGCAGGTCCTGGCCCTGCTGCAGACCCTGGGGCCAGCATGGTGACTGCCCCGCTGTTCATTCACGGAGGTCTAGGTGCCCTCTTTGGCCCCTGCACCATTGTTTCTTCTGGAAACACCCCCTGGTGAAAGAGTCCTGGGGACGAGAGCCCCGCGGGGTGCCTTGGGGCTCCCGGTGCCAGGTATCCGCTGCCCAGTTCGTTATCTGAGGGAGGGGCGCCTCCTCTCCATGGGCCCCCTCCCCTCCCCTCCCCTCCCCTCCCCTCCCCTCCCCTCTCCTTCTCTCCCCTCCTCTCTCCTCCTGTATCTCCTGGTCGATCCCTGGATTATGGTCTTTACCAGGAATGACCCAGGAGAGGTTTTATGAGTCTTTAAGAGAAAAAAAGAAATCTTTATACAAATAACTGAAAGTAGGTTCCTCCTTCCCGCTGCGCCATATTCCTTCCAGCGGTTCAGGTTTGTTAACTGGGTGTCAAGTTTCTGAGCCCCTCACCGCTGAGAACGAGCTCCCTCTCGCTCCTCCCCAGGGGCATGCACCCTTCCACCGGCAGCCTGTCCGCCCACAGCGACTTGGCCACAAGAGGGCAAGAGAGCCCTTCCCCAAGGCCGTCGGAGGGCCTGGAGGCAGTTAGAGGAAGGGCCCCGCCCTGGGCTCGTGGGAGCCTCCAGACACAGAGGAAGGAGCCGGGTTTGGAGCTGGGCCCAGCAGGGGAGCCCAGGTGAGTCCATCTGGCCCAAGTCTTCCCTGCCCAGCGCACCCAAGAGCTACTCCAGGCCCCACGGCCCAGTCCAGCGGACCGCAAAGAGGAGCCCAGGATCCACACCTGAGGTGGGAGAAGGAAGGCCCTTGGCGTGGGGTCCAGGCAGGTGTGTCCTGTGAGTTCTGGGGCCACACCTGTTCAAGCCGGTGCTTCGACCCCTGCTGGGACCCAGGGCCTCGTTTCCCCAGGTCTCAGAAGGGTCAGTCCTGGGCACCCTGGGTCCCGGCACTGGTGGGGAAGACACAAGAGCAACTCCGAACTGGGAATCTCCAAAGGGGGTTGGAGAGATTCTTCTGGAAACCAGATTCCAGGGCGAGTCCCTGCCCAGAGCTGGGGACCCTGCTCGGAGCAGACGGCCACGGTGGGGGGAGGTCCCTTTTCAGAGACGGGGGCAGACGGTGCTTTGGGGGGAGCCCAGTGCCCTGCACCGCCCCCCAGCTTTGTCTAGTCGTGTCCGCAGTTTGACCACATTCACAAACACCCCCAGCCCACCTGGGGGCAGCCCAGGAGTGGGGGCAGAAGGTGACAGGGGAAGGGCAGCCTCAGGGCTGCCTGGCCCTGCACGGGGTAGGGGCGCCGAGGGTCAGTGAGAACAGGGCGGGGCCAGGCGCCGGGGAGCAGGATGGGCAGCCAGTGATGAGAACATGCCAAGGTTGCAGTAAAGTGAACCTGGACCACGGGACACGGGCAGCCTCCACCCGCGGAGGGAGACTGGACGTTTGGGCCCAGGCCCTGAGAAGCCTGAGGGTTGGTGGAGGGTCCTGGGATCCCGAGGAGCAGCTCTCCTGGGGTCGCAGACACCCCAATACACACATTTCTCACTGACGCTTTCCAGGGCACAGAGTGAGTTACCAGATCCACGTGTTACGAGCTTCTTGGCCCCAAGAGCTTCAGGACTTGGTGTGGAATCCTGCCCCCCTTGCTCATCACGATTCCTGGAAACAAAGTCCTGGCGTTTGTCCCTGGACAGGCACAGGGGAGCTGACTGCTGTCAGAGTCACTTCTGGGCAGGGAACTTCTGGGTTGGGCTCTGTGGCCATAAGCCACGTGCCAGAAGCATTTCTTAACAGGAGCACCTGGGGGTCGCCTGCCAGGACCTCCCTAGTGGGACAGCCGAGGTGCCCGCGTGACCCAGGCCACCAAGTGACCAAGTTGTGAGGCTGCCGGGGGTTTCGTGGGGGCGTGTGGGTTCCTGTGGTCAGCACGTGGGCCCAGCATCCCTGGGTGGCCTGCACACGGAGGGGCCTGCCCTCCAGGGTGGCGGCTCACAGCACGTGCAGGAAGGGTGCCCCGGGGCTTCCCGGGGGTCCACAGTGAGAGCGTGACGAGGTGCTGTCCCTTCCCCTGTCACCTTCTGCCCCCACTCCTGGGCTGCCCCCAGGTGGGCTGGGGGTGTTTGTGAATGTGGTCAAACTGCGGACACGACTAGACAAAGCTGGGGGGGGGCTGGGCCGGGTTCCCCACCTGGCCTTTCCGTGGGATGGAAGGGCCTCTCCTTCTTGGGGTGCAGTCGGGGGAAGCTAGACCCAGCGTGAAAGTCAGCCTTCACGTCCCCCCTAAAGAGAGGCTGTGCTGTGTCAGTTCATGGAAACAAAAATTGGTCACCCCCAACACAGGTGACTCAGAAAGTTATTTAGTCACGTTCTGGGTCCCCAGTTCTGGCTCTGGATGCCGGATCCCTGTCCAGTCCTCAGGAGTGGGTTTTCTGCTGGGGGGCAGGACCCCGAAAACATCTGTGTCTCCATGGGAGCCTCCCTTCCGGCCCAGCTGGGAGGTGGGCTGCAGTGGTGGGAAACCGTGTCTCCCCCAAGCAGAGGGCTACCAGGTCATGGGGGACAGGGGACTGTGAGAATTTGTCCTACAGCCTTTCTGGGATAAAAACACCAGCAAATGTCAAAAAGTGCGTAATTTGTTTTATCAAACAGGCTGCTTATTTATGTTGGGAGGGCGGGGTTCTCTCCGATGATTGTGTCAACGGAAGCACAGGCAGAGCCGAGAGGGGGGCCTGGGGCTCCTCCTTGGAATGAGGCAGAATGGGGACTTCTGCGGATTTTCGAGGAGGCCCTACCGCAGAGCATGGGGTGACAGCTCCACGTGACCCCTGCCCTGTTTGGCTTGTGCTCTCCGTCTGGCCTGGATTGCACATTCTTCAGCTGAGTTCCAGAAACTCAGAGGGTGGACTTTGGGGGGTGGCTTTTAGACCAGCCCTTGAGAACTTGGACAGGGGGTGGAGGGGCCTTTGTCCCGAGACCCCCGGCCTAATCATTGCAGCTGAGACACAATCCCCCCCAGACGCCCCAGGTGACCCCCACTGTGGTCCCCATTCCTTCCCTCTGTTCCCTCCTCACCCCAGATGGAGTGGCTGTCGCTGTCTGGTGTCATGGTAACCCCGCATCGCGTCCCCGTGTCCCCCCATCAATCTCCCTTCTCCATCAGGTCGTGTCCCCACCCCTGCTCAGCCTTGTCTCTACAGGTGCTGGAGGTCCAGGCTCACCTTAGGTTCCGAGCTTGAGCAAGAAGTAGAGAAGCTGCCGGGGGCTGTGAGGAAGGGCACCTTCGGCTTGGGCCCTGTGTGCTGCTGGGGTTTATAATTTTCTTTTTTCAGACGCACCGACAATTGTCTGTCATCATTCACTGAAAAAGGTATCCTTTCTTCACCGACGTGAACCGCTACCTTCATCGTGAGCTAACTTCCCACAAACGTGGTTCAGTCTCCGGTCTTTCAATGCTGACCAATGTGTCAATTTCTGCACAGTGACAGAGTGTGAATTACGATGGTTTTTACAGCAAGATCCTTCTCATGTCCTTTTAAAAATAAGTCTCAATGGACCTTGCACATTTTCTCTTCCACGTGAAGTTTAGAATTAGCTGTTTCAAACCAACCCTGTTGGTAGTTTTATTGGGATCACACTGAGTGTGTGGGCACAATTTAGAAAACTGACATTGGTGTGACAGGGAGCCCTGCTCAGGAAGGGGTCTGTCTGGCGGCTTGTTTAGAACTTCAGTAATGTTTCTAGTTTTCTTTTAAGTTAGAATTGCTCATTTCTTGGTTTATTCCTGGGTTTTGTTGCTATTACAAATGGGACCCTTTTTCTCATGAAAGGTTATAATTATATACTGCCGTTTTAATAAATGCTATTGTTTTTGTAAGTTAACCTTAAAATTGGCCATTTTTGATTCTGATGGTTTGCCAGTTGATTGTTTTGGACTTTCTAGACAAATAGTCATATCATTATGCAAATAATTATATTTTTATCTCTGCCTTTCTAGTATTTGTACTTCACATATATATTCTGGTATTATTATATTCACTAGGACTCTAACATGAAATCGAGTATCTTTCTTTTGTTTCTGACTGTAACGTGAATGGCTCTAATGCACGGGTCTGTAAACTGTGGCCAAAAGGCCAAACCCAGCCCACGGTTGGTAGTTTCTCTTTCTCAATAAAGTTTTATTGGCACAGAGCCACTTGCACTCATTTGCATATTGTCTAATGCTTTGTGCTGTAACAGTGATGTCACATAGTTGGGACAGTGACCATGTGGCCCCCTAAACCTAAAATGTTTGCTATCTGACCCTTTATAGAAGTTTTCTGACCCCTGTTCTAATGTATTAAGCACAATGTTTGTTAGAGGCCGAGGAATTTTCCTCCCATTCTTGGCTTCCTGAAGATCTTGCAGTTGTGTATGCTTGAAATTGGGTAAAGAATGTTAACTGGTACCAAATGCTTCTGGGGGGACTGACTTTCGTTTGAGATGATGGAGGATTTTCTTCTTTTTCATCTCTTAATGTAGCAAATTGAACTAACAGATTTTATAATGTCGACTCATCCTTGCAATCCTGAGATAAGCTTTACTTGCTCCTGTATTGGATTGTGTTGGATTCTGTCGATGCTTTCATTTAGAGTAATTCTGTCCCTTTATAAATCATGTGTCCCTATTGACATGTGTGTGTCTGTGTGTGTGTGATCCCCACCATTGGTTTTTCAGGGTTTTGACTAGCTACATAGAATAAACTGTGATGCTTTTGTCTTTTCTGTGCCTCGGAATAATGTTAACTCTTCATAACAATTCATCTGTATTGAGCTCTTACTCTGCAATAGGGGCATTTCTATATATTTTACATGAGTTAATAACCTTCAGGTCAACCCTATGAATTAGGCACTATTTTCACATCCATTTGACAGATGGGGAAACTGAGGCACAGAGTGTTCCAGTGGCCATCCCAAGGTCACCTTGCTGGTAGGAGGTGGAGATGGAATTAGAACTCGGCAGCTGGTCTCCAGGGCTTACATTCCTAAATTCTGTCCCTCCTTTGCAGAGAGATTATACATTAAAGGTTTTGGAAACACATAAAATTGCCTGTGCCTGGTGCCTTTTTAAGCATAAAATTGTGGCTACTTTTTTTTTTCTGTGCCCCCCCCCCCCACCATTGGAATGACCAGATCTCCTGTTTCTACTTGAGTCAATTTTGTGCTTTATATTTTCCAAGAAAATTATTCACTTAGTCTAGATTTTAAAATTTATCACTACAAACTGGAACATGATAGTTCCATAGTTTTTAAATCCCCCATTCTCTTTTCTCCTTTCTCCTTTCATTCTGGGGATAGTTTGTGTGTCCCAGGTGTGGCCCCCTGTCACCCCCGAGGTCTTCCTGAGTGAGATTTGGTAACAGGGACAGTGGTTGATTGTGAACTGCAGCCAGTGGGCTCTGTGGGTGCTCTCACATTAATGCCTGTTCCGCCCAGCAGAACTTGAAAGGAAAATTGCTATAATTACCGAGTCGCTTTGGTTTTCAACATTTATCCAAGTTACCTTTATTCCAGAGTTTAGCTTATACATCCAGCAGAGAATGTGTCCGATGGCACAGAGGAAAAAAATTGTCAACATGAAGTTACTGAACATTTTAAAAAGATGACACAGATGTGGTTTTAATAATAACCTGTCTAAAATTACTTGAAAAGTTCCCTTCTCTGAATTTTGTTAATTGATGGAAATGTGCTGAGAATGGTGCTTTTAAGAAGGATATAACAGGTTATGTCTACCAAAACCAGTTCAAAATCTGGGCAGCATCTGGGTAACTGAGTGATGTTAACACCCTGCAAAACCGTGATACAAACAAGGTCTCAGAAGATAAAGAGATGGCAGTGTGAGCATGCAGTTAGCTGTGGTCAGTGCCTGGGGTGAGGCAGGTCTGCAGACCATGCGGCCTGAGCTGTTTCCTTTGGGGAAGATGGCATGCTTCTGGCAGGAGCCGCCGGAGCAGAGCCAGAGCTGGAGAAAGCAGGCCAGGCTCTTATCGCAGTCCTTGTCTGTGGGAACCTTCTGGAACAGAGAGTCACATCTGGGCCAATATCTCCAAAGGGGCTTAGAGCCAGAGCCCCAGACAGGACCGGGAGACACAGGGTGCTGGGGCGACTTCACAATCAAATAGAATTTGTACCAAATATCAAATATTAGAATACAGTAATTAAAGCCAACACGTGCTAAAGGCTTGTCAAATGCCTGGCGGGGCTGGTGTTCACAGGCAATGGCTCTTTGAGCCTCCATGTGTTGGTGAGGCCTCTTGGCTGCAAAGACAGACCTGAACTCCCAGGGACTCGAGGTTAAGGAAGAATGTCCTGCCTAATCAAACTTAAAAGCTTTTGCACAGCAAAGGAAACCCTCAACAAAACAAAAGGACAACCTAGAGAATGGGAGAAAATATTTGCAAACGATGTGACTGACAAGGGGTTAATTTTCAAAATATACAAACAACTCCTACAACTCAATATCAATTAGAAGATCTAAACAGACATTTCTCCAAAGAAGACATACAAATGGCCAGCAGGAACATGGAAAGATGCTCAACATTGCTAATCATTAGAGAAATGCAAACCAGAATCACAGTGAGGTACTACCTCACACATTTCAGAATGGCCGTCATTTAAAAGTCTACAAATGATAAATGCTGGAGAAAAGGGAACCCTCCTACAGTGTTGGTGGGAGTGTTAACTTGGCAAGCCACTGTGGAAAAACAGTATGGAACTTCCTTAGAAAACTAAAAATAGAGCTACCGTATGGTCCAGCAATCCCACTCCTGGCTATATATCCAGACAAAACTATAATTCAGAAAGATATATGCACCCCTATGTTCATAGCAGCATTATTCACAGTAGCCAAGACACGGAAACAACCTAAATGTCCATCAACAGATGAATGGATAAAGAAGATGTGGTACATATATACAATGGAATACTACTCAGCCATAAAAAAGAATGAAATAATGCCATTTGCAGCAACATGGATGGACCTAGAAATTATCAATATCATACCAAGTGAAGTAAGTCAGAAAGAGAAAGACAAATACAAATGATACAAATGAATCTATATACAAAACAGAAAGAGACTCACAGACAGAAAACAAATTTATGGTTACCAAAGCGTGGGGGGAGGGGTAAATTAGGAGCTTGGGATTAACAGATACACACTACTATATATAACAACAAGGATTTACTATATAACACAGGGAACAATATTCAATATCATGTAATAACCTATAATGGAAAATAATCTGGAAAAAAAAATATATATATGTACACATAACTGAATCACTTTGCTGTACACCTGAAACTAACACAATATTGTAAATCAACTCTACTTCAATTTTAAAAAAAGAGAAGAATGTCCTGGGGTCTAGAGCAAACAGGCAGAGTGGGAGAGAGGAACGAAGTCTGGGGGCCCCTCTGATGCTCCCAGGCCTCTGTGTGTCTGCCTCCCCGTCTCCCTCCCCTTCCCCCGTTCCCGTCTTCTCCCCCAACCCCGCCTCACTTTCTCTCTTTCTTCCTCTCTCTCCATCTCTCCGTGTCTCTCTCCTCTCCCCGTGGGGGCACTCACGGCTCAGCCACGTAAGCTGGCAGAACACACTTCTAGAAGGATGGGGTGAGCACTGAGTAGAGAGGCCCCATGGAACCCCTGGGAGCCAGACGTACAGGAGGCGGAGATGCCAGAATTCGGTGGCCTTTAGAAGCCGCCTGGTTTTACAGATACAGAAAAGTGTAAAGTAAGCACGAGGCTCCTGAACATAAGAAGTTTTTGGAGACAGAGGTCTGGGCCTGGACTCCTGGGAGGTGTGGGTCCAGCATTTATACTCACACCATCACCACCCCACTGAGCTTCCTGGGACCCCCAAACCCCCCAGAATGATGAGAGTCTGGGTCTGGGAGAATTTCCCAGAGCTAGCTGGTCCATCTGAACCCCTGGAGACATTTGAGAATTATCCCACCAGAGACCACAGGGGTGGAATTTCCATTGTCTAACCAGACGACTTACAGCAAACCACAACTTTCTATCTTCATCTCACGAAACTGGGAAAGCCTAGATCATGAGAATGTCCGGAAAATTCCTTTGAAAGCTAGCAGGAGCTGTGCCTGCAGCTGAGGGCGGTCAGCGCCCTGGGAACCTCCTCTGCCCGGATTCACCCCCAGGCATCTAGCTTGCCCCTGTCCCCCCAGAACAGACCCCCCGAGGCCCCATCCGTCCATCCATCAGCCCCTCCTGCAGGGCCCTCCCTCTCTGTCTGGTGCCTTACTTCCCCCCAGGGAGGCCCACCAGCAGGTTCCAGCATGGGGCTGGGGTTGGGGCTCGAGCCCTGTGGTGGGTCAGAGGGCGCCCAGGTCCCCGTCTGCCCGAGGCTGGGGACAGGCTCTCTCTACCCTCCTCTGGGCCCGGCTGGCCCCGAGCAGCCTTTAGCTCAGCCGGGACCTGCCGTGGGTGCTGCCTGGTGCTGCCGCGGATGCTCTCGAGTCAGTGTCAGCCCAGAGCCCAGGGGCCGTGACCCCCCCGGCTGGGACCTGCGGGAGAAGCCGCAGCCAAGCAGTGCCGGCACCGTGAACCCAGTGGGTGCCTGGCGCTTCCCGTCCTGCCTTGACGCAACCAAGGCCCGTCCAAGGCATTGGTGTCGCCAAGGGGAAGGGACGGATGTGTCTTGGGGGGTTGGGGGGAAGGGGATGGAAGACAGACGGTGGGGGAGGGGTGGGAATTTGGGGTTTCAACGTGAATTCTAATAATCCTGGCCGTGCCGCCTGCACTTAGCAGTTAAAATATTTGCTTGGAGATGCCGACGTTTTAAAGCTCAGCCTCCCGAGACCTTCAAGATGGCGGAGGAGTAAGATGCGGAGATCACCTTCCTCCCCACAGAAATATCAGAACTACATCTACATGTGGAACAACCCCTGCAGAACACCCACTGAACGCTGGCAGAAGACCTCAGACCTCCCAAAAGGCAAGAAACTCCCCATGCACCTGGGTAGGGCAAAAGAAAAAAGAAAAAACAGAGACAGAAGAATAGGGACGGGACCTGCCCCAGTGGGAGGGAGCCGTGAAGGAGGAAAGGTGTCCACACACTAGGAGCCCCTTCGCGGGCGGAGACTGCGGGTGGCGGAGGGGGGAAGCTTCGGAGCCACGGAGGAGAGCGCAGCCACAGGGGTGCGGAGGGCAAAGCGGAGAGATTCCCGCACAGAGGCTCGGCGCCAAGCAGCACTCACCAGCCCGAGAGGCTTGTCTGCTCCCCCGCCGGGGCGGGTGGGGCTGGGAGCTGAGGCTCGGGCTTCGGTCGGATCGCAGGGAGAGGACTGGGGTTGGCGGCGTGAACACAGCCTGAAGGGGCTAGTGCGCCACGGCGAGCCGGGAGGGAGTCCGGGAAAAGGTCTGCAGCTGCCGAAGAGGCAAGAGACTTTTTCTTACCTCTCTGTTTCCTGGTGCGCGAGGAGAGGGGATTTGGAGCGCCGCCTAAACAAGCCCCAGAGACGGGCGTGAGCCGCGGCGATCAGCGCGGACCCCAGAGACGGGCATGAGACGCTCAGGCTGCTGCTGCCGCCACCAAGAAGCCTGTGTGCGAGCACAGGTCACTCTCCACACCGCCCCTCCCGGGAGCCGGTGCCGCCCGCCACGGCCAGGCTCCCGTGATCCGGGGACAACTTCCCCGGGAGAACGCACTGCGCGCCTCACGCTGCTGCAACGTCACGACGCCTCTGCCGCCGCAGGCTCGCCCCGCCTCCTCCGTACCGCTCCCTCCCCCCGCCTGAGTGAGCCAGAGCCCCCGAAGCAGCTGCTCCTTTAACCCCGTCCTGTGTGAGCGAAGAACAGACGCCCTCAGGCGACCTACACGCAGAGGCGGGTCCAAATCCAAAGCTGAACCCTGGGAGCTGTGCGAACACAGAAGAGAAAGGGAAATCTCTCCCAGCAGCCTCAGGAGCAGTGGATTAAATCTCCACAATCATCTTGATGTACCCAGCGTCTGTGTTATACCTGAATAGACAACGAATCATCCCAAAATTCAGGCACTGGACTTTGGGAACAACTGTAGACTTGGGGTTTGCTTTCTGCATCTAATTTTTTTCTGGTTTTATGTTTATCTTTAGTATTTAGTTTTATTATCACTGGTAGATTTCTTTATTGATTTGGTTGCTCTCTTCCTCCTTTTTTAAAAAAAAAAAATATATATATATATATTTTTTCCTTTTTCTCTTTTTGTGAGTGTGTATGTGTATGCTTCTTTGTGTGATTTTGTCTGTATAGCTTTGCTTTTACCATTTGTCCTAGGGTTATGTCTGTCTATGTTTTTTTTTGTTCTTTGTTTTAGTATAGTTTTTAGCACTTGTGTTCATTGGTGGATTTGTTTTTTCATTTGGTTGCTCTCTTCTTTCTTTCTTTTTTTCTTCTTTTTATTACTTAAAATTTTTTTTAATTTTTAATGATTAGTTTTTATTTTAATAACTTTATTTTCCTTTCTTTCTTTCCCTTTCTTCCTTCCTTCCTTCCTTTCTCTCCCTTTCTTTCTTTCTTTCTTCCTTTCTTTCTTTTCTTTCTTTCTTTCTCTCTTTCTCTCTTTCTATCTTTCTTTCTTTCTTTCCTCCGTTTTCTTCTGAGCTGTGTGGCTGACAGGGTCATGGTGCTCTGGCCGGGTGTCAGGCCTGAGCCTCTGAAGTTGGAGAGTCGAGTTTAGGACATTGGTCCACCAGAGACCTCCCAGCTCCACATAATATCAAACAGCAAAAGATCTCCCAGGGATCTCCATCTCAACACTAAGACCCAGCTCCACTCAACGACCAGCAAGTTACAGTGCTGGACACCCTATGCCAAACAACTAGCAAGACAGGAACACAACCCCACCCATTAGAAGAGAGGCTGCCTAAAATCTTAAGAAGGTCACAGACACCCCAAAACACACCACCGGACGTGGTCCTGCCCACCAGGAAGACGAGATCCAGCCTCATCCACCAGAACACAGGCACCAGTCCCCTCCACCAGGAAGCCTACACAACCCACTGAACCAACCGTAGCCACTGAGGGCAGGCACCAAAAAACAACGGTAACTACGAACCTGCAGCCTGTGAAAAGGAGACCCCAAACACAGTAAGTTAAGCAAAACAAGAAGACAGAGAAGCACACAGCAGATGAAGGAGCAAGGTAAAAACCCACCAGACCAAACAAATGAAGAGGAAATAGGCGGTCTACCTGAAAAAGAATTCAGAGTAATGATAGTAAAGATATCCAAAATCTTGGAAATAGAATGGAGAACATACAAGAAACGTTTAACAAGGACCTAGAAGAACTAAAGAGCAAACAAACAATGATGGACAACACAATAAATGAAATTAAAAATTATCTAGAAGGAATCAATAGCAGAATAACTGAGGCAGAAGAATGGATTAGTGATCTGGAAGATAAAATAGTGGAAATAACTACTGCAGAACAGAATAAAGAAAAAAGAATGAAAAGAATTGAGGACAGTCTTAGAGACCTCTGGAACAACATTAAACGCACCAACATTTGAATTATAGGGGTGCCAGAAGAAGAAGAGGAAAAGAAAGGGACTGAGAAACTATTTGAAAAGATTATAGTTGAAAACTTCCCTAATATGGGAAAGGAAATAGTCAATCAAGTCCAGGAAACACAGAGAGTCCCATACAGGATAAATCCGAGGAGAAACACGCCAAGACACATATTAATCAAACTACCAAAAATTAAATACGAAGAAAAAATATTAAAAGCAGCAAGGGAAAAACAACAAATAACATACAAGGGAATCCCCATAAGGTTAACAGCTGATATTTCAGCAGAGACTCTGCAAGCCAGAAGGGAGTGGAAGGACATATTTAAAGTGATGAAAGGGAAAAACCTACAACCAAGATTACTCTACCCGGCAAGGATCTCATTCAGATTCGATGGAGAAATTAAAACCTTTACAGATAAGCAAAAGCTAAGAGAATTCAGCACCACCAAACCAGCTCTACAACAAATGCTAAAGGAACTTCTCTAAGTGGGAAACACAAGAGAAGAAAAGGACCTACAAAAACAAACCCAAAACAATTAAGGAAATGGTAATAGGAACATATATATCAATAATTACCTTAAATGTAAATGGATTAAATGCTCCAACCAAAAGACATAGACTGGCTGAATGGATACAAAAACAAGACCCATATATATGTTGTCTACAAGAGACCCACTTCAGACCTAGGGACACATACAGACTGAAAGTGAGGGGATGGAAAAAGATATTCCATGCAAATGCAAATCAAAAGAAAGCTGGAATAGCAATTCTCATATCAGACAAAATAGACTTTAAAATAAAGACTATTATAAGAGACAAAGAAGGACATTACATAATGATCAAGGGATCAATCCAAGAAGAAGATATAACAACTGTAATATTTATGCACCCAACATAGGCGCACCTCAATACATAAGGCAAATGCTGACAGCCATAAAAGGGGAAATCGACAGTAACACAATCATAGTAGGGGACTTAACAACCCATTTTCACCAATGGACAGATCATCCAAAATGAAAATAAATAAGGAAACACGAGCTTTAAATGATACATTAAACAAGATGGACTTAATTGATATTTATAGGATATTCCATCCAAAAATAACAGAATACACTTTCTTCTCAAGTGCTCATGGAACATTCTCTAGGATAGATCATATCTTGGGTCACAAATCAAGCCTTGGTAAATTTAAGAAAATTGAAATCATATCAAGTATCTTTTCCGACCACAATGCTATGAGATTAGATATCAATTACAGGAAAAAAATCTGTAAAAAATACAAACACATGGAGGCTAAACAATACACTACTTAATAACCAAGAGATCACTGAAGAAATCAAAGAGGAAATCAAAAAATACCTAGAAAAAAATGACAATGAAAACATGATGACCCAAAACCTATGGGATGCAGCAAAAGCAGTTCTAAGAGGGAAGTTCATAGCAATACAATCCTACCTCAAGAAACGAGAAACATCTCAAACAAACAACTTAACCTTACACCTAAAGCAATCAGAGAAAGAAGAACAAAAAACCCCCAAAGTTAGCAGAAGGAAAGAAATCATAAAGGTCATATCAGAAATAAATGAAAAAGAAATGAAGGAAACAATAGCAAAGATCAATAAAATTAAAAGCTGATTCTTTGAGAAGATAAACAAAATTGATAAACCATTAGCCAGACTCATTAAGAAAAAAAGGGAGAAGACTCAAATCAATACAATTAGAAATGAAAAAGGAGAAGTAACAACTGACACTGCAGAAATACAAAGGATCATGAGAGATTACTACAAGCAACTATATGCCAATAAAATGGACAACCTGGAAGAAATGGACAAATTCTTAGAAAAGCACAACCTTTCGAGACTGAACCAGGAAGAAATAGAAAATATAAACAGACCAATCACAAGTACGGAAATTGAGACTGTGATTAAAAATCTTCCAACAAATAAAAGCCCAGGACCATATGGCTTCACAGGTGAAATCTATCAAACATTTAGAGAAGAGCTAACATCTATCCTTCTCAAACTCTTCCAAAATATAGCAGAGGGAGGAACACTCCCAAACTCATTCAATGAGGCCACCATCACCCTGATAACAAAAGCAGACAAAGATGTCACAAAGAAAGAAAACTACAGGCCAAGATCACTGATGAACATAGATGCAAAAATCCTCAACAAAATACTAGCAAACAGAATCCAACAGCACATTAAAAGCATCATACACTATGATCAAGTGGGGTTTATCCCAGGAATGCAAGGATTCTTCAGTATATGCAAATCAATCAATGTGATAAACCATATGAACAAATTGAAGGAGAAAAACCATATGATCATCTCAATAGATGCAGAAAAAGCTTTCGACAAAATTCAACACCCATTTATGATAAAAACCCTCCAGAAAGTAGGCATAGAGGGAACTTACCTCAACATAATAAAGGCCACATAGGACAAACCCACAGCCAACATCGTTCTCAATGGTGAAAAACTGAAACCATTTCCACTAAGATCAGGAACAAGACAAGGTTGTCCACTCTCACCACTATTATTCAACATAGTTTTGGAAGTTTTAGCCACAGAAATCAGAGAAGAAAAAGAAATAAAAGGAATCCAAATTGGAAAAGAAGAAGTAAAGTTGTCACTGTTTGCAGATGACGTGATACTATACATAGAGAATCCTAAAGATGCCACCAGAAAACTACTAGAGCTAATCAATGAATTTGGTAAAGTTGCAGGATACAAAATTAATGCACAGAAATCTCTTGCATTCCTATACACTAACGATGAAAAATCTGAAAGAGAAATTAAGGAAACACTCCCGTTTACCATTGCAACAAAAACAATAAAATACCTAGGAATAAACCTACCTAGGGAGACAAAAGACCTGTATGCAGAAAACTATAAGATACTGATGAAAGAAATTAAAGATGATACAAACAGATGCAGAGATATACCACATTCTTGGATTGGAAGAATCGCCATTGTGAAAATGACTATACTACCCCAAGCAATCTACAGATTCAATGCGATCCTTATCAAACTACCACTGGCATTTATCACAGAACTAGAACAAAAAATTTCACAATTTGTATGGAAACACAAAAGACCCCGAATAGCCAAAGCAATCTTGAGAAAGAAAAATGGAGCTGGAGGAATCAGGCTCCCTGACTTCAGACTATACTACAAATGTACAGTAATCAAGACACTATGGTACTGGCACAAAAACAGAAATATAGATCAATGGAACAGGATAGAAAGCCCAGAGATAAATCCACACACCTATGGGCACCTTATTTTTGATAAAAGAGGTAAGAATATACAATGGAGAAAAGACAGCCTCTTCAATAAGTGGTGCTGGGAAAACTGGACAGCTACATGTAAGAGAATGAAATTAGAACACTCCCTAATACCATACACAAAAATAAACTCAAAATGGATTAAAGACCTAAATGTAAGGCCAGACACCATAAAACTCTTAGAGGAAAACATAGGAAGAACACTCTATGACATAAAACATAGCAAGATACTTTTTGACCCAGCTCCTAGAGAAATGGAAACAAAAACAAAAATAAACAAATGGGACCTCATGAAACTTAAAAGCTTTTGCACAGCAAAGGAAACCATAAACAAGATGAAAAGACAATCCTCAGAATGGGAGAAAATATTTGCAAACAAATCAATGGACAAAGGATTAATCTCCAAAATATATAAACAGCTCATGCAGCTCAATATTAAAAAAACAAACAACCCAATCCACAAATGGGCAGAAGACCTAAATAGACATTTCTCCAAAGAAGACATACAGATGGCCAAGAAGCGCATGAAAAGCTGCTCAACATCACTAATTATTAGAGAAATGCAAATCAAAACTACAATGAGGTATCACCTCACACCAGTTAGAATGGGCATCATCAGAAAATCTACAAACAACAAATGCTGGAGAGGGTGTGGAGAAAAGGGAACCCTCTTGCACTGTTGGTGGGAAAGTAAATTGATACAGCCACTATGGAGAACAGTATGGAGGTTCCTTAAAAAACTAAAAATAGAATTACCATATGACCCAGCAATCCTACTACTGGGCATATACCCAGAGCATACCATAATTCAAAAAGACACATGCACCCCAATGTTCATTGCAGCACTATTTACAATAACCAGGACATGGAAGCAACCTAAATGCCCATTGACAGACGAATGGATAAAGAAGATGTGGCACATATATACAATGGAATATTACTCAGCCATAAAAAGAAACAAAATTGAGTTATTTGTAATGAGGTGGATGGACCTAGAGTCTGTCATACAGAGTGAAGTAAGTCAGAAAGAGAAAAACAAATACCGTATACGAACACATATATATGGAATCTAAAAAAAAAATGGTACTGAAGAACCTAGGGGCAGGACAGGATTTAAGACACAGATGTAGAGAATGGACTTGAGGACACGGGGAGTGGGAAGGGTAAGCTGGGACGAAGTGAGAGTGGCATGGACATATATACACTACCAAATGTAAAATCGATAGCTAGTGGGAAGCAGCCGCATAGCACAGGGAGATCAGCTGGGTGCTTTGTGACCACCTAGAGGGGTGGGATAGGGAGGGTGGGAGGGAGACGCAAGAGGGAGGAGATATGGGGACATATGTATATGTAGAGCTGATTCACTTTGTTATAAAGCAGAAACTAACACACCATTGTAAAGCAATTATACTCCGATAAAGATGTTAAAAAAAATAAAGCTCGGCCTCACCACAGCCCGACGCAGGGGCAGGAGGAGGGGCTGGGAAGCAGTCCTGGGTACTTTTATCCCCAAAATATGAGGCAAAGCAGCCACCCTCCCACTCATAGGAAGTGCCTCTGCCCTTGGCCACGGAAGTGTCCACCAGCCTCGCCCGGTGCTGTGATGTGGCCCCGGTCACTGGCCTCACACCCTGGAGCGTGGACAGGCCCTCTGCCATCCCGAGGGAAACAGTTGTCTCCCTAATCAGAGGCGGGTGGCCAGATGCGTCCCTGGGGTCCCGAGGAGCACGGAGAATCCATCAGTGTCCGCGGTGGAGAGTCTGCAGGCCGAATGGATTTTCCTTCCGTTCCCGTGAGCTTGGCGTGTCCCCCGAATGTGCTCACGTCCAGCGGCGGCCGGCTGCTCTTTTCGGACCGTCCGTGTAGTCTGCGGAAGGAAGGGCTGGAGGTTCCAGCCGGGCCGGCCCCTCTGGACGGCAGCTCGCGTCCCCAACCCCAGCCGCCGTGCTCGACCGAGCGCCTTTCACTCTCCCTCCTAGACGTGCGGTGCCGAGTCGCCCCGTGCACTCTTGGACCCCAACCCTGTCTGCGCCATCTGAAGGGTCTGCTGTGCCCAGAGGTGGGCGGGGTCCGAGGGCCGTGCAAAGGCTCTCAGACGCCAGGTCGTGCCGCCACGGGCTCGCGGTGGCTGGGCCGGGGCAAGGACAGTCGTGCCTCACAGCCAGGACGGCAGCCAGGGGGTCATGGTTTCTGTGTTGTCCTCCGAGCCCAGTCCCCACAGGGTGACCCGACGTGGGCCAGGCGACACCATACGCGTGTCTGTTACAGGAGAGGCGCCGGGATCAGGGACCCGACTCTGCCGGGGGCAGCGCGCAGGCTGCCCTGCCCTGTGACAGCCGTGAGAAGGTGGCCTGGAACGAAGGGCCATCACGGTCACCCCCCGGGCTCTGCAGAGCCGGGGCCGGGTGCGCCCTCCACAGGCCGGCGCCAGCCTCAGCGCGGGCTCCCTGCGGTGGACCTGCTGCTGCCACAGTGAGCGGCCTGTGTGCCCGTCCTGCCTCCATGGCACATCCCAGGCGCCGGCGCGCCAGCTTCTCACTGTGGGTTTCCGCCTCCGTCGCTCCCAAACAGCCCAGAACCAAAGCAGAGGTGGCTCAGCGCTGCGCTCCACGCGCAGGATCAAGTCCAAACTCGGTCCCGCGGCCTTTCTAGCCGTGTGTGCCCCCGTGCCCTCTGACCCCCTGTGCCAGCCGGACCTCAGGCCTTCCTGCCTGTCTGCAGCGTCCCGTCCCAGGCCAGCTCCGCAGCCCTCCATTCAGGTCGGGAAACACTGCTGTGAAAAACCATGGACGTGATCAGATTTACGCACTTAAAACATCAGACGTGCGAGTGTACGTGTGTAGGTACACAGTTTATATGTGTAGTTAAAAACTTGTTCTTCGTGCTCTCACCTCCCCGACCTCCAGCTCAAATCCCAGTTCGTGTCTAGCTGATGGCGTCTCAGCCCCGCTGCCACGCGGGGCCTTCACTCCTCTCACCGTGCAGGTGCGTGGTGTCACCTCCGTCCCGCCTTCTCCTTGGCTTTGGGGGCCGTGGCTCCTCTGCACGCCCCATGTTCTTCACCTGGAGTGGCCCTGTCTGGCTGGCCCTGCAGGACTCGTGCTGGGACCTGGCCTGGGGGGTGAAATAGGACGCGGCCCAGGAAGGTCAGGAAGGAGGGTCAGGAGGGCCGGTGGCCTGGTCTGGAGTCAGCCTTCTAGAGACTGAAAATCCCGCGGCAGGATGTTTTAGGTCCAAGACTGTCTGAGGCACAGCACAAGGGTTTACCAAGGTTGTGTTTTAAATAAACGTCTGGGAAGCATGCTGGGAGTGCCCTGTTACCTGATCTTTCGCTTTCTTTCTATTTTTAAAGAATATTATTTAAATATTCCCATCACAAAATATTGTGTATTCACTTTAGAAAATTCCGATAAGCAAACCATAGAACATCAAAACCACATACAGTTCCACACCCTGGAGATGGGACTGCATTTTGGACGTTTCTCCAGGGCATCTTTCCAGCCTTACCTGCAAGGGAAATGCGTGTGTGTGTGTGTTTGTGCATGTGTGTGCCTGTGAGTTCGTGTGTATGTTTATGTGTGTGTGTGAGAGCAGGACCCCAGGTGGGTGGGTGTCCACGGTGGGCTTTCGTGGCAGTGGGGCAGGAGCAGAGGAGGCCCGGGGCTAGGGCACGCGGTCAGTGCCACCCGCCCTCCATCTGGGCTGTGGAGGGGCGGTGGGCACCGGAGTTGGCCCCCCACCTGGCCACCCCATGGGCTCCGAGTCCCCTGCTGCGTCCCTGCCGCTGGAGCTGCTCCCCCCTCCCACTTCCTGCAGAGGCCCGGGGAGGGGGTCCCGGCTCTGCCGCTCTCCGGACCCTTGTGGACCTGCTTTCCGAGTGCCAGGCAGGTGCAGGCACGATCAGACGTTTCCAGGCCCTGGAACCAGGACGCCAGAGCGACTGCCTTTACTTCAAATTTTTATTTTTATTTTGAAACAATGTCAAACATGTTGAAAAGTTGCAAGAATAGTACCAAATTCTCCTTCACCCAGAGACCCAGTTCCGTTTTGTCAGTTGTCCCGGTAGCGTCGTTTGCAGCATAACAACCCACCCTAGGTTCACGCGGTGTGCCCAGCGGCCGTGTCTCTGTCCTCCCTCAGTCAGGAACGTCCCCAGTTCTCCCTGGGCTGCCATGACCTTGACGTTGCTGAAGAGCGAAAAGTCCCCAGTTTGGGTTTTCTGACACTTCCCAGACTAGACCCGGGCTGACCCTGGAGTAGCACCTCATCTGGGTGTGTCCTGTCCTGTCCACGGGCTGTGGATGCGTCCCCACGTCACTCCTGGGGCGGCAGCCCTGGCCATCTGGGGACCATGGCCCTGGAAAGGTGGCTCCTCTCTGTAATTCGTGCAGGTTTTGCAGGAACACGCGGGGGGGGTTCAGTTCACTTCCATGGCTGGTCAGCATCTTCCAATGTTCTCACAGCCTGAACGCATCACTATAAGTGCGAAATAAACCAAACAGCGAATTTCTAGTCCCATCGTTCGTCAGCTGGAGTTCTACTGTAGGGAAGAGCTTTCTCTTTTCCCCATTTATTAATAATTAAATCTATTTACGCCACTACAGTCTCATTTCATGTAATGGGCTCTCATCTGTTACTGTCTTTGTTTTTTTGATGCTCGAATTTGTCCCAGTGGGAGGCCCTTCAGGCTGGTCTCTCTGTCTTTTCAATATGTGCCCGTGTCTGTAGCATTTTCTTCCCAGGTTCGAACCCACAGCTCGCCCAGACCCTCTCCTTTGCACTGGCCTCTTCCCTCTACCAGAGAGAAGCCGCGTCCCAGAAGCCTCCACACATGTGCTCTTTGCTCAGCGTCCCCACCCCACTCAACCTGTGTGTAGCCAGGCTCCTGACTTTGCCCTGTCTGCGTGGCCCCCTCCCCTGCAGGTTCCTCCCTGCCCCGTCCCTCCCCGCCCGATGGGGGCCTGACCACCACTGGACTCCCTCCCTCCCTGTCCGCTTCTCAGCAGCAAGGTGACACCTGGGGACCCGAGGGCAGAGGTCCTCGTGTGGAAGAGGGGACGCTAGCTCTACACCACCCCTGGGGGCGAGGGGCTCTGCTGGTCCCAGGGCAGCCCATGGTCAGGCCGGCAATTGAGGAAGGGAGACTCTGGGGGCCGCAGGGGGACGGCAGGTGTAGGGCAGGGGCAGGGCCACGTCCTCACCGTGCCCCGATCTCCGTGAGGCCATTGAGGAGAACAGATCCAGGCTGCTCTGCAGACCCTGGGACTTGGCCTCAGCCAAAGCTAATTTAAATCATCCACTTCTAATCGTTCTGGCCTCTCTGAGCAACCACCGGAAATCATCATATCTGTGACCATCTTGGCCTGGAAATGCTCCCCTGGGGAGGGAGTGGCCCGTGCCCGCAGCCAGCGTCACAGCTCCTGAGCGGGTCCAGGGGCAGGGCCTGGCATGACGGGGGGCCTCAGACTCTGAGGTGACAAGTAGGAGGGCCGGGTGGCCAGACAGCCGGTCCACTCGGCTCCTGGCGTGGCCACAGCTGCCCCAAGCGCACAGAGGGGCCTTGTTCCTTCCCGTCACGGCTCCCAGGCCCCACTCCATCCTCTCTCTCAGCACAGGATCAGGTGTGGGAACCATTTCCCTTGGGGCTGTGTTTGACGTTTGACGCTCATTCTGGACAAAGGGGCCCTGGGCGGCCTGCCCAGCACTGGCTCCCTGCAGGGCTTCCTGACGCCCAGCTAACCCCCCAGCCACCTCCCCGTCGTCAGCTTCCCCTCAGGGCACCAGAGGAAGATGGAGCTGTGCACACACGCACACGCACAGCAGGAATACACGGGCACTCACCTGCACACACACACCGAGAACACGTGCATGCACAAATACACAAAAAGATGGACGTTCTGTGCACACTGGCGGGTGCAGAATCCGCTCCTTAAGGACATTGGTGCGCATGCACGTGCACGCACGGCCCCACAAGCCCCAGCAGAGCTTCAGTCTCGGTGAAATCAGGCTTGCTGTGCCCCGTCCCCGCCTGCTGCCCGCTGCACGGCCCTGCCCTGGGCTGGGGCTTGGAGGGGCCGGGCTCCATCCCTGCTCTCAGGAGCGGGACCCGAGTGCGACCCGAGATGCTGCCAGACCAGCAGGACGGAACGTCCCCCAGCCACCGGGGCACGGCGGGAGGGGCGGGCGGGCCGGAAGGGGGGTCCTGCGAGCTGCCACGCTCCCCTCCATGCGGACCCAACGCCTTCCCGGAGAGGCGGATAACCACGGGGCTGGGAGCGCATTGTTGGAACCGGCCACCAAACCGCAATTCCGCAGCGGAGAGCCGGGCCTGTGTGTTTACAGCACGCGGGGGCAACGGGAAGAGGCTCTTGTAAACATTGCAGGAAAATTGCAAAATCGAGCTTTCCAGCACCCAAATGTCGGGGGGGCCTTCCATGGGGAGCGAGGGCCCCGGGGGCCTGAGCTCTCAGAGGGCAGCCTCTCTGCAGGCCGGCGGCTGGGCGCCCTCAGGACCCTGGGCCGGGCTGACGTCACCTGGGGATAAACCCGCCTGCCTCGTGTGGCTGGGCTGGTGAAAGGGGATGAAGCACAGCGGGCAGGGGTCTGGCCCTTGAGGGAGGGCTGAGCAGCCCCAGCGCCCCTCTAGCCGAGCCCCATCCTCCAGGCAGCCTCACCCCTCCCTCTGCAAAGGGGCCTGTGATCTGCGGGCAGCAGGGCGCTTAGGAGAAAGCTTTCTGGTCCTCAACCTGCGGTGGGCCGAAAACTGCCCCCCGCCCCCCAGTATCCACCTTCAATCCCTGGAACCCGTGACCGTGACCTTATAGAGTCCTGGCTAAGCGAAGGCCCTCGAGATGCGTTCATCTGGGATTATCCAGGGGGCGCTAAACGCTGTCACCAGGGTCCTCAGGAGAAAGGAGGACACCCCAGCCCAGGACCCGGGAGCTGGAGAGGCCTCGCCACACCCAGACAGAGGGCTGCCAGGGATCCAATTCCGTGGTTTGAGCCCCAGTTTGTAGTCTTCATTGGGGTGACCGTGGGTCACTGAGCGCCTCTCCCCTCTGGACCGGAGACACCCGTTTTGCTCGAATTCTTCTAAACTAAGGGTGACAGGACGAGGGGACGGTCAGGCTGCTCAGAGAAAGGTCCACCTGACTCTTCTGTGAGAAAATTAATTGCTGCCCTCTTTTGGTCAGGCCAGCACCAGAGGAGAGCCGGGTGGCGCCAGGACCGACCTCGCGACACCCCCTGACCCCCGTGGACCAGCTTCCTCCCTGACCCGGGGGGCTGGGCTCAGGAGACCTGCCCGGCTGTAAATTCAAGTGGGCATCTGTGTCCCTGATCGCAGCCGGCCTCACATCCTGCCCTTGCTTGTCCTCAAGTGGGGAGAGCAGGGTCCTGAAAGGGGACAGCAAGCTGGCTGAGCCAAAGGGCTGCTCAAGGGAAACCAGCCTCTTCCAGGAAGGTCCGGGCCTCCAGCATTGCCTTGGCTGGAGACGCTGAGCTCTGTCCTGGTGATGGAGCTGCTCCAGGACCACGCCTGAGCACGTGAACACACACACACATGTACACACCTGCACACATGCTCATATGCAATCACACACATGTTCTCACGCTGACACACAATCGCACAAGCCTGCACAGATGTGAACACCTGCACGCATCTGCACACGCACACACCTTCAGCATGTCCGCAGGAGGAGGTGGGTGAGGGGACGTTCCAGGCTGGATGACAGAGCACAGGTGTGCAGGGCACAGCCGGGCAGGCGGGGCAGCCCGTGCTCCACCTGCTTCAGATGCTGAAAGTGGCCAGACCACTGGCTTCCGGGGTGCGTCGGCGCAGGTGGAGCTGGCTGAGTGTCCTGGGGAGAGAGACGGGGTCCCGAGTAGGCTGAGGACCCCCACACCTGGGAGCTCCCTTCCCGGCAGCTCCTGACCCCCGCTTTGTGGCCCGGCACCCTGGCCTTTCCCAGAGCCAGCAGAAGGACAAGACTAAACAACCTCGTCCACTTCTCATTTCCTGAAAAATCCTTTCTGCCAAAATAAATAGATGTCTATCAGCTGCTCAGTCGGCCACAGAAGCCCTGGTCCACCCCAGAGACAGAGGCAAACAACGAAACGATGGAAGAGCAGGGTGGCACCTCATGGGCCGCGGCTCCTGTGAGACTTGCTTCTGACCATGGAGCAGGTAGGAGCCGGCTCCCCAGGCCCTGGAGGCAAGAAGCATCAGATCAAGCAGAGGGGTTCCTTCCAGGGCTGCAAGGTGCCCCAGGAGGCTTAGAGTCTCCAGGAAACTTGGCGGGAAGGCTTTGCACCAGCCCATCTGAACAAGCCCAGCCTCAGGGTCCAGACCCTATCAGAGGCCCTGCCCACCCACTCCTCCAACCCCCGGTGGGACCTGGAACAGAGCAAGGGTCCCTGCCCCTCAAGGATGCTAGCATTCCTAACTGATCTGTAGCTCTGGGTCCCGTCCAGATTGGGGGCTTCTCTGTGTCAGCTCAGAGCACTCGCCCCAATACTGCCCCCAAAGACCACTCTGCAAGGTCCCCTTGGTGGCTTGTTCCCTTCAGGGAAGGTGGCGGTCAGGACAGCAGAGGACTTTGCTCCACAGCCCAGGGCTCCAACTACAGAGTTATCAGCTCTCCCCATACTGATTCATACATTAAAAGCAATAATTCCCCCATACCTTAGCCAGATCCCCCCCAATTTTTGATGGAACCTGACAATTGGAAACACTAAGTGTATATATAAGAAGAACCAAGACAGTTCTGAAAAATAACCGAGGAGGCAACTCAATACTGAAGGGGAAGAACAAAGTTGGAGGAGTGACAGTATCTGACTTCAAGACCTACTCCAAAGCTATGGTAATCAAGGCAGTGTGGTATTGGGGGAGAGACAGACAAATAGACCAGTGGAGCAGAACAGAGAGCCCAGAAACAGCCCTGCACAGATAGAGTCACCTGATCCTTGACAAAGGAGCAAAGGCAAAACCACGAAGCAAAGACAGACTTTTCAACAAATGGCACTGGAACAACCAGAAGTCACATAAAAAATAAATATATCTACACTCACACCTTACACCCTTCACAAAAATTAACTCACAGTGGATCACAGACCTAAATGTAAAATGCAAAACTGTGAATCTCCTAGAAGATAACATGGGAGAAACTCTTGATGACCTTGGATTTGGCAATGACTTTTTAGCTACAACACCATAGGCATAATTAATGAAAGAATTGACAAGCGGGACCTCCTTAAAATGAAAAACTTCTGTTCTCCAAAAGACAATGTTAAGAGAATGAGAAGACAAGCCACAGACTGGGAGAAAAAATTTGCAAAACATGTATCAGATACAGGACTGTTACCCAAAATATACTAAGAACACTTGAAACTCAACAATGAGATTAAAAAATGGACAAAAGACCTGACCAGACAATCACCAAAGAAGATATACACATGTCCAATCAGCATATGGAAAGATGCCCCACATCAGCTGTCATCAGGGAAACTAAATTAAATTAAATTAAATTACATTAAAACAATGATGAGTTATCACTACACACGTATTAGGACGTCCAAAATCCAGAACACAGACAACATCAAATGCTGGTGAGCATGTGGAGGAACAGGAACTCTCATTCACTGCTGGTGGGAATGCAGAATGGTGCAGCCACGTTGGAAGACAGTTTGGCGGTTTCTTATAAACCTAAGCACACTCTTAATACAGAATTCAGCAATCATGCCCCATGGTATTTATCCAAAAGAGTCAAAAACTATGTTCGTATACAAGGATATTTATAGCAGCTTTATTCACAATTCTCAAAGCTAGGAGGCAACCAAGATGTCTTTCAGTAGGTAAATGGATAAATAAACTGTGGTCCATCCCAACAATGAAATATTATTCAGTGTTAAAAAGAAATGAGCTATCAGGCCATGAAAAGACGTGGAGAAAACTTGAATGTATATTATTAAGTGAAAGAAGCCAATCTGAATAGGTTACATACTATATGATTTCATTCTATGACATTCTGGAAAAGGCGTATCTATGAGAGAGTAAAAAGATCAGTGGCTGCCACAGGGTTGGGGGGAGGGAGGGATGAACAGGTGGAGTGCAGGGTATTTTTAGGGCAGTGAAACTGTCCTGTGGGATACTATAAGGGTAGATACATGTCATTGTACACTTGTCAAAACCCACAGAATATACAACACCCTGCACTGTTGGTGGGAATGTAAATTGGTGCAGCCACTATGGAGAAGAGTTTGGAGGTTCCTTAAAAAACTAAAAATAAAACTACCATATGACCCAGCAATCCCACTACTGGGCATATACCCTGAGAAAACTATAATTCAAAAAGAGTCATGTACCACAATGTTCATTGCAGCTCTATTTACAATAGCCAGGACATAGAACCAACCTAAATGTCCATCGACAGACGAATGGATAAAGAAGATGTGGCACATATATACAATGGAATATTACTCAGCCATAAAAAGAAACAAAAATGAGTTATTTGTAGTGAGGTGGATGGGCCTAGAGTCTGTCATACAGAGTGAAGTTAAGTCAGAAAGAGAAAAACAAATACCGTATGCTAACACATATATATGGAATCTAAAAAAGAAAGAAAAAAGGTACTGATGAACCTAGTGACAGGACAGGAATAAAGACATAGACATAGAGAATGGACTTGAGGACACAGGGGGCGGGGGAAGGGGAAGCAGGGGTGAAGTGAGAGTAGCATCGACATATATACTATCAAATGTAAAATAGCTAGCTAGTGGGAAGCAGCTGCATAGCACAGGGAGATCAGCTCGGTGCTTTGTGACCACCTAGAGGGGTGGGATGGAGAGGGTGGGAGGGAGACCCAAGAGGGAGGGGATATGGAGATATACGTATGCATAGAGCTGATTCACTTTGTTATACAGCAGAAACTAACACAGCATTGTGAAGCAATTATACTCCAATAAAGATGTATAAAATAAAATAAAATAAAAAGTCATTGCCATAAAAAAAGAGAGTGAACCTGATGTAAACTAAGGACTCTGAGTGATTACGATGTGTCAATATAAGTTCATTGACTGTAAACATTGCACCCTGGTGGGGGGCGTTGATAATTTGGTGAACTATGCAGGTGTGGGAGCACGAAGTCTATGCAGAATCTCCATAGCTTCTGCTCAATTTTGCTGTGAACCTAAAACTTCCCTGAAAGCCTATTAAAGAAAAAAACCAAAAACAACAACAACAACAAAATACCAACTAAGAAGAAGGTGTCTTAATAGACATCTGGACACATAAGAAAACCAGAGTAAATAAACAGGGTTTTTTGGTTACAGGAATAAAGAAATAACTCAATGGGACAGAATCGAGAAGGCAGAAAAAGTTTCCTGCATCTGTGGGAATTCTGTACACGGGGGGAGGGGCATCTCAAATAAGGAGAGAGGATGGAAGAATGGAATAATTACATGTGGAGTCAGACCATTTCTCACATCACTCAAAAAATATGTAAAACAAATGACGTGAGCAGCGGAAGGGATCTGGGAAGACCCGGGTTTTGACCCTGGAGTAGGAACAGCTTTCCGAAGCCGGGACACACCCACACGGGTCAGGAAGGAAAAGATGGGTGAATCGGAGGACAGCAGAGGTTAAATTTTTATGAAAAAAGACCCCGTAAACGAAGTAAAATGTAGGTGACACACGGGATGATTGTCAACACTAAGGATGCCTCAACCTCATGGAAACAAGGGGAAATGTCAGCAAAGAGGAAAAGTGTGACCACCTGAAGCTTTGGCAAGAGCGGGTAGCTGGCGGTCGCGTGGCCCTGTGGTTTCCAGCCCTGACTGCGGCCTCGGGGCCTCCTCTATCTCGGTATCCGGAGCCACGGGGGCAGTAAAGATGTCCATCTTTGTGTCCACGTTCTCCATGCAGCCACTCTGCCCTGCCCTGTTCTTTGATGCTCAGTGTAAAGCCAGCTGTTCTTGGCTCCAGACGCAGAAATGGAGCTCCTGTATCCACGCCCTCGGGCTGCACTGAGAGGCCTCCGCACCCCTGGGTGCAGCTAGAAATGCAGACCCAGGCCCCACCCACAGGGAGCAGGCGGGGCTGGCACTCCCTCTGGAATGCGCCCTCAGGTCTGCCAAGCTCTGAGAAGTCAGGCCGGGGAAGGAGCCGGCATGGGCGTGCGTGGGCGTCCCTGCACTGAGGCGGCAGTGCCACCGGACACTTCCCGGGTGTCCATCCTTGGGCGCTCGGGCCCCAGCTCTCTGTCAAGTGCAGATTCTGACTCAGCAGGTCGGGGTGGGACGCCAGGTGCTGCGTTTCTACCCAGCCCCAGGGAGGCCCAGGCTCCCTCAAGGGGACCCCCCCCCCCCCCGCCGTTCTTGCTGCTGCCTTGTAAATACCCACCACCAGAGGGGTGCGCAGAGGACGAAATGTCGGGGTGGGTGCTTGTGCTGGCCGGGAGAACCCCTCTTCTCCTACTTGGCATCTGAGAACCTAGTTTTGAGCAGGAGGAAGAGTGGGAAAGCAGCCCGGGGAGCGGGTGGGAGGACAGGTCCTCCTCCCCGCTGGTCACGCCGTGAAAAAGCAGTTCTTGTAACGAAAGCCCACCTGTCCCACTCGTGTGGATTTGCTTCAGTTCAAGGGGACCTGCTTCAGCCCGGACGCTGCCACCCTGTGCCTTTGATAGCACTCTCCGCCTCCGGATGGGACCTGGGGTGGCCACTGTGTCCCCACCCCCATCTCTCGGGTCCCCCAGCTGCGGAGGAAATGGACGCATTGAGACGGAGGCAAAGCCCGGCTCTTCAGATCAGGCTGAGGGCGCCCAGGGTGGGGCTGGGGCCATGGTCACCAGACCCTCGTTTCAGGCTGGCCCGGAGAGAAACCCACCAGAGGGAGCATGTCCTGGTGGGGGCCAGGGGGCTCCCCACAGCCTCCGAGGTAGCCCACTGCCTGTGGGTGCCGCCAGGGGTTCTGGAGGCTCGGCGCCCAGGGCGGGGCCCCTGCGGACAGTCCCCTGGGGGCCACAGTGCCCCTTTCTGCTTCAGAAGCTCCCAGGTCCTTGCGTGAAGCAGAACATTTCCCAGGTTTGGGTGGCGGCCGCTGGGCTTCAGGCCTCCTCTCGAGGGGCCGCCCGCCCCCCGCTGCCCATAACCTCCCATCACCCACACCCCGAGCCCCTTCCCAAGTCCAGGCTGCCCGCCTCTATCTGGAGCAAGCTTTCTGCCCCCTGCAGTGGCCTCTGGCCTGGGCTGGGCGTCATCCGGGTTGACCCGGGCTCTCGGGGACGCGGGATGGCATCTCAGAGTGGCCGGCACCAGCCTGCGACCAGCTCTTACACCAGTTCCCAGGACACTGGGCCCCCGTGCCCCCCAGCTGGCCCCCACGTGGCCCAGCCCCTCACCCGGATCCCTGCCCACAGTGACGTCCCGGCGGGCTCTGCCTGGAGACGTTGGTCCCCAGGTGCCCCCACCCAAGGCATGTCCCACAGAGGGGCCCGGGCCACCTTCTGGCCCACTCAGGGGTTGGGTTGCGCTGTGCAGCCCCTGCACCACCTCCAGAGCCCCCTGCTGGGGCACCACCTGGTGGGCGCCTCCGTTCCCCCCGACCCGGACCCCAACCATCCTCCCTGACTCACAGCTGGCCCAGGCCCCCTACAGAAGAGTGGGGGGCCGGGTCTGGAGGGGGACCAAGCTGGGGGCAGGCGCAGGGGTGCGCAGCTGCCGCCCCTCCCCGGAGGCCACTGCTATTTAATGCGGGGACCCCCTCCACCACACGCCTGCCCAGAAACAGTGCGTGCCCTTGGGTCTCGGTCAGGGATGCCAGAGCCCTGGGGCCCAGGGAGCCTCTCAGCCCCTCCCTCGGTCACCGTGGCCTCCAAGTGGCCACCAGCTGCTGACCTCCACCAACGGCAGGCAGGGCCTGAGCTCTCAGAGGGAGCCCCGCCCCAGGGCAGATGTGAGCACAGGATCTGGACGGCGTGGACGGGAGGAGAGGCCCCTTCTGGGTTCTGGCTTGAGGCCTGCGTCTGCCTTGGGGGTTTCAGAGGAGGGGAGGAGGGTCCCCTCCAGCCCCACCACAGCCCCTCCTACCCTCACCCCTGTGCCTCCTCAAGCCTCACCTTTGCCCACCCCCTGCTCCTGCACCTATTCAGCATAACCTGTGCTCTGGGACCCCCTCAGGGTCTGTGTGCACCCTGATACTTCCCCGAGGCTGGGATCCGGGATTTGGGGTCCCTCCTATCCTGAGGTGGAGTCACTGCCCCCCGTCCTGAATGGCCAATGGCCAGCTGGACAGGACGTGGCCCAACGTCCTGCAGATCCCGGGCACTGGGCAGCCTTCCTTGGGTGGGAGGGCAGGAGGGGTCTCTTGTCTGGATGGCGGGGCTGTCGATGACTCGTTTCTGAGTCAGGCCAGGGTCAGAGGGCACCATACGGCTGGCCTTTCATGGGCACAGAAGACAGGAAGGAGCACCAGGCCTTGAGTGGGAGGGGTGGTGTCAGGGCAGGGGGAGGGTGTGAGTGTGTGTGAGTGAATGCCAGCGTGTTCAAGCCCGTGTTGGTGTAAATGTGAGCGTGTGTGCAGGTGGAAACAGGTAGACAGACAGGAAGTGGGTTTGAGTCTTTCATGTGACAAAGCCCTCTGAGGTGTCAGGTCTGAAAACTCGAGACCCCAGCCTGCCGGGGGTCCCTCACCAGGGTTCCTGGGTGGGATTCGGGGTGTGTGTGTGTGTTCGCTCTGGACGCGCGAACGTGGCGGTGGCTTCTGGACTCAGCTGGACACTGCTATCTAGTGCCCCGGTGGGGAAGCACACGTATCCGATACACACCGCAAGATGTGTCGCGGCTGTGTGTCAACACGACTTGTTTATAATCCTTTGTGTTTGGTTTTATGCATTTTAAAACAGCGTTCTGAGAGCAAACAGGCTTCTCCAGACGGCCAGAGGGACCATGGCTTGGAAGAGGCTCAGAGGCCCTGGTCTGGCCCCGTCTGCACCGAGCAGTGCCCGGTGGGCAGCGACCAGCCCAGATGGGACCGGGACAATAGCCCACGTCTGCATCTTCGGGCCTGCCCCTCTCTTCCCTCCCTCCCCACGGCCCCCAGGAGGAAAGAAGCCAATCTGAGTGTGGGCCGGACCAGCCTCTGGTCTGGCCTCCCCAGCACTCTCCTTGGGACCCTGGCGCCAGCCCGTCCAAAGGCCAAGCCAGGAGGCTATTCTGGGAGCTTGTGAGGAGGGCCCGGGAGCTCCTTATAAGGCTCTCTCCAGCAGCCTGGTGCCGTCTGAACCCGAGGTCTGCTCTGCCACCCCGCCTGCGTCCGGGCCTGACGGCTGCAGAGTCCTCACTGCCCTTACCCACTTGACCCGGTGTTCCAAATTCCCTCTTGTCTCCAATGACGCTCTTCTGAGATTTAAATGAAATTTAACCAACATCTGCGCCTTGGGGGGCCTCGGGAGAGAAGTGGGGAGCAGAGCTCCCAGCTGGCCAGGCTGGCCCTCCACATCCTTATATGATGAAGTGCCTGGCCCTAGCTGAGTCACTGGCATTTGCAGACTCAGCCGTAGAAGCCACTGGTTCCGGCTTATTTTTAGAGTCTTTTTACCGGAACACCTGGGTTGGGCCCAAATAATACACGTATCTCAGTGGTTCATAAACATAACTTGATGGCCACTCATTCACCGGGGAGACAATGCCCAGTGAGTGAGCCTGGCGAGGTGTTTCCTGAGATGTGTGCATTCCCCTCGCCCGCTGTGCAGGGCCGGGGCCCGGCTTGTCTGGATGTGTCCCCAGGAGGACATGCGGAACCGGGTCACCCCATCATTTCTGCTCTTCTTTCCAAAGGGGGTCGGGAAAAACATGGCGCTAGAAACGTGAGACCAGGACCAGATTGTAACGTCTTCCCAGAGAGGGTTTATGGCTGGACCCCGGCCCGGCCTTGAGCCTGGCGCCCGTGGCGCTCTGTTGGCGCTGGGTGTTCAATGTGCAAACAACACAAGGAAAGCGCGAGTGAGTGGCGGGTTGTCGTCGGGGCCCCGCATGGCGGGCAGAGCTGGCTCTCACACCAGCCGTGCCCAGGCGGCCGTGCAGCCATGCCCAGCATGGTCCCGCGGTGGCAGCTGCCCAGGCGTGTGGCATGACCACCTGCGTGTGGCAGGCCCGGGACACGGGGTAAGGAAAGCACGCAAGGTGCTTCCCAAGTGTCTTCACAGGATGAACGGGGCCGGCCTTGCTAGGAAGTCCCCAGGAACAGTAGGTGACAGGGACGGGTTGGCCCCTCCCCTCGTCCCCAGTTTTAGGCTGAGCCCTCTGGACCCCGCCAGGCGGCCCCTGGCATCACCAGGAGCCCCTTAGAGACGTGGCTCAGCCCTGGCAGCACCTGCTCTCTGGGCTCTGCCAGCTGACTGGCTCGGCGGGGTGGGGTGCCCCGGAGGCCGGGCTCTGAGACGGCTCCCTCGCAGGGACTCAGGCCGTGGAGGCTGTCAGGTGTGGGCTCGGCCCAGGCTGCAGGGCCGACGCACCCACACGTGGCCACTCCACATGATTCCTGCTTCTCCCAGCACGTGGCTGGGCCTCAGAGCTGGTGTTCTAGGAGACCCAGGTGGGCGCCCACGACTCCTCATGGTGTGAGCTTGGGAGCCCCCAGCCCCCTGCACACCACCTCCCGTCCTGCTCAGCTGTACCCTCTCCATCAGGCCATCCCCATCCCCCTCGGTCCCCGCACATTCGGACCCGGTTCCCCAGTCCCCCTTCTCTGCAGCACACGTCACCTGTAATACAGGACGCGCGCTACCTGTGTGTGAGGCCTAGGGCTCGTGGCTCGCCCCTCGCTCCTGGGTGGTTGGGGATCTGTGTCTGCTTCGCTGAGCGCCTGGGCCAGGCTCTGGGGACTCAGGGATCCTGCTGCCCTCCCTCCCCCGCCCCCGAGCCACAGACCACTCTCCAGGCCTTTCACAATCAAGGCGCTCTGAATGCTGTGCCCCCTCCAGACCTGGCTGGCCTGTGTGGGCTCAGCACTGGCTAGGGCGTGTCCACCCTGCCCCTCCCTCACCAGCCAGCGGCTAACTGAGGTGCCTGGGCTTTCATGGTGTCAGAATTCCCAGCTTGATGATTATGGTCTAGAAGGTGCTGCTCCTATGAGACGCCCTTGTGACCTTTGCACACCACTGCCGTGTTGTCCTTATGATGTGAACCGCCCTGCTGTAGCCCGCGGACTCCTGAGGCACTTGAGGCGCTAAGTAGGTGCTCAGCAAGGATTTCAGCCAAATAGGGGCAGCCCTTGGTGGGAAGCTGGCCTCGCGTGTCCCTCTCGTTCTGGGGGAACCTCAGGATGAGAAGTCCCTGAGTGTCTGGCAGACGCCGGCCCACCTTCGGGGAGGTTGCCCGCCGCGCCGAGGTCCTGAGCTATCGCCCCGGAGGACCCTCGCTCCCATCCCAGCCACCCAAAGGGGTCCTGGCAGGGCCATGTGGGCTGGGCCCTGGGCCTCTCAGGGGTACTGGGATCACCTCTTCTTGCTGGATCGCAGGCTGGGGTCACCAGGGTCACCAGCCCCTTCTCACCCGCTCTCTGTGGGAACACTGCACACGTTCTTTCCCACGACAGGTTGGGTGCTGCCGTGCTGGGCCGGAAGGTCTCCGGCCCCGGCTGGTCAGCCTCCAGGGCACCACCCACCCCTGGGCCGCCTCGCAGGGCTCATCCAGAAGAAGCCCCCTCCCCCTTCCCCTTTCCAAACCTGCTGTTCCCTGGCCTGTTCGTTCAGACACCACTGAGCTCCACCGACCGCAGGCCCGCCCCGCCCCGGGGGCAGCAGGGTTGTGGGGGAGGGCAGTGAACGGGCGCCTGCCCTCGGGGAGGGGGTGGCCGGGAGCCAGACCGTCCCGGGCAACAAAGGAGTCCAGTGAGGCCTCAAGCAGGGAGACGGCAGAGCCAGCGCACGGGGGACACGGCGCAGATGCCGACGAGTGAGGAACCGTCCTGGCAGACATCGGGACACTTGGCTCGGGAATGGGGAGGGGAAAAGCTCAGACCCCCAGGCCTGGCCCTCTGGGCGTGGGCTGTGTCAGAGGCACAGGGGCTGGCAGCCGACCCTGAGGGCTTTGCGGTTTCCTCTGAAGAAAGGGCCCCTGCAGAGGGCTTGAGAGGAGTCGAGACCTCACCTACTTAAACACCTGGCTGCCTTTGGGAGGAGAAGGTGGGGGGATGTGGGGGGAGACAGGGAGACTTGTAGGGGGAGAAAGGTGCTGGGGGCCGGGCGCGGGGCAGCCAGATTCTGGAAGGGTTTGGGAGGTGCAGCATCGGGGCTTGCTGATGGATGGGTAAGGGTGGGCAGGAGACAGAGCCTCCCTGGACAGACTCAGGGATGGGCCCTGGGGCCCCCCGGGGGGGCGGGGAGGGGGCACTGAGGCCTGGGGCAGGACTGGTTCGCGGCGTGGTGTGGGTGAGGTCAGTGGACCCAGGAGCAGGGGATGTGCGGGCTTCTTCCAGCTCTGCCCCGAGATCCGCTCTGGCTGCCACCTCGTTCCCCGAGGCCCCCTCACTCCCTCCGTCCTCCTGCCCTCCCGCCTGAAGCCGCGGTCCCGCCCCTCAGGCCCCCTCCCCTGATGCCCCTCCCCCTAACCGCAGTGCCCCAGTCTGGCCTGTCTTCTGCCACCTGCCACAGACCCATCAAGGCAGCCCCTAAGCTGTGACCGAGATCCATCACGGAGGATGGGGGGGGGGGGGATGAAGAAGTTAATGACACACATTTCCAAGTTGTGTGAGACCTGGGGCTGCGAAGGGCCAGAGCAGGGCGGGGCTCCGGGCAGCTGGACCACAGGGAAGGTCCTCCCGTGGGTGGAGGGACAGGCCCCGGGGGCAGTTAGAGAAGGTCGTGTTTCCGAAGAGGCAGGGCTGCAGGCCAGGCAGGGCCAGCGCCTTCTCTCCCTCAGACTAAACGCCCCCTTGCCTGGGAACCCCGTCCCGGCCCCACCACTGTCACATCCGACCTTGTCCCTACGATCAGGCCACCATCCACCGCCTGCGGGGGGCGTCCAGCTTCACCTCCACGGGGAGGCTGGTGCCGCGTGGCCGACGCCTGGGCCACTGGGGCTGCGGAGGGCTGGGGCTGGGGGTGGCTGCTGACGCAGATCCTTCACACAGGGCCCTTCCAACCTGCACAAGGGCGCGTCCTGGGCAAGACGCTTGTGTCCCCACCGCTTGTTCAGACATTTGTGTTCCTGACCTGACTCAGCAAGGACCCTCCTGCCCAGCACCACAGGGGCCGTAGCACTGACCCTGTACTTGCAGCTGCTGACCTCGTCCCAGGCTCGAGGCAGACAGTGCCCCTGGGTTTCCGTCCTGCCTGTACCTGGCTGCATGATGCCACCTCTCCCCCGTGGCTGTGGTCCTGTGGGCTGTGGTCCCCCCGTGGGCTGTTGTCCTCCGTGGAGGGCTCTGGTCCCCTAGGGGCCGTGGTCCCTCATGCCCTCCGAGGGGCTTGGTCTGGACCGCCATGTCCCGTGGTTCTTCAGCCCGCAGCCCTGGCCCCCGCAGAGCAGACCCTGCTGGAGGCAACTTCTCACCTAGCTTCTCACCTAGCTGACGAGGCCATCGCCCTCTGGGGTCTCTGAGCAGCCCTGCCCGTCAGAGGGCCTGCTCTGATCTTGACTGGAGACAGAGCTGATTGGACGGAGCTGAGCCCATTCCCAGGAATGCTCGCTGGCCATGGCCCGTCGTGTGGCTATTTCTGACTCAGTTGCGTCACCCACGCCGCTTGCCCCGGGAGCCAGAGGGCTGAGCCGGCCTTGGGCACCGAGGGGTCAGGGCTGGCATTGAAAGGGGCTCTGTCCTCCCCGGGGCCTCGGCCCCAAGCAGCACACAGGGGCTTTGTTCTCCAGCCAAACCCCGGAGGACCCCTCCTCCAGCCGGGGCCCGCAGGGACGTCTGGCAGGACGCGACGTGTCTCTCCAAGCCAGAGCCCAGGCCGACAGGCCCTTCCCAGAGTCACTGCCTGGGAGTCCACCTGCCTCGCCCCTTCCCCGGAGCCCCAGCCGTGGGCCCTGCCTGTCTGACACACTGCGGGTGGGACCCACCGCCCCGGGCAGGGCGCGGCGCACCAGGACGGGGCACTGCACGGAGCCCGCGCTCGGACAACTTAGGACCCGCTGGAAGAACAGGCTGGGAGGCTGCCTGGGACACCCTGCGGGGAGAATGGGGCCCCCATTTCTCTCTCTTGCGCTTCTCTTACTTCAGCTGTCAGTATTTTCTAATTTTTCTTCAAGATGCACACCGTGCCTTGTTCATCGGGTCCGACCCCCAGGTTACCCAGCATCTGCTGCCCCTGCCTCACCCCCTGGTTCTGTCTGTTCTGCTCAGTAATGCTACAGCTACGGCATTCATGGCCCCTGGACCTCTGGGACCCACGCCCCCCCCGGCCCCTGGTCTTCCCCCCACACTGTGCTGCATTATTCAGAACCCGTTCCCTCCAGACTTGGGTCATGTCCTCTCTTAGTCACCTCTGATGACGCCCACTGCAGTCCCACGCTATGTGCTGGGCACCGAGGTCCTTCCTCTCTTGTCTTCCCCCCTCCCCTGCCCTGTCCCCTGGCTATAGTGACCGCAGCTGCATTCCACAAGCATCACTGCTGCTGACTCTGTCCACAGGCTGCTTCCTTACTCTTTGCTCCCTGGCCGTAAGTTCAGCCTTCAAAGCCCAGTTCACATGTCACCATGTCACCTCTTCCAGGAAGCCCTCCCTCCACGACTGTCTGGGAGAAATTAATCCTCCCCATCTAGATGTAATGAAGAGCTCAGATCTGGGAGTCAAACAGCCAGGTTTAAGGCCTGCTGTACCATTTTCGCCCAACATTCCATGAGGATTTGTGAAGCACCCACTCAGTGGCTAGTTCTGTCCTAGGTGCTGAGGATGGCTGGAGTCCAGGCCAGGGGCGGGGCACATGGAGCTGCCCTCTGCAGAACACGCTGTAGAGGGCAGATGCCACCCAAGGGCGGGACCCAGTGTTACTTAATGAGAACCATGCGGGGTGCTACCTGGGAGCAGTGCAGGGCGTTGTGGGGGGAGGGGTGATGGGTCAGTGTGAGAACGTTTAGGTGAGACCCAGGGCAGAGTGGGAGGAATAGAGGAGGAAAGAGCACATGCAAATGTCCTGTGGCAGGAAGGAGGGTCTGTGGGAGGAAAGAGGTCCGTGAAGCAGAAACGGGGAGCAGCACGGGGACCCTGGTGGAGAGGCCAGGGGCCCAGAGACCCCGGGAGGTGTCCTCAGGGCGGGGAGCCAGTGGAAGGTCCTGAGTACTGGGATGCTGGTGGAGATCGCATGGGATGGGGGGTGGGAGGGTCCAGGTGGGGGAGCGGCCGACGCCCAGGTGAGTGGGTCTTGGACCAGGTGGTTTTGAAGACCGCAAGGTGGACGGACCTGCTTGGAGGCTGAGCTCATTGGACGGAACTGGACAAGGGAGGGGGAGGGGCGTCTGGCATACTTGGCGGCTCTGGCTTTGGCCATGTGGAAGTTCAGGACCCTCGGGGACGAGGATCTGCGGAAAGAGGGGGGCGTTCATTCTGTGCACGTCCATTGTGGTGTCTGGGCCGAGATGCCCTCCTTTCCTGGGACTCTGAGGGGTCTGGGTTGGGGAGAGATCCAGGGGAAGCCCTCGACCCCCAGGAGAGGGGGGAAGCAGCACCCACTCCCAGATGCACAGGAAGCCCACGGCTCAGAATCTCAGGTTCTTCATCTGTGAAATGAAGTAATAATTCTGGACTTGCTGACTTTGTCTAGGGATGGGGCGATTACGGCTTCTGAAAGCCCCGTGGCCTGTGGCTCATAACACAAGCTCAGCCTACGTTAGCGCTTTCCGACCTCACCCATAGGCCACAGCAGGTCCTGTCTGCGTGGCCTGGAGCCCGGGAGTCCCTCGAGGCTGCGCCCGCCCGTGCGTCTCCGGGACGCCAGCCTCAGCAAGGCTCCCTGCGTGGCGGGCACTCGGTTGACCGCTGGCTGCTCAGATGGGGCCAGCAGTGCAGACCGCTGGGGGCGGCCAGGGTCGAGGGGGGTCATATTTAGGGAGATGGGGGATCTTCAGGAAACAAGAAATCAAGAAAACCAAGTCTTGCCAAAACACAGAGCCCCCTTTGACATAAAGAATCTGGCTAACATGTGGGCTGGGGGAGGCGCTTTGCTCCTAGAAGGACATTCCTGGTTTTAGAGAAAAATCGCTCAGGCCCCGGGGCCTTTTCTGGGGAAGAATAATCATCTCATTGTTATGAAATGCCAGGGAGTAGGAAATATTTTCAGGTACAATTGCCCAAATTACGGCTTGCTGCCCTGTGAAACACGAAATCCTCTTGGATTTGGTTTAAATTGTCTCAGACCACAGCTGAGACGTGGGATTCGCTTCAAAATTAGCAAGAAGAAGCTAACTCACTACAAAAAGAGATTGTTTCCCTAAACACCTGTTGTCTGAAAGATTTTTAGGAACTTTTTATTTTGAGATGACTTTAGCCATCCAGGGGCACTCCAGGGACCCTCTGCAACCTCCCTGCCGGGGGATTGGGGGGGGACTTGCACAGGACCACAGCCCACAGGTAGACGCCAGGAAGTCAGCACCGGTCATCACTGTGAATAAGCCACAGACTCCATTATAGAGTTTCAGCAGCTCTCTCTCCTGCCCTTTCCGGTCCAGGGTCCCGCAGCCCACTTGCTGTAGGTCCCTCGCTGGGGGCGCCTCCACCCTGAGCCCAACGCCTCAGCTCTCCTTGTGTTCCAGCACCTGGGCGCTGGCCCGGGGCTTGTGGACCGTCCCTCGCTTCAGCCTTGTCTGATGGTCTTCTCACCGTTGGACCGGAGTCAGGGGTGTTTGGCAAGCACCCCGCAGAGGTGGGGTGCCCTTCTCGTCACATCTCATCAGGGGTTCCTGGCATCATCCTATCACAGGGGCTGTTGACCCTGATCACTCATTAACGTGGCGTCTGCTGGCTTCTCCACAGTAAAGTTGCTATTTTTCCCTTTCCCCACTTTACTCACTGGAAACCGGTCACTAACCCAGACCACGCTCACGGGGTGGACGCTAGGCTGCACCTTGGGAAAGGACGAGCATCAGAGAAACTATGGGCACAGATTAAAACCACAAGCGTCATTAATAAATATTTTGGGGAGATGCTTTAAGTCTTTGCAATGATCTTCTTGCTCCTAAAAGTTCCCGCCACTAACTTCTGAGCCCACCGACGGCGGAGAGGCTTTGGTGCTGATTTTCTATTTCCCCGCTCCTTCTGCATTTATACTTGGAGTGTTTCTACAAGGAAGGAGAATTTGTTCTTTCTCCCCTGTTTGTTTACTTCATCGTTATTATCAGTGTGTACTGAAGAATGTTTATTTTATTCTTTGTTACCACCCAATACTTGCTTGTTTGTTTGAACTTATACATAGCTTTACCGTTTTTCATATGGGTACGGTTCTATGAATGTAACACATGTATAGATTTGTATGATCACGACCGCAATCAGGGTACAGAGCAGCTTTGTCACCCCAAAACACTCCTCACGGTATCCCTTCATATAACCTCCTCCCCCGACTCATAAGCCCTGGGGACCACTGACCCATCTTCCTCACTGCAAATGTGTCTTTCAAGGGTGACTGTAATTGGAATCACATGGTGTGCAGTTCTGTCTTCTTCACTGAGCCTGATGCCCTGGAGAGCCATCCAGGTGGCTGTGTGTCAATAGTTTGTTCTTTTTTGTCACTGAGTAATATTCCGTGGTGTGGATGGACCATGGTTTATTTACCCACTCACTGTTGAAGAACATCTGGGCTGTTTCCAGTTTGGGGTTATCACAAAGAAAGCTGCTATGAACATCCCCACACAGGTTAGTGTACAGACATATTTCGTGTGAATGGTCCTCATCTCTCTGGGATAAATGCCCAGGAGTGCAGCTGTGAGGTCGTATGGTAGTTGCGCATTTAGTTTTACAAGAAACTGCAAAAGCATTTCCCAGGGTGGCTGCACCATGTCACATCCCCACCAGGATGCAGAAGGCAGCCAGGCTTGGGGGTACACAAATCTCACACTTGTGGTGGAACACGCCCCCCCTTCTCCATCCATACGTGTGTTGGTCCCCCCTTAGCTTTGGGGTCTCGCTTCCTGAGAGAGAGTCTGTGTCTCACAGCCATACCAGCTGGGGGCAGGAAGGAACATGCTCTGAAGTTCTGACCCCACCTCAGCCCTGGGCATGGGAAACCTGGTCTCAGGTGTGGCCTTGTTGGAGGCTCTCACCTCTGCCCGGTGTCCTTGCCCCCTGCTTCCCTCCCCTGCCCCAGCAGGCTCTAAGGGGGCCACGGGGAGGGGGGGCTGGGGGACCCACGCTGCCGGCACGTGGGGAAAGCTCTCGAGGGCTCTTCCCATCTTGTCCTCAGATCTGCACACCTCCCCGGCTTAATAATCTCGGCATGACTCTGCTGACCACCTTACGTGGCATCCATAGCACCTGCTCTGAGAGGCACCTGCTCTGGTCCCACCTGGGGGAAGCTTGACTCTGACCAGATTTCAGGTTCCCTGATGGGCTCGAGAGGTTTTTAGTGTGCAGTTTGTCCAGCTTTGTTCTTGTTGCACAGGCAGGAGTGGAGCTCCCGCAGCTGGACCTGTGAGTCTGGAAATCAGACTTCAGCGAGCTTGATGCCATATTCCCACTGGAGTCACGCATTCATCTGGTCCCAAAACCAAATGTGACCCGGAACCTAAGAGGCACGTTGTCTGGACCGAGGTCCCCTGAGGAGACACATTTGCCTTCTGGTGGGGACGGTTTCCTTCACCCCACCCCACCCCCAACGTGGATGAGCCTCGCAGGCTGCCCTGCCCTGGTGTTTCCAGCTGACGCTTCTTCAAATGCCTCCACTGGGCCCTGGGTAGTCAGCCCTAGACAAGTCAGGGTGGGTTTGGCCAAGGAGGTCTTGAAACAGGGAGATGGAGCGTTGTTTAATGACCCCAACTGCCCAGGTTCTGCTGCAAAGGCGGCTCTGGACTGTGGCCCGGGCTGGGTGCCTCACGCTCGTGATGGACGCTGATCTGAGCCCTCAGGGACCGCGCGCTGGTCAGGGATTCGCCTGGTACCTTCACATGCATGTAATTCGAGGAGGAGCCTTGGCTGAGGGGCCTGCGGGGTGTAGGGTGGACCCACAACAGCACGCCTTCATGGTCAGAGGTCAGTTTCCAGAACCAGAAGCTGAGCGTGCTGGAGAGGCCAGGTGGTGGGACCACTGGCCTTCATCAGTAACGCATCCAACCTGGGGCCCTCACTCACTCCGCCTGTCCTCTGCTCTCTGGCCAGGGCTGCCACGGGCTGACCTGACCAGGCCAGAGGGTGCAGGACCTCAGGGCAGGGGGGCCCAGGGGCTCGCACACGGCTGGTGGGCTTTCCATCACATTTTCCTTCTTTTCGTCCAACAACAACAAAAAGGTCCATGAAGGAAGTCCATGACTCCAGCAGTCCAGTGGCTGCGGTCCCCCTGTGTCCCCACCTTCCTAGCCACAGCGGGGAAGGACCCTCCCAGCGCGGGGACTCTGGGCTCAGCTGACACGAAGGGCAGCCACAGGGGCACTGCTTCCTGAAGAAGCTGGGAGGTGCTGGTGGGGGACTGGGATGACTTCCCTCGGAGGTGCGGGGTCTCCAAGCGTCGGGGGAGGCTGTCCCCCAGAAGGGGCAGCAGGGCTTCCGAAGGTGGAACCCGCACTAGGCAGTAGAGGGGAGGCCCCGGCCTCCAGATAAAGCAAAGCCTTCATTTGGTGCCAGGCTTCCGTCCGCAGACACGGCCGCAGCCACTGGGCCTCTCTTCAGAGTCCTGGCCCAGGTCTCCTGCCCCAGTGCAGGCGGGGCCCCCTTCGGGTGGTCAGAGATGCTGGTCTAATGTCCAAACGGCTGGGGGCTCCTTCCAGGCTCCGGAGGACACAGCTCCACCTTCTCCCCAGTATCGTCCTGGGCAAAGGACCCTGGCAGCGCCCGCGGTTCTCAGGAAGGGCTCACCCCAAGGGGTCTGGCCTGGAAGCGGGACAGAGGCCCAGGGCCTCTTTGGTGGCTCAGCGTCCAGTAAGGCTGCGTGCGTCACAACCCAGAAGGAAAGAGCAGCGAGGGAGGGGGCTGGGGGCGCAGGAGGAGGTGGACACGCCCTGGGGGGGGTCCTGTGTGGTCACCACTGCGGCGTCACTGGAGCCGTGGCCACCGCTGCCCACAGGGGATGTTGCTCTGGATGCTGTCTGAACGCACAGACTGAGGACCCGGCTCCCCTTCTCCTCCCGGGACACCCAGGTGACAAAGGCCAGGAGCAAAGAGGGACACCCAGGTGACAAAGGCCAGGAGCAAAGAGGAGGGGAATGACCGACAGCAAGCAAGACGTGGCCTCGGACTTCGGAAAAAGCAATTTGTCTTTTAGAAAGGAGAATGTCTTTCTTCTTCTCTTTCTTTTTTATCACGGAAGTTTTTGCATTAATTTGATGCAAATTTTGATGACCGAGTTTCTTGGTATCTTCTCCCTGAAATTTGCCCCGAGCAGGTGTGGGGCATACGTGTAGGCAAGTGTGCACACGTGTATGCCTCTGCGTGTGTGTGTGTGTGTGTCCATCCCCTGCCCTGCTGGGAGGTGGGGCGCAGCCGGGGGCCGTGAGCCTGGAGCTGGAGCTGGGGCCTCTCACCTGTTGCAGGTGAGCAGGGGCCGGGGCCGGTCATGGCCTCTGTGGGCCTCAGCCGTCTGCCTCTCCGTGGACAATGCAGTGGGGTGACCCAGGGGCCCCACAGCTCAAGGCCTGGGGCAGGAAAGGTGGGCTTCCTCCACATTCAGGCCCCGACAGGACTGACAGGCTGCCCTACTGCGTGCTACCAGCTGTGCAGTGGGCCATCGGCTTTGGGATTCGCCCTCTCCCTCCCCAGCCCCTGGCGATGGCACCCATAGACGTGCTGCCATCCACGGTGAGGCCCGAGGTGTGGACGCAGCCCTGGGGGCCAGGCAAGTTCTGGGCGAAGTGGGTGCAAACACCTAGCAGCCCAAGCCCTGAGACAGGTGGTGGTAGGTGGCCCTGGGCAGGCGGCTCTGGGCTGGGATTGGGTGTCGTGGGCCCTGACCCTGAGTCTGCGCTTTCCGGCCACTGTGGACGGGGCGGGCCTTAGACACTGGGCCTCGGTGTCCCCGTGGACGTGGCAGGGGAAGCATGGGGAGCGCTCCCTGCCCAGCTGTCAGGTCCTTCCTCGCAGGGCAGAGCTTTCTGGCCGGCTTCTGCTGGGCAAACTGAGGTCAACCCCGCAGGTCCAGCTGGGAAGGGAGCAGCCATGGGTCCCAGGAGACAGCTCCAGCCTGGGCTGTACGAGGCCGAGTGTGTCGTCAGCCAGACCAGAGCCGGCACGTGGAAGGATGTTTTCTTCGTCGTCCCGGAGGGGAAGGAACCCGGAGGGGCCGAGCCCGAGCTCTCTGGCCTGAACGGTCCCTGGGCCGGGGCTGGGCCTCGGCCTCCGTCAGGCCAGTGCTCGGTGCCCGCAGCTGAGCCAGCCCCCAGCTCTCACGTCCCCCTCCCCGGCCTGGGCCGACCCTGCGCCCGGCCGTGGCCTGGGAGCCCCGACGCCGACTCTGCCTTCGCCTTGCTTGGAGGGAAAGATGCAGGACTGGAGCCGGGCAGAGACCGCCACCCGGGGCTCCGGCTCTCCTGGGTGACACCCGTGTAAAGTCGAATTTACCCAGACTGCACCATGGCAAGAGAAGGTGATTTTGTCTAAAACTGGGCCGATTTCTCTTGCGAGCCTCTCCCCACCAGGGCGCAGAGGAACCGAAACCAAGTGAACAACAACATCAAGTCCTCGACTGCTTGGGTCTAACTTAGCAACATCGGGGCGACTGCTCCAACCTTCACACGGGTCCTCTCTCCCCCTCGAGGGCGAGGCTGGGTGCTCTGCTCACCCCGCCCACGTGACCCCACAAAACAGATCTAATTACGTTGAGTCTGAGGCTGGGTGTGAGGCAGAGAAAGTTCGAGCACAAGCAGAGGCGGTGGAGGGGACACCGTCGGACCTGCTGTTCTTACCGCTCGGAGCTGCCACCTTTGTCTTCTTCTCGGGACAGCCGACCTCGGCACCAACCACTGGACGCGGTGGGTTCCAGGGCCCCTGGGTGCCTTTCCCATTCTCCCTGGACCAGCGTCCACCGTGAAGGAGAGCTCTGCTGGAATCTCAGATATTTTGGAGACCGAAGCCACCTCTGGCCCTGGAGAAACACCCGTCTCCTGCCACCTGAGCCGCTCAGGTGCCTTGTGTCCTGGCTCCACTGGGTCGGCCGCGCCGCAGAGACGAGGGCACCCCTCCCTGTGGAAGCTGCCCACCTGTCCTCCTGTTCACGGGGACTCCAGGGGCCCTGCGGACGCATCAGGTGATGGGCCACAGGAAAGGGGGAGGTGGTTTTAAAGCTGTGGGTCTGCTCACCGAGGCCCCGTCCTGCTTCCTGTGCCCCGACCCGGCTCTTCCCTCGCTAGGGCTTCCCTTCCTCTGCCCGGGGGTTCATTTTGTTACTCTTCCCCCACATCCTTAAATTACGTGCCTGGCTTATTTAATTCCTATCTTCCTTGATTTCTGACGAGACACGCTGAGGCCCCTGGTGTTAACTGAATCCTACAGAATCCACTGGGAACAGTGCTTTTCCCACTGTGGGCCTGGAGCCACACCCTCCATCCTGGTCACACGTGGACTTCAATGCACGCATTTATCCCCGTGTCCCCATCGAGTCCAGAGCCCAGGTCCTCCTCGGTGAGACCAGGCCAGGCCCCGTCCCAGTGGAGAGCGGCGGTTGGTGATACACTGCTGCCGTGTAGACTCAGCTGTCAGCTCCGCCGTCTGCATGGGTTCTGCCAGCAGGTCGCCGCCCGGCCGCAGGAGCGCAGGGCGGGCTTGTGTGAAAGTCCGCGGCTTCGCATCCACCCAGCGCTGGGTCTGCCTGGACGTGGGATTCCAGGCCTGAATCACCTCCCCTCAGATCCTCTTTCTGACAGAGGGGAATCGAAGGAACCAGGTGGGAAGAGTTCCCTTGGGGTCCCTCTCCCAAGTTTTGAGGGACTGCAGGCCAGCCCGAGGTCAGCCGCTGGCTCCGATCTTGGGTGAATGATTCTGGAGGGGCTGAAGGAGCCGGCCTGCGCCTCTGAGCCCCCTGCCCTCCCCTGCCCGGCCACAGGGCACAGTGTCAGGACCTCAGAGAAGGGAGGGGGGTGAGGGATCCAGGATCCCGAGTGGCCGTGAGAACAGTGGGGCGGCAGGTGCCAGCACTGTGTCCCCACCCCCCCAAGGTGGGGAAGCGCCAGCTGTGTCCCTCCCGCCCTCCACGGCCCATAGGGGAGCAGTGATTCAGGGGCAGTGACGGTGGGCACCGTGACCCCTGCCCTCCCTGCCCGAGGTGGACATCAGGCCCGATGGCCAAGAGGACCCCCAGCAGCCGGTGGGCAGGGCCGAGGAAACCACAGGTGGGCATGCAGGCGTCCCTCAGCGGGCGGGACTGAGAGCCGCGCTGGGGCCACTAATCAAAAGCCCCACGGAACCTCGGTCGTGCCCAGGTCTTGTGCGGCTCCAGCCCCTGAAACCACCTGCAGCCCCGGGGCAGCCCCCGCCGGGGGCCACGTCGGTAGTTGATCACAGACGCGCCCTTTGCCCAGTTGTCCTCCAGACCCTCCCCAGACCTCCTAGTGCGGTGTCTCCATGCCTGTCCCCGGGCACGTGGGGTCCTGGCCACTCCTTCCACTCAGACCCTGGGTGGCAGCACCCACCCTGCCCATGCTGTGGGCCCGATTCTGCCACCTGACACCCCCGGTTTTCTCTCCTCCCTCAGCCCAGGCCGCGTGCTGTGACCCCAGGATTTCTTGGCTACTTTTAATTAGCTGCAGCCACACGGCTCTCAGAAATGCAGCTACGGGACTCCTGCTCCCACGGGGTTTCCAGTTGTGATCTGGTTTGACATATTCTGGCCCTCGGCTCTCCTGGGCAGGGGCCCTCACCCCGTGGCCCCCAGCTCGCCGGGGGGAGCCACCACCGGGAGGTTGGCAGGTAAGCATGTGTGGGGGGGACACCAAGGAGCCACTCTCCAGGGACGGGAATTTCTGGGATCCCAGGAATGGAAGCTCCTTTTGCATCAAGGCTGTTCCCAGAATCAGCAGAGCTTGGACAAATAAGCAGCAGCGCTGCCTGTGGCAGCCCCCAGCCTTCCCCAAATCCCAGCCCTCTCCTTCCCAGGCCCGTGGGGCATCTCATCCTCTTGGAAGCCAGGTGTGGCCACATGACAAGTTGGCCAGTGGACGCGGTGTGCAGGGACCCAAGTTGTCCCTGGGGCCCCTCTAGCTGGTGGGATAAAGACATGACAGAAACCTGGAAACCAGTGGCCCCTGGAGGGCTGCCTGGAGGCGGAGGCCCAGCTGGCCTGTTCCCCACCCAGGGTGGGCATCAGCGACCATCTCACCACGTCACATCCTGCCCATTTGTTACCGCGACATCCAGCACCCTCAGGAGTTCTGGCCTTTTGAGAGAACGGATTCTGAGCCTTCCACTGCCCGAGTCCCTGCTCTGCCCCCTCCACCCCCAGTGCACAGGAAATGAAGTCATTCAGGAAGCCTGGCCCATCTTGCGGTGGGATGTGGGGCGGGCTCTGAGGGATGACGAGGCCTGGGGGTCCGAGGGTGTGTGGGGACCCTGGGGAGGGGGTTGCAGAAAGGAGAGTGGCCCCAGGGGGGTGGGGGGCTGGGCCCTGGGGAGCCCTGGGCAGGGCGCCGTCCACAGCAGGTGAAGCCTGTTTGCAGGGGACAGAGAGATGCAGCCGCAGAGGGGTCAGCGGGGCCGACGTGTGTCAGGAGGGGCTGAGGGTCTGTACCCGTCCTACCCTTGAATCTCTGCAGACCCCGTGAGGGGACACCCTCATGGCCCAGGTTCAGGGCCCAGGACAAGCAGGGCAGGGTGCTCAAGGCAAAGCAGGCTCTTCCCTGAGGCCACTCTGCAAGATGGGTCTGGGGGCCACACGGCAGGCAGGGCTGCTGGACCGACCTCCCCGGGAGCTGATGACACACGTCGTGTGTCCTTGAAAACGCTGTGGCTTCCCCACCCCAATCCATTGGGGTCAGAATGTCACCAGGATGAGGCAGCCTCTGGGAAGGCCTTGGGTTTGGAGTCAGAGCTGCTGCCTTCCTGACACCTGATGCCACAGGAGCTCAGCCGGCAGCTCAGAGGGGCTCAGGTGTGCTGGCGACAGGCAAGAAAGACGAGTCTGTAAAACAGCCTTGTAAGCTGCAACCTGAGGCCTGTGCTTGTCTGTCTGCACGTTTATTCAGGGCCAAGGGTGCTGGGCGGAGAGGGGGCACTGCTGATGGTACCGAGACCCTGGCTCCTCTGCTCCTGCGCCGTCCCCGAGGTGTCAGCCCTGAGAGAGGTGACGGCTTAGTTCATGATCCTTTCTGCCTGCCCCACGTAGGGTCTTTCTCCCCATTTCTGTGGCACATCCGAAAGCGAGTGGTTGAAGGTGAGAGCCTTTGGAGACTCCCCCGCCGGGGGGCCACCTGCAACCCCGGCCCAGCACTCCAGTGGGAAAGACTCTCCAGCCACGGGGCCTGCGGTCCCACCGGCCTCCAGCTGCCTGTGCAGCTGGGCCTTTGCCCCCTCTCTGGGCCAGTTTTTCCCCAGAGATGGGTCCGGGCCTTGGAGATCCAGGACTTCGAGACTGCTGGGTCACCCAGGTGGGGAGGGGACCCAGACGTGCGTGAGGAGTGCCAGACCCGGCCGCCCCAGCGGGCGAGGCCCAGGAAGGTCCCCAGCGCTCCAGCCCCTCGGTTCCAGTGAGATGGGTCTTGGTGGGCGTCCACTAGGCAGGCCTGTTCCCAGGGGTGTGGTCCAGGCTCCGCCTCGGCCCATCTGTCCCCCAAAGGAGCAAGAACCTGGCACTTCATCTAAGAGCCCCCCACAGGTGTCAAGTGCCCTGTGGTCAGCCTTAAAATCGGCGCCCATCACCATGGTCTCTGGACAAGGTGCCCTCAGCGCAGTGAGGCCTCTTGCCTACCTCTGAGCCACAAAGACTAGAAGCGTCTGTGGTTTTTCACACCTGGCAGGAAAAAAGGGAAATCTCCCAGGTGTTTTCATTGTTCCAAAAAAGGAGAGATCCCTGGCCGCAGGAATGTCTGGAAACCGGGCCATCTGTGCAAACTTTCCTGTGGAATTAGCCGGGAATGTCACCCTCCCTGGTCCTGGGACAGCAGAGGAGGGGTGAGGCCTGGTCCTTTTCCCAGAGGACAGCGGAAGGGCCCCACCTGCCGCCATGGGAGCCCGTCTCCCCAGTTAGCCCTGGGGTGACGCGCCCCAGGGACCACCTGCTGCAGTGCGGAGAGGTCTGAGCCAGGACCCACAGCTCAGCTGCTGCGAGGACAATCAAGGTGATGGGCGGGGAACAGCTTGTCGCACAGCAAGAGGTGACTGACACACCGCTGGTGGGAGGTCTCCCCAAACCTGCGGAAAAAGTCCCTCCAGAGTTTTGCTCACAGGGACTGGGTCAGCCCTAGCACACAGATATGTTTGTCGTAGGTTGAATTGTGTCCCTCCCCCAAAGATGTGTTAACGTCCTAACGCCACGTGCCTGTGACAGTGGCCTCACCTGGACATGGGGTCTCTGCAGATTTAATCAATTGAGATGAGGTCATGAGGATGGGCCGTCATCCAGTATGACTGTGTCCTTAGAAAAAAGGGAAATTTGGACACGGAGGTGCACGCACACACCACACACATACATACACACACACACACAACACACAGAGGAGGCCACCTGACAATGGAGGTGGAGACCGAGTGATGCGGCCGCAAGCCAAGAACGCCTGGGGCCACCTGGAGCTGGAAGGGGCAAGCAAAGACCGTCCCCCCTTTATTTCAGACTTCTGGCCTCCAGAACTGTGAGAGGATAAACGTCTGCTGTTTTAAGCCGGTATGCATGATATTTTTGTGTGACTATGACGTATAAGCCCTTCTGTGGATTATGCTTCTGTCCAGTTATAAATGTGTCCTTTGAAGGCATTGGCATTTGAATACCTAGAGCTCACGCCTGGGCCATGGCAGTTAGTTCCTGGGAGCGGTCTGTCTCCACCCTCTGTCACACGGGAAGCCTCACTCAGAGTCATGGGTGGGATTCCCAGGCCCTGGGGGCCACTTGGGATGGCTCCATGGGTACACGGTCCACTAGACAAGCCCACTCTATGTTTATCCGTTCACAGGACTTGAGTGTCTAGTAGAATCATGGAAACGTACACATTTTTAGAAAGGGAGGCACCATACATGGTTACAATGGGCGGCAAGACGGGGCAAAGGAAGTGTGTCGATTCTTTCCTCATTTTGTTTTAATAAAAGTACTTACATTTATTGCTCCCACTTTTCTGATTAATCAGCCTTTTCCTTCGCGGTCCCATTTTACTGCTTTCTTATTAATGGTCATACGACACCTTACACATATAGGGTCACAGCGAACAGTCTGTTTAGATGACACTGGTAAAGTGGTCGGGGCCTCAGTTTACATTGTAACTCATTACACACATGGCCCCGCACACACTGGTCTCACTGCCTCCTAGTTCTGCTTCAGAAGGAGCCGTGAGGCTGCCACGCCGACGCTGAGAGCCCCTTCCCTTCGTTTTGTCCTGATGTCGTGGGATCGGAGTCACAGCGGACGGCTGTGGGCGGTCATCCCCGCGGGTGTTTTAAATCAATACCGTTCGGAGGAGAGAGAGAAAGACGTCTTTACCTTCCGAAAGGCCTGGATGGATCCCCAGTGTGGCCACAGAACGTGGAGGGATCAACAAAAGGGCCAGACACACGCGGGCCTGGGAGAGTTGTCTGGAATTTCTGATTTTTAAAAAATAACCCACAGTTTGGGTTTGAATTCTAATTTTTAAAAGGAACTCAGATGTTTATTCCCTAATGTTGCATTTGTGCAAAGTGCAGAGGCCGTTGAGAATGTCAGAAACTGTGATGAAATCAGATCAAAAAGCGATGGTTCACGCCAACATCCCTGGTGATGTTCACCTTCAAGCTCCACCCTGAACGTCTGTGCTGTGGTCAGAGGCTCAGTGTCACCCAAATCCACGTGTCGGGATCCAGACCCTGTGTGAAGGTGTTAGGAGGTGGTCTGGGTGTGAAGGGGGAGCCTCAGGGTGGGATTAGCACCCGCTCCTTCCCCACGTGGGCGCCCAGGGAGCCATCTGGAACCCCGACCCTGACCCCGACCCCGCCAGCACCTGGCCTCAGCCTCCACAACCGTGACCATCAGAATGTGAGAAATTTGTTTCCATCGTTTATAAGCGCCCAGGCTGCAGTATTTTATTACAGCAGCCTGAACAGGCAAAGATAATTCAAGTAGAGCTGTTCTTAGGTCTTTATAATATTATAATATCATAATATCATCTGTGTGCCTATAAATTCCTATTTATAAACTAAAGAAAAGGGAGCAGCTTTGTATGTTACAGTCATTTACAGAACGTTTAATTAGCAGCATTGGGTCGGAAAATGACCAAACAGGGAATTGTTAAAATGCCAGGCTTCTTAGACCATGTGTTTCCAAAAGTTGACATGAAAGACTCCAAATTTGACATTTAAAATGATTAATATTATTATTACAGAAAATATATAGGGTTTATTAGAGACGTGGACTGCGGTTTGGCGCCTTTAAATTTTTTTAAATGAGTAAAGGTTATTTTTGGAGGAGCTTTAGGTCTACAGATAAAGCGTGTAGAAAGAGCAGAGTTCCCACGGGTCCCGGCCCTGCAGGCAGGCAAGCTCCCCTCCTGCTCAGTGATGTGCATGTGCTACGTTTGATACAACCGAGAGTGATATTGACACATTATTATAAACTAAAATCATACTAAAATCTGTAGTTTACTTTGGGGCTTACTCTTTGTGACAGACATTCTTTGGGTTTTGAAAAATGTATAATGACCTGTCCACTAGTTTGGGTCCTTTTTATTAGGTTAAAAATTAAATCAGGCCTAACAGAGATTTAAACGTCACAGTAATAAATTTTGCCATGTTTTTCCTTCTGAAAACATTAGCCTTGGAAGGAAATGTTTTCACAACCAGCCACTGTTCTGCATCTCGGGCACACATCCAGAAGCACGTTATCTTATCTCTCGTGGTGTGTGCCAATTTACAGACGAGTAGCTCAGGAGCTGTTTTTTTCTTCTGAGTGTAAGCTTATACTCAAAGCAGGACCTTCGATTCAAAACACAGTTTTGTTTCATAAGAGCGTTTTAGTTTTACTGGTTGGAATTCACATGGAAACAGATGAAACTTACAGTCTCTTCCTTGTAAACATTTGTCCACCCATTTCTTCATTTTCTCACTCGTTTACTTGTGCGAGTGTCCAGGAGTCCAGGAGTCCATCATCTTTCAAACTGAGGTTTCAACACCGTTTCTTCCTATTAGAAAGCGCAAGCTCTGTCGAAACAAAGGAAAGCTGAGCTCTGGGCCAGGCTGGAGCCAGAGTCGCGGCCTCCGCTCACCTCCCGTGGGAAGTTCCAGGACAGGGGACCGGAGAGGAGGAGGGAGGGCAGGAAGGAAGGACCTGGCGAGTGGGGGATTTCCCCGCACTGGAGGGAATTGCCCAGGTGTCCGTGGACACTCAGCTCTTAAAACCTGACGCTTTATACCAGTGTGAACATCACAGCTGTAAACCATGCGAACTTGTCTAAATGAAAATTCCTGTGTTGCTATCGATGTGATTTTCCCCTGAAAAGCACAAGCTTTGTGATACCATGTGCTCCTTACTCCAGCAGAAATTTTCTTAACAGAGTGTCTTTCACTCCCAACATACCTGAGGTTGGTGCAGAAAAAATAGTTGAGGCAGAGAGAACTTTTATCTCTTAGTTGTTGAAGGCACCTGGGGGGTGTGAAGCAGCCCGTCTGCTGGGGACCACGGGGAACGAGGCTGGAAGACCCTTTGGTTCCTCCAGATGGACGAACCCCATCGGCATTGCCCCGGCCATCAGATGCTGGGGTTGCTCAGGCCCCTCACCTGCCGACAGCACAGGTGAGGGGCCAGGCTTGGCCACACTCATCCCACCTCTCCATCAGTCTCCTGCGACCTGGCAGGTTTAATCTTTGGGGAGGGAGGGGGTGTATCCAGAGACATCTTTGCAGGAGAGGCCCTTGGGAGCTTGTACTGGAATCACTCAAACCTCCTGATGCTGTTCATACCTGACTGATTCTCAATCCACACCTAAGATTAGAAGTGCGCGCGCACGCGCACGCACACACACACACACACACACGTGTGCGCTGTGCCGCCCACTTTGCTCTGGCTGCCTTGTTCACATCAGCACATATGCAAACTCCAGCTCTTCTTAAGCACAGTTTGTTTCCATCACTAGCAGATGCGTGTTTTTATTAAACCTTTACTTCTACAGGTCCTTGCAGGCTTCACGACCACAAGCACAGCAGTTTGATTGTGTACATAGAAAACCCTAAAGAATCTATAGATAAATGCTTTGATTAAAAGTGAATTTAGCAAAGGTATGAGGTTTCTTTGAGGAGAGGGTAATAAAACTATTCTAAAATGATTGCAATGTTGATTGCATAATTCTGTGAATATGCTAAAAATTTACACTTGAAATAGCTGGATTATATGGCATGTGAATTATATCTCAATAAAGCTGTATTTTTTTTTTAAAGTTATACAATTTTTATTTATTTATTTATTTATTTATTTATGGCTGTGTTGGGTCTTCGTTTCTGTGCGAGGGCTTTCTCTAGTTGCGGCAAGTGGGGGCCGCTCTTCATCGCGGTGCGCGGGCCTCTCATTATCGCGGCCTCTCTTGTTGCGGAGCACAGGCTCCAGACGTGCAGGCTCAGTAATTGTGGCTCACGGGCCTAGTTGCTCCGCGGCATGTGGGATCTTCCCAGATCAGGGCTCGAACCCGTGTCCCCCGCATTGGCAGGCAGATTCTCAACCACTGCGCCACCAGGGAAGCCCCAAGCTGTATTTTTAAAGTGAATTTAGGAAGGACACTAGATACAAGATAAATATACAAAAGTCAATTGTATTTATATAGACCTTCAACAAACAATTAGAAAATGAGAATTTCTGAATGAAACCATTTCAATAGCATTCAAAAACATCAAATATCTAGTAATAAACCTAACAAAATATTCTGAAAACTAAAACAGTTATTAAGGTATTAAGGAAGACCTAAATAAATGAAGGTTTATGACATATTCATAGATTAAAAGACAAATGTTATAAAGATATAAAAATGTACTTATCGATTTCATTATAATCCCAATTAAAATCCCAGCAGGGGTGTGTGTGTGCATGTGTGGGTGGGGCTAATGAAAAGCTGATTCTGAAGTTTACGTAGAAATGCAAAGGGACCAGAATAGCCAACGCAATCTTGCAGAAAACCAAACTTAGGGACTCCACCACCAGATACCAAGACTCAATACAAAGTTCCAGAAGTTAAGATGGAAAATAGGTGAAAAACAGATCAATGAGATGAAATGAAGTGTCCACATAAAGACACACACATATGTTGGACACTTGATTTATAATAAACTGGGATTACAGAGCAAGAGAAAAGGAAGACCTCTTTAATAAATAGTTCCAGGTTAATTAAATATCCACATGGAAAAATGAAATCAATTCCCAGGTGGGTTGTGGGTGTGAACATGAGAGCTAAAACAATGATGCTTCCAGGCGTCTGCAGTGGTGGGGACATCCCCAGGGCTGGACCCTGAGGTCCGTCAGTAAACAGGACAAAGTCTCCATCCTTCATGGGTGGGAAGGACACAGAACCAACCCAAACCAAGTCGATGACAGAACAGAGAGTGTGGAAGCTTATCGTGGGGATGGATGTAGGTGGGTGCAAGGACTTTAATTACAACGTCAGTAGCAGAGCAAAGAGTGGCAACAAGCCCAATGTTAATCGATGAACATTGCCATAGCCCAATAACGGAATAAAAACAGGTCTACATCTCCTGGACTGTGGAAGGAACCCACATCTGGACGGTGTTGGGTGCCTCGGGTGGGGCTGAGAGGGCCCCATGCCCTCCGAGGAGGTGAAGGAGGCAGGGGGCTTCGTGGTCAGTGAGCGCACCCCTGGGTCGGCACAACCATCCTCTGAACCCACTCCGGGCTCCGCACTCCACGGCAGAGCTGTTCTAATTCAGTCACAAGGATGAGAACGGGAGCTGCAGTGGGGTGCAAGAGCCCTCCGTGACGATGCTGGTGGCCTGGTGGCCTTTGAGCATGTACACTTAAGTATCTGCCCCATCTACCCACATCCAGGTTCAGCCAATGGCAGAAGCTCTGGGAGGTTTTTCTGGTGTCTACAAAGTGGCCTGTAGAATGTCCAGCTCATCGGTGGTCAGCTGGAGGGAGTTTGGATTTAGAGGCAGATGAGGAAAGTCGGGCTCATAGCAGAGCAAACTCAGGCTCCTTGTGGTCAGCCATCGGCTCAGCTGGTCCAGCCTCTGGCCCTGCCCATGCCCTGCACCACGCTGGCAGCTGGGAGAGGCAGGGTGATGGGGACCCGAGCTCCCCTTTTGGAATCCACCTGCTTGTCTGGGGTTATCACTCAGGCTCTGTATCTCACTTGATTCTGGGCTTCCGTGACCCCTCACAGGCCCAGCCCGGCAGTCACCGTGTGCTTGTTAAATAGAATAACACAGGGAACCAAGTCCCAGCAGAGGCACCGAACGTCCATGATGACAGTTAGAGGCTGAGGTGACAGTCCAGCCATCCCCAGAGCAGGGACCTCGCAGATGTCCTACATGGGCTCACGAGGCCGTGGTCCCAGCTGGCCGAACTGGCCTTCTGGCCAGAAAGCCAGGTTAGACTGAGGAAGCCTTAGTTGCTAGTTTTGCCTTGGGAATCATATAAATATATAATTCAGTTATAAAAGTAAACAAAAATGAAAAACAAAGCAATCCCTAAAAATCCAAAACAAATGAACAAATTTTATATCACATTGGTGGCTTAATCACAGAGAATAGTTTCACCTGAATTTTAAATACAGGGAACTGGAGTATACACCCCTAATGGCACATGTCATAAGGATAAAAGGAATCATACAGAAATATTAAACTGCGTTCATAATCCAATCTTTGGCAAGAATACTGCTTTTATTAACTTTAAACTACAAAAATACAGTTTCAAATAAAGCATGTAAGGATGAAAAGAAAAAATATCATGTTAATGCCATTAGGAACCAAGATTTCAGGATTAGAGAAAAATAGATACAAATATAAAATCAAAGAAGTTGAGAAAACTCTTGCATTCGAATCGGAGGTGTCAGTATAAACTCTTGGACTCACACTGTATTTTTCTCTTATAAGAATAAGTCTTGGGACCTCCCTGGTGGCCCAGTGGTAGAGAATCTGCCTTACAATTCAGGGGACCCAGGTTCGATCCCTGGTCTGGGAACAGGGATCCCACGTGCCGAGGGACAGCTGGGCCCATGAGCCACAACTACTGAGCTCGCACGCCTCAGCTAGAGAGCCTGAGTGCTGCAAACTACCCAGCCCACATGCCCTGGAGCCTGCGCGCCACAACTAGAGAGAAGCCCGCACGCCACAGGAGCCTGCCCGCCGCAACGAGGGATCCGCATACCTCAACAATGATCCCACGTGCTGCAACTAAGACCTGACGCAACCAAAAATAAATAAAATAAATAAATAATAAATAAATCTTTAAAAAGAAAAAAAAGAATAGGTCTTTTCCTTTCTGCCCCTGGATGGTGGGTAAGCGAGGACAGTTAGGGGGCTGAGGCCCCCAGCACCCAGATTGTGCCCTCCACGCACCTCTTCCTGCTATAAGGACCAGGGCTTTCTGGAGACGTGACCAAGCGCGGGGCTGGGCGGGCCAGGAAGCGCCCTGAATGCTCTTCACCTGCAAGCAGGGTGTTCTCAGCACCCGGGGTCCCGCTAGACGGACGAGGCGCCAGCCTGAAAGGCCCCCACCCTGGCCAAAACTGGGGCATTTGGCATCAAATAGACTAATGGCATCAATGGGCTGCAAAATATCAAACGTTTTAAAAACTTTAAAATCTCCCGTGGCCCTCGCAAGCTGTCAGGGCGCGGAGATTCTGAAGGCCGGCAAAGAAAGAAAAGGCAAGGAAAGAACAAACCAGTAGTTTGCCCTGGTTTCCTGCAGGAGCTGCCTGGCTCCAGGACAAAGCTGTTTAGAGGATTTCCAGCTGATAAGTTCAGAAGGAATGGCGGGAAGAGAAACTTACCCTTTGCTCCCGCCGTGGAGTATGGGGGAGGCCAACGTGCCATGAGCGGTGCCGAAAGCTCCGGGTTGGGGGGCTGCCGTGTGGATCAGGCTGACCCCACCCGCATCGCGGTCCCCGAGAGACGCAGCAGGAGGGGGTCCCCACTGCCTGTTGACCCCAATCTGATCGGGACTCTAGACCCAGCCCCGGTTTTCGGGAAGTGCGGGGACAGAGCAAGTTTTGAAACCACACGAGGTGGCCACAGTGACCGCATCCAGACAGGGCTCCCATGGGGCACAGGCCCAGTTGTTCACGGAACAGTCGTTCCCGGGACACACGGTAGTCACGGCTGCAAGTGACGTGGCGTCCCCAATTTGGCTGAAAATGTGCCACAGGGGGACACACGTGGGGTTCATTTTCTTAATAAAAGCTTTAAGAGTTATGAAAGAGTGGATAAAAGAAGGACGTTAAGCAAAAGAAGTGGAAGGAAATAGGACTTACTGATCAAACTCGGTGGTGGTCTGCCATCAGTCCAGGTTATGAATCACGTTTCCGCACGATGCGCGGGTCAAGAGCCGAAGGGGGTGTGGAGGGCCCAGACCCCGGGGCCCTGGGTGGTCACAAACTCCCTTCCGGAGGGGTCGCCCGTCGAGGGGTGGGGTGTCCAGGGGCCCCTGCAGGAGCGCCAGCATCTTCAGACCCGAGACACCATGGCGTCAGCCTCCTGGGAGGCTTGGGGCAGGAGCAAGGCAGCACGGAGGTGAAGGCCCCGCGTGCAGGACCACAGGGTCACGCTCCAAACCGCTTACCTCCCCTCCGCTGTGTGACCTTGGGCAAGATCGCGACCTTGCTGGGCCTCAAAGTCTTCGTCTGTAACATGGGACCCTCCTCACAGCAGGGGGGTTTGAGAAGTGAGCGGGGGTTTTGCCTGGCACACAGCACCTGGTCTGTGGTCACTTGAGCCCAATTCCATGGACTCTGCCGTGTGAACCTGGGGTCCAGCAGCCAGGGCCACGTGTCTCAGACAGACAGACTGCCCGGGTCACCAGCAAGCCCTGGAGTCAGCCCTGCCCGCTCCACACCCAGGTTTCCACGCCATGTACTGAGAACATGGGGGAGATGGGTACCCCGAACCGCCCTGGGCTGATCCCCATGTCTGCTCTGACTTGGGCTGGGAGGGGTCTGGGGTCCCGCATCCCCGAGTGTCAGGGACCACCAATCAGTGAGACTGACCAGGTCTTAGCACCAGCAGCAGGACCGACTCACAACCCTCGGAGGTTCTCGGGCCAGAAGGCCCCTCCCACCCTCTGGGAGCAGGGCAGGCTGTGGTTTGGGCTGCATCCCCCATCCCATTGCACACCCCACTCTGCAGAGGAAGTGCCTTTCTGCACCTCCTGGGGGCTTACGGGGCAGCGTTCTGTGCGGCTGTTAGCAGTGGGATCCGCGGCATATGTGTGCATGTGTGTGTGGTGTGTACATGTGTGCATGTGCTGGTGTGTGTGTGTGCACATCACTCTGGAACCCTCCAAGTTGCCGGGACTCAGCATCTCCTCTAACGAGCCCGGGGCACATGCAGCCCTGGAGAAGGGAGGACGGGGGGCTTTCCTGTCTCTCTGGGCCAGTGAGGGGGACACAACCCGCTTGAGGAAAACTCTGGAGGCTCTGTCTATGCTCATTTCCACATCACTGAAGTGAGTGGCCCTGAATTTTAAACGTACATGAACACATGCTCATACCTTATACTATACACATGTACATGTGCACATACCACATACATGCACACACGCACACCTGCACATACTGTACATGTGTACATGTGCATTCACATACACAGCCCGGGACCCGACGCCGGCCTGCCCACCTGCACTGGGCTGGAAGCGTGTCCTCGGGAGCCGGAGCCCTCGACCCTCCTGCACGCTCCCCGGGCTCAGGACAAGCAGGCAGGTTTCTGCCACATCGGATCCAGTGGGGCCACTCCCACTCCCTCCTGGTCCTGACCCGTGTCCCTCCAGGGAGGGCCCTGCCTTGCAGCGGGCAGGGGGCTCCCCTCCAGGTGGAAGTGGTGCTTCCCTCAATCCCCGGTGGCTTCACCCGGGTGGCCCTGCTAGGGCAGAAGCTCTGCTGTGTTTGGGGAGCAACAAGCCTGGGATTGTGGGTGTGAGGTTGGGGAAGGGGTGCCAGAGAGCAGAGGTGAAGGGGGTGTCATCCCGGGAAATTCGGGGGAGCAGCCAGAGAGCACGAACTGGGGGCCTGGCCAGTCCCCCAGTTCTCGAAGGCTCTGGCCACTCTGCACCCTTCCAGGCAAAAGAAGAGTTGGTCCCAAGGATTTCCAGGTCACGATCCGAACCTCGACACCCACAGCAGAGCTCCATACCACACCCCCATCCCCAGATGCCATCATCGACTGGTGCCCACTTCCTGGGTCTGGGGACACTCGGATCCCCCAGGCAGGACCTCTAAAATCAGGCCAAGGTGCACCTTGTGGGGCGGTGACTCACCCTGTGACAGCTCAGTGGAGCAGTGCTGAGTGCCTGCTGTGTGCAGATGGATGTTACGGGAGACCTCAGGCTGGAGGTCCCCAGACCCTCATCCCAGGGGAGAGACACACAGCAAGGTCCCGGTGGGGAAAAAGTTGCCATCCACCCTCCCCCCTCACACCTCCCAGGACACTGATCAAAGCACCAGCTGGAGAGAACCTCGCCTGGGTACCAATAAACAGGGAACTTTGCTAGAAAACTCACGGGATTGAAGAGCAGCGTTTTATCAGACAACAGGAGACTGGAAGTCAGGAGCCAGAGTAGGCACCTCGGGTGCAGAGCCCAGTGTCGTAAGGGGCTGGTGGCTGGGCAGACACAAGGGGTGAGCTGGCACAGAGGAAGGGCACACAGACAGCCTCAAGGTGGAGGACTGCCTGGAGGCGGTGAGACTGGATGGACGATTTGTCCCGGAGGGGCCATCCTCCCCCCGGGCATCTGTGGCTCTTCTCTGGCTGCACGAACTCTGGGCTCCGGTGGACAAGAACCTGCCAGGATGAACTGGGGAGCCGAGAGGACCCCGGAGAGGTGAGAAAGGGGCTTCCAGACTCTGGGAGTTGTGAGGACCAGGGCTCGGCAGCAGCAGGTGGGGGTCCAGACAAGGTCTCCCTCCACCCCAGGAAGGCAGCTGCTGAGAAATAAGAGAAGCCCAGCAAACTTCTCTGAGTGATGGTGAAAGACCCCCAGCCTGGCGTGTGGGGTCCTGAAGCTCGTGCTGGGCCAGCGATCAGCTCACGCCTGGGGCCTGCTGAGCAGTTTGGACGTGCGGCCAGCCGAGACCAGGCCTCCCCGTCTGCCACCTGCCTGCCTGCAGTGCTGGGGGCACGGGAGAGATCCTACTGCCTTCCCTGGCCCAGGAGGCTGAGTGGGGAGCCCTGCCTTGGGGGTGCACTGGGCCTGTGTGCAGCCATGCCAGCCAGCTCACCTCTGCGCCCACCCCCACAGGTGCCCTGGGGTGAACCTGGGCCCATGGTTTCTGGGGAAAGGAGGGTCCAGATGGAGCGTGCGTGGCCCACCCTTCCTGCGGGGGCAGGAGGGCTTATCTGCCCCTCCCAGGACCGCTTCCTTCCTCCCACAAGGTGACCCTGGAGGTACAGCCCTGGAACGCCGACCAGCTGACCGCAGCCAACCTCCTCTTTCCATACATCGGGGGGCTCACACCCAGCCCACTCAGCAGCATCTGGGACCCATTTCCTCCTGGTCCCACGCGGCGTGGCCTGGGCCGTGGCCAGCTGGCGGGCCTGGGGCAGCCCCCGGCCATCAGTCAGCCCCGCGCCCTCTGCACGGACACCACCTGGGGCCAGGCCCTGCCTTCTCTCCAAAGCGGCCATACGCGTGCTGGGGGCCTGTGGGCCTTGCGGAGGATATGCCAGAAATAAAAATGTCAGTAACCGGGAGAGAGGAAGCCAGACCCCAGAGCAGGACCAGCCGTCCCGACCCAACACCCTGGCCCTGCCGTCCTGCCCTCGGTCCCCTCAGGCTCTGCCCTCGGCTGGGCTCTCCCATCAGCCCCTCTCACCGGCTTCCTCTGGCTCTCAGCTTCACAGCTCTGTCCTGGTGCCCAGAAGTCACCTCTACAGCATCATCACACTCCTGCCCGTGGGGCCCATCCCCAGCTGCGGTGGGTGGCCCACTGCCTGTCCAGGTGCCCGCAGCCAGGGTGGCAGGGACCCATCACCTGACCTCAGCAGTCCGTGGGAAAGTCACCTCCAGGACGGGTGGGGCCCAGGCAGTGGCAGCTGAGGCCTCAGGGCGGGGTGGGGGCACCATAAGGGGAAGGCCACTTGCCCAGCCTCCTGGGTTTCCCCAGCAGGTCCCATCACTGCACTGGACCCAGTTTCTTCACCTGTGTCCTGTATACACAGAGTCATGTGGTTTCCCCACATAGACATACACACATGTATACATGTACACACATATACATGCTGTCATGGGCTGAATTGTGTCCCCCGCCAGTTTACATATTAAATTCCTGGCCCCCAATATCTCAGAATGTGACCTTATTTGGAGATAGGGTCTTTATAGGGTGTCTTAGCTTGGGCAGCTGTAACAAACACCACAAATGGGGGGCTTAAACAACACACATTTATTCTCTCACAGTCCTGGAGACTAAAGTCTGAGATCTAGGTGTCACGCGGCAGGTTTCTGCCGAGACCTCCCTCCTGGGTGTGTAGATGGCTGTCTCCTCCCTGTGTTCTCACATGGTCGTCTCTCTGTGTGTGTCTGTGTCCTCATCTCCTCTTCTCATAAGGATGCCATTCATACGGGATCAGGACCCACCCCCAGTGAACTTATTTTACCTTAATTACCCCCTCAAAGACCCTGTCTCCAAATAAGTTCACATTCTGAGGTGCTAAGGGGTCAGGACTTTCACATATGAATTGGGGGTGGGCAAAATTCAGCCCATAACACAGATAATCAGTTTAAGATGAGATCATGAGGGTGGACCCTAAACCAATATGACTGTGTCCTTATAAAAAGGGGAAATTTGGACAGAGACATGCAACTGGGAGAATGCCATGTGAAGATGAAGGCAGAGACCAAGGTGATGTTTCCACAAGCCAGGGAAACCCAAGGATTTTCTAGAAGCTACAAGAGAGGCCTGGAACAGATTCTCCCTCGGAGACCCCAGAAGGAAGCAACCCTGCTGACACCTTGATCTTAGACTTCTGGCCTCCAGAACTGTGGCATAATAAATTTCTGTCATTAAAGCTGTCATTTGTAGTACTTTGTTACAGCAGCTCTAGCAAACTGATACACAAACATGAGCACATACATGCACATGTGCACAGGTACACATACACACACATGCAGGTGCACAAGTACACATGCACAGGTATGAATATACATATAGGTACACACATGTGCATACACACAGGTACACATGTCAGAACTTATAGAAAGCAGCCAAAGAAGTGCTTCGAGGGAAATTCATAGCTTTAAATGTTTACATTAGATATAAACAAACAAAAAGGATTAATTATCTAAGTTTTCACCATAAGGAGCTAGAAAAAGACAAGCAAATTAAATACAAAAAAGTAAAAGAATAATAAAAATAATAACAGAAAGTAATGAACTAGAAAACAAACAGAAAAAATTAACAAAGCAAAAATTGATTTTTTGAAAATTGTAAAAATTGATAACTCTACAGCAAGACTTTTAAAAAAACAGAAGAGACAGAAATCAAGAATTAGAGGAGGGATATCAATACAGATCCTTCAAATAATAAAAAGAGAATGAATAAATGTTATGAACAACTTTATGTCAATAAATTCAACTTAGGTGACACAAATTCTGGAAAAATACATCTTACGAAAACTAACACAAAATGAAATAGAAAATCTGAATAGACCTATGATTATCTCTAAAAATTGAATTCATCATCAAAACTGTTTCTACAAAGAAAACCGTATGCCCAGATGGTTTCACTGTGAGTTTTATCAAAGATTTAGGGAGGAAATATTATGAATCTTACACAGAATCATTCAGAAAATAGAAGAGGAAACAATTCCCAACTCATTTCATGAGGCTGGCATAACCCTGATCCCACACCTGACAAAAAACATTGTAAGAAAAGAAACTTAGAGATTAATAACATTCATGAACATAGATACAAAATACAATACCTAACAAAATATTAGTAAATTAAATTCAGTGATACATGTAAAATGAAACCACATAGTGTGATCAAGCATAGTTTAGCCCAAATTTGCAAGATTTGTTTAATACTTAAAAATCAATCAATGTAATTCGCCATATGAGTAGAATAAAAAAATGAAATATATAATCATCAATAAATGCAGAAAAGTCATTCAACAAAAATTTAACACTTGGCTTCCCTGGTGGCGCAGTGGTTAAGAATCCACCTGCCAATGCAGGGAACACGGGTTCGAGCCCTGGTCCGGGAAGATCCCACATGCCACGGAGCAACTAAGCCCGTGCCCCACAACTACTGAGCCTGTGCTCTAGAGCCCGCGAGCCACAACTACTGAGCCCGTGAGCCACAACTACTGAAGCCCGCATGCCTAGAGCCTGTGAACTACAACAAGAGAAGCCACTGCAATGAGAAGCCCATGCACCACAATGAAGAGTAACGCCCCCTTGCCTCAACTAGAGAGAAAGCCTGCGCACAGCAACAAAGACCCAACACAGCCAAAAGTAAATTAATAAAATAATTAAATTTTTTAAAAAATTTAACACCTATTTATGATAAACTCTCTATATAGACTAAGAATAAAGTGGAACCTTCTCACCTGATATGGCCCCTCCATGAAATACCTACAGCTAAAATCCCATTTCTTGGTGAAGTACAGAACGTTGACCCCAGAAGTCTGGGAACAGGCAAGGCTGAGTGTTCTGACCATGCTATTCAACGTTGTACTGGAGATTACAGCCAATGCAATAAGGGAGGCTGAGAAATCAGAGGCACACAATTAGGAAAGTGTGTCTGTTACTAAGGGACCATCTTGCACCCAACCCCTCCCCCGCTCTCACCTTGGGGTTGCCAGGCTGAGACTCTGCAAACAACAATTCCCCTTTGCCCACCGGCTCTCACCTTACATTCAGCCAGCAGCAGATGCTAGAGAGAGGCAGGAAGGGCCCAGCACCTGGAGGAGAGGTGGCAACCAAGTTTAGTATGAGCTGCCAGACATTACCCGCGATGGGAAGGAACACTGTTGGAACTTTGGCAAAAGCTGAACAGGGACGTTTGGCCATATGATTGTGTTATATTATCCGACTGTTGCCCTGAGGATTTGTAGGGGAAAGTCCATGCTCCCAGGAGACGCACACCGAGGTACTCACAGGCGAAGGGACGTGGGGTCTCCCTCTTACTTTCCGTTGGTTCTAAAAGCACTTCAGAGAGAGTGTGAGTGTTGAAGGAACTGGGATAAAATGTAAGAAATCAGTAAGTCAGAGTTAAGCTACACAGAAAGTCCCCTCTTTATTCTTGCAACTTTTCTTGAATTTTCTTTGTTTGAAATTATTTCAAAATAAACACTAAAAAAAAGAAGAAGAGCAGTTAAATCAGGGACAAACTCTGTCTCTCTCAAGGAGGTGGCCATATGCTCACAAGCACAGCAAGCAAGGCCCCGGCTCCGTGCTTATGAGGCTGTTTTGCTGTCGAACGAGCTGAAGCTGCACATTTCAAAGCTGACCTTAGGTCCCTGGAGCTGCATTTTTTTCCAATCAGATGTTCTTTCACAGAGAAAGAATGTCCAGTTCCTCGCGTTTGGTCTCCCTGTTAATGATGCTTTCCGGGTGCACACACACTTCTCTACAGAGAGTTCAGATCCCTCGCCCACGGACGCAGGTGCCGGGCACTTGCCGGGCACAGGGGGTGTCATGGGAGACATGGGTGAGCTCTCCATCCTTGTGGCAGCTATGGGCGGTGCGTAGAGAGTCCTAGCTTATCTCCTGTCAAATATGGAAAGAATAGTCAAATCGCCTGGTGTCTTGCAGTTTTCAAATTTTTCAATCCATCATGTAAACAACAGCATGGGTGTAAATGAAGCCCATGTGTAACAGTCACAAACACAGACCATCCCGGCTGAGTCGGGGAGCTGGCCTGAGCTCCTCGTGGTTCTGTGGCCGCTCTCCCGAGCCCTGTCCCCAGGCGGGAGGGCCCCCGTGGCAGCCGAGGACCGGCCCAGGACCCCAGGAGGGGTTCCGCCAACAAATGTCACCGGACCGGTGAGGCTCCACGGCAGGGAGACGGCCTTCGCTGAGGGTCAGTACGCAGACCCGCCGAGACCTGCTTCTCGTCCAGCCCGTCTCCCTGCTGTGAGTGTCGTGGGTACCAGTAGGCCCCTCCTGCCAGCAGATCGGACCAGGGGTGACCAAAACTGTCCCGGGGCCACTTCCACACCACTCCTGAGCAAGGCAAGGACCTGATTCACATCCATTTCCAGGACGGAGATGGGCGCTCGGATCAGAGCCAGAGTCCCCGGGTCCTGCCATTTCTCCGTTCACCGGACTCCTCAGCGCAAGACAGGGCTGGACTGGCCGTGGGCACAGAGCCGGACGAGAGCTTCACGGCGGCGGGGGGAGTGGGTCAGCTCAGCACTAGCCTGTATGTAATTCCAGTAGGTGCAGGTGCTAATGCAGCGCTCACAGCGACCCCGTCATAGGCGCCGCCATCATCCCCGTCAGATGGGGGAGGAAACCGAGGCACGAGGAGGCCCCTCGGCTGGGAAGCTCAGAGCCTGGATTTGAAGCCCTGATTCACCAGGCGTCCAGCTGCCCTAGGACCCGTCTAGGAGAGTATGTCAGGGCTCCCGACCATCGGGACCTGGGGCAGTGCAGGAATGAGCATCTGGAGAAGGGCTGGTGGGTCCTGCAGCAGGGTCTGTGTGTGCAAAGGCCCTGAGGGGACGGGGCCAGCTCTGCAGACCCTGGGAAGGCATGCCAGTCTGGGTGAAGATGGCAGGGGCTGTGCTCGGAGGTGGCCTGGCAGCCAGAGCCAAACCCGCAGACATTGCACGCCCCAGGGGAAGGCCTTCCTCAGCTGCGGTCAAGCCTGGTCGGTCCCCCCCGCCGCGCCCGCTCTGCCCCGAGTCCTGCAGAGGTCGCATCCCACCTGCCCTCACACCGGCCAGAAAAGGTACGGGAACAAACAGACCCTCCTCACCAGGCCATTAGGAACAGGCAATCCACAGTGTGTGGGGTCCGATAAAAGGGGACTTTTAAACTGTACTATGAGCTTTCCAAGATTTCAGCCGTGGAGCCTTTGTCCACTTGGGGGTGGGTGATGCTGGAAAGTTCACCGGCTTCAGCCGCGTTTATGGAGCCCCTGAGGGGGGTGGGGCGGCCCGGGGAGACCTGGGACACGGGTCGGCCCTGCCCGGCTTCCTGGGCCCCCATGGCTACGTCCTCGTGAGCGACAAGGAAACAAGAACGGAGCGATGGTCCTGCTTGGGATGGAAGGAGGTGAACGGGGGCCACTTTGGATGGGGTCAGAGGCCCCTCTGGGGAGGGGACATTCCCAGAAGACCCAGAGGGACAGCAGCCCTGGGGCCTCCGAAGATCCAGCACCGACTTCCCCTGCAGACGGGATGGTGGAAACCAAGGAGTCCCTTTGAAATGAAGACAATCCCCAAAGGAATCCTTTATGAGCTGAGAGTGACTTTGAAACCTATTTTTTACCTAACAGCTGGAGATTATAAAGGAATGTTTTAATGACAAGGACACTGAGGGCAGGCTAGCCTCCTCAGGTGGAGAGCACCCTGAAGCCCAGTGTGGAGGAGGGTGGCCTTGCAGACGGGAGCTGGCTGCGCGGTCCTGGGATGGTTGTAAGGCTCATCCCCTTGGACGAGCCGTCAGCCATCCCCTCATCCCTTCCGGGGTGGGAGCAGGGGGCTTCCAGAGCGATGGGACCACGTTGGAGCACGCAGCGTCGGGGGCTTTATGGGGTTAACTCAGCCAAGCTCTCCCCCCCCTCCCTGTGTGCTGGGAGCCCCGGGTGCAGCGCCCCCCCCACCCGCCCCCCTCCAGCCTTGAGGGAAACGTGAGCATCTCAAACCAGAGAGAAGCTCAGGGAGGCCGATGGCCGGGGAGCATAAGTCACCGGAGAGACAGAGCCATCCCCCCGCAGAAAGCTTCCGTAAGATGTGATGGAGTTCTGTCAGAACCGGGGGGTCAGCAGAATAAGTCCCCTAAAGAGAACCTGGCCCGAGTCCCTGGAACTGTGAGCAAGTGCCATCGTTCGGCAAAGCGACTTTGCAGACGCCATCAAGGTTGGGGACGGTGGGACGGGACATCATCGTAGGTTAACCTCACGTGACCACGAGGGTCCTCACAGAGGAGAAGGCAGTCAGACAGCAGAATGCAGGCTGGGGCGGGGTGGCCGCAGCAGGCTCTCCCGGGAGCCTCCAGGACCGTGGCCCGGGAGACTGTCAGATACCTGTGCTGTTTAAGCCGCTAAGTGTGTGGTCTTTTGTCACGGCAGCCGAAGGAAACTCAGACAGATTTGAAAGCAACGCATCTGGGGGAAATTGCAAAGAAGTTACAAAGGGAAAACTGTCACAAGCAAAATGTTTTAATTCAATGAACATCGCCCAGATAGGTAAATAAAACCTTAACATCTGTAAAATAGGGTGGAGGTGGGCCACAGATCCGGAGACTCAGGATCCAGTCAGGATTTCCAGGTTCGGGGTGGGAGCACAGGGCGGGTGGCGCTGGGGACCTCCCAACAGGGTCCCCGACTAGGTTCCCGGTGTGCCCAGCGCGAGGGGCCGGGGAGTTGCAGCCTTCTGGTGGCTGACGCCCACGGCCAGTCTTGGCAGAGTCTCCCTCTCTGCTCAGGCAGGAACCTGGGGGCAGCAGGAGGCGGGAGTTCAGTGCTGCAGAGACTCGGCGACCACTGAGGAGCCTGGGGACGCCATGCTCGCACTCAGGGCCCCGTGACGGGTGTCTGAGTCAGGTGGTGCGGGCCCCTGACGCTCTCAGCTTCCAGCCCCACATTCTTCCTTTAACAGAGATGCCTCCTGCTGTGCCTGCCACCCGAGGAGGACCTCAGCAGGAGCTCGAGCCGGCATGTGCCGGGGACTGGGAGGCCCATGCCTGGCCCTGGCCCCGCTGCTGCCATCTCAGCTACCCCGCAGCAGCCTGTGCGGCCCCGGTCACCCACAGGGAATCCGGCCGAGTGGCTCGACATCCAGGTCACACGGGAGGGGCCCTGGTGCAGGGCGTGCGGATGGCGAGGGGCACAGTGAGATTCGGGGCCGTGGCAGGAGGTGACACAGGCCTGCCTCTGTCCGAGCCCTCCCAGCCTTGGCCTTGGCGACTCCCGGCCCAGCAGCGTGGGTCACAGGTCCTGGGCCACCTCCTCCCTGAAGCCGCCCTGCCTGCTCGCCCACTGCCCCTGGTACTGGCATTTACCCCACCGTCACCCTTGAACCTTGACTCATCCAGTGCTGTGTCCACCCCCGACGGGGGCTGGAGAGCAGGATGGGTCTGCTGCCCCTTGGGAGCAGGGTGAGGAGTTGGGCGGCACCAGAGCCCCTTTTGGGAGAAGCCCCCGACCACCGCCCCAGCTGAGGGGCCCACCCGCTGCTCCTGGAGCAGGGGGCCCCTCCCACCCTGCAGGACCCTGAAGGCGTAGCCCAGGCTCTTGGCCATTTGAACAGAGAGGCAGGTGGGGGCAGCGAGAGGGGAAACTGTGTCTCTGGGTCGGGCGTGGGGGGTCTTAGTTTCTGCAGAACAGCTCAGAGATCTGCGTCGGGTTGTTGTGTGTATCCCTTGAGGAGGAGCTAGGACTCTGCTTCACCGCTGACTATGGTTGAAGCTGTCATTGCTGCTCTGGACTGACTGCTTCTCGTTTGTTTCTGGTTCCCTTACTTCTCTAATTAGTAACTGCTTGAGTCTGCTCTTTGGAACTCGGGGGAGGCCTAGGAGACTAAAGCTTTTTTTACAAACAAGAAATGGGGGACACAGAGGGACTTTTATACCCAGGAGGGCCCTGCAGGGTCCCGCTGGATTTCAGTAGCCACCCCTGGGACACCCCGTCCTGCGCTCCTGACAGGCCCCCACCGGGCAGGCTTCAGGAGGCGCGAGGTGACCACCAGGCATCCCTACCTGCCCAGGACAGGTGCAGCCCGGTGGATGTGAGGGTGGTGGGCTGGTTATCGGGTGCTGCTCGGAGGGATTCGTGTGACGCCCACAGTGTGGGCCCCCCAGGTATCCTCACGCATTTTGGGGGGAGAGCTGCAGAAACACCCTGGGCCGGGCTCTCTGAGAGGCAGAGTGGGGGGAGGGAGAGCTGGGGTGACAGCGCCCAGGACCAGAGGTCACAGGAATTGCCTCCGGCACCGCCAGGGCCAGAGCACAGGCCCTGGGCAGCTGGAGGGCGATGACCACAGAGAGAACAAGTCCCGCTAAGTCACAGAGCTGCCTGTGGGTAAATCTGTAGATTTTTCTTCCTCAAAGTTTCCTTGAACTTATTTTCCTTAAAAACTCTGATCTGATTTTGGACTGAAGGAAATCAGAACATGCCACCCCAAAATATGCCACTTTGGCATGAAGATTATTTTGAGCTGAAGGTGGTTAAGAAACAACAAGCGCAGGAGGGGTCTCTGCCCTCCTCCTTTCTTCCCTTTTATAAAGATAATTTCCATGTGCAAAGGTGTCTTCAGGAGATCATTCTTGGGCTTGAGTCTGTATAACAGACCTCACTAAACAACCATGTTTCCATAGTTTCCTAGTCACCTTCCCACAACTTACCCGCCTAGCCCACAACCCCACCCCCCCGCCCCCGTCTCTTCTCCATGAGGGCTGCCCTTTGTTAAAATGATTGTGTAACCACCACCCCCCGCCCCTGCACCCTGCCTCTTTGGAGTTTTCTTTTCTGTGACGCAACCCCACCCCCATGTGCATGTGAAATAAACCTTTTCCTCTGTTAATCTGGCTTTTCTCAGTTTAATTCGCAGGCCTCCGGGAACGAACTTAAGAGGGTAGAAGAAAGGCTCTTGTTGCTCTCCTACAGTATGTTTAGGTACACACATAGAGTTCTCATTGTTTTTAAACTTTGAGAAACCCTCAAAAATCTTTTCTTTTTAAAATTGTAACAGCCCCCCAGGCCAGATGGCAGGGTGTCCCATTAGCTGATGGGGTAGCAAGAAAGTCCGATGTTGGCCCACTGTCCCCATAGATGTTCTGCAAGGTTGTCCTGACCCACAGAACCCGCTTCTCGAGTATTAGAGGCTGCTTCATTATCCCAAAGTACATCATGTCCCGTGTCAGGGAGTTCACTTCCAACTTTTACAGGAAAAGATACAACACAACTGGCCATGCAGTGTGTGGGTGGACGCTCCTTCCCCACATCCTGCAGTCGACGGTGCAGGTCTCCATCCCAGCTCCGGGCCTGAGTCACGGCCTGCTGGGCCTCCACACCCAGGCCTGGGATTTGGGGAGGCAGTTTTTGTTGGATGTTGGTCTGTTACAAGGAACACGCCTTAGTCTTTTTCCTGCGAGAGAATGTGGGCTGGGGCGAGCAGCTGGGCAGTAGCCCCAGACGGGTCCCTACCGACCTCTCACAGAGTCCTGCAGCCACGCGGCTTAATGCCCTCAGGGCTGGGGTCCCTGCTGCAGCCGGCTGCGCCCCACGTCCTGAGCGGAGCCTGGGCCCTGCCCTCTGCCCCTGGTGCAGACCTTCCCAGCCGCCCACACCCTCGCCTGCCCAGGGGCCACCCGAGGGCTGGCGGTGGGAGCTGCCAGGGCAGATGCGAACCCCTCCCCGCTGAAAACGAGAGATGAGACTCCTCCTTCCCTCCCTTTCCAGAATGTCTTTCTCTGTCCTTTCCAAATGTTTGTAAATCTTTTTAATGGGCTGTCTCACCACTCAGGAATGTCTCCTCAAGGCCTGGGAGCCAGCTATTTGAACTGTGATCTTCAAGGAAGGTGCCTCCCCGACACCCGTTTCCTGGGGGGCGGGGGGCGTGGGGAATGGGCTGAACGAGTCACGGACTCCAACTGCAGAGTCTCCTTATTGCAAAGAGTCTGGTTTCCTTCTGCCTTTGCAGTGGCTGCAGCAGCGGCCATGCTCTGCGTCCCGTTCCGGTTTAACGCCAGCTCAACGTAGACTCGTGTCCTTCTCTCCTACCCTTATGGAGAGGTTTCCTGGGCTGGAAAGAGACTTGGTTTTAATTCTGTCCCCCATGGAGCCCTGGCAGTGGGAGGAGAGAGGGGTCAAGGCGTCCCCCTCCCTGGTCACTCCCTCGCCTGCAGGCCCAGGCAGAGCCGCTCCCACTGCAAACCCTGGCTACTGCACCAGTCCTTGTAAACAGCCTTTGCCAAACTCTCCTCCCCTCCTGGGCGTGTTTCCCTCTGCCGGGCACCCATGCCCCACAACCTAGGGCCCACCTTTGCCGAGGTGGCCATCGTGTCGGCTGCGTTTGGTCCTGGGGGTCAGGAACGTCCCGGCAGATGGGAGGCCACACAGAGTGTCAGGGGTTCCAAGGCCCGGAGGGCAGCCGCACTTCTTCCTCCTCCCCCTCCTCTGCCCCTACCCCCGCACACGCTCTGCGAGGCTGGGCCTCACAATGGGCCACATCCCCTGCCTACTCAGCTCCCACGCCTGGACCCCCGGGGGCCAGGACTCTGCCCATGCCTTTCCGTCATTAAGGACGTGAACCTTTCCTTTTCTGTGCAAGTGCCCTTTCACAGCCGTGGTGGGTCAGCAATTTAGACCGGCTGTCCCCGCCGTGGATGGTCCCAGGTGAACCCCGCCATCCCGCTCACCAGCCAGAGCCCCACACGAAGCCGGCCGGCTGCCTCTCCGCCTCCTCAAGCCCTGCACTCAGCCTGGCCACCCTCCCGCCTCAGGGGCTCCCAGGAGTGCTCTCCCGGGCCCCCCTTACTTCCTTGGGTCTCTGGTTGTGAAGCAGAAGGCGGGGACGAGCACCCGCAGCAGAAGGGCCCCCACAGACCCCCTCGGGAGGTGTAGCCGGCCTCACACCCGGCACGCGTGCACGTGCACACGCACGCACACACACGCACGTACACGCGTGCCCGCGCACGCACGCACATGCACGCCCATGCACGTGGATCTGGAAGGAGCGCTGGGCAGCGTGCCCGCCTGGGAGCTGGCGCAGAAGCCTGGGAGGAGCCCGGCCCTGGGAGGAGGGCACCACCACTGCCCTCGGCTGGAAGCGACAGTGACAACAGGAGCCCCTGGTGGGCCTGGGACTCCCACGGGCCTGCACTATGGGCAGGGAGCCGGAGGGGCCTCAGTCTCCAAGGCTGGGGCAGCGCGGCCCTCTGGGCCACAGCCCCACCGTCCAGGGCAGGAAGGGCCCGAGCGCGCCCTCCCCTGCCAGGCCGGCCCAGCCCCCAGGGCCGCTCTGGTTCCCAGGCCCCCTGACCTGCCCAGCCCAGCTGCTCTGAGCCTGGAGGCCTGCCGAGTGCTGCGACCTTCCTCCCCCGGCCCAGCCCTGCGGCCGGGACCTTCCGCCCTCCCTACCCCGCGGGCTCTCCCCGGCCCACCGTCTTAAAGGACCCGAATCCCCGGAGGAGAGAGGCTGCCTTTCCCTCCTCCCTTCTGTCTGTGTGTGGCTAACACTTCCGAGGCCACGGGCCTGAGGGAGTCGCCTGAATCGGCAGGAAGGAGGCTGGGCAGCAGGGCCAGTCCCTCCCGCCCCTACCTCTCCATCTCCCCAAGGGCCAGCGGGAGCCTCTTCCCCCAAAGCGCCCATCCAGGCCCCCAGCCGTGTGCCCCTGGCTGCGGGTCTCGAGTCTCAAAGGGGACAAACTGGGAGGCTGGCCAGCCGGCCTCTCCCCATCGCTGAGTCCACGGGGAACTTCTGGGCGGCAGACGTGAAGCAGACACAGGACCCAGAGCCAAACGACACTTGGCCCGCTGGTCCCCAGCAACCGCACCTTGAGTTTCTCTTATTTACTCAAGTCAGAGACGGAAGAAAGCTGAAAGGCAAACCCACGGGCACAGAACTTTCATTTTTCACGTGGAGGATAAAACACCCAAATGTCACAAAAGGTACAAGTGAACGGAATGCAGAAGTGGCTTTGACTTGACGGAGGAGGGTTTTCTTCCAGATCTCCTGGGGCTCTGAACGCTGGGGATCCCATGAGAACTCCGCCAAACCACTCAAGCTTAAAGGAACTGAAAAGACAGCCCCTCTTCCGGTCCCTAATTTGTCTGTCACAGACCCTGAGCCTCAAGGCATAAACGGAAGCTGATTAAATGGCAGGAGACAGTGGAGACTTTCTCACCTTCCCTCTTGTCACCCGAACCAACGAGCTCACAGTCAAAGGCGCTTCGTGGGCCCGGACGTCGGGTCGGTTCCCCGAGGTGGCTTTGATAGCTCCGCGCAGAGGTCACATGTGCATCAGGGGGTCTTTATTTTCTATTCCTGCCCTCAGCTCCCTCACAGGCCCTCTCAGGGCAATCGAGTCTCCTCTGGGTTAAGGCTTGGTCTCTCTTGGGTTCGCACACCCTCCCAGATGATTCTGGGTTTCTCCTCTCTCAGGGTCTCCACTCCAGGGTGGGCAGGCGGGGTCGGGGGCAGGGTGTCCTGCGGCCCTGGCGTCCCCCTCCCAGGGCGTGGTGCGACACTGTGAGCTCCCCCAGAACTCAGAACCCAGAAGTCCTTCCTCCTTCCACAGACGTCCCAGCCTGGGTTTCTCGGAGTTGTGGAAGGCTGGCATCTCCCCCTCCTCAAGTCAGGGCTCAACCCAACTCCAAGACTGTGGGGCCTCAGCTCCCACTAAAAGAGGGGCTGCAGACAGCAAGAACAGGCAGGAATGGAGCACATACTGGGGAATACTTTGGAATATCGTGGGCTGCTCTCCTGTGAACCCAGAGGGTGCGAGGACAGAGTGACCGGCTGTGACAACAGAGTGGGTGGCGGTGGCTTGTGGCAGCTCTGCCTGTCCCCTCCCATCGTTGGCTGGACTGAGCTGGTGGAGGGGTTGCCTGGGTCCCACAGGAGGAGAGCAAAGCTGGTTGTAGCAGACAGCTGCCCCACGTCCTGTCCCTCGTGTCCGTCAGTGCCGCAGTCAACGTGGCCCCATGTGGCCAGCCTCAGGCATGCCCTTGGGAGCACAGTTTGGCTGCAGAGTGATTCCCAACTTCACTGTGACCCCTGAAGAACGTTATGGGGGTCGGATCCTTGCTCTCGTCTCAAACACCCTTGTGCTGGCCTATGCAGCCCCGGTGCAAACCCCAAGCTGTCCCAACCAGGCCTTTGTGCCTCCCCTGGCCCCAACCCACTGTCGCTGGGCCGTGGGCCACCACCCCCTTCCACCCCACCGCTGTCCCTCTGCAGAAGATCAGGCCTGGCTCTCCTCCCCGGGAATGGATTGCCCAGGACACACCTAATTGATTGCCAGTGAAAATGCTGATGGGGTGATTTTGTCAGCCTGAGACACTCCAGGGACATTGTCACGGGCTCCCCGTGTAATGAGAAAAAAGCTAGAATCGGGCCATCCAGACTTTGGCCAGCCTCCACCCTTCTGTTCACGCTTCAGCTCCCAACTTCCTCTGGTTCTAAATGAGCAGAAGTCGTTGGAGCCTGTTTACCCCATCTGCACTCAGATGGGCCGCGTGAGTCACATTCCAGCCACTTCCTTCTGGATGCATCTACCAAACATCCACTGTTTCAGTCCCAGAGGCCAAGAAACTTCCATCTGTTCAGAACATACCATCTAAAACACATCCAAGCCCAAAGGAAGTTATGATTCAGCAGAATCCCCAGGAGTTACTCACCAGCATTGAGTAAATCTGGCTGTGACACTTCTGGCTCAACATTCCTCTCTTAATTCACTCATGAAATCCTCGCCAAGCAGCTGCGACGTGCCAGACACCGTGTGGAGTGGCTCAGAAAGTCCCCATTCCCAGGAGCTGGTGGTCTAGCGAGGGAAGAAGCCGGCTGGTATCACCTGAGTCCAGCTGCAGTGAGGGCAGGGCCGGCACAAGGAGGGGCGTGGCCAGGCGCCTGCGCGATATGGAAGGGGGCACCCTCTCAGGCTCCAGCCCCCACCTGCACCACCTGAGGGGGAGCCTCCTTACATCCTGCTCCTTGTGAATGGCTGCTGTTCCCAACTGTATACGTGCGAGGTGCACACATTGGTGTCCAACCGTATGCAGTTGCCTCTCAGTCCTGCGCGGAATTCCGTCAGATGGACATACTGCAACCAGCCCACTGTGGACATTTGAGTTGTCTCCAACGCAGGGGATCATGGGTCATGCTGCTATTAATAATCTTTGGGTGAACTTGAGTGGGTGCTTCAGTAGGGCACCTACCAGGGAGTGGAATTGCTGATCACACCTTAGAGGAGTGTGACCACCGGTTTCCTGGAGTGGCTGTAGCAATCTGCCCATCTACCAGCACTGTGTGAGGGCTCTGGTTTCCCATGTCCTTGTCAACACTTGGGTTTGTCCATCTTTCCATTTTAACCATTCTGGTAGGACAGTGTCTCATGGTCTGACTTGCATTTCCTTGATGCGTCATGAGGCTGAACACCGCTCCACATGCTTACGGGTCTCCCCCGTTGTGAAGGGACTAAGCCCATGCCCGTGTGTCTACTGGGCTGTGCACATGATTCCTCTTGATTTGCAAGAGCACTTTACGGGTTCTCTACACAAATCCTCTGTTAGTTCAACGACAGGATATGTACAGTAACTCCTCTCACTCAGAAGGTCACATTTTCCACATGTCTTTATAACACACACTTTTTCTGGTCTATTTAGGATACCATGATTATACATTTCCTTATGTCATATCCCCAGATCTTTGTTGTTTACCTTTCACCTTTAGAGCAGCAATCCATCTGTAATTGACGTGTCAGTGTGATGTGAGACAAAGTCCCGGACAGACATCAATCAGCTCAGCACCGTTTGTTGACAAGACCACCCTCCTAACTGTGTTGCAGGGTCATTTTGGTGACACAGCCCTGCTATTTGTGTAACTGCACCAGCTTTCTTTCAATTAGCGATTGAATGGTATATTTTTGCATCTCTTTACTTTCATCCTTTCTGTGTTTTTTAAGATGTATTCCCTATAAGCAGGATATAATTAGATTTTGTTGCTTTTTTAATCTAGTCTGACAATCTTTGACAGTATTTTGTTCAGCTGCCATTAATGTAATTTGTAAGATATTTGGGGTCATAACCAGTGTCTTACAGTTCATTTCCTCTTATTCCCATCTGTCCTGTGTTCTGTCTCCTCTCCTTAAATTCCTTAATTATCCTGTTTTTAATTTTATCAACTATCTTTTATGTATGTAGAAGAAATAAGGGAAATAGAAAATCATCATTATGATACTACAGAAATGATTGCTGTAGGCAAGATGCACTGATAAATGCTAAAGTCAGTGGGCAAAACTTTAAAGGAAAGCAGGACATTTGCATAGCTCAAAATACTAAGCTCTGCAATGGTTTGGCACGAATCACTAACCAGTTTATCCTCTCTCCAGGAGACAGAGATGAACTCCCCTTTCCTGGAGCGTGAGCTCGACTCTGTGACTGGCTTCCGATGGACAGAACACAAAAGGGGAAATAAGTGACTTTGTGTTGGAGACTCCAGGCAGACGCCCCGAAGACAAGTGACCAAGTTTAATCACCAGTAACAAGGCATCCTGATGGCCTTGTCCCCTGATACGATGTGCTGTGGTGTGGTCTTTCCAAAACCCATGAGAAAACATCAGACAAACACCAATTGAGGGTCATTGTATGAAATGCCTAACCAGTACTTTTCAAGAGTGTCAAGGTCGTGGAAGGCAGGAAAGGCTGAGAGACTGACCAGATTGGAGGACACTAAGGAGATGTGATAATAAAGAGGGGATGGGATCCCAGAACAGAAAGAGGACATTAGTGAAAAACTGGTGAAATCCTCTGAGACTCTGCTGTTTAGTTCACAGCACTGCATCAATGATCACATCTTAGCTTTGACCACTGAGCCAAGGTCATGTAACATGTTAACATTAGGGGGTGCTCAGTGAAGGATCTATGAGGACCCTTGGTACTATTTTTGTAACTCTGCTAAAGACTAGAATCTAAAGTTATCTCAAAATAAAAATTAAATAAATTAAGTAAGACCTCAAAAAATTCTTGGGTGGAACTGATTTTCTTCAAAGATCTCTTCCATTGTCTTCTGATTTCCATTGTTTCCTTAGGAAAGTTAGCTGTGATCTTGGTTTCCTTTGACAGAAGTTGCCTTTGTTCCTGCTTTTAAGATTTTCTCTTTGTCTTAGTTTTCGGTAGTCTGGCTCTGAGGTGTGTGGGTGTGTTTTTCCTCAAATTTACCTGATCTTGCCTGGGTTTGCTCGCACGCAAGGGATGGCTGGCTGAGGACTCAGCACTGCTGCAAGGCTCCCCCTCCTCCATCAGACCGGCATGGGCATGGTCTAATGGTGGTGGCAGAGACACCAGATGAACACGCCCAGCTGCACGTGTGCCCCTACAGCCTCTGCTTGCATCACCGTTGCTGACACCTCAGTGGCCAGGGAGTCCTGTGGCTGGGCCAGTGTCGGAGCATGAGGGACCTCGAGTCACACAGCAAAGGTGGGGACCCAGGGTGGGGAGTGTGGTCCATCACTTCAATCTACCCGCTTCTTCCTCGGAGCAGCCCTTAGGGCAGGTGTTATCAAGCACTCCTGTTTGTCAGGTGGCCGCCCACGGCACACACCAGCTGGAGCAGGACCAGGACCCCACGGTCCGGCCCCAGAGCTGCTCCCTTGGCCACCACATTCAGCCAGGCTCTTAGCAGATGGCTGCCCCCACCCCGTGGTCCTCTGTGAGGGTCACACCCAAGCTGGCCAATTAAGAAGGGCCACCCCAGCTTCATCCAAGTCCAGGGGTGATACCCACACTCCCCCCACTTCCGTCATCCTTTTTCAAATCCAGACACTGCGGTAATGTGCAGAAGCTCTGGGTGGCCTCCCCCAGGGAGCTGCCCACTCAGCTGGCCACGAGTCCACGGGCCGGCAGTCCTCTTGGCCTGAGGTCAGGTCAGCAGGTGTAAGAAAGGACAAGGCTCCTCTCGACCCCCCACCAAGGTCTGTGGTCACTGCTCCCCACCTGGCCTGGGCCAACAGAACCCTCGGAGCTGGGTTTAGCTGTGGACCTCTCCCACGGGAGGAACTTGGGAAGGGGCCTGGCAGGCCATGTGGAGAGACAGTGGCCAGAGCCCCGGGAGCTGAAGCCCCAGAAGCCCCAGAAGTTGTGGGATGCAGGCCGGCAGTCCACAGCAGGTGCCCCAGAGCCTCCCATGGGACAGGGCGTCTGTCAGCCCTGGATCACCCCGTCCTCTGCCCCTGCCTGCTCCAGGCTCCTGGCCCTCATGAGAGGGTCCAGTTCCTTGGTCACCAAGTCAAGTCAGGCTGAGGCAGGGAAAGGGGTGGGATTGGGCTTCGGGAAATCTGAAGAATCCAGGAGGGGGGCACTTCCTCAGGACTGGACCCCAGCCTGGGATGGGGCCCGGAGAACACACACGGGGCCACCGTGAGGCTCCCAGCATTGCCCGGAGCAGAAGGAGACCTGGAGGGGGGCACTGTCCAGAGGGCTCTCGCGCCCACACAGGAGCTCTGCAGGAGGGAGAGGGAGATGGAGCGGTGACCCAGACCCCAAGTGTCCGTGCTCCGCGTGATGTCACCCCTCTCACTCCCACGTGGAGCCCAGAGAGCTGCTCAGCTCCTTCCAGGTTCCAGGGCCCAAGACCCCACACGGGAGATGGGGGTCACACCATGGAGCTTAACATCACGGTGGGACAACTCTTTCCCACACTTTACCCCTCCTCAAGTTACAGAAGAAAAAAGGGAGGCGGTCACTCAGCAGACTCCCAACACCCGACCCTGGACGAGGATGAGGGCGTCCTGTGGGGTCTCAGCCTCTGACGGTGGAGGGATGACTCCACGGGGCCCGCGGGTCATCGGGAGGGCTGTGGTTTCTGCCCACACCAAGTGTGAGCTTCAGCTCCTGAGAAAGAAACTCAAGCTCTGGATTGTTTTGAATCGCTGACCACAGGCCCCGGGAGAGGCTGGGAGGCCAGCAGTGCCCCTGGGGATGGGCCCAGGGGCAGCACAGGGGCTGACAACACAGGTGTTCCTGTTGTGTTTCCTCCAAGGAGGGGAGAGCTGGCCGCCCACCCTGCTGCTGCTGTGTGCACGTCAAACCCTGCGCCTGCTGGATAGTCCTGTGTCCCTTTGTCAGTGGTGGTGGTGTCACCCTGGAGCTTGGAATGTCTCTGTCTCTCGTTGTCTTAGCTCAGGGGGGGAGGGGAGGGGAGGAAGGGATGGGGGAGGGGAGGGGAGGAAGGGATGGGGGAGGGGAGGGGAGGGGCCATCTCCTGGAATTGTTTGAGGCCACCTTAAAGGGGGACGTGCTCACGGGTCTGGGGGCTGCAGTGTCCTCACAGCGACCCCAGACTCCTGTGACAGTGGCCAGGAGCTGGGAAAGCCGGGAACGCCAGCCAAGGCAAGTGGCCAGGCTGCTGGTGTGTGCATGTGCACGTGTGGGTGGGTGTGAGGATGTGTGTGTGTGCGTGCATACCTGTGTGTGTACACATGTGAATGGGTGTGATTAGACCAGACGCCCACGCTTCCTTCCACACAGTCCTTCACTCTTGTTCAGGCCTGGTTTTCCTTGAGGAAACCTCCAGGTGGTGACCCAGATCAGCAGACACACAGGCCGTTTGGGGGCATACCCCCAGGCTGAGGCCAAGGCCCCTCGGACAACCTAGGAGGTCTTCGTGGGGGGGCTGCCACTCAGCGGGGTCCCCCAGGTCAGTGGGGAGATACATCTGAAGGCCCGGCCCCCCTGTTCTGATGGGGGTGACTTGGAAAGACCTTCGGCCCCCCCAGCAGCCCGGGGGCTGGGGATTAACACGCGTATGCTTTTTTATGTCCAAAAAATTCTTATGCTTTTGTAGACACAGATGTGACGTCAGGCACTGGCTGCCTGCAGGGCCCTCCCTGGAGCTTAGGGGGCTTCAGGACAGGGTCCCCCAGGCCGGGAGAAAGCTCTCACTTAAAAGAACGGAAACTGACCCGGGTTCTGAAGGGCTCGTGGAGGAGACTTTCCCTGGAAAAACCCACTTGGGGACCGATCTGGGGGAGGGGTAGAGGGGGAGGGTCATTCTTTTCCCTCCATTAATCATGAACACTTGGGTTTATTGTTGTATTTTCTCTGACATTTGCTGGAGCCAATGTTTATTTGTTAAAGGAAAACAAACATTAAAATATTTGCTTTGTTACAAAATAAAAGCCACATTCCAGGAAGCATACAAAGGCCTTTACCCACCAAGAGGACTGTGAAAGTGACCCCCTCGCTGTGAGCACAGCCTCCCTGACTGGACAGAAGAAAGAGGCTCCAGCCAGCCCCGCACTCTCCTTTTTTCTCCCTTAAAGACCTGGAGGAGAAAACAATCTTCATTAACAAACACGTCACTTGAGCTGCACTCGTACAGAAAATTTAAACCAGCCCCACGGAGGACCTTGAGTCAATCAAGTGCACAAGCCCTTGGGCCAGTCCTGGACACTTGGGGCTGCAGGGGGAGAGTTCCCTGCTGTTTTCACCCCAGTACCCGCCACGGACATCAGGAAAGGGGCTGCCTGGGCCCTCCAGGCCCCAACTGCGCACGACAAAGGGCTGTGGTCTGAGACCCCGCCGGGCTGACAAACCAGCTCCCAGAGAGGGTCCAAGCCCGACTCCCCCAGATCCCCCAGACCCTCTCCCAGCCCACCCAGCCCCACCCTCCCCGGGGTCCAGGTGAGGGAGCCCCCGGCACTCAGGTCACCACGAGACCTCCCACCCGCTCCGCAGACCTCCACGAATGCCCCCATCCTGGGTCACCCATGACAGAGTCCGCTCTGATTTCCGCAGCATGAGGGCCGTGACCTGCAGCCTCCCCACCGAGGACTCCTGTTGGCCCCTTGGCCTCGACCCCGCCTCTACGCCCACGTCTCGGGGCCCCTCTGGGACCCTCTGTCCAGCTGCTGTCTCGATTTCCTCGCCCACACCTCCCCAAGCCCCTCAGACTCCACAGACCCCAACACACCCTCCCCTCTGCCCCGAGCCCGGCATCTGCCCACCCGACGGCCACCCGACTGCACAGCTGTGGATGCGGCTCCCGCCAGCGGCCCCACCAGGGGGGCGAGGATGCCGAGGACCCCACCCGGGGACGCGGAGTGGGATCGGGGGCAGTCTGGCTTGCCCCAGACCCCCGATCTCACCGCCTCCCGGGGAAAGCACAGGTTCATTTCCCGTCTGTCTTCCCCGATTTCTCCTTTTAGCCAGTAACCTCCGTGTCTGATCCAGGCCACCTGGGAGCACAGCTGACATTCCCCACCTCCATGTGCAGCCCACCCCCTTTTCTCTCACAGCACGTGGCCCCATGTGGCCTGGTCCAAGCCTCGGGCTTCACCCTGGTCTCCAGATGCGTCACTCACGGTCTTGATGCAGGGGAGACTCAACTCACGACAGAGCCCGCAGCCCCCAGGAGAGGATGTGCCGGGGCTCCACGGGCCCCGACGGGGAAGGTCCCTGTTCTTGCCCCCTGTGCCGGTCACCCTCACAGCATGCCTCGTCACACAGACAGCTGCTGCTAAAGCGTGAGCCGCAGACTGAAGACAGAATGGGGGGCAGGGGTACAGGGGCACGGAGGGGGAGTGCAGAGGAGGGCGCAGCTCAGCCAGGCAGTGAGACCTGCTGCGGTGACGAGGAGCCAGAGTCCTTGGTGGAGACACAGAACCCGGGGCCGGGTTCAGGGAAACCTGTGTGACACTAAAGTTTCAGCGGACACGTGCTTGGCTTCTAGAGAGAAGCCCAGAGCCTGAGGAAGCGCACGGCGGCCACAGCTGGGATCTCAGCCACCAACCACCCTCCGAAAGAGCCGCCCTCCCCTGAGTGCCATGGGCCCCGCAGAGAGGCAGGGGCAGGAGCCCGGCCTCTGTGCGACCTGTGAGCTCCCTGAAGGAAGGTCCCGCAGGAGTGCCCATCTGCCCCGGCAGAGGACAGGGAGTGGCCGCCCTGCAGGATGGCCCTCTGTCCCGATGAGAGCGCCCAGGAGTCCTGTTGAACTGCCAGGAGCTGCTCAGTGGAAAATGGCTCCAAAGACACCAAGTCCTAACCCCCTGGACACGAGTGTGACCTTATTTGGAAAAGGGCTCTTTGCAGATGGAATTAAGTGAAGGGTCTTGAGAGGGGAGACCACCCTGGACTCTCCGGGTGGGCCCTGAAGACCATCACAAGTGGCTGCGAAGAGGGGCGCAGAGGGAGACGTGACAGATGGAAGGGGCAGGGCTGCGGGTCCGCGGTGGGGAGACAGGGGAGGACCTGCCTGCGCAGGCGGGAGCCCGCCGGCCGGAGCCGCCCGGGGCTGGAGACGCAGGAAGGACCCTCCCCGGAGCCTCAGGGGAGCGCAGCCCTGTGACACCTTGATTCTGGACCTTGGGCCTCCAAACAGTGAGACGATAAATTTCTGTCACTCCAAGTCACCTGGTTTGTAGTAATTTGCTGCGGCCCCAGGACGCTCACAGGACAGAGAGGCCGAAAGAGGAGGGTCTTGGCAGAGCCGTTGGGGGTGGAGCGGGTGCTAGGGGGGCAGAGGAGGGAGCTGGGGGGAGGGGCCGCAGCTTCTGTGACCGTGAGGGGACGTACCCTGCCTCCCGCCCCGTGGATGGGAGGCTGGCTGAGGAGCCTCAGCCCATCTCTCCAGCCGCCTGTTTCCCGCCTCAGGCCCCACCCCCCAGGAGGGATCCACGGGCCACAAGCTTGCGCGCTGCTCCCAGCTGGCCGAGCCCTGTCCCTGCTGGGCCAGGCCTGGCTTGACCTGCACTCTGCAGGAATCAGGGTGCAGAGGTGCGCTGGCCTCTGTCCCTCCGTCCCTCCCTCAGGACCCACTCCTCTGACCCACAACGCCCAGGCCCCTGTGGTAGACTTGGCTGAAATGCTGGCTGGTCACTGGTCTCTCCGTGGAGATAAACGCAGGCTAGTCCCTGCGATGGCACCGAGGCCGGGCATCCAGCGCCCCCAAGCTTGACCCTTAAGGAATCCAGTCGGCCACTGAGACAGAGGCAATGAGCCCCACGCGGGGGCTGCGTTAACCGAGGGTGGCGGCAGGGTGAAGCTCGAGGGAGTCCTTCCCCAACTCCAGCTGGCCCCCAGCGGGTGGTGACGACACAGTCTCCATGAGAGGCCCTTCCCTCGCCCTGTGTCACTCTGAGGTCACGCTCCCTTTGGTCCAGGGCCCTCAGCCCAGGCTGCACAGCACCTTCGCCGGGCTCTTGTGAAACCACTAAGGCCCCCCCACCCAAGACGCCACTCCTGTGGGTGGCCCGACTTCGGTGGGCTTTCAGCTCCCAGGTGACTGCCCGCTGTGCCACCGCTCCCTCCCTCTGCCTCTTCCCCTGAGAAGGCAGATAATCCCTCTCAGAGTTCCCGCGAGGGTCAGCAAGGGCATGTGATGGAGGTTCCAAGAACCAGAGCGGCTTTTGTCCTGCCTGAGAGGTAAATTCTTAGATGAAATAAAACAACAAAACCAGATAGGGATCGGAAATCTCTACCACTGAAATAGAGGTGTCTGATTTCTCTAACTCAGTTAAAAACAGGGCCAATAGAAACACGGTTAATGCTGCAACTATGAGAAAGTCTGGAAATGGTGAATGATGGAGGAAGTGTGCTTGGGGGCCCCACCTTACTTTGGCAGTGGTTGCCTGGGGGTGCTGGTCACCTTGGGTAAATGGCAGACGCAGGTACGGGCACAGCTGGTGAGGAGCATTCGGGGACCTGAGTGGCTGCCTTGTTGCCCCAGGACCTGCTGCGTGCTGTTCTGTTTATCTGCCCTCAGCTCTTGGTGGAACAAGTTCTCTGGTTTCATTTTTCAGGAAGCACAAAATGTACTTTCTCAGTAAAGACAAAAGCAAACTTATGTTCTGACGCACAGATGTCTCCAGGAAGGAGGAGAAGAAAGTGACCTTTATCTTCCAGGGGCTCCTTCAGCTGGGCCCGAGGAGTGACGCGCTGGGGTCAGACCAAAACTGCCGTGGCTGGCACGCATGCCATCCCAGCCGTCGGTGTTTCCAACTCCTACAGGAAACTCTGGCTCCACACTCCCTCCTTCCTCACCAAAGGCTTTCACCACACCCACCTACCAATTCCCTTGCCCCCTACTCTCTACCACCAGAGCCAAGGATGTAGCCACAGGGGTGACCGTGGCCAAGTCACAGCCTGGGCTTAGCCATCATAGACCATTTCCAGGGTCTGCCAACCCCAAAGCATTTGTGACCACATCTGAGGACACTTATTGCTTGATTAAGATAGATGGAAAGAACTAAAGATAGAGCTAGAAATAGGGATAGAGATGGAGATGGAGATGAAGCCAGAGATGAGATGGAGAAGGAAGTTGAGATGGAGAGAGATGGGGATGGGGATGGAGATGGGGATGGGGATGGAGGTGGAGGTAGAGATGGAGATGTGGATGGGATGGGGATGGAGACGGGGATGGGGTTAGAGAGAGACAGAGGTGGAGGTAGGGATAGGGATAGGTGTAGGGGCAGAGAAGAGGATAGAGGTGGAGAGATACAGGGTTTGTGGTAGGGTAGAGTTGGGAGAAGATCCAATCAGCTGAGCAGTGCCTGCCCCTGAAGACTGTGGGTGTCCCAGTGGGGAAGGCTGGGAGGAGTGGAGGTGAGATCCTGCCTCTGTCCTGCCCAAGGCAGACCCCCTCCTTGTGAGTGAGGGATGCTTTCAGGCAGGCGTCTCTAGGCAGGAGCCATCCCGTCTGGAAGGGAGCAGGCTTTGTCCTCCCACTTCAGTAGCTGCTTTAAGGCCCAGTGAGGGTGCGGGCCAATCAGACTGTGCTCTTGAGGGCCCCCAGTCAGATGTGTCACACGGGGTGGGGTATCTCTACAGAAGCCATACACTTCTCAAGATATGCTGTGGACGCACCACCGTGCCTTGCCAAGGGTGGTAGATGTGCCAGATTGTTCCCTGGCGCGTCAGAGGCTGACCTGGCACGCGCATCCCTGCTGACTCATGCAGACAGATGTGTCTCTGCATGGACTATGCTTTCTCTTTCCATGGAACGGGACAATTCTGTTTTAAAAGAATGGAAACAAAAGCTGAGAGACTATTTCCTACACAGATTTTATCAATTTCTGCATCTCAATGGCTGTGGCCCGTGACTGCTGACCCTGATGTGGGGAGGGGCCCAAGGTCCGGGAACAGGAGCACGTTTAAAATGCACAGATGTGTCCTCCAAGGAGCCGTTAGTCCCAGGAGGCAGATTCCAAGCACCGCCCCCACTCTGGGCTCCCACCCTCCTGGGGATCCTAAGCTATGGGAGGAATCCGGTCCGGTGCAGCACCCCCTGCACGCACCAGTGAGGTTGTCCCTGGGAACGGGCACTGTGGGGTCAGGCGCATCCTTTCAGAAGGAATTCCCCAGCCAGCAAGTCGGGGCTTCCAGGCAGGTGGGCAGGCGGCCTGGGGCGGCCACCTGAGCTGGCCCTCACCTGCTGGGCTCACAGCTGCGGCTGCGGCTGCAGCGTCAGGTCTGTGGTGCCAGGTGGGGGGACACACCTGGGCTGTCCTTTTACCGGAAGTGCTTTTACAGGAAGCCCTTAACCTTCAAGCTTTCAATCCTGTTTCCCCACAGCAGCTCCATAAGGTGCTGTGCAGATAAAAGATGTTCTGAAACCAAATCTAAGTATCAGCTCAGCCCAGGCGAAGAGCTGGGAAGCACCCAGGTCTCCTCTGCAGAGTCCCATGTGCTCGTGTATCTCAGACCTCACTTCGCCCTAAAATAGACCTGGAGAAGCACCGTGACCTTGAAAAAGTCCCGACTATTTTTGCATCAGCGTCTCGGGGGACTGCGGCAGATGACTCATCCGTGACAAATCTTTCCTTTATGTTCCTTTGAAACCCACCCCCCACCCCTTCCAGAGATACACAGCTGATGCGGAGCCTGATGGTGTCTGAACCCAGCACCACACGCTGGCTTTCACACAGGGGGAAACCTGCTTCATAAGTTGCACAAGAAGGGTGTCCCAGCCGGGCCCGTCCCCGTCTGCCTGCACGGCTGTGTCCAGGCCCCCACTGACTCCTGCTGGTGGACGGAGCCCCAGAGCCTGTTTCCTGGGGAACCTCCCCGAAGCCTTTGTTTAGTTAGACCTCTTAGAACTCGGCGCCTCTCAGCCACTGAAGACCTTGGGGTGGGGCCCGCCGCCCCCCGCCCGCCAGGCCCACCAGGCCTGGGTTTCTGATGGGTGTAAGTGCAGGGGAAACGCGCCTTCCCATAAAGCTGTTGCCATACTGCTTCTAATCTCTAAGTTTTCCTTCAAAGGAAATACTCTCAGTTCCATGGTTCACAAATTCTGCTCTTGTAAATTCGCCTACTCCCTGAGACTTATTGTAGCCACAGATCGGTACTGTGTGCTTCCGTGGTCACTGGCCACGGTCGTTGCAGGGAGCGCTGGTCAGCTCGAGCCCCAGCGCCCGTTCCCAGCTGGGGTGGAGCGGCCAGCTCTGCCTTCCCGGTTCAGCCCCGACTGTGGGGTGTCCTCTTCAAGGTCTAGGTGGTGCCAGCCTTCTGCATTCGCTGGTGGTTTCATTTTAAACAATCCGTCCCCCTCCCGAGCGGGGGCAGGGCTGAAGCGCTGGACTCTGGGCGCAAGGGTGCACCTCACGGGGAAAACCCGTGTTAGAACAGGCTTCCTGCAGCCGGCGTGCATGTCACCACACCAACCGTACATTAATGAGGAGGCTTTCCATAGCGACAGGCAGAAAGTAGGTCATCTGTTGGCTGGTTGATAAAAATGTGACTGTTCCCCCCAGAGCTGAGGTTCAGTGACAGCTGATTCACTGTTTGAGGCCACTTTCTAGAACACAACGCTACCAACTCTGAATCGACCCCACCGAGGACTTTTGAAACCTCACAGCTTTCAGTCTTCCATCAGAGTTAACTATTTCCTGTTCTATTTCACCTTTAACCCCAAGGTGTGTGAAGCCAGAGGGCTGACCGGGGCCGGCCTTCTGGGCTCAGGGTGCAGGTCCTATGGAGGCAGCTCCGGCAGGGCCCTCGGGTGACGAGTGTGTGCGGACGTGTGGGTGAGTGCGTGTGGGCCAGCACTCATCGCGGCACAGACACCCCCCGGTGGGCACCTCTGGACACACGCGGACTCCCCGTCTGTGCCGGAAGCTTCTGGAATAAAGATCTGCTGTGCTCACCAAATCAAACTGAGCTCGAAGAGAAATCAAAGATGAGCACTTTACCCCTCTTTGTGGGCCAGAAGGAAGAGTCTACACATCAAATCATGGCTCTGGGGATGCAGAATGTTTCCTGAAAACCTCAGGCCTCTGAGCTGATGTGACTCGCCGGAGGATGGTGACGGGGTCCAGGCTACGAGCAGTGCCAGGGCTGGTGACCACTTCTGCCCACTTCTAGCCTCATTGTATCTTCCGGACACTGTCCCTGGTCCCTGGGGAAGGGGGAGTCGGGGCCGTGTGCAGATGCCCAGCTTCCCGCTCCTGGACCAGCTGGGTCGGCCCTGTCCCCATCAGAGCACCCCCCCTCCTCCAAGAATGGCCCAGCTGGCCCCACGGCACCACTGTCCTTAAAAGGAGCTTCCCCCAGGGACCCTTATGTTGGGAATCCCAAGCTGGAGTTGGAGGCAGGAATCCAGGGCCTGGGCGCATCCGTCCTGTCCCCAGAGATCTTCTCCGCTGAGGTCACGGCTTTCTCCAGCTCTGAGGCATTCGGGATCCTTCCCAGGGCAGAGGCTGACAGGCAGGATTGTTCCAGGACAGGAAGAGGCCGTGGTCTTGTAATCCTGCCTATAGCAGCGGGGAACGGAGGGGGCACTTAGCCTGGGAACCGCTCAGGAAGTGAGAACAATGGGGAAGCCACCCCTGCCCACCCACCTCCAGGCTGCAGTGCAGAGCTGGTTCGTGGGGGTCCTTGACCTCAGACTCTCCCCTCGCTGGTCCTCACGTGGCAGCGGCTCGGTGGGCGTGTGTTAATTTGTCTTAAGCCTCAGAACAAGTGTCCACCCGAGGTAACAGGGTTTGCCCTTTTTTATTGGAGTGACTGTGATCCTGGTTCCTGGGCAGTCACTGTGCCCCCGTGACCCCGCCCGTATTCAGTTGTGTGTGTTGTCAGCCTCTTCTCCCGTTACAGCCTCTTTCAGCTTTCTCCGGGGTGTCTTTACTAGCGGTTCTTCCTGTAACCCAGTGCGGCCAGCTGACCGCTCCCTCCCAGGTGTGCGGGTCACTTCTGGCTCCTGCTCTCCTCTGCAGCCCCTCACACCTGAGGTGAGGCGTGACGGTGGCCTGCACCCTGGCAGCTGCACTTTGGCTTCTGGTGGGTTGCTCCCTGGGAGGCGCCAGCAGGAGTCAAGACGGGGAGCTGGGTGAGGTCAGGGACGGACTCCACAGGTCCCCCCACCACTCACTGAGGGTCAGCGAGTCCCTCCACCAGGGGCCACGGCTTCTTCAGGACCCGCTCCCCACAGCTCCCTCTGGGTTCCTGCAAAGTCCCTCCCTTTCCCTGGTGTTACCGCCCAGTGTGCCCTGCATCCTACATTGGGTTCCTTACACGCTGCCCACATCCTTGTCAATGATCTCTTCCTAAAATTCTCCACAAATGATTTGTTCTGAGCGTGCCCTGTTTCTTGCCAGGGCACTGACTGGTACAATAGTCCAAACCTGTGTGCCATGCTTGTGAAATCTTTTCCAACCTCAATGTCTAAAAGAGAGTCATGCATGTTTTCCACTTAGAATTTACTGCTTTGTCTTTAACATTTATGTCCTTAACCCATGTGGAGTTAGTTATATGTTTTTTGATGTGAGTAGCCCTTTTTTTCTCGCTCTGTTGACTGAGGGTATCTCCTTCCCCCTCCCCACCTTGCTGTCTCTTCTACTCACATGTATGTCTGCTTCTGGGGTCTCTATCCAATCCCGGTGCCCAGTTGTCTACCCTCACAATAACCTTGAATCACCTCAATTACTATAATTTCATGGTGATCCTGACATGTGGTGGGGAAATCCCCACTTCCCTTTCAGAAATGCCCTGGATATTCCTGGTCCTTTATTCGTCTGTGTACACTTTAGCCTGATCCCAGCATGTCCCATGAAATACCCTGTTGGAATTTTGATTGGAAATGCATTGAATTTATGCATCAATTTGGGGAGAATTGTCATCTTTATAACATGTGCCCCTATCCATGAATATGGTATGCCATTCCATGAATGTCTTTGAAATTTTTATCTTGATGAAATGTTATAATTTCTACTGCAGAAGACTTATACTTTGTTAGATTTATCCTTAAATACTTGATATTCTGTGATTCTATTGTAAATATGTTTTCTATTTATTCCTTTTCTGGGGAATTGTTTGCTACTCATGTACAGGAATCCAGCTGACTTTTTTGTACATTAACCTTCTATATAGTGACTTCACTAAGCTCTCTTATTTATAATAATATGTATGTAGACTCAGGTTTTAAAATACACAACCATAGCACCTGAAAACAACAGCTTTACTTCCTCCTTTTCAATCCTTGATGGTGTCACACTGAATGTTAGAGGAGGTAGAAGTTACAGGGTGGCAGATTGAAAATTCATACAAGAAGGAGCTTTCTAGCAATAAAGCAGCACAGAACAGGGGGGCCTGCTGACGTCAGTTGTTTTCTTTGTGAAGGGAGCACAAGTGAGTTTGGAGCATCCCATTCCTCAGAAAGCAGGAAGGAGTCTTGTGCAAAGGTAAGGCAGGTGTAGGTGGTGCTTAAGTGCCTTCCAACCACTGCCCCCCACCGCTTTTTGAGGTCCTGGTTCACTTCCTTCCCCCAGGGGCATTGGCAGTGTTTCTCAAGTCCAGTATCCAGAAACCAGAAGTGCTTGGGGCAGCTGCCTAATGTCTGGTTCACAAGTTCCCTGTCTGCCCAAAGAGCAGGGGGTGCAGAAGGCTCTGAAGTCCTGCCACACCCTGAGCCCAGTGGCCCAGCCAGAGGCGCACTCCCCCCGGGCTGTGGCATTCACGCCTCCCTGCCATCCTGCACCCTCGGCATGGAGGCCGGACACTCAGGGCACTTTGCTGCTGGAACACTGCCCAGCAGCAGTTCCCCAGGCTGCCCTTCATCAGAACCACTCAGGGCCCCATGGGACACCCAGCCAGGCCTCTCTCTGCAAATTCTCATGTTACAGGGTCTTGGCAAGAGCCTTAGAATCTGTACTTGTAGAAGTAACACTTAGGTGATTCTGACAACCAGGACGCAGCCCCTGGTAGGGACCACCCCGTGGCCATCCTGTGGGACCACCCATGGTGAACTGACGGGCTCCAATGGACTTCCCACCCACAGACTGCACCTAATGAAAGGTTCTTATCTGAACTGAGAAGTTCTTATCTTAGTGTGGTCCACCCTTGCCTATAAGGAGGTTTCTGGAGACCTGGGAGAGGGTCCCAGGCAGGCAGGAGGAGGGGCTTAGGGCAGGGTTCAGTCCACGGGCTGGAGAGGGGAGAGAAGAGTGATAGTGTCCCCAGTAGAGGTACTGAGCCCTGGGGTGCACGTCTCATCTAGTGATGGAGGGCTCGGCTGAAGGGAAGGGAAGGGAAGTCAGGGCTGAAGAGGTAAAAACAGCCAATGTCAATCCGGCTGGTGTTTGCAGTCCTTCAGCAGGTCCCTGCCAGGATAAAACCCCAACTTCTCAGCAGAGCCATGAAATCCCGAAAAACCTAGGCTCTGCTTGGTCTGCAGCCTGGCTCCACCTACTGCCTCACCCCAGGTCAGCCGGGCCCTTGGCAAGTACCCAGTACACGTGCTGTTTTAAGGGCATCGGGACTTGTTCTAATCCCATGTGGTACAATATGCAGACACAGAAATGATGTCACGAAGGAAGAAGTTTATACACACAGACCCCAAGAATCAGGAGACACGTCACACCACTCAGTGTCACATGGGGAAGCACCAGGGTCGGTCAGGAAGCAGAGGGAGTGAGAGGGAAATGTGGGCAAGTGTTAGATGGTGGTTTCCACAGGAAGGACGGGTGAGGCAGGGTCAACAGGCTTGGGATTGGCTGGTCTGAATCATTCCAGCAAGTGCTGGGCACAGGGGCTGTCCCCAGGTATCTGGCACCTGCCCTGGGTGATTAGGGCAGGTGGACACTGGCCCAGAGTGAGAGGGCCCTGCAGAGGAGGAGGTTGCGGTGTGGGCTCTGATTGGTGCCTTTGCATTTGAAAGAAATGTTTTCTGTCTCTAGGATTAGCTAATCTGGGAGGGGCAGGCCCTCCATGGGCAGCAGAGCTCCGATTTCAAAGCATCTGACAGAAAATAAAAGGCGTGCTCAGCACACATGCACACCAGGACATCATGCCTCCTCATGGACGTTCCCCTCTTGGGGCCCTTTCACTGGACCGATCAGGTGCAGGGAATTTAACATCAGCTCTGGCCTGAGCTCCATGGAGCTTAATATCCCGTCCCGGTGTCCCTGCTTCTGTGCTTCACAGAGGCCCCCTTCTTCATCTGGAAGGTCCTCTCCCCCTCCCTCACCCCGTCCACCTGGCGTCCACCTGTGTGCTCTCCAAGCCCAGGTCAAGCGTGACCTCTTGGGTCGAGCCTTCCCGGGCCTCCATCATGTGAGATGCTGCCCGTTGGTGTGGATTTCCAGGGACAGGTCGTGTGCATTTTTCTGGTGTAGCTTTTAATAGTGACCCCTTCACTCTCCCAGCTGTCTCGGTTTAGACAGTGAATTCCGTAGTCACCTTACCTGATTAGGACTTTGTCACGACACTTGTCATTTTTGAAATTGCATATGAGTCTCTTCTAACCGACTGTAAGTTCCTGGAGACGGGGTGTCATTTTCCATTGTTTTTCTCTGGACCATAGTGGTGCACACACAGTGGAATCAATAAATATTTATAGTTCTCAAGTGTATCTCCACTCCCCTTCATGCGAGAAGGTGGGGGAGGGGAGCACGGAGGGGAGCATAGGGGTATCCCCTCTGCCTCACACCCGCGGTGCGTGTGTGGTTGTCTCTGCCCTCCGCTAGTTTTTCTGTGTCCACATGTTGCTATAGTACTAGACATACTGTGGGCTCACTTTTTTGTTCTTTTTTATTTAATAGTAAGGTGTGATCCACATATTTTATAGACTTTATTGCAGTAATTTTCAACCTTGCATCATGTTCCATCTTCGATGCGCCCTAACTCACCCAAGTCATTTCCAATCATTGGTCGTTCGCATTGCATTTTGTAGGGGTACATAACATCCCTCTGAACCTCTCTCTGAATGTGTCTTGAGAGTCACCTGAATCACTTCCTCACGATTCAGCCCAGGAACGACACGGCGTTAGAGAATCTGAACATTTGTATGACTCTTAATTTATGTTGACAAAATGTGCTCTCAACATAAAGAAAGAAGGAAGGAAGGAAGTAAAGAGAAAGAAGGAAAGGAAGGAAGGGAGGGAGGGAGGGGGGAGGAGGGATGGAAAAGGAACCAGGTTACATGGCTGTTGGGTTTCTGGGTGTGAGAAGAAAGACTTCATGCCGTAAAAAGGGTGGTAGAGCTCGGAGTTACTATAAGAAAACCAGAAAACATTCACATACCCACACACGCACACACATGCACATGTGCACACGCATGCCCATTTGATTACCAGGCGTGGTCCCTCGCAGCCCCCCCCAGAACCCGGGCAAGCACCACGGCCATGTCCCCTGTCCCCACGGGGCCCTGGGCAGTGCTAGCCACAGATATCCCCTGAGCTCGGGGGTTGGGCGTGCTCGTTTGCAGGTGAACTGACGTTGGTCCCTCTGGAGGTGCTGGGTGAGTGGGAGGGTTGAGGCCCAGCTGTCCCTGAGGGAAGGGGTCCACCGTGTGTTTGGGGATCCCGGGCACCCATCTCTCCACCTCCAGTGCCACCTGCGCAGTCAGAGGGCGTTCTCCCTGGCCTGTCCCCACTGGGCACCCTGGGAACCTTCACCATCACTGGGCCTTCCTCTCCAGGCCTCCTCAAGGGGCGCAGCACCTCTGCCACCAGCACAAGGGGTGGGGCCCACACAGCCAGGAAGGAGCTCACACCTGCCCGGGGCCCAGGCGGCTCCCTGTCACGGCATTTCTGTAGCCCGCAGCCTGTGACTCAGGGTTGGCTGGCTTCCCGGCCTGGTTTCCTTTTCCTTTTGCCATAAATAAGATCAAGACGAGCTGAGGGCGTCTCTCCAGGGTCTTTGTACAGGCTTGTCAGGGTGCAGACAAGGGCCCTGCAGCGAGCGAGCGGAATGGGACCCTCCAGAGCCTCCTTCCCGCACAGGCGGAGTCCAAAGCCAAGTTGGCCAGAGGGAAGGGCCGAGCCTGGCATCCTGCAGGACTTGGAAAGAGGGCACAGCTGGCCATCGGTGTCCTCTCTGCCCGCCAGGCCCTGCACCCGCCCTTTCCTCCTCCTTCATCCGCAGAAAACCCAGAGGGAGGCTGAGGCAGAGAGAAGGGCCCCACAGAAAACAGGAAAAGCGGAAGCAGATGGGGAAGTGGGTGTGAGCTCAGAGGAAGGGGGACAATGGGGGGGGAGGGGACAGAGGGGGCTGGGCAGGGCGGGGGCAGGCAGGGGCATCTGGGTCCACCCCCTCCTGGGCTCCGTCCTGGGCCAGCTCCCCCAGGTCTCCCTGCATGATTCAGGAGTGCTCATGTGTCCCGTCACGGGTCCGGTGGCACAGGACGGGAACTGGTCAGGATGCCCCTCTTCAACCAAGAACTTTCCTGGAGAGTCCACATTGTATCACAAAAATTCATCCCCATTTGTAATTCTGGTCTTACACATTTTTATTTACTTTTCTTGTTGTAAAAGACATCATACACCCAGAAGTATGTTTATAATACATACATGGAATTTAAAGAATAATAACTTAAAAATTGCACCCAAATTCACCACTGTCTCTTCCGGTGGCTCCAGAAGCCACTCTGAGATGAGGATTCCAGCCAAGGAGATGACCCCAGGAGACACAGGCAGGTGGGCAGTGGGGCAGGAGGACGGGAGGGAAGCAGCCATCGAAGGGCTGGTGACCAAGCCAGCCTGGGCCCTGGAGACACCTGTGGACCCCGAGGCTCAGGGACGCGCCCCACGATGGCGAGGGAGCCGGCACCCTGACTCGCTGTGTGTGTCTGAGAAAGCCCTCGGGCAGGTGAGGTACCGCTCTTGAATTCCCAACGGGGTGCCCTGAACTGGCAAGGCCCCAGGATGTGGGGGGTCCAGAGGTGTCTGCTGCCCTCCCACCTTGAGAAGAGGGACAGTCCCGTCCCCCACGAGCCTCTCCCCATCACTCTTTATAATGAACACCATGTGCACGGAGACTCGCAAATCACTTGGTTTCACTTTCAGAGCTTTATAAAGAATCGTACTGCATGTCGTCTGCTCGCTTTCCCCACTCGGTTATTGGCAGAATTTAATGAGGGGAGCTGGATGTGAAGGGCAGAGGGCTGAAACCTCAAGCAGGCAACTCCGGGCTGCCAGAGATGAGCAAGGGAGGGGGTTGTCACCAGAGCGGGAGCCAGCTGGGCAGGGGTCCTGACCATGGAGGGGCTGCAACTGCCCACCTACCGGCCCCCTGAAGCGAGAAAGATGGAAGAAGCCCTGGCTTTCCCCTCCTCCCACCCTCCCATCTCAGCCAGCACCTCCCATGGGCTGAAGCTCAACTGTAGCCCCTTGATAAGGGAGCCCGGGAAGTGTGGTTTTCAGGTACAGAGCAGAGGGGAGGGTGGGGACGTGTCTCAGCAAGAGCAAGCACTTGTCTGCGTTCACATGCACGTCTGCAGAGTACTCCCTGCCGGGGGACTTTGGTTGGTTCCAGTTTTTTCTCCTATAAGCCTTCTTGTGCGTGTCACCCAATACACACGTACCAGGTGAAAGTGTTTCTCTAGACAGTGTATTCCAAACTTTCTGACCACAATATTTTCATGGTGACACAGGGCACACCCACATGACTGAAACCAATGGTTATGAAGGAATAGTTACCCTAGACTGTGCAATGTTTGCTGACATTTACTGCCCTATTTTCTCTTATTGTTGTCGTTGTTCTTACCATCATCACCAGCACCATCACCATCATCACCATGACCACCATCATCATGACTACCATCATCACCACCACCATCATCACCATGACCACCATCACCATCATCACCACCACCACCATCATCACCATCACAACCATCACCATGACCACCATCATCATGACTACCATCATCACCACCACCATCATCACCATCACCACCACCACCATCGTCACCATCACAACCATCACCATGACCACCATCATCATGACCACCATCATCACCACCAACATCATCATCATCACCGTGACCACCATCACCATCATCACCACCACCATCACCATCATCACCATGACCACCATCATCATGACTACCATCATCACCACCACCATCATCACCATGACCACCATCACCATCATCACCACCACCACCATCATCACCATCACAACCATCACCATGACCACCATCATCATGACTACCATCATCACCACCACCATCATCACCATCACCACCACCACCATCGTCACCATCACAACCATCACCATGACCACCATCATCATGACCACCATCATCACCACCAACATCATCATCATCACCGTGACCACCATCACCATCATCACCACCACCACCATCATCACCATCACAACCATCACCATGACCACCATCACCATCATCACCACCACCATCATCATCATCACTGCTTTCATCATCTTATGAAATTGACTTCATCACTCACTAATGGGTGTACAGTTTGAAAAACACTGGTCCAGACTATGTGTCTAAGAATGGCATTGCAGCATGATGTGGCAAGTGTATCTTTAATTCTACTGGGAGATGTCAAATAGTTTTCCAAAGCAGTACCACCCCACAAGCCCATCGGCAGTGCAGGAGAGTTCCAATCGCTCCCCATCCTTACCAACGTGGGGTGAGTACACAGTGGAATTTCTTAGTAGGTTTAATTTGCGTTGTTTACCAATGGGGAAGAGCAATTTTTCATTTCTTTATGAGCCATTCCTACATCTTTTCTGTGACATTTGTTTTTGTGTTTCTTTTATGTTATTTGATTTTCTCCTTTTAAAATGTGTAGATGTTCTTTATGTATTCAGGATACTAATCTTTTGTGGCAAATGTCTTATCTCAGTTTTCAGCTTGTCTTTCCACTTTCATACTTGTGTCTTTTTATGAACAGTTCTTTAATGTAGTCGTATGTATCAATCTTGTTATTTATGGATGAATGTTTTGTGTTTTAAGAAATCCTTCCTCCCCTTGTGATCATTAAATATTCTTCTATATATTCAGTTTAAAATACTTTTCCATTTGCATTCCTTTAATGTATTTGGAATTTATTACTATTTTTGAATCACATTCTGAGAGCAGGATTCAGTTTCCTTCTTAACTACGTATGTACTAACATTCCTGCACCCTTTGTAAGGCCGATCCTTTCCCGCTGAGCTGTAAGTGCGTTAACTGCATTTGTTTCCATATCTGTGAGGGTGGGCTTTGGGGCTTTCTACCCTGTTTGGTTAATCTCTTTGTCTATCCCTCTGCTGATACTACACTGCCTTAATTACTGTATCTTTTAATACATCTTGATACCTAGCAGGGCAAATTCCCCACCTGGTTCTTCTAGATAACTTAACAATTCGTGGACATTGGTTCTTTCATACAAATCTTGATTCAATTTGTGAAGTTCCAAAAACTCTGGTACTTTATTTGCATTGCATTGAGCCTGAACATCTTTAGAGACACTGGACATCTTTATGAATATTTGGTCTTCCTATTCATGAACAGGGTATTTCTCTCCATTTACGAAAGTCTTCTTTAATGAATTTCCAGGGGAAAGGGATCTGTTGTATTTATTAAACAGCTAGTAGGGTGGGTATGAGGGTGTGCTAATTGCTCAGCACTTCCAGAAGAAGCCTCAGGCCAAGAGACACAGGTGCTGGCGTTGCATTTTAGCGGCCTGTGCTCAGCCTCCAGGGGAAACAGGGGCATCACAGCATCTGCTACCTGCGAGGAACAGGATTTTAAAAAAGGAGTTCCTGTAACTGCAAGAAAAATCCACTTGTTCCAAGCCCACTCATTTGCTACGAGCTTTTTATTTTTCCACATACGGATGCAAATCAAACATTTCATTTGTCGTATTCTCGAAGTGACCTTCTAGAAAACAGTAGTCTTATTTGCCCCAATACTGCTGTGCCTCGTCAGTACTTGGTGTATTGCATTGAATAGTGTCCCCACAAAATTCATGTCCTTCCAGTATCTCAGTACGCGGCCTTACTGTGAAGTAGGGTCTTTGCTGGTATAATTAGTTAAGATGAGGTCGCACTGGAGTGGTGAGGACACTAATCCAATATGACAGGTGTCCTTGTACGAAGAGAGAAAGAGACACTGAGAGACACACCGGGAGGAGACACCTCGTAAAGACAGAGGTGGGGATTGGAGTGATGGCGCTAAAGCCAACGGACTCCAAGGATCCCGGAAGGGAGGCCTGGAAGGACTCTCCGTCACAGCCTCAGAGGGAACCAGCCCTGCCAGGGCCACCCCCAGGCCATGGTCCTGTCATCAGTGTCCCAGTGTGGGTCACGATTGCTCAGAAATTCTGGGGTGGGAGTGAGGCGGCGGCCAGCATCCCAGCTCCTCCCGGGGGCCACAGGGAGAGCCATGGGGTGGGAGCTGCCCCCCACCCGGCCCCTCTGACGGTGCCCACATCAGTGAGTGGCACTCGGCTCTCTTGTGTGACACCAAGACCTATGCTGGCCACTCGATGGTCGTCACCCGACATGGAGTCAACTCCAGGACACTGGACCCCTCAGGACACCAGGACACTGGACCCCTCAGGAGATGTCCCTTTGGGGTGACAGTGGCTGTGCTTACAGAGGTGTGGGCACCCAGGGACCCCATCCTGGCAACTGGAGTCTGGGGGACACCAGTTGGGGAGAGTGAGCCCCGGAGGGCATCTGAGTGCATCGTGCTGGCCACCGGCTCCCCTGCGCTGGCTGCACTGACCTCCTGCCCGTGGCACAGATGGGCCAGCGTGGCATGGGGACCCCAGCCACGTGCCGGCGGGCGACTGCTGGACCCACCGGCATGCTCCTCGGCTCCTCCTGCCGCGACGCCTGGAACCCGGTGCAGGCCAGCCGCGGCACCTCGTGCTCAGTGTCGGGAAGGGAGGACCCAGGAGCAGCTGGCTTCCCTCCTGGTGCCGCTTCAGAACCAGTGACTTCAGCCCAGGCACTTTCAGGCCGGGCCTCCCACAGGTTCCCTGGGCCTGCTGCCCCCGAGCCCGTACAGCCCCTTACCACGTGGTACCACATCCCCCAGCCCCTCACCAACACGTGCCCACAAACCCTGCTGCCCTGGGGTCTCTACGCCCCAGGGTCCCTCTTTTTCCCCACCTGCCCTCCTGCTCCCTATTCTCCATCCTATGCACCAACCTCCCCGTGTAGCCCCGGGTCTCTCAGCTGCTCGACTCGTCCTAACCACACGCTGACCGGCCCTACTGACAGCCCAACCTCCCAGCCACTCCCAGCCTCTCCAAGCTCCTCCCCTTCCAGCCCACGTTACCCGCAGTCTCCAGCCCACGCCCCAGGCTCCCCAGGCTAAGCCCCCCTTTGCCAAAGTACAGCCCACCCTTTCCTTCCTGCGGCCCCAGCTCAGGGGAGCAACCCCCTCCCCACACAGTCTCCTACCAGCCCCACCCGGTCACCCACCACCTCAAAATACTCCCCACCCTCCCCCAAGTCTTCTCGCCTACCAGCCCAGCCATCAGCCGATGACAGTGAGGTGGATTCGAGGGTGGGCAGACACAGCGGCCGCTGGCCGGGGCAAGGGCGGCCTCCGCGGTCCTCCCACCCCCTGGCAAGGCATTGAAGGAAAACCATTCCTCTATGCACAGCAATTCTGACACCAAACATGTGGGTTCCCCCACCAGGCAACGCTGACACTAACCACCCAGAGGGAGTGCAGACCCCACGGGGTGAGGGCTCAGCCCTGCAGGACTGTCCCCCCAGACACCAGTTGCCAGGATGGGGTCCCTGGGTGCCCACACCTCTGTCCAACTTGGCGACAGAGGTTCCCACGAACCCCTCTTCGGTTTCAATAATTTGCTAGAACGGCTCACAGAACCCAGGAAAGCACTTTATTTACTATAACTCGTTTATTATAATGGGTGTAAATGAACAGCAGATGACGGGGTCATAGGGCGAGGTCCAGCAGGATCCCGAGCACGCGAGCTCTGTCCCCAAGGCGTGGGGGGTGCTGGCAGGTGGGTGTGTTCTCCAAGCCAGGAGCTCTCCGAGCTCTGAACCCTTTCGTGTAGGGCTTTTATGGAAGTTCCAGCACGCAGGCACGACTGATTAAAGTATTGGCCATTGCTGACTAATACAGTCTCCAGCCCCTCTCCCTTCCCTGGGCTGAAAGGTCCGACCTCTAATCCTGTGGCTGGTTCCTCTGGCGACAGCCCCATCCTCCCAGGGTCACCTCATTAGCATGAGCTCAGGTGTGGATGAAAGGGCTTGTTATGAAGAGCAAAAGACCCCTCTCTACCCCACTCAGGGAATTCCACGGGTTCTAGAAGAAGCTCTGTGCCAGGCCCAAACGTCACAGGTGTCACAAAGCCCTTTGCGACAAAGTTCCCCGTGAAGTTCTGGGTCCATTTCCGATGGGCTTTCTGTTGTGGTCCCACATGTGCCATGTCAGAGCCCTCGGCCCAGCTGTGGGCGGCTCCCTCCTACCCCACCCCGGTGTCCCCTCCTGGCCTGCAGCTTGACGGGTGCGGGGGGGGGGGCGCGACTTGAAGTTCTTAGGGTGATTCCTGCTCAGGGTCCTTCCACCTGAGCCTCAGTAGGAGCAAAGCTAAGGTTGCCTTTTACCTGTTATTTTACTTTTTGAAGCTTAAATAAAGTTTACTAATTTTGACCATCACCATCAATGACACAGGGTGGCGTTTAGTTATATCTCAGCTAACGGCTATTTACCGTGTGCTCCCAACCAGGGTGCACCTGTCTCTAGTGAACTGTTTTTTTTTTTGTTTTTTTTTAAATTTTTATTTATTTATTTATTTATGGCTTCATTGGGTCTTCGTTTCTGTGCAAGGGCTTTCTCTTGTTGAGGCAAGTGGGGGCCACTCTTCATCGCAGTGCGCGGGCCTCTCACTATCGCGGCCTCTCTTGTTGCGGAGCACAGGCTCCAGACGCGCAGGCTCAGTAGTTGTGGCTCACGGGCCTAGTTGCTCCGCGGCATGTGGGATCTTCCCAGACCAGGGCTCGGACCCGTGTCCCCTGCATTGGCAGGCAGATTCTCAACCACTGCGCCACCAGGGAAGCCCTAGTGAAGTGTTTTTAATAGCTTTATTGACATGTAATTGACATACGATAAGCTGGAGATACAGTGTGCATTTGATGTGGGTGGCATCTGTGTACACCTGGGAACCCGTCAGCACCATCCACATGGTGAACAAATACATCAGTGTGTGATTCGCAGGGTGTCCTGGCCATCTGTCATCTGTGCTCCCTGTACCCGCCCAGCCCAGCCTGGGCACTGGTCCCCCTCTGGTGCTCCCAGGACCTCACAAGGACGGAGCCATCGTGTGTACATTCTGTCTGGCTTCTTTCACTTGGCACGATATTTTGACGTTTACTGCTTTTAGTGCAGATCAGTAACTAATTCCATTTTGTTGCTGAATGGCGCTCCTCTGCAGAGAAGTTCCGCAGAACTTCCGCAGAAGTTCCTCCCTCCTGTTTATCTGCTCTCCTCCTGGTGGACACTTGCTTGTTTCCACTTTGGGGCTATTGTGCACTTTTGGGTAGGGTCTCTGTGTGGACAGAAACTGAGGAGTGCGTGGTTGGATCGTAGGTAGGTGCATGTTTAACTTTTTAGGAATCTGCCAAACTGGTTTCCAAAGTGTTTGTTCCACTTTATACCCAAGATTAGTGGCAAGAGTTCCGGTGCCTCCACACCCTTGGTGACACATGGCCCAGTTGTCTTTAAATCCTGGCCCTTCCAATAGGGGGGTGGGCATCTCCTTGGGCCTCAGCGCGAATCTCCCCAACAACGGACGATGTGGGGCATCTCCCGTGCTCCCCCGGCTCCGTAGCCATCTCTCTCTGTCAGCCCTCGCTCCCCTTGCCTATATTCTTCTTCTCAAAAAGTACTGTTGGGTGGAGGGTTCAGTAAATATCAGTGAAGTCTAGGTAGTTGACAGCATTGTTCACGTCTTCTGTGCCTTTAGTGACTTTTCTGTCTACTTGTTCTAACAACCACTGAGAGTAGCGTGTTGACGTAACTACAGTTGGGACTTTATTTCTCCTTCCAGTCCTATCAGGTTTTGCTTCATATATTTGAAGCCTGCTGTTCAGGTACACACTCATCTATGACTGTGATGTCCTCTTAGAGACCTGACTCCTTCACCATTACTGAATGTCCTGCTTTATCTGTGATAATATTCCTTCTTCTAAAGTCTGCTCATGTCAAGATAGCTACTCTGACTTTATTTTGGCTAGTGATTGGCGTATTTTTTTCATCCTTATACCTGAAACTTACATGTGTCTTTATATTTAACATGGATTTCTTGTAGACATGACATACTTTTTTTTTTAATCCCATCTGACCATCTCTACCTTTTACCTGGTATGTGTAGACCGTTCACGTTTAATGTGATCATTGATGATTGGATTAAAATTGTAATTTTGCTAGCTGTCTTCTACTTGTTTTTTTGTTTCTCTTTTACTCTTTTTCTGCCTTCTTTTGGTTAATTGAACATTTTTTTTTATCATTCTGTTTTATGTCCTCTTGACTTACTACTTTTACCTCTTTAAAAAAACTTCAGTGGTTGTCCTAGGGTTTACAATATACATCTTAAATTAATCAGAGTTTACATTCAAATAGCATTAGACATTTCACATACATTTCAAATACAATATTTTCCTAATTCCTCCCTCCCACCCTTCCTGAGGTTACTATCACACATTTTACTTTCATGTATGCTATCAGTGCAATACAATGTTACTGTTTTTCCTCTTGATGGCAGCTATAATTTATAGCAATTAAAAACAAGGGGAAAAAACTTTATCTTGTCTTCATTTCTTACATTTTTGGTACCCTTCCTTTTTTGGTGAAGATCCAGTTGGCAGACTGATACCATATTCTTTCTGACTGAGGAACGTCATTTATCATGCCTTGTAGAGCAGGAATGCCAGCAGTAAATTCCCATAGTTCTTGTTTATCTGAGATGGCCTTTTTTTTTTTTTCAATCCTTAATTTTTAAAAGATATTTTCACTGGTACAGAATTCTGACCTAACACTTTTTTTTCTTTCAGGGTTATAAAGATATCCCTTCACTGTCATCTAGCTTGCATGGTTTCTGAAGAGAATTCTGCTATAACTCTTATCTTTATTTCTCTGCATGTAATGTATCTATTTTTTTCTCTGGTTTCCTTAGAGATTTTTTTCTCTGTCTTTTTTTTCTCAGCAGCTTGAATATGTTATGCATATGGGTTTTTTTGGGGGGGTTTTTTGTTTGACTTTGGGGGGGCATTTATCCTGATGCATCTGCTCTGGGCTTCTTTGATCTATGGTTTGGGGTCTGTTGTTACCCTTGGAAAACATTCAGCCATTTTCCTCCAGATATTTCCTCTATTCCTCCCCCTGTCTCCTTTCTCCATAAAATTTGATTCCAACTTTATGGACATTAGACTGCCATTGTCCCACAGCCCTTGGATGCATTGCTCTGTTCTTTTTTCATTCTGTTTTCTCTTTGTTTTTCAGTTGGGATAACTTCTGTAGAGCTACTTTCAGATTCACAGATTCTTTCCTTGGCCAAGTTGAGGTTACTGATCAGCCTGTCAAAACCATTCTCCATCTGTTTACCGTGCTTTCCGTTTTCAGCATTACTCGTTTCATTCTGTCTCACTGTTTCTATCTCTTTTCAAGGAAGTACATTATTTTAAGCAAATGATTGAAAACAACTTAAATCTCATTAAGGTGGGATCACTCAGTATGCTATGTCCATGGAATATGTGTGCAGTCGTTTAAATAAACTTGTACATGGGGATTTCCCTGGTGGTCCAGTGGTTAAGACTCTGCACTCCCAGTGCAGGGGGCCCAGGTTCGGTCCCGTTCAGGGAACTAGATCCTGCATGTTGCAACTAAGACCCAGCGCAGCCAAATAAATAAATATTTTAAAAATAAATAAACAAAATAAATTTGTATATACTGATGTGTCAAGAGTTATTGTGTTAATGAAGCAAGGTTTATTTATTTTTTAATTAATTAATTTATTTTTGGCTGCGTTGGGTCTTTGTTGCTGTGGGCGGGCTTTCTCTAGTTGTGGTGAGCAGGGGCTACTCTTCATTGCAGTGCATGGGCTTCTCATTGCGGTGGCTTCTCTTGCTGCGGGGCACGGGCTCTGGGTGCACGGGCTTCAGTAGTTGTGGCACGTGGGCTCAGTAGTTGTGGCTCTCGGGTTCTAGAGCTCAGGCTCAGTAGTTGTGGCACACGGGCTTAGTTGCTCCGCGGCACGTGGGATCTTCCTGGACCAGGGATCGAACCCGTGTCCCCTGCATTGGCAGGCGGATTCTTAACCACTGTGCCACCAGGGAAGTCCCTAAAGCAAGGTTTAGAACCACGAGCATTATCCCATGTATGTTTTTAAATTTTCACAAAACAACTTTCTACATTTCTAAAGTAACAAATATCTATACAATGTATGTTTAAAAGCCAGCAGAAAGATAGTGACAAGGACTAACTTGGCAGGAGGCTGAGGTGCGGAGGCGGGTCAGGGGGACCTTAGCTTTATTTGTAACATTTGGGGTTTTTAGTGAGCTATAATCGAGTCAATTCAATGGGCTCTCACTCTGATTGGGGGTGAGGGCAGGTGGAGGAGGGGTGCCCCAGCAGGTTGTGCGGGGGAAGGAGGTTGGAGGCTGTGTTAGGTACAAACCGGTCCCACCCTGGAGGTTCCGTCCTGGGGCTCTCGTGTCACTCGTGAGAAGGAGCACTTGGAACTGCCCTTCTCAGCTGAAATATACCTGTGCTCCTTCCTCCCTCCCTCCCTCCCTTCTGGTCTGTGGTGCACAAAGCAAAGACACCATCCCTTATGGGGGCCGGGGGCGAGGCGGAATTCTACTGGAAGGAAGTGGGAAAACCACAAGCAAATAAACGGACAAGTGAACAAATAAAGGAACAAGAACATTAGTGATAAGCGCTCTGCAGGGAAGTCAGCCAGCCTGACGCGCTGGTGGCTGGGACTGCTCTGAGGGCCAGGCGGTCAGGCTGAGATCCGCGGACACTGAGGGTGGGGGGGTGCAGGGAGGGCAAAGGCCGAATCCCTGGCGGAGTCAGGGCTGGAGATGTTCTAACGCTGATCCTGAACGTGAGCAGACCCAGGCTGTGTGTGTGTGGTGTTTAGTTGGGGGTTGGTTTGCACTCAGCAGTCACCCTAGCTCACGTGGAGGGGGGAAAGCAACCCTCCGATTAACTTGTCTGAACGAAGTGGCTTTGTCGTGGTCACGCCCCAGGGAAGGGAAGGGGCTGGGGGTGCTGTTTGTGCTGGAAGGCTGCCATGTGGGCAGGAAATGGGGGGCGGGAGAGTCACCCAGACACCTTCCTTCCATCTGAGGGAGTTGGCAACATGCGTTTCCTTTGTATTGATGAGCCTCAGTGGAGAGGAGGCAGTTCTCGAGAAACAGACCATCCTGGGCCATTAGATGATGCACTTGAGAATTCGGGGACCCCTCCCCTTCCCCCGTGACTCAACAGGGGCTGAGGCATTTCCGTGCAGCAGTGAGATGAGGAAGTGGCACGGTCCAAAATTAATAGAAATGTGTGTTATGAACCTTTGACAGTCACTTCTCACAGCTGGCTCGTCACCTCCTCACATGCGTGTTTCCTATCACGGCACCACGTGGCATCCGTGGCATGGGGCGTGGCTTTTCCACATAAACGTTTCTCATTTAATTAGGTTTTTCATGGGGATGTTTCATGTATGTCTCATCATTCACTTGCTGTTTCCAAATTCTGCTCTGACAAATCCCCCCACGAAAACCGGCTTCATCAGCTGCCCTGCCCAGTGCCCAGGGTTCCACCGGTCAGAGATTGAAGTCCAGGTGAAGCTGAGGGGAAGGGCTGAGATCCACAGGCTGCACAAGGCAGTGGCAATTCCCATCTTTCATTTGGCAGGTAATTATCCGACATCCACCAGAGGCAGGTGTCACCCCAGGAGCTGCAAACACAAAAGGTGTGATGCCTGGGCACAAGGTAGGGGGCTGACCTTGAGGGCAGCAAGCATGGAAACCAATAAATATACACTCTCACTCACATAGTGACCAGTGAGGTGGAGAGAAGAAACTGGGCAATGGAGGAAGTGGGGGGGGGGCAGAGTCCAACAGAGGTCAGAGCCCAGGGCCAGGGTCAGCCGGTCCATTCACTGTCAGGCCACAACTGCATCTCAGATCCAGTGGACCGGCCATTAGGGCCTGAGAACTGACGTGTGACTAGATACACTTTTTGGATAGGCTTTGTGTTTTTCACAGCGGGCTCTGCCTACCATGTAACTTTTCTTCCTCTCCTGATGAAAAGTTACTTTTGTAGCACAGCAAGCCCCATGGTGTCTCTTTGGACACAAGGAGACGGGACAGCCTGGGCAGAGGTCAGAGGTCCTGCCCTTTCCTCGTCCCTGGCCTTGCTCTGTGCCCCTGGCCCCGTGGCCCCTTCCCTGTACACCCCCTCTCTCCCTGCACCAACCCACAGTCCCCACCCAGGACGCGCCCACGGAGCAGGTGGGCGCCCGCCGCACAGGCCCCAGACTTCAGCAGGTCCACTGTGGTTTTGGAAAACCCTGTGTCGATTTAAATCACAAACCAACCCAGAGCCTTCTGTGGGTGGGCGACGTCAATCAAGCATCCTGGGCTTGCAGGTCCCCGCTGGATGGGTGTCTGGGAGTCCCCAACCCTGCGTGTCACCAGGATGAGCTGGGACGAGCACAGCACTTCTGTGGCATCTGTCATTTACTTCTGTGTCATTTGTCATTTCTCCCTGCGGAAGGAGCCACGAGACCCCCTGCAGTGGAGAGGGATGGGAAACAGCACGAGGCACAGAGGAGAGAGGCCTGCACCTGAGTTCAGGTGGGTCAGCACTTCTCTCTAAGCTCCAGCCTCCTCACCAGACGCACCACGTGTCCCAGAACTGTACTGCGCTTGGGCTGGCCCCCCACCCCCCGGATGCGCTCTGCCCCCAGGCCTTTGCTCCTGGACGTCGCCGCCACCCCCCAAGCCCCTTGTGGGGCACCCATAGGCCTGGGCCAACCCTGCTGCCCAGATTGTGCCCCGAGGACCCTGCACAGCACTGGGCACGGCTGGGGTCCTTCTCTGGGGCGAGTTGATTTGGGTCTGTCCCCCCTGGAGGGTGGGGTCTTTGTGGAGGAGGGCGGGAGGACACACAGCCCACTGGTGCTTAGTGCTGCTTGGGGGTCTTCTTTTCTTTGTGTGTGTATACGGTTTGTATTTTTCTACAGTGATCACATATTACTTGTGGATATAAAAGAAAAAATAAAACTCTAATAAGAAAAAGATGAGAAAGCCGTGGGAACTGTGGAGACACATAGCAGTGAGTCTGCAATAAGACATTCAGTGAAAAAAATGAGCACAAGATACGTACTTTCACAGCTATAAGTTCAGCAATCATAAGTGTTTCACAGTAAAAAGTCTTACTTTTGTATTTTTTGTTGTTGTAGCACTTTTCATGACACAGAATGCCCCTTGAAGCTGGCCCTCCCCCCAAAGCCCAGAAAGGTGGGCTCACCCCTGCTGTGGGGCTCCCAACCTGAGAGAGGAGAGAGATGGTAAATCCCAGGCCCCAGTGTGGGCAGGGACACAGCACTGCCCGCCCTGGTCCAGCCTCTCCTTCCCAAACCCACAGTCAGGCCCAGTGGGTTGGTTTGGGAGGGCAGGGGAGAGGGAAGAGGTTGAAGAGCCCTGCCCTTCAGCTTCCTCACCCTGGAGCAGGGCCACAGCCCATGGACAGATGGACAGATGGGCCACAAGGCACAGGAAGGGACACCGTCAGGACCCAGGACATGCCCACCACACACATGAACACACCACACACACAGGGGCATGACACACTGAAACCCAGCGGGACCCTGCACGGCCCTCCTGGGTACAAAAGCGCCTCCGTGTCCCCCATTTCTTGTTTGTAAAAGAAGCTTTAGTCTCCTAGGCCTCCCCTGAGTTCCAAAGAGCAGACTCAAGCAGTTACTAATTAGAGAAGTAAGGGAACCAGAAACAAAGGAGAAGCAGTCAGTCCAGAGCAGCAATGACAGCTTCAACCATAGTCAGCGGTGAAGCAGAGTCCGAGCTCCTCCTCAAGGGGTACACACAGCAACCCGACGCAGATCTCTGAGCTGTTCTGCAGAAACTAAGACGCTCACCCAGGAGGAGGATGGTGACCACATGCTGACCACAAGCATGCAGACCCCAGACTGGTTGGACCAGAAGGTCGATGATACTGACTCCTGATTACCTCACCACCAACCAATCAGAAGAAAGTCCATGAGCTGCAACCCTCACCCCTAACGCTGCCTTCCCTGAAAGCCATCAGTGAGTTTGGGTCTTTTGAACATGAGCTGACCGGTCTCCTTGCTTGACACCTGCAATAATAAATGCCGTACTGTTCTTCACCACAGCCCAGTGTCAGTCAGTTGGCTTTGCTGCAACTGGGCGAGCAGACCCAAGTTTGGTTCGGTAACAACACGAACAGACACACATGCACACACCACACACAGTCACAGAAACAGCTCCATCACAGGCTCATGCATCCCCTTCACACATACCCGTCGGCAGACACACAGAGCACATGGACCCCACCCCACCCCTCCATCCACATACACAACAAAAGTTTTGCATTTCTATTCAATGCTGTTCTTCTTCATTTTAAAAAAATGAGGTCACAATCCTCTAAGCTGCTTTCTCTCCTCGCCATGGACCATGAGCACGCTTTTCTCTGGACCTGGAGGTTCGAAGTCAGGTGAGGACGGAGGAGCGAGCAGGTGGACGGGCACAACAAGGTGGGGCAGGCAGGGCCTGGGGTGCAGGGCAGGCAGGGCCTGGGGTGCGGGGCGGGCAGGGCCTGGGGTGCAGGGCGGGCAGGGCCTGGGGTGTGGGGTGGGCAGGGCCTGGGGTGCGGGGCGGGCAGGGCCTGGGGTGCAGGGCAGTATCCATCCGCCTCTGAGGACTAAAGCAGACAGGGGAGGCAGGATGACGCGATGGGATTGGAATCCCAGCAGGCCCTCTGCTTAGGCTGGAGAGCCAGCAGGGGCAGAGGGAGGGGCTGTGAGCCGCTGTCAGGAGGGTCCAGGAGAAGCCCGCTGGCTGGGGCCTGGGGAGGTGGTGGTGGAGGATGGGTAGATACAAGAGGTGCCTGGAGGGCGCCCGGCTTGGACCAGGCCAGTGGCTTGGCCTCTAGGCCAGGAGAGGGTGAGGCCGGTGCTGTCAGTGCCGCAGGGAGTACCCAGCAGGATGCCTTGGGTGGGGGGGGTGGTAGGAGAGGGGTGTGGAGAGGCCCAGAGAGTCTACGCTGCAGACACTGCTCAGGGGTCAGGCAGGAGATGAACCCGGATCAGGAGGTGGCAGTGGGGAAGGAGGGGGGTGAATCCAGAGGGCTTAGCAGAGATACTAAGCCAAGGGCGACGGCACTGGGACCCTTGGTTTTGACGGCACTGGGGCCCGTTTTCTGCAAACCATGAGGGGACCAGATCCAGGGAAATGCGAGTTTACTTTAAGAGGTCGATGTGAGGGGCTCTGGTTGCCTGGAGAGGCCTGTGGGTGGTCTGAGGAGTGGACCCCTTTCGCAGCTGCCTGGAGGAAGGATCTGGGTCCTGAGGTCAGGCGGTCAGCTGGGGGTTGGGGAGCAGTGGCCTGCGGAAATGGAAAGGGCCAGACCGAACTCCCAGAGCTGCGGGGGGCGGGGGGGGGGGCAGCTGGACCTCCAGCAGGGGGCGGGGCCTCCTGGGCCAGGTCTTGGAGGCAGGAGCGCCAGAGCAGACACCTCGTGGGGCGCAGGGCCCATCCCCTGGGGGGTTTCTGGAGTGCGCGCAACGTGGGGAGTGGGCCGTGGGGAACGTGACCCTTCTGGGCCCCAAGCCCGTGGAAGCAGCGAGGCCGGATGGGCTGCCACGACGCGGCCACGGCGCCCACGAGGCTGGGCAGGAGAAGCCCGGCTCCCCTTTCCTCCATCCGTCGCCCCCTGGCGAGGAACGTCTTTGTTTAAATCGCCCGCCTTCCTGCTGCCCCATCGGACTCAGGGCCTGAGGACGAATCCCCTGGTTACGGTCACCTTCCCGAAGAGACGCCGGGCTGGACACACTGCGTGTCCCTGGACCTTGCCCCGGTTTGCAGCCCGAGACCCCAGGTGCCGCCTTGGGCAGCGGCAGGGGCAGCTCTTCCTGAGGCCGGGGCTCGGGCCGGCCACGCTGCCTGGGGACTGGGGGTCGGGGGAGAAACACTGCGGCTGCAGCGCAGCGGTGCTAGGACCCGGGGAGCGGCCCACGGTCGGGTTCCGGGTCCGCACCCCGCTCCGCGCAGGGTTTACTCCGCGCCAGGCCCTGCCCCCTGCCCGGCCCCCTGCCCGCCCACTGCCCTGGCCCGTCCTGCCCCCTGACCAGCTCCGCCCCCGCCCGCCCTCCGCCTGGTCCCCGCGGCGGTCAGTGCGCGGCCGGCCGAGCCGGCGCACCGCGGCGGAGGCGCAACATCCAGCGGCACAGACGGTCCGGCCCGCCGAGCATGGCGCCGAGGTGCGGGCCGCGCGGTGCCGGGGACGGGCGGGGGCAGCGGGGGCTCACGGGCGGGGGACGGGGGCGCGCGCGGTACCCTAACCTGTGGCCTGTGCCCGCAGGTGGCCCTGGCTGCGACCGCGGCGGCGGCGCCTCCTGGACTTGCTCGCCCCCCTGGTCCTGCTGCTCGGGGTCAGCGCGGCGTCCGCAGAGCCAGGTAAGACCAGCGGGGACGCGAGAGTGCTCGCACCTGGCTCGCCCGCCTCCGGCCGCACTTTGTGCGGGTCTCTGGCAGGTCCGAGGCGGCGACGTCCTCACCCCAGCCCATCTCGGCTTCGGTCCCGGAGGCGGCCCGGCTCTACCCACGCGCGCAGGTGGCCCGCGGGGGGCGGTCGGAGGGTGGACGGGGTCGGGCCGGGGCCGTGTGCCCGAGCGTCCTGCGACGGCCATTCATTCCTCGACTGCGGGGGTTCGCGCCACCTGGGCGCGCCCGGGACTCGGGGAGCGGGCCGGGCTGGGGATGGTGCGGGCCAGCTGCGTCCTGAGACCCTCGTGTCGTGACCATACTTCGGCGACTCTGCGGGGAAGTTGGTGCGCTCGACGGACAGCGCTGCGGGCCGAGGACCAGTGAGGTCCCGGAGCCGAGGTCGTGGTGACGGCCGTTACACGCGCGGTGGCTCGGAGACGCCCGGGCATCCGAAGCCTGACCGCGGGCCTGTGTCGCCGTCACCGGCCTGGTGCCTCCCAGCGCCTCTGGGCCCCAGCGTAACCGCGCGCGGAGTCCAGCAGGTCTCGGGGAGGACGGTGCGGTGCGGGGCGCAGCCGTGTTGTTTCCAACCTGTTGAGGCAAAACTGCCCAGGTTTCTCCAGGGCCAGCCTTTGTGCGCCGCCCCGGCCGCCAGGCCTCTGCCCCCGCGCCCGCCGCGGTGTCGGGTTGCGCGCGGTCCCTTTGATGCGGCCGAGCGCCGAGCAGCCGCCGGGAGAACAAGGCGCAGGGGTCCGTTGTTTGGCGGCGCCCGCTCGCCGCTGCTCCCGCGTGGACCGCAAACTGTGGTCCGGAAGGCCGTTCTGACCGCGCTGAAACTTCCTCTGCCCCCAGCTCCTGGGACCCCATTCCCAACCACGCGGCGTCCCACGTCCTCTTCCCAACCGGCCCAGCAAGGGCCCGGGAGGAGGCGGTGGAGGTGCCAGACCCAAGGGGAGCCCCCGCCCGCAAAGCGTAGGTGCTTTATCACAGGTGGAAATAGACTGCCTGCCCTGACATCCGTCCCGGGCAGCCGGCTCCCCGCGGCCAGAGTGACTGCTCGCTGTGGTCAGCACAGCAGTCGCACACCTGCTGCCACAGCTGGGGGGTGTCGCTGGAGGGAAGTGTTCTGGGGAGAGAGCCATAATAATTTGTTTCATTGTTTCCAGTCGGCTTGGTCATCACGTTAAACGGCAGCACAGACCTTTTAAAAAAGTAACCACCTTATAAATAGATGTGCGGGAAGCACCTGTTTGTAGTGTAGCAGATAACTCCTCAGGTATTTGGGTTAACTCTGGGGGGAGGGCATTTAGGGAGTGTTTGTCCTTATAGGGTTCTGTGGTCCCCGGGGTTCCTGGGGTTCTTATGACTGCCCGGGACCACATCGTGGCTTCAGGGGCCATCCCCGCAGACATGTGCAGGAATGCGTAAGCCTGAAGGCTCTTTTATAATTATGTCTAGTCGGCAAAAGGAAAGACACTGAAGCATCCACACCCCAGCTTATGAAACTTTGTAATCAAGGAGAGGAAGTCAAGGGTGTTGACTTTGAGCCTCAAGGAGAAGAAAAAAATCAAATGTTGTGTTCGGGAGCTTGGGTGAGATGAGATCTCTAGGTGTTCAAGTTAATGCAGACTCTGGGGGTGGTGGATGGCAGAGTGACAGTTCAAGAAATGGTGTTTTTTTTTTTTTTAATTTATTTATTTTATTTATTTATTTTTGGCTGCGCTGGGTCTTTGTTGCTGTGCGCGGGCTTTCTCTAGTTGTGGCGAGCAGGGGCTACTCTTCCTTGTGGTGCACGGGCTTCTCACTGCAGTGGCTTCTCTTGTTGCGGAGCACGGGCTCTAGGCACGCGGACTTCAGTAGTTGTCGCATGCGGGCTCAGTAGTCGTGGCTCGCAGTCTCTAGAGCGCAGGCTCAGTAGTTGTGGCGCACGGGCTTAGTTGCTCCGTGGCATGTGGGATCTTCCCAGACCGGGGCTCGAACCTGTGTCCCCTGCATTGGCAGGCGGATTCTTAACCACTGCGCCACCAGGGAAGCCCTAGAAATGGCGCGCTTTATCTTCTGTCCCGCCACGTGGCTGCAGTGGGGGTTTGCCGTAGTCTCAGGTCCCCCAGAAGGAAGGGAGCCCCTTCCCTTGCAAGGTGCCTAACAGAATGTGCTCTTTTTGTTCCCCGGAGCATAAAGCAGGAAGCACGCTCAGCAGGGCTTGTGTGCCGCCCGCCCCTCCCCCGTGCTGGGAGAACACAGGCTCCTTTCCCTGCTGGGACCAAGTCCCCTTGGAATGGGATAATAATTGCCTCTCTAGATGTTGGAGAAGAGCAAAAGTATGTGAATGCCTGACTCAGCAGGGGCTCAATTTGTTCTAGAAACGCTTCAAAATTACCCTTGGGAGTCAAAAACGTAAGCCCCGTTTGCTGATTTGAACATTTTTTTCTGACCCCAAATGATGCATTTTCCCGAGTCTGTCTCTGGGCTGTACTTGACCGAAAAAATAAATAAATAACGACTTCTGCTGTTTTGTTTAAGCTTGGCCGCTGTCATTCTGACGCTCTTGAATGGCATCGTGTGCTTTCCCCCATAGCCAGAGACCTGGTGGGACCTTGGCTGGGCGGGCTTATGAGCCTGGAGGCTCAGTGCTACCTGCGGTCCCCTCTCCCGGAGGAAGTACCGGAGTCACGTGTGCTAAGGTGGCGTCTGCCCATGGGTCATTCCTTCAGGGCTGAGGAAGAAGGACCTCGCCCTGTGGACATTTGCAGGACGCCCGTGGCCACGCCAGAGCCCTGGGCTTTGAGTCGTCTTGTCTCTGGCCCCTCCCACATGTGACTTCGGGCTCAGGCTCCGTCAGCTCCCCACACACCCCCACCCCCAGACCCACGTGTCCCACCCTTTGTCACCACTAGGGTCCATCAGTGGGACCAGGTCTCCGCTGATGGCCGTGGTCCTGCCTCCCCCCAACTCCCTCGGTGGGCCTGCAGGGTTTAGGCTTGAACAGGACACGGCCAAGACCCTGTGGGTCCCCGTGTCCGGGGGTGCCTGTCATCCTGGGGTTCACAGGCACCTGGTAAGTGATCTAAGCAGAGGGTGGGAACTTCTGTCGAGGCAGGCTCATTTGGAGGGGCAGCACAGATGGGGAGTCTTCAGGGTTCAGCAATAAGACCTCTAAGGTAGTCTTGAATTTCAGCAAAACTTGTTTTTCAAGGCACTCTTGTTTTCCTTTAAAAGAAGGAGGAGGGGGAAGGTCCTTGCAAGGAAACCTAGAAGGAGAGAAACTGACTCCTGAGCTGTCCAGAGCTCGCGGGGCCTAGAGAGCCTGCCCCACCCGCCCTGCCTCACCCTGAAAATACAGCTGCGCCTGCACTCAGTGAATGCGCACACACACGTGCACACACAGATGTACACACGTGCACATCCGTGCACACGCTCGCTCTCTCCCCACCAGAGTGCCTGGTCTCTCTTCAGCTGGGTTGTTGAAAACGTCCTGGCGCTCCGTGGGTGACGGAATGGGACAAGACCCGTCTTCTGACACGATGGCCAGCGGACTTCCCTCTCTCATGGCCTGAGCACTGCGGGGAAGGGCCGGTCAGTGGAGGGGTGGGTGAGGGGCAAGCGGGTCTTGCTGCAGCCGTGGCTGACGAGCAGCCCCCAGGCCCGGCTCTGTCTGCAGTGGCTGGCCTATGCCCCACGGCACATGCCCGTCTGCAGTCCTGGTCGAGGCGTGGCCACCCCCGTGCCGGCGAGGGTCGGACCACAGATGGCACACTCTAATCTCAGCTCTCTGCTCGGAGGCTTGGAGGCTCTGGGTTAGCTGTCATCTGAGAGAGAACCCCGAAACGGCGGCCCCTCTCCCCAGAACACAGCTGGCCAAGCACCAGCTGTCTGATGTCTGGGTAGAAGGTGGACATTGCAGGATGTGACATGTGAAACTACCCGAAACTTGATGCTGTTGGCGGGAGGGAGGGATAAATTATTGGGAAAATTAAAATATATGTTTGGCACGCTCATAAGATGATTGCATTTGACACATTTTGACGGCAGGGGCCCAGAAGGACAGTGAGAACGTTGTGGGAGGTGCCTGCAGTGTGCCCTGGGTCCCCACAGCTCTGCTGCCTTGCCAGGTCACGTGGCTTCTCTGGACCCCGCGCCTCCCATCGCTGATGGCTTAGGGTCTGGGATGAGCTCTCTGCCAGGCCCGGCTCCTTCCCAAGAAGGCGTGGGCCTCTGAGCCCCTCCCTGCCCTCCTGCCAGACTTGGGAGGAGCATTGGGGTGGTGGGCGCTGCCTTGGTTTCCTGCTCTAACCCGGGGCGGGAACAGCCCCTCCCCCCCTTCTGGGTGCCCTGAGCAGCAGGTGGTTGCCTTGTGAAGCTCCTCACAGCACCCGTGTATGACGTGCCTTGTGTTGGATGCTGCTCGTGGTATCTCCACACGTGTCCGGGACCTCGCACCGTCCCCTGCATCCCTCGGGGATGCTTGGTGGAGACAGGGAGCTTTCTCTGTCCCACTCCCCAGCACTGCCCGGTGCCGGCAGGGTGTGGCTGGGTGACTTGGGCTGGCCCTTGGGGTCATGTGTTCGATTGGCGGGTCTGGGCCGTGCAGAACGGCTGTCAGAAGGAGCTTTAGATCACGGATGCGCTGAGTCAGACGAAACTTGGGGGCCGCAGGGCAGTGTCTGTGCTCCGCCTGCCGGCCTGCAGGGGCGCATCCTACCCCCACCCCAGCTCCTCTGGCAGAGACAAGCCCCGGCACTGCCTCCTGGCTGTCTTCAGCGAGTGCCCAGGAAGGAGGACTTGTTCACAGGCCGGTACACCTTTCTGGAATTCCGTGCTGGCAGACGGGGACCCTCCCGGGCTGATGCACCGTGACGAGGCCGGTGGCACAGGGCAGGGGCACCCAGCGCTGAGCTGGGGTGATGGGCGGGGCTCTTGGCCACCCCTGGTTTCTGCAAGACCAAGAGGCTCTGTGGTGGGTCCAGCTGGCCCAGGCACTGGCCACGGGTCAAGGTTGACCTTTACAGGGTGTTTCCCCACAAAGGACATGAGACCAGAGCCAAAGGCTTGGGGATGAGGCTGCAGGGCGAGGGGATGGAGCCTGTGTGACCAGATCTTGGTGGTGGGTTACAGTGGCGGGGCCTGAATGGAAACTGCAGAGACCATGTACGTGCTTTTGATGGATTGGTGTTGGTGGTTTTCGTGGAGCCTGGACGGAACATCTGCAGATATTGCATGTTACTGATTTATTTTTTTATTCATTCAGTCATTCATTTAAGTTTGGTCCGAAGTACTCGTTTCTACTTTTTGCACTGTTCCTTGAGTAGATTCAGAATTAGGCACGGTCAGGCCTCCTTGTTTTGCATCCAAGCTCAGAAATCTTGGAGACAGTACCAGGCTCCGGCAGCTGGGTCTCCTGTTTGCACAGAACCTGCTGGCACAGGCTGTTCTCAGTGAGCATGAGAGGCGCCCTTCTGCTTTGGGGAGACTTGAGCCGATGTGAAAGCAGTGCCTGGAGGGCACATCCCAGCAGCGGTTGAACCGCATCTTGGTGCCCACCGTGCAAAAAAGTAAGCTTCTCTCATCCTGGAAACGGGGAGGGCCCGGGGAAGAGCACTGACCCAGCTGCTGGGAGCTGGAGGCCGAATGCATCTCTGCTGGGGCCTGAATCCAGAGCCCCCATGGCCTCTAGGGCGAAGGGACAGCTTTCTTCCCCGTTTCCATTTAGGCAACCAACCAGGGGACTTCATCTTGGAAGGGAAACCGTGATTTACGTGGGTGCTGCTGCTTTGACAGTGTGAGGCGGGAAGATTCTCCCCCTCCCCTTGCAGTCGGGAGGGCAGGGCCACGGGAAGAGAGGGTAACGTTCCGCAGGCCGACCGAGCGCCTGATGCAGGGTGGGCCTGAGCCCCTGAGGTGGCCCTGCCTGCCCCTGAGCTCCCCTGGACCAGCCAGTTGGCCCATGGAGCCAGGGTCTCTTCCAAGCTGGGGCTCACGCATCTGGGGCCGGGGGTCGGGGTTCGCATTAGAGGAGAACTTGGGAAGGCATTCCTTTCGCCCCGGCTGGTCTGGGGCTGGGAGGTGGTGGTGAGTGGTGAACCCAGCCACCTGGCCCCTTGGTCCATTGACTTCCTCTTTCCTGAGTCATTTTTGAGCACCTGTGTTTGCGCCCTGCCTGCCCCAAACAGGAAGGTAAACAGCAGTGTCCCTGGGGTCTGTCCCTGTCCCCGAGGGCAGGGCAGACCGTTATGTCCCCAGCAGGCCGAGAGCATCCACTCTGGGGTCCGGGCTGCCTATCTGAGGAGGCCCCATGGCAGTGCTGGGGCTGAGTGCAGGGGGGACTGTGGTTGGGACCTTCGGGAGGGGGGTGGACATCCCTCCAGATGGATATTAGTTCCGTGCAGCTTTTCAGCCCAAACCGCCAGGGCTGGGCACTGTCACTTTGAAAATCCTGCTAATCTGATAAATGGAGAAATGCCACTTCTGTGCTCTATTTTGTGAGTTTCCGTCCAGTGAGAGTGCAGGTTCTGGAGTGTTATTTGGCCTTCGCATCTCTCCTTGCTCTGACATCCATCCTCTGTCTCTGCACTGTCTTCCGCCTTGTCATGCCTGCCTATGGTGTCACCTCCTGGGGGGCATATTTGGCATATTTTCTAGTTTGTGGGCAGGCTTTAATTGGGAACGTGTAATTTCTTAAAGCAGGGTGTTGTTTTTTTCCCTTATTTTTATGGCCTTTTCCTGTAGAGGTAGGACACGCGTGACGATCGCAGCTCAGGGACAGCGGCCTGGGCTCATCTGCATTGCAGGGGTGATGTGGGGGTCGGGAGAATTCAGAGAGGAAAACTGCGCGCGCCAGCAGGCAGAGTGCTGGGGGGCCACGTGCTGCATGTGGCTCTTATTTTCTTTACTTGGCTTTGGTGGGCGTGGAGTTAGAGCTAGTCCTTGCAGAAAACAAGCATGGAGTCACTAAATCGTGGTCTATTACAGCTGGCGGGCAACCTGGCTGGCCACTTTGTGTTTGTGGATGGGACACCATCTGCTATGTGGGTTGAGAGCCCAGGCTCCAGGTTTTAATTCCAGCTTTGCTTCTGAGCGCTGTGTGACCTTTGGCAGATTCCTCACCGTCTCTGTGCCTCTGGTCTGTAAATTGGGGAGGGCAGTGGGGCTCTGTGGGACTGAATAGGGCATTCCTGCAGGGAGCTTCCTGGGATGTGTCCCGACAACTCCTCCTTGGGCTCTGGGGAACACCATCGGGGATGGCCTAAGCCACCCGTCAGGGCGAGGCCTGGAAGGAGGGCCTGGTGAGCACCAAGAGCAGGAAGTGGGTCCTCGTGACCGGAACACAGTTTTTGTGCTTCTTACTTGGCCATGGGCTGCGCCTGCTAAGACGATCATGTGTTTTAGACAAAGCAGCCCACTCACGCCCGCAGCTCCGAAGTCCTGCAAGTGTTCTGGGCCCGGGTGCCCGCGTGGTCTCGCCCACCCACGTGTCCCGTGGGGGTGATCCAGGGATCGCAGACCTGCCTCTGCCTGTTGGATCTTGTCACGAGGCTGCTGTATTTTGAAAAACTCTCCCGCTGAGATTCCACGGAGCCTCTTGTTCTCTGCGAGCCAGGCCGGTTCCTGGGGTTCCCGGATTGAGGCCCTGTCTGTGCTGGGAATCTGAGCTCAGCCTCATGGGGTGTCATCTGGGCAGCGCTTGCTCAGAGGACAGCAGACAGGACGGCGTCCTTTCTGTCCTCTGTCACCCCAGCCTTCCAACCAGAACGAAGGGAAGCCACCCTTGATTCCGTCCACGCTCGCCTTTGGGGTCTCCCCACCTGGGGTAGACCCGCTCCCTCTCCAGCGGCTCTACCCCAGGCCGCCAGGCACCGCCCACAGGCCCAGCTCAGACCCTCCTTCCCCTCACACGAGGCCTGAGGGCTTTGAAAGGCAGGCCCCTCAGGAGAGGGCGCAGCTAGCCCATTGGTGGAGCTGGGAGAGGCTTTTTCTACCATAAATGATTATTTCAACTAGACAGCTTTCCTTCTGCCGCCCTGGGCGTGTCCACACCTGGCCCTGGGCCACCTCTGCTTCTCATCCTCTTGCCCCTGGAGGGGAGGACGGCCCTTTCTGAGCCCAGGTGCCCCTGCAGGGCCCGGCCCTCCTGCCCCACTTCAAGGTTCCGGCTGTGACTTTGCTCACTTCTCTGGGTCCCAAGGCTGACCCAGGGTTGCGGGCTTACCATGCTTCCACACCGGCGGGTAGTGTTGGCAGTGACCTCTGCTTGTCTTGGGTCCTCACATCTTGGCCTTGTCCCCCCGTGGCACCGGGAGACCCATCTTGGTCCAGGTCACCGGTGTCCTTGGGGCAGCCAGGACCTTCCTGTTTTCTGGCTAACATGAGCCTCCATCCCCAGGGGACTCGGGCCCAGCCGGCGCTGACTCAGACTCTGCCATGCTCTGCTGTTCCTTCATAACCTTATATTGTGGCAATAGTTAAGAATGCCGCGGAGGTTTGGAAACCAGAAAGAAAACCCACGCATTCCAACACAGTCTTTACTGTCAGTGTCGGGGAAATGGGACATCTTAAACGGACCTGGGCTGCCCTCCCTGCTGACTCCACTCCCGGCCTGTGTGGACAGCCCCTCTGGGTGCAGAAGCCTCAGGGCCCCCCGGAGAGCCAGCCGCAAGCTGGTCTGCTTCCCAGATGGGAAAACATCCCCACCCCACCGCCCACTCCTGGACGGCGAGCTGGCCTCCCAAGCACCTAACTTCCCCACATTTAAGAACCTAAACAACCCTACCTTCCAGCGTTTAAACTTTTTCTTCCCATGGCATATGGTCTGCTGAATGTCAGCCCCCAAAGACCTCCCCATCCTGATCCACAGGACCCGTGAACGCTGCTTTACGTGGTAAAAAGGACTTTGGGTGGGATTAGGCTCTTGAGCTTCAGAGATTACCCTGGATTATCCCGGTGGGCCTACATGTAATCCTAAGGGTCCTAAGAAGGGATGGGGGAGGCCAGAGGGTCAGGTCAGAACAAGGATACGTGGCGATGGAAGCAAAGGTTGAGGGAGAGATTGGAAGATGCAGGAAGGGGCTACGAGCCGAGGAACACAGGCGGCTTCTAGATGCTGGAACCAGGGACTGGGTCCTCCCCGGGGCCTCCGGAAAGGAGCACAGTCGTGCCGACACCTGGGTTTTGGGCCTCTGGCCTCCAGAACTGTGGAGCGCAGCTCGTGTGGTTTCCAGCCCCTGACTTCGGGGTCATTTTCTCCAGCAGCTGCAGGAGACTGTGCAGCGTGTGGCTAGGTCAGCGGCAGGGGTGGAGTCATGGTGACGCAGATCCCCTCGTTGGTAAAGTGCTGCTTCTTGACAGTGTGAAACCTCTGATGCGTTCGAAGGCCTTGGGACCCCCACGCCCTTTACAGGGCCCCTGAGTGCCCTTCCGGACCCCCAAGTCCCGAGGGTCGACTCCCCGTCCTGCGCACCCAGCACCCTGGGCTGGGGACTCTCTGTGGAGAGGTTAGAGGGGCCCCATCCTAGGAACCTCTTAGGGCTCAGCGGGACCCCATTCTCAGGCCCCAGAATGACCTCCGCGTGTCCCCGGGTGGCACCAGGGGCTCCGACGTGCTGGCTCTGGGCTCCGACGGGCTGATGGAAGCTTGAACGGGGGAGGGAGGCGGGCGGACAGAGGGCAGGTGAGCGGGGCCAGGGCAGACGTCGGGACGCCCGAGAGTGCCTGGACGGGCCTGTGGGCAAGGGGACTGTGTGTGTGTGGGGTCTGTCCTGGGACTCTCTCCGGCAGGGCCCTCGCAGGGCAGGGGCGGGTGTTATTGTCCACTAGGTCGGACAGCAACCCGCTCTGTTCTGTTTTTGGAGAATGAGGCAAATGGCACAAAGGCACATTCCCAGAAAGTGCCAGTTCTGCCCAGTGTCCTGGCGTGTTGCAGAAAGGGTTTATAAAGTAAAGCTGACCAGTTGCCGAGCAGGTGGACAGTACTCAGTACTCGTGGAACGGACCAGTGCTTGTCAGCCTCCAACCATCTTGGGTGCTGGCTGGACCTTCAGTTATCTGGGTGCTGGGTGGACCTTCAGTTATCCGGATGCCAGGTGGACCTTCAGTTATCCGAGGTGGACCTTCAGTTATCCATATGCCGGGTGGACCTTCAAGTTAGCTGGTGCTGGGTGGACCTTCAGTTATCCAGGTGCTGGGTGAACCTTCAGTTATCTGGATGCTGGGTGGACCTTCAGTTATCCGGATGCTGGGTGGACCTTCAGTTATCTGAGATGGACCTTCAGTTATCCAGGTGCTGGGTGGACCTTCAGTTATCCGAGGTGGACCTTCAGTTATCCGGTGCTGGGCGGACCTTCAGTTATCTGAGGTGGACCTTCAGTTATCCGTATGCCGGGTGGACCTTCAAGTTAGCTGGTGCTGGGTGGACCTTCAGTTATCCAGGTGCCGGGTGGACCTTCAGTTATCCAAGGTGGACCTTCAGTTATCTGTGCCAAGAGACTTGATGGCCGGTGGGAACTGGTGGCCAGACTTGCTTCGCTTATGAAAACGGCCAGACTGGCCCATCTGTGAGGTGGCTCCTGACGTGCAAACTACATCTTCATTTGCCGTCACGTACTGCGTGTTGTCACCTCTCCTCCGGCACAGGGACCTTTCTCAGATCTCACGCACTCAGGGAGAGCCGGGACGTCCGGGCAGGGCGTGTGGCTGAGAGCTCAGCCTGGCTCCCGCAGGCCTGGCTTTGTACCTTCTGGGCGGCCAGAGACGGAGCCCGGGGTGGCGGGCAGCTGGGAGGGGTTGAGGGCTGTGCCCGGGACCCTTGGGTGCAGTTTGCTCTTGTTCCCGTCCCCCGACTCCCAGAAGTGGACGGGCCCCCTGCCTCAGGCCCTCTGTAGGCCATCTCAGGAGTGGCCAGGGCTGGCCCAGCCCAAAGGTCACTTACTCAGGGGACTCTGCGGGGAGGCTGTGCAGCTCCTCCCCAGGGTCATGGGACAGAGGAGGGGCAGGGCACATGTCTCTGCTCGGATTCAGAAATGCAGGGCCTTTGGCCGCAGCGTCGTCCATCATGGCTGGTCACCCTGGTCTGTTCAGTCCCAGCCGAAGACCCTGCTCACCAGGTCTCAGTGCAGGTTGTACTGGGTTTTGAATCCTAACTAGCTAGTAGGCAATGGGGAGTTGGATTCTAAAGCCGCAGCCCTCACCTGCCCACTGGATTGGACATCAGCCCCGCCCCCCATCCTCCTTTCCCTGCGTTTCCCCAGTTACACGTGAGCATCCCTTGGGAACGATCCAGGATCGACGCTTCCAGGGGCGCCGGCTCACTCTGAGTTTCAGGTGTGTGGAAGCATCTGATTTGACCTTTGCCTTTCTCTTCTACAGAAACAACCCTCGTGCCTTAACGTGCTTTTACTAAAGGGCCTTTTTGAGTGATGAGGAGTGTCTCCTGTTTTCCTGGCTCAGGACATGCATGTCTGGGGAGCCACTTCTTAAAGGGCAGCCCTGGGCCTGAGCTTCTGGGAGACCCGGGTCACGGAGACGGGGGTGGGATCCGCGGAGACCCCTTCCTTGTGCCGTGGTGTCCCGAGCGGACTCCGTCCTATCAGCGGTGACGGTCGCTCGCTGTGACTGCCCGAGCTTCGGGGCGCCCCGTTCTCTTTCCCTGTGCCTGTTAACCAGCCCCCCTGGATGCCCCCCACGCACCCTTCCGTGTGCCAGGGCCCGGGGTCCCTGCGACCTCATTCTTGGGTGTCCTTGCTCTTCCCCATGGTTCACGGCTCTGGGTCCCGGCCCGGCCGCCCCCCTGTGCCAAGGGGTCTGGGCTGTGCGTCCTGCCCCCCGCCGTCCCTCTGCTCCTTCTTAGTGGTCAACATGCCGACCCTGCCGTTTCGTGAGCCCCGGCTCACCCGGGACCTGGGCGGGAAGATGCCGCACAGGCCGTGGTGTAACCCGCTCTCAGGTAAAGCTGTGCCTCTCTAAGTTGTGGTTGCGTCGGCCCAGGTGAAGCCACACCACCTCCACCCCGGCCTGCGTCACACCCGAGGCCAGGCCGAGGTGCCGCTTTGTGGCCTGTGCCGTTCCCGGGCCGGTGGCTGACTGTGAGGTGGGGGGACGCGCGTGATGGGGGGTGGGGCTCCGGCTTCCGGGGTTGGGGATGGCTGCTCACACCTGCTTGGGCCCCAGGTGGGTGCACAGGTGCAGGTTGCCCTGACTTCATTCTGCACCAAGCACAGGAGTTTCCCTCTCACGATTCACATCCCCTCCACCTCTGAGCTCTCTCATCGCTCATCGAGGACGTGAGGCCCCTCAGATGAAAGCCCCTTTGTGCGCAGCCTGCAGCTGGCTCCGCCCTGGGCTGGCGCTCACGGCCTGAGCAGGTGCGATGGCCCTCTCACCACAGGAATGTCCCCACGAGGCCCCGCGAACAGCTTCCTCCTTTATTCGTGCTGTCAGCTCATGACATGCGATTTGGGTCCAGTTATATCTGGAGAAGGTCGTGCCGTCGAGACGCTTGTCCAGCACGGTTGCGGCTCCTCCTCGCTGGTATCCCAGCAACAGGATCACGGCTGGCGGGATGGCATTCCTGTAGCCCTGAGAGAGCGGGTTCCCAGTCCGCCCACTCTCCGGAACCTTCTGGGGCCAGCGGTGGGTGTGGGCCGGGAAGGCACTTGGACCCAGCTGCCCTCAGGCTACCAAGAGTTAGCGCTGCAGGACTCCAGCGAGAAGGAGCTGCGGCTCCAGACCCAGGGCCCTCCGTGGGGAGCTATGCGTGGCGAGTTCCGTGGTCCTGCTGCACACTCCTGCCTTTTACCAGGAAGAGCAGGGCTGCTGATGGCCCGCCTGTGCTTCTCAGCGTGCCCCCCCACTCACCAAGCTGGCAGGCTGGCCCCTCTCTGTGGCTCCCGACGGGTTCCCCAGCGGCGTCTGCACTGGCGCCTACTCTGTGTTAGGTTAGCTGGTGCCTGTGTGGGTCCCGCTCAGCACACTCTAGGCTCCTTGAGGACAGACGGGCAGATGGAGGGCCTCTGGGCGAGACTGGACTTTGTCCCCGGAAGTGTTGGCAGCCCCGTTTCATCCTTACTGAAATTTACAATCCTGTGCCATGCGCTTAGTGCCCCTTGCGAGGAGACCCGTGGCCCACGTACAAGGACCACCTGTGCATCTGACCCCAGGAGTGACAGTGGGTGGGGCTGAGCAGTAGGAATGGTCCCATCGCAGGGTCAGCAGTAGTCGGACGGGAGGAAGAAGGAGGTGAGCCCGGTGAATGAGGGGTTGAGGTCCAGTGTGCACAGAGCAGCAAGGCTGTGCTGAGTGAGGAAGGGTCCCGACTACTTTACCTCGGAGCAGAGTTCCACGCGGCCGGCAGGGCCTTCCTCCATCTCACTGTCCTTCTGGGGCCTCGGTCAGGGGACGCTCCCTCCTCCCGCTCTGTCACATGGCCCCGACACAGCCCGGGACAGGGGGAGGGGGTGGGGGGTACAGGGTCCCGAGCACACCCTCCTTCCCGACCACAAGGCCGTGGGTGGAGATTGGAGCGCAGCTCCCGTCTGTGGGCACCAGATCCCTCCGCTCCTGGTGGTGAGACTAGTTCGCAGTTAGTAGATTCCAGAACCGCTCACAATGAGAAGCTAGAGTCTCCGCATGCGGCTTATTATGCTTTCATTTGATTAGTAACGGTCCCTTCCACCTGGCGATTCCTGCAGGTGCCTCCCATGGGGTTGGAAGGGGTGGGCGCATGGCAGGGAGTGACAGGTGGCGTCTTTGCTCCTAGCTGACCGAGGCTCATGTCATTTTAAGTTCGGCCACGTGCGGGGGGTGCCTTCCTGACACGAAGCCCCAGGTACTGGGCAGCGACCGGCGGGCGCTGGGGCTGGGAGGGCCGTCAAGATCTTCTGGGCACCGGCCGCCAGGCACCTGCTTGTACTGGAGGAGCGAGAGCTCCGCGCAAATGTCCTCGGCTCCGAGGGCCCTGGGTCACCGGCCTGTGGGACTTCCGGGCGGCTGTGACCCTCACGCCCACGGTGGGGGGGGGGGCCCGAGCCCGCCCCACACTCGACTTGGCCCACGCCTCCTTTCCTTCCACCCGGACAGCACACGCTCACAGGCTCACCCTGAGGTTTAACCGAGTGGCACCCACACCCCAGGTCAGCTCCTTGCAGGCTCGCCGCCCCCATCCCCATCCCCACCCCCCACACGCAGCTTCTTCCCGAGCTGTCCAGCCGCCATTCTGCCCCTCATCCTGCAGAGCCTGGGCAGGGGTTCCTTGGCTGGCCACTGGTCTGGCCCGGCCCCCTCTCCCCAACCCTGCGTCCACCTGGAGGGAAGCGGCTACAGGCCCCTCCGGGCCCCCCACTCCCCTCTCCGTGCCAGCCTCTCTGTGGCCTGGGAAGGAAATGGTGGGTCGTGGCCCAAGGGGCACTGGGACGGCCACCCCCAGGGGACACCCTCCTGTTTGATACCCTCCTTTGAGTTTCCACCTGCTTCTCCTTCTACCCCTTCCCTGCCTGGTGGACCTCATCTACCCCCTGGACCCGACACCTGCATCTCCACTGCGGCCGCTGACCTCTCCCCTGTCCAGTGCCCTGGGCATCAGTGTCTGGCTGCCATCCTCCCCCAGCGCGGGGACCCGAGGCCCCCAGCACCTAACGTCATGCCTGGCGCACAGCTGGGGCTCGTAAATGCTTCCCAGATGCATGGATGGACTTTTGAGGGCTTCAAGAGAATGATGGCTCATGAATTTGGCCAGAGCGCATGGCCGGCCCTGCCTGAGGTCTTGGCGGTGCAGTTTCTCAGGGTGAGGGCCTGGCTTAGGTGCGCAGTTACTGGGGATGCAGGGGTGTTCCTGCACCCACGGGTCACCAGGGGGTTTGCCCGCTCCTGTGCGGGCTTGGAAGGTGTGCGGACGCTGGTAGCCGTGGAGCTGCAGGAATGGGAGAGAGACGCTGAAGCCTGCGGTCTGGCCTGGCTCCCCTCACCGGCCGGCCACCGTGCTGGATGCTGGGTGTCAGCAGACACGGAGCAGACGAGTGGGTCCTGCTGCAGGAGGCCACGCAGCGCCGGGAGGAGCTCGGATGGCTGTCTCGGGGTCGTGAGGCTCACGGGCTCTCCCTGGCCGAAGGGCCGCTGTCCCCACAGGGAGATGGGGGTCTGCGGGGGAGACCCCTCCAGCCTGGAGGGCAGTTTCCAGGAGGTTCGAGAGATTTTAGGGGCCCTGACTTGTGGCCAGCCATCACTGCTACCTCTTCCTCGTTCTCAGGGCAAATCGAGCTGGGAGATGGGGTCACTGAGCCTCGGGGTCTGACGATGAAGTCTTGCTGGGGGTGGGCGCCTTCGAGAGCTTCCGTCTGTCCTGGGTGTCCCCAGGCGGGACGGAGCATGGGAAGCCAAGGCCGCAGACCGGCCTGGGCACCCTGCCTCGCTGGGTGACCGCCGGTCGCCTTCTCTGAGTCCTGGTCTCCCAGGGGCAGCCTGGGGCAGCCCTCACTGCCGTGTGGGCACCTTGTCCCGGCCCTGCTGTGGGACCCAGTCAGCACTGAGCTCCTCAGCCTGAACGCTCAGGCCCCCCTGAGCCCCTCCCCGTTTTTGGAAGAATGACTTCTTCTCACCCCAGATGTATGGTAGGCAGCTGCGGTGGCACCTTCCCTCCGGCCTTGTGGTCCCCAGGTTGAGCCAGCTCCTAGGAGCCGTCTGAGGACCAGGCTCTGCAGCGCCGTCCCTGTGGGCAGCGGCCGGGTGCGCCCAGCGTCCCCAACCCAGACGTTCCTGCCGCGCGTCTGATTTGGAGTCTAAGGTGGAGAACGCGCGTGAGGCTTGAGAGGGTGGACGGAGGAGGCGCCCCTCCCCGCCGGGGTCTGAGTGCCTGGGGAGCCCATGTCCAGCCAGCCGTTCAGCGGCCTTCTGGCCGGAACCGCCAGACAAACTGCACTGGGCCTGGGGGAGCTGGGCTGCCCCTGCCACCCTGGTGGGGCAGCCCTGAGGGCCCGGCGCTGGTGCCATGGGGTCGGGAGAGAGTCTGCCGCCCGAGGACCCCGGTGGGCCACCTCCTTGTCTGAGCGCCCGACGTGACCCCCGCGGTAGCACAGCCAGCACCTTATGGGGCAGGGGATGTCGATTCACCCAGCAGCTGAAGAGCGCGCCCACACCTACTGAGCGCCTCTGTACAGCAGGGTCCTGGCCGTTGCTGGGCTGAGCACACTTGGTGCTGCCCGTGGCGGGCCTGTCAGTCTCTGGGAGTGGACACGAGATCCCTCTTGCTGGGAGGCCCTGGAGTGGGCGGGGAGGTGGGCAGGCTGCCGGTCATCACTCCTGGTGCCCAGCTCCGCCGTGTGTCAGCTGCGGGGCCCGGGCGCGTGTTCAGGGGACGCTGCAGCATGGTGACCGCCCGGGGCCGGCCCCGCGCTGGCCTGGAGTCCCCCGCAGAGTGTCACCGGACGGAAGGGACACTCTGCTCCCATTCTCACTTCAGAATGTCCCCCTGTGTCTCGTGCTGGTCTGGTTGAGAGGGCTCAGGAGGTTGCTGTGGCAGAGCTGGGGCCCATCGCTAACGTCGGCCCCCGAGACCCGGTCCAAGGTGTGGCTCGAGCCCCTCAGTTCAGGGGGCACAGGGGGGTTGTGGCTGGATGCCTGTGGTTTCCGCCCTGCACTTTGGAAGGGCAGGGCGCCGTCCTCCACCCACAGCTCCCTCTGTGGGGCCCACCGCTCACGGACCCCCCCCAGTCTCCCACAGGTCTGACGAGGCCCGAGGCTGTCTGTCCCCCTTCCCGCCTGGTGACCTGGTTCAGATTGCCCCGGGCAGCCCCCGGAGGGTCTCAGGTTACTGGCCCTCCCTCTAAAGCCCCCTGAAAACCCTGGTGTCACAGCAGGATCTCCAGGAGGTGGCTGGCGCCAGCCCAGGCCTGGAACACTGCCCAGTTCACGGGCATCCCTGAGGGCCACGGGCAGGGCCTGCGGCCCCCGGTGGTGGCCTGGGCTGGGCCGTCGGGTGGGCCCCGGTAGAACCCGTGCTGATGAAAACAGTGACAGCAACAAACCCGAAACTTCCCAGATGCCAGAGGCTGCAGCTGGCTGCTTTCAGTTTTACTGTCACTTTGGGAAGGAATTTAAACTGTGACTGTTGGCCTATTGATCTTCGTCCCGCGTGATCCCGTCCCTGCCTGTGGTTTCTCATTTTCTAAACCTCATTTTTCTGCTCTCAGGATCCCCCTGTGCTCTAATGCCTGACGGCCCTGAGGGGCCCGGGCGGGACTGGTCGGCATGTGTGGGAGCTCGGCTGCCCCCAGGGGCCTCCTGCAGGGGCGAAGGTCCCCCGGGTGTGTCCTGCATCCCTGCCTTCCCCAGCTGTGGCCCTGGTCCGGGGGGGCGTGCAGAGCTGGGGCTCCAGACGTGGGGTGCCAGGAAGGAAAGGCCCCCGCCTGAGGACCTGGCGTGGGGTGACTGGGGGCCTCTGGGGAACGCCTGCTCCCCACGGCATCCAGGAGGGCTCCTCCCAGGGCCCGAAGGACGTGGCTGCGCGCTGCTGTGAACCTAGTTCTGTCTGACTTTAAACGCTGATAAATTAGGGAGAGAGAGACAGAGAGGGGGAGAGAGACAGAGACAGAGGGGGGAGAGAGACAGAGAGGAGAGACAGAGAGAGAGAGAGAGAGGAGCCTGAGCGTCCAGCTCCAGGCCCCAGGATTCCTGTTCGTCGACGCAGAAGCGCAAATATCAGAGCCGCCTGCGACTCCCGCGTCGGGGAAGCACCTGCTCCTGACGCAGCGACGTCCGTCTTGCCTGAACGTCAGGGAGCATCCTCTGTGGTTCTGTTCGCCTCTTTAACCTGGACGGGAATCGGGAGGGGCTGAGCGCGAGTCCCTTGATTTTCCTGCCTTTCTGCAGGCGCCCTGCCCGGCGTAAATGACAGCGAGTGTTCTTAAGCCGCTTGTCTTTGTCTGCGTCTTTCCAAAGCCCTCGGCCTCTTAGGGCCCTGCCCAGGTCAGGCCCAGTGACTGTGTGAGGAAGGGCAGCGGGGGCAGCTGGTGGCTTTCGTTCCCCCCAGACCCTGAGGAGCCTGCAGGTGCCCCGGGAGCAGCAGGGGCGTTGGCTGCACCCTGTGGACCGAGGTGCGTGCCTCTGAGGACGTGGCCTTGTGCCCTCCGTCCCAGCTGGGGGCTGGCCTCGAGGCAGCCGGCGGGGGCCCTGCAGCTTGGGCTCAGGGCTGCCTGCAGCCTTTAGGGTAGGGGTGTCCGGGCAGAGGCATCTGCAGCCGGATGGCCCGCGGTGTCCCCGGCCGTGGGGGTCAGCGTCTGAGGTGGCGGGGGCGGGGGGGCTTGGCCTGGAGGGCGCGCCCTTCCCGCTTTTTCTGTGCACCGACTGTGCACGGGGCCCGGCGTGTTCCCTCCTGGATTTCAGGGGCCCACATGCCTCCACGAACAGTCCCGGGTGGAGGTGTGTCTGAAACCGGGGCCGTTTCTGCAGCAGCCAGGGCTCCGGGCTCCTGGTGAGCCGCATGCGAGCCCCTGCCTGTCTGCTGGCCGCAGAGGTGACGTCCCTTGGGTGATAACTCCGGCATCCCTGGACTTAAGGCTAGGCTTCGGATTTGTGGGTTCCATTGTCTTCTTTCCTGGCTTGTCCTGTCCCCCGGCAGACGTGTGCTGCTCAGGCCGACTCTCTGCCTGCCTCCTCACCGTGGCCAGTGGCCCCAGGGCTGCTGGCTGCAGGGGGAGGACCCCAGACCCTGGGAGTTGCAGAGTCTCACCCACAGTCCCTGGTGGTGGAAGGAGCTGCCGAGGGCCGTGCAGGGAGCTCGGGGCTGAGCAGAGGTAGGAGGGTGTGACGGTCTCTGAACACAGGTGTTCCCGAGCAAGCGGGTGTCTCCCGTCCTGCTGCCAGACAGTCCCTGAGGAAGAGAGCGCCCCTTGCTTCATGAGACCTCTTTTTAAAGACCGTGAGTGTGTGCTTGTATGCGTGTGCATATGTGTGAAGGCACGTGCACGTGTGCATGTATGCCTGTGCATGTGTGTGAACTCACGTGCATGTGTGCATGCAGGTGCATGGGTGTGCGTGTGTGCATGGGTGTGAGCGCAGGTGCATGGGTGTGTGTGTGTGTGCAAGTGCATGTGTGCACACGTGTGTGTGTTAAACTAGGCTTCTCTGGATGGAGCATTCGTAGGGCCGGGTCTGCTGAACCTCCTGGATGCTGTGTGACCATGTGGTGCCCCGAGTGGGAAATGGCCAAGCTTGTCGTCTTGATGTTTCCTCCCGTCTGCTTCCATCTCACTGGAGCTTTCACTTCAGAATGTCTCCCACCCCTCGCCCGCCGTCCCCATCCCTCTCCTTCCCATGTATGCACACGTTCCCAGAGACTCGGGGCCCAGAGCCCCCTCCCGCCCGCGCCTTCTGGGCTGGACCCCAGGAGGCAGGTGCCCCTCGCTCACGGCAGCCCAAGGCACCTGGCTTCCCTGGCCTCTGCCGCAGTCAGAGCCCAGAGCCCACTGCGCCCGTGCCGCTGGGACGCTGCTTGGTGAGGGCGCCGCACCCTCTGGGCAGGCCCCCGCTTGCCCTGCCCCCACCCAGCGTGATCTCACCTGCCTGCTTGCGTGTCGGGACCCCGCCGGCCGAGCCGGGCATGTCCGGGTGGAGCTAACCACGTTGCACTGGCCCCTTTGCTGGACGGTGGGGTCTGAGTGGCCCGAGTCCCGCTAGGATCTGGGTTCTGATTTCCGCCTCCAGACACGTGGGCCCTGGCTTGTCTGCGCTCAGCTCGGGGCTCGGGGCCGGGCACCCCAGGGCTGACGGGGAAGCAGGAGGGCACGGCCTCGGGGTGCAAGCTGGCACCTGGGCGATGAGCTCACGGCTGAGCAATGAGGCGCAGTGACTCAAGGCCCCGGGGGCCCCCAGGGGTTCTGGCCCCTCCGTGGCGAAGGCCGCTCTCTGCCGTCGTCCCGGGAGCCAGAGGATCCCAGGGCTCCTGGGTCGGAGCCGAGGTGGGCGGATGTGCCCACACCACCTCCCTCACGCAGCCCTTCTGAATGCCTCCTCTGGTCCCCCCAGGAGCTCTGAGGGTGCATCTCACCGCGCGGTGCCCCTCAGGGCTTCAGGAGCATGTGAGTGAGCGCGGCTGGGGGCCGTGGATGTGCTGCGTGATGGGGTGGCCTCCCCAGACAGGGGCTGAGGAGACTGGGGGAGGTGGGCCACCCTCACCCACCGGGTGCAGGCGGTGACCGGCTGGGCGTGGCCAGGGCCGGGACCTGAGAACAGGAGACTTCACGACACGGGTGTCATATGCTCTCTCTTCTTTAGGCTGGGGACCAACTAGATTCCTTAACTTTTTTTAACTTTTGTTTATTTATTCACATAGCATTAAAACTAACCCTTTAAAGTGAACAATTTGGAGACATTTAGTACATTCACCATATCATACAACCATTGGCCCTGCAGTTGGAGAACATTCTTGCCGTGGAAACCCTGTACCCCCTGCCGGTCACTCTCCCCGCCCAGCTCCCCCTTATCTGCTTCCTGTCTCTGGATTCGCCTTCTCTTGACATTTCACGTGGATGGAATCCTACAGCGTCTGTCCTTTTGCGTCTGGCTTCTCTCACTGAGCATCATGTTTCCAGGCTCATCCACGTTGGAGAGTGTCAGTGCTTTGTGGGGTTTTCTGTTTGTTTGTTTTGTTTTAATGGCTAAATGATACTCCGGTGTAGGTCCTTTCACTTTTAAAACATTTTCTTGTGTATCTGAACTGTCTCTGGACTTGGGACTCTGGACTCGCGACTGGCTTTCCCTAAAAGCACCCAGGTTGTGTCTGAGGGTCCTTCTCTTGCGAGTCCCGCGGGAACGTGCGTGCACAGCACCCCGGCGGCGGCCTCCTGAGGACCCTCAACGATGGAGGGGTGTTCTCTGCTCACCAGCGCGGGGCTCGCAAGGCGCGGGCAGGTGGAAGGATGGTCGCTGCGGGGAGCGGCAGAGCAGGTTAGGCGGAGGCTTCCCGCCGGCACGCGTGGCTGGCCCAGGGGTGCCTTCCTTCACGATCCTCCGTCCACTCGTTCGTCCACCCGTGTGCGCAGCGTGGCTGGAGCTGCATCCGGGGGCCTCAGTGCCGGGTCGCCCCGCCCGTGGTCCCTGGTGGGGCTGGAGGCGGCGCCTTCCAGCTTAAGCTCTGAGCCGACGAATAGGCTGCGAGCAGGCAACCAGGCCCCACAGCCGTGATGAAGCCCTTGAGAGGAGGAAGGGGGCAGGTGGGGCGGGGAGCGCAGTGCCTCTTGGGCCCAGGTCGCTGTCTGTGTCGGCGGTCCTTCTGTGCAGCCAGGTACACTGCTGGGTGTCTGGTTCCACATCCCCAGCATCTCGAAGGCACTGTCTCAGCATCCCTTGTGAGCTGCGTGACCGTGACCGCCGCTATGGGACCTGGGCTGCCGGTGCCCCCTCTCCACCTCCCTGGGGCCCATCCGCACCTGGGCCTGGCTCCCCGGGTGGCTGCGTCTGATCCCCCCTGACGGCCGCCCCCTGTCCCCCCGCAAGGGCTCCTGCTGCCCTGCTTGTCGCTTCTACACTGATGCTGGGGGCCGGGGAGCGTCGTGACCGTGAAGTGGGGATGTGGGCCCAGGCGGTCCCGGTTGCATCCCTCCACGTTCAAGGACCCTCCGCGGGGGCTCCCAGCTGTAGTCCGAGCGGTGGAAGGTCCCTCCTCAGCTCCAGTCACTTTGCCCCCGCTTAGGGCAGGCGGCTTGAAGCGATTAAAGTGGCAGGAATGGGGGGGCCTCCCCACCGCTCTGGGGGCCTCAGCCACCTGCCTGGGTGCCTGGGAGGGGGTTCTATGTGGGGTGCCCCAGGCTCCTGCCCCACCTGGCCTGTGGGAGCTGCAGAAGGGGGCTGGGCCTGTGCAGGGCAGGCTCGGGGGTCGTTCCCGGTGACCCTGGGTCCGGTTCCAAGGCAGATGGAAGCCTAGGAATGTGCAGGCGGCTGGTCCGGGCCTCGGGCCTCGTGGTGCGGCGGGTGAATTTGCTTTCATGTCTAGGCAGAGGCCACACGGAGGGAACTTTTAGGGCCGCAGACCCTTCTGGCAGAGGCCCCAGGCCTGGCCCTTTCATGGCGCAGGCCGTCAGGTCAGCGGGGACTGACCAGCCGAGAAGCTAGGGTCACCAGGCTCTGCGGCACAGTCACCCTAACCCAGTCACCCTGCATGGCGGGCCTGCCGGGCAGAGTGGGCACCGCGGCAGGGGATCGGAAGGGACCGACACAAACGAGTGGGGAGGCCACGGCTGCCGGCTCCACTGTCTGTGACCTGCGGGGACTGTTGTCATTTGTCTTCCAGGTGGTTTCTTTGCCAGGCTGGGGCCTGACGTCCCCGGGGAGGTCACATTCCATGCACAGCAGCTTATCTGGGCTGTCAGGCAGCCTGGGAGGCGACCTGAGACAGAGCAGAGCTCTCGCGGGGGCCGAGGGCAGCGGGCATCTCCAGGCACCTCCAGTGAGCGCCTGCTGTGTGCAGGGACCGCGTGCAGCCCCGCCTCGCATTGCTCCCCGCCCGGACCCCCCCACTCAGCAGCCGCGGGGGCCGGGGGGGAGCCAGACCCTGATGGCCCAGAGTGGGGCAGGGGGATGGATCTGATGGGGGTTCCTGCCACCCCCAGAGGATGGCAGTGTTCTCAAGGCCCCAGTAGTTGTGCTGGGTACGCTTCTGAACCCAACAGAATTCTCCCCGAGGTCTCTGGGAGCCCCCCGGCCGCTCTCTGAGCTTTCAGTGTCTGTTACTTGAGACAGTTTTGGACGCAGGCCCAGGACTAATGCAGAGGCAGATAAGGGCCAGGCAGCCGGCGGGGCTGGACGAGGCCCGAGGTGGACAGAGGTGGACCTTGGAGGAAGGTGAGAAGGGAGGGCCGCCCAAGTGGTGCTCGGCTGGCCCTGTGGGTCCCTGGCAGGAGGCGTTGATGGAAGGCCTCGGGGACCCCACCCTTCTTGTCTTTGAAGACGTGGTCCAGTCAAGTTGCTGTCAGGTTTAAATGGAGCAGATGCCTACCAAGGGCCCAGGTGCCTGCTTCTGAGGGAAGCTGAGGGACTCGGCCTTGGAGGGGGAGGGCATCCTGCAGGGCCTGGAGCCCCGGGGATGGGCAGGCCAACCTGACCCTGGGACCCCGGGGAGGAACCCCAGGGACAGAGGGAGCGACCCCCAGAGGTGCCTCTCGTGATCTTGGCCAAGGACCAGCCTGCCCATGGGCTCCCCAGGGTGGGCTCCCCCGAGGCAGCCCCGGAGGTTCTGCTGCACCCGTCTCCAGGCTCCTGTGCCTCACGCTCCTTGAAGGGCCTGGAGCAGGTCACCCAGGGCAGGACCCCTCCCTCACACCCCTGGTGGCTCCACGCTGTGAAGACGTGACGTGGGACCCACTTGAGGTGCCCCTGGGGAGGGCACAGTCTCGTCCCCTCCTGCCCGAGGCTTGCTCACCTCTCCGTGGACGGAAGCTGCACAAATCAGACTGACCCCTTGACTGCCCGCCCGACTTCCAGAGTGATGTCAAATGTGCCGTTGAGGGCCCCCGAGAAACGCCCCCTACAGGGCACCCCGGCCCCCTTCCTGTAATGACTGCGTGAGAAAACGCCAGAAAGGTTCTAAAGAAAAACAGCAGCTTGCACAGATGTTAATCCTCTTTGAAATTTGACCTAACGGCGTAGCCAAAGAAAATAACAACAGCGGTTTCGTTTTGAAAGGGGTCACAGACTCTTTTTAATGTTTGATTTCTTTTGACCTTCTGAGTCTTGTAGAAGAACACGGAGACAGAAACATGTTGAATTTGTTCAGATGTCGGTAGGAAGTCTGGCTGATGAGATGGAACGTTTTGGTTCAATCTTTTAAAATTTAAAAAATGCTTCATTTTTAATAGGTACATTCTGAACAGACTTTAAGGTACTAGGTTGTCACTACTTGCCAGGTGTGCAGATGGGACCATCCAGTTCCCGAGGGAGAGGGAGACTCAGTGGACGCCCCCCCGGGCACTCCCGGGCTGGGCTACTCCGGGGGCTGGGAGGGCCTCGGACGGCCCAGACGTGCCCCGGCCTTGGCGGTCTTCGGGGCTGGATTCAGGTTCACAGGCCCCTTCCCCAAGGCCTCCGTGGCCTCCTCACGGGTCCTGGGAAGAGGGGAGCTCGTCCTGCTCGTCGGGGAGCAGGTCGGGGGAACCTCTGAGGGGCCCCAGCAGGTCCCATTCTCTGGATGTTTCTTGACACGGCGACCGGCCGCGTGCCTGCCCTGCACCTCCGGCCGCGAAGGGGCTGGGAGGCCGTCGTGCGGGCGCTGAGAAGTGGGCGTCTAGGGGACGGGCTCCGGCCTCTCCAGGAGCCCCAGCCACACGGTTGCGTGCACGGCACCCAGGGGGCGTGGCCCCCCGGCGGGGGGTGCAGCAGCCTTTCTGCCCTTTGACCCCGGCCTCGGGGAGCAGGACGCAGGTGCCCCCACGTGGGCACAGGTGCGGGGGCTCCTGAAACCGCTGCTCTCAGCTCAGAGACCGTCTGACCCCAGGTCGAGGGTGACACGTCCAAGTGGGAGGATCTGTCTGTCCTGCTCAGCCCGCACCGCGACGGGGCCCCAGAGGGCGCAGCAGTTGGATTTGCAGCTCGGATCTTCTTCCTCAGCCTCCTTCCTACCAAGGGGTTGTCAGTGCAGGTGGTTTGGGGTGTGTCTGCAGGGGCAGGCTGGCAGCTGGGGCGGAGATAGGGGGCGTCCTGCAGGGTCCGGAGGCTACCCCTCATCCCGGCCAGGGCTCCTGGAGGGTCGCAGCCGCTGGAGCCCGGCTTCCTGCGGACGCTCATCTTCGTTGGGTGGTGCTGGGATGGCTCTGGGTGTGGAACGACCCCAGGGCCTTTGAACAGCCTGTTCTAGGCAGATGGGAGCTCTGCGGTCCGTGTTACACAGACAGGCTGTAGTTTAAGAAGAACCCAGGCATGGGAACCCTGTCAGGGCATGGGTTAGGGGGTAAATCGGGGAGGCAGTGTCTGACCCCTGTCTGCAGCCCTGCCCCCTTCCCTGATGGCACGAGGTGGGAGAGGAGCTCGTGCACACCCAGGTGGGGGCCATGAGAAGGTGTGGGTGGGGTGAGGCCCCTGCGGGGGGTGCAGGCGCAGGTGAGGGTCCCAGGGAGCAGGGTGGGGCAGGAGGGGGACAGGAGGGGACACACCTCCTCGGTGCTGTGGGCCCCCCACCCTGGCCCCCAGAGGGAGTGGTTTGGTCTGAGGGCAGGCGGTCAGGGTGGGTGTGGAGGCCCAGCGTCTGGCGCTCAGTGGTGGCCACAGAACCATCCAGAAATGGCAGCCCTGTGCTTGGTGAGCACTGGGGGCCAGGGTGCTCCCCATCCTGGCAGAGGGAGCCCAGCATGGCTTGAGTGTCCAGCAGGTACGGGCCGAGCCCTGAAGCCCTGCCCAGATCCATGGCCGTGGGACAGACAGGCCGGCTCAGGGAGGGACATCTGCGGGGTCTGCAGGGGGCGGGGTCTGCTGGGGGCAGGGTGGGGAGCGTGGCCCCCTCGCTGGGGCAGACGAGGGGGGCTGACACCACTGAGGAGGTTCCCACGGGGCCAAGGGGTCGGGTGTGGCCCAGGGCAGGGGCTCCGTGGGGGTCATGACGACACGTGGTCCCCTCGCGTGGGCATGTGGGTGTGAATCGGAACTTCTGTGAACACACTTCCCTTCCATCACCCACAGGAGCCCCTCCTGGCAGCCCTTCTCGGGGGAGGAGCGGGACGGGTGGCCTGGTCGAGGGCCAGCGTGGGACGTACTGGGGCCCCGGCTTTCCTTCTGGGGGTGCCCTGTAAAGCCAGGATGATTCGGGGCCCTTGCAGACAACGTCCTCTGAGAAGGAACGTTTTCAGAGGGAATTCATCTCCAATCTGACCTGCAGTGCTCCCATGTACTCTGTCATCTTGTTGGTGACACTGATTTTAACCTTTCGTTGATTTCCTTGGGCCACGTGGGTGGGGACCTGGTTTGAGAAGCGACCTCTCAGGAAGGGGGGGCCCCTTCATTCTCCAGTGGAATGCGGCACGGAAGCAGCCGCTCTCCGTCCTGGACCCCGTCCAGCCGCGTGGAGGGGGAACGGCCCACGTGACGCAGGGTGGGCTGTGAAGGGGGCGGTGCCTGGCGCCCCAGTGAAACAAACCATCTTCAGATGAATCAACTTTCACTTTTATAACTTCCTGCAGACCACATTTCTCGTGATTTTAAAGCTTAATGGAATACCCATTTTCAACTTTCCTCTGGAACGAGAGAGGCTGTTAATTAGGGGACAAGGTCGCCTTTGTTGGATGCAGCTCATGCCCAGGCTGCAGCCAGGAAGCGGCCGTTAGAGCTGATGGTGTGTCCCCGAGGTTCCATCCGCAGCAGCTCCAGGCCGAGAAGGACTGTCCCCTCCCAGGTTTGGGCCAGCCTAGCTGCCCGAGTTCTGGAGGTGGGATGTGTGTCTCTCACACACACACACACACACACACACACACACGCACACACACAGATGCACATGCACACGCCCCGGGCGGGGACTCCCAGAGCCGGCTCACGGGTGCGGCAGCCGTGGGAGTGGGTGCGCCGGCGGTCCATCCTGCCCTTTCGCAAACCCCTCCTTTCCCTCCTCCAGCTTCTCACGGCCCCGCCAGCCCCAGCCTAGGGCTCTGCTCTCCTGTAGGGCTGGTGTGTCTGGCTTGGGGGGCAGCTCTTCCCCAGGAGAGGAGGGGAGGGCCGCGGGGCTTGAGCCTGACCGCGGCCCCTCTGTGCTCGGCCTTCCGCTGGCCCCGCGCAGCGCGCCTCAGTGGTTGTTCTCTGGAAGCGGCGGTTTGCTTGCTGACCTGCGTGGGCAGGTCTGTCCCTGCAGCTGGAAAAGAACGACTCAGATGCCTCCGTATGTGGTGACCCAGGGCTCCTGTGCAGTTTGGGGTGAGGGCACTGAGCACAGAAAGAGGCAGTCCCCATGTGGAAACGCTTGTGTCATCTTGCATCACTGTGACATTTTTACTGTATTTTATAAAGTATTGGCCGCGACAGGTTGGGGGAAGCGGGTCCTGGCCGGCGGGTTGAGAAGCAGTGGTCTGAAGGTCCCCGTGTTAAGAAGGAAACTGCAAACATCAGGCTGTCATTCAAGACAAGGTCGGTGGCATCACAGTGTTGGGGCAGGGGGGAGCTAGTCAGAAGGAAGCCTGTGCCCCATAACAAAGGGGGCCGGCAACCCGTACCCCAAACGTGGAAGAACAGGGCTGGATGGAGGAGGGACCCCCGAACGTGGAGATGCAGGTGCTGCTGGTCGCAGGTGAAGGGCCCACCTCAGAGCAGGCAGGAGATGCAGAGCGGATGAGGGTCCAGCGGCCGCTGTGACCAATGACCACAAAGTCAGTGCCTTAAAACTACGCAGATTTATTCTCTCAGAGCTCTGGAGACCAGAAGTCTGACGTGGGTCTCGTTAGGTTAAAATCAAGATGTGGGCAGGGCTGATCCTTCCCGAGGCTCCAGGGGAGAATCCGTTTCCTGCCTTTTCCGGCTTCTAGAGGTGCCCGCGTCCTTGGCTCTCTGGGCCCCTCCGCCTTCAAAGCCAGTGACACCAGTTCAGTCTTTCTCGTGATGCCGTCTCTTTGGTTGTGGCTCTTCCGCCTCCCTCTTCCCTACTTAAGGACGCTTGTGAGTCCAATGGGCCTGTCCAGATAATCCAGGATCATTTCTTTATTTTAAGGTCAGCTGACCAGCAGCCTTAATCCACCGGCACCTGAATTCCCTGCAGTGTTCACAGACCCCGGGAACAGCGTGTGCGTGTCTTGGTGATTCTGATTCTGTCTGCCCCGCCCTCTGGCCCACGTGCAGAATACGTTCATCTCCTGCCTGCACCCTGCGTGGAGGAAACACGAAACACGCCATCCCCACTGCAGGGTTGGCAGTGCCGGGGGCATGTGGATCCCGTGTCTTCATCGGAAGGTCTTGACCCTTTCTGTTACCTACATTCTGGGAGCTTACGTCTTTGACCCCATGACCCCATTTTTGGGAAGCACTTCCTGTCAGGACGTCAGTTCAGCAGCATTAGAGCAGCCAGACCAGACGAGACCCACTGGGACCCAGCGCCTGTGCCTCCCGGTGGGCCGGTGAGCCGGCTGGAGCTGGGTCCCCTCAGGCTGGCCTGGAGGGTCCCAAGGTTCAGAGTCACCGGGGGTCCGAGGGTGGGGACAGAGGAGTGGGTGTCACCGAGCTGTGGGAAGGAGGGGCTGCTTCCTGGGCCTTTGTGCATCACAGCATGTACGATACATTTATTCTTTGAAAGGACCCCACAAAGTGAACTTTTTGGTTCCATCGCCACCGGGTCTCCCATCCCTGGGTCTGTGGCTCCCCCCAGTGGCCAGTCCCCCTCATGACAGCCCTGCGCCCGCGGGACCTGGGGCGTCTTCCACGCACAAAGCCTGTTGACAGCAGAGCACGGGACAGTCCTGGACGCACGGGGGGAGCTCAGCTAGGGGCTTGGGAGGCAGTTTATCTGCACAGAGCCTGGCGTTTGAAGGGTGCTCAGGACGAATGAGCCTGAGCGGGATTTACAGGCTCCGGCTAGGAGTTCAGCCGGAAGGGAGAGGGGGAGCCTGGTGGACCGCGGTGTCGGGACGCCTGCCCGTGAGAGTGGAGCCCCAAGCTGATCCTGCCACCCGTCCATGTGGCCGGCGGCCCTGAAAGGGCAGGAAGCAGGGCCCGCGGGTGGGCTGGCGGGTCTCCTGCCCCTGGTTCTTGGGACATCTCAGGCGGCAGAGAAGGAGATCATGGCCCACACCAGCTGTCTGTTTCGTAACTGTTCTGGCACCAACTTACCAGTGACGTTTTCTGGATCCTGGGTGGACTTGATTGCATCCTCCAAGCAAGTGCCATTCGATGGTGGGGCATGGCGGGCGGGGGGAGGGTGGTTAGCAAAGGATCCGAAGCCATGGGGGTCAGGGGCTGAGATGTCCCTCCCTTTGGCTTCTCAGCTCGTGGAGTGGACCCCTGAGTGGGTGGCCCGTGCAAGGGGCGGCATGGGGTCCCCGTGCTCCGACCAGGGCCGACTCTCCCGCTGGGGTCTTATCTGCATGGAGCCCTCCCTGGCGGGGCCTGGAGCCCAATGGGCAGCCGGGCACACACTCTCTCTGCTTCCCCACCTGAGGCCAGAGTAAGGCGACCCTATTGCCTTGACCCCAGGGGACAGCTGAGGCCCCTGTAGGTGAGGTCGCGTTCTTGCGACACAGATGGACGGTGACCAGAGGCCGCCTCTGGGAGAGGCCACCGTGGCGCCTCGACCTTCGCCAGGGGCCTGGGCAACCTGCATAGGCGGCTGTAACCAGACCACGTCTTCGTCTCGTGCCCAGCCGAGGGTTCACCTGGGGAGGGGACAGAGCGGGCAGTGGTGACCCGCAGCCTTCGCTCTGCCCCCGAGGGCCTTGGCGTCCTGTGGGTGATCGTGACCCAGTGCACAGGCGCCCAACCAGGGACCGTTTCCACCACGGATGTGGGACCAGCGCTGTGGGCAGGCAGGTCACAGGGCGGCAGCCCAACCGCAGGGGAAAGCCGTGGTGCTCTGGGTGGGCTTGCTGACCCCCGTCCCTTGCCCGCCCCCACTGTTCCCACCCTGGGGGTCTCCTGGGGTGGTCATCACAAATAACCACACACTGTAGTGGCTAAAGCAACAGGGTCTGGGTGGGAGATGGCTAAGCCAGGGCTGACCCGGAGGACAGTCCAGGCAGGGGAGGGCCCAGCGCACGTGTAGCAGCAGAACCCAGGAGCCGTCCCACAGAGGCGCGCCCACCCCTGTCCTTAAAATAAATCCGTGCAGTGCCCTCGTGTGGGCCGGTCCTGCCCAGCCACCCAGCCCGGCCAGCTTGGGCCACCACCCTGAGTCTGGACGCCACTGGACACTGCCCACACACTCGACTGCACGGCGCCCATGTGAAGCAAACCATCAGCTTTCCCAGTCCCTGCACCTTCCTCTTTCTCCTTATTCTCCATTGTTTGTGAGTTTTGTGTTCATAATTTTCAAAAACATAAACCAAGAGCAAAGATCAGGTAACCCGTGGCCGTGCTGCACCCCGTTTATGTTGTCACGGTCACCGCGGGGATGCCCCCATCCTTGCCTGGCACCCTCCAGCCTGGCCGGGTCCTCAGCCCTCCTCCCTGGCCCCCTACACCTCCTCTGTGGTTTGGGGTCCTCCTGCATCGGGCAGCAGCGTCTTGGCCGACCCTCCGGTGGACGAGCACGCCTGGGCCCTCTTCCCCGAGGGCGCGGCTCTGTGAGATGAGTGAGGGTCCCGCCATCGAGGAAGTGCTTGTGGACGTGAAATCGGTAGGGCAGCTGTGCAGCCCCTGGGGCGTCGGGCTCCCGCCTTGACTGGCCGGGCCGTGAGTCCCAGAGCGTGGCGCCTGCAGGGAGCGTGACCCTAACCAGGGTGGGCACAGGTGGGGGCCAAGCAGGCCACCGCCTCCCCGCCCCTCCCGTGGGAAGCTGGCCGCGGAGCCTGCCCTCCAGCCTTCCGTGAGAAATCTAGTTAATGAGCAGCCGCCAGGCTGCTCGCTGCTTTAAAGGTCCCCTCGGGTCCTTTGCGTCCTCTCTGCTCCCCCCTTGGCCCGCGCCTGCAGGAGCCCAGCTCCCAGGTGTTGGGGGGCCCTCGAGATGCTGGGAGCCCCTGGCCGGGGCCTCCTGCCCCCCCAGCGTGTTCTCATGGGTTCTAGAAGGTCACGGGGGCTTGGGGCTGCCCTGTGCCTCTATGAGGGGGCGGTGGGGACGTGTCACTGAAGAACGGAGCAGTGACGTGACGCTCTGCGGCTCCGAGTCACTGGGACGCTTGGTGGAAACGCTAGTCAAATATTCATTTCCTGGGTCAAGAGCCTTCATCTGAAACGCTGGCCCCCTTGTGCCCCGTCCTATGTGTCACGGACATGACACTGAAGCTGCAGACACTAGAGGACTCTGCAGCTGCTAAGGGACCCAGGTCTCACGGTGACATCGGCTTTGGTTGACCTCAAGACTCCTGGAAAGGGGACCGTCCTCCCCGCGGGCCATCAGGGGCTGCCTGTCCCCTCCTGGGTGGCCAAGCAGGTGTCTGGCCTTTCCACGGGGAAGGCCACGTCACTGCCCAGGACTTTGGTGCCTGCGTGCGGGGAGCCCGCTTCCCCGGGGGCTTCGGGGACGCTGCTGCGTTTATCATCTTCCGAGAGGCGCCCTCCCTCTGCCCCGCGTCCTGGTCTGGGCGCTCACCCCGTGTGTCCCTTGCTCTCCCAGCTGGTTCTGTTCCTTCATGTCCTCTTTGTGGTGGACTCTTCCTGCCCTGAGGCTGACCCATCTTCAGCGCCCAGAGCAGGGCTGGGCACACAGTAGGAGCTCAGTGCGTGTTTGTTGAATGAAAGAAGGGACGATGTCCCAGGAGGTGAAGAATTAGAGGTGTGGCTACACTTTGGGCCCCGAGCCGGAGGGTCTTTGCTCGCCGCCCCCGCTGGGCACCGGCCCACCTCCTTTCCTTCCCTGGGCTCCTGATGTGATGGAGGATGGTAGTGAGGTTGATGCCCACCAGGGCAGGAGTGTGGTCCGACGTGCCTTGTGCAGAACGAGCGCCCCGTGAGTGTCAGCCCCGAGCCCGCGGAGCTGAGCACGGGCAGCTCTGTGGATGAGCCAGGCCTCCAGGCCCAGAGAGGCCCCCGGGCACAGAAAGAGTGGGAGGGGAACCTTAAGCTCATTAAAAGTAAGAACCTGGGTTTTGTGAAAGAGGCTTTGTGATAAGCTTGAAAAACAACACTAGCAGCAAAGATGACCAGTGACCATATCCCTGGTTTTTTAAAAAATGGCAAATACTCTCTTAGAAAATGAGTCAAAGTTCATAGGAATTTGTAAAGGAAAGAGATATTTTCATTGATATATTCAAAACCTCAATCTCAGGAACAGTCAAATAAATGCAAATTAAGTAGCGTTTAGGGTTGTGTGGTTTGAAAAAGGTGACACAGTCTCCCTTCGTTCTTTTTTTAAACAGCTTTATTTAGCCATAATTCACATGCCATAAATTCACGAACTTAAAGTGTACGATTCAGCAGTTTTTAGCGTGTTCAAAGATGTGTGCAACCATCACCACAGTCAATTTTAGAACACCTCTGTCACTTCAGAAAGAAGCCTTTAATTTTGCCACGTGCAACAACGTGGATGGACTTGGAGGGCGTTATGCTGAGTGAAATAAGTCAGACAGAGAAAGACAAATACTGTGTGATATAACTTACATGTGGGATTTAAAAAATGTGACAAACTAGTGAATATAACAAAAAAAGAAGCAGACCCACAGATATAGAGAACAAAGTAGTGGTCACCAGTGGAGAGAGGGAAGGGAGGAGGGGCAAGATAGGGATAGAGGATTAAGAGGTGCAAACTATTAGGTATAAAATAAGCCATAAGGATATATTGTACAACACAGGGGTATAGCCAATAGTTTGTAACTCTAAATGGAGTATAACCTTTAAAACTATGAATCACTGTATTGTACACCTGTAACTTATATGATACTACACATCAACTATACTTCAGTTAAAAAAAAAAGAAACCTTTTAGCTGTTACCACTTCCAGCCCTAACCAATCACTAATCTACTTTCTATAGATTTCCCTATTCTGTCTATTTCATGTAAATGGAATCTCCCCTATAGGTGACCTTTTGTGGGTGACTTCTTTCACTTGAACGTCATGTGTTCAAGCTTCATCCATGTTGTGGCGCGTGTCAGGACCTCACTCCTTTTGGTGGCTGAGTCATACTCCAAAGTGTGGATGGACCCCCTTGTGCATCTGTTCGCCAGCTGGGGAACACTTGTATTGTGAATAGTGCTGTTGTAAACATTTGTGTACAAGATTTTGTGTGGACGTATGCTTTCATTTCTCTTGGTATGTATCTAGAGTGGAATTTCTGGGGCATAAGGTAACTCTGCTTAATCATTCAAGGAACTGCCAGACTATTTTCCAAAGCGTCTGCCGCATCTTACACTCCGGCCAGGAGAGGATGAGGGTTGGGATTTCCCCACATCTTGCCAGCACTTGTGATTACGTTTTTGATTCTAGCCATCTTAGTGGGTGTGAAGTGTATCTCATTGTGGTTTCCGTTTGCATTTCCCAGATGACTGGTGTTATTAAGCATCTTTTCATGTGCCTGTTGGCCATTTGTATGTCTTTTTTTTTGGATGTGGACTACTTTTAAAGTCTTTATTGAACTTGTTAACAGTAGTGCTTCTGTTTTTTGTTTTGTTTTTTTGGCCTCGAGGCATGTGGGATCTTAGCTTACGGAGCAGGGATCGAACCTGCATCCCCCGCATTGGAAGGCGAAGTCTTAACCACTGGACCGCCAGGGAAGTCCCCATTTATATGTCTTCAGTGGAGAAATGTCTATTCAGATTCTTTGCCAATTTAAAAAAATTGGATTGTCTTCCTATTGTTGGGTTGTAGGAGTTCTTTTTATATTCTAGATACACATTTCTTGTTGGGTATGTGATTTGCAGATATTTTCTTCCATTCTGTGGGTTGTCTTTTCACTTTCTTGTGTCCTTTGAAGCACAAAAGTTTTCAATTTTGATGAAGTCCAATTTAGCTATTTTTTTTCTCTTGTTACTCAGACTTTTGGTGTCATATCTAAGAATCCTTTGCCAAATCCTAGGTCATGAAGACTTATTCTATGTTTTCTACTAAGAGTTTTATAGTTTTAGTTCTTATATTTAGGTCTTTGATCCATTTTAAGCTAATTTTTGTATATGGTGTGAGGTAAGGGTTTAACTGCATGCTTTTGCCTGTGGCTGTCCAATTGTCCCAGCATCATTTGTTGAAAATACTATTCTTTCCCCACTGAATAGTTTCGGCAACCTTGTCAAAAGTCAGTTGACCATAGATGTGTGAGTTTATTTCAGAGCTCTCAATTCTGTTTCACTCATCTATCTGCCTGTCTTTGTTCCGGTACCGTGCTGTCTTGGTTACTTAGCATTATAAAAGGTTTGAAGTAGGGAAACGTGATTCCTCCAGTTTTGTTCTAACCCTACACAATGTTCTAACCCAATACTGTGAACAACTGTATTTTAACAAATTATATAACTTAGATGAAATGAACAAATTCCTAGAAAGACACAAACTACTGAAATTCAATAAGAAATAGACGATTTGAATATATGTATAGCAAATGAAGAGATTGAATTAGTAATCCCAAAACTTCCCATAAAGAAAAGACCAGCTTCGCTGCTGAATTTTACCAAACATTTAAAGAAGAATTAAAACCAGTTCTTCACAAACTCTTTCAAACGATAAGAGAGGGGGGAACATTTCCCAGCTCATTTTATGAGGCCAGTATTACCTGGATACCAAAACCATACAGATATCACAAACACAAAAAACTACAGTCCAACGTTTCTTACAACACAAAAATCCTTAAAATACTAGCAAACCAAATTCAGCCACATAGAAGAAGAATTATACATCATGACCCAGTGGGCTTTATCCCAGGAATGCAAGTTTGGTTTAATGTCTGAAAATTAATGTAATACATCAAATCAACAGAATAAAAAAATAAAAATCACATGATCATCTCAATAGACACAGAAAAGGCATTAGAGAGAATCCAACACCCTTTCGTGATAAGAACATTAAAAAAACTAGGTAAAGAAGGGAACTTCCTCAAGCCAATAAAAAGCATCTTGAAAAACCCATACCTAACATCGAACTTACTGGTGAGAGGCTGGACGCTACCCCGAAGACTGGGGACAAGACAAGGACACCCCCTCTCACCACTTCTGTTCAGTGTTGTACTCTGTTCACAGATGATGTGATCTTATATATGCAAAGTCCTAAGGAATCTGCTAAAAAACTGTTACAACTAACAAATAAATTCAGCAAGGTTGTAGGATACGAGATCAATATTAAAAAACCAATTGTATTTCTCGATAACTTGCAATGAACAATCCAAAAATGAAATTGAGAAAAAATTCCATTTACAAAAGCATCAAAAAGAGTCAAATATTTAGGAATAAATTTAACAAAGAAGTGCAAAATGTATACTCTGAAAACTTAAAAAAACAACATAGAAATTAAGGAAAAACATCCCATGTTCACGAATTGGAAGACTTAACATCGTTAAGACGGTATCACTCCTGCAAACAACCTCCGGCCAGTACAGCTCCTACCCGATCCCAACTGATGTCTTTGTAGGAATTGGCAAACCGATCCTAATATCCATATGGAATTTCAAGGCACCCAGAATAACACTCTTGAAAAAAGAAGAACAAAGTAGAATAACCCCTTGGTTCTTAAAGGAGTTTTTAGAGCCTGTAGATGTATCTGCTTTGCCTTGGGGTGTAGCTTGGATGATTCCTGTAGAGTCTAAAACCTGACTGAGAGAAACACGTTTAGATCTTTGTTTTGTGAAAGTGAACCTAAATGACGCCACGTAAGAGAAATCGGCGACTTTGCTGCCCGCTGGGCGCTCAGGGAAGGCAGGAGCCACTCCCAGCCGTGTGGCGACCTGCCAGGGGCTTTTGAAGCCTCGGCAGGGATAACACCCACGTGTGGCCCCGGGGACGGGACGTGCCTGGAAAGCAGTTCTTACCACCCTCTGCTGCGTCACCTGCCTTTCCAGAGACGAAGCTGGTGGAGAGAGTGTTCCAGGCGGACACAGGAGGAGAGCTTTACTTTCCCCATGAACTTCTCTCATGGGAACGTTTCAAACCTGCAGAGAAGTCGGAAGGACAGTGTGGGGTTTGCTCACGTACTTCCTTCACCGCGGTTGCCCTTGGTCTCCAGGTCTGTCCCTGTCTGTACCCAGGGGCGTGCACACCCGCACACCGTGTCCACATGTGCATCCACACTCACACTCCCGGGCAGGTGCACGCGCTCCTTGGGGACGTGAGTGCTGCGTCCTGACCCGTGTCCTGGTCGTGCACGTGCGCCCCCTGTCCACCTGTCCTCTCTCGTACAGGCCACGTTCAAGGGTCCTTCAGGTCCCAGTAACGTCCTTTATGAAGCTGGCCCCGTCTCTCCCCGGTGGCCCTGGGGGCATCGAGGAACCACGTGGCACTTGGCGGCCGTGGCTCCTCTGCCTCTGAGTTTAGAGCCGCCCCTTCCTCCTCATCTTTCCTGACGTGGGCGTTTTTGGAGGGTCCGGCCGCTGTCCCGTGAAACGCCCTGTCTGACTTGCCCAGCTGTTTCCTCGTGTTTGGATTAAGGCTTCGGGTGCGCACCCTGGACAGGCAACCGCGTGTGCTCCGCGTGGCCCTGCCTCGGGAGGTGGGAGGGCGCGGGTGTCTGGCGGTCGTTGGGTGGCCCCGGGGAGGTGGCTTTTTCCCGAGATGTGTCGACGTCTTGAGAATCTCTGCTCCCAGCCACCTTTCACCTCCACTGCCGACCCCTCCAGCCGGGGGTCTCCACCTGCCACGCTCACCTCCCCAAGGGCCGGCTCCGTGGGGGCCGGAGGGTCCCCTGTGTTCTGTCACCCCAGACCAGTGGTGGGGTTGTGGGAACAGCCCACCCAGCTGAGTGCGGGGCGACGCTTGGTGTTGATCTGGGAACCAGAGGGTTCCCCTGGGCTCCGCTGTTACCGTGGAGGAGTCTGGGTCTGGGCTGGGACAGCCTCCTTCCCACCAGGCAGCACCTCCCCTGCCCGCTCTGCCCAGGCAGCGGGGCCTCGGCGCTCGCGGGAGCTGGGGGCTCAGCTGAGGGGGTGCACCTGGCGACCTGAACCTGGGTCTCCACTCTCCACACTGGGACGAAGTGGGTTTAAAGGACACCTGAGGGCGGAGGGGGAGGGCTGGACAGCCTGGTGGTTAAAGATTAGACGGTGTCGCAACGTCCCCGCTGCCCACGGTCCTCATGTCTGTGTGCTCGGCTCTCACTGGTGGTGTGGCCAGGCGGGTCCTCGGGTGACCGACAACCAAGGGGAGGGGAGGCACCCGTGGGCCTTGACCTGTAGCCCCGGCTGCCCGGCCACCTCATGCCACTTAATCTTCACAGCAACCTGAGGGCGGGCAGTGGCCACAAGGAGAGGCCCGGCCAGCGCAGGAACCTGGCCAGCGGTCGGCACAGAGCTTGTCGTCAGCAGGCCCAGCAGCAGGGCCTTCAGTGGGCATCCCAAGAGCTGTGGCCTTTATCACTGTGGCTCAAAAAAGTCACCATGAAACACAGGGTTGGGGCAGAACGTTTGGACACTTTGGACAGTTATAAACAGAAAGATGAGAAGGTGTGTTCCATTCTGGAAGGGCTGTAAACGTGTCCACAATGTACGGGTCTTTTTCTTTTTAATTTTTAAAACTTTATTTATTTATTTTTGGCTGCGTTGGGTCTTCATTGCTGCACGTGGGCTTCCTCTAGTTGCGGTGAGCGGGGGCAACTGTTCCTTGTGGTGCGTGGGCTTCTCATTGCAGTGGCTTCTCTTGTTGCGGAGCACAGGCTCTAGGCGCACGGGCTTCAGTGGTTGTGGCATGCGGGCTCAGTAGTTGTGGAGCACGGGCTTAGTTGCTCCATGGCACGTGGGGTCTTCCCGGACTAGGGCTCGAACCCGTGTCCCCTGCATTGGCAGGCGGATTCTTAACCACTGCGCCACCAGGGAAGTCCCCACAATGTATGGGTCTTTACTGGACGTACTGCCGCCCTGGGGGCTGTCCCCAGCATTGGATGCTGGGACTGTGGTTTCCCAGGCCTGCTCCTTGGGGCCGGGGACACCTGCCTGGGCTGGCCAGCTCCTCACAGGCCCACGCGTCTTGAATGGTCTCTAGTGTCTCGTCCTCGAGGGAGGAGCAGGAGAGGTGACCCTGGGTGACCTGAGGAGGGGTCCCTGCAGGACACTGCTGGCCTGGGGAGCATGGGGGCGGGGATGGCCTGAGGGATGGGCTGAACAGAGGAATCAGGGCCAGCCTTTGGGCCATGTGTGGGCAGGCACAGGCAGACCACCCGGAGGGGCCCAGGAGAGACCCCGCCGTGGGCCCAGCGGCAGCACCCCTGAGACCCGGGCAGACAAGGCCGTCCTCTGAGCTTACAGCCCGAAGCCTCAGTCCTGGACACGCTCTCCGCTTTGTTCCTCGGATTTGCTCTGCTCACATGTGGGTGTTTTGTGCTTTTGAAAAAATGAAAATAAAAGACCACATTATTCAGGAATCCAAACCAGAAGGGCCAAGACAGAACAAACCCTGGCACAGTGCAGGGTGGGGCCGGAGGCGGGGCCGGAGGCTGGCGGGTCTCCCAGCAGCAGGAGGGCAGAACCTTCTGGAAGTTTTGGGTGCTGGGTCCTCTCGGAAGGGGTGGCCGGCCCCTCGCCGCCCTCGCCCACAGTGCTTGTAGGGGGAGTGATCCTGAGCCAGAGAGACCCGTCTGATGAGGCCGCCTCCCGGGTGCCTGTGGGGAGGCCGAGGCAGGCGTTTGAGGGAGCGGCTTAGACATTTGCGGCTTCGGGACGTCATTCCAACGAGAATGTGCAAACATTGGCTAACGAATTAGCAAGTCCAAACCCCCGTCCCCGGGTAGTGCAGACCCCAGGGGGTGACCGGCAAACCCCGGCTTGGCGGGACTTTCCTGCAGCCTCCCTGGCGTCCAGGAGCCCAGAGACAGTTGTGTGCACGGGAGTGAGTGGGCGCATGTGGGCACAGACCCAAGACGTGTGCACACACGTGTGTACACAGACACGCACATGCACGCACACAGAGACGTAATCACACGCCCATCAGAGAGACACAAACACACACCTATAGACGCACATGCACCCGTGCACCTGGCGAGCCCTGGGGTGAATTAACAGGGGTGAAGGTGTTCGCTGGTTCGGGCCACGAGCCGCTGTGTGTGTCGTGGGTGGAGGAGAGAGGGGGGTCTTTCAGGAAGGCGGCGTGGGAGGAGTGAGGGCGTGAGGGGAGAAGGGGCATCGGGAATCCACCCAAAGCTTTGCTAGGGGCCACCTGGCACCTACAAGGCATCTACAGGAGTTTTGGCCAGTTCATTCCCAAGAAAGAGAAAGCCTCCTTGTTATTACCAGTGCCACCCGCATGTCTCCTCTGGGTCCAGAATTCTCTTCTATAATTTAATTTACCCTTGTTGTGTTGGATAGTATCCAGGAGCCTTCAGACAGAAATCCGATGTCCTCCAGGGGAGTTTTCAGCCACCAGAGACAGTTCTGCAGGCACGGGGAGGGCTGGGTGGGAGGAGGAACCCACCCACGCAGGAGAACTTGCCTTAAGTCAGGACACAGCATGAAATGCGAGTACAGGTGGACACCAGGTTAACAAAGAACAGAAACTACCACACACCATGGAGGAGTGTGGCGCCGTCACCAAGGCAGGATCCAAGGCAAGAACAGCGAGCCCTGTCTGGGAGCCGCAGGACAGCAAGCATAGGGGATGGGGTCTTGAGGGATGTGTAAGAGTTTGCCAGATGGAGACCACAGCAGCATTTGTGCTGTCATTGGCTTTTGACAATGGACCTGGACCTGGTGAATTCCCAGCTCACCAGGAATTCCTGGATCCCGGTCGTTCCTGAACTGGGTGCTGGGGGCCCAGGGCTCCTTGCACGGGCAGGACTTGCCGTGGGTCCTCAGAGGACGGCCCTCTGGGCAGCCGGGGGCTTTCTCCCTTCTGGGCACCTGTATGTGGTCAGAGGATCCTCCAGGGGCCGCTTGGGGAGCTTAGATCAATGCATGCGCCTTCTCAGATGCATCTCAGGCTTCCCCAGAGGCCATCCCACCTGGGCGCCGAGCTGCTGCCTGCTTCTGAGTTTTGAGCCCAGCTGGCTGGTGGCAGGCAGTGGCGAGCCCACGCATGGGTCTATGGACATCGAGGCCACTCCTTGGTGGGGCAGTGCCCTCAGGGTCCTCCAGGGTCAGGTAGATGCTCAGACTCCTGGAACCCTCGTGGCCAAACTTGGCTGGAGGGCCCGGGACAGAGCTCAGCTCCTGCGGGGGAGGGCCAGTCCTCAGGGCAGAGGGACCTTTAGCCTCAGGCCCCACGCGAGGTGGCTTCTCGGCCAGGGTCCTACCAGGGGCCTGCCCAGCACGGAGTCACTGTGTGCAGGGAGCCCCCGTGATGGCTTCCAAGGGGCTGGCCTCTCAGGCGCCACTGTCCCCACCGACACCAGTGCCTGGGTTACCAGGGGATGACTAGAGAGTCACCCAAGGTCATAGGAGCCCAGGAAGGCTTTAGATGTTGCTGGGCAGCCCATGGTCAGCTGGACGGCCCTTTGCTGGCTGTTCTCATAAGTGAAACCCGAAGGGAGACCACAGACCCTTGAGGGCGAGGAAGGGGCTACACGGGGCCCACGGGGTCCCAGGCTGCTCTGGGCTCCACGGGGGCCCACCCGTCTGCACGTGCTTGCTGGGGGTGTGTGATTAGGGGCTGGTTTGTTTCCTGAGCTCCGCTCCCCATGAAGTAACTGAGGACACGGCCTCCGTGCTCTTTGTCGGGAGCGGCTGGGAACCCTGGGCAGGGGGCACACAGGGTGGGTGGGTGGGTTGTCCACTTCAGCCCCGAGGCGATGGGGCGAGTGCCCTTGAGACCTGGACCTCTGCTCTCTAATCTGGGCTGAGGAGCTGCAGGGAAGCTGGCCAAGTCCCCGCCAGGAAGGAGGCTGGGACCCTGGAAACAGGGCCCCCGGGCTGCTCTGGGTGGGGGGCTGGGCAGGCCAGAGGAGGCTGTGCTCCCGAGTTCTGATTGGGCAGCGCTGAGGCACCACGAAACTTCTCAGATTGCACGGAAATGCCTCTGTGATTCCCCGAGCGGTGGGCAGAGGGAGGAAAGGCCAGGTCACCGCTGGGGGGTGGGTGAGGGGATGTTGGCCTAGACGTGCCCCTGCCTGTGCACCCCTCAGCGTCTCGTCTGATCCCTCCCCCTCTAGGGCATGAGGATGAATGGGTGGGGGAGTGACCGAGGGACCACTCTGTACACGATGGGGGGGGGGGGCACATCTGCCGGGGCCACCTTACCCGGGGGGCCTGGGGTCGTTCCTCAGCACAGCGTTTGTGACTATTCTGAGGAGGGCTGAGGGCTCTCTGGGCCCGGCCTTGGAGAACAAAGTGTTTTCAGAAACGTGGCACCTGGCCCAGAGGTATTTGTGTTTCAGTCATTTCAGATGGTTTCCCTCGAAACCCATTTTCCCCTCCTTCTCCATCCCCACGAGTGACAGGGAGATTATCCAAACTCTACAATGAGCACAGACTCCATAGGGACCAGTGCTGACGGGACCCTGCGCACGGATGGACCGGAGCCCCGTGTGTCCCTGAGGGGCTGGGCCCGGGCCGGGTCTGCTGCAGCCACAGCCTGCTGGGGGAGCCTGGTCTACACCTCAGGCTTTCCGAATGCTGCAGTGTCCGTGTGAGTGTGCATGTGAGCGTGTGCATGTGCACGTGTGTGCGTGCATGTGCACATGTGGGCACGTGTGTGCAGGGAGCCTCACGGACCAGCACCTCGGCAGGTTGCTTCCTGATGGGAGCCGAGTCCTGGGGCAGAGCTGTGCTGACGTTTTCCAGAGAAGGTGGACGTGTGACGTTCTAGGAGTGCCGGGGGGTGACCGCGGCCTCCAGAAGGTGGGCAGGAAGGGTGAGGTCTGGAGCGGGGAGGGCAGGGGCTGCCCACTGGATGGTGGTGTGTCGCTCAGTGCAGTGGGGTCACAGCTACCATCCCCCTTTCCCCCGCGGTTCCGCCTTCCTGGCTCTCCCGGGAAGCGTGAGTTGAGCAAGTGAATGCAGGGCTGGGGGCTGGCGAGTGGCCCCCAGAGAGTAACCGAGGGCATGGGGCCATCGGGGGGGGACAAGGGCAGCCCCACCCTGATGGGCTCAGGGGCTCTGCCTCAAAAGGGCCCAGCGTCCCTCTCCAGAACGTGCTTGGAGAAGGGCAAGGGCCTTTGGAATATCTGTCCTGAGATTTTCCAGAGACTTCTAGGCATAAAATCACACTAGCGGCAGTGACTAGCAAGAAACTGTTCTCTAGGCGTTTCTCAGAATTCCGGGATGGACGGTGGGACCCAGATTCGGCTTACAGGGTGCCCCCCGCCTTTCGAGAGGGGGCCCGCTGTTCAGCTGTCCTGACACGTGGGTTCGGATCCCAGACGGCCCAGCTCCGCCCTCGGCCAGCGCTCCCCGGCGGCGTCCTCGGCATCCTGAGCGGGGGGCCCCGCCACAGCCTGGAGAGGACGGGGTTCCGACGGGACTCAGACAGAGGGGTGGCTGGCACGCAGGGCGCACGTGGGGTCTGGCGTGGAACGTGTGGTGAGACCCTTGCGTGTGTGTGTGGATGTGTGAGGGTGCGTGTGATGACGCGAGCCTGCGGGAGGGAACACGTGTGTTTGCATCAGTGAGTGTTGGGCGTGTGCAGGCGTGTGCGGGCGCGTGTAGAGGCCGCCTGGATTCCACTCGGGATCCCCCTCTCCTGGGCTGGGACCCAGAGCCTCTGGTCCGGGCCGAGGTTTCCTTACCACGCGGTGTGCCTGCCACAGTGAAGGCGTGAGCCGGGTCCCCGCCTGGCGGGCAGGCGCCAGGTGGGGAGGGAGCAGCTGTCATCCAGGTCAGACACCGGCACAGGCTGAGTAGTCCCAGGCAAGGCTGCTCCCGGTGCCCGGGCCTTCTCCCCAAACCCCGAGGCAGGCGCTGGCGGGACTTCAGGCCCCAGGGCAGCATCCGATAGTGTTTTGGACAGAGGGGTTGTGTTGTCTGAAGTTTTATGAAGGGAAGGAGTCGGGGCTCGGTGGGAAGAGTCCAGCTGCAGGCCGGCCTGGCTAACCCGGTCTCCGGAGCGGTCCGCAGAGTGGGACACCCCCAGAAGGGGCGCCCGGTGGTGTCTGGAGGAGGCTGGCGCCCGGGGGCTGCGTGAAGGGCTTATCCCCCAGCCACCCACCCTGCACACGGGCTGAGCTCTGAGATGTGGGAGTGGCAGGGGGGACCTCTGTCTGTCTGTCTGTCTGTTTACCGTTGGTCTCACCGAGTCCCTAATCTTCCTCTGCCTTTTGTCGCTTCCCAACTGCTGTGCTCTGTCCCTTTGGAGCAAGTCTCAGGAGTTCATCAGCAGCCCCCGCAGGCCTCAGCTAAGCGCTGATGAGAACTCGGACACTGGCCAGGTCAGCCGGGGAGTGCGGTACCAGCCCGTGAGACAGAGGCCGGTGCATTTGAGCAGGTTTTAGGAGCGAAAGCTGAAAAGAGGCGTGCTCTCTGGCGAGATGGAGGGAGGGCGGCCGGGCGTCTGCGGGGGGACAGTGCTGGGCAGGCTGCGGAACAGGTGACTCTGAGCAGCCCCCAGGGGCGGGAAGCTACTGTCTCAGGGCAGCAGCTGCAACAGAAGGACGGACTCACAGCGAATCCAGGGGTTTCTAAGCTCCAGCTTTGCCCCAGAGCCGTGGCTTGAGGCCAGGCTTCCGGGCTGTTCTCAGTCAGAGAAGCTCCAAGGGCAGAGCATGGTGGGCACGGGGGGCCAGGGGCTGTACCCCGGTGTCCTGAGGCTCCCAGCCACGCGCAGGACGGACGCCCCGAGGACCTGTGCCAGGCGCTTTCTCTTGGGTCTGGGCTCTGCAGGCTGCAGGGCAAGGAGGAGGGTCCTTCCCAAAGCTCCAGAGCACCCAGGAGCGCCCCCGCCCTGGAGGGGGCCGCGGGGTGCTGGCCCGGAGCCCACCCATGCCCACGCTCCGGGGCAGGGACTCGGGGGCAGTCTGGGGGGGCCCGGGGAGGGAGCTGGGAAGTCCTGTGACTGCTCTGTCAGTGCCCCTTGGTCTCTGGTGGAGGGAGCGTCTGCGGCTGCTTTAAGGAGGTGTGAGACGTTTTCGAGGGGGCCTGTCACCTTGGGTAGAGGCTCGTGTCTGTTTTCCTCCTTGAGAGCGGGAAGGGGAAGGTAGAAGGAGGAGCCGCCTGGATGCATGAATGGGGAGCTGGCGGCGGGCCCGGGGCGGGAGGCGGGGGCGGGCTGGCCCCGCCTCTGGACAGCAGAGGCCGCCCGCTGCCCTGTGGTGCACACAGCCTGATGGCTCCGGACCCCAGCGGCCGCCGCGGCCACTGCGGCCTGCTGCTGCTGCTTGCCTGCTGCCTCGCGCCCGCCCGGGCTGACCTGATGTCCTGGCTGTGGCCCGGTAACGCTGCCGGGTCCACGGTCGCACCGGCCTCTACGCCCCCGGGCAGCTCACCTGTGCGGCCCACAGAGGACACCACCACGCACGTGGCCCCCCAGGATGACCCCACCCAGCAGTGGAAAGCCCTTGCCAGCCCTGAGCCGCCTCTGGAGAGGCCGGAGGTGGGCCAGGGCCAGGCCCCCGCTGTCCCCTCGGCGGCCTCCAGTGCGAGCCCGGACACGAAGGAGGAGAACATTGCCGGCGTCGGAGCCAAGATCCTGAACGTGGCTCTGGGCATCCGGAACTTCGTCCAGCTGTGGGACGACACCACCCCCACCGAGAGCTCCGCCACGGCGGGAACGCCAGGCCCCGGGAACCCCACAGACCCCCTCACCACCCTGGGACCCTCCAGCGGCCCCCAGGATGGCGGGACCACCCTCTGGCTGAGCACCAGGGCCCCGAGCTCTCTGGACGCCCAGAGGACCGAGGCCGGCACCCTGCCTGCGCCCACACAGCCGCCGCCCTCCCCGGACAGGCCCCGGGCCCTGCTCAGGGAGCCTGCGGTGCCACCGACATCCCCAGGTAGACCTTCTCTGTCCTCCGCGCGGGCCGGGGCCCCTCCCCAGGGAAGCCAGCCGCCCCCGGGGCGGCCCCAGGAGCTGGACAGCGAGGGACTCTCGCCCGCGGCAGCCCGTCCCGGCCAGCAGCACCGACGCCCTGATGACCGCACGCGCACGCCTCCTCCGCTTGCCCTGGTGACGGGCTCCCCGGGAGCGCACGCTGGCTCCTGGGCTCTCTCCTCTGACCCCTCTGCCAAGCTGTCTCACGCCGCACTCTTGGCTCTAAGTGGGGACAGGGGTGCTTGGGTTCCCCACGTGGCTAATTCTGCGGGGCCTGGTCTCGCTGACAACTCCGCACTGCTGGGGGCTGCCGGCCGCTGCCTGCCCCTACTGCCCTCCCTGGCGCTCTGTGGCCACCTGGGCATCGGGCGCTTCTGGCTGCCCAACCACCTCCACCACGCGAGCGGCGAGGAGGTGCAGGCCGCGGTCCGGGCCTGGGGGGCGCTCCTCCAGACACACTGCCACCGCTTCCTGGCCTGGTTCTTCTGCCTGCTGCTGGCCCCCGCCTGTGGCCCCGGCGCCCTGCCCGGCCCGCCGCCCTGCCGCCAGTTCTGCGAGGCCCTGGAGGACGCGTGCTGGAGCCGCCTGGACGGGCGCGGGCTGCCGTTCCCCTGCGCCTCGCTCCCGGCCCGTGAGGACGGGCGCTGCGTGTTCATTGGGCCGCCTGCAGGTAACGGCCGGCCCGCCACCCGCCTTCCCGTCGGTCCGGCCGGGCGAGCGCCCTCGGGAGGCTGGACGGCGTGCGCTGCTTCCTTTGGGGGGCAGGCTGAGGTCTGCGGAGGCCGAGAGGCGTGCTCGCGGCCAGAGGTTCTGTGCGTGACGGCAGGTCCCCCACGCTCTGAGGTCGCCTGCCACACGCCTGTCGCGGAGGGGGAACCAAGGCACAGGACGGCGACAGGACTTCCCACCGAATTCTGCCTACTGCTCCCAGCCACTGTGCCCAGCCTGCACGGCCGAGGGGGCGGAAGGGACGGGGGGGGCTTGCTGCTCTTCAGGTCGAGAGGTCTTGACCATCTAGCGGTCAGTGAGTCTGAGGGGCTCGCGGGGGCCCCCGCAGCCGGTCCGTGAGCTCCAGACCCTCTCCACCCCGGGGCAGTGAAAGGGCCACTCCCTCCTGGGGGCCACGTCCCCCCACATGGATGTCGCCCCATCACCACGTGGCTGGTAGGGGAGAGGGACGGGCCGCCGCAGCCTCCTAGGGCCCACCAGCTCCCTCTGCGCCCTTGGTGCGGCTGGGCCCCTGAGTGGAGCCCGCTCCCCGTTTGCACTTGCGGGCCCATCCGCGCCCTGCTGTGTGTGTACTGCTAACCCCCCCGACCGTGGTGCCGTGGGGAGCAGCCTTGACCCACTCGTTGGTCTCCGAAGTCATTGGGCTTTGGAGCTGGGCCAGTGGGGGTGGGACGCCTGCACTGGACCCCGAGAGGGGGTGTCACTCTGCTGGGCCCCTGAGGGATGTGCACGGGCGATTCCCTGGCCAGGCCTGGGATGCAGCGAGGAGGTGGCTGCCAGTGCCCAGGCCGCGGCGGGGCAGGAGCAAGTGCCCCCGACGGGTGGTGCCCGCTCCGAGGAGGAAGCAAAGCAAGGGCTGGGAAGGAGAGGGGGGCGGGGCCGTGGCCTCTGCAGACAGACGGGTGTGGACGCTGCTTGAGGGGCGACGGCGGCTGAGGCCTGCGTGTGAGCAGGATGGCCAGGAGGGTGTCCGGGAACAGCCCGGGCCGGGGGGGGGGGGGGTCCTGTCCGGGAGGGCCCGGCGCGTGAGGAGCCCACGGGCCCTGTGGCGGTCCCTGAGAGCGGGGCCGAGGGCGGAGGCAGGGGCCTGCCCGGGCTGTTGGCACGGAGGGCGTTGATCTCACGCCGAGGGCGGGGGCTGCGGCGAGCTGCGTGCTCCCTCACCCTCCACGCAGTCAGTGCCCGGTACACCCGAACGCTGGGCCAGCCCGGGCCCTCCAGCCTCTGTGCCGCGTCCCCCAGCCAGCCTTGCCCTGTCTCCACCAAGCGCGTGGGGCGGGGGCAGCCCTGCGGGGAGGTGTCCTGCCAGGAGGGCCCCCGGTGCCACACAAAGGCCCACCTCCACGGGGCAGGGGCAGGGGCAGGGAGCAGGGAAGGGCCAGGCCTGCCCGCTCAGAGCCCTGGGCACACACATCCTGCTGCTGGGCCCAGGTCCCCTTTGGGTTGGGGGTCCAGCCTCAGTGGGCCCGGGGCCGGGGCCTGGTGCAGGATGGGCCTCGTGCCGGCAGAGCCCAGGCAGGGCCGCGCGGGGTGTGGAATTTCCTTGACTGCAGCTGCCCCGGTCTGTGGAGCGGCCTCAAGGGGACTTCTCACTGGGCGTGGGCAGACATTGGCAGGGCCGCGGCCCGAGGCCGCGTTCAGAGCAGGAGCCTGCGTGGTTCTGCCGTCAGCCGCTCGGACGTCCACCACCCCAGGGGCCCTGCTGGCTGTGGCCTGGCCGGGGGTGTCCCACGGGGCCGGGGCTGGAGTGCCCTGCCCCTCCTGCCCACTGCCAGTCCCTTGGGCCAGCCCTGTGTGCAGTGGGGGAGGGGCAGGCGGAGGGGGGAGGCCTGGCCGGGGAGGGCGGCCCTGGGTTGAAACTGGCTCTGGCCGAGGGAGGTCCTGGGGCTGCTTGTGCTGGCCGTGGGGCGGGTTGGGCGGAGGCCCGAGCCGCGGGTGCTGCCTCCTTCCCAGGCCCCAGCACAGCTGCCCGCAGGGGCCCCGCACCCCCGCAGTACCACCACTTGCGTCCCTCCTCTCCAGTGTGTCCTGCAGGGCGGTGGCAGACCCCGGGACAGAGACGGGCCCCCTCACCTCACGGTGGCCGGTGGGGCGTGGACGGGTGCACAGCAGCCCGAGGCCGCGGCCCTGTACAGCCCATCACAGCGCCTCCCCCTGGACCGGCTTCCTCCCTGGCGCCGGCTTGCGGCCTGCGGTGTGGGGCTCGGGGAGGTGGTTGGGAGGACCCCCGTGCAGGTCCCCCAGCACCGTGTGGCCAGGAGGGGAGGGGACGGCGGCTACTGCCGCCGAGGCCTCGGCAGCTCCGTCGGTGTCTGCGGTCAGGCTGGGCCCCTGAGCCGTGCCCTCCCCCTGCCTGGCGGGCCCGGCCGGTCCCTGGTGGGCCGTGCATGTCCCGGCCCCCTCCCCTCCCCTCCCTGTGGTGCCGTGGGGAGAGTGCACTGTTTGGGAGGGTCTCTTGCCCCCCAGGCCCCAGAGATTGGGGAGTGAGGCCTCCACACAGGGGCGGGTGGGCCAGCGTCCGCCCCAGGTCCTCCCGGGTCCCTGCTGGGTGGGCAGCGGGGGGGCTGACCCCTGGGAGCGAGGACGGAGCTGGGGTCGGGGAGAGGGCGCCCGGGGTGTCGGGGGAGGCCCCACTGGAAGGGGCAGGTTCTGCAGGTGAGCGGCCTCAGTCCCGAGGAGGGAGAGTGCAGCGTGGCCATTGCTCAGAGCGGGCCTTCCTCCTGCCACCGTGCACGTGCTGGCCCCGGGACCGCCTGCACCTGCTTCCCTCGCCCCTGAGGCCCCCCTGCTCTCATGGCGTCCTCCGCTGCTTCTCCCCTGTGTTAGATTTTCATCCCAGACCCAGTCGTGAACACAGTCGTCAAGGTCCGGGCCTCACAAGGGAGGGCCGGACACAGCTCCCTGTGGGGGGCGTCTCTGTGGATTTGCACACATGTGGTGTGTGAGTGCCCTGTGGCCACCGAGACAAATGACCGCAAACTCAGGGGCTCAAGTCAACACAAGTGTGTCACGTTTGGGGTCAGGAGTCTGAAATCCGTCGCTCTGGTCCAGAAGCAAGGTGTCTGCAGTGCTGCGCTCCTTCTGGGGCTCCAGGGAAGATTCGGCTTCTGTCTTCTCCAGCTTCTGGAGGCGGCCCGCGTTCCTTGTCTCACGGCCCCCCTCCACCTTCAAAGCCAGTGGTGCTGCCAGCCCTTCTCAGGCTGCGTCTCTCTGGCTCTCTGCCCTGGCTGGGAGAGGTTCTCTGCTCAGCTCTTGGTTAGATTGGATGGTCTCATCCCAAGGGCCGTCACCGTAATCACATCTGCAAAGTCCCCTTTGCCGAGTGCAGTGACAACTCACAGGTTCCAGGCGGTGCGAGACAGACATCTTTGGGGCCCGTTATTCTGCTGCCATGCGTGCACGTGTGTGCACCCACATATACTTGTGAGTCCTGCTTTGTGGACGTGGGATCACGTTCTGTGCACCTGAAAGTCTCCTCTTCCTGCACAGAGTCTGGGAAGCCTCCCTGTGTCGCTGGAGGGCCAGTGGCTCCGCTCAGCCTCCCGATTTCTTTGTTCCTCGATTGTTCACGTCTGTGTTAATGACTGGCGGCCCGAGAGCCCCTGTGCATCCCAGCTTTGGGTGCTGGGTAACACGCCCCACTTGGAACGCGTAGCCTTCTTCAAAGACTCCTCGGATGCCCTTGGGCACTTTCTCTCCTAGATCATCAGAAACATTCCCCGAGGCTGTGATTGGTCATGGTGGACGTGTGCGCAGAGCTGAACGTTATAAACATGTCGGCACGTCCGCAGGGACTTGGGTCACCTCTCCATTTGTTTAGGATGCTTCCCAGTCCTGCATGTTTCTGAGATGTTTTTCCTCTGTTGGTTTGCTCTGTGATGCTGAGATGAGGTTCCCCAGCCCCGCAGCTGTCTGGACTTGGTGACCACTGCCATGTGTGAGGAAGGGACAGGATAGACTTTCTTTAGACACGTGATCAGGTTGTCTTACTGAGGTGGTTATGTCCCATCTTAACGGGAAAGTAGGGCAGGAGAGAGACCCAGGGTCTGCATCGTGAATGAGGACTTTCTCCCCTTTTTGCCATGCATCCTGGGTGCACGGGGTGGTACCGGGCTCATCACATCTCGGTGGATTGTCAAAATTACCATCCCCTTTGTCCCACTTAATGCCTTTCATCTTAAATTCTGTTTTATCTGATAATAGGGTTGCAATATCTGCTTACTTTTTGTTATCATTTGCCTAATTTTTTTAAAAGACTTTTTTTAGAGCAGTTTTAGGCTCACAGCAAACTTGAGAGGAAGGTCCAGAGAGTTCCCCACTGTCAACACCCCCACCCAGTGGTACATTTGTTGTTATTGATGAACCTGCCCTGGCACATCGCAATCACCCAGAGTCCAAAGTTCAGGGTTCACTCTTAGTGTTATATGTTCCGTCGTGCGTTTGACAAATGTAAATGACATGTATCCACCATTATAGTGTCACGAGGGGTATTTTCACTGCCCTACAAATCTTCTGCACCCCACCTGCTCGTCCCTCCTCCCCGACTCCTGGCGGCCAGTGATCTTTTTACTGTCTCCATAGTTGTGCCTTTTCCAGAATGTCATGTGGTTGGAATCATACAGCCTGTAGCCTTTTCAGATTGGCTGCTTTCACTTAGAAATATGCATTCAAGTTTCCTGCATGTCTTTTCTTGACTTGATAGCTCATTTCTTTTTAGCTGTGAATACTATTCCATTGTCTGGATGGGCCACAGTTTATTTGTTCACCTACGGAAGGACATCTTGGTTGCTTCCAGGTTTTGTCAATTATGAATAAAGTTCCTAGAAACTTCCATGTGCTGCTTTTTGTGTGGACATAAGCTTTTGACTCCCAGGAGCATGATTGCTGGTTCCTATAGAGAGAGTATGTTCAGTTTTGTAAGAAACCGCCAAACTGTCTTCCAAACTGGCTGCACCATTCTGCATCCCACCAGCAGTGAATGAGAGTTCCTGTTCCTCCACATCCTCTCCAGCATTTGGTGTTGTCTATATTCCAGATTTTGGCCATTCTGATAGGTGTATAGTGGTATCTCATTGTTATTTTATTTTATTTTATATTTTGGCCGAGCCACGCGGCTTGTGGGATCTTAGTTCCCCAACCAGGGATTGAACCTGTGCCCTCGGCAGTGAAAGCACCGAGTCCTAACCACTGGACCGTCAGGGAATTCCCTTGTTGTTTTAATTTGCATTTTCCTGATGACAGCTGATTTGGAGCATCTTTTCAAGTCCTTAACTGCCATCTGTATATCTTCTTTGGTGAGGCGTCTGTTCGGATCTTTTGTCCATTTTTTAATCAGGCTGTTCATTCTCTCATTGTTGAGTTTCAAGTGTTCTTTATATGTTTTGAATAACAGTCCTTTATCTGATGCGTGTTTTGCAATTTTTTCTCCCAGTCTGTGGCTTGTCTTCTCGTTGTCGTAACTGTGTCTTTTGGAGCACAGAAGTCCAGCTTGTCAGTTCTTTCATGAATTGTGCCTTTGGTGTTGTATCTAAAAAGTCATTGCCAAACCCAAGGTCATCAAGAGTTTCTCCCATGTTATCTTCTAGGAGTTTTGCATTTTACATTTAGGTCTGTGATCCATCGTGAGTTAATTTTTGTGAAGGGTGTAAGGTCTGTGTCTAGATTCTTTTTTTTTTTTTTTGCACGTGATGTCCAGTTGTTCTAGCACCATTTGTTGAAAAGACTATCTTTTCCCCATTGTATTGCCTTTGGTTTTTTTTATTAAAGATGAGTTGACTGTATTTATGTGGGTCTATTTCTGGGCTTTCTGTTCTGTTGCATTGATCTGTTTGTCTCTCTTGCACCAATACCACGGTGTCTTGATTCCCGTAGCTTATAATAAGTCTTAAAGTCAGATACTGTCAGTCCTCCAAATTTGTTCTTCTCCTTCAGTAGTGTGTTGGTCTTTTCCCTCTCTGTATACTTCAGAACTGACTTGTTTATAGCCCCAAAATAACTTGCTGGGATTTTTATTAGGATTGCACTGAATCTATAGATCAAATTGGGAAGAACTGATATCTTGACATCATTGAGTCTTCCTATCCATGAACATGGAATATCTCTGCATTCACTTAGTTCTTCTTTGATTTCTTTTGTCAGAGTTTTGTAGCTTTTCTCATGTAGATCTTGTACACATATATGTCGTATTTATACCTGGCATAAATATAAGTATTTCATCTTGGGGGTGCTAATGTAAATGGTACTGTGTTTTTAATTTCAAATTCCACTTGTTCATTGCTGGTATATAGAAAATGGTTGACTGTTGTACATTAATCGTATATCCTACAAACTTGCCGTTATCACTAGTTCCAGGAGTATTTTTTGGATAATTGTTTTGGGTTTTCTACATTTTGATTTTCATGTCATCGGCAGATTGATAATTTTATTTCTTCCTTTCCAGTCTGTGTGCTTCTATTTCCTTTTCTGATCTTATGGCATTAGCTCTTATGGTGAAAAGGAGTGGTGAGAGGGGGCATCCTTGCCTTGTACCTGCTTTTAGTGGGGAAGCTTCAAGTTTCTCACCGTTAAGTATACCATTAAGTATGATGTTCACTGTAGTTTTTTAGTAGATAGTCTTTATCAACGTGAGGAAGTTCACTTTTATTCCTAGTTTACTAAGAGTTTTTATCATAATGTGCATTGGATTTTATAAAACGCTTTTTCTGCATCTAATGATAGGACCATGTGATTTTTCTTAAGTCTGTTGATGTGATGGACTCCATTAATTGATCTTCAAATGTTGAACCCACCTTAAGTACCTGGGCTAAATCCCACTTGGTCCCGGCTGGCCTGTTTGCTGAAAGGGAAACTGTCTTCAACTAGCAAGTCCCCGATTCCTTGATCTGAAGCGAGTGTGGCAGACCAGAGGGCCCTGGCGTATGTAGGTGCCACCCACTGTGTTCCCAGGAAGGCGTAACTCTGAGCTCCCAGAGCTTGGCTTGGGCACTCGCTCTCTGGAGAGGCACTGGTTCCCTTCCCGAGACAGCTGGGCCAGCGCCTTGGGCCAGCACCTCCAGCACAGCAGCTGTCAGATCTGCACGGAGGTGTGGCCACATCCCCTGCTCAAGGCGCCTGTAACTGGAGAATGGAGCAGTGATCTTAGGGCTGTGGCATTCGGAGGCCTACTCCCGATGGGAACCATGGAGAATTTCATGGAGAGGAAATGGGAGAACTTTGGAAAGGAACTGATCATGCATCTCTGGGGTCCCTGGGCTGTCCCTATAACACGCTATTGTCTTCCAGCCCAGGACGTCAGCGGCTGCTGCATCTTGTGTTCTCAATTAATCTGGAAAAGTTCTGGCTGCCTGGGAGGAAGGGCACTGCTGGGGCACATCCATGTTTAACTTTGGGGGCAGCTGAGTTGGGACACTGGGGCCACTGGCACTCAGGCTGGTGACGGTCCTGTTTCCTAATCTTAGAGTATCTCCGCAAGTGGACACTTGAGCCCCGGTGCTTCTGATACAAAGGGACCGTATAGCAGCCGCCATCTGGGCGGACAGCAGTGTCTGTCTCTGAGCAGGAAGTGACTGCGGGCCCCCCAGAGCCCAGGGTGCTGGTGAAGATCCCCTGCCCCTGTGAGGGGCCACTTACCCTGGGCAGGCGCTGAGGCCAGGCCACTGTTGCGCGGATGCTGCTGTCTGCACCGCCCTGTCTGTTCCCCGCTTCTCATCTGCGTCGGGGTCTTACCTGCAAGGGGCAGGGTGAGGCCGAGGGGGAGCCCACATTGTGGGACGTCGGGACCACGCAGAGACGCTGCTATCTGGGAAGGACCAGCCTGGCGGGTACCCAAAGCCCGGGTCTTCGTGTGGGCACCTCTTGTCTCTCCTCATTTCATATTTTGTCCTCAGGGGGCTCTTTGAAAGGCACGGCCTGTCTTAGGAAGTTGGGGTCGAGCTTTTCTTCCCTCTGCTTTGTCCCAGGAAGTCCCGGGTCGGCCTGACCCTGCGCTCGGGGGCCAGACTCCAGGCGCCCACCGCACACTGACGCACGGACGCAGCCACGCTGTCACCTGCACACACAGTCGCGTGCACACTGGCGGGCTCATCCGCGCCTTGGTCAGGACACCCACACGCCAGCAGCCGCTCCCCAGGAGAGCGTCTCCCGGTGGACCTCATTTTGGAGGCAGACTGCGCCCAGATTACGGGGGGTCTTGAGAGAAAAGGCCTTGGGGGCGCCCTTGGCCAGACCACAGCCCCCAAGTCCCCACTCTGCCTGGCAGTGTGGGCGTTCAGGGAAGCCACTGGTGAACCCGCCTCTCCCCGCGGTGGTGTTTCCCCCTCCTGTGGCGGCCAGTGACCACGTCCCCTGTACAGAGGTAGGCCCTGCCGCCCCCAGCCCTGGACACCCCCGGTCCCAGCGATCATCAGTCCAGGCCACTAGTGGCCCCTACACGCCCGGGAAGCAGCACTCATGCTGTACCCACGGCTCGGGTGGGTCCAGGCACTGTGGCTGTGTCCCAGCCTGGGCCCATGCTGCCGAGGGGGCTCTGTTTGGGGGGGGGGGGTCGCTGACCACACGAGGAGGAGGAGGGACGAAAGCCACGGGGTAACTGAGAGGATGGGTGGAGCGGTGTGGGGCCGCGAGTGTGAACGGTCGGTGGGGGAGGAGGCCGGGGTCGTCCATCAGGCAGCCCCGTCCAGGTCGGGCGGTTGCGTGTGGCGCCTGGTGTGGACACTGGGCAGTGAGGAGCCCCGTGAAGCACCCACCAGCTGGTAAAACCCCCAGCCACCTGGGAGGCTGGGGTGGAGTTTGCGGTACCAAGTGTGAGCAGACATGGAGACCACAGCTAAGAAGGGCCCCCCAAGAAGCGCGGCCGCTTTTACGGTCTCCCTTCCTAGGAGTGTAATTCGTTTCCGGGACGTTCCTAGTGTAGACGCAGCTCAGGGCATCCCCTGTGTGCATCTCTCTCCTTTTTGTAACGTTTCGATGTCTTTAAGTTACAGCAGTGTCCGGGGTGGGTGAGGGTACCTTGACCAGTGTCTGGTGCGTTCCTCCTGTGGTTCCAGTGTGGGAACGGCGGCGGGCTCGAGCCCTCGGCACCTGGCAGTGGCTCCTTGTGCTAACGGGGGACGGGGTCCCCAGCGGGCTGTGCCCCTGCCCCTCCCGCCACGCTGATTTGGGAGGGTCTCTGCACCCCACTTGGAAGCAGCGAGCCTGTGGGGGCGGGCACGGCGGCTGGACGGGCAGGTGGCTGTCGTGTCCCCGCCGGGGCGGGCGGCAGGGCGGCCGGGCCTCGGTTTCCCTGGGCGTGCGCGGCCTCACTGCTGTCTTTCTCTCCGCAGACAGCCAGGTCATGGAGGTGGGGCTCCAGCTGCTGCTCGGGGAGCCCCTGCCGCGGCAGGTGGCCCTGGTGCACGACCCCGACGTGGGGCCCGCCTACGAGTTCGGCGCGGACGTGGGTGGTGACGGCTGGGCGGCCCGGAGCCTCCTGCCCAGCACGTTCTTCCGCCGCTTCTCCCTGCTGGTGCGCGTGCGGCCGACGTCGGCGCGCGCGGGCGTGCTCTTCGCGGTCACGGACGCAGCGCAGGCGGTGGTCTTGGTGGGCGTGAAGCTGGCGGCGGCGCGCGGGGCGTGGCAGCAGGTGCAGCTGCTCTACACCGAGCCCGGTGCCGCCCGCACACACACGGCCGCCAGCTTCACGCTGCCCACGCTGGACGGTCGCTGGACGCGCCTGGCCCTCACCGTGGACGGCACGCACGCCGCGCTCTTCGTGGACTGCAAGGAGGTCCAGCGCCAGCCCCTGGCGCGCTCCCCACGCGGCCTGCAGCTGGAGCCCGACGCCCGCCTCTTCGTGGCCCAGGCCAGCCGAGCAGACCCTGACAAGTTCCAGGTAACCGCGATGGCCGCCAGCGCCCGGGGCAGGGGGCGGGCTGGGGATGGGGACGATGGTTGCTCCCACCTGCCGCGGGGGGGGGCTCCGGGGACAGGAAAACCCCGGGGGGAGCAGGCCCTTGGTCCACCCAGCTCCCCCTGGGCTTTATTCCCCTGCTGCTCTGGGACCGCCTTCTTCACTGGATACCTACCTCTGCCACCGTCAGGGGCCCCACCCCCCGTGTGCATATGTGTGTCTGCACGTGGGTGTGCTGCCCCCCCCATCAGTGAGCAGGGGGCTTTGTCCAGGCCCAGCAGCAGACCACGCACAGTGAAAATTAAGAATTTCAAGACGGCAGTGGAGCGCTGAGTGTGGGTCTTTCTGGGGGCTGGCCGCACACCAGCTGGGCTGGGCCAGGGGGTTCATGCCACGCACCAGCATTCATTGTGCTGGTTATTATTTTTGCCAAATTGTGCAGTGGCCCCATGGCCGGTGAGCCCAGGGCAGGCCTCCACTTCAGAGCAGTGTGGGCAGAATTTCCCCTGCAGTGACCGGCATGTGGCGGTCTCCACCATGTCCCCAGGGAAGCCCCTTACCCCAGGCCTGGCCCTGGCGTTCACTTTTGTGGGGAGGTAGATCCCAGATCCTGGCGGGGTCTTTCTCCTGGGCCCTCGACCCTCACACTTCTTGGAACCTTTAGCTGGAGCCCGCCTCCTGGAAACAGTGCATGGGCACCCCCAGCAGGCACTGATCTACAAGTCCCTGAATTCTAACATTGCAGCCACTCTGCAGCTGGCACGCCCTGCCCGGCGGTCCAGACAGGGGTCCCTGTGTGTGCTAATGGGGGATGTGTCCCCAGGGGACAGAAAGTTAATTATTGCCCAGACAAAGGCTGCTTGGTTAAAGTTGTTCTAAGTCCTGGTGACTCGGTTCTGAAAGCTGACCTTTCACCTTTGGCAGGAACTTTCACCCGTGGGGTCTGGGAGCCAGCAGGACTTTGATACCAAACTGGGCCTCTTCGTGTTTTCATTTTGATACTCAAACTTGTTTAACTGGAGAGAAGTTGGAGAGAGCCGTTCTATCTAGGGAGGGTCTGTGTGGACTGGCGAGTTGTTCTGAGATTTCCCAGGCTTTTCTAGACGGAAATCTCCCCCATAAGGTCCATGTTTCTTTAACACTTTAAAACAAAAGTTGCTTGTGTGCTGGTGGGAACAGGGGTTGCCTGTCTCACGGTGCTAACAGAGGTCACCACCTTCCTGCATCGAGGACAGCCAGAGGGTCTCACCAGGCTGGGGTCATCTGTGCAAAACACACTTGCCAGTTAGATACATAGGCAAACAGTGTCTGGGTGTTTTAATTTGCATTTCTTAGTTGTGAGTGAAAACAAACTTTAATATTTCACGTGTTTACTGGCTATTTGTATTTCTTCTTGTGACTAGCCTGTTTATGTCCTTTGCATTTTTGCTTTAATGGCTTCAGTTGTTTCTTATTGGTTTATATGAACTCTTTATGTATGTAAGACACTGATCTTTGTTTTATACACTGCAGATTTTATTTCCCAGTTTTTCATTTGCCTTTTCACCTAGTCATTCTTTTCAACCATTGGGATATTTAAAGTGTTTCTGGGGTTAAATCTGGCCTGGAATAGACACCCAGAAAAATCTTTGAAGATTAGAGAGACAGAAGCAGAAGACAGAAGCAGAGGAGACTGTCCGGCTCTGTCTGGAGCCCTGCTTAGCAGGGTTAGGGTGCTGCCCCTCCCCCTGCTGTAACGTGCCACTTCCAGCTGAGTCCAGTGTGGTGTGGCTCCTCTGTCCCCTCGGACTCCGGTTCCAGGAATCTCTCTCTGGGAGTTTGATCAGACTCCAGCCAAGTGAGAGGTGAAGCGTGTTGCCTGGGGGGAGGAGTAGACAAGATGGGTTTAGGACAGGGTTTGTCAGCCTTTCTGAATTCAGACTCTTGGGAAAGAATCACACACATGTGTGACTGCTAAGACTTGGTCCAGATGAGCACAGAACTTGGGGTGCGGAATGAGCCAGGTGTCCCCGCCGATGGTCTCCGGGGCAGCGTGCTCAGCCCCTCGCCGACCACCCAGCGCTCAGCCCGGCTCCCCTCCTGACGATCCGTGCAGACCCTTTGTTGTTTTCTCCCGTCACAAGAATTATGAACGTCCTTGGTCTCTCATGTTCATTCTTATTCTTGAGCTTATTTGGTACTAAATATTTCTTGGGAAATCCCTAATTCCACCCAGTTGTTGCAACATTCTGCTTAAAATGTTACTTCCAACTCTTTTTCAGTGGTTATTGACCCCATTCTTTTTTTTTTTTTTTAACTATTTCAAATACTATGTAGTTGAATTTTCTTGACTTAATTTCTCTTTGTCGAAAGTGTTCCTGTTTCCTCATTCTTGTTGGCTTTTCTCTTTATGAAGCCACCTTCCTCTTTACCCAGGTTTCTGTTGAGGTTTAGTCATCTGTTTATTCAGACCTCCTGGGACCCTCGTCCGAAACCGGTACTGGGCCAGGGCAAGACTGTGCTTGGGAACAAGAGACGCGGCCCAGCTTCCGGGGCTGCGCTCCAGCTGTGCGCCTCATGTTGAACATTCGCTGCTCTTGTTCTATGATGAGGGCACTGGAGGCTGTGAATTTTCCTCAGCAGGCGGCTTTGTTGGCCACGTTATATAAGAAATAAGTGATTGGTCCACTGAAACCAAGAGGGTGCCCACCAGCCATGCTAGGTTTGGGCAGGCTTGGCCCCAAGGATGGAGCACAGCGGGCAGGGAAAGTGCCGGCATCCTCTGACACCCCTCAGTCCTCTCGCTGTGGCCCCCAAGTCCAGCCACACCAGACCTGCTGCTCCTGACTGAGGGGCAGCTCGGGGGACCAGAGGTCACTGTCACCAGCTTCTCCCAGTACTCCTGTCAGTCATCTGAAGTGACCTGGACCCGTAGTGTAAACTGGTCACGGTCCTGCAGCAGTCACGCAATTTCCTGACTTCATGAAACGGAGAAATAGGGAGAGAGTTGCTTGTAATAGAATTTGACCCAAATAGTTGAGGAGTTGGGGCTTGATACGGGAAGCTGGTCAGAAGCCACTCAGTTCAGGACATAGGGGAAATGGGATGGTGGTGGTGTGGGCCAATCACAGAGACAGCCAGGGTAGGTGACAAGGGACCAGGCAACCTGGGGGGTCAGCCAGCAGAGGAGGGAGGGGCCGGGGGTGAGGAGGGGCAAAGCAGGCCCAGGAGGGCTGCGGCCCACCCACCCCCTGTCCAGGCTTGTTCAGCCCCACTGCCCTGGGCCGGGACACGGCCCTTCCAGATGGAGCAGACGGGGTGGGTGGGAGGCCCCCTGGAGAACCCTGGGGTGCCCGGAGTTGGGGTCCCAGGGAGATAGACCCGGCACCAGTGACTACGGATGCGCTTTCACAGCGTGGGGCTCTGGCCGTCTGCACACAACTCTAAGCCCAGTGGCCCTAGCGAGGCAGCAACAGGACAGATTTCAAATGGTCTGGATTTCATAACCTCTGCTTCCAGGCCCGTCCGGCGCGTGCCGCGGGTCTCGTGGCCTTTGTGCTACTGACGTCTTCCCAGCTGCGCGTGGCCTCGGGCGTGTCCTTCTCCTCTGCTCCTCATGCCTCCCGGCGTCCGGCAGCCTGTTGCTGAGAGGCTGGCCTGATGCCGGCTGGTGTGGGGACCCTCGCCTCAGGGGACAGTGTCCGTGTGGGGACAGTCATGCCCTGATGCCCTCCACCTGCTGGGAGCCTCGTGCCCTCCCCGCATCGCTGTCACACACGAAGTGCCCCCAGCGCCGTTCAGAGTGTGGCTTTCTAGAAGTTGAACGTCTGGCCCCTCGTGCCGCCCCTGGCGTGACTCTCTGTCACCTGGAGACCCCCCCCGTCCCTCCTCCTCCAGAAGGGCTGGGTGGGCCGAGAATTTCCATGCCCCACACGCTGCTGCCACTGACCCGAGCCCAGTGGCCAACCCCCGTGCATGCACACACGTGTGCCCTGCCGCACACAGACCCTCCACATGCCCCTCCCGGCAGCTCGCTGCCCTCCCTGGTGGGTGGAGCATCTCAGGATTCCAGGGGGGAATAGACCAACCGCTGCCCGCGGCCGAATCCCCTCATCACGGCCGGGTGGACTGTCCCTCTTCAGACCAGAGCTCTGGCCCTGGGCGGTCTGCAGGCCGCCAGCCCCCACAGCCTCTCCTCTACCCTCAACCAGCGTTCTGCCCGTAGGATCCACGTACCACACGGGGCCCAGGGACCCCAATGCCTGCACAGCCCCGCGGTCAGTCAGGCCATCCTGTGTCCCGCCGGTGATCTCCAGCCCTGGACACAGCCTCAGCTCCCCAGCGGCCGCCGTGAGAAGGGCCCAGCTCCACTCCGACTGTGGGCCTTGCGGGGCTGCCGCAGGCTGGTTCAAGGCTCCGAAGAAGGCGGTGGCTTTCTGCTTTGCGGGGGGCAGTGACGGGGGACCCAGGGGAGGCAAGGATGGAGCTGCACGTGAAGGGCAGAAGCAGCTGGACTCAGCTTTGGACGTAGGTGTCTGCACTGGTTCAGCGGAAACCACGGGCTAACCTCAGACTGAGGGAGACGGCACTCCACACGCCTGGTCACTTCCGCGAAGACGCTGCCACCTCCCTCCCGCCAGCCAGGGGACAGGCTCCTGGACAGCAGTGCTGACCGTGGCCCGCCCCCCAGCCCTGTGGTCTGTCAGCTTCCCCTGGAGGCCCAGACGTCACCAGGCCGGTGCTGGTCCTCGCCAGGCCGTCCTGCAGAACCTTCTGGAACCGCTGGTCATCCTGAGCGTGAGAAGCGTGCAGCCTCCTGCCACGGTGTGAGGGTCGGAGCTGCAGGGGGCGCTCACCAGGCAGGATGGGCCTTGGCCATGAAGCCACGGGCGCTTCTGCCTTAGAGCTTCTGAAATGAGCTGTGGTCAGGTGGGGAAAACAGGGAAGATGGCCCGTGTTCCCACCAACGGACGCTGTTCTCGCCACCTTCAGAGGTCAACCAGTGACAGGACACCATTGTCGGCGACTTGGTGCCCCCGTCGGCTGGTGAGGCCGCGGCAGTTTTGGGAACCCCGAGCAGGGCTCCCCGGCCCCTGAGGCCGGACCCCGTGCTCACTTGAGAAGGGGGGGGGGTCACATGTGCGCTGCAGAGCTGAAACCCCCCGCCTGCATCTCCTCCCCACCCGTGTCCTTGGCCCCTTCCTCCCCTCGCAGGCCTGGCTGGGAGTTGTGTTGGGGGACATGGACCTCATGTAACTGGGGGCTGTGGGGTTCTCCCTCAGCCCCCCAGCTGGGCCAGCTGACCTCATTCGCCTCCCAGGATCAGGTGTGTGTGCCTGAACATGCACACACACCTGTGCACATACACACCCACGTGTGCACATACACACAAGCACGTGGATGCAGGTGCACGCTCACACACAACGATGCGCGTACCTGCATGACACACTTATACGCTCATGTATACACGTGCACATCCACGAGCACGTGACACACGTGATGTGTACACACGAACACACACACAGGGAGGCAGGGTGTCCCACCCCGTAGGCCTCACTGTCTGTGGGAGTGGAGGCGCAAGGGGGAGTATGGAGCCGGGCAGAACTGGCCCCCGGAGGTGCTGATCCTTGGGAGGGAGTCTGTGGGGCTTCCTGGAGGAGGTGGCCTGAGCTGGGCCTGGAGAGAGGAGTGGAGCCCTCAGGCGAGGGCTCATGGGGACACGCGGGGGTGTTTGTCGGCTTGTGGTCACGTGTGGAGGAGGATGGCCGTGAGACGGAGGATCAGTGATAAAGGGAGTGTGAAGGGCACTTAGGGGATAAACAGTAACCTGACCGGGTCGGCACACGGCCCGAGGACATCCCGTCCGCCGCCTATTTTTATACGGCCCACGACTAGAAAGGCTTTTGCATGTTTAAGTGGTTGCAAAAACCAAAAGAAGAAGAATATTTTGTGAGGTGTGAATGTTTCAGTGTCCTGTACGGTCTGGTGGGAGCAGCTGCGTCCAGCGTCCACCAACCGTCTGTGGTCAGCTTCCCGACACAGCTGCAGAGCAGCGTCAACAGAGACCTGGAAATATGCACCATCCGGCCCTTGACTGAGAAAGGTTGCCAGCTCCTGACCTAAACTGGTCTGCATTAAGAGCTGTGAAAATGTGCGTCTTAGACTCGATGAAATGTGGTCTCTATTCAGGAGAAGATGCACTGATAAATCCCGTGGATTAAAATGAAAACAAAAGAAATACCAGGAAAACATGTGTGAATACTCATAACTCCCAGGCAGGGAAGCCTTCTAGAAAGGGCACCAAAGGCCTGGGGTCCAGCGGCCCCACGCACGTAGCTCCGAGATCTCGGCCGCGATTCAGAACCTGTGGTTGTGTCACCCTCTGGGGAACAGGAGACCTCATGGCAAAGGCCCCGGTGCAGCCAGGCTGAGGTGCTCGGCCATCGTGCCATCCCAGCTGGTGGTGGTTCTGCCCTAGCGTTGGGCTTTCTGTAGGAGCGGGGGTCCCGCATCTTCTCCGTGCCTGCTGCCCCAGCCTTCCCCCGGCGGGTGCCGTCAACCTCGTGCCCCGAGGGGACGCCACCTCCAAGGATACCGCACACTGCTGACCTGTTCGCTGCACTGGGACCCGAGATGTGTTTGTCCTGTGTCCTGGCACCTAGTGTGGGGCTGGGACCACGGAGGGAGCGGGGAGCCGCGAGAGGGTGATGAGTGTTCATGGTGAAGAGGGAGGGAGTGAGGGAGTGATGCCACCCTCTGTGGTGTCCCCTGCTGTGGTGTCACCCGCTGTGGTGTCACCCCTGGAATCGGCCTCAGACGTGCCGGGCTCCGAGCTGGCTGCAGCTTGAGTCGGGGTCTCCCTGCGCCCTGGGCCCCCTGCCTTGGGACCCCTGGTGACCTTCCCCTCTGTGTTCAGGGCCTGATCTCAGATCTGAGGCTGCGTGAGGACCCCCAGGTGAGCCCCCTGCATTGCCTGGATGAGGACGAGGAGGACGATGACGACCGGGTGAGTGGCCGCTGCCTGGGCTCAGGCAGGGGGCTCCCTCCCCTCCCCCACCTCGTGGGAGGAGGGACTCAAGGCCTGGAGTCGGGTGGCCTTGCCTGGAAACCCAAAGTGATGGGACCAGAAAGGTCTCTTTTGAAAGATGCCACTTTGAGTCGATGTTACCTGGGATTACGTTTCTATCTACCTGTAACCTGAGAAAGAACCTCCCTTGCCTAGAACTTTCCACATAGAAACACAGAACCTAAAGGTTAAAAATCACCCCTAGAATAGCCAGTTGGCGATAGAGTCACTAGTAGTCGCCAGAGCAAAAAATGTGTGTGTGTGAGAGTGTGTGTGCATGTGCAGTAGTGTGTGTGTGTGCGCGCGCGTGTGTGCACACTGTCCCGTGGGACCTAAGGCAGAAGGCACACCAGCTCTGGTGTGTGAAGGACAGACGGGCAGGAGACCTGTGTCCCCAGGGCAAGCCCAGGTCTCAGCCGTGTGCAGGGAGCAGGGCAGGCGAGAGGGGGCACGACCTTCACGCTGAGTCCGAGCCCGAGGGTCCCTGGGCGGGGCCTCCCCTCTCAGCCATGGGAGAGGATGACCTGTCGAGAGGAAGGAATGCGTTCGTGCGGGTCTGTGTGTCTGGCCAGTCGCTGAGCTCGTTTCCCGCGGGCCTTTCTTTCTAAGTGGTCTGATGGACACGTGCCCTGTCGAGGACCACCCTGACCCCCCCCACCCAGCCCGCCCTCTCCCCCCACCCCGAGCTCCCGGGGGGCTGGGGGGCTCCGGTCACTGGCTTGTTTCCTGTCAACCCTGCAGGCGTCAGGAGACCTGGGCAGCGGGCTGGCGGAGACCTGGGAGCATATCGGGGAGGAGTTGGTGAGTGCTGGGGCCCTCAGGGTGGGGTGTCGGGGACACGTGTGCACACGTATGTGCGAATTCTAAGGGCTCCCTGGGTCGCCAAGACCAATTCCCGCCGGAGACGGGGGACCGGGACTCCGGCTGAGTGGGCGGCGCGCCTTCCGGCTGAGCCTCCTCTGGGGGGGAGTGTTCTCTCGAATCTGGTGTCTGGTCCAGACCTCGTGCAATTGTCTGAGTGACCTTGGCATCTGTTTGCGTCTCCCATCAGCTTGTGGGGCTGTAAGGGACTAAGGGGCCAAGCTTGCTCCGTAGCCCACACGGCCCAAAGCCACACACAGGGCTGCGGGTGTCTCGGGAGTGACAGGGACATCGCCGTCCCCTGTTTGGACGAATCGTGTTGACCCCCCACCCCATCCCCAGCATCGCCTCCACCTAGGGCTTGGGCGTTGAGGGGCCGTGATGGGGCAGAGTGCTGAGCTGCCCTGGGGTGGACGGTTGGCGGCCCCCCGCACGCCAGGGACACCGGGGCTCCCTGCACTGGCCAGAGCAGCCCTCTGGGAGCCGCGCTGGCTCTGGCACCCGGCCGCCCCCTGGAGGGTGTCAGAGGGTGGTGCCCATGACGGTCCTGCCGGGGGTCATGTGGCCCGTCCACTCCTCAACCATCTCCACCCAGGGGCCCTGGGCACAAACTGCGGAGACAGCGGTGTCCCCGCTGTACCGGTGCCAAGGCGTGACATGCTGCAGCCACGGGGCCTCTCTTAACAGACTGGAGGCGGGGGGCAGTCAGAGATGGAAAGAGTCATCCGGCCTGCAGTGCGCTAACTAGGAGGCCGTCCCTGCCAGCTCCTGCTTCAGAAAATCTGGCCGAGGCCGCAGTGAGGGAGGGAGGAGGGGCTGTGCGGAAGCCTCTGTGCGGGGCCCAGCCTGGTCCAGGGCACCCTCGGCCCCTCAGCGCCCCCTGCACGCTCTCCGTGGTCCTCCGTGCCTCCACCCTCCCCCCGCCACGGGGTCTGGGGTGTCAGCGGCTGACCAGCTCCGGGTCCCTGGGGACCTTCCCCCACATTGGAGGGTTGTGGCTGTAGCGGGGAGGCCTGGTGTCCAGCGCGGGGTGCCACTTGCCCACCGGGCGGTGGGGGAGCCCTTGGACGGGCCTCAGAGGCATGCCGTCCCGGGCACCTGGACCAGCACCGTCTCCCGAGCACTGTAGCCAGGGAGCTCATGCCAAGTGTGGACGGCTGGTCACGGGAAGCGTCTTCACTGCGCCTGTGCCCACGTCCTCGCAGCTCCGTGTGCCTCTGGGGACAGGGAAGTGGGCTTATAGAGCAGGGCCACCTCGTCCCCTCGGGTGGGGTGGTGGGTGGAATCGCCGGGCCACGGGTGCCGGGTCATGACCCTCGCCAAGGACACGTGGCAGCCACCCCTCCCCTCGTGCAGTGAACGCAGAGGCTCCCTCCCTCTGCGGGCGTCCGCCATGGTGATGGCTACGTGCCCGTCACCGTCCAGACCACGGGCAGGACCTGGGGCTCCCTGAGTCTCCGAGGGGCCGTCCTGGGCCCTGCAGGGGGAGGGGGAGGCCCGGCGCTCAGCCATCCCTCCAGGTGTGGGGGGTTGGGGGACTTGCCGACTCGCAGGGCGAGGAGACCCCCATCCCCTGAGCTGTTCAGAAGAAAATGGCTCTGGAGGGGCCTAGAGCTCCTTCCTGTCTGTGACGGAGTCTCTGGTGGCTCCTTCTTAACTTCCCTGAAGTCCGTAAACATCTCATTTTACAACCAAACGCACGTAAACCTGACAGCTTTGCCAGCGCTCACGGGCCACACGCCTCGCTGAATAACAGAGCTGCTTCCCACTCTCACCCCAGGGCGCACCCCTGGGACCCCGGCTCCCCGAGGCTCCTCCAGTCACTTCTCCACCCTTGGCTGGAGTGGGCAACCAGGAGGATTTCAGAACTGAGGAGACTGAGGAGGAGACCACGGTGTCTTCGTTAGGAGGTAAAGCTTTGCTGGGATGGTGTGTTTGTCAGTGGCGTGTGCGTGTGCATGCAGTGTGTGCGCCCAGCGCATGTCTGTCTGTGTGGCAGAGGAGGGGCTCCCGTCCGTCACACGCACGCCCCGAGGGGGAGGGCCCATGCCTGCCCCCCCCTCTCGCTGCCCCGGCTGCGGGTCCTCCGCGGCTCCTTGGACGTGGTCTCTCCTGTGTTTTGTTTCTCACTTTCTGCTGCTCCTGAGGGATTTGTGGGACCGTCCCAAGGGTGCTGCTACTTCCCAGCCTGGGGACAGCGGGGTCACCAGGAGGATGTGAGAGCTGGTTTTCAGGGAAGAGGTGCAAAGGTGCCTCTGCTCAGGCCCTCTGCGAAGTAGGGCAGCATTTGGGGGCTCAGGGACTCCCCCCACGCCCGGGCCACCCTGGGAAGCGGACCGTGTCTTTGTGCACAGCTGCCCATCCCGCGTGCAGGTGCCCACAAAGGTTGCTGCTTGCCGCAGGGCCCACGTCTCCCTTCAGTTGCTATTCCTGTATCTTCTTTAATAAAGATCTGTTCCAGTCTCATGCCCGTTTTTTAACAGGCCGTTTGTTTTCCTGGTATCGACTTCTGAGAGCTTTTATCTTCTGTACACGACTCCTTCGTCAGATATCCTCTCAGTCTGTGGCTTATCTTTGCATTTTGTTAACGGTGACTTAGAAGAGCACAGGGTTTTGACTTGGATGAAATGAGGTATCGGTTTGTTCTTTATGGGTCTCAGTGTTGGTGTCGCGTCTGAGAAGCCGGCCCAGTCTCGGGTTTTCACTCGGGCCTGTGAGCCACAGGACGTGGGTCTCGTATGTGCTTCCGGCACGTTTGTTGGAAGGAGTGTGCTTCGCCTCTGCGTTGCCCTGGGCCTTGGCTGAGAACAGCTGTGCGTATGTGCCAGTCTGTCTGGACTCCGCTCCATTCCAGACCCCGTCTCACCGTCTTCACGGCTCTTCCACACGGTCCTGATGGCTTGGCTTCATGATAAGCCTGGGCTCAGGTGGTGTGCGGCCTCCAGCTTTGCTCTTCCTTTACGAAGCCGCTTTGGTGTTCTGTGTGCTTCGCAGTCTCGTGTGAATTTTCGATCCGTATGTCAGTTTCTCCGAGGAGGGCTGCCGGGGTTTTGACGCTGCAGGTCAGAGTGGGGACCGGCCTGGGCGTCCAGCTCATGTTGAGTCTTCCGACCCCGGACTCAGGATCTGTCTCCTTTGGCTTGTTTAGGCCTTTGCTTTCTCTGAGTGGCATTTTTGCAGTTTTAAATGTTTCTGAGGCAGGAATTTTAATTTTGCCTTAAATCATGCTAACGCGGGAAGAGGCCTGGGAGGGGTCCTCCCAGGCCAGCGTGGGGCAGGATGGGGTGCCCTCCGGTGGCTGACTTGTGACTTGGCGGGTCTGCGGGGGTGGGATGGGGCTGGTTGAGGCGACAGTGCCCCCAGCAGGCGCCGGCCAGCTCGCGTACTGAGCAGGGCGAGCCCAGGGGCGGCTGCAGGTGGGCATGGGGGGTTGTGGCCCCGAATTCTCCTGGAAACGGGCACGGACGTCCCCCAGAGCTGTGCGACCCTGGAAACCTAGGTCCTGTCCAGCGCCCAAGCTCAGCGCCCGGCACCGTCAGAGTGAGGTCAGGACCTCGCAAGGGCACGGACCCCTCAGGAAGTGGGACGTTGCCAAGCGGCTTGAATCCCGTTTTGTAATTGACTCAGTGGTGCTGACACTATTGGAAAGCTTTGGGGGAACAGTCTCAAAGTCCACCCCCAAATTCCTGTCCATCACAAAGGGGAGGCGCCATCTTGCACCCAGTGGACGGAAAACCCGCAGGCGGGGGAGGGGGGACGCGCAGGATGATGTGTTGGGGCCAGGCGTCCATGCCGCAGGCACTCTTCTCTGGGCCGTTTTGTTGCTTTCCCAACTCTGTGGGAACCGTCCTTAGCTTGGGCTGAGGCTGGCTTTGGCCGGATTTGCCAGGTGGGCCGACCCTCCACAGGTCCTGGAACCGATGGTGATGGAACCATCACCATCCCCCAAAAGGAAGCCACAGGGACGCGGTTGGGCGCGAGGGGAGACTTGGGTTAGGTCACTGCACAGAACAGCGCTGCACTTCCCACACGTGAGCCGGATTCTCGGAGGCCCTCGCTCCCAGGCGATGCCTGGCACTCAGGAGAGAAGGGTCTTGGGGTCGTGAGGATGCCGCAGACCCTCAGACGGTTCATCGGGAGGAGAAATGGGAGTGTCAGGGGACGGAGCTGGAGCCCGGGCTCGGGGCCCGGCCAGGACTGAGCGCCATGCAGGGGGCAGCCTGGGGACGGTCTGACGGCCACCTCTGCCTCCTACAGCTCAGACCCTCCCCAGCTTGAGCACAGTCACCACGTGGGCCGGGAGCGAGTGGAGCCCTGGGCGCGGCCTGAAAGAGGTGAGGTCACCACGGGGACCCCAGAGCAGTCGGAGCCCCTGCTCTGCTCACTGGGGACCCTGACAGAGCTCTGGGGCTCCCGGCCGTCCTCTGTGCCCCCCGTCCCCGTGGGCGCCAGCGGCACTGGGTGTCCACGGCTGGGGCCGCTCCCCAGCCAGAGCACCAGGGCGGGTGTAGGGGACGCCGGGCAGGCAGCCCCCTGTTGGTGCTGGCACCACCATGCCGGCCCCGTGTGCGTCCACAAGCATGTCCCCTTGCCTGTCCCCTGCGCCTGTCTTGTCTGTGCTCCCCCGCTGTGTGATCCCAGGCCTGGCCCAGGACGCAGGCGAGCGTGTGTGCCCCCGCCCCAGCCTGTACCCGCTCCTCTTCGTCCCCAGGGAGGCCTGAAGGGCCAGAAAGGAGAACCAGGCGCTCGGGGCCCCCCTGGCCCCGTCGGTCCCCAGGGTCCCGCAGGCCCGGCCGTGCAGAGCCCCGATGCACAGCCCGTTCCCGGGCCGCAGGGACCCCCGGGGCCCCCAGGGAAGGATGGTGCCCCCGGAAGGGACGGCGAGCCCGTGAGTACTGTCTCCGCTTCGTCCAGCCGGGGGTGGGGGCTTGGCCAGAGGGGAGAGGGTAGCAGGGTCCTGGGGCTCCGGACGGCCGCTTCCTTCCCTGGGTGCAGCGGGAGGGTGGCCGTGGGGCAGGCAGAGCCAGCCCAGGGCCGTGGGCGGGGTTCGCGGCCGCAGTGCCCTGGACGGAAGGTTCTCCAGCCCCCGTGCAGAGAGCCACCCTCTCGTGGGAGCAGAGGGGCTGGGGGCACAGGGGTCCATTTCCATGTTCAGCTCGGGGTGGGGTCAGGTGCGATTTTCTGTCACTAATGGTTTCTCTCCCGCTTTCCAGGGTGATCCTGGCGAAGATGGGAAACCTGTAAGTTGCCTCTTCTTTCAGAACCTGTGTTATCTGTGATGTTTGCATGAGTCCCCGGGCTCCCCCTCTCCCCCACCCAGTGACTGTTTTTAAGCTCGACAAACTGAAGAGATTTCAAAGTGAAGCCATTTTCAAAATGCAACTTTTGTTAAGAAAGTACAAGTCTAACGGTTGATAGAGAAATATAAAGTTTTGCGTGTGTATTGAGACGTTTAGGCTACCAGGAAACAAAGAAAAGGAAAGAAGTAAAAGGTAAAGCTTCCAGATTCTTAGAGGTGAGAGAGAAACAGCCTGAAGTTGGGGATGGGCGGTGGAGCGGGGACACAGCACGTAGAGAAGAAGAGAGACGCTCGCAGGAGAAACCACAGGCTTGTCAGCCGTCACGGTGGATAAGACAGCTTCTCTCTCAAGACAGTTTGGATTTTTAAAAATCAACAAATGCTATTCGTTGATAATAACAGAATAAAATGACACAAGAAGGTTCAAATAAAGATTTGGGAAACGACAGACCCACAGATGGTGACGGGAAGGCAGGGAGGGGGGCTCGCAGGACTGAGCGGAGACACAGCAGACGCCCGGGGGGACGTCAGCAAGGACGCGGGGACGTGTCATGTGGACTCAGCCTGTCCTTCATCGGCCTCTTTGCGCTTGAGGACAAAGCGTGGCTCAGTCGTTGCGGGGATCCTCTGCAGAGCGGGGTGCGTGTGTGCACGTGTGGAATCCAGGGTCCGGTGACTGGATCAGCCAGCGCCTGGGTTGGGGTGCGCTGGGGCCTCGAGTCGGACGCGCCCTGCCTGCGGACGCGCAAACACAGGGCCGTTTCGGCTGCGCGGCCTCCACCCACTCACCTGGGTAGCACTCACGGAGGCACTCCTTTCCTCAGTGCCCCCGCAGCACACGCGAGCACGCACACACGCGACGGGCAGGGTGCCACCCTCCGGCCTGGTGTCCCCGGGACGCCGAGGTCACCTCTGCGGGCCGCTGCTCCCTGGTGGCGGCCTCGCATCTCCGAGGTTGGCGGTGCACCCCTGCGGCCCCCATGACAGCCCCATCTGGTCCGTAGGCACAGAGCCGCGTGTCGGTGGTGGCTTGGCCGGTGATGGGCACAGGGCCTTCTCCTGACCGAACCTCCTGGCTTCTGTCTTCCAGGGGGACACCGGGCCACAGGGCTTCCCAGGAACCCCGGGAGACGTGGGCCCCAAGGGCGAGAAGGTGAGAGGTAACCGGCCGGGCGTGGGGCGGGCGCAACCCGAGGTGGGGCTGTGAACCCTGGTGTGACGGGGGTCTTCTGTTCCCAGGGGGATCCTGGGGTCGGGCCGAGGGGACCCCCAGGACCCCAAGGGCCTCCGGGGCCACCCGGACCCTCCTTCAGACGTGACAGGCTGGTGAGTCCTCCGTCTCCCACCCCGGTCCCAGCAAAGGGGCCTCTGGTTGTGCTCGGCTTCCGATGCCGCACTGCTCGGGTCCGGAACCGGCCTCCCCGGGGCGTGTGCAGTCCCCGGGCACTTGGCTCCTGCCCTGCCTCGGATGTTTTCATTCGGGGGTCGGGGGGCACGAGGTCACTGTGACAGTCCTGCACGGTTAGCACCAAGGGCCGGTGCTTGGGGGGGAGCTCGGGGCAGGGCTGCGGCCTCGCCGGCTGACCGCAGGTGGGCCGTCGGGGCTTCCGGTGACTCGGCCTCTCCCCTCAGACCTTCATCGACATGGAGGGGTCCGGGTTTGGTGGCGACCTGGAGAGCCTCCGCGTGAGTGACCCTTGGCCGGGGTGGCCGCTGCCCTGACGACCCCAAGCACCAGCGGAGCCCGCTGGGCGGCGACGAGGCCTGGCGGGGTGGGGGGGAGGGCAGTGGGCGTCCTTCGGCCAGTGCCGCATGCAGTGACGGTTCTGTTTTCCGTGTCCAGGGCCCTCGAGGCGTCCCCGGCCCCCCTGGGCCCCCTGGCGTCCCAGGCCTGCCCGGAGAGCCAGGCCGCTTCGGGATGAACAGCTCAGACGTCCCCGGACCCGCAGGCCTTCCCGGAGTGCCTGGGCGGGATGGGCCCCCCGGGCTTCCTGGGCCCCCAGTAAGGCCCGCCTCCCCTCACCTGCCCATGTCCGCATCCGGGTCGGGGGGACAGGGAGCGTGGGGCCTTCCCCCGTCCGGGTGAAAGCCCCCCTCACCACCTCCGTCCTCCCCACCCCTCAAATCCTTTCGGGGGGGCACCCGTCTTTGGGCCCCCCGGGGTGGGAGGGACCTGGGTGGGCAGCCCCGTGGTTCTGGCTGCCGAGCCGCCGGTGCCCACATGACAGCTGCTCGCCTCCCTGCCCTTGCAGAGGCCGTCTCGGGGGTGACTCGGGCGGGGTTGGCCCTGATGCCCGGAGGATGGGAGGCCGAGAGGGGCCCCCCTCCTGGCACTGGGGACACCGCACCGTGGCCTGGCAGGTGCCTGGAGGTGTCGCTGTTGAGATTGGGTCCCAGGAGCCAGGGGTGTACACCTGGTTTTCACCCAGCAATGTGCTCGGGATACAGAGTCCGTGGGCCATGCGGTTTCCTGCTGAAGGCGTGATGACCCTTTACTGAGTGTCCACGGCCGGTCACCAGCCCCAACCTCTGCACACGAGGCCACCCCCTCCCCGCGGGGCTGGCGGCCCTTCTCATCCTCCCTAGTTTGATTGGCGACTCAAATTAAACTAAAAAGGGGGAAGAAAGAAAGAAAAACCCGAACAGAGCTGTCCGACGCCCTTGACCGTTTACGTGGGCGGGTCTCCCGTGAGCCGTGGGACTCTGGGCCGTGTCCCGGGAGTGTTTCGGGTGCGGGGTGCGCAGATGGTCTCCTGCTAACCCAAATCATTCTCCATCTGGCATCACACTCTGCTCTTCTCTCCCCAGGGACCCCCAGGTCCTCCAGGGAAAGATGGGCAACCAGGACAGACCGGCCAGAAAGGCAGCCTTGTAAGTCACTCCCCCCGGCGTCCAGGGTGGACCTGACCTAGCGCCACGGCGTGTGGGTATTTGGGTGGTGCGGCCCCGGGTCAACAGAGGAGAAATGCCACAGGGCAGGGCGGTGACGGCTTTAATCCAACAGGGAGCCACCGTCTGGGGAACCCTGGGCTTCCCACGCTGGCTCAGAACTGGCTGCTGGGACTCCTGTAAAATTCCAGGACTTCACTACATAATGCTGTTTCTCCATGATGACAATTGGCCTAGTGGTTTTGAAGAATATCGACGCTTTACTTGATTTGGACATTTTATTTCTAGTTTCCATCTTGGTTGCATTGATAATGGAGAAACTTTCAAGGCTGGACAAACCTGTAACCGGGGCCCAAGGTTTCCGTGTGGTTTTTCGGGGATGGACCACGGGAGATGCCCACACAGTCGTCTGGAGATAACACTTCCCTGTGATCTCTCAGCGAGAACCTGGCTGTTTGGGGCTTAGCAGAGGAGGCCAGTTTTAAGGGAACCCGCTGCTCCAAGCTTGCTGCTTTGCAGCCGTTGAGCTAGAAGGACCCTCCTCCTGGTTCCGGGGAAGGCGGGGGGCGAGGGTTGCCGCTCAGCAGCGAGGTCAGCCCTGCCCCCTCCACGGCTGAGCCTCCCAGGAGCCTCCATCCCCACCTGAAACAGGGGTGACGGCGGGAACAGCCAGGGGTGCACCAGGGCCAAGAGGAGACACTTGGAGTTTTAGAGATAGTTGGTACAAGGGGAAGACTGGACCTCATGGGCTGGGATAAAGCAAGTGAGACTCTGTCCCTCTCTCTTGCTGCCTGCGCCCTGGTCCGATTGTGTAGTAACTGCTCTCTCCTCCCGCAGGGCGAGGCAGGCGCCCCAGGACCCAAGGTACAGACAAAGCCCCAGTGCCGCCGCTCTTCCTGGACGGAATGGGCCCGCCAGCCGAGGGGGTGGGGGTGAGGGCATGGCGGCCGAGAGATCGAGCCCCCAGGCACTGATCGTGAGGTCCGGCCAGGAACCGCCCTGGCAGCAGGCACCACGTTTGTCCTGCAAGACCGTTTCCACCCGAGTTCTGGTTTGGGGACGAAACGAGAGCAGATGTGCTCGGAAGCAGGCAGCCCTGGGGTCCCGGGGGCTGCAGCGGGGGAGTGGGCTGCTGGCGGTCGGGGTGCTGCTGGGGCCCCAGTGTGGTCCGAGTGGGTCCCTAGCACCGTCACACAGGCCTGGTCCTGGGGAGGCCACCCCAGCCCCTCCATGAGCCAAACCGGCAGCCTTCCCAGGAGAGAGGGCCCGTCACTGGGGAGGCCGCCGAGGGGGTGCAGCTCCAGACTCGTCCGCCGGGAAAACAGAGAGAAGGGGGAGAAGGGGGAGGGGAGAAGGGGGAGGGTGACATGGGAGAGAAGGGGGAGGACGACAGTGGGACTGGAGGGGCCTGGAGGGAGGGACGAGGGTCAGACTAGAGACTCAGGTGTGTAAACACGTGCACACACACAACCTGTGCGTGCACACACGGGCACGGGCTTCAGGGATAAACGGGGAAAGCTGGTGAGATTTACAGTGAGGGAAAAGGCTACAGCTGGGGGTGAAATTCAGCACAGGTGAGGCCAGACTCCACTTGTAGTTGGAGATCCTGGACACCAGAGCTAGATGCTCAGCTACCAAGGCCACTCAGACCTGAGAGAGGGCTCTCGAGCATCTTGACTGAGATGCCTGGGCCAGCCCCAGTCACAGACGCTCTCATGGTTCCCTCATCCCTGTGGCAATGGGGTCCTGGGCCCCCTGCCCCGCTTCCTCCAGCAGAGTCCTCCCCCCTCCTGGAAGGAGTGTCTTGGGCCCCCGCCTGGGGGTCTTGCTCGGTGGTTTCGTGTTAAGTGGATAAAGTCGGGTGAGGCCAGAAGGAAGAGGTGCTGTGGGGTTAGCGTAGCTCCTGGCTGGTTGTTCACCCCCTGGCTCTTCAGATGTAAAATGCTCGCGAGAAAACACAGGTGCACCGGCCATGCAGTGGCGCCTGGGGTTTAGGGACACCCCGAGGGCCGAGGTGATGACCTTCTCTCCCACCTGCGCAGGGAAGCAAGGGAGACCCCGGCCCCATCGGCACGCCTGGGGAGCACGGCCTGGCAGGACGCCCCGGACCAGCAGGACCCGCAGGACCACCAGGGCCCCCGGGCCCCCCCGGGCCCCCAGGCCCCGGGCTCGCTGCGGGGTTTGTGAGTACCCGCTGCCCCTGGCCCCCAGAAAGCGCGGCTCTGCGGCCCCAGGCGCCCTCGGGCACCCACACTGACCGGCGCAGCCCGGCAGCAGCCAGACAGGTGCCACCCCTGCCTGGGCTCCTCCCGGCTGGTGGCGGAGTCCCCACATGTGAGCGCTGAATGGGGGGCGTTGGCAGCCCCGCGTGTCTGCCTTGCTGTCCCCGTGACCCACCCAGCAGGGGCCCTGCAACCAGGGAACCCCACCCTCAGAATCCACCCGCTCGGGCGTCTGGGTCCCTGCCCAGCCTGGGGCAGGTCTCTTCCTGTGAGAAGACACACAGACCCTGGCGTCCCTGTGTGTTCTCCTCCAGGACGACATGGAAGGCTCCGGGGGCCCCTTCTGGTCGACAGCCCGAGGTGCCAGTGGGCCGCAGGTACTGCCCCAGAGCTGGGCTTGGTCGGCTTGGGGGCGGGGCCGCCTGGGGGGGTCCGGGGGAGCGTCCCTGGGACTGGCCTCCAGGGGGACCAGGAGCAGCCCTGCAGAGCCAGTGAGCCATCTGCCTCCGGGACACTGTCTACGTCACGGCCGCTGGGGAGAGAGTCCAGTCTCCAGTGTGGGGAATGCCGCTGGTGGTCGAGCTGAATGAGCACGGGGCAGGGTGGGCCCCAAAGACAGGTCTTCCTGGGAAGTACTAGCCCAGTTCTCTTTATGGCTCTAACTTTGGGGAAGTTACACAGTTTTGACCTGAGCAGAACTTTAGTTAAAGAAAAATGGGGACACTTTTCCTATGAAAAATGGATGGATTCCTATGAAATCCCACCTTGTTGTGCCATCGACATGTGCACTGGTCAGGGTTAGGTCCAGCTGGAGCTCCTGGCGTCCAGAGGTAACCGAGCTTACACCGGACGGACACACGAGGGGCCATCCCGGGGGCAGGATGGCTGGGACGGGCAGAGAGAGGGTTCCCTCCCCCAGGAGCCCGCGGGGCCGACACAGACCCCACTGGGGGTCCTTAGGGGACCTCGAACCAGTGTCCAGCTGGGCCCCTGGAGTCTCAGCCCAGCGAGAGGGTGGTGGGACGGGCCTCCTGTTCTGAGCACCACTGCTGAGGATTTTCACTCGGGCAGAAGCTAACTCTGGTGAAATAGAGCGGTTTTGCCCCTTTGAGTTAGCGCTTTTCCCTTTCTGCGTTGGGAAGGCTTAGTTTGGGGCAGTAGCAGTCAGCTGCCTTGGCATCAGGTGAGATCTGAGCCAAGGTGGCAGGGCGAGGTCGCAGGGCAGGGTCCCCTCCTCCAGGTCCAAGGACACAGCTCCAGTGCCGCTTGACCCCTGGAGGGGTCTGTGGGCTGTTCCGTGGCCTCAGGGTGATGGAGACCCTCGGGTGGGGTTAAACCCTCCTCCTCCCTGGGGAGGCCGAAAGGCAGCATCCCATCCGTTCAAATGCATTTGTTTCTAGTTAATAAAATGCAGGTTTCTTTGCGTTGGGGTGACTTGCTCATGCCCTCCCCGCGGCCGGTTTGTGTGCCATCTGTGGGACACCAGGTAGTGCCGAGGACAGGCCACGTCTGGTGGGGTTTCGGGCTGTGCGGGCCCCTGTTGACACGAACGCCGTTTTTTCCGTGTTTTATAAGAGGGGCTAGTTTTCTTGCGGGGAAAGGCTGTCCCCCGAGGGGCGGAAGCAGCACCGACCCGGCCCGCTTCCTTCTCTGCCCCCCAGGGACCGCCTGGCCCGCCTGGAGTCAAGGTCAGTGAGAGATTTGTTAGCCGGGGGGGGCGCCCGCCGCTCACCCCCTCCTGCCAGGAGCTACTGCTCAGTGGCCCCGAGTTCCTCGTGGGAAATTTGCAAATACAGAAAAGCCTAACGGGGAGACGGTCCCCAGAGCTCGGTTCAGGGGGTGGCGCCGTCCCATCTTTCTAACCCCGTGAGTCGAGATCTCTGGCCCCACACGTGCCAGGTGTGTGCTGACTTGGGGAGAGCGAGGGGCTCAGGGAAGGAGCCCCCAGCCCGGGGGACAGTGGCTGGCGCCCGGCAGGACCTGGGTGCTTCTCTCACCGCCCCTGGCCCCGCCTCCCTGCTTGGCCCTGCCCCCTCCCCGCCCCTGGGGGACAGCAGCTCCCACCCCTGGGGGGGGGGGGGCAGTGGCGAGGGCAGGAGCAGCCCCACCCTGCTCCTCGGGCACCCGTGCGTCCCGGGGGTGCAGGGACCCCCGCGCGCCAGCTGTGCCGCCCAGCCCCTTAGAGCGTCTGCTTTGATTTGCAAACCTTTGAGACAGTTGGAAAGATGGTTTTTTTAGAAGGACGTCCTTCTTAGCTTTCTTGAACTGTTCAAGGTGAAGTCACCTGAGTGCTCCTGCTTCTGCGGGAAACGGTGGCCTGGCCTCCAGAACAGTCCAGGCCGTGTGCGCTCAGCGCATGGGTGGGCACAGGGTCTGGGGCCCTCAGCTCTGAGCTGCGGGGTGTGGCGTGGGGACCACCTGGTTACCTGAGGAGGGGTGGGCGCTGCCTGGGGGCTGGGCCAGCGCTCGCAGCTCCACAGAACCCTTTGTCCACTTTAGGGGGATCCTGGAGTCATGGGGCCACCAGGGACCAAGGTAAGAACAGTACCTCGGGTTCAGGAACTCCACAGTCGTTAGCAGCCCTGGTCTGAGGTGCAGGGCGGGGTCCCCAGGCTGAGACCAGGAGCTTGGCTGGTCCTCATCGCCTGGGGCCTCAGTAAACAGGGGTGAGTCCATGCCAGGCCCGGCGTCCTTCTCCCACTGTCCCCGTCCCCCCCGGGTCCCCCAGGTTTTCCCATAGGACAGCTTTCCTCCCATGCCAGCTCCGCAGCGGAGTCCTCTGACCCCTGCCCCCTCCTCTGCCCCACGGCGCTCCCCAGGAGGCCGAGCAGGTTGGATCTCCCTCAACCTGGTCGACAGACCAGGTTGAATCGGGTGTGAGCTGGTGGCCAGCTCCGGGACACCGTGGCCCCCAGGTGCCGCGGCTGACGCACGTGCTCTCCTCATGTCCACTGCAGGGAGAGGTCGGAGCAGACGGAGCTCCTGGGGCCCCCGGCCTTCCGGGCAGGGAGGGTGCAGCCGGACTCCAGGTGAGTGGCCACGCGGGGCTGCTGCAGCTGACTCCCCCAAAGTCGCCACGCCTGGGTGAGAGCTGGCGCCCGGTGTGTATCTCAGGGTCCCCACAGGGCCCGGAGACCCCAGCTCCGTGGGACGTGAGTCAGCGGTCCAGGCTGCCTTAGGGGGCTTCCTGCGTGGCTGACCCCCCCACCCCCCAGGCCCCATTTGGTCAGTGCAGGGAAACTCCGCATCTTCACTCAGGGCCAGTCCCAGCGGCTTGGGGTCTCCAGGAAGCAGGGCTCGTGTGCTGTTTATGATGAACGATTTTCTTCCTGTCTCCACAGGGACCAAAAGGAGAAAAAGGGCCCCAGGGAGAGAAAGTGAGTTTGCAGGGGTTGGCGGGTGTCTGTGGACGGGTGGTAGGTGCACGGCAGGGCCGGGGGTGCTGCCCTCTGCCCCGGGCCCGCCCATGTGGCGCAGAGACTTGGGCGGGATCCGGGCTCAGAGCCTGCCCTGCCTGGGGTGGGGGCTTGTGGGCCACTGTGCTCAGCCCTCAGGCGTCTCCTCACACCCCGTGGGCACCGGAAGCCCCTCCAAGTCCGGGCTGGGCTGCAGTTCAACCCCCAGGGGAAACTCTCTTCCAGGGCGACCCAGGGAAGGACGGAGTGGGGCAGCCAGGCCTCCCGGGACCCCCCGGACCCCCAGGGCCTGTCGTCTACGTGTCGGAGCAGGATGTAAGAACCGTGCATGGGTGGACACATGCTCTGCCCAGGGCCCCCAGCCCTCCCCCCATAGGGTGACCTCCAGAGACCCCAGGGTTCCAGTCTGTTGGTTCCATGGGGCTTCTTGGCGTCGAAGCTGGCCCTTCCAGAGCTGCCCTTTGGTCGTGCTGTTTGCCCGCGTGTCACCCGCTCCAGCTGTGACAGGCCCCCTCCGGCCCCCATGTACAGCACCCAGGGGAGTGGGGGGCAGTGTCCCCCTGGTCCCAGGGTCCCGGGCCGGTTCTGTGGCGCGGGAGCGGACTCCCGGGGGTGCTTCATTTCTCGTCTCAGGGACCTTGAGACCAAAGCCAGGAAGATGCCTTTCACGTTGACCTCCTGGTGTTCTTGGTGGGTCTTGTGTGGGTAATGTCACGGGAGTTGAGTGTTCATGGTAAACGTGGTCCTTTTCCTTCCTCCTCCGGGACACTGGCTCTGCTGACTCACGGACAGAGGGCACTGGCGAGCGTGCTGGGCCCCGAGGTACGTGCGGCCCCGGGACGGGCTGGACGCCGTGCACCTCCCCGCGGCAGGTCCTGACCGTCGCTGTCTCTCTCTCCACAGGGCCGGGCGGGGCTCGCAGGCCTCCCCGTGAGTACCTCCCCAGCGGGCGCGGGGCCTCTGCTTCGCAGGCAGGGGGCCGGGTGGGCCCCCATGAGGCCGAGGAACCGGAGCCGGAGACCCCATCCGGACAGGGGTGTCGGGCGGGCGTCTACGGCGGGGTGGGGGGGTCACGGCCCTGAGGCAGGGGCCTTCTGGGCAGCGCTCTGTGTCTCCTGCAGGGACCAGCCGGGCCGAAGGGAGACCTGGGCTCCAGAGGCCAGCAGGGCCTCCCGGGACCCAAGGTGAGGGGCCGTCCAGGGTCACCGGGTGACCGCTCAGGGGGAGGGGGGCCATGCCCGGGAACCTGGGGCGGACTCCCCTCTGGTCTTTTCCCTGGACCTGCAGAGGCCCCGCTCACGGCTCTTGTGTCCTGGGCTGTCACGTCGGTGCCGAGGGGGGTTCACTGCAGGGCTGGGGGGATGCAAGGCCTGCTCTTGCCCGAGCCGGCCTCCCTTACCCGCCCCCCTGTTCCAGGGCGAGAAGGGTGAGCCGGGCATGGTCTTCAGCCCTGACGGCAGAGCGCTGACCTCCGCCCAGAAAGGAGCCAAGGTGAGGGGACGTCTGGGCCCAGCTTGCACCCTCTGTCCTGCCTGGCCGGGGCAGCGGGGCTTGGGGGCCGTGGAGACGGCACAGAGGGGTTTGTCCTCCTGAGAGGGGCCAGCTCCTGCCCGTGCGTGGGAGCCTCTGCTGATCGGGCTCTGGAAGCTTCCGCAGCCTGGGCCCCTTGCCCGTCCGTCTGTTCCTCTCCCACCACCCTGGTGGGAGGGTCCTCGGGGCCCCTCGGAGCCTGCACCTCAAATCAGCCTCAGCCTGGCTGGCCCCTCATTCTCCTCTGCCCGTCAGCGGAGCCCACACTGCAGAGGGGCCGGGGGCTCTTGGGGGCCCCGGCCTGGGCCTCGCCTGTGGGAGCTGCACCCCTGTGGTGCCCGACTGGCCCTTTGGGGGCACTGCCGCTGGGGGCAGGGATCCTGGCCTGCCTTCCTCAGGAGGGGGCCAAGCATGGCTGGGCTTGGGAATGGGCTCCACGGGGGCCTGTGCCCTGGGTCCCCTGCCCCCCAGCAGGGGACCCCCAGCCCTGGGGAGAGCTGGGTCTGGATCAGGAGGCTTTTGGGGACAGGCCCGCAGGGGGTCCCCAAAGGCCCCCAGGATTGTCGGGGGATAGACCGAGGGACCGCAGGGCAGAGAGAACTCCGCCGGCCCCACCGTGTGTCACAGCTGAGGTCGGGGCCCACAGACCCCTCCAGCCCGGGCACTGCGGGGCCGACCCCTGGGTCTCAGGGCCCCCAGGGTGGGCCCAGGGACACAAACCCCAGTCCAGAGCTTTCTCCCTGTTGCTGTTTCCTTCTCTTCCTGGGTGTTGTCAGTGCCTCGGGCGCCGCCAGGGGCATCCAGATGGACACAGGGACCCCTCGGCGGCTGCCCACTGGGGGGTGTGACCTACGGCCACCTAACGGTGCCTTCTGGTTTTCTGTTCAGGGTGAGCCTGGCTTCCGAGGACCCCCGGTGAGTAGACCCAGGCTTCCCCACAGCGCACATGCGCGTGCTGCGGAGGGCACCGTTGCCTGCCTGGCCGCTGGGCGGGCGTGGCAGCTGAGCTTCTATCCCAGCTGCGCCTCTAAATGCGGGGGCAGGTGTCGGGAGGGAGACCGCGGGGCGGGGGGCCGGTCACGGCTCACCTAAAACCTGGCTCCCCCCACAGGGTCCCTATGGGCGGCCTGGGCACAAGGGAGAGATTGGCTTCCCTGGACGTCCGGTGAGTGTCCGGGTCTCGTGCTGGGTGTGGACAGTAGCCCAGGCCCACGGGGACAATGGGCCCGGAGGGGAGTGGGCTGCAGTCTCTCTGCTGTCCTCCTCCTGGGGACCCCCCGCCAGAGCGTGACTCTCTCCAGCCCCGCTCGCGGGCAGCTTGGGCCGCAGAGGGACGGGCACCCCGAGGAGGCCCTGGGTGGGGACAGGCTGCCGGGCCAGCCCTCACAGCTGCCACCCACTGTGCTCTGCCCCAGGGGCGCCCCGGGATGAACGGACTGAAAGGGGAGAAGGGGGAGCCGGGAGATGCCAGCGTGGGATTCAGCGCGAGGGTGAGTGTCCTGCGGGGCGGGCGGGGGTAGGAGGCCTGGCCGCAGCGGCTCGGGTCCCAGAGCTCACCTGCGGGAGGCTTCTGAGCAGCCTCGTGGCCCTCGGACACGCAGACCCCCATGCACACAAACACACGTGTGCGCGCACACACGCACACACACGCGCCAAGGCCACCGGACAGTGCCCCGGCGTGGTTTTCTCAGAAGGGCCTGTAGGCCGCGTGGGCTCTGGGGTGGGCGCCTCTGGCCCGTGGGGCTCTTGCTCCGACCGCCTTCACGCTGCAGTTGCTGCCGCCTCGTGAGCCGAGGGTTCGGTAAAGTCCCCGGGTGAGGCCCTGTCGTCACCTCTACCTGAAACGGTGCCATCGAGATGCAGGACTCACCTCTGACCCCGCTGGGCACCCAGTGGGCCCGCCGGCTGCACCCAGTGCCTTTTCTCCTGGACCCCGTCCCACCTGGCCTGGCCGCGCGACGCGGGGTCCTGAGGGCAGTGGCTCAGGCTGCGGCTCTTCTGGTTTTTCCGTCACTGCGTGTCTTCATTCGGGCTCCCTCCTCCTTGCAGTGGTTTCATGAAAACTCAGAACACGAGGCGGCGTCTTGCAGAGTTCTGAGATGGAGGTGGACCGGGCCACTTCCGTCGAGGAGGACGGGGGGCTCTTGAATTCCCCCCGCGGTTCTGAGTTGTAGAGGCGGAGCGCCCGCCGCTGTGCGCGCGCCCCGGTCAGGGCGTCCAGCGCGTCCGGCTTCCTCGTGGGCCTGAGCTTGCACCTCTGTTCCGCTGCCAGCCTCTCTCCTTGGCCGCAGGGTCGGGGCGAAGGGGCCCTGGGGCCCGAGAGCAGGTGGCCGTGCGGTCCCGGGACCCTGTCCCCAGGCACTGTCATCACTCAGGCCAGCCCTTTGGTGAGCGAGCCGCTATTTTCAGAACGGCTCTTCTGACACTGCCTGAATCGGCCGTTTGTCCTTTTCCTGCGAGCGGGTGAACGAACGGAGCCGACCTTCACCCAGCTGGCAGTTAGTAACAACACGAGCCGTGTCCGAGGTCGTGTCCGGCCCAGACGCCACCCGCACGTCTCCCGTGGGAGGATTTGAGCAGGACTCCGGTCTGGGAACGGGAAGGGGGCAGCTCTGTCCTCAGGGAACCCACGACCACAGAGTAAACTGGACGCATTGTCCATCTGATGTTTTCTGACTTCACCGTGATTCTCAGAACTGCTCCTGCCCACATCTGCTGTTCTGGACAGTGTCGCTGGCCAGTGTTGACTGACCAGGCTTTCTCTTCCCCCACGCAGGGTCCGCCCGGCCCACCTGGGCCCCCAGGGCCCCCGGGCCTTCCCGGGACTCCTGTCTATGACAGCAACGTAAGTCACTGCGACACCTGCTGTTCCCACTGCGTCCCCACACTCTTCCCTGCACTGGCTTCCTTTCCCCTCCGCTGACCCGGGGAGGGCTGAACCCCAGGCAGGGCAGCCGGAGCCACGACCTCTGAGACCCTGGCGGGGGGGGTGGTGCTTCTGGGAAGGGTGTGGTGGTGGGACCCAGGCCCACCTGCCTTGTAGGCCGCACCTGGTGGGCCGCTGGTTAGAAGACAAGCCCCCAGGGGAAGTGAGGTTGGGGGATCTGGGCTTCTGAGCACGAGCCCTGGGGTCCTGGGGGGTGAACACCCCCTACCTCACAAGGCTCAGTGACATGAAGTGACCACCTGGGGCAGTCATGTCGTGACCGGGGCTCCCGACTCCAAATCCTGTGTCCTCTCCCTCCCCCTCCCTGCTTCTCTGTCTTGGGGGGCAGGGGTGCTTGGGGGTGTGGCCTCGCAGACCCTTGGGCAGGTGGTGGCCTCAATTTCCAGAGCGTCTCTCAACGGCCATCTTTGGCCTGTTCTTCGCAGGCGTTTGTGGAGTCTGGCCGCCCTGGACCCCCGGGATTGCCAGGTGAGGGTCCTGGGGCCTCGGGGAGGGCAGGTCACCCCTCCAGCCACAGCTCAGAGCAGGGTGTGGGCGGCCCTCACAGGGGTGCTGGATGATCCAGGCCCCCCGGTCCCAGTTGATCACGGCCCCCTTTGCTGGGCTGCTGGGTCCTCCCAGCACAGCCTTCCAGGCGGCCCAGCCGTGGATGGGAGTGGGCACCGAGCGGCCACCCACTGGCCGCCCAGTCCAGCTCCATCTCTCCGTCCAAGCCTGCTGTTTGTTCGAGCCCCTCCCTGCAGGAGTGGCGTGGCCTCTGGGAGCAGAGGCTGCAGCCCCTGGGGCGCGACCACCGGGCACTTCCGCCAGTCACGAGCTCTTACTCTGACTGTCCCCGGGTTCACACGCTGCCCCCTCCCTGGTCCAGGCCTGCAGAGCACAGAGTGCCCACCAGGGTTGAGCCATGCGTGGGCAGGAGGGCCTGTCCCAGGCGCCTTGTCACATGTTTAGTAACAGGCACTGGGGTCTCTGTCCCTCCAGGGAACCAGGGGCCTTCTGGACCGAAAGGTGACAAAGGAGAAGTGGGCCCACCCGGACCACCAGGTGAGAGTTCTCTGGGGGCCTTGGGCTGTGTGTGGTCGCCTGCCCACCCGGCTCCCGGAGGAAGGAAGCCCTCGGGGCTCAGGGGGCTCTGAAGGGACGCCTGGCTGGCCCCGCGGCCTCGGGGCAGGGCTGGGGGCTAAAAGGACAGGGGCCTGAGGTGGTGGCCAGGCAGGATGTCCCAGTCCCCCACTCGCTGAGGAGCAGGGCTGGGCCCCAGTGTGCACCTCCCAGGGGAGACCCAGCACCCCCAGCGCATCGCGGGGGCCTCGTCGGCCTGGATCGTCCAGGGGATGAACTCCCGGCACCTCGGATGTCCCCTGGGATGGCAGGAATCCCCTGCTGAATCCTGCTTCTGCAGCCGATGAAGCAGGAGAACAAGTGTGATGTCGGGCACAGGCCAGGCAGAAGCCAGGAGAGCTGGACCCCCGGGCACTGCCAGAGTCTGCGTAAGCTCGGGGTTCCCCTATGAGCTGCCAGAAGCAGAAGCAAACCCTCCCCTTGAGGAAGGTGAGCTCATTGAGGGCCTGGGATTCCCAAGCGGGCAAGCGACCAGCCAGCACTACAGGAGTTTCCAGGCTTGGCCTTGACCGTGACGGTGATGCCCCGACGTGGAGAAGAGGAGACGGCAGCACAGAGCGGGAGCCCACGGGCAAGAGTCGGGTGTAGTTCTGGGACTGAAAACCCGCAGCCCCTGGACGTGAGGATTCTGTGCGACTTCAGGCAGACGGGACACAGCCGAGGAGGGGAGGGGTCAGCCCGGAGTCCGGGCGACGCGCTGGGCAGTCGGACACGCCGAGGGAGGTCAGACGCGTGCGGGTGAGGACACGCGGCTGGGGCTGGGGCAGAAGAGCATTTGAAGGCGTCACGGCCGAGCTTCCAAACCAGGGAAAGGTTCAAGGAGCCCTTCACACGAAGGGTCAACACGAGCCACAAGCTGATTCCTCACGGGGTTGAGAGGAGCCAGAGGCCATAAAGGGTCCCAAAGGTCGGAAGAAGGTAACTGCTCACCTAGAATTCTGCAGCCGGTAAAGATGTCGTCTTCTACAGGAAGAGGAAGTGGGCAGCGAGGCCTCTCAGGACACCATCCTCAGTGGGGACGCGAGGGCCGCTGGGGAGAAGGAAGCGGTGCTGATGACACGGGGACGGAGGAGGAGCAGCAGGGGGGCGGTGAGACCACGCGTCCCCGCTCGGCCCCGCCGCAGAGAGGTCGCATCCCCGAGACCCCAGCCTGGCCCCGAGGAGGCCGAAACCCCGTTACATCAGACCCAAGTGAAGGACGCACCTGTCACCTCAGGGACCAGCCGAGAACAGGAGGGGACGTGCCCCTGATAACCGAGCAGGAAGGAAGAACAGCGTAGGAAAAACCCGACCGAAGATGGCAGGAAAGGAGAGAAGAGGAACTCAGAACAGGTGGAGGAGCGGGAAACGGGGTGAAGATTGATTAAACTCAGATCCGTTGGCGCGTATGTTCAGTGAGCGGGTCCACTCTCCTGTTTAAAGACAAGCATCGTCAATGGGACAGAACCAGAGCCGTGCTGCTTACGAGAGACACCCCCAAGTGTAAGGACATGAGAGCTGAGGGGGAAGGGGTGGTAGTCTGGTGAGAAGGGAGCCGTGTGTGTGTGTGCTCATGAGAAATCAGACAAGTGTATTTTAAAGCAGGAAATACTGCCAAAATTTTTTTTAAACTCCATAATGATAAAGGGGTAAACCCGCCAGGAAAGTACAGCGATTCTAAATTTCTACGCCAGTAACAACATAGCCTCAAGATACGAAAAGCAAAAATTGACAGAAATAAAAGGAAAAACACACAAGTCACTCAGTACAGGGGGAAATCTGTAAGCGAGGGAAGCAGCAGACAAAAGACCGGGTCAGTTGGGAGGTGGAAGATATGAACGGCAGGTGACAACCTGGCGCCCAGTCCCAGCACCAACATGGCAGGCCACAGGCTCACGCCGGGCACACAGCAAGTCCCTCAGGCCTGTGTGCCCTCGAGGGAGCATCGAAGACACAACCGGGACGGGCCCACCGAGCAGGGCGCCTGCAGGGAGGAGAGGCCACAGTGGGAACTGGAAACCCTGGAGCTGAAGGACAAGGCTGTGTCTGAGGGGCAAAGGTGCAGCCAGGGCCGGGGTTGGGATTCTCGGCCCTCACTCCGTGGCCCACGGTGGCAGTGGGGTCACCCCGCTCTGAGGAAGGACCCAGGACAGGAGCTCCGGGCCGTGAACATGAGCCGGGTGGCCCTGGGCAGGCGTGGGTTTCCCGGAGCAGCCCTGGTGGAGCCCAGATCAGGGGCTCCCCCAGCCCCCTGGGCCCATGGTTCACTCAGCAGGCATCACTTCACCCTGGGGGTCTGGCCCCCACCTTTATCAGGTTTCCAGGGGAAAGGCCACGGGAGAAGGGTAAGCCAAGGTCGCTTTCCCACCCAGAAGGAGCAAGGGTCTTGTCAGCTCCTTGTCTACAAGGTCACAGCCTTAAGTAGCCTGCGCTTCAAGCATCCAGCTCAGGAGGTTAGAAAACAAATAGATTTAACTCCCAGAAAGCAGATGGGAGATGCAGTGAATGGAAAAAAAAAAATGTACAAAACAGGAAGCATCAAGAAAGCAAAGAAGTCAGATGTTAGTTCTTTGAAAAGACTAATAATACTCCCCTCGAGGGACTGATGAAGGAAAGAGACAGCAAGAGACATTGAAGATGGCACCCCCGTGCTCTGGAAAGAGCGGGCACCCTCTCTCCGCCATCCGCAGTGGCGGGTCGGGGCCATGGGGGGTGGCCGGTCATTGCTGCCGGCGCGGGGCCCAGCCAGGGTGCGGGGCAGGGAAGAGAAACAAACGCAGGGTATGACTCTGGAAGAAACAAACCTGCTGTTTTCACAGAGGACACGTTTGTGAATGTCAACAACCCAAAGGGATGTGCAGATAAACCGTCAGAATTAATGAGTAAATTTACCAAAGTCACAGGGGCAGTTCACAAAAATCGATGGCCAGTCATAGACTAAATGAAATCTTTAAAAGGCACCGTTTAGAAAAAGATCAGGTTGGTTGCCAGAGGTGGGATGCAGGGTGGGGGGTGAAGGGGGTCGAAGGTACCAACGTCCAGTTACAGGACACAGCACCCAGGGGCACGCAGCTGTAGCCGACACCTCTGCCCAGTGTCCTTGAAGGTGCAAAGCGAGAACAGCTCTTGTCACGAGGGAAAACCATGTTTTTTCCTGTGTGTGTGTCTCTGCGAGGTGGTAGCTGTTAACTAAACGTCCTATGGTGTGCAGTTCGCAGCAGACGTTAAGTCGGTCGTTTAGCGGTCCCACTTGACCGTCTGCAGCGCTGTGTGTCAGTGATAAAAACTGAAGGGAAAAAGGCACCATGAACAAAAACACAAAAAAATATCAAGTGATTGGGAATAAGTGTAACAAAACATGCAGGGGATCTCTTCACAGAAATACAGAAATTAGAGAAAGAGGGGACTTAGGTAAATTCGGGGGCGGGGGGACAGGTGGACCAGGCAGGAAGACAGTGTCTCACTGAGGACCTCCCAAACTCTCCCCCCCGTAGGGCAGTTCCCGTTCGACCTCCTGCACCTGGGCGCTGAGATGAAGGTGGGTGACCCCAGGTCATCACGCTGCCCCCCACACGGGGCCCCAGAGGGCACCCGGGACGCGCACCCCTGGCTCCGTTTTTCGGGAATTCGGTTGACGCAATGGGAAGCTGGGAGGCCGAGCCCCTTCCTGTCGGGCTGGCCAGGCCTGGGCCGCAGAAGCTTCACCGTGGGCCTCTGGGGGTCGGCGCCCGCCCCTCCCCACACGGCACCGGGAACGGGGCTGTCCCGACAAGCTTTTCCATCCACAGGGTGAGAAAGGTGACCAAGGGGCCGCCGGGCAGAAAGGAGAAAGGGGCGAGCCCGGGGGCGGCGGGTTCTTCAGCTCCAGCATGCCTGGCCCCCCCGGCCCGCCAGGCTACCCTGGGATTCCGGTGAGTCTGACCCCAGCCGCCTGTGGGTACCACACACAGGCCCAGGCCCATCCTGTGCCAGAGCTCGCGTCCCCGGGGTCCCTGGGGCCAGGAGCCAAGGGCAGGTCCATCCTGCGGGCTGGGCCCCGAGCGTCCGCCTCCCGGCTCCTTGCCCGAGCGCAGGGCACCCACGTGGGGAGCCTGGTGGGTCCATAGTGGCTGCCCTCCCGGATTGGGCACCTGACCTGGGGGCTCCTCCATTCTCCTGCTGGCGCTGTTCTCCACCAAACCCCCTCAGGGAGACCCTCTGTCCTGAAAGCGTCTGGGGGACCGTGGGCCCCAGCTTCCGTCCGGGAGTGGAGGAGGGGTGGGGGCCCTTGAGGCTGCACCTCTGTGGGCGGCTGTCCTCGTCTACGTCCCAGGGTCCCATCCCAGTGGGGGGCACATGGGGTGGGAAGGCTGGGTTTCCCAGGCCCCGCGTGGGCAGTGTGGGGACGGGGGCTTGGGGGCCACGCTCCCTGCAGGGGGTCGTGGCCCGTGCTCCCTGCAGGGGCTTGTGGCAGATGCAGCCAGGACCTTCAAGCTTGCTCGTCCCCAGCCTGGGGACATAGGTGACAGCGCCCTGTGTTTTGCCTTCCACGCTAGGGGCCCAAGGGAGAGAGCATCCAGGGCCAGCCTGGCCCTCCTGGACCTCAGGGACCCCCTGGCATCGGCTACGAGGGACACCAGGGGCCTCCTGGGCCCCCCGGACCTCCGGGGCCCCCGGGACCCCCATCCTTTCCTGGCCCTTACAGGCAGAGTAAGTCGGGTGGAGAGTGGGCCCTGGGCTCCAGCCTCGTCCAGGAAGGGCCACTGTTCCCACCTCTGGCTTCTCTCTTGTAGCTATCAGTGTTCCTGGCCCCCCAGGCCCACCTGGGCCCCCAGGACCGCCCGGATCCATGGGCACCTCCTCAGGGGTAAGCACTGCCCTGTTCCTGACCTGTCGGACCCTCACTGCCCGGCTGCCCTTCCCTTTGGAGGCGTGTGGGTGGGTATACCAGTGCCAAGAGCCCTGAGACGAGGTTTCCAAAGCAGAAGTGGGGGACCCAGGTGTGGCTGGGGTCTGAGATGGGCAGGGGAGGAGGACGAAGGAGGGGCGTTGAGAAGGTCCCTGAGGGCGGGTCTGCTGTGCAGAGGCTGCAGTGGCCCAGGCACTTGGGGGCTGAGGTCTCCCCGTGGCGCTCATGGGGCCAGCCTGGCAAGGAGGCGGCCACGTAGGTCTTCAGACTGTTGCAGCCCCCAACCCTCCCCATGAGCCCAGAGGTCTCCTGTGCGCAGGGGACCCCATTGGGCTGGGCTTCCAGCAGGTGAGGGTCTGGGCCACGTACCAGACCCTGCTGGACCAGGTGCCCGAAGTGCCAGAGGGCTGGCTCGTCTATGTGGCCGACAGGGAGGAGCTGTACGTCCGGGTCCGGAACGGGTTCCGGAAGGTTCTGGTGAGTTCTGGACAGGGTGATCCCTGCACGTGGTGGGGCGCCTTCCCGCTTTGCTCTTGGGGCGAAGGGTACAGAGAAGGCGGGAGGCGGAGGACCTGCGTTGCAGGGGGCCCCGGCGCCTGGCGAGCGGCAAGGACCAGCCGGGCGGGGCCCGCGGGCATGTGGCCAGCGGTTCTCCATCCTCACCCGCTTCCCTCCACTTCTCTCTTTATTAGAAGCTGTTCTATGGCAGTTTTAGGTTCACAGAGAAGTGACTCTCAGTTTTTAAACTAACAGATGTGCTTATTGTGTGCCGGGCACCGGGTGGGGGGCACTGGGACGCAGCCGTGCCGGCCTTCACTGGTGTGGGGGGCGGCCAGGGCGAGTGGTGCTGGCTGGGTCGGAGGTCCCGGGGTGACCCCCTGTTTTCTTCCAGCTGGAGGCCCGCACGCCCCTCCCCCGCGGGACGGTAAGGAGCGTCCCTTCTTCCCACGACTATCTCGGGGGACCGGTGGGCAGGGGTGCAGCCTGGGTGGGGCCCCCCTGCCGGGGAGGGGGTGTACAGACCGCGCTCATCACCCTCCCCAGGCGAGGGGCTCCTTTGAGTCCTTGTCTGTCTGCCCTCGTCCAGAGGGCTGGGCACGGGGACAGACCCTTCAGGGTGTGGGGGGAGGAGGAAGGAGGGGGGCAGGCGGGAGGGGGCCCAGGATATTCCAGTCTCCCTAAGTAGGGGTCGCGTCCCCCAGGCGGTGCTCCTCTGAATAGAAGTCCCGCCTCTCAGACGGCTCAAGAGCAGGGCTCCGTGCTAGGTCTCGGGTGTCCGGGTTCAGCGTGGGCTGGTCTGCCCCGCCGCCAGGCTCGGGGGGTCCTTCTCTCTCGCAGCACCTAGTCCTGGGCGCTGTTCTAGGCGCGGGCACAGCTGTGCCTGAAGCAGGCAAAGCCCCCGCCCCGCGGAGGCGACATCATGGTGGGGAGATGGGCAGTAAGGGCAGTAGGTGACTAGGCAATAGCATATAATTATATAAATATAAACATTTCAGCTAGATACATGAATTCATTCTATAACTTAATGATTGCATTAGACGTTACTACCAGGTCATAGGTACCAGGTAACAGGTATACAGGTAACGGGTGTCCGAAGGTGCTGGGTGCTGTGGGAAAGGGACGGAAATGGGAAGTGGGTGGGGCACAGGGGCTGGCATTTGGAGGTCGAGGTCACCGCCGGAGGTAGGAACTGGGCAGAGGTTTAAGGGGCTGCTGGTACCACGGCTGCAGCAGGGGGAGGTCAGGGGGAGGTGGTCGGCCCAAGGGTGCCCAGGGCCACGGGGAGGAGCTGGCTCCTGAGGGTGATGGACCCGGGGGCTTGAGCAGAGGGCCACCCAGCCCGACTGAGGTGTCACCGGGCCGGCTCTGGCCTGACACGCCGGGCGCCCCGGGGTCCAGCTCGCCACCTCCAGTCCAGCGTCGCCGGCCCAAGAGCACAGCCGGGTGCAGACAAAGGGCGTGCAGGGTCGGGCAGCGGGACCCGCAGGTGCAGGAGGCCCAGCCCCACGGCGCTGTCTGCCTCTCCGCCTGCAGGACAACGAGGTGGCTGCTTTGCAGCCCCCCGTGGTGCAGCTGCACGAGGGCAACCCGTACCCCCGCCGGGAGCCCCCGCCCCCCACAGTGCGGTCCTGGCGGGCTGACGACATCCTGGCCGGCCCCCCGCGCTTGACACACGCCCAGCCCTACCCCAGGGCCCCGCACCCCGGCTCCTATGCGCACCTCCGGCCGGCAACCCCCACGGCCTCACCCGCCCACACTCACCACGACTTCCAGCCGGTGGTGAGTGACCACCCCGGGCAGCGCTGGGGGTGGAGAGTCCGGAGCCCAGAGCAGCCGGGGAGGGTGCTGGTGCTGGGTCTGGGACCCGCCCTCCCCATCCCCTCCCCTCCCCCACATCCCCATCCCCTCCCCCCATCCCCTCCCCCACCCCCTCCCCCCGCCGCTGCCCTGGGGTCCACCCCGCTCGCATCCCGGAGACCCACCGGGGTCGGGGGGCGGGCCGCGGAGACCCGGGCCGTCGGGGCTGACACGCGGCTCCACCCGCAGCTCCACCTGGTGGCGCTCAACAGCCCGCAGTCGGGGGGCCTTCGCGGCATCCGCGGCGCCGACTTCCAGTGCTTCCAGCAGGCGCGCGCTGCGGGGCTGGCGGGCACCTTCCGCGCCTTCCTCTCCTCGCGGCTGCAGGACCTCTACAGCATCGTGCGCCGCGCAGACCGCGCCGCCCTGCCCATCGTCAACCTCAGAGTGCGTGCACGCCCCAACCTGGGCCGGGCCTGGGCGTCTGGTGGGCGCTGGGCGGGTCTCGCCCCTGAGGACCACCGGGCACCCCATGGAGCCCCCACGTGGCCCCCGACCACCGCCCCCGCCTGCCAGGCGCGCTGGTGCGTCACCAGCTTCCAGAGGTGGCCTGGTCCCCTCACCACTCGGGTGTCAGCCCAGGGCTGGGCGTCCCTGCCCCGGTGCTCTTCACGGGGATGTGTTCCCGCGGCCCCTTCCGTGAACGGAGCCACGTGCTTTCTGGATGGCGCCGAGCGCCGGTGTTCCTCGGGACCAAAGGCGGTGGACTCACTCTGGCCCCGGGTCCAGGGCTGGGGGCGGGTGCCCTGCGTTCCTGGGAGAGGGCGGGAGGCCTGGGGCCAGCCCACCTTTGGGCGGGCGTGGGTGTTGCTGAGACCCCTGGGCCGCTCGGCCCTCTGGCACGAGGTGACCAGAGACGGGGTGACCCCGCTTCCCCCCGCAGGATGAGGTGCTGTCTCCCAGCTGGGAGGCCTTGTTCTCGGGCTCCGAGGGCCAGCTGAAGCCCGGTGCCCGCATCTTCTCTTTCGACGGCAGAGACGTCCTACAGCACCCCGCCTGGTAGGTCCGCTGTGTGGGCGCAGCAGCTCGGGGCCTCTCTGGATCCAAGAGCCCTGAGCAAAGGGGCGGCGCTCCCGGCTCTGAGCCTCCAGGCTGACCCAATCCTGGAACACGCTCGCGGCTTAAAACCCCCCAAATCCAGAAGCACAGGAGGAAGAGTAGAGAGCGTCGTTTGCGGTGTTACCTGAAACACCCTCACCTGGCCTGCTTCCCTGGGCAAGTGCCCCCAACTTCCTGCTGGGGAGACAGGCTCCAGCCCCCTCTGTCTGTCACATAAACATCACAGCAAATTACTTCTGTAAATTCCTCAACCTGGAGTCTCTGGGTCGGAGAACACGCGTGTCTACCTGACACGCTGGCACAAGTCGCTAGCTTGCCCTCAGGTCGGCTTCACGCCCGTCATGCCCCTGCTTGCAGGTGTGAGGCCCTGTTCCCCACCGCTCTGGGGCTCAGGGTCTTGGACGAGCCCATGTCCCTGCCTTCACCGAGGAGCACCACCCAGGGCCGTGTGGGAGCCTCGGGCGGGGCTGTGGGCTCCACCGGCCCAGGGGCTGGTCCGAGGCCAGAACCCCAGGCCTGTGCCTCATTCCCAGCGAGGAGGCCGCACCGAGATGGCCCTTACGAAGCATGGGCACTCGAAGCCAGGTCCACCCAGGCCCCGAAGGGTCAGCCCTCGAGGTCACCGGGCGCTGCTGGCCAGGCTGTGCCCCCAAAAGCAGCAGCAGGACGGGGTGTGATCTGGGAGGCCGAGCGCCCAGGACAAGGTTGGCCTGACTCCCGGCCACCCGAGTCCCTGCCCTCCCAGCGGCCCCCGCATCCCGCCAAACCTCCGCCTTTGGGAGATGCCCCGTCCTGCCTGGGGTGGCTTCCAGTGTGGGGCGGGGGTGGCCGCCGGTGAGACTGACGGCCGGTGCCTCTTGCAGGCCCCAGAAGAGCTTGTGGCATGGCTCGGACCCCAGTGGGCGCCGGCTGACGGAGAGCTACTGCGAGACGTGGCGGACTGAGGCCAGGGCGGCCACGGGCCAGGCCTCCTCGCTGCTGGCGGGTCGGCTGCTGGAGCAGAAAGCGGCGGGCTGCTACAACGCCTTTATCGTCCTCTGCATTGAGAACAGCTTCATGACCTCCTCCTCCAAGTAGGGCCTCTGCTGGCTCCATGGACAGATGGACGCACGGACAGAGGGCCGGAGAAGAGCCAGGCAGCGGGCAGGGGAGCGGACGCACCCCCGGCCCGGGCAGGGAGCCTCTGCTGGCTCCCAGGGTGGTGACCTGGCTGGGACACTTTCCCGTACGGTTCACGTTTCATGTAATCCTCCAGAAATAAAAGAAGCCAAAGAGTGTATTTTTTAAAAAGTTTAAGACAGCCTGGTGCCCAGACTCTTCCTCCCTCCCACCTCTCCCCCAGAGCCTCGGTGCCTGTGCTGCCCTCTTGGCCCGAATCAGACCAGGGGGTGGACCCGGCCCGTTTAGGCAAGAGGCCGACTTGGAACCTTCTGCCTGGGGAGGCCTCCCGGGTGCTGAATGGGGCCCCCAACCGCCCGGGCATATACTGGTGGCTCCATTTCCTGCCCAGAAAGCCTTGTGGCGCCAACGCCAGGCCTGTCTGCAGGGCAGCCGCGAGGAGGCGCTGGGGCCTCCCTCCTGCCCTCTCTCCAGCTGGCCGGCCCTCTCTTGGGCCACGTGCGGTGCCAGGGGAGACCACCTTCTCTCAGCCTCTGGCAGCAACTCCCCTGGCTGCAAGGTTCCAAGCTCAAACCCCCCGCACACCCCTGGGGTTCCTGGTGCTGCTGCTGTGTGCAGCCAGCCCCGCCACGTGGGCCCATCTGCGCTCCTCTGTCCCACGCTGGCTTCCCGTGTCCCCTGAGGTCCCACCGGCACAGAGCCTGGCCCAGCCCGGACTACTGGGAGAGCTTTCAGGGGTCCATAAACCAGCACCGGGTCCCTGGGCCCAGACCTCACACCAGGCGCTCCTTCCCTGACTCCAATGCCTGACCAGCTCTGCCCAGCAGCATGTGTGGGGACCCAACTGGGCCCAAACCCAGGCTGCCTCAAGTCCTGGGTCAGACCTGCCTCCTGCTGAGCTTGGCACCAAGGCGCCGGGTTCACCTTTGCAGGACACAGAGACAGAAGCCCTCGGAGGCAAAAGGCCACACGTGCCCCCCGCCAGGACAGAGCCCACAGGCTGCCCAGCCGAGCCCCGGGACGGGCGAGGCTGCATGGAGGGGTTGGGCCGGCCCAGGACAGGACTGGGCCGTGCCCACAGGCGGGCCACGTGTGCTTGGACCCCGCTCACCACTGTCTGTAGCAGCACGTCTCGGGGAAAACCCACGTCACTACCCTCCTTGTGGGAGGAGTGAAGGGGACATTTTGGGGTGCGTGCGGGCATCTCCAGGGGAGCGGGCGGGGTGGCCCAGAGCCCAGCTGCCCCAGGGTCTGCTGTCCAGGCAGTGTGACTGTAAACCAGAGGGGCTGGTCCTGTGAACCGTGTCTGTGGTTCCCAAACAGGCGCCAAATAAAAATGACCATTTACACTGACACTTGGTTTGCAAGCAGCTTTCACTGTCTTTTGAGTCCTCAGGAACCTCTGTCCTGGACGGCCCCGCTGGCCAATCCTGCTAAAGGAGCACAGGTGTGCACAGGTATACGCAGATGTATACGGATACACACAGGTGTGCACAGGTATACACAGGTGTGCACAGGTATACACAGGTGTGCAGATGTACACGGATGCACATGAATACACATGGGTTCCCAGAGGCATGGTTGTCCTTCAGTACCCGTGGGGGATTGGTTCCAGGACCCCCTCAGATACCAAACCTGCGGATGTTGAGGACCCTTATATAAAATGGTGTAAATGCTTGCACATAACCCATGCACATCCTCCTGTATGCTTTAATTTATCTCAGGTTACTTCTCATACCTAATACAAGAAAAACGCTACATAAATAGTTGTAAATACAATGTAAATTCCATGTAAATAGTGGCTGGCACATGGCCAATTCAAGTTTTGCTTTTTGAAACTTTCTGGAATTTAAAAAAATATATTTTCAATCCACAGTTGGTTGAATCCTCAGATGTGGAATGCTCGGATATGAAGGGCCACCATGGGTGTGCACTGGTGTACATGGATATACACACGTGTGCATATACACATCTGTGCATGGGTGTACATGGATAAACACAGAGGCACACATGTGAGTGATATACATGGGTGTGAGATGCACGCAGGGGTACACAGATGTACACGGATGTGAGATACAGATACACATGCATGTCCACGGCTGTCCATGGAGGCCACAGGTGCCCTGCACCTTTCTCCTCTCTCAGGGTCTCCCAGGGGGCCAGCAGCCTCACGAGATCTTCAGAGCTGGGTAGGTGCCCCGGCGCCCGTGTCCCCCACCGCTGCGGCAGATGTCTGAGCCCGAGGGGCCGTGCACACTGCCCGGAGCAGGGGCTCAGTGGTGCCCCAGGAGCTCGGGACCGGGGGTGGCAGAGGCTGAGTGGGGAGGCTGCAGGGGGAGGCGGGAGACCAGGGCGCCGGTCGCGCTCATGGGGGGCACAGAGCAGAGCGCTGCCTCCTGGGTCAGGAGCCAGAGGCGAGCCCCCTCCACCCGTCAAGCCCTGCCAGCTCCCTGAGCACGGAGCGGGTGCTGCGCCTTCCCAGCAGCGTCCTGGGGTCGGCTGTGGTGTCTTGTGCGGATGCGCCTGGGGACCACCTGCCCTATCTGACCCACACCGACGGCCGTGAGTTAAGCTGCGTGTACAGCCTCTTCCTCGACCCTCAGGGTGCCCCGAGACGCCCTGCTCACCCAACCCGACCTCGGGGATCCCAGGGGGCAGCCAGCTCCGGCCCCTCCTCCACCAGGCGTCCTGCTCTGAACTCGCAGCAGCGGCCTTTTCCGAAGACCCTGGATGAGGGCCGGAGGCCATGGGAAGGGCCAGGTTCAGCTCAGGACGGGGTTGGGTCCTCGCCTGCTGGGGGGCAGGGCTGGGACCCTCTCTTGACCGGATGGATGCGTGGAGTCAGGGGTCCCCTCACTCGGGCTGTGCATCTGCTTCACGTGCCTGGGGCCAAGCGGACAGTGTCACGTCTCAGAGGAAGCACGACCGGCTCTCGGGCCCGGCGGCAGTGCCCGGGTAACGTGGGCGAGTCCCCCGGGGGCTTGCGCGTGAGTGGCCCCCATCACCGGGAGGGGGTCAGCATCAACCCAGCTCCAGATCGAAGGACAGAGAGGACCTGGGGTGAAGCCCAGAACGGAGGAGCCGGTGCTCCCGGGCTTTCACCTGACGGAACTGCCACCCCCAGCACCCCTCTTCTCCCCCAGAAACAAGCCAGACGAGGGTCCTCATTTTTGTCAGTTTTTTTAAAAAAGGAACAGAGCATCGTTTACAACGAAAGTACCTGGACAACTGCAGATGTCACAGTTCAGCCACAGGCTCCGGAACACGGCCCCCACCCCCAGGGCCCGGGACACCCCGTGGGCACCGGGTCCCCCGGGCTCGCGTCTGGGACCACCTTGCCATTTCCCCGGGACAAGGGGGTGAAAGCAGAGAGGTCTGGCGGGCACGTGGACCCCTCACCGGCCACGTGTAGGCAGGGACAGCAAACCAGCCCCCGGTGGCCGGGCAGCTGCCTGGGCGTCCCCGGGAGGCCGCGGGTCATGGCCAGGGCGTGAAGCAGGGCTGAGGGGTGCCCTGCTCGGGGTGAGCCAAGGACCCCTGCGGAGGCTGGAGGCCCCTGAGGCATGGGTCTCGGGGACAGAGCACCGGGGTCCCATCAGTCACCAGTGCCACAATCCGACGATGTGGACGATGCTGGAAACCCGTCCGCTGACACCCAGATGACAGGCAGCTGCTGGGGACGTGTCAGCTCTGAGGTCAAGGCCCAGGCTCGGCTGCCTCTGGCGTCAGGAACCTGGCGGCCCACCGGCCAGGAGAGCAGGCCGGGCAGGGTCAGGCCTTGGCCTCGGGCTGCTCCCCCACGGCCCACACGCCGTCCTCTGGGGCGGGCCCGTCCTGCACGGCCTGCTCCTGCACCGGGCTCATCGGCTCCTGGGCCGGCGGCAGGGGCTGGTGGCGGCCCTGTCTGAAGTGGCGCAGGCCCGACAGCAAGGCCGCAAGGACATAGGCGACAAACAGCACCAGGAAGTACACAAAGTAGATGAGGAACTGGAACAGAGAGGGTGCAGGTGAGGCGGGCGGGGGCACCCCCCCCTCACGGCCCTCCTGCTCAGAGGCCAGGGGAGCACGCACGGCAAAGGGGGTGGGCACCCAGGGGTCATGGAGGTGGCAGCAGGGCCCAGCCTTCACCCACCCAGCAGAGCTTCTGCAAACCCAGCACTTCTGCGCCTCCGCCATCTGCCCCGTAGCACTTTGATCACCTCGTGTGACAGCAAATGCACACTTGGCTCTGGGGCCAAGTCCTCACAGAGGACACCTGTGCGGGCGGAGGCTGGTGGAGAACAGGCCACCCAGGTCTCCCGGCCCCCGCAGCCCCCATGGCCCCAGGGCAGGGCAGCCCTGCACCCCAGGACCAGTGAAGCTGCAGAGCAGTGACACACAGGGAGGAGCGCCCAGCACACGGGAAACTCCCCCCGATTCTCAGACCGCAGGGGGCAGGGGGTCCAGGGTGGTCTCCTTCGTGTGTGGGCCAGACGAGCGTGAGTCCCACCCACGGCCCCGGAGCTCAGCTGCCCCAGGTGGTCTCCCCGAGAACCCCTCAGCACTGCACGCTCAGCCCTTCTAGGAAAGCTCATTTTCAGAAGCAAAACCAGGAAATGAAACGTCGGGGACTTGGCTTCCGGGAAGATGGAGCTGGCATGACTTGCCTGTTCCTCGCAAGTACGATTAAAACCCTGGACACTGCACAGACAACACACAGAAGGTGACTCTGAAAAGTGGATGGGGGCAGACTAGCTGGGACCTTGGAATCCAAGGAGCCCCACGGCAATGTGTTCCCTGGGCTTTTTTTCTTTCTGCTGCAAGTATTTTTAAAGGAACCAAAGAAGCCCACAAACAAGAAATGCCAGGAAACACAGAAGAAAACACTCAACAAAAGCTGCTCCGACCAAAGGATCAGGAGAGGGACCACCACCCCACCCAGCAGGACAGGACACTGATGAATGGGAACCACTCTCCTCCAGCCAGACCCCACCCTCGTGACCCAGGCTGTAAAACCTCCCACCCCCGTCGGGTGGGGTTGGTCAGGGTCCAGTGGGGAGCTGGAATGTTCACCCCCACAGGGACCACATGGAAAGGCTGGACTTTCACTCCAACCAGGTGGTGCCCCGCCTCCCTGAAGAGCCAGGACTTTTACCCCACCCAGCAGCAGTGAGAATGCCCCTCCCCCACCAGTGTCACTGGAGGCCACGTGGGGAGCAATAATGAGGCACCTGTGGCCCTCCTGACCACTGCAGGCCATGTGGGGAGCTGGCACTCCCTTCCTTGCCCAGCAGTAAGGAGAAGCCCCACCCCACCCCTCAGTGTGAGGAGGGCTGAGTGGGGAGCCTAGAATTCCACCCCACCTGGCTATAACAAGGTGCATGCCCCTAGTCCTCTGCTAGGCTGGTGTCAGGAGAAGCTAGCTAAAACAGAAGGATTAAATAAGAGCCAGAGTCTCATAACATAATAGCCAAAATGTACAGGCTTCATTAAAAAAAAAAATCACTCAGCATACTTAGAACCACAAAGATCTCTGAATGAATGAAATACAATCAACAGACACCCACACCAAGATGACAGAGGTGTTAAAGTTATCCAAGAAGGATTTTAAAGTAGCCATCATAAAAATGCTTCAACAAGCAATAACAAACATGCTTGAGACAAATGAAAAAAGTCTCAGAAAAGAAACAGAAGATATAAAGAAGAAAAGTTACAATTGAAAAATATAATAACCAAAATAAATACTCAGCAAATGGCCTCAACAACAGAATGGAGGGCACAGAGAAAAGAATCAGTGAACTGGAAGATGGAACAATAGAAATCACCAAATCTGAACGACAAAGAGAAAACAGATGGGGAAAAAAGCAGAGCCTCATTCTCCAGGGGACAAAATGTAACACTGTGTCATGGGTGTAAAATAAGAAGAAAGAAAAAGAATGGGGCTGAAAAAGTACTTGAGGAAATAATGACTGGGAAAACTTCCCAAGTCTGGCAAGGCACATAAACCTATAGATTCAAGAAGCTGAGAGAACCCCAAACAAGACAACACCCCCCAAATCAGACCAACACACACCATATTCAAATTTTTGAAAGCTAAAGACAAAGAAAAAGGAAATATCTTGAAAGCAGCCAGAAAAAAAATGACACCTTAAGGGAAAAATAATTAGAACGACAGTGGATTTTTCATCAGAAACCAGGAAGGCCACAAGGAAATGACAAATTTTTCTCATACTTGAAAAATTCAGGAATGAAAAATAAATCAAGACATTCTCAGATAAAGAAAAACTAAAAGAACAATTTGTCACCGGCAGACCTGCCTTAGAAGAATGCTTAAAGGAGGTTCTCTAAACAGAAAGTAAATGATAAGAAACTTGGAACATCAGGAAGGAGAAAGAACACAGTGATCAAAATTGTGGGTAAATAGACTTTCCTTCTCTTCAGTTTCCTAAATGTTTGACAGCTGGAGCAAAACTTAATATCCTATCTTAGGTGGCTCTAATGGTATACAGAAAAAATAAGTAAGACACTTGTACTTAAACAGTAGAGAGAAAGGTGACCTAAAGGAGGTGAGATTTCAATACTTCACTACAACTGGCCATTTAATACACAAAGCAACCATCAAAAAAGTCACCATGAAAGATACACTCAAAAATACAACAGATAAACCAAAATGAAATTCTGAAGAATCTGTAAATAATCTATGAGAAGGCACAAAAAAAGAAAACAGAAACAAAAGGCAGAGAGAATAAAAAGAAAACAAAAAATGAAATGGCAGACATAAGGACTAATACATCAACAATTACACTAAATATAAATGGTCTAAATAAACCAATTAAAGACAGATATTGGCAGAGTGGATTAAAAAAACATGACAACCATATGCTATCTACAAGAAACTCAGGTATAACAATATAGTCAAGTTAAAAGTAAAAGGATGGAAGATAGTATGTCATGTAAACATTAACCAAAGGAAAGCAGAATGGCTATATTAATATCAGGTAAAGTAGACTTCAGAGAAAAGAAAACGACCACAGGCAGAGAAGAACATTATATAATGACAAAAGGCTCGATCCACCAAGACATCCAGTGTACGTGTATGCAACAGAGAGCTGCAAAAACGTGAAGCAAAAACACGACAGAATTGCAAGGAGAAATAGACAAAGTCACAATTATAAATGGAAACCTCAACACCCCTTCTCAACAACAGGCCAGACAAAAAAATCCATAAGGATAGAGAAGAAAGCAATACCACCATCGACTATAGGACCTAATTGATATTTATGGAACACTCCACCCCAAAACAGCAGAATTCACATTCTTTTCAAGTGTACATGAAGCTTATAACAAGATAGACCATGTCCTGGCCCCTAAAACAAACCTCAACAAATTATAAGAATTGAAATAATACAGATTGTGTTCTCTGATCACAATAGAACATAATCAAAATAGAAATCAATAACAGAAAGATAACAGGAAAATATCAAAACACTTGGAAAATAAACAACACATTTTGAAATAATCATAGGTCAACTAGAAAGTATGAAAGGAGATAGAAATACATAGAAATGAATGAAAAAGAAAATACAACATATCAAAATCTGTGGGGTGTAGTTAAAGCAGGCTGAGAAGGAAATGTATAGCAATAAATGGAAATATTAGAAAAGAAAATTCTCATATGATTTATCTAAGCTCCCATCTAAAGAACCTAGAAAAAGATGAGCAAAATAAATCCAAAACAAGTAGAAAGAAGGAAATAATAAGGATAAAAGTTCTAGCCAGTAACAGTAAGGCAAGAAAAATAAATAAAAAGCATTAAAAAAAAAAGACCTCCCAGAACTAATAAGTGACCTCAGCAAGACTATACAAGGTTAACTCACAAATATCAGTGTATTTCTTATACAGGCAGACCTCAGAGATATTGTTCAGTTCCGAACCACCGCAATAAAGTAAATATTGCAATAAAGCAAGTCACACAAATTTTTTGGTTTCCCAGTGCATATAATAATTATGTTTATGCTATACTATAGTCTATTAAGTGTGCAATAGCATTATGTCTAAAAAAAACAATGTGCATACCTTAATAAAAATACTTTATTGCTAAAAAATGCTAACTATCATCTGACGATGCAGGGTTGCCACAAACCTTCAACTTGTAAAAAAGTCAATATCTGTGAAGCACAATAAAGTGAAGTGCAATAAAATGAGGTCTGCCTGTACTAGCAGTGGACACCTGGACACTGTTATGAACTGTATCCCTGCAAAATTCATTTGTTGAAGCCCTAAGCCCCAGTGTGACTGTATTTAGAGATGGGGCCTTTCAGGAATGATTAAGGTTAAATGAGGTCATGAGGGTGGGACACTAATCCAGTAGGACTCCTTATAAGAGAGAGAGAGACACCAGGAGTGCACACCCACCGAGGAAAGATCACATGAGGACACAAGGAGAAGACAGCTGTCTGCATGCTGAGGAGAGAGGCCTCAGGAGAAACCAAACCTGCTGACACCTTGATCTCAGACTTCCAGCCTCCAGACTGTTAGAGAATAAATTTCTGCTGCATAAACTACCCAGTCTGTGATATTTTGTTATGGCAGCCCTAGAAGATTAATGCAGACACCAAAATTATAAATACAGTATCATTTACAATTGCTCAAAAAAACACTGAAATTCTTAGGAATAAATCTAACAAAACATGCACAGCACTACAGTACTTGCATGTTGAAAACTACAAAATGCTGAAAGAAATCAAAGTTCTAAATAAATGGAGAGACATACCATGTTCACAGGTTGGAAGATTCAACATAATAAAAGATGTCAATTCTCCCAATATTGATAAACAGGCTTAATGCAATTCCTAGCAAAAGCCCAGCAAAAATTTTTGTAGATACACACATGATTACTCTAAAATTTATAGGGAAAGGCAAAGAAACTATAATAGCTAAAATAATTTTTTTTTAAATTTCAAAGTTGGAGGAATCGGTGTACCAAATTTCAAAAACGTACCACCTAGCTACACAAGCAGGATAGCATGGTGATGGAGGGAGGGTAGGCACATAGCTCAACGGAACAGACAGCCCAGAAACAGACTCACGCAAGTGGTGGAAAGCAATTCAGTCTTTTCAACAAATGGTGCTAGAGCAACCAGACATCCACAGACAAAGGAATGAAATGTTGTAAGCTTCACACCTTACACAAAAATTAACTCAAAACAGGTCACAGACTTAGATGTTGGGGAAAATCTTTGGGACCCAGGGCCAAAGAGTTATTATATGTGACACCAAAACTAAGATCCACAAAAGGACAAATGAATAAGTCAGACCTCATCAAAATTAAAAACTTATGTTGCAAACAACCCTATTAGGAAGATGAGATGGTGAGCTACGAGCAGGGAGAAGACTTTGCAAAGCACACATCCAACAAAGGACTACTGCCTAGAATAAATAGACATTCTCAAAACTCAAGTGAAAAAACAAAGGAGCCAATCAGGAAATGGGCAGAAAAGTGAAGGAACACTTCACCGAAGAGGATGTACAGATGGCAGCTGCACGTGGGAAGAAGACCATCACAGCCACCAGGGAAAAGCAAATGAAAACCCCAGGGGTCACCAGCGCTCCACACCGTTCGGAATGGCCGAACAGAAATGGTGACCCCTGAAAGCTGATGAGAATGCGGAGAAGCCGGGTCCCTCAGGCATGGCCAGTGGGAACGTAACATGGTGCAGCGACCACGTGACCCAACAACTGTACTTCAGGGCATTTATCCAGAGAAATGGAAATCTGGGTTCACACAAAAAGCTATAAACAAATGTTTGGAGCAGCCCCCAACTGGATAAAGCCAGGGCTCTTGGCGGAGAGTGGGTAAATGGGCCGTGGTCCAGCCACCGCGGAGCCCCATGCAGCAAAGGACCGGAGCGAAGTAGCCACACATCTCCAGGACTTGGGCTGAGTGGGGAAGGCAATCCCGACTCACAGCTGCAGGGTCCCACTCTTGCGATGACAACGCTATAGAAATGGGGGGCAGACCGCGGTGGCCAGGGGTCGGGGAGGAGGCAGGGTGGGGGCCCGGTGTGGCCGCGGGGGGCAGGGAGGGATGCGCCCGTCTCGACTGTGCGTGGTCCGCACCCCGAGAGTGCCCGCACCGCAGACCTGCAGGACATGACCGGTGGGGAGGCTGGGCCCGCACCAGGTACGTGGGTCTTTGCATCACCTGTTACCCCACAGGTGAGTGTGTGGTGACCCAGAAGTAGAGTTCAACTTAAAAGACAAGCCAGCCGCCCAGGCCAGCTCCCTGCACGCTCCGTGCTGGTTCTCACCACCGGCTCTGCCCCACTCTCACCACCCAGGACGGAGGGAAAGGGCACCCGGAGCACCGCACGCGGGAAAGGTGAGTAGGATGAGCTGGGGTGACTTTCCTTCTGGACGCCACCAGGATTTCTAACTACGAACAAACCTCTAGAGTTACCTTTTAACCAGGAAATTAATCCAGCAGGAAAAAAATCAATATATTGTTGTCAGCTTGACCCAATGTGGCCAGAAGCTGTCATGTGGAAGGGGCTGGGGCCAGGTCAGGCGAGGAAGGCCCAGCCCCTGGGCCCCTCGGAAGCCCCGCTGCCCAGAGCCGGGACACCCAGGGCTCCAGGGAGGGAGAGGCTCCCCCAGGTGCTGGGGCCCCTCCCAGGCCAGCTGGACGGCCGCCAGGCAAGGCCCCATGGAAAGGCCAGGGGACAACATGCTCCCCCGCGGAGGCCACCGCTCTGGGGGAGAGGCCTCCCTTGGAGGGTCCCCGGTGAAGGAGGCCCCAGCCTGCCACCTCTGGACGACAGGCCTCGTGCTCTCCGGACAACCCCTCCCGCCCGCCCCGTAGGTGCAGCTGCACATGCACCTGTGGACCTGAGTCCAGCCTGGCCACCCTGCTAAGCCACAGTCCCCAGTGTTCAGCCTGGGGCGGATGGGGCAGAGTCCCTGGAGGGCCCCACTGGTGACCAAGGGCCAAGACCTGCCTGCCCATGTGGACACGAAGGGCCAGAGGCTCTGATGTCCTTCACCCAAATGGATTTCCAAACCCCATCCAAAAAGCCAGTTTCTGAACAAGAGGGTCTCTCATGCCCGAACTTTCTTCCTGGCCAGCTTTGGGATCACCAAGGCACCTCGGACAGAGGGCTGGGACTTCTCCACGGAGCCGACCAAGCCCCAGGGAGGTCTGGGCTCCCAGCAGATGGAGGCTGCGTCCCACAGGCAGAGGGCGGGGCAGGATCCCCAGGGAGCCCGGTGACAATCCCTCCCACGGGACCATCCTCTGGCTAATTCCCGCTCACTCAAGAGCGGTCCCGCCCTGGGTGAGGCCACCGGGAGTCACATGCCCGAGCGGCCCCCAGTCTCACAGCAAACAGGAATTCTCAAGTTCTTCTTGGAAGACCGAGGACCCGCCTAGGACTGGATGGAGGGAGGGGACGGGAAAGGGGCCAGCACGCGCCAACGTCAACCCCACGAGCTCCACTCTCCGCTGCCCTCCACAGAGGAGACAGACAGCTGTCACGTGAGCCAGGACCCATCACAGGCAGGGACCTGAACGAGGGCACAGGGAATGCTCGGCCACGCCTCTGTCCCTCCTGGGACCTCAGCCAGTGCAGGGGGCGCCCAGGGCCGGTGCGAGCGCCTCCAGAGCGACCTGCACCCAGAATGGCCCTGGAGGCCCCAGAGGTCTCACCACACTCGACCGCGCATGCCCACCGCACTGCCCAGATGCGGGCGGCATTTACAGCCCCCAACTCAGCCCTGGCAGGGAGCCGCACGGGCTGGATGGTGGCCCCCTGCCACCTGGCCCTCTGACCCTTCCCTCCCTGCTCCCGCTCAGTCCAGAGGGTCTGGATGGAGACGCCCCACCCTCAGCGGGTCTGTGGTCTGGGTCCCGGGAAAGGCAACGCCACTGGCTGGGTGGCCACCAGGAGGCCTGGCCAGGACACGCCCCAGAGCCTTCCCTCCTCAAGGAAGTGAGCCCAAAACGGGGGCTCACCTGAGAGTGGACTGGGAGGCCCAGGCCCCGCTTGTCGGAGACAACGAGGGTGATGATGGTCTTGAGGACAGTGGCGAGGAACGTGTTGACTCCGAAGACAAGGGCGCGGAGCTCTTGAGAAAGAGAAGACGCGATCTGAAAACTTAACAGGGAAGCGGCCGACTCAGACTCAGCTGGGGGCGAGATGCAGCACAGGCGCAGAGGGCCCAGGGGTGGGGCAGCGCTCCTGGGCCACCAGGAACAGCCGCGGGGGACAGGCGAGACCCGCCCAGTGCCCAGGCTGCCCACCGCTCCGGGGCTGCGTCCTGAGCCGGCAAATCCTCCCGCAACGACTCACAAAGCGAGTGCAAAACCAGGTGCAGAAGGCAACCTCGGGAGATGCTTAAAGTCTCCTGGTAACTCCAGTACAGAGTAAGTCATAATCACTACAGGGTTCCCAGAAAATCAGCCTCATGAGAGCAGGGCATTAACAGACAGGGCACTGCACGGAGAGGGCACGAGGAAAAGTCCGGAATTAAAGTCCTTTGTCATTAAACGATTCAGTAAATTATAGAAAGAACCGTAAAACAAATAAAGAAGGCAGGAGGAATTAGTACGCTCAGAGCCTGCAGCGCTCTGCAAAGAAATTAACATTTGAACGTACTTCCAATTAAAAGCCCCAAAGTGCCTTTAAAAAAGAAAAAGAAAAAACTGATCAAGAAGTGTTCTAAAGTTCTGAAGAATAAATGAACAAAAATACCCAAGAAGCCTCTAAAGAGAATGACCGAGGAGCTTCTGCTGGGGGGCTCAGGGGGAGGGGACAGTACACGAAGTGCCAGGATGAGCAGTCATGTGACAAACGGCGCACTAACTAAGACAGGAGGTGGATCAAAGGTCCCTGACGACAGATTAAGTCCTGGGAAGCGGGAGCTGGGCCAGGTCCCGCCGGCACAGGCAGAACGCCACACCACACACACAACTGACTCAGGTAGTGCTGCACGAACACCGAGAGTCGGATTAAAGAAAACGGTAACACGGCAACACATAATAAAAGGCTCCTATCACATGTGGTAGATGTAAGCGCACTGCAGATAATCAGGAAAAAAGAAATCCTAGCAGAAAAAGAAGCCACAGGTATAAACTGGGCAGGACACCAGGGAAAGGCAAGTGGCCCGTGGGCCGCCCTCCACCACCCGCAGGGGCTGTGTGCCTGCCTGGACAGCGCCTGCAACATCTCTGACACCCCCTTCCAAAGCCCGTGTCCCCTGACCTGGCGGTTCCCTTCCAGGACCCACCTGAGGCCATTATCAGAATTTGGGAAGAAAAATGTAGGTGAGAGGGCGTGGCTCCCATGTCGTCTGTCACAGGAAGATATCCGAGACAGGGGCCTTATCACCAGGAGGACCGACGACAATGCCCTCTGACATGGAGCCACGCGGTTACGAGGGGCAGGGGTGCAGAGTGACCCCGGCTCGCTCCAGGCAGCCCAACACCCATGTCAGCCACGGGGGCTGGGGTCTGAGGGGGTCTGCTGTCTCCTTCACGCCTTTCTGCCTCACATTTGACCTTTTCTGCATTGTATCGGATCTTTTTGCCACGAACACCTATGGCTTTTACAATTAACAAGAACACGTGAGACACTAAGTGGTCCTGGGAGAAGTGAGGGAAAGACACCCACGGCTCTGGCACCCGTTCCGAAACGCTGACAGTGACAGGACAGGTGGGACGTTTACAGGCTGAGCGTCAGGAGGGGAGGACACAGCGTCCAGTCTGCGTGGAAGTCCGGGCCACAGCCATGGCCACGGGGGCAGGGGGGCATTAGGAGCAGAAATCAAGGGAGCAGGGCCAGGGTAGTCGGGGTGTCTGGGCAGCACTGGCCCTGAGGGGGAGGAAAGGAAGGACGCAGCCCAGGGCAGGCGAGGGACGCTGGGTGCCGGGCGCTCCTGTGAGACGGCTCAGGGGAATCAGGCCACCACACTGCGGGGCGACGGCTGCAGAGGGTCAGGAGTCCGAGGACACGCTCTGAGCTCAACACCAGGCAGGGACAGATCTCGCTGGGCGTGACCGGAGCGGACAGTCCAAGTGGGGAGGGAGGTGCCCCCAGGGAGACGGGGCTCGGAGGGGAGCTAGGGCCACACAGCTGGGGACAATGACAGGCCACCTGCCAGGTGCAGGAGGTGTAAGCGTGTGTCCTGAGCACATGTGCTGTGCGTGGCATGAGGGCATGTTATGGTGTGAACCCATATGGTGTGAGCATGTGTCTGGGGTGAACACATGGCGTGCGTGTGCAGCTTCATGAGAGGTCCAGTTCAAAGGGTGTACGAGGGTGTCAGAAGCCAGAAAGATGCAGGCTGAGGAAGGTTCTGGAAGGCACGGGTGGTCGGCAGGCAGCTCCCGGGACGTCCCTGGGCCAGTGCTGGAGCATCCCCAGGAGCGTGAGGAACACAAGGGCATCGGGGGAAGGGCTCCCCCAGGCAGGAGGCGACCTGGGTCACCCAGCCACCCTTGGGCTGTGAGCCACCGTGCCCAGCAGTGGGAGTGGGAGGGGATGGGAATGACCCAAGATGGGACAGCAGGGCCAGGAGACTGGAAGAAAGGACTTCCCGAGGTCCGGTCCCTGTGGACACCGTGGCTCGAGGGGGGAGCAAAGGGGACGCCCACATGGCCCCTTGCCCAGCCTTGCGATCCTGGTGGCCAGGACGGGGCACGCTGTGGACAAGTGGGGCCCTGGCTAAAGGCACCCGGGGCTCACACGCCTCCTGATGTGAGTGACGCGCCAGCACACCTGCTCCGTGCTGCCCGGCACATACCCCTGCTGCTCCCCATGGAACCTTCTGGAAGGAGGCCTCTCGATACACACAGTGCACGACCCTCCAGCTGCCCACCCTCGGCTCCAGTCTTTCGGGAGTCTCCTGCCAGCAGTCCCGCATGGCCACCCCGCACCAGCCCGACTCACGTGGCGATGGGCACCAGGAGCTGGTGGGAGCCACGGAAGAGCACGAAGGCCGAGTAGCACAGCCAGATGTTGCTAGTCTTGTACATGAGGAAGATGAGCCCGGCCTGCAGCACCGTCACCACCGCGATGATCAGCTTAGCCCACAGCGCCCAACGGATCTTCACGAAGCCGGCGGCAAAGGAGGTGATGGCACCTGGGGAGACAAGACGCGTCAGCACCGTCCTCGTCCTCACGGTCACCACCGTCCGGGTGAGGCAGGCGGGGCGTACCGAGCAGAGTGGAGGCGGCATCCGCCCCGCCGTTGTAGACCCTTGTGGTGTCCGTGGTGGGGTTGACCACGTTCCACAGGATGTGCACGTAGTAGACGATCAGGTAGTAGCCGGCGGAGTTGAAGACCCACCAGAGGGACCAGAGGCGCAGCTGCGGCAGCCGCGCGGTGTGGCCCAGCTCGCGGAGCATGTGTGCGAGCGCCGAGTCCCGCCAGGAGGCCGGCAGCTGGCCCGGCTTCCCACCCGTGGGCTGAACTTGGCCCAGGTTCATCCGGTCCAGCTCGGAGGGCGAGGCCCCGGCACAGGCGGGCGCTCCGCGGTTGAAGAAGAGGCTGCGCTTGGGGCGCTTCAGGAAGAGCGTGAGGACCAGGCTGAAGGCGAGGAAAGCCAGCGAGATGTAGTTGAGCGTGGAGAAGGGGATCCTGCCCACCGTGACCAGCAGCTGGCCCAGCACCGAGCTGGTGAAGACGCCCAGCAGCACGGAGGCCCGCGAGTAGCCGGCCATGCGCTGGTAGCAGGCGGGGGGCACCAGTGAGAAGATGTAGGAGGAGTAGGCGATGCGGGCCGCCATGGTGATGCTGAAGAAGAACTCCATGAACTGCATGTGCAGCACGGACGAGCCGAACAGCAGCAGGAGCCACACGGACACGTAGCTCAGGCCCTGCAGCAGCAGCACCGGCTTGTAGCGCAGGTAGTCGGTCAGCAGGAAGACGGGCACCAGCACTGCCAGGTAGGAGTAGGACAGCACCGGCGTGATCTCGTTGGTGACCTGCAGGACAGCAGGCGTGTGACCCCAAGCCCCTGGAGCGCCAGTCGCCCATCACGTCTACTGGACTTGGCCGGGTGCCTGGGAGCCCCACCCGGACCCCACGCACCCCTTTACCGTGGCACCCCACCAGGACTACATGGGGAGTGCCGTCCTCCAAAGACGTGCAGCCCGTTAAAGACTGTCCAGGGCAGCCAGGGAAATGGAGAAAAGCACAGCCCGACCTCCAGACCGTGCTCTACCCTGACCTCATCCCCCACGGGCGTGCTTCTCAGACAGCAGCTCGGTGCTGACACACGCAGAGAGCTGGTAAGTACGCTGAAAATAATCAGTAACTACATGCTAAGCCATGCTGATCCAGGCTTGTTTGTTTCTAACGAAATAAAAACATGATATGATTTCCCCTGAAGTCTACCGATACAGAAAACAGAGCTGTGACCAATCTATACTCATGCTGGCCGCCAATGAAAGCCTTCAGTGGCCGGTCCCACTCGGTCCCAGGGCACAGGGGATGCAGGAGAGGACTGGGCCCTCAACCCCCCTTTGCCAGGCAAGACTAGGGGCATGCGTCCACGGGAGCCAGGGCTCCCGGCTCCACCAAGGGAGCTGCCCGCAGCCTCGGCCATTCAGCTCTCCACTCAAAGAGGGCTGGCCCAGCAGGACGTTCCCTCCTGGGCACACAGGGCAGAGGCCAGAGCCACAGACCCACTTGGGACGACAGCCAGATGTGCCCCTGGCTGCCCAGGAAGGGCCATCCTGGACCCACCTGGGCCCAGCCCCCAGCAAGAGGTCCCAGCTCACAAGAGGCCCAGGTCCCTGGCCTCGGGCCCTCCCTGGGGGATGGACACGGGACGCACCTTGTGCTCACAGCCTCTCCAAAGGCCCAGGTGGGTTTTCAGCAGGTGGCCCCTCACAGGGGCTGCACCAGACCCCATCTGACACCTCCCAGGGGCTCCAACTGACCCCACCCAGGGATTCCACCTGACCCTGCCCAGGGCCCGGCCATGGCTCAGATCAGCCAGGGCAGCACCAGGTGAGCCTCGGGCCTTGTTGGGCTCTCAGAGGCTTTGGCCTCCCTTGGGTCCTACCTGACTCAGGGCGCTAACCTTGACTCAGGCCTGACCACCTGCTAACACCATGGGGCGATCCCTGCGCCAGCCCAGGGGGCCCTCAGCCCTGCAAGGCCAGCAGGCACCAAGGCCCACTTTACAGATGCTACCAAAGACCCAGAGCCAAGCCCAGGCCAGCACGTGGGGCCCAGCCAAGCCCACCGCTTAGCGGCCAGCTCACCTGTGGGTTTCTGCAGCCCTCGAATCTGTCCACCCACGATGTGCCACCTGACCAGCCAGCCCCAGGGCAGTGCTTCCCAGTGTGTGCCCAGGACCCCAGGCTGGCACGCACACCCACCACCTCCAGGGCTCCCCTGCCTGGTGGCCTCCTGCACCACATGCCCACCAGAAGCCATGGCTGACCCCAAAGGCTGTGGTACCCCAAACACCGAGCACTAATGGCCCCAGGACAGTCCAAGACAGTATTGGTGCAAGTCCGTCCCCGGGGCAAGATGAGTAACCAGCGCTGGTCCCAGAGCCACGGGGGCCGGCTGCAGGGGTCAGAGCCTTGTTTATGGAAAACTCCTGGAACATCAAACCATCTCTCAGTTAGCTGACGAAACCTCTTGGCAGATGGCTTGCACAGCTGCAAGGGCCACGGGGTCAGAGCTGAGGGAGACCAGCTGGGCTTTCCCTCCCGCTGCCGCTGCCCACACTTCTCAGGCTGGGCAAGCACACAGGCCAGGCGAGAGGCTGACCCGTGCCACACCTGTGAAGCGCTGGGAGCACAGGCACCCACAAAGTCCCTGGGGCAGGTGGCACGAGGACGGCCTCCTACTGGCCTCGGGCCAGCATCGCTGGGCCATGTTCCCAACACCTCGGTTTGGACGGGCCGGGTCCAGGCTGAGGGGCAGGACGCGGGAGCTGGGCCCAGGTCACGACCCAGGTGGCTTCAGGGCAGCAGCTGCTCTGAAGCCAGGAGGCCTGGCTGGGGCCCCACAGCAGCCAGGACCAGGACGGGGCACCGTGGGCCCTGAGGACCGGCAGGACCAGGGGAGCAGGGCAGGGCCAGGCCAGAGGGGCCCTGAATTCCAAGAGCAGCCCCAAGAGCCAACACCTGGCAGCACCCAGAGGGGCGCTGAGTCCTGCCTGATAGGGGAGCGAGGACAGGACAGGGGCCACCACGGAGGATCCCGCCAGAACGGGCGGCGTCAGCCATGGGCTTGGAAGGACTGCTGTGTGAAGCGCCCTTCACACAGCAGGGGTCGTGATGTGAAGGGCACGGGGTCATCATGGAGGGGGGTGGGGGCACGGCCCAACCCAGGCAGCTCAGATGCAGAGGAATCACAGGCCCAAAGGCGCAAAGCAAAGCTCGGACTCTCCGGGAGGTGCTTCACGAACCGGGGGTGGCGGCATGTGGGGCAACACTCAGCACAAACCAAAAGGAAAATCCGGCAGAATTAAAAGCTGAAGCTGCGGCATAGAAGGACACAGCAAGCAGGGAGGAGGCCAGCGCAGACAGGAGAAGCCGCTGCCCACAGGCGGTGGATCCCGCCAGCGCCAGGAGTCCGCCAGGCACAGGAAGGCAGGCGCCCGCAGGGAGGGGGAGACTGGCCGAGGCCTCACTCCAGGGACAGCCAGGAACACAGGACCGCGGCAGAAATCGAGGAAATGCAAACCCGGCAACAAGCTCTTCCGTCTATCAGATGGGCAGAAACTCAACAGGGCCTCACGGGTGCTGGCCCGAGGAGCTGGAAGCAGCCTCACGCTGCAGGGGGTCACGGCAGGAAGCCACCGGCAGCAGCGTTTCCCCCAGGGACGAGCTGGTGACCCCGGAGACCCCTGGAGCAGGGGAGGGCAGGCCCTCTGTGGTTTGAGGTCCTGGGTGCAAGTTGAGCAGCACCAGCCTGAATCTGTGTGGGAGGGCCACAGACCCGCCGGGCTCTTCCCAGACAGGCCTCTGCCGTCCGTCCTCTGGTCACGTCCAACGCCTGGTGGGTGGCTTAATTTCTGCAACCTACTGTTTAATCGGTTACCGAGTGAGCTAAGAGGGCAGGCGGGGGGAGCTCATGACAGGTTTTCCTTCTTGTTATTTTCACAGAGCTTCCCACTCACTCCTACGTCATCTCCGCAGTGGAAGACGGCCCCTCGCAGAACAGAGTGGTGTCCAGGGAACTGGCCAATCAGCGAGCGAGGGATGTGCCAGACCGGCTGCTCGAGGGAGGCAAGCCCCCACCCCGGACTCACCCGGGAAGTGACCCCTCTGGCTGCAGTGCTGGCCGTGCGCTCAGACACAGTCACACGTACACACAGCTTTGAGCCTGTGCGCGCGGCCCGGGCACCCCGCTGTGTCCATTTTCCAAGAGGGCTACTTTGAGGGGACAGGCCTCATCTGCACGGCGACTCCATGTGACTTAATTCCGGGGTCGGTGAGGGGTTGGGGCCGAGCTCTGGGCCAGGGAGAGGCAGGGGCTCCCTGAAGAAATCAAGTGGGAAATCCCGGTGGGACCCAACGGGGGCCAGCGACAGCGACAGGGGGTGTGGAGGCCGGCGGCCACCCTGGAGGGGACAGACAGGGCTGGCGGGCCGGGGCCAGGCTCTGGGGCGGTGGGCGGCCCTCAGGCAGGACGAGCAGGGGTGGTGACCACAGCCCTGACCGTGAGCTTCATCAACCAACGGCCTCTGCGCCCTTCTGATTTGTTTTATTTTATGGAGACGGAAACCGGGAGGGACACTAGCTGCCTGTTGCTGCTTCTACGCCACGTTTGACCCCAGAGACCCGCCGGGTATAAGCTTATTAGTCAGGTTCCAATGAGATCCTTTGTCCTTGTTCTGAGCAAAAGTCAAATCCCTTCCGTAACCCCTTTGGGCAAACAGGTCTCTGCTGGAAGCAAGGGCCCAGCGGGCGGGCGGTGGCCCCCTTGCGCTCTCCCCTCAGAGGCCCACGGCAGGCATGGACCCCTCTGCCGGACCCGCCGTCCCTCTAACCGCAGGGACCTGGCAGCTGCCAGCGCCCGCAGCCCGAGCGGCCCCCGCACTCCGGCCCGGCCCGCCCACACGCGCGCCCACGTGCCTGCTTCTGCGTGAAGTTCTTGTCGGGGCCCAGGAGGTAGGGCGTGATGAAGCTCTCCCCGGGCCGCATCTGGGACATGAAGCCGTAGAAGCAGAGGCAGAACGCCAGGCTCCACCAGGACTGCAGCTTGCGGCCCGGCCTGGGCTCCGCCGGCACCTGCTTCTCCACCTCCGGGCCGGAGAGCGCCATGCTGCCCAGGCCCCCGACGGCCCTGCAGGAGACCAAAGGGGACGCTGGACCTGGGAAGGAGAGCCAGAGTCAGGGCGGCTCAGCAGACAGCTCGCAGCTGTCTCCCGCCTCCGGAAACTTGGCTACAAAGGGCTCCTCCCCCCGTCATTCAATCGGGCTCTACCTCACACGGTGGAGAGACCTCAGCCCCAGCCCCAGCCCCAGCCCCAGCCCCAGCCCCAGCCCCAGCCCCAGCCCCGTGGTCCAACCTGGAGCTTGTGACGATGCAGGAGCCAGGCCCAGCCAGGCCACGCTGTCACCACTTCTGGGGGCTCCAGGGCTGCAGCTCCCATAGAGTGGCTGCCAACCACGTGGGGCCCGTAAATGTTAAGTAACGAAAACTAAATGCAATTTAAGAGCCAGGTCCCCGGGGACACTGGGCTCATCTCACGTGCTCACGGCGCCGGCTGCGATTGCTGCGCTGCGTGCACCTCCCCCGCAAGGTCTGACGGCCTGCTTCTCACGGTGCCACAGCACCTGGCGTGCCCAAGTGCCAGACCCAGATGAGGAGCAGTCACGCCCGCGATGGCCCAGAGGACGTGGCAGAGGAGGACCTGCCGGGCCAGGCACACACCAGACCACAGTACAGGGGTCAGTGACGGGGGCAGAGAACCCCCAGGGGCCACCGAGGGCAGAGTAAGACTTCACCCCAGTACCGTGATTTCAACACAGGCCTGGGCCTCGCTCAGCAAGGGGAACTACTACAGTCAGATGAGCCCGGCTGTTCTTCTTTCCTCCTGTGTTTATTTCTGGGACTGCGGGAAAATGGGGGGCTGCTGTGTGACAGCAGTAAACCCCCTGAAGAAGCTGCGGCTGGCAGGTTTGTTTGTGAAGCTACAATGAGGGGCAGGGTAGGGGTGAGGGGGGCAACAGTGGCCCAGGAGTTAGAGGGTCCTAGGTCCCAACGTTCTCGAGGGCCAAGCGAAACACCAGCTAGGACGGGGCCGGAACCCGGCCCCTCCCCCTGGCGCCCCTCCCCCTGGGAGGTGTGGCCCACCAAGAGCACACAGGCCAAATGGCTCCAGCAGAAAGACTCTGATGTTTGGGGCGGAGGGTGCACACATGGCCCCCCACTCCAGCCTCAGGAGTCCGCCAAGTTCACTCTCCCACTCCTGGGGCGCTGCCCCCTGGGTGCCAGAAAAATGCACACTCGCAGCCAGCTAAGCACCCAGCGTGGGGTGAACAGCCAAGAATTTACAAAGCCCAGGGTCCCCAGGAGTGGGCCCCCACCTTCCCTGTCCCCCAGGGGCTTGGGGGGCCCCTGCTCCTGGCCCCCCTGTTCTGAAGGAGATGACAGAGGCTTCCTTACCTGGCGTCCCCCGAATCCCGGGGCGGAAGTCTCAGACACCAGAACCCAGCAAGCTCACCAGCTTCTTCTTTCTACTTCCTGGACTCCCATGGCTTCTGAAACCCCAAGGCGGTGCTTCTGAGACTCCAGTGAGAGCTTGTCAGAAGTTTGTCTGAAGGTCTCGGACACACCCCAGGACTCTGCACCCTGACACGGCCCCCGGACATGCCCAAACAGGTGACCGAGCACGCAGGGAGCTGCTGCCTCGGGATTTCCAGCTGGTCACCGGTAAGAGCTCCGCCTCCAGTATCTCGGGCCAACACCACAATCCCGCCTCCACCGACACGAAGATGGGCCCCAGGGCCCCGGCGCCCAGCCCTCAGGGTCTCAGGAGTCCTCCAGGGTCACAACACAGTGGTGGACCACCGCCATCCCCAGAAGCAAAGACATGCAAGGGTCCACACCCTGCAATGGCCAGGGAGCTGGTGGGGGGCGGGTAGGGGGCAGTGTCTGCTGACACCCGGGGAGCAGGGCTGAAGGGACGGGGTTTACATGGGGTCTCAGGGAGTGTCCCACGAGCTGCGCCCCCTCCCTCCCAGCCCCACCCCTACCATCTGGGGACGCTGTGCTCAGTGCTGGAGTCCCTCACCTTCCTCCTGAGTTACGGCACAGCTAGAAGGAAGGAGGGGCCTCCCCCCAGCCAGCAGGGAGAAACCCAGGCCTCCTCTGCTCTTGGATCACAGGAAGCAAAGGGCCAAGGGCTCACGCTGGGCTCACGTGCGCACGGTCTCGCCTCTGGGCTGCAGCCCATTGGCTGGCAGGTCTTCCAGGCTGCACGGGGAGCCTTTTACCTGCTGTCTCCAAAAACATCTGCTCAAGGAGCCCCTGAGCCTCAGGCCTGCCACCCAGCAGGGGTGGCCGAAGGAAGGCAGCCTTCTCACCGGGGCTGGGAAGGGCCGTCACGCGCGCCAGAAAGAGGGCCTCCAACTACCTCTGTGCTTCTCACTCAGCCCGGGTGCCAGGGACCCGCTCTCCAAGGACGTGAGTGAAGATGCCCACCCTGGACAAAGGCAGCCGCCTACCCTAGGAAACCTCTACCGCCCCGTGGCGGCCCAGTGACCCCTGGAGCCCGGCCTCCCCCTGCCCCGTGCCAGGGAAGCAGAAACAGCAGTGAGGATGCCGAGACGCACAGAAGGTACCAGACCCTGCAGGGCTCCCTTCAGAAATGGCCACTTTCATTCCTGCTTGACGTTTTTTCCTGAGCGTTGCTTTAAAATCTGTCCCTTCCACCCACATAAGGCCCTCCTCCAACTTCTTGTGGGGGGCACAGTCCTGGGCCTGCCCTTCACCAGCACCCCTGGCTCCCCACGGTGAGAAGGCCCCTGCAGGTGCACCCAGGGCAGAACTGCGGGGAGGGGGCCGCAAGGCAGCGCTGACCTCTGTCACCCGTCACAGGCGGAAATGCCCCTACAGGCCTCACTGAAGAGAGAAGGGCCAGGCCTCAAGGAGCCGGCACTGTGGCCACTGCGGGACCACCACCCGGGGCCGTGATCGGTGGCACTGATCCGAACTAAAGGGACACCCGCCACACCAGGCCGGGCCCACTTTGGAAGGTGCGTCCCTCCCACACTTGGCTCCGCACCACCGGACGCGCTTCCCAAAGCTTCCAAAACAGGCGGAGGGCTGCCAGCTCATGGGCCCGTGGCTGGACTGCAGGGTCACGGGGAGTTGCTTGGCCCCATCCCGGGAGCACGGGCTGCCACACAGGAGCAGCAGGGCCCCCGGGAGGAGAGGCCACCTGTACTGGGGCCTGGGATGGGGGTGCGGAGGAAAGGGCGGACGCCGAGCCGGGTTCTCCCCTAGCGAGGTTGGGCCCCCAGCAGGGAGCTCCGAGGACTAGGGCTCTGGCACCGTGGGCAGCCTGGGAGACAGCTGCTGCTTCTAGATGCATTCCGGAGTTCTGAGCTGGCCCAGATTCCAACCTGTATTCTGAGACCTGCGGCCGGGGATCCCCACATGGCGAGGAACCCCACGAACACACGTGTGTGCCTGGCGGATACCTGGACACTCAGGACAAGTGTTTAGGATAGGACCCGGGGGATAGCTTTCCTCCCGCAGACGTGTAGAGCGTCCCACTGCCCTGGACCGTCTCCAGCGCCGGCCTCCAACCGCGCCAGGAGCTGCTCCAAGGGGAAGTTGTTCACGACTACAGACTCCGGGTGCAGGAAACAACAGTGGCTTGGCTGGAGACCAGAAGCGCACCGGGGGCTTCTCCACAGGCCCGCGCGGAGACCGAACGTGACAGACGCTTGGAGCGTGCGCCTGGGTTCCCACATGGGGCGAGGCTGCACGTGGGACTCACCGCCCCTTCACTCAGCGCCAGCGCCCCCGCGCCCAGCCCGCACCCCCTGTGCTCTCCCCGGGCCCCAAGGCCCCCGGCCCCCGTCCACCCGACACTCGGAGTGCCTGCACCCCCGCGCTCCTCCCGCAGCCCCCGGTCCTCGGCCCCGGAGCTCCTGCAGACAGGGGAGCCCCGCTACCTGAGCGCTCGCGGCCTCCGCTGCTTGGCGCTAGAAGGGACCACACTGCCCACAATGCCCCGCGGCGGCGCGCTTCCGGGAGGCTGGGGGAGGGGGCGCACCTGGTCCCGCCCCCGCCGCACGTCACGGCCGACAGCAGTTGCACGGTCTCTGACGCGCGCCCCACCATGGCACCCGAGGTCCCCGCGGGACGGGCGCAGCAGCCCCGCGCGCACGCCCCGCGCCCTGGGACTCAGTCCCCACCCCAGCCCACCGCGTCGCCGCCCCCGATCACGCGCCCCTGGCCGCCCAGCGCGGGCGACTCCCCGTGCGTCCACACGCCCGGCCGCACCCTCCGGAGCCCCCTCCCGAGCTCCTCGCGCGCCCCTGGCGCCTACCCCCCCAGCGCCTGGCTCTGGTCATACCGATCACAGCTCGGGGGTGTGCTGGAGGCCTCCGGGAACGGACCTGGACAGAGACGCGTCCCCCCGCGCCCCGCAAGCTGTGACCGCCCCTCGACGAGTGCAGACGCCCTGACCTCTGCACAGCCTCTCCCGTCGCCACCCTGTGCCTTTTCTTTTCGGTTCATCCATTCTGAGATGCTCCTTTCCTAGCCAGCCCGCAAACTCAAGCCAGGGGCGTGGGTCCCTGAGCCAGGCAGGACAGGACTGTGGCGTTGGAAGGGGCCCCCTCCCCCCACGCAGGCGTCTGTGCGGATCACCCTGACCCACGCTCGCTCTGGTGGTTGACTGGGAACTCCAACGAGGCACAGGCTCAGCCTTCCCGAGGGACGAAGCGTAAATTGGGAGACGGGGGCACAAAGACAAAGGGATGGACCAGAGGTCTGTTTGGACCTAGCAGAAGGTCCCCTGGAGGGATCCCAGGGAGGGAACAGGCCAATGTCTCTCCCCGCTCCTCACGGCAGGACCGCCCCCCCGGACTTGACCTGTCTGGTGCAGTGAGGCCCGTGACAGTGAGGGATGCCGGCCTCTGAGTCATGGCAGGGAAGTTGCGGTGCCCAGGCTGTGACCCTCAGGCTGGAGCAGTGGGAAGCAGCCTCTGTGGCAGCCCCACTGCTCCCCACTCCTCACTACTGGGAGGGGGAGAACCTGGAGGCTGGCCTCACAACCTCAGAAAGTGGCTACGCCCTCCTGCTGCCCTAAAGGATGGCACAAAGGAGCATGGCCACGGGGCACCCAGCAACAGTTGGTTGCTGGGCCATTGCCATTGGCCAAGTCTGGGAACTGGCCCAGACCAGCAGTGCGGCCCCTTGGGGAGCAGGACGGACAGCACCCTGGGACCGGGACAGGAAGGGTGGGCCCCCGTGGCACACACAGGTGTGCACAGGTGTGCAGAGAGCAGCTGCCCCTGAGCAGGCCCACAGTGAGGATCGGAGCTCCGTCCCCCAAGTCCCTCACCCGGTGGTCTCTCTCGGGCATGTGGGCCTGCGTGGAGCCCGAGTAACAGAGCCCAAGCCTCGCCCTGATCCCTGGCCACACAGAGCTCAGGGATCCTGCATTAGCTGGGCCCGGGGCGGGGTGGAGGGGTCACTGGCCCGAAGTGGGGCTTAGGCGGGCTCAGCCCGGCTGGGGCTGCAGTGTCTGGCTGGGCCACGGTGCCCAACAGCACCCCATGGGCATTGTCACCAGGAGGCCGCTCCTCCGTGGGAAGAGGGAAGGGCTTGCAGAGTCCAGGATGTGATCCTGCTGCCAGTAGCAGCCTGGACGCCAGGGCACAGGGTCCCAGAGGCCCCGCAGGTGCAGCTGGCTGGAAAGTGGGATTGCCAAGCAGAGAGACGTGCAGAAACAGGTGGCTTGGGGGCGAGCGGTCATTTTGGGGGATGGATCTTGTGCTTCAGTCATCGTAGCTTTAAGTGGTTCTCTTGGCTTTAACAGTCTATTCGTCAGATGTTTACGCGCCGGCTCCTCGCAGGATCGGGGTAGCTGCCGCGGGGGTCGCGGAGGGAGCGAGAGTTGGTCCCTGGGTGGACCCATGCTCGGGAGGGGTCAGGATGGGCCCGGCAGCGCTGAACTTCAGCCTCACCAGCCTGCAGGCTCCAGTCACACGTGCTCACAGAGATGTCCAGGGTCTACTGCCCCGCGAGACCCCTCCTCTCTCAAAGGGGAGCTCAGGCGCGCTCAGCAGTTGTAGTGAATGACAGCCCCCAGCCCGTACCTGGCCCACCCAGCCCTGTCTCCCCGCGACGGGGTGCCCCAGCCTGTCAGCTCCAGGCGTCCCCAGCTCACCACCTCCTGGGACCCCCCCCCCCAGAGTGTATCCCATCCCCCTTCCATCCCCTCCCCCTCCACCACCGGGTAGAGCCCCACACCCCAAGTCCAGGTTGCTTACTACCGTCCAGGCCAGCCTGCCGGGGTCCCAATCCCGGCACGACTCCCCCTGGGAGGACTTCAAGGGAGGCTCATCTTTGGGGGTCCGTGGTGTCCAGTCTCCCAAAGGGCTTCTCCCAGGCTTCGGGGGGCGGATGGTGGACTTCTCCCCGCTGCCAGCTCCTACCCAGGCCCCTCGGGCTCTGCGGGGACACCCTGGCCTAACCCAGGGAAATGGTCCATCCCTGAAAGGAGGGCCCAGGGATGGGCTGTGGGGGTGGCCTTGAGCTGCGCCGAGGAGAGAGTGGGGAAGGAATGGGATCTTCACAAACCGGAGGAGCTGACTGTCCTCGACTGCAAAATGCCCAACAAGGGGGGACAGAAAGGAGACAGGAACCAAGGTGACCCGGGCTGAGTGAGAGCAGACTGAGAGGTGTGGGAGCATGGAGAGAAGGAGGAGGGAGGGGGAGAGAAGGAGGAGGGAGGGGGAGAGAAGGAGGAAGGAGGGGGAGAGAAGGAGGAGGGAGGGGGAGAGAAGGAGGAGGGAGGGAGAGAGATGGAGAGACACAGAGAGACCGGGGGTGGGGACCAGGACATACCGGCGGTGCTCAGCACGGGAGGGACACAGGGCCCTGGACCCGCCCAGCACACCTGGGCTGCCCCAGGCTCAGGGCCCCTTGGGGAGCCTGTGGCCTCTGGCCTAGTCGGCGAGTGGGATGGACCGTGCCTTCCCCCAAGCCTTGGCCTCGGTATCATGTGTCACCTCTGGAAGCAAGGCTGAGACCAGACGCCAGCACACATAGGGACATGCACACATGGGCACACACGCATGCCACAGGCACCCCAACAAGCACCTTCTGGAAAGATTCCCTCAAAGTCACCCAAGGACGCATCCACCGCAGGGTCAGGCCAGGGGCCCAGGCTCTCGCCCTGAGGCACCGGTCTGCACGACGGATCGGCCCCGAGCGTCCTGCTGCCTCGCATCCTGAACATCTGTTCAGCCCTCACCAACGAAGTGTGTACTGCGGCCTCTGGTGCCCAGAGAACTTGGATGAGGACTTCAGGAGGATTGTGGCCACGCACAGGAAGAGGGACTTGGGAGTCAGGGCGCCTCTGAGGCTTAGGGCCCACTGGGCAGCATTGCTTTCAGATGGAGACCAGGAATGTCCGCACTGGGGGTTCAGGACGTCAGGGAAGGGGCCTTGTCCTCCCCCAGGGGAGTAATGGATGCTTGAGCGCCCTCGGCTCCACTCCAGGGTCACGGAGCCTCTGGCTGGCGGGGTTGTGTCAGGACAGGAGCAAACAAGCTGAGACATGTCAGCCGAGGTGGGTGCCGGGCTGTGGGGAACAGAGGTCTCTTTGAAGGTGCGCGTGGCCCCGGGGAGGTGGAGGAGTCATCGCCCCTTGGCTTTGGCCAGTGGATGACAGGCGATAACAGGCGGAGGTCTGAACTATGCACTGAGGTGGGACTTGCCCTGCCCTCTCCTGCCTCTCACCCAGACCCCGCCTGGTGCCGAAGTTCTAAGAGTCACATGGTATTGCACCAGGTACAGGAATATGCAGGGAGGATGTGGCCACATCCAGCCATGGAGGGGACGCTGGCTCTTGTGGCCAAACTCAAGAGATCCCCATGGAACATGCATAGTGAGTGTGTAGAAGACTTAAGTCCCACTATGAGCAATTTTGATACTATTCTTTATATAAAGTACAGTATGCATAGAGAGAATAGACATTTTTTCCCCAAAATCCCATGGAAAAGTTTAAAAGATGACCCAAAATCAAGCTGCAAATCAAAGCTCATACCAATTTCAAAAAATGAAAACTCGCTTAGGCCATATTCTCAGATCTTAACTTCATAAAACTAAATATTAATGATACCGAAAAAGCAATCAAATCTGACTGGTTGAAAATTTTCAATCGTTCTTCCAAGTGAGCCACAGGTCGAAGAGGAAATCAGGCTCCTGTGGATAAACACCCATCACCAACGTGGGTGGGGCCGGGACAAAGGGCCCCAGGAGAATTCCCTGTTACATCATGTTCATCGTTTCCTGGCTGTACTATTAAAATGAAAGAAACATAGCAGTTAACTCAGAAGCTAGAACAAAAACGGAGCAAAATGAACAAAAGAAAGTAAAAAAAGAATGAAATACGGAGAAAACAGAAATTCATTAACTGGAAAGCAAATAAAACTTGATTTTTTAAAAATCCAAAAGAGAGTTCCTCAAAAAATTAGAATAACATGGCGTAGGGAATGCTTGTCAAATGCTTGTCAATTTGACCAAGAAACACAGTAGAAACAAATGTCCCCACTGGGCTGGAGGACGGTGCTCACAGGTGGGGGTCTGTGCACAGCCCCTCCCCCTGAGTGTGACAACTGAGGGAGACCACGACGTCTGGCAAAACCTCAGTCTGCAGACACACTGCCTCTTCATTTAGTGCAGTTCTGCTCCAGATCTCAGGAGGAGCTGTCTGTTTTATGAAACTTGGCAAATAAAATTTAAGTTCATTTCTAAGACTAAATAAGACAAAATAGCCAAGGAAACTCCAAGGAGAAGAGCCCTTCATAACTCACTTCCACACGGCAGTGGTGTCAGCAGTGGATCCAGCACGTGGAGGGGGCAGGCGAGGACCCCCGGCTGCGGCTCAGGTAGGGGTCCCCAGAGCCAGGCCCACGTGCCCCCTGGGGCACCCCGGGAGGTGGGAGGCCCCAAACCAGGAGGGTGTCTCAGACCAGCAGGAGGCATCCCCTGGGCCAGGTGGGCAGGAGGGCAACTGGGGGACGCTGTCAGAATGCTGGGGAGACGGGGACAGGGAGGGTGGCGAGGTCGGGCCAGGTGCTGGTCAGTGTTCTGCCCCGAACACTCGTGGCCACCCCTGGAAATCCGAACGCATCAGCCTGGGTTCTGGGGAGAGATTGACTCCAAAGTGCAGGAGGGATTCAGGGGTCTGCGGCCTGGGAGGGCGGCCCTGGGGCTGAGAAGGGGCGGAGGGGGGGGATGGTCTCCGTGGGAGATGTGTGTAAGTCACATGGAGTGCACCTGACCTTCCCCCCAACGCACCTCAAGGCTCCAAGGGCACCGGACTGACCTGCGACCGAGGGCCAGGGTGCCAGTGCCCCGTCCACTTGGCAGCCCGCGGTCCTGGCTGGGGAGGGTCCAGGCAGTAGCCCTCTGCATCACCCACGGCTGCCCCAGCCTCTTGTTCACTCGGACTCCCTTGTTCACTACCCTCTTCTCCCGATGCCGGTTTCCCTGTCAAAAGAAGCTGGGGCTGCACCCCCAGGAGACGAGGGAGGGAGATGGGGGTCCCACGGCCTTTCACCCACTTAGGGCAGTGCAGGGTTTAAAGAATCAAGTTTATTAAGGTGAAATTCACACGCAATAAGTTGCGGTGAAATAAATTGAAGTGTGCAGTTCAATGCGTTCTGACAGCACCCCGCCCACCTCTATACCCACCGGGATACAGAGCACGTCCATCCACCCGGAGAGCCCACAGCCCCTCCCCAGCCACAGGCAAGCGCTGAGCTGCTTCCCTCAGGACAGGGTTTTAAGGGCAGAGGGTTTACTCAGGGTGGGCTGTGCACTCAGCAGCGCTTCTGGGATTCACTCAACTGTTCTTTCCTTGTCATTCTGAGTAGTTTTCATTATATGGATCCAGCTCACGTGTTCATCCTTCATTCCCTGATGGATGTTTGGGTTGTTGCCAGTTCTAAGGATTATAGATGAAAATGCTACAAACATCCGTGCACGAGTTTTTCCGGTGAATGTATGTTTTCACCCCTTCTGAGTAGATGCCTAAGAGTGGACTCTAGGGTCTTATTGTAGGTGCACATTTAACTTTGCGAGAAGCTGCCTGACTGTGTTCCGAGGCTGTACCATTGCCCCGTCCACAGCCCTGTCAACGCTGAGTGATGTCATCTCTTTAAACGTCAGCCTTTCTAACAAACTGTCGTGATATGGAACGCATTCCCATGTGTTCATTAGTAGTTTGTGTATCTTTAAGTGCCATTCAAATCTTTTGCATATGTTAAAAACGGGATATTTGTCTTCTCTTCGGTGAGTTGTAATGATTATTGTGTATCTGGATACCAGTTCTGTGTTAGATACATGGGATATTAATATTCTCCCCCAGGTGTGGCTTGTCTTTTTGTTCGCTTAAGTATCCTTTAAGGAGCAGAAGATATAATTTTGATGAAGTCCATTCCATCCATTTTCCTTTCATGAATATTGCTTGCTGTATCCTGAGAAATATTTGCCCATCCCAAGTTTGGGAAAATCTTCTGCTATGTTTTCATGTATAACAGCCCAGTCCCGTAGACGTCCCTGTGATGACAGAAATGTCCCATGTCTGTGCCATCCGACAGGCAGCCACCAGATATGTGTGTGGGCACTAGAAGTATGCCTAGGAATTGAATTTTTAACTTAACTTCAATTAATTTAAATATAAATACGACGTATAGCTAATGGCTCCCCAGATGGACAACACAGGTCTAGAAGTTTTACAGATTTAGCTTTTAAACTGAGGTTTGTCAACTGGAAAAAAAAAAAAAAAAAAAAAAGCACAACATGAGAGCCGTGAGTTCAGTTTTATTTGGGGACTTACTGAGGACTATAGCCCAGGAGACAGCCTCTCAGTAGCTCTGAGGAACTGCTCTGAAGAGGTAAAGTGGGGAGGTCAGTATATACGTGATTTTGGTGAAGGCAGTATGTGCAATCAAGCACATATCTCGGTAGAAGGTTGCTGCTGGTCACGAGGAGCAGATGCCTGTGTTAGTGGATTTACTGCTTTTCTAGGTATCAGAAGATGCAAGAATTGGGTTCACAAAGTTTTCTCCTGAAAATATCTAGCCATCTGACATCCTGTTCTTCCAGTTTTCCCAGAGCCCTTCACCCAGAGCGCCTCATTCCGGATCTCTGCCCTGAACACCTTTCAGGCTGTGTTAAAGGTCAGGACTGCAGTGGCCAGTGGCCTAATTCTCATAGAACCAGATGGCGAATGACTTTTTAGTCATCAGGTTCATCGCCCATTTCAAACGAGTGTTGTGAAAATGGGTACCCAGTGGGTACCCAGCTGTTCTTGCACTATTTGGTCCAAAGACTATTCTTGCCCCAACTGAATTATATTGACACTTTTGTTGAAAGTCAGTTGTCTGTATATGTGTGGGTCTTTTTCTGGACTCTATTCATTCCCTTTGATTTTCTCTGTGTCTGAGCCCTCCCACTTTCCTCTTCTTTCTCAAAATTGTTTTGGCTATTGAATGTTCCTTACATTGTCATATAAATTTTGAATCAGCTTCTCAACTTCTACAAAATAAAAAGCCTGTTGAGATTTTGATTGGATTGCATTGAATCTATAGACCAACTTTGAGAGAATTTTCACCCAAGCAATGAGCCTCCCAATCCATGAACATAGTACATTGCTCCATTTTTAGATACTCTTTAATTTCTCTCAGCAATGTTTTGTAGTTTTCAGTGTAAAGAACATGCAATTTTTCATTAAATTAATTCTTAGATATTTTATGATTTTAATGGTACTGTAAATGGTGTTTTTAAATTTTTATCTACCTATTATTTGTTCCTAGAATATAGAAATATAGTTTATTTTTGTATGAACTTTGTATCCTGTAACCTTGCTAAGTTCACTTATTGATCCTAGTATTTCTGGATCGCTTTCTTAGACTTTCCTGTACTTACAATCATGCCACCTGTGTATAGAGACTTTCACGTCTTCCTTTCCAATTGTTATGCCTCTATTTCTTTTCCTTGCCTTATCACTTTGATTCTCATGTGAGAACCAACATCCTTGCCTTGTTCTCAACCTCAGAGGCAAAGCATCTAGTCTCTGGCCACTAAGAATAATGTTATGTGGAAGTTTTAAAAATAGCTTGTTTGCAGCCAGCGTCCACTGCCAGTGATTTCCGGGCTGGATGGAAACCCCTCTTACCCCCAGATGTTTCACATAGCAAGGGTGTCACTCCATGTGGGAGAGAAGGCTAAGGACACCAGTGCTTCTGGAGGGTGAGAGGGTTCTTCTGTGTTCTGGAAATGAGAACCGGGCAGGGCAGTCTCTGAAATGGTCACATTCAAATTCTACCCTGTACTGGCTCTTTTCCCACTGGTTATTTTAATGTCTTCTGAGCACTTTCCTATTATTACTTGATATTATTATTATTATTATTCTAAACAGCTTCGTTGTGATTCCGCAGGGGTCTAAATGTCCCTCATCTCTCGTTAGACAGGCTATTCGGCCATCAGTTTGCAGCAGTGACTGTCGGGAGACTTGGAGGACGGGGTCAGTGTGAGCAGCCTGGGGTCCACCCGACACTGTGCTGTGGCTGCCCAGGGGCTGCCCAGGGGCTGCCCCAGCCGGGGTGCTGCTATAAGAGTGCTGCAGTGGGCCCTGCTCTGGGAGGGTTAGGGGATAGGCCAGGGAGGGGGGACAAGCCAGGTAGAGAGGGGACAGCGTGGCCCTTAGCTCCCGGGCTCCCTGGGAAGACGGATGACCAGCTCAGCCACCACCTACCTTCAGGGCTTCATGGGGAGGTGGGAAGGCAGCCGGACGCCGGCCCAACCTCCCCAGGTTCCATGAGGGTGGGGTGGGGGCGGGGCCTGGTGAGACTGGAAGCCCGGGGTGGGGAGGGGGACTTGCGCCACGGCATCAGTGCTCCCCTCCCCCACCCCAGACCTTTGGGGCTCGCTGCCGCCCACCCTCCTGCTGGATGTTTCAGGTCTGCTTGGGGGCCGGCACAGCCCCTCTGCTGCTCTCTCCGCTGTGTTCAAAGCATCCAAACCCTCGGGAGACAGAGGGCTACTTAGGGGTCCCCTGAGACCCGGGCATCGCCTCTGCGGAGCTGGGGGTCTGGGCTCAGCCTGTGGGCCGGGCAGGGGCAGCGAGATGAGGAAGGAGGCCCTTCTCCAGGCTGAGGGCAAACAAGCATGAAGTCCACGGCTGGCTCATGCTAACGATGAGAGACCTTGCCGCTGGGGTAAATCACACCTCCGTAAAGTTGTGATCCGACAGAAGGATTGCGCTGTTTAGAAAGCAAACCCTGAGACGTCAGCGGGACCTCGGCTGGGCTGCACAAGCGGGGGTGGGGGCAGGGCTGCAGGAGACACCACGAGGCTGCTAAAACCACATCCTGACACAGGAACTGCTGTGTCTGGAAGAGGCAGAGAGCAAACTCGGGATCACACACGGGCCACTGTTTTCATACCTTCCTGTGTGCAGGGTGCGTGTAAACGCACGTGCGTGAGTGTGAGTGCGTAAAGAAACTGAGAGAGCTCGAGACCTCAGGTCCAGCCCATAGAGACTCCAGGGTCAGTCGTGCTTCCTCCCCTCCCCCTTCCCTCCCTGTTCCTGCCCCTCCCCCTGCGGCCGTCCCAGCCCCCTGCTCCCAGGTGCACACCCAGGTGCTCTCCCCTGTGGATCTGTGTCTCTGTCACCTGCTAGTCCCCCCCACTCCCGGCCCCTCTTGCAGCCCCAGGAGGCAGGGACTGTCCCCCCTCCATGTCCCGGGACCCAGAAGAGAGGGCACGCGGCACAAGAGAGCAGGCCCCGCCCCAAGGCCGGGCCCCCAGGCAGAGTGAGTGTCATTGGCTGGGCTGTGCTGCGAGGAGCCAGAACGAACCCACCTCCGGAAGAGCCTCAGGCGAGCGGGTGGCCACCGCAGGCAGTGCGGCTCTGCCCGCCGCTGTGTGTTGTGTCTGTCCTGGGGACACTTAGGGGACTCTGGGGGACCAGGCTGGCACCGCTGCCCAGGGGCGCTGCTGGAAGGGCAGGCCGCGCACTTGGAGTGCGGCCCAGGGCCAGCGCCCAGCAGTGTCCAAGCGAGCAGAGACCCGGCCCCAGGGCGCAGACCTCCTGAGGATCCTGGGTGGAGGGACAAGCATGTCGCCGTCATCCCCAGGACAGGAGGAGGTGCCTTGCCCAGAGCAGCCCCGAGCCCCGAGCCGTTCCTTGGCTGCCTGAGCCGAGCCCCAAGTGTGTCCCCCCGCTGTGCCCCTCAGGCCTGGGCTGAGCTCGTTCCCCCCTCGGGGCTCTGCCCGACACAGGGCCTGCCCGTCCACCCGCCCTGCGCCAGCGCCCAGGTGATGGCGGGATGGGTCACGACATGTACCACTGCTTTGTTGGTTTTTACACAAGACCTGGGGCACAAGAAGCTTTTCCTCCCAGCAGAGCTGAGCCAACAGACTCTCCCACGTTGGAAACGTGTGTATTCCCGGCGGCACCGGAAGTCTCCTCTGTCTCCCTTTGCCCCAGGGGAGGAGCCCACCCGACCTTGGGGATAAACCCTGACCCTCTGTGCTGTGAGGCCGGCGGCGGCATCTGCCTTGGGCGGGTGACCAGCCCCAGCCCCGGACCAGGCACGGGCCCTCGGTGCCTCGTGGCTGGAGGGCAGTGGGGTGCTGGTCCCCACAGGAGGGGCGGGAGCGGGCCCTGCGCACCCTGGGATCGTCGGGCGGGCGCTCTCTGCTCAGCCCGGCCAAGGGAACCAGAGGCGCCTCACGTTTAAGCTTCGTCTGAGTGACAGGTCCTGAAGCAGATTGTAATGGCCATACCTGAGGCCACATCCCCCTGCCAACCCACCAGGACGGAGTCCCAGAGGAGTTACGGTTGTGGGGCTGCCCCTTCACACCTACTGTTTCCACCCACCCCGCCAGCGGGGCTGGGTGCCCGTCGCACCAACACCCCTGGGCCTGGCTATTATTATTACTTTTTTATTGTGGTAAAATATGCGTAACATGAAATGTACCATTTTAACCATTTTTAAGTGCACAGCTCAGGGTCACTAACTAGATTCACATTATTGTGCAACTATCACCACCATCCATCTCCAGAATTTCCATCTCCTCAGACTGAAGCGTCCCCATAAAACACTCACTCCCCATCCCCTCCCCCAGCCCCTGGCCCCCACCGTCCTGCTGTCTGTCCCTATGAATCTGGCTCCTCCAGGGACCTCATGTAAGTGGATCAGATAGTATTTGTCCTTCTGTGACTGGCTTACGTCACTGAGCATAATGACCTCGAGGTTCATCCATGTCATAGCAGGTGTCAGAGTGTCCTTCCTTTTTGAGGCTGCATAACATTCCGTTGTGTGGATGGACCATGTTTTGTTTATCTGTCCATCTGTCCGTGAACACTGGGGTAGCTTCCACTTTTGGCTGCTGTGCTGCTGTTATTTTTACTCTTATTATTGTTACTGACAAATTGATAGGTGAACCTTTTTGTTGGTGTTTGTGGTTTTCCCTACTTTATTTTATTTTACTTTTAACCTACCATCCAGATTTACCAAATCCTAACATGGCACCTTCCTATCATTTTCGATAGAAAATCCAGGGGGTCAGCACTCCCTAGTCTCAGCCCACTCTTCTCTCCTGAAGGGCCCTGTCACGAATTCTGGATTTATAGGGCTAGTCCATGGTTTATGTTTCCAAAACCTGGCACCCTGTTATTTGACCCATTTTAAATGTTTAAGTAAATGGCTCTGGAACTGGCTTCTCTTCTATTACCGTTTCTGAAAGCAAGGTGGCTGAGACGTGCCCTGTCTGGGACGTGACCACCAGGTGGCAGGTGGCTCCTGGCCTCGGGGGCCCCGCTTCGCAGGCAGCAAGGACAAATACTATCTGATCCACTTACATGAGGTCCCTGGAGGAGCCAGATTCATAGGGACAGCCACGCTTGGGAGCCTAAGGGTTGGGCTGGATGGGGTGCCAGGCAGGCCCACCGTGAGGGCCCTGGATCCTGGAACCAGCAAGCAGCAGGCAGGTGGGGAGAGGTGGTGGGGGTGGGTCAGGAGGGGAGGGGCGTAGCAGTGGGAAGTGGAGAGGGGGCGGGGTGCAGACACCACCCGCTTCACAAGCAGCAGTGGCCCCACGAAAGGCAGCTGCAGGGACACCTGTGGCCGCCAGGTGGGGTGCAGGGTGTCAGTGGGTCAGGCTTGCCACGTGCCTGCCTTTCGGGGGGCTCTGCTCAAGGCAGTAGCCAAGTGGGAATTCTCCTCAAGCCGAGGGGCCCAGCGAGGTGCTGACCCCCGCCTCTAGGAAGGAGGGTGGACTGACCCACCCCACCACGCTGGGCTGCTGCTTGTCATGGGCTCTGCATATGGTGATGCCGCCCAAGAGGGAGCCTTGCCCTGGGAGTCACAGACAGGACACCGGTGGGACAGTCTGTCGGCAGAGGGGTCAGTGGGTAAACAGTGCTCAGAGATACGAGATGACACCCACCAGAAATGGCCACGGGCAGGAGCGTCATTATAACCTTGGGAGCGGGGTTTGCAGGAAGACGTGGGCGTGGAGGAGCGCAGGCTGGGAGTCCAAACGGACCCTCACCGGCCCATACTTGTCCTCACCGGCCCATACTTGTCCTCACCTGCCCGCAATGGCCCTCACTTGCCCATACCTGCCCTCCCCCACCTCACCTACTCTCAGAGGCCCTCACCTGCCCATACCTGTGCTCACTGGCCCTAATCTACCCCCACCTGCCCATACCTGTACTCACCCCACCTCACCTGCTCTCACAGGCCCACACCTGCCCTCACCTGCCCTCACCTGCCAATACCCATCCTCTCTGGCCCTCACCTAACCTTCACCTACCCTCACTTGCCCATCCCTGCCCTCACTGGCCCTCATTCACCCTCACCTGCTCATACCTGCCCTCACTGGCCCTCATCAGTCCTCGCCTACCCATACCTGTTCTCACCTGCTCATACCTGCCCTCACTGGTCCTCACCTTGCCCTCACCTGCCCATACTTGCTGTCACGGGCCCTCATCTGCCCTCACCTGCCCTTACGTGCCCACACCCACCGTCACCTGCCTATACCTGTCCTCACTGGCCCTTACCTTGCCCTCAGCTGCCCACACCTGCCCCTACCTGTGCTCACTAGTTCTCCCCTGCCCTCACCTGCTTTCACTGGCCCTCACCTGTCCTCAGTGCCTCTCACCTGTCCTGACTGGCCCTCACTGCCCTCCTGGCTCTGGGACCCTCATTGACCAGGCTCCTCCCCCGGGGACCCTGAGAGCTGATTGTGGGTGGGCTGGGCTGTGTGGTGGCCTGAGGGTGAGGGCACCCCACCTGGGGCCAGGCTGCGCACTGACTCCTGAGACCAACTCTTTCTGCTGACTCTGAGCAGTCACTGCGTCCCGCGAGCTGGCAAGACCAGGCCGGGGGGGAGGGGAGCAGGACAGGGAGGGGAAGGGAACCCAGCAGGGACCCTGTGCTTCCAGGGGAGCCCTCGCCTCACCTGCCCCGGGTGACTCCTCACCTCTCCCCAGGGAGAGGCCTCAGAGCTTGGCTAGCCTCAGGCGGGGTTGCCGCCTCTCCAGCTGGTTTTCGACTGTTTTGGGGGCGGAGGGGACGGGGTGCGGCAGAGAGACCTGGTGGGCTCTCTGGCCCTTCTGCTCTCTGTGGGCAGGAGCCCGGTGCCCAAGGGCAGCCGGGTCGTGGGTCAGAGCCTCGAAGCAGGAGGAAGCTGGTGCAGGGGGAGCACAGAGATGCGGACAGAGGGGCCAAGGGTCTGCTATCTGACATTTGTATGTGAAAGCCCTGATTTTTAACTAATAAAAATTTTTAATTAGTTAAAACTGATGAAAATTGATTAAATTTGTACTAGTTAAAACTAATTGAATTCCGTTCAAAGCACGGAGCTGACTAAAGCACCAGACACACGGACTCACTGTCTACTGGAGGGTGGGAGGCGGTGCCAGCGGAAAGGGCCTGAGCCCGGAGGGTACAAGAGAAACGATCTGGGTTCAGCCGCTACCCATCTGTCTCTCCACGTTGCCAAGTATTTAAAAGGTGCCTCACGGCCGGTTTCCCCCAGTCCTGCTTGGACAGGAAACGGGGGCCTTCTGGAGTTGCTGGTGGATGGGAGCAAGGCCAGACCCCTCCACGCAGGCTCCTGGGGGTCAGCCGGCCTGCCGCTGCCTGGTCCCGGGAGCGCTGCCCACCGAGTGCCCCCCCCATGCCGCACCCCGCCTCCCTCTGTGCCCCTGGTCCCCTGCCCCTCCCCCCATGGCTCTACCCTGTCACCCCTGCCACACTTCCCAGGCCTCTGGTCCACATGGGGTGAATCCAGGTGCCGGCTGGCAGCTTTGTTGTCCCTACCTGGTCCCAAACCCCATGCCCCCTACCAGGAATGGGGGGGATCTTTCGGTCTCTGCTCACTCACAGGGGAGGGAAGGCAACAAGCATAAGGGGGGGCGGGGGGCCACTGGCACATGACCGTCTGCCCGAGAGTGACCAGCTCTGGCCTTGGTCCCCAAGAGGGGTGTGGCCACAGCAGAGGAGCTGAGAGGGGTTAGGGTGCGGAGACCCATCCCGAGGTCGCTCACGGAAGCAGGCAGAGGGATGCTCAGGGCCGGGGCAGGGGTGGGGACTCATTCTGTGTCCTGAGCTGACCTGGGGTTGGGTCTCCAGGCTGACCACCTGGTGTGGCCCCTAGGGCCAATGGAGGCCACGGATGCGGATGGAGCTGTGTGAGTGCCCTTGCCCCTCAGGTGACTCAATCCTGACTCACCTGGGGCAGGTGGACGGCAGGTGGGGATGGGCTGGCACGGGGTGGGCCACCAGATACAGGATGGCGACACCCTGGAAGGTGCCAGGGCCCTGTGATTGCCGTCTTCACTGCCCTCTGCCCTGCTGTCCTGGGAGAATCTGATGGTCCACGGGTGACAAGAGGGGCGAGCTCGTCCAGCTCAGACGAGGCGCTGGCGGCTTAGTTGACAACACAGACCCTCAGCATGAGCAGAAAATGCCGCCGAGGGAAAACCGGTGCATTAGTGACCACACCCCGCTGCCCTGGGCCTTGGTTCCCTGAGGGCAAGGCGGTGAGACAGGGTGTGGGCGGGGAACGGCCTCCGGCCTCCGGTGTCTGACTCATTACTCTTTCAACACCAGCTCCACCCTTGGAAGGTGCACCCTGGGCACACCTATTCAGGATATTTTTAGAGCCTTGCTTTCAAAATGAGGCTGCCGGCAGATCGACAGTTAAACAGCTGCCTCGCCCTTGCTCCGATGAGAGAGTCCAGGGCCTCCTTGCTGTCGGGGAGGTTGATGGCTCACAAGCTGGTCTCTCCAAACCCAGGTGGGCAGGGCGGGCAGGACCTCAGCCTGGTGACCCTGGGACTCAGGTGCTGCCGGCTCCACTCTGCAAGCCCCCGGCCTGCAGGCCCAGCCGCTGAGAAATCCTGAGCTGAGTCCAGAGGGCGGGAAGGACTCACTGCAGCTGCTTCACCGCACTGGGGGCCCCGAGAGCCCCAGGGCGACAGGGGGGGGTCCTGCACAGGCAGCACGAGGCCCACACGCGGTGATGGGGCCGGAGGCCGACTGGGCTAGTTGGAGGCATAACGTGGCCACTGCAGACGGCTCCAGGCCGGCCCAGCCTCCTCTTCAGGTGCTCGGACCACCCTGGGCCTCTCCTCTCCAGGGACCCGGTGCAGGGAGGCGCTGGCTATTTCCTCGGGCCTGGGCACACAGAGGGCCAGGCCCAGCCCCGAGTTCTCTCGCTCTCTTGGGGCAGCTGTGGGCACGACTGTCCTGCTGGGGTGTGGGCTATGCCCTGCCCGGCTAGGCTGCCCCCGGGGGAAGCTGGGGGGCTGTCTCTGGGCACCCTGCACCGGATGGGACCACTGAGGCTGCCGGGCATCAGTGAAAAGCGACCTGCAAGCCTGGCGGCGGGTCAGGGGCCCATCCAGGTGGAGCGTGACATCACTCGATTCCTCCTGAGACCCAGTTGGGGTGGCAGCTCTCAGGTACAAAGACCTCGCTAAGCAGTTGAAACACAGCATGGAACGGCCTGTGTGGTCCATGCGGCTTCCTTCCGAGGGGATCTGGCCGTGGCCGTGCTCTGCTCGCCCTGCCCTGGTCCGAGAGGGAGCCAAGATGAGCCAGCCGTGGAGCCAGGGGAGGGTCCCACTATCTCTCTGCGTCTGCTCCCGGGCTCTGTCTGGCTGGAAGCAGGCAAGTGGGTCCGGGGGCGAGAACAGGCGGGGGTGGCCACCCGGCCCCACTGTCCACCTCCACGTGGGGCACACCAGCCAGCTTGCCCTTGGACCAGAGGATGAAGCCACGTCCCTCACGGTGCTGTCCTGTCTCTCTTGAGCCTCTTGTGCACATTTATCAAGGGAACAGCCGCATTTTCAACTTGGAAAAATGACTCTCACCTCTTCAAATAGTGCAGAGAAGCAGAGGACGGACCAGCAGCTGGGGCCGTGTCCCCCTCCTCCTACCCCAGGCCTTGTGCCCCGGGGACCCCACTGTCAACCCTGGCGGGTGACACGGCCTCCCCATCAGCTCCGATACAGAACCCGCCCTGTCCCATCGTGGTCCCCAAATCCACACTTCACGTGAGGGCTGTGACAGGGGCCATCCAGACACACCAAGATCACGGAGGGGAACCTGAGGACAAGCCGTGGCACCTACGAGGCTGGCCTGCCACGGTCCCCTGGGGGCCCTAGACGTGGCCCGAGACAGAGGAGCAGCGTACAGTGCTCTCTGCCAGCTCCCACTGTGGTCCCCTCCGCCATCCTCCTGGGGGATTCTGCACCCAGATGTTCTTCCTTCAGCCCAAACCCAGCTGGGGCTCCATCGACTGGGGTCCTGCCTGGACCAGCCGGGGGTCTAAGGTTTCCTGTCATCTCCAGACCTGCTCTGTCCGCCACAGCGGCCACTAGCTCTGTGCGTCCTGTCAAATGCATTCAGCAGAATTTGAAGCCCAGTTCCTGTGTTTCAGGCCCTCGGTCACATGTGAATGGCAGTGCAGATGTGGGCCGTTTCCATCACCGCAGACAGATCTGCGGGCAGCGCTGGCCAGAGCCCCACTCCTCAGCTGCCCAGACACACTCCCTCGAGGCTTGAGCCATACCAGCCCTCCCCCTGCCCCAGATCTGACCTGTCCCCACCCAGCTTCGTGCAGCAGAAAGGGCAAGAATGGACACCGTGCAGGAGGTGACCACAGGGACCTGGGGCGAAAAAGATCAAGGAGCTGGGCCCTGGCCTTCAAGGTGCAGCCGTTAGCCCAGAGGTCAGTGTCTGCTGGTCCTGCCTCTGCCCCATCCCTGGGCTGTGGCTTCTCCCGGGGTGGCGGGGTGGCAAGCAGAGGGCGTGACGGGACCCCTGACGTGTGACCGGGCGGGAACGCCGGGAAGGGTCCAAAAGTCCCGTGGCCCACACTGGAGCTACTCCCCTGCCATTGGCTGCAGATTTAGACCACCCGCGAGAGCCAAGTGTGACACCTGGAAAAATGTTAGAATCATAAGAGAATTAAGTAAAGTAACTTGTTAAAAAAATATGTATATGTATGGACATATCTAGAATAAAGTATAAGATATTTAGAAATAAACTTAACAAGAAATGTACAGAACATATATGGGGAAACAATAAAGCTTTTCGGACGGACATTTAAGTGAGTAGAAGATGTACCTGGAGCCCAGGGGAAGGCTCGTGGTGCCCACGACGGATCTGTAGAATCAGTACAAGGCCCATCAGGATACAAGGAACATGTTTTTTTCAACTTGGAAAGTTGTCTCTAAAGCTCATCTCTACGAACAAATGTGTATAATGTAACTACTTTTTGTTTGCAGAAGAGCAGCTGCAGGGAAGGGAGTGGTGCTGATGTGAGGAGGCGGGATGGGCTGGGTGGAGGCGGCTTCCACACGTCCACGGGGAAGGGGCCGCGCTGGGACACTCAGCCCTTGGGAAGAAGAGGAAGGCAGACTCAAACTTCACAGCACACAGAAAACAACTCCAGGTAAATCGAATTTTAACATAAACATCAATAACCGCATAGATCTGGGGAGGCCGAAGGGAGAAATCACAAGGGAAAAGACTGTCGGGCATGCCTACGTTCAACTGAAAACATCTTTAGGTCAAAGAGCACCCCAAGGGACTGCAGCCCCGAGGCTCACTGGGAACAGGTCTGCATGGAGCCGCCAGGCGGGGCTGCTGTCCTCAGGCAGTGGGTGTGTCTGCACGTATTTGCGCATTCCTGTGTTTGATGAGCATGGTTGGACCAACGAGGAAAAGAGGAGCACACATGCTGAAACAGGGGCGTGCGATGGAGATGGCGACGGCTTAAAACAAGAACTAAAAAGAGTCACGTTAAAGTCATGAGAAGGCCGTGTTTTGACAATCCAACTTGCAAAGATTTTTTTAAAGTTTAACTTATTTTTTCAGGGTTTGGTTTGTTTTTTTTTTTGTCTTTCTTTTATTGAATAGGTAGTATATTTGCATAATTCAAATGTCAAAAAGTATAAAAGGTGATGCGGTGAATGTCTCCCTCCGACCTGCCCCCTCTCTGCCCGGGTCCCACCGTCCCAGCCCTGCCCCTGACAGGCAGCCTGGGTCCGGGGGGAGAATCCACCCCAAATGTGCAAGGTGGCACACGCGTCCACGGCCCCCTCCTCTTCTGCGTGGCTGCTGGCGGACTGTGTCCACCTCCCCCTTCCCTCGGTAAAGCTTGGGAGACAGCTCAGAACCCACACAGAGGAGCTTCGAGTTCTTTTCTGAACAGCAGTGAAGAACTAATCACCTTGAACATTCACCATTTCACTGGTGCACAAGGATATTTATAAAATCCTTTCAAGGAAATAAAGTTTGCTGTCCAAGTGGCCCTAGAAGAGGTGGGGCTGGGGGTGCCTGGAGAGGTTAGTTTTAACCATGACGCCCAGTTCTGGTGGCAGTGAGGGCGAAGAGTGCTGCAGGTGTGGAACACCCACACGTCAGCAGGGAGGGCGCAGCCCCAGTGGTCAGGGATGTGTGTGAACAGAGCAGTAAGGGGGGCCTGGAGGATCAGGGTGCAGGTCGAACAGCGCTTTTCACCTGGCTGACCAGCAAAGTGTGGGAAACTAGCCGGGATGTGGGCTGCTGGGACACCTCGGGGGTGGTGGAGTGTGAAGTGGGCAGCCGTCCTGCAGAGGGGCCTGGCGCTGATGGTCAGATGAAGCCCTGGGGACACTATGGCCCCCCCGTCCCTCTCCAGGGTCATTCCCCAGTGGCCTCCTCCTCCAGAGCCACTCCGGACACAGACTGCAACACAGTGGGGCCCCAGGCGAGGGATGGGCTCATGCCACCACCTGGAGAAGGAAGTGGCAGACGTGCCAGGTGCTCACGGTGGTGCCCCTGCGGTGGTTAATCAGCCCCGCAGTGTGGATGGCCACATGAGCCACGTGGCGTTTGTCTGCCAGCCGAAGGATGAGATCTGGATAACACGCAGCTTTGGGCAAATGGCTTCGGATGATCATGGTTGAGGTAAAAAGAAGGAACAATTAATGACCTTCGTAATGTGCTGAAAATAACAAAGAATAAAATAAAAACATAGGTATTCTGTTTTAATAGCTTGCCATCCATTTGTAGTAAAAGCAATTTGTGTTGGTGTCACATTTGTCCTTCCTCATGACCCTGGCATGTTGATTTTATAGGGTCCCTTTGACCAGGATTGCACATGGTGTGTCTGGAACATGGACCACCTCCCTTGTCCCCACTCCGCCTAGTGGGTATGAGCTACCCCGCTGGGCCCTGCGCTAGGACGGGGGTGGGAGCCCCTGTGCAGCCAAGGAAGACAAAGCTTCCAGAAATGTGCACTAAATCAGCAGCCTTTCCCTCTGATTCTAAGACAAATTATCAGGCCTGAACCAAAAGCCATTTTTGTGGAAAATGACATCCAGTCAGCCCTCGTCACACACACTCCACACAGACGCACATCCCACACCCCCCACACACATTCTCACCACATGTACCACACACGCGTGCTAAAGGGAAGTCCCATAACTGTGTAAGACTTAGGATGGCCTCTGGGAAGTTTTTCAAGAGACCAGCTCTGACAACTTCCAATTCCAGTTCAGATGGACTATCCGAGCCTAGACTTACTGTCCCACATGAAACAATGGAAAAAACAGACAAATCTAGGAAGCAACAGTTTTCAGACACTGGAAAACAGGAAGCATAAGTGTTCCCTGAGATGAGAAACAAAAGAGGTGTGACCCAGAGGTGCCCAAGGTCAGGGCAGGAGAGTTCCTGCCGCAGCACAGGGAAAGGAAGTCCAGGCAGAGCCCACAGGTTTCCCCATCAAGGAAAAATCTGGGAGTCCAAGAGGTGAAGGTGGGTAGGAACCACAGCACAGGGTCCTACTTTGAAACGAACTGCACAGAGGAAATTCCAGAAATCTGCAGAGGATCCCCATCCAGAATTCAGGTGAGTACAGATCAGATCAGTGTGTGTGCGAGGACAGTACCCGAGGCCAGGGAGAGAACCGCCAAAAGAGAAGAGGGGGCAACCCTCAGAGCACACACAGCGCAAGGAATGGTGCCTGCTTCCTCCAGTCAGAGTGGAAAACCTCATAATTCATGGGGCACTGAGCAGGGTTCATGGGGCATCCAGAGGGTTTGCCTCCGTAAAGGAGAAAAACAACCCTTAGGCTAAAGGCTGCTCTGATCTTGCATTAAAAGTTGAAAGCAAGTCTTGAGAGAAACAAATTGTTTCCAAGTCACTTAATTGCATTCCAGGGCAAGCTCAGGCATGCTAATAGGAACACAAAAACATCCAATACAGGGAAAACATGATATCTGGCATCCGATAGAAGATTACTAGGCATGCAAAAAAAGCAGGAAAATATGACTGAAAATGAGGATAAAAATCAATCGATAGAAACAGATCCAGAAATGACAAAGAAGATAGATTGAAACTTTAACTTTATGTGACAAGTTAAAGTCCTCTAATATTGTCACCAAAGTCCCCAAAGGTATAAGGACAAATATCTGAACATGAATGCACAGAACCAAGAATCTCAGTAAACCCCAAGCACAAGAAATATTAAGAAAATAACACCAAGGCACATCATGAACAAAGTGCTCAAAACTAGTGACAAAGAGAAAAATCTTAAAACCAGCCAGAGGGAGGAAAAACACTTTCACATAGATGAACAAAGAAAAGAAGGACAGCAGGCTTCTCATAGAAACAGTGTAAATAAGAACACAATGAAGCAGCATGTTTAAAGTACCAAAATATAACTCGGCCAAGAATTCTACACCCAAGAAAAGTGTCTTCCAAAAATGGAGGTGAAATAGACTTTTTCAGACATGCAAAGACTGAAAGACTTCACAACAGTGGACATAACATCATAAGAAATATTAAAGGAAGTCCTTTGAGAAGAAGGAAAATCTGAATCAGTACAAAGGAATGAAAAGCATCAGAAATGGAAAATATATGGATAAATAGAAAAGATGTACTTTTAAAATCTCTTAAAATATAACTGACTTCTTAAAGAAAAAAGTGGTGTATTATGGGGTTTATCACAAGCATAGAAGCAAAATGCATAACAACAATCGCACAAAGGCTGGGAGGGGGAAATGGAAATGGACTCTTGTAACATAATATTACTGTGTTAAATTAAGGATGTGTGCTATGAACCCTAGAGCCACAGGTAAAAGAAAAAAAAAAACAAGAATTATGGCTAATAAGCCAACATAAAAGATATATGAAATTTAAAAACTCTATTAATCTCAAAGAAAGCAAAAAAGCAAAAAATAACAGATGAGACAAATTTAAGATAAATAGTAAGATGATAGATTTAAACTTAACCATATTAATAATCACATTGATGTTCTAATGGCCAAAACATTCCAATTGGAACAGAAATTGTAAGACTGGATAAAAAAGCAAGACCAAACAATATACTGACAACAGGAAAAACACTTTAAATGTAAAGATACAAATAGGTTAGAAATAAAAGGATGGAAGAATACATACCATGATAATACTATTTAAAAGATAGTTGGAGTGACTCATAACATCAGACAAAGTGGATATCAGAGCAAGGAACATTGAAAGAAATAAAAAGGGTTATTCTGTAATAAGAAAAGGATCAATTCATTAAGAAGACTTAACACCCTAAGCATTTATGTACCTAATAACAAAGTGTCAAAACACAGGAAGAAAGAACTGATAGAACCAGAAGGAAAAGTGGACAAATCAACCGTTATGGTTGGAGATTTCAACACCCTGTCTCAAAAACTGAAAGAACAAATGGACAAATAACTTATAAATGCATAGAAGACTTGAATGATACTATCGACCGAATTAATATTTATAGAATATGTCACCCAACACCAGCAGAATACACAATCTTTTTGCCGCACATAGATAATTTATAAAAATAGACCATATTCTGGGCCATAAAACAATTCTCAATAAATTTAAAGGATCCAAGTCATTCAAAGTATGTTCTCCAACCACAGTGGAAATCAATTAAGAATCAATAACAAAACTTGATAATCTCCAAATATCCAGAAACTAAAAACAGATATCTAAATGACCCACAAGTCAGAAAAAAATATATAGGGAAATTAGAGAGTATTTTAACCAGGATGAAGATGAATACACAGCTTATCAAAATGTGAGGCTTTCTTTTTCTACTTTTTCTGCTTTAATTGAACATCTTAACATAATTCCATTTATGTCCTCTCTTAGCATATCAATTTTTCTGATTTAAAAAAAATTTTAAGTGTTAGCCCTAGAGTTTGCAGTGTACATTAAAACATGACCTAGTGAGGTTTATCTAAGGTTAACCTAAGCCCACTTCTAGTTAACACTGTACCGCTTCATGTACAGTGGCGGTGCCTTATAGCAGAGTGTTCCCAAATTTCACTCCCATCCCCTATGCCACTGCTGTCGTTTGTTTTACTTATCCATATATTGAGTCACCCAAAACATTGTTATTATTACTACTTTAAACAGTTATATTTTAGATCAATTAAGATTAAGTGTGAAAAGGATTTAATTTACCTTTATTCCTTCTTAAACACTCATTTCTTTATGTAGATCCAAGTTTCTGACCTATATCATTCCCTTCTCCCTGAAGAAGTTTAAAAAAGAAAAAATTTCTTGTAGAGCATGTCTGCTGACAATGAATTCCCTCAGTTTTTGTTTGTCTGAGAAAGTCTTTATTTCTCCCTCACTCTTGAAGGATAATTTCACCAGACATAGAATTCTAGGTTGGTGGAGGTTTTCTTTCAACACTTTAAATATTCACTTCACTCTCTCCTTGGCTGAATGTAGATGCACAAATTCTCAGCTGAATGTTAGAAAATCAAACCCAACAGTATATAAAAAGGAAAATACATCATGATGTAGTGAGGTTTATCCCAGGAATGCAAGCTTGGTTTAACATTTGAAAATCAATCAATGTAATTCAACACAATAACAGACAGAAATTAAGAAATACCATAAGGTCATCTCAATAGATATAGAGAAGCATTCCAGATGAATCTTAAATGCACATTGCTCAGTGAAAGAAGTTAGTCTGAAAAAGCTACACACTACATAATTATGATTGTATGACGTTCTGGGAAAGGTGAAACTTTTGTGATGGTAAAAATATCTGTGATTGCCAGGAATTTGTGAGGAGGGATTAGGGATTGGATAGGTGAAGCAAAGGGGATTTTTTTTTAGCATGGTTACATTATTCTGTATGAAACTGTACTGGTGGATATACGACATTATGCATTTGTCAAATCCCATAGAACTTTACAGCACAAAGACTACACCTTATTGTGTGCAAGTTAAAAGATCATTTAGGAGGTTGGGGGATCTCAGGATGGAATCCAGAATGTGATGAAACAATCTAACTGTATCACAAATGTATAAAGCATCCTCACTGAGGAGGGTGGGGCACTGACCTCCTTAGGAATGACCAATGTTGTAGACAAGTGGAATCTGTAAGTCCAAAGGCCAAAGAAACTATGCATAGGTTGATAAAGTTGTTTCCCGGGGGCATGGGTTAATAATTCTGGTACTGCTATCCGTGTATACTGTTACCAAATCGAGCTTGGGTCCACTCACCTGACACACAGCAAAGCCAATCTACTGACACCAGGTTGTGGTGAAGAAAAGTACAGCATTTATTTGCAGGACACCAAGCAAGAAGAATAGGCAGCTCTTGCTCAAAAGACCCGAATTCCCCAATGGCTCTTAGAGAAGGGTTTTTAAAGGCAACATTAGGGGTGAGGGTCACAGTGGGCATGGTCAGCTCAGGGACATTCTTCTGACTGGTTGGTGGTGAGGTAACAGGGTGATATTTCAGGAACCTCAACTATCGATTTTCTGGCTCCATCATGTCTGGAGTCTACATGCTGGTGGTCAGCCTGCAGTCAACCTCCTCCACCTGGTGGGGATTAGTTTCTGCAAAACAGCCCAAGGATATTCATCAGGATATTATCTACAGCGCTTGAGGAGGGAGGAAGTGTCCTTGACTTTGTTTTATGGCTAAAGTGTTATTATTTTGTTTTGCTTGACTGCTTTCCTTTGTTTCTGCATTTTCTCACTTTTCTTTTCTTTCTTTTTTTTTTTTTTTGGCCGTGCCGCACAGCATGTGGGATCTTAGTTCCCTGACCAGGGATCAAACCCATGCCCCCTGCAGTGGAAACACAGAGTCTTAAACACTGGACTGCCAGTGAAGTCCCTCTCAATTTTCTGATTAAATTTGCTCTTTGGAAGTCAGGGGAGGCTTAGGTGGCTAAGGCTTTTCTATAAACAAGAAACAGGGAACACAGGGGTCTGTTCCTGGGAATGCCCTGCAGGGTCCTGCTTGGTTTCAATATTGGAATTAAATAATTAAGTGGATGAGATGGTGGGAGCCAGGTGTCTCATTGTTTGAGGGAGAGGTTACACCTAAGGAAGGGGAGAAGGCTAAAATGATCCATGTGGTGGTGGATTAGAGTTAGAGCCATCAGTATGAACTCATGTTTAGCTTAATGAGGATGCAGATGGCTACATATGGAAGAATGTTAGGTAAGTGTACAGGCGTACCTCGAAAATACTGCAGGTTCGGTTCCAGGCACCCACAATAAAGTGAACATCAAAATAAAGTGACTCAAATTTTTTGGTTTCCCAGTGCATATAAAAGTTATGTTTACACTCTACTGTAGTCTATTAAGTGTGCAATAGCTTTATGTATATAAAAACCAATGTACATAACTTAAAAATGCTTTATTGATAAAAATTGCTAATCATCATCTGAGCCTTCAGAGAGCTGTAGTAGTAATGTCAAAGATCACTGATCACAGATCACCATAACAAATACAATAATGATGAAAAGGTTTGAAAAATGTAACACAGAAACACAAAGTGAGCAAATGTTGGAAAAATTGTGGCAAGAGAATGGCTTGACACAGGGTTGCCATAAACTTTCAATTTGTAAAACACACAATGTCTGCAAAGCACAATAAAACGAGGTGTGCTTGTATACACATGGGTTAATAGACACACATATACTTCCTTCTTTGTCAGCTGAGAGGACCTAGAAGCAACCACACCCCAGCCGCGGTCAGCACACCAGCGCCCAGATCTTGGTTTCCTACACCACTTCCAACGGAAGGGACCCGGGCTCCCTGGAGAAACGCCGACTCTCGGACAGGAGCAGGAAATGCCCGGGATGAGCCTGGAGCACCTTGTGCCAGAGAGGAAGGAAAGCGCTCGGAAACAAAACACAACAGCCCCCACGGATGGGTGTGTCGGGTGGACAGCGGAGCCAACCGAGGGAGCTGCCAAGGGCCAGAGCTGGAGCCGGTTCAGCAACAGAACACAGTCGTACTGGATCATGGCCCGAAGTATAAAGCAAACACCCACGGGTCCAAACGGACGTAACTAAGTGATCGATAAGGAAACGGGGGAAGAGGGAATCTGCTCTGCGGGAGAATCCACGTGGTTCTGCAGACACTCCGTCCTCGGGGAGGGGAGGGGAGCGTCCCCCCTCCTTGGGTGCAGGGTGTGCACGGCGACCTCCTTCCAGAGGACAGTGGGGAAGCGGGGAGCAGCTGCAGAGCGGAGAGACCTGACAGACTCACCTGCGCCAGGTGACCAAGGTCAGCGTCCACGGTGCAGGTCACGTGACAGCACGCACCCCGGACGGGACGTGATGAGAAGGGCCCTTCCCCTCTGTGGGCTTCAATGAGGGACGTCCTGAAAAATGTCTGACTGGTCCTCAAAACTGTCAAGGTCATTAAAGGCAAGAGGTCTGAGAGACTGTCAGAGCCCAGAGGAGCTCTGAGGGGACACATGACTACATGTCACGTGGGGACCTGGATGGGGTCCTGGGACAGCAGGAGGACACTAAGGAAAACTGAGGAAGTCTGAATAAACTACGACTTATTAGTTTCCTCGATAATAGTTTATTAATATTGGTTCATTAAATGTAACAAACACAACATACTAATGTAAGAGGTTAATAATAGGGGGAAATGCGGGGGGGTATGTGGGAAATCGCTGTAGTATCTTTACAGTTTATAAATCTTAAACTGTTACAAAAATAAAATTTCTATTTTTAAAAAAAGAACAAAGTATACTAGGGGAAAAAACAAGCATTGTACCTATGGCAAATAAACGCATGGAAAGGTGTTGTCATTCATTTGGGAAAAGCAAATTAAAAGCTCAGTGAGATAACGCTACACCCCACTAGGAGGCTAAAGTCAAAGAAGCCGACTGCGCCAGCTGCTGGCGGGGAGGTGGCAGCCCAGCTGTTCTGGGAAGCACACGGCTCTTCCTTCAAATTAACTTTCAAGGTACACCTTCCGTGGGACCCGGGCGTCCAAACAAAAGCTTGCGTTCTTTACAGCTTTGTTTGTAATCGCCCCAAACCCGGCCTCAGCCTGGTGTCCATCCCTAGGTGACCCTGAACGTGGGGCAGCTGTAGGGGGGGAGGCCGAGCCGCCATAAGGGAAGAGACGGCTGACCCTCAGCGGGGGCCTTGGAGTGCCTGTGCTGAGTCGTGTGACGACGCCAGACCCAAAGGTGAACGTGCTGATGACTCCATTTATGTGAAATTCTGGGAAATACAGAGTAACCGTGGTGACAGGAAGTGGGTAGGTGGTCGCCTGGGGACGGGAGGCTTCAAGGGGCAGGGAGACGCTCTGGGGTGACTGTGTCCATGATCCTGGCTCCAGTGGTGACTCACAAGCCTGGACATATCACATCCCACACTTTAAAAGTGGGCGGCTTATTTGTGTTCTCGATAAAGCTGCGGGCAGAAGCACAAGCAATCCAAGAAGTTGGAATTCTGGCTTTTTGGCAAAATCTGTGAATTGTCAGTGTGACAGGCATGGGAACAGGGATGGAGGAGCCTTAGACCACAGTACTGCCTCTTGCTTTTACCCCCAAAGTGTGTCAAATTTCTTTCTGGGCTTTAAAATGATAAATGGACTTTGAAAATGCCCAAATCTGCAAACACAAATAATAACTTAACGTGGCACACACTGAGGGAAACTGTGCCATTGATTCAATTCCATCCAACCTCTTTGCACAGCAAAGAGCTCAGAGAGAGTGAGTCATAATTTTTAAGACAAACATGTCTTCTGAGTTCTGTCTTTGAACGTGTCTCGTGTTTAAAAAATAAGCCTGCTAAGCGCTGGCTTCCCCCAGCTCCCCGAGTGGAAACGCACCCCGCTGAGCTTCTTGGCAACACGTGGCCACCTGCTTGCCGCCCTGATGGGGCTGACCAGATTTGGTCCCCTGCGCCTGGGTGGAAATTTCCAGAGATGTCTTTCCTTCTTCATGTCTTTAATTTGTCAAGTGGGCCTCTCTCGCTCCTGTTGCCAGGTTCACACAGCTGCCAAGGCAAGAGCTGGCCAGCATGCCAGGGGGGAGTTTCAATCTCGGAGTCAGACCAGACCCCCTTCCACCCACGTGGCCCTGCCACCCCGTCCAGGACCAGGACCTGGACCCGCGGGAGTCTGAGGGGGATGGGGTCCCCGTGGCGTGCTCACCGGAGCTAGGTGCCTGCCTTGTTCCTGCAGGGACGAGCGTGCAACACCCCCAGTGTGCCCTCCGTAAAGCCCGGGCTTTCTTCCGCCTTTCAGTGTGAGAAGCAGGGAGGGTGCAGGTGCCTCTGACTCATGAAATGGCTCGTGCCCACAGGTCCCTGTGAATGAGCTCGTTTGGGGCAAGATCCTCTTCTATTCCTGCCGCCCTGACCTTGAGGACACAGTTTATTCTCTGGGCCCAACCTTCTCTTCTTTGCACTGAGGATTCCCCTCCAGTCGAACATTCTAGGGCTCTTTGGACCCAGATTTGGTGCTTTCATAAAGTTTAGAAAAAGAAAGGACGTTTGTTTCCTATGATGTAAAAGTAGTTAAGTGTCGGCGAAGACACCAGCAAGCTTGAAAGCCTTACGTGGGTCCCTGCAGCTTTGCTTCCAGGGAGAAGAAGCAAAATCTCTCCTAGTGGGAACTGTGCGGCTGGGTCAAAAGTCAAAGGTCAGGCTTTTGGGAACACTCCAGGACACAACAGCACCAGGGGCTGGTTTCAGCAGAGACGGGAGATTTTAACCTGGACTCAGGGGTAAGGGATGCAGTTTGAGAACAGCTCCTGGTCTCCTGGGTCTCAGGATGAAGAGCGGGAAGAGGTAGACCCCACCCCACCCTCAGGCCCTGGATGTGGGTGTGAAGACTGGATCTAGCAGCTACTTTGACACCATGAGGGCAGCCACCCGGAGGATAAGACCGACAGGTGGAGGGCTGCGTAAACAGATATTGGCAGGGATGGGTCTGGAGACCTGACCACATCACACCTGAAGCCTGATCTACTCTGGATTGTCCTGCCACAGGAGGCAGGATTTATTAGCAGGTTCATGTTGAGACCAGTTTGAGTTGGGCATCCTGTTTCTTGAAACTTAGAGGGTCACATCTGACACCGGCTGGGAAGTGTGTTTTCTAGAACCAGAGCTGGTTGAACTCTCAGGCCACTGAAGCTGACCTTGTGCCGGTTCATTCATACAAAGAACAATAATGCAATAACCCAGGACTGGCCCTGCAGGGGAGCGTCTACCGTGTGATGGGCACCTGCCAAATCCTCACGGGGAGGAATTCGCTTCGTGCTCCAGCAACGTCAGGAGTAGGAGCTGTAACCCCCTTCGCCTGCAGAGGGGGAGACAGGCCTGGAGGAGATACTGGGCCGCCTGCTGGGCCCCCAGCTGGGGCCACACCCAGCCCCCCCACAAGCCCTGCATGGCACACACGTGGCGGGGAGGGCCGCCGGGCGGACTCTGGCATCTGTTAATGAGCTGTTTCCCTCCTCCGGTCTTGTTCTCCTTCACTGGACCGGTGTAGGAGGTTTTTGGAGCTCCTGTGATCTGCACGTTCCCAGCACAGGTCTGTCTTTCTCTGCTTTGATTCTTTAAAGCAACACGGTTCACATTCCATCTGCGTGAACAGGGCCTTTCTCAGCCCAGGGAAAATCTTCCCAGTAGGTCTTTGCTTATTTTCTCTTCCACCTACATTGTTTCTGTCTATTCTTCACAAGTGTCTACAGTCCTTGCTCGTGTGGGGTTGTGTCTCTAAGAACTTTCACGGCGTTTACTTTCCTCTGCGTCTGGGCGGGGGCGGGGGCGGGGCTGGGAGGCACCCAACTCGCTGACCTTGTCCCCACGGTGTCTCGTCTGCGAGCACCCCCTCAGGCTCTCACACTTGAACTTCCTGGGACGCCCACGTGCCCCCTCCCTCTTTACCTCCGTCTCCTGTCTTTCTGGAAGGACAGTCCCCTCCCCCGCGACGGGGACGCCTGACTGTTCCCTCACGTTCCCTCTTCTGCAGCGGAGCACGTCTGGGGTGGGGTCTGCCCTGCCTGCAGGGGTGATGGGGCCTCGGGATGGTCCCATCCCCACCGCAGGACAGCTTCTCCCCCACTTCCTGGGTTTGCTCGTCCCCGAAGTGGAGCAATCTCCGGGCCGCAGCCCTGTGACGGGGGGCGGGGGTTCGTGGTCCCCAGACTGTTCCTCCGGGACAGTGACGTTGTAACCAAGCAACACCCTCTGGGGCCTTCCCGGGACAGACCCCACTCCCCATGTCCTCTGCCTGCCTCTTGTCTGAAAAGCTGTAGTCTCCCAGGCCTCCCCTGAGTCACAAAATCCTGGCTCAAGAATTAATGCTTGAACGGATGTGAACATGTAGTAACAAAAAATAGCAGTTGGGTCAGAAGAACTGGTGACAATTTAAATAATACATCAGCCATATGGCAGTCACAGAATCTTTAGTTCTTCTCTGAAGTACCTAGATAACAGTGTCTGACGTACATTCCTGAATAGTTTTGCAGATACTAAAATCCCCACCAGATGGAAGAAGTTAACTGCATGATGGCCATGAGCGCACAGCCCCCAGACTGGTCAGAACCAGAAGGCGATGACTGAGATTCCTGGGAGAACACCCTGTGACCTCACCACCAACCAATCAGAAGAAAGCCACACACCCTGCAGCCCTCACCCCAAATGTTGCCTGTAAAATCCCCTCTCTGAAAGCCATCGGTGTTTGGGTCTTTTAAGCACGAGCCACCCATTCTCCTTGCTCAGCCCTGTGATTAACCTTTCTCTGATCCAAATTCCTACATTTCGGTTTGTCTGGCCTCACTGTGTGCCTGGCACAGGGACTTGGGTTCAGCAACAAAATAAAGGAGTGAGCTGGGCGTCCCAGGCCACCTGCCTCGGCCTGTCACAGGCCACCACCCCTGCCACAAGCCCGCCTCTGTCCCAGGGGGGTCTTCCCAGCCCTAAGCAGCCTGGACCCCCAGCCCCTGCACCCATGGGGGTCAGACACCCCAAATCCAGGAGCCGCAGGGCCACACTCCCTCTGGAGGCTCTGGGAGGGTCCTTCCTGCCTCTTCCAGATCCTGGTGGCTCCAGGCGTCCCTTTCTGCTCCTGGACTTGTAGCAACATCACGGCAGTTTCTGTCTCCATCTTCTCATGACCTTCTCCCTGCGTCTGTGTCTCTCTGTCCGAATGTCCCTCTTCTTATCAGGACACTCAACTCCAGTATGACTTCATCATAGCTTGATTACACCTGCAAAGACCCTGTTTCCAGATAAGGTCACATTCACAGGTTCCGGGTGGGCATGAACTTTGGGGGCCACTATTCAACCTGTTAACCACACACCCCCACACACGGATTAACACCTCTGCACACATTCACCATGCATTCCCCCACACACAGGCACACCCCCCTCCATGTGCCCCTCACCTGCTCCATCTCTGCCCCTCCTCTACCCATGCAGCACCCACTGCAACCCCCAGGTACTACTTCATGGCCTCCCCGTCCTGAAACTGGAGCTGAGCAGTTGTGGGGCTCTTGACCTGGCTGCGGGGCTAAGCCCAGGCTCAGGAGTGGTTCACACAGCTTCCGATGGCTGGACCCTGCTGGCCTTGCAGAGATGCCACCCGGCAGCCGAGGGTCCTTCCCCTTCACAGGGCCCCTGGCCGTGCTGGGCCTTCCCCTCCCCGGCTGCCTTTTCCGGGAGTTTTCATCTGTGGTCCCAGGTCCTGGTTCCCTTTAGGGGCTCCTTCTGACATTCCCTGGGAGGCCTCGGGCCAGGAGTTGGGACACTCAGGGGCCTGCTGTAACCCTCTGACCTCTGACTGGGCTGGAGACCTTCTCTGACATCTATTTTCCTATGGGGGGTTTTACCTGAAACAAAGCATTTGTGCAAACAAGCAGAGAGAGTATTTACACAGAAGGGGAACTTTAAAAACCCAAGCTCCTGGTTGGTGATGGGCCGCTGACACTCTCGTCCCTCTGGGTAGTCAAGACTGTCGATGATGGGCCAGTGATGACCACAGCGCACTGTCACTGGAATGGAGTAAAGGAAGCCTGCGACCCAGCCTGAGGGCACACAGATCTTTTAAGGAAATACTTCAGAACATGCAGTGTCATTTTTGAAGGCTTTGTAAATGGCAGAAAGATAGAATATTGTTAAAATACCATAAATCTGAAAAGCTTGACTTTATTGAGAAGTCTCCTAGAAAATATAGCCCCTTATGTCATTTTCCAATTCTGTTTGTTCTAGTAAAGCATCCTTTCCTCCACCGGGTCAATTTCACGCTCCCTGAGTTCACTCACGTGTCTCCTCCTGTACGTCCGTCTCAGGCAAACCATGAACACCTGTTCTATTGCCTCACTGGACTGTTTATAAGGTGGAGAAGTAGCCCCACCTCTGGACAAGGGTGTGACAAGTTTCTTCATGTGGCTTTGCACGCTCCTGTGGCCACTTTTGAAAAATAGAATATGTCACATCCACACTCGGAGTACAGTATTCAGGTCCATTCCATGTGTAATATATATGCTTCCCCCCAATCGAACCCCCCTCCAGTCTCATCCCATTATGGCATCAGCTTAAGTCCAGAGTCTCATCATATAAAACAAGTGCAGGTCCACGAAGTGCCTTGTGGACAAAGAATGTCCCCTGCCATACCGGTAAACAAAGAATGTTGCGGTCATCAAGCCACTGCAGCACTGCGCACCCTGAGGGGACTTGGGATGGAAAAAAGCAGGATACTGGCCCCAGATAGCTAAAGTGCATATCAAAGGAATGATTTCAGTGAGCCCAGACTCTTGCATCTTGCCATACATAGTAAAGCACTAAATTCATTAACTTGAGATGTCTGTTTTTCTTTAGTAGTAATCTTTTGAAGTTCTGACTACCTGTTTGTTTGTTTGTTCTTGACAAAAAATCCTACACATCCAGGCTCCTCCCTTACCTCTTGGGAGGAGTCCCTCAGGGCTGTCTGAAAGGCTGGCTCCTGGGCTTAAGTCCTCAGTATGCCACCAAATAAAACATAATTCTCAACTTTTAGGCTGTGGTTTTTTTGTTTTTCTTTTTTTGCAGTCGACAGCTTCCAGTTTATTTCTGAGATATTTCCTCAGGTGCAATTTCCCTTGATCTTGATCTGGAGATCTATGAACTAAAAGGGTCAAATTCTCTGTTCCACTCCCAGCTTACTGGGGAGGAAGGATGATCAGGATAGACACTCCTAATCGAAACGAGGGGAAGTGAGGGGCCCAGAGCAGCCATGATCCACACCGCTGCAATCCAGCTGCCAGGGCACCAGTCCCCCCGCTCAAGACGCAGGAGATGCACCTTGATTAGGGCTGAGTGCTCTCCTTACAAGGGCTTTCCTCTGTCCTTGCCTCTGCCTCTGCGTTCTTGACTCCCAAAGTCATTCTCCCTTTTCCAGGAGAAATGGCCCATATTTGCCCCTGAGCACCTTTCTTAATCTACTTCCTGAGCATAGGTGGTTGATGTCCCAGAGACCTCTTTTCATTTTAAACTGTCTCTTTTATTGCAAGTGACAGTGCTTCTGGCACTACAATTCTCTTAAAAACTTTGCGGATTACCTATGAATCTCATGGTGGGGGGGCTTGCTCCATTAGACAGACAAAAGATGTCCTGACACTCCTCTCAGCCATCAGTCCTTCTGCAGGCTCAGTAAATGGTATGAAAGCCACACTCAATCTGATTGTTGCCCGGGGCCATGTTTCACTGGCTAGCCTCTGAATTTGATCTTTGCCGTGGGTCATGCCTCAATCAGTTTAGGCAGCTGTAACAGAACACCATAGATTAGGTGGCTTATAAAAAACAGAAATTTATCTCTCACAGTTTTGGTGGTTGGGAAGTCCAAGGTCAAGGCAGATTCAGTGTCTGGTGAGAACCTGCTTCCTGGATCGTAGACGGCAGTCTTCTCGCTGTGTCCTCGCTTGGTGGAAGGGGAGAGCTCCAGTCTCTTCAGCCCCTTAGAAGGGCACAAATCCCATTCACGTGAGGGCTCCACCTTCATGACCTAATCACTTCCCAAGGTCTCCACCATCTTCTACCATCACACTGGGGATTAGGAGTCCAACATATGGACTTGCGGGGGACACATTCAGTCCGTAACAGGGTATTTTCTTGCTTTGAGCACATTTTGCTGGTTTAAAGACTCATGTAAGAAATAACACTGAACCTAGCCAAATCCTGACTCCTTTATGTTTCCTCTAAATTTTGCTCAAAACCAGAAAGTTCCTTCATTATTTCATCCATACTTTATTTTACGAAGCTAGGAGAAACCAGTTAGCCCTCCTGACACTCTGCCTGGAAATCTCTCTCCTCAGATCCACGAGCTCACGTAGTGTATCTCCCCCGGGAGTGGTTTCCCTCTGCTGCTCTGGAATAGCGGCCACTCTCCTCACCCTCCCACGTGCCCCGCTGACTTCACCTTTGTCGGCAGCTCCTTCACGGGCCAGGGGTTTGGTAGCTCCTCACTTCAAAGCTGTTGCCCACTTGCCAACTTGTGTACCTGCGGGACTGGGCCACACAGGGGGTGCCCTTCCTCATTCACACTAGGGCTGGTGGAGGCCAGGTCTCTCACCTGAAAGCCCCACCTTTCACCTGTCAAATGGTCCTCATCCAAGCCCAGCCCAAGCTCTCCCTCCTCCTCAGCCAAACTTGACTTCTTGCCTTGAAACCCCTGTCTCACTCCACCTTCTCCTTCTCCCGCAGAACCTTGTGTAGAGTCCCCGGTTTACATAGCCTGGGGTTTACTCAGACTCCGCGGCACCCACTGGAGTGAATAAGTGTGTCCATGAGGGAGGTTACTTTCCTTCTTGCTCCCAACCTGACCCTAAAATGAAAAATAAATAAACAAACAAGCAAAGTGCCGGTTACATCTTAAAGGGGGTAAGTAAATGCCACGTAGGTTGTGATAGACTATGACCATATTTCACTCAATTTAGGACAGCACCGCTCTTTCATGTGCCATTAATAAAGAAAGGGATGCTGCCAATTATTTCACATTCATTAAAGGACTCAGAATTGTCAGATGGATTTTTATCGTATCTCTATGATATCATGTATTCTTCATTTTTAGAACTTTGATTTGGTCCTTTTTTAGGTCTCTTCTTCATGTTCATGCTTCCCTCTACCTTCCTGAACATACAGGATCTAGTTATCAAACCCGTTTTAATGTTCTTAAATACTAATTCTATTACCTATGTCGCTTCTGGGTCTGTTTCTGTCAGTAGACTTTGATCCTAGTTATGGATCGCATTTTCCTGCTTCTTTCCATGGGTAGTAATTTTAAATTGAACCCCAGACATTGTAGGGTTTATACTGTTGGGTGCTGAACTTTTGACATTAACTATTTGGGGGTTTTGTTGGGGTCATTTTGAGGCTTGCTTTGAAGCTTCATTAATGTGGGTCCTTTCTTCTGGGGCTAATTTAGCCCTGTTGCTGAGGGGATACCCTTGTGAAGGCCCCTATGACCAGCGCCCCCCCCCCCCCACTGTGGGTTAGGAGGTCTTTGCTGTCTGGCTAGAGGAAGCAGGAACTACCCTGGCCCTGTGTGAACTCCTGGGTTTGTTCTGCCTACTCCTTGCAGTGGCCCTTTCCCGGGTACAGACAGTTTCTCCACATGCGTGCACAGATCACCTTAGCCCTAGACGTGGGGGGACTCCCTGCAGTTACCTCCCCTTCCCCCTCTCTGTAGCCCCCCCTCTTCTCTTGTACTCAGCCCTGCATATTCTAGTTGCCTTGGCCTCCCAACTCCTAACTCAGTCTCCAACTTGGCAGGACAGTAAGCCAGGGGGACTTACAGGGCTCACCTCACTTGTTCCTGAGATCCCAGAGATCACTATCCAATTCTTCCTGGTGTCCAATGTCTAAAACAGATTTTTTTTCCTATTTTGTCTGGCTTTATAGTTATTTTAGGTGGGAGAGTAAACCTGGACGCAGGTGTCTCATCGTGGTTAGTTTTTGTTTAACTACAAGTGTTTTTGTTTTGCCCTCATTCTTGAAAGACAGTTTTATGGGAGGAACAATTCTTGGTTTAAAGTTATTTTCTCCCCCGCCTTTGAAAAAATCACTGTCTTATGGTTCCACTGATGCTGTTGAGACATTAGTCTCATTTTTATTTAATTGTGTTTCTCTTTCTTTTCTCTCTGCTGCTTTTATAATCTTCCTTCTGCCTTTGAAAGTTTCCAGTTTTAGCATGGTGTATCTAGGCATCCCTTTCTCCATGTTTACCCTGCTTACATCCATTAAAATGTTGGAGTCTGACGAATGATATCTTTTTTTGCTCACAATCTCATAACATTCCTTAGCCCCGTTTTACCTGCTTCCTTATTCTGGAGCCTGGATAGGCCACGTGCAGCCTTTTACTCCACATGAGATGCCAACCACTAACGAGGGACTGTTTCCTCTCTTTTCTTTCTCTGTGTTGCATTCTGGCTGATTCTCCGAATACAGCCTCCAGTTCACTAATTTTACACACGTCTGCATCTAATTTGCTGCTTAATCTGTTCACTGTGTTTTCTATTTCATTCATCCTTTTCTATTTCTATAACTTTTTCCATATCTGCTTCCTCAATGTTGATATCTCTTGTGCACCTGTTTCCAATGCCTTCTTTCATTTCTTTAAGCAAGTGACCCCCAACTTGGGACCACATTGAGCTACACCTTTGTCTGGGCTTTCTCGGTTTGCCTCGAGGTGGCGTGATTGCTGGCCCTGCAGCTGTGTGAGTTGGGCTTCTCGTGAGAGTTCTCAGAGCAGACCTCTGTCTTTCCTTTCCTTCTTCTGTTTTCTTTTCCTGCTTCACCCAGATCCTTCTGGGGGTAGGCTTTTCCTTTGAGTGTGTGGTCCTTTGGGACACCTGGTATTGTGTGGGGGTCTCTGTCTGGACCCCAATCCTTGCCCGGGCTCCAGGCCTCCCCTTCCCTCACTAGGGCCTTTTGCAATCTGGGCTTCAGGTCACAAGGGCCCTCTGACCCCAGTGCATGCTCACCGAGTTGCTTCTGTGTTCCCACTGCTTCCCTTGTGCACGACCAGCTTGGCCGTGCTTTAAAAATATCGTGAAGTACATTTCCAATATGTTTGGGTGCTCGGTACGGGAAGGGTGTCTTCAGTGGGAAGAGCAGACACTTGTTTCATGGGAAATGTCCTTGCTCCCTTCCCACTTTCTTCCAGTGGAGATGGAGAGAGAAGGGCGTTCACTGCCCCAGAGAAGGAGCATCTGCTGGGGAGTCTGCGTGGACCATCCTCGGGTGCCCTCCGCCCATTTTATGCGTGGGGACAGCGGGGCTCACGAGGCTGGACAGCCGGCCCTGGTCACCTGGCCAAGAGCAGGACTGAACCAGGCCTTCCTGAAGGTCATGCCTTCGCAGCCCTGCTCTGAGGGGCAGGCCCAGCAGGCCACTGGGGAGCAGGGAACCCAGCTACACCTGCTTCAGGGCCTCAGGACTCTGTGCACAGTGTTTCAGAGCTGGCAGAGTCCGGCCACACTGTCGACACCTCCTGCACAGCAGTGACCATAGCCACCTGGGAAGGATGGGCTGTGCAGAGCACCCGGACTGGGGTGAGGACCCCGGCCTCCTAGCTGCCTGCCCCATTCTTGTGCGGCCCTCCCTGACCTCAAAGGCTGCAGCCCCTTGGGGTATGTCACATGCTGGGGTCCTGCTCCCAGTGGAGCCCCCAGGTGCCCCCACCTGCCCTTGCAGCGGAACCGGCAGTTATTTATGCAGAGACGAGGCATTAGCTCCCTCTTTCTGCCCATCATCCCCCAGCTGCAAATGCAGCCTGGCACGTCTGCACGGCCCGATAAAATATTCATACCCCAGCACTACCTGGATGGTCTGACGGGGCCACAGAAAGTTCTCTGCTCCGTCAGACTGTGGAACCCACGCTGGCATGCGGGGAGGCCGGGCAGACGCTCCAGGGCCTCTGAGAGGAAGGCTCCCATTGGGGCAGTAGAGGCAGCCCCAGGGAGCCTCAGGCAGAAGAGGACCCATGACGGGGCTCCAGGTATAAGGGGTAGAGTGGAGCTGCCCTGCCCACAGCTGGGGTCTCTCACCCCCGCACCGCTGGACCACCTGCTGGGGTTGGACAGCCAACCCCTCCGGCCCCAGGTCCTGGCTCGTCCCATAGTTTGAAGCCCGGGGCTCTTCACTGAGGGCTCTGTTGGGAGACCCGGGAGGTCATCCCTGGTACAGGCCCGTCTCGCTGACGCTGTCCGTCCCTCTCTGCTGCCCTGGCCGCAGACCCCACCCCACTGCGTTGGGACCACGCTGCCCGCAGAGGCCACCAGAAGGGTGAGTGCATCTTCTCCCACCTGGCAACTGAGGACAGGTGGGGGTGGGAATCTGCCCCCTGCACTGCTGCACGGGCAGAGGCAAGGTCATGGTGAGGGCGGGGTGAGGGGCAGGGTGAGGCAGGGGCAGTGAAGGGCGGGGCAGGTCAGGAGGGTCTCCAGCAGGGGGGCTGGGTCCGGTCCTTCCCCACAACCTGCCCGAGCACCTGCTCTCCGGGGGGGGGGAGCTCCACGTGCTGGGGCAAAGGTGAAGGCGCCACCAGGCTCTGCGCAGGGAGGCTGTGTCCCAGCTGGAGAAGACCGAGGGCTTGCTGGGGGCTCTGTGGGGCGGGGGGTCAGCAGGACGGCCAGGCTGGGGCTGGGAAAGGTCTTGCTGGGCAGGACGAGGTGTGAGTGATGGCCGCGGGCACGGTGGGGCCAGTGTGGCTGGAGTGGGCGCCTGGGCCTCACGTGGGGCCCGTGGCCGCAGGGAGGACGCAGGTGCTGACTCTGAGAATTGGGAAAACGTAGGGGACGGGGACAGAGGGGTATCATCTGAATTAAGTTCTAGGAGGGTCTTTCTGGTCACTGCATTAAGGGCAGACTGTAGGGGGAGGGTGGGGGCCAGGGAGGCTCTGGGAATAATCCAGAAGCCCTGATGGGGGCTTGGCCCAGGGGTGCAGGGAAGACGTTGGGCAGGGTGGGGTGTGGGAAAGCCTGGGAGACGGGCAACTGGGCAGGTTGGCGGATTAGGCTACGGGCGTGGGAGAAAAGGCTCTGCTGGGAGCACGGGTCTGCGCGTACCGCGGGGCGAGGGCTGGGCGCGTGGAGCCAAAGGGTCCGCCGGGCGGGGCTGCAGCATGATTCAGGCCGAGGGGCTGACGGCCCCAGGTGGAGAGGTGAGGAGGGGCCGGAGGCTGAGCCCCGGGCTCACGTGCAGGGCGGGAAGCAGGGGTCCTCAGACGAGAATGCGTCCGGGAGAGGGGAGTGTGTCCGGGAGAGGGGAGGGTCAGCTGCTCTGCTGGGAGGGAGGCCCAGGCCGGCCGTATTTGCACAGATGACCACGTGACCCACTTAGATTCAGCCTGCCTAGGTGTCCTGCTGCCCGTCCCTCTCCTTGGTGTCTCACAGTGACCCGGGGACCCCGTGGGCGGCTTCCGTGTTCAGGTCTCTGGTCCGGTGTGGTTGGCTACCGAGTGGCGGGCAGGAGACTGTGTCCTCCCCTGGGGTCAGCCCCCACCAGCTGGCGGTTCGTCCCGCACACCTCAGTTTCCCGGCGGGGAGACCCCGACCTCCCCACACCCGTCTCCCTGCCCCCGTACTTCTGGCTCTGCTTCCCCCGGCTGGCCTTTCTTCTGGGCCCGTCCTCACTCACCGCTCTGCTTTGGGAAGCCCAGGCCCTCCTCTCCGCCCCTGACCTCCAGGTGTCTGGGCGGGAACCCACAGACACGCCCATTCTCCACGCAGCGGTGCTTGCTGTTTCCAGTATTTGTTCCGGAGAAATACTTGCACACGTGCATGTGCACACACATATGGACGCACGAGGATGCGCGTTACCATAGTGCTTGAAATAGTAAGAAAAGGGAAACCATGTCCCTGGCCTTCTGCGGTCACACTTTTGTTGGCACACTTGTGGCCGTAAACAAAGCCCAGGTGAAGCCCAGGTGAGGGCTGGAGGAGGCAGCTATCATATGTGGGACACGTTCAATAGCAAAAGAAAATCGTTAGCGATTTTACACGTGAAAAAAGGTGCAAAAGCCTAAAATTTAAAAAGTAGCTACATAAACCTGACAACGAATTAAAAACTAACACCTGCCATCAGATGTAGTGGTCCCAAGACGGTGGGATGACTTCATGGCAGGAAAACCTGCCTGCGTGGCCGCCGGTTTGCAGGCCTGGCTGCTGCCAGGCCTCGGGGGCGCCTGTTTTTGCGCCGACGAGGCCGCTGTCCGTTCAAGCCGTGCTCGTGTTTTTGCACGTCTGTCTGTCAGCTATGAAGGGAGACGTTTTGAACGTTCTGCCCCGCTGGACCATTCCTGCCTTCGGCACTGCGGCTTTTCTTCCTTCGTGTTGAGACTGGGAGCTGAGGTTCCCGGCTGGGCTGGGAGCTACTCTTGTGGTGGGTGCCCATCTTCTGTGCAGGGACCCCTGAGTCTCCAGCAGGCCCCAGGCCTCCGTGTCCCCGCACACATGCGCTAGAGCTGTGACACGCCCCTGCCAGCTTTCTCTGGGGTCACGCATGCCTGGTCTCTCCTTCCACATCTCGGTTCTCCCTCTCTTATATTTAGGGTGTGTCTCCCACCGAACCCAGTCTGACAAGCCTTCTCTTGTCACTGAAATATTCGGCTCTTTCACACTTCACTTAATTATTTGGGTTCAGATCCACCACGTTATGTTTGTCTTGGTTTTTCCCACCTGTTCCCCATTTCTTCATTGGTTCTTTTTTATTCCAGGCTTATCCTCTATTAGCTGGCCAGTTATAACTTACCATTCTTTCAGGAGTCACCTTGGGATTATGTGTGTCTCTGACTCGTTAAAGTCTAGCGTTTGTTGTCCTGTCACCTCCTGGCCGACCACGCCAGGACCCGGCTCTCACCCCTGCCCTCCACGTATTGTTCTTTTATGTTTTGTTTTGTTTTGTTTTGGCCTCACCACACGGCATGTGGGACCTTAGTTCCCCGACCAGGGATCGAACTCGTGCCCTGCATTGGAAGCGTGGAGTCTTAACCACTAGACCTCCAGGGAAGTCCTTGTTCTTCTGTGTTTTAAATCTACTTACATTTTACACACTGTGACTTATTATTACTGCTGTTTACAGCATTTGCTTCTATTTATTTGTTTACCCTTTCTCTCCCTCTTCATTCATTCCTCAATCCCCAGGCTTCCCTCTGGGGTCCTCTTCCTTCTGCCCGAAGCACTCCCTTTCATCCGCGTGTCTGTGTTTGCACGCGAGCCTGTGTGCATGTGTGCGTGTGTGTGCGTGCATGTGTGTCTGTGTGCCCCAGCACGTGAGCTGACCTGTCTTTCTGCCCCGGGCCCTTCTGGCGGAGCCATGGGAGTGGCACCAGCGGGTCTGATCAGCTCCTGGAGATCCAGCTGCAGGGACTTCTGGGCAGAGGAGGACGGTGCAGGGTGGGCATGGCGGCCACACGTCCAGCTGTCCCCTCCTGAGGCACAAGGAGGGGTCCACAGCTCTCCCCTTTAGCTCAGGGCTTGGGCACTTCAGCCCACCTGGGCAGACGCCCCCCAGGTCCCCAGGGACCAGAGGCCCTGGCCGGCACTCTTGGACCAGACGTGTAGCTGTGGGCCAGCCAGCCCCAGTTTGGGGAGTGCCGCCTGTAGCCGGCTTGGCCAAGCAGGCACTGGCTGGGGCCTGTGCTGCAGACCCGGAGGAGCGTGCCCTACCCTCCGCAGACTCTTGGGGTCCCGCACGGGGAGGGGAGGGGCCGGCACTCTGGCGGTGCCCTCGGATGGCCCGTCCCGCTGCGTCCCCTCCTGCACTGCAAGAGTGCTCCGTTAATTTCATTTTCAGGCAATACTTTAAGAACACAGACGCCTGACAACCAGCTTCTGCTTGACAGGACAGATCATTCTGATTTGAGTGGAAGCAGCCGTGTCCTGCTCTGGAAGGAGGTCCGGGCTGCCGACAAGGACACAGCGTGCGTTTCCTCTGAAGCCTCTGGAGCGAAGGGGCCCATGAAATATTTAAAGCAAAAGTGTAAAAAAACACCCAGCTGTAGACTTGGGCTGGGGAAGCGCCCTTGCTCCCCTAGAGCCTGTGCGAGTCTTCGGAAGATACGCTGCTACCTTGTCTGCTCCTGGAAAACTGTTGAGAGTCTGGCAATGATCCCCCCTGACGGGATTGTGTTGGCCGCGCCTGGTGGCGATGTCCACGCGGGGGATGCGCTCACCCACCCTGCCCCACCTCCCCAGTCCCCAGGTCCTCACCGCCGCCCCAGGCCGCCACCTGCTGTCAGCACCTGTGAAGTGCATCCAGATCTCACAGGCCAAAGTGTGAGAAACACGGGTCTCAGAATCCAGGAGAAGCGCTCACGTCCTCTTCTGTCTTCCAAGCAGATGTCACTGCTGGCTTGACCGCCAATCTAGGCCACAGCTTGTGGTTTTATATAAAGAGAGACACCCCAATTAGGGGGAAATGAGCAAAGTTTGGGGGACAAAATGGTGTGGTATTTTGTGTCTCAAACTGGCAACGTGCCAGGAGTGCACAGACTGCAGGACAGGCGTGAGTGTCCGTGTTGCTCGTGGACATGCAGTCATAAGCAGTGTCTTGATACGGACACGTGTGCACACGCCGTGTCACTGCACAGCTCTAGGGCACTACAAGTGCGTCCAAAGACCCCGGCCCCTGGTGGACGGCGCCACCCAGAGGACACTTCAGGGAGGGCTGTGTGGCATAGGAAGAGCTCAGGGGACCTGGGGACACAGCGCTGCTCCCACCAGGCTGGCTTTGGCTCCAGCCTCCAAAACACGGGACCCCCTAAGGCAGGAAGGGGTCCAGACTGCCAAAGCCAGGGCACCCACCCGTGACTGCCCGGCACCCATGCTCCTTCCCAGGCTCGAGCTCTCATGGGCCTCCCGCCTGACCCAAAGCAGCCATCCTCTTGTAACTGAAAAGCCCAGAGCCCCCTCCCCAGCGAGGGGCCACCCAGGCCTCACTGGCTTTCAGTCGGGGGCTCTGGGTGGTGTGCATCCCTGCTGGCTCCATCGAGACCCCTTCCCATCATCTGTGTCCTGGGATGCACCCTTAAGCTCTCCCTCATGACGTCCCTAAATGCAGCAGTGGGAGCACAGGGAGAAAGGAGGAGGGGCTTCAGGTGACTGTGTGGGGACACACGGACACGGCACACGAGCGTGGCACACGGATGTGGCACAGGGACGTGGCAGGGAAGGGTCCCAGGAAGAGCTCTGTCCTGTGTCTGTGGCCCATCCTGAGGGCGTGGCTGGTCCCCCTCCCCTCCCCAGCGCCTCTGTGGTTAGGATCCATCACGGGGGGGGGGTGACCCCCACCGCACCCCCGAGGGGTGGGAGGGGTTCCTCCCCACACCGACTCGTGGTTTCCCGTGGGCCTGGCACTGCACCACGGATGGCGCTGTCTTCCTTGAACCTCAGGTGAATGGAATCGCACAGCCTGCTCCCTGTTGGGCCTGACTTCTTTCAGCCTAATCTTGGAGAACCCCCACGAAGCTGCGTCCATCCATCCCGCCCTGGGACGAGCCACGAGTTGCGTCCGTGTTCCTCTTGCTGAATGTTGGCGTCGTTCCTGGTTTGGGGGTGTGGTGAACCGGCTGCTCTGCACGTTCTTGTCGAGGCTTTTTGTGGACACAGGCACCTGTCTCTTCGGGGTAAAGCCCAGAAGGAGAACTGCCGGGCCGTAGGGCGGATTTGACGTCACTAGAAACTGTCAGTGCGTCAAGCGTGGCCGTGCCGTTTACCCCCACCCAGCGATGGGTGAGCATTCCTGCGGCACTTGGTGTTGTCCGACTTCTTCACTTCAGTCATCCTGGTGGGTGTGCAGTGGCGTCTCACCGTGGCTTTCATTTTCATCCCTCTGCTGAATAATGACATTGGGTTCTTTTTTTATATGCTTATTGGCCTTTTGGATATCCTCTTTTGCGCACTGTCTGCTCAAGTCTTTGCCAATTTTTTGTTGGGTTGTTTGTCTTTTTCTTATTACTAGTAGTTCTTTATATATCCCAGATAGACATCCTTTGTCTTATCTTTGTGTTGCAAATATTTTCACCCCACTAATTTCATATTCTTAATGGTACCTTTTGATGAGCAGAAGCTTTTAATTTTGATGAAGTCCGATTTATCATTTTTTAATGTTATGGTTGTGCTTTTATCCTGCCCAAGAAATCCTCAGCAGTGCCGCGGTCAGAAGATGTTCTCCTCCGTGTCCCCCTGAAGCTTCCTAGCGTCTGTGCCCCTCCTCCCCGTCCTTCTGGTCTTGGACCATCTCAGGTTATTTTATGCATTTGCTGTAAAACAAGGGCCACGACCCCTATGTTCCATACTGAGTCCAGTTACGGCAGGACCGCCAACTGACAGTAGCTTTATGTCCCCATCCAAGTGACTGTGTCTGGGGCTCTTCCACCATCAAGTGTGTTATTTGTAGAGTTTCTGCAGATGCTGTTTAACAGACGGAGGGAAACTTCTGTTTCCAGTTTTCTGACGATTTTTTTTTTTTTTTATCACGAACCGGTTGAATTTTATCCATTTTTTTTCCCTGCGCCTATTTCACTGATAACGGGGCTTTTCTCCTTTAGTCTGTCCATAACATTGGTTGATTTTGAATGTATGAAAATGCATTTCTGGTGCAACCTCTCTTAGTCACTGAATTCGACTTGCTAGAACTGAGTTTAGGATATCGTGTGATGTTGGTGGGGAGCGCTGGCCTGTGGGTTTTGGTGCCAGGGCTGTGCTGGCCCCGTAGGTGGGTTGGGTGTGTTTCCTTGTTTGTTTCCTGCGGGAGCAAGTCCTTCCTTAAAGGAAAGCTCACCAGCGACACCCCCAGGGCCTGGAGTTTCCTTTGCAGGAAGGTGTTTAATTACAGGTTCAGTTTCTATAATAGTTATAGGACCTTTCGGGGTTTTTGTATCTGCTTGTGACAGTTTCTGTAGGTCGTGTTTTTTCAAGGAATCCATCCATTTCTTCTGGTGTGAAGATCCTTGTCTTAACCTTCTAATGCCCGTAGGCCGTGCAGCAATGACCACCTTTTCGCTCCTGAGAGCAGCAGGAATTTGTGACTTTATTCTTATTTCCTTGTCAATTGTATTAATCATGGAAAAGAACCAAGCTGCGCTGCTGTTTCGTTATTGCAGGTGGTCCTGCCCTGTCCCCTCCCCTCTCCCTCCTCCGGTGTGACCTCCTCTTCCTTTTCAAGCTCCTGGAGACCGTCACACTGCTTCTCCCCTCCCCACCCCGCCTGCCCATCTGTTGGCCTCAAGGCCTCTTCACTCCAAAGTGATGTGAGGGGCAGCCGTTCCTTGGGAGTCGGGGGCTCTTGCCTAGATCCTGGCGAGCAGCAGAAGCTGTGGCTGAAGCCTCGGCTGGCACAGCAAGGGCCTCGCTGCATGGCATCAGGGAGGTGACAGCGCCCTGGCCGCAAGCCCAGGTCAGGGGGGGAGGGCGGGGGGCACCCTCGGAGATGGGTGGCGCGGCTCTGTGTACGAAGGTGGGGTGACTGAGGCCGCCAGCTCGGGTGGCCAGGGAGCAAATATGAAGCTTATTTAGACAAGGAAGACATTTCAGCTCTTCTCAGGCAGCTATTAGCTGAGAACACGTCACACCAAGAGCATCAACTTTTCAATAAGCTCAGAAGTGACTCAAATGCCGTCTGACAGGGGCTGTCTCCTAAAACCTGCAAGGGCAAAGATAAGATGTAAGTCAGAGCTTTCAAAACAGCACGAATGCTCGGGGGTTGGGAGCACCACGTGGTTTTCCAGGGAGTGGAGTCGCAGCTCTGGCCACGGCCCGTGCCTGTCTCGCCTGCTCTCAGGAGGCACACTTTGTTCCTCTTTCACCGGATGGACTCCCAGTGCTGGCCCAGGACTGTCCCCTGTGGGCTGTGGTGGTAGAGGACCAGGCCCTCGAGGACTGGGGCCTGCCTCCAGGGGTCTGCAGAGTGCAGATAGGGGAGCTTCCTCTCTGTATTTGCATAGTTAATCTTCAGCCATGAGGCAGAAGCTAGCCTTCCCTGACATGTGAACACAGAAGGCAGGCCACTCTCAGAGGCCTCACAAGGCACTCGCCACACCCCAGAGATGAGTGGGGGTCACGTGGCAGAGGTTGCCGGGCATCCCCTTCCTGGACCTCCTCTGCCGTCCACCTGGGCTCTGGTCAGTGGATTCATGGATCATACAGTATAGCTCTTCATAAATTTCATTCCCATCATGGACGACTGCTTTGGAGGGCAGCTGGCTGATGCATGGAAAGACAAAAACTGGAAGCTGAAATAGAGGGAAAGGCATAGGTGATACAGTAGGGGCTTCACAAGTGTGTAATTTGAGTCTTAGCGTAAAAGCCGAAGAAATATTTAAAGGGATAATGGCTGATAATTTCCTAAAACTGATGAAAGATATCAAACTCCAGATTCAAGAAGCACCAAAATCACCAAGCAGGAAAACTGAAAGAAAATCTCACCTAATAACATCAATAAAGAAGTGAAAATCAAGGACAAAGAGAAAAAAAGATAGTAAAAGAAAGGATTTTCATAACCACCCAGATAACTGATAAAATTCACCCCTTGTACTTTGCACACAGAAGCACTGTGATCCTGGGTGGGTATTGGAGGATAAAGGAGGCTGAAGATGATGAAGGGGAAAGATATGGGTAAATCCAGTGACCTGGATGCATAAAGCACCAATGATAACTTCTTTTGGGATTAAAGAATATGCAGTATTGAAACCACAAAGCACAGGATTGGACCAGGGTGGGAAACGGGCAGGAAATGGGTAAAGTGCCCTGAGACCCACCAGAGTCCTGCAGGGGTCAGCTGCGCAGGCCGAACCCAGAAGAGCCGCCCAGCTGACGCTCAGTGCTGTGGGCTAAGTAGTGGTGGTTGATTTAAGGTTTTAAGTTCTGAGGAGGTTTGTTATGCAGCAGAGCTGACTCATACAGAAAAGTCCTCCTAGGAGGGGTGCTACTGCGACAGACACCCCAATCCTTTGGCGAGCAGAGCAGGGGAGGTGATGAGGAGTTTATTCTTAGAGGCGGGAAGCGTGGCAGCCCAAATGACTGGCAGAATTGTGGCCTGGGATGGCCCAGAAGGCAGAAAACGCGTCTGCCGAAGCCTTTAGCCTCCGCAAGAGGCTTCACAGGCAGGATTGGAAAGTGTCTACTGGCTTCTTTCAGCCATCAGTGATGATGCAGGAAAGAGAAAGAGGAGATAAAGAATAGTTCCATTTGCAAGCCAACTTGCGAGGGAACATAGAAAGGGGGGGCTTGCTGGGTTTCACAGCTTCAATGTCTCAAACATTCTCAAAATGGTAACTGGGCTCAGGGGTAGTCCAGTCAAGGGGCGAGACCCGTCTGAGAGGTTGCAGGCACTGCTGGACTAAGGGCTGCTGGGAGTCATAATGATGTGGCCCCTCAGAAATCGGATACCTCCGAAGTAGAGGGAGCCACCCCAGAGAGAGCAGGTGTGGATTTGAGGGCAGACGCTGGCTCTTTACTTCTTCAGTCTTTGAATGGAGAGGACCCAGGACTTTGAGCCTAAGGCCATGGTCCAGCAGGGCTGGGGGTCCTGGGAGGGGCTGAGCCTGGCTTACACATGGAGGGTTGAGAATAATTCGGGGCCAGAGGGTGGACTACGGTGGATTGCAACCTCCCTGTCCCCACCTGGTTCCCGCACTTCTCTGGGTGCCCTCAGACCCCGACCTTGGCCGGAGACTTACTACAGCCAGCGGGGCCATGGCCAGCGCGACCCGTGCAGAGATCTGAAAGCATTTTGCTGCTCTGGAGAGCCTGTAACTGCCGCCCGTGGCCTCTGGAGGACCAGAGGCAGGGGGCCCAGTCACCCTGTGTCCCTGCTGGTCAGCCTGCCCGTCCCAGAATGTGGGGGAGGCATTGCAGATCACCCAGCCAATGGCCAACACACCAGCTGGCACAGAGGCATGGAGAGTGCAGCCCAGGGTGACCTGGCCAGGCCCACATTCATGAGACAAACACACGGCTCATGTTCTAAACCTCTAGGTCTGGGCGGTTTGTTACACAGCAAAGGCTGCCTGATAAACCCCTCATTTCACAGGCTCCACAAAAATCAGTTCCAGGGAGACTGTGGAACTAAAAATGAGAGACAAAACCTTTTCTACAAGATGATACAGGAAACTGGGAAAGTGTGCGCTCATGATGTGTATTCGTGGCCTAACTCTGAAGGCAAAGGTTGATAAACTGGGCTATATTAAAATTAAAGTCTTTTGTTATTTAAAAGACACCGTTAAGAAAGTGGGCAGACATGTTACAGAGCGTAGGATGGTGCTCTCAACACACATCCACAGGCTGATACAGTCCTGCAAACAAAGAAAGGAACCGGCAGAAACACGGCAGAAGTGGTGAGCAGTCACTTCGCAAAGAGGATATTCAAACGGGCAGTGAACAAACAAAAAGGCCGAAAGCCTCACCCCCCATCAGGAGAGCAAATCAGACCTCAGGGAGACACCAGCGCTCGCCGGCTCGGCCTACGCGAGAGACTGGGGGCAACGAAGTGGCAAGGACCCAGCCTCGTGAGAGGTGGGCGTGACCGCCAGCAGCCCATCTGCACCCTTGGAGAGGTGCACACACGTGCTCCAAGAGGCAGGGGGATATTTACGGCAGCTTTACCTGAAATATTAGAAAGCGGAAAACAACCCACATGCCAACAGCAGAGAGCAGATAAACAGAGTCTATACCCCACATGGCGGAGCACAGACAGGAACGGAGGACAGTGCAGCCACCACGGCACTCATCATGTTGTGTGGACCACACGCCCTCCACGTGGGCTGTGGCATCCAGGCTGGGCCCCGGGGGCCGCCACGGTTGGCAGGGGGTGCTGTGCACGTTGACCATGTCCTGCTTCCTGACTGGTGTGGTGGCTCCACTAGGGGCCAAGGGTCACCCTGTCCCTCACTCGTGCACTTGCCCTGCGTATGGCGCACTGCGGGGAAAGTTAAAAACACGCGGACAAGTGCGTCACCATCTCACGCTTCCAGTGGTGCAAACTTTTCAAGAGTTTGTTAAGACAGGGGACTTCCTGGCGGTCCAGTGGTTAAGACTTCGCCTCCCATGCAGGGAGTGTGTGTTCAATCCCTGGTCAGGGAGCTAAGAGCCCACATGCCTCGCAGCCAAAAAACTAAAACATAGAACAGAAGCAACTGTAACAAATTCAGTAAACACTTAAAAAAAAAATGGTCCACATCAAAAAAAAAAAATCTAAAAAAAAAAAAAAAGTTTGTCAAGACCACAGAGCGTCGTGGACTCTATCAGCCCCTCCTGCTGTCACATCATTCGGGTGAACATCCCCAGGTGAGGGACCACACTACATGCCAAAGTCATATTAAGTAGTTTAGATCATGGAAAACACACCTAGAACACGTGTAGCTGGCACACATGTGACCAGCATAGACCCCGTCTGCAAACCCTCCACCTCCCAGCACCCCTGCCAGCTGGTCCCACACCCCACTGCCTTCCCACCCCGCACCCGGGGCAAGCGATGCTGTGTCCATCCTGGCCCGGGCTCCGGAGAGGCCGGCACACCCTCCAGCCCCCCAGCAGACGTAGCCGCCTTCTCCCCGGTGGCGCCACCTGCCAATAACCCGCGCTGGCCTCGCCCGGCGGGACGGCCTGGGGAAGGACTGGGTTCCCTGCTAAGATGTGCCCCCCAGTTACTTCTCTCACGCAGTCGCCCTCTGGCTTCCTGCTGGAGCGCAGCCTCCAGGCCTCCGGTCCCCCGCTTCACCTCCCACCCGCCGCCCGCCGTGACCCAGCCCCGCAGCACGGTTTTCTTTGCTTCTCAAGCAATATTTAAGGACACAAACATCATAAAGCACATTTCAGAAAAGTTGGGAGTTTAAATTAAAATTCTGAATTCAACGGTTGGCCAAGACATTGTCAAACTTGTGGCACTTAGGACAAGCTTCAGTTTCTGGAAATTACGCTTTATGCATTGCAACAAGCCTCTGACGGTGGCGACTGACCCCGCGCCCCCATGGCGTGTCCCGGCGTGGTCTCAGGCAGGTCACCTCCCCCTGGGCATCTGGTGACCTCCCCGCTCCTCAAGGGGCCTGGCCCTGGGCTGGGCTCCCAGGGTCTCTGCATGTCTGTGTCAGAGCCTGTGTCTCCATGTGGCTGTGAGGGAGGCCGTGGTGGAGGAGGGCCCCATGCTTGCTGGGCCGGCGGGGCTGGCGGGGCTGGAGGCCTCGGGAAGGCGGCTGAGAGCCCGGCTCTCCCCCAGATGCTTCCTCGGATGGATTTGTGCCCCGTCGGTGCTGACGGGTGGGTGGGACACACACAGCACAGGTTCGCCAGGGCCCGGCAGGGAGTGGTGTGGACAGCGGGGTGCTTTGTTCAGCATTTCCTGAGCAAACAGGGCCAAGGTGGGTCTGCATCTGCGTGGCCCAGCCTGGCCTCCTCTTCCGAGGAGCTGGGCATCTTCAGGGGATGGACCGAGCGCTGGGCTCTCATCGTTGAGGGACCGGCCCCACTGAGTGCCCACCACTCACCTTCCTCCTGGCAGCCAGCAGCCCTTCTCCCGTGGTCAGTGCACTAGCCCCCCGGGCCTGCCATGAGTGGGACAGGGCCGTGCTGTCCCAGAGGCTCTGGGCTCACCCAGGTCGGCGGCTACCAGCCTTCTTTGACTTGTGGCCACGTCACTCAGTCTGCCCTCCCTCCACGGTCGTCCCTGTCCTCCTGTCTGTAGTCAGAGCTTCCTGCACTGCTCTCTTATAAGGGCACAAGGGCACGTAGGGCCCACCCGATAATCCAGAATGATCTCTCATCTCGAGATCTTTGACTTAATCCCAGACACATGGCCCTTTTCCCACATAGGGTCACACTTACAGCTCCAGAGATGAGGACATGGACAGCTTTGGGTGGCCAATATCCAGGGCCTCCTTCAGGCACACCTTTCCCTCTTGGGGCAGGCACAGACCATGATTCCAGAAACTTCCTTGCTACATCCGGGCTGCCAAGTGGCCTGCTCCATCCAGGGTGGTGCGTTTCCATGGAAATGCCTTAAACTCCAGCCAGCGTCTCCTAGCCCTGCTCCCAGCAGCTCTGCCACCGTTTTAATTGCATCTCCCTTTACTTTCATCTCACTGATTTAAAGCTCTAGACTCAGAATGGGTCCTAGGTACCCTAAATATCATCTCTCCCATAGACTCTGTTTTACAATTGGGGATCCCAAGGCCTGGGTGGGCCAACTGCCTTGTTCCAGCCTCGTGGTGCATCCCAGCACATTCTGGCACATTCTGGATGCTGGGCACACAGTCGAGAATGGGGCAGGAGCTCCCCACCAGCCCCTCCACACCCAGAGCTCCCATTCTGGAAGGAGATGAGAAAGGCAGATGGTGACGAGGACAGCGAAGGGACCCCCGTGGGCCGTGACTGAGATTAAGGGGGTGGGGCGGGGGTCAGACCCCCTGGGTGCCCCTAACAGTCGCCACCACTGACCAACCTTAGAGGGAAGAAGGGGCGGGCCTGCTGGCAGAGATGGAAAGGCCGCTTCGAGGGGCTCCTAGAGCAGAGGAGGAAAACGCCCCAATCAGAGAGGCTGCCAGGCAACCTGCCCTCACACAGCACTGTCCGCGGCTGGGAGACCCTGCAGAGAACCAGCCCCATCAGCTCTGTCCTGTTGTCTGGAAGGAGCTGCTGGGGTTTGGCCACCTCCTCCCCTCTCCTGTCCAGCCTGGTCCCAGCGAGCTGCCCCTCCAGGCCGGCAAGGCCCCAGGTGCGCCAGCGTCCCCGGTGGTGGATGGGTTTTGTCACCTGGGCTGGGGGAGAGGCCTGGCGGGAAGCGGCGCGTGCAGAGTTTGCAAACTGAGGGTGGAGGAGCCCTCCCCCCAGGCCTCTGTCCTCTCTCCCCCGCCTTCCGGCCTTTGCTCCGGCTCGAGAACCTACTGGACAGGAGGGCGGCGGCACATCTGGGTCCCAGGAAGGGTTCACGGTCCTGCGGACACACACTCAGCTGGACGGAGCCTCAGACAAGGAGGGCTGCCCCCAAGACGCGCACCCCCCAGCCTGGCTGCCCGCCACTCGTTCCCGGGACGGCAAATGCTCTGCCCCTTAAAGTGCCTCCACGTAACGTTCGTGTGATGCTGTCTGGTTCTCCCGTGAGCCTGTAGCCCAGCCAGGACGCGGTGTCCATGCCCCCTGCTCAGAGTGGATGCCTGAGCCGTGCGGCCAGAGGTGGTGACACAGGGGGTTTTGCTGCCCCCAGGACTGTGCCCCCCGTCTTGGGGGAAGGGAGAGGAGGAGGCCGGGGTGCCTAAGGCCTGGCCTCTCCCCGCTGTGCAGAGTGTGACCTGCCCCAGCCATGTTGTCCCACACACCCAGCAAAGCGCCCTTGGGAGGTCAGTAAGCACTGTCACGGTGTGGGCCACAAGCGGACGCGGCTGTCGGCCAGCAGTGGCGTTTGGGGTGCATCAGACCCTCGGCGGCCCCATTCGCTTGGCCCTGCGTTTCATTACTTAACTTCTCGAGTAAGCAGGCCGCTTGGAGGGGTACGGATTTTCTGAAACTCAGGAAATAAACATCTTTGCTTTGCAAAGCCGCTCTCGGGGCAGAGTATGTGCCAGGCAGCTTAGGAGGAAAAATAAGCTTAAGCCAAATACTTTAGTTTCAAGTGACAGGCAGCGGGGGCACAATGTGCTGTGTTTCCAGAAGCGAGGGTTTAATCCGGAGCCCTCCCCTCACCGAGAAATAAACCCCCGGAAAGGATCAGTCACTTCATCCCCGTCAAAGTCATCCACAGATTTTCCCCCTCGAACATTTTAACGCAAAGTTTTGTCCCAGAGTAAGTGTCATTCGTCATCATGAGCAGCGCACGGAGTGACAGCCCACCCGGGGCTGCAGGGGCCCAGCTTCTGCTAAGATGACTCGCTTCCCCGGCTCTCAGGACTGAGACCCTCTGGGGGACGGTCCCTCATCTGGGGACCGCTGCAACGCGGAGCTGTTAATCCCAGGGCTTAGGAGGGCCTGGCCCAGCTTTGGGCTGATTAAAATTCTGCATTTACAGAGCTTTAAGGGCGCAGATACGCTCGGTATGTGTGCCTGTGTTGCTGTTTCTTTTTTTAAAGTAAAATGCTGTGATGAGCAGCCCGCTCTCAGCAAGGTCCTCGGCAGGCGGCGGCAGGTCGGGGGGACGGACCCAGCAGCCCCTCTCTGAGACTGAGGTCGCTGACTTCGCGCGCTTGGCCACCAATACCCGCTCCCCGCCCACTGTGGAAGGGCCCTCGCGATACCCACGCTTGGGGCCCCGGCCCCCCCACCTTGTGGCTGCAAGAGGCACCCTGGGGGTCAGCGGGAGTAGCCTCCATGCTTGTTTCCCCGCCCTCCCCTGGGCTCTCCTGAGAACTGGGAAGCCCACAGATGGGCGCTAACCCAGGGTCCAGCACCTTTACGGGCACTGAGACCCCGTGAGCTGCCGGTGCCCCCCAGCCCACACTGGAACGAGTGCCCCCCACACGTAGGGGCGTAAAGCAACAGCAATCACATGTCCCTGTCTGCTTGGCTCGGGACCGGACGGGGCTGCTCCGGGCAGCTCCCCCTCGCTTGCACTCGGACGACGGCTGGGAGACCACCGAAGGCTCGTTCACGGCTGAGCCCAGCCCGCCGCTGGGAGGACTCAGCAGCTGGGCTCCACGGAGCCCCCGCTGCGCCCATGTGTCTCTCCGGGGCCTCTCCAGCACGGCGGCTTCGGGCGAGCTTTGCCCTCGGAGCCTCGGGGCTCCAGGGCAAGTGGCCCGAGAGAGAGAGCTGGGGAAGAGCCGAGCTGTGGCTTCCCACCTGGCCTCAGGCATCGCGAGCATCCCATTCACCACGCCTGGGCCGCGCGGAGGGGACACGGGTGTCACTTCTCCACGGGCGAGCTGCCCGTCCAGGAAGGACAGGGGGGCGGGAACAGCGGTGGGCTGCGTGCTCGCTCTCCCCACGGCGACAACCCGGGCGCCAGGGGGCGGGGGTGGGACCCCGTTGCACACTGGCAGGTTCCTACACTTCAGCCTCAGAAGAAGAGGAACCTTCAGCAGCAACGACCGCGTGCCGGCACCACCGACTTCTGTCTCTTAAATCCACCTCCACCAGCCCCCGAGACAGGGGCCATCCCTGTCCCCGCTTTACAGGCAGGGGTCCCGTCCTGCGCTCAGAGTGAGAAATAACGAACATCATCCACGTACAGCTCTTGGCGTTTTCTTCTCCGCTGTTTCCAGTTTTCCTCTCGGCACTTTGTGTATTTTTTTTTTTAACTATTTAAATTTTTTAAAAAAATCTTTAATTTGATGAGTGGTCTTAAAACTTTTTTTGATCACCTACCAATCAGTAAAAAGCATCTGAACAAATTCCCCCCAATGTATGTGATCTAATTAAAAATATGTACATGATTAACTGTGCTAAAATATTGAATACACTACAAAACGTATACTAAAATGAGAAAGGATGAGATAAAATGAAATAATCTTTCAAAATGTTCATTTATTATTAAAAACACTTTATTTAACATTATTACTAATATAAAGTGAATAAGTGTGATGCTATTTTGGGAGACTTGTGTGAATGAAGATGCTTGTCCCTTCTAACATCTTGGTCCATCTTGTGAAACCTCGATTCCAGGCTCTCCTCTGAAACGGGCTTCTTTGAATACTCGGCTGCCAGAGCTAAAGTGGACACCCCCTGAAGTATGTAAATTCAAATAAAAGAGAGCATCATGGGCTGCACTTACAAAAGCATGACACTGTTTGTCTCCATCCATCCACCAGACACTTTGGTGAGATTCAGCTGGTGAATTTCCATCTTCCCAGGTACTGATAGCAGTTCTTGCAAACTAACTAAGAGTTGCATCAGTATATTTTTAACAAATGGATTCAAAACTCACTAAACCTTTTTATTTGGAAAAAATTTTTAAACAGATTAGAAAACAATGTTTCTATTTTTTAAAATGAGCAAATATGAGAATGCTATAAGTGACAAATTTAACAGGTTTTAGCTACCAAGTCACATGACATCAAAAACAGTTCAAATATTGGTTTTCAGAGCACAGCACCTGTTTCTTTTAAAGGGCAGTTAAAAAAAACTATTTATTTATTTGGCTGAGTTAGGTCTTAGTTGTGGCACGTGGGATCTTTCGCTGCCATGCAGTCTTCTCTCTAGTTGTAGCTCGTGGGCTCCAGAGTGCTCTCTAGTGTGGCACGCGGGCTCAGTTACTCTGCGGCCTGTGAGATCTTAGTTCCCTGACCAGGGATCGAACCCGCCTCCCCTGCATTGGGAGGCGGATTTTTAACCACTGGACCATCAGGGAATCCCCTAAAGGGCAGTTATTTTAAACTCTTAGAAACCTCACTTTTACCCAGAAGGGACAGATTACGTGAGCTCTTCTGCCTTTTGTTGAAAATGCTCGACAGCACCCAGCTCCCAGGCCTGACTAGGACACGTGGGTGTGCAGCCTGTTCTGCCTCCTGAGGTGGCCTGTGAGGCCTGGGGAGTGGCCAGGCCCGCAGCACCGTCCTGCCCCGCCTGTGCTCGTGGTGTCAGTGTTGTCTTCTGGCTGTGTGTGCACGGGTGTGCATGCACGTGTATCTGCTAAAGCACTTATAAAAGTGAAGCAGCACCGTCTGTGAAGCCACATCAGTGGGCACAGGTCACCTGGAGTGCAGCCCCTCAGACCCCTCTGGCCCTAGTCTGCCCCTCCCTGTAGAACCAGACGTCAGGGGCCTGGGGAGGGGTCCGCGCAGATCCCGCGCCCCTGCCTTGTGGACCACACCTTGGGGTCCCGCACCCGGGGATCCCCTGCCAAACTTCCTAGAGAGCTTCCCTGGTGCAGACCCGGTCGCCGGTGTGTCCCCCAGGCCTGCGGCGGGCCAAGGGAAGCTCTTTTCAAAGTGTGGCGGACAGAACTTGGCTGGGCGGGCTGGGTCGTCCACCCCGAGGGTGGGACCTGCTGCGGGGAGGAAGAGAAGCAGGTGGGAGGGGCCCAAGGCTGCCGGGGCCACAGAGGAGCCTGGGCCCCCTCGGTAACCCCCACCACCCCGGGAGAGGCCAGGGAGCAGAGCCATGAGTTCATCAGGCTCCTTCGTGCCAAATAAAGGAGGTGCCCCGCCCCTGCCCCCTTGGCCGGAGCCTGTGGGGCACCGCCCGCTGGTAGGGAGCCTGGGGCGGAGGCAGCCTGTGCGGGGTCCCTGTGGGGTGGGGTCCCTCCTGCGCCCAGGGCTCATTTGGGTGTGTCCCTGGTGCCCGCACCTCACCTGGAAGCCCACAGCTCTGCTCTCTCAACTCCCCCTTACGGCCAGATTCCACCGATTAGTCACTAAATTGTTTGTTTCACATCCAGGCTTGTTGGACGTAGTTCACTGCTGCTTCTTGGTCTCACGTCCTTCTTCTGGGCTCAGTGTCCTCGTTCCTGGGCTGTGGCACTTGCAGTGGCGTCGGGGACGGCCTGTGACCCTCTGGTCTCTGCGGGTCCGAGACACCTCTTCAGCCTCCGGCTGAGGGCAGTGCGGCTGGGCCCCGTGCTCCGTAGACATTCAGTCCCCCGGGGGCTGATGAGTGACTTCCTGCGCATCTGGTATCTACACTCACCAACGATCCATCTGTCCAGCTCAGGCTGCCCTGTCCTCTCTAGTCACCTTCGAGGTTTCTCTTCCGTGGGTAATCCTGTGTTTTAATTTTGCTCAAGTCTCAGAGGGCTGCTCCCATCTTTTTCAACCTTTAGTCATTTCTGCTATGGGCTGAATTGTGTCCCCAAAATTCATATGTTGAAGCCCTGATCCCCCCAGCACCTCAGAATGTGATTGCGTTTGGAGAGAAGGTCTTTAAGGAGGTAATTAAGGGAAAATGAGGTCATCAGGGCGGGCCCTAATCCAATCTGACTGTTGTCCTTATAAGAAGATATGATACACACACACTGAGGGATGAACGTGTGAGGACACGGGGAGGAGAGGGCCGTCCACACGCCCAGGAGAGAGGGCTCGGGAAGGACCAGCCCTGTGACCCCTGGATCTCAGGACGTCCAGCCTCCAGGACTGTGAGGGAGGAACATCTGTGGTTCCTTGTTACAGCAGCCCGAGCTGACTGGTACATTTTCCATTCTGGGAAGTTCTTAGTCATTATCTCTTTGACCATTGCCTCTTTCTCATTCTCTCCTCACTGCCTATGTCGGATTGTCTCACTCTATTTTTCGTATCTCTGAATGGCCCGTATTTCAGATAATTTTTATCTTCCTGTGCTGTTTTCTGTATAATATTTTCATCTTTATATTCTAGTTTGTTGACTCTCGTTTCCTCTCTGTCTCATATCGTTTGCATTTTTAATTTCCATGATTATATTTTTTCATTTCTGCAGTTTCTAAACTACTTGCTTCTTTTAAACTTTATTTATTCTTCACTCACGCTGCCCTTGTCTCATCATTGTCACTCTTCCTCTTGTTTGCCTTTAGTTCTCGGGACACAAGCCCCGTTGTTCCTTCCAGTTGCCGACCCTCTTGTGCCGTCTCCACCCCTGCCCAGCTTGAACATTTCCATCCTAAGCTTGTCTTCCAGTTTGTAGAAGTGTCCTGACAGGAAAATAAGCGCTTTCTTCTTCCAGGCACCAGGGATTCCAATCACATTAGATGCATTTTCCTGTAATTTCTGAGCTGGAGACCCATACGCCACGGATGAGAGGAGGTTCAGGTCTCACTGTCACATCTCACATGCTCCGTTTCTACTTCTTTGGGAGACTTTTCTCTTCATTTCTGTCTTCAGGCAAGTGGAAGACGTCCTTGGTGGGGTCCTGGAGCCATGGGTGGACTCTCTCAGTCTTTTTTCACAGATGAGGTGCCCCCCACCATCAGAGGCTGCTGTCCGATTCTGCCGAGGCCGCCCACTCACCAGTCACCACTCCAGGCCTGTCTCTTCTCTCATTCCCTGAGGACTGCCCCACATCAGCTCCCGGGATAACTCTGGCTTTGACATCTCGCTTGTTTTGGACATGATAAAGTTTTCCTTCCTCCCTTCCTTCCTTCCTCTTTTTTCTTTTCTTTATTTCTCTATTTTTTATTGAACGAAAGATTCCTTAAATTTCATAGTGCTCTATAGTTTTTCAAAACACATGATTGCACATAATCCCATAATAACCTCCTTTCCCCCCACCCCTATATTGCCCTTTCCCCAATCCCTCGCCCCACTGGTAACCACTAGTTTGTTCTCTATGTCTATGAGTCTGCTTCCCTTTTGTTTTATTCACTAGTTTGTTGTGTTTTAGATTCCACATATAAGTGATATCATCCAGTATTTGTCTTTCTCTGTCTGACTTATTTCACTTGGAGGGACTTATAATGCCCTCCAAGTCCATCCATTCTGCAAATGGCAGAATTTCATTCTTCTTAATGGTTAAGTAGTATTCCATTGTATATATCTTTCTTTCCTTTGAACAAGGCTGCAAAGTTAAAATTTTATTAATGATGTTGTCTATTCTTAGCCCAGGTTCCCTAAAGTAGAGTCTGAGGCAACGGCTTTTGTGCTAACATTCCCTAGGGATTGCAGTCCCAGAGAAGAGGGGTCTGAGGCAGGAAGGCAGGAAAGCACATCAGGGAGGTCCCTGTGCATCACGAGCTGATTGCTCTGTCTTCAGAGAGATTGGTGGCCTCCGGGACTCTGGCTGGTCTGTGCAAGGGAAGGAAGAGGGCAGAGCGGACCTGTCTTTGTTCTTTGGTCAGTCTGCCCCATAGGTGTTTAATCCCTCCCTTTCAGATGGCATGTGCATGGGGGGGGCATATCCTGGCGCATCTCACCCTTCAGAGGTGACAAGAACGCAGGCCGGGGGCCTGCATCACGACCTTGAGGAAAGGCGCTGCTGAGGGTTATTTACATGTGGCATGAAGGACGGAAGCAGCCACCCCATGGACACAGCAACTCACAGTGGCTGCAGTAGCAGTGACAGCAACCCAGCCCTGTGACTGCAGGAGCCAGGCCAGGGGTTGCCAGGGCACTCCAGCCGGACCTGAAGGGGTCTAAAAACCAACTCCGTGACAGTCCAGCCCTTGCAGTCCCACCTGAGAACAGACACCCTACTGATCTCCTAGAGGGCCGTGCAAGTATAATTCTTCAAGGTGTAGTCTAGTCGCAATCTGCTAAAAAGTTATAGACCTGTTACCAAACCAAGCAGGAGGCCCTGCTGCACAACAAACCCCAGGCTGCAATCGTGCCCATCACCTCCCCCTCCACCCCATTCTCCTTTGCTGTCCCTCAGCCAGAACTTGGCTAACTGGAATTGTTTGCCCAGAGGAGCTGAGCCCTTGGTTGCCTTGCCTTTGACGAGCTGCGGCTGCGGCAATTGCCCATGTATAGTTATCACACAGCCCAGGCACTGAACCGGCCCCACTGGAGCAGCAAACCGAGCTCTTTGTGGCATTCAGGGCTGATTACCCCACCTGTACAGTAAGCCCATTCTCTGATTGCTGGTCCACTGGCATAAGAAGCCCAAAGTGGCCAAAAGGCAGTGGTGCTTCCCGTCTAGTGGAGACCCTGGCAGAAGCACTCCCCACCACTGACCAGGGAATCAGGACTCCTAACCCAGCAGCGACAAGTAGCTCTAAACGTGCAAGCGGTCCACCGAGGGTCACAGTGAAAGGGGCCAGACTTGCTTCCGTTCCTCGGTTCCTGGAGCTCGTATTCAAGGTGCTAGGGTCTCAGCACCATTTACTGACCGTTGTTACGGCACAAATCCTGCATGCTAAGGATGGTGACTGAACCCTGCAGGGTGCTGGCCCAGAGCCAGCGCCTCAAGCTGAGCCATTAACAAGCCTTTCCATCATTTGCACTAGGTTGGCTGCTTCTGAGTGATGGGCACATGGTAACACCAGAGAATTCCAGGGTCATGTGCCAGTGTTCATGCGTGTGCTGGAGCTGTCCTCCAGGGGGCCACCCTCCACCCCTGGCATGGCTGGGACTCGGGAATGTGAAAGCAGAGACCCCTCCACCTCCACCCTCAAGACCTGAGCTGGGGCCTGCAGCCCAGTGACCAAGAGTTAAGATCCTCCTCGGCAGGGAGCAAGAGTGATGGGGGACAGAGCCTCCTGTCCATCAGCCGGATCACCAAGCATGGCACGGGGGAAGGGAGGGAGACCATCCTAAGGCTTGTCTGGATGTCAGTTTTGGGGACCTGCCTTTGCACCCTGCCTGCTCAGGAAACCCCTCTGCTGCTCTGGTTCTGTTCGCATGGTCTAGCATGGACCCCGGCTGTTCATCTTGTGGGCGGCTGGCAGGGCACCCTCTGGACCTTGCGATGATTTCTTGGTTGCCTTGCCCTTGTTCATGGGTTTGCAGACCCTCAACCCGTCACCTCCCTGCCCCCTTGGCTGGTAATTGGGAGGGGGATTCACAGACCCCTCTGGGAGCCAGATCAGTTTGTGATCCCTGCATAGCAAGGGTTTTGTCCCCCTTAATTTAATTTTTAATGGTAATTTCTCAACATTTACATTCTTGAACTTTCACCTTAAAATTGTCATCAGAGGTCTTTGACGGCAGGAGTAAAGTCCAACACGGTAGAGGGCAGTGCAATTGAGAAAAGAAGACATAGCTGGAACCCTAAGAAAATTGGGACCCAAATAAAGAAAGGCTTGGGGGGCTGGGTTGAGCCTGTCCCCTCCCCCTCTTTCTGTGACAGAATAGTCAACTAAACAGTCCTATGTGTTCAAATTTGTCTCCACTGATGTTAATTAGAGATGATTATTTATGTCAACAGAAAAGTTTCACGTGATCCTCAGCAAAAAAGCAGCTGATGAAGAATCGTTTTAGAGCCTTAGGTGTATGTAGTGCGGAGACAGAGCTGCGTCTGCAGGGCCCACCCGACCCGGCCGCCGGCCCAGAGGTTTCCCTCCAGGCTCTTCCCTGAGCCCCGCACGGGAGGGAACGAGAGCACCAGTGACCGAACAAAGACAGAGTTCTCCCCTTCAGAGCCTGAGGTGCCCTCAGCGAGAAGGGGTGGGACTTTGGCTGCCACTTTCCCGCAGCTGAAAGTCTTCCGAAAATAAAGTCCGGATGACGTCACTGCTGCTCAGGGAGGTGTGTGCAGATGCGCGTTTCTTCTCAGAGGAAAAACGGGGCAAGACTCTTTTGTTTACGCAAAATATCAGAAACCTTACAAAGGAGAAAAATAAAAGTGCGCTGCTCCGCTTGCAGTGGGGGAGGGGGAGGGGGAGGGGGGGAGGCAGCGGAGGGCCTGGGGCTGGGGGCCTACAGCAGTTCCCTCCCTCCCGCCCTGTCTCCCTCTGTCTCTCTCTCTGTCTGTCTCTCTCTGCCTCTGTCTGTCTTCGTATCTCTCTGTCTCTGTCTCTCTGTCTCTGTCTGCCTGTCTCTCTCTGCCTGTCTCTGTCTCTCTCCGTCTCTGGCTGTCTGTCTCTGTCTCTGGCTGTCTCTCTCTGCCGGAAGTGGCTTGGCCCCAGAGCCTGTGCTCCCGAGCTGCGAGGTGCAGTGAAGGGCAGCCGTGACTCACTGGCTCTGGTGTGCAGGTCTGAGAGCACAGAGGCAGCCAGCCCAGCGCCCTGGGGGTGATGAGAGCGCTGGGTAAGCCCCCAGCCTCTGTCACAACAGACCGTGGAGCACAAACGTGCTTATTTCAGGCTAACACCCAAGCCGACGGGCTGGCGTTTCCTTTCAGGTGCAAGCAAGACCCCTGCTCACCTCCGTGGTGTGTGCCCTTCGGGGTTCAGAGCCCCTGCTTCCATGCGTGCTCTGAACCCAGCTTCCCAGCAGTGGGGTACCTTTCCATGTCCACGACACGGACAGCTGTGGCTGCCGGCCCCTTGCATCCACAGGGTCCTCTGCTGGGTGTTGTTCGGATCTGAGGGGACTGGGTCTCACGGGCACGCAGTCGCCGGGCAGCCGGTGGTTCAGGCACAGGGCAGCTGTAGGGTGTGGTCAGCTGGCCAGGCCTGAAGAGGGCGCAGTGGAGTCCTGGCGGCTGCTGCACCGGCTTGCGAGCCCTTCTCTCTCTCCTTGTGTGTCTCCCTCGGATGCTCCCTCCATGCTCCCCTCTCCCTCCCGTGCACACTTCCAGCCATCACGTCACCCGAGCTGGGGTTCCATAGCTCTGCCTGTGGGCAGGTGCAACCCTCCCCCTCCAGTTATGGGCCAGGGATGTGACTGGTCAGGAGCTACTCCTTCAGCAAGCAGACGCTGGCGGGGGGGGGCGGGCCACGGGGCCCCCTGGATCGCCCCACTTCATAAAGTCACAGTCAGATGCTACAGCAGTGATGTGAGGTAGGGCAGGAGCATACCTTTGATTCTACGTCCCGAGGGAAGCACTTGTGTGCAGCCCGGGCGTACTCCCCTGACCAGCGCAGCGCGTGCACAGACTGGTTTACTTGCTTTATGATGTTCACTCCATCACTTGGCTATCAGAGTCACCTGTGACCCAGCCCTGCCTCCCCCAGGCGGCTTTCTTTGATGGGACAGTGGCAGCCCTGCAGGGCAGAAGGGCCCGGGGGTGTGGTCCTGGGAAGAGGGCCTTCCACCTCTGTGTTTGTGAAGGGGATTTTAGCAGCAAAGCCTCCGTCCTGCTCTGCAAACTGTGTCCTTGTGTTCAGGCTGAGCATTGGGGGTGGTTGTGATGACCATGTGAGTTCTCACTGAGGAAGGCCAGTGACGCCCCAGACCCCCAGCAGACTCAGTTCGAACGCTCCAGACCTCTCCCCCTGGCGGGGGTGCTGGGTGTTGTGTATGAGGCCACCCGGGAGGGGGGCATCTACGTATCTGGAGGAACATTGGCGCAAATTACCCTGGGACTGCTTTCTGTGCTTAGCTATGTTCCCGCCCTTTCAGCCGTCTGATCTGGGCCCCCGCCCCCGCCCAGGCTCCAGCCTTGATAACGTGTCCACGCCCCCACTCTCTAGTGGCAGGGGTGTGTGTGACAATCAGGAAGGCCGAGTGCTGTGAGACTTCCCAGGGCTAGATCTGACATCATTCCAAGCAGATGATAATTACGCGGCCCCTTCCCTCCCCGCTCCCCGTGCCCCCAACAAGACACCAGGGAGTTATTTATAAACACAGGCCCCTGGGTGTGCTTCTCTCGGAAAGGACAGCGCCAGCGACAGTGATCTAGAGGGCAGCCAACGCACATCCACACATCCACGGCGCTGGTGGAGGGGAAGCCCCCAGAACACACTGCAGAATTTGAGGCTGGGTGGTCCACTTAGTGGGGAGGAGGCCAGGCCTGCTCCAGGCCCTGGCCCAGCTGCTGTGGCCTGGGGGCGGAGGCTGCTCCCCTCAGTGGCCTGGCTGTCAGAGGTCTGCTAACCTATGATAATATGCTGGCGACACGGATTGTCTTGTGTGTCAAGGGCGGGAGCATGCGATGAGCAGCTTTTTTCCTCCCAGGGTTGGCAGGAACTGGAAGTAATTGAAAGTTGTTAGGGTCCAACATGCTGTCCCCAAAACACTATCATTACTTTCCTAATGACTAACTGTGTCTCAGGAGGCGATGAGGCAGCTGAGAGGCCGAGGCTCCTGGAGAGGATGGGGAAGTGGGCGGCTGGCAGCCTGTAATCTGGGGGGGCTGAGGGTGCTCTGCCTGCAACCCCACCCTGCGCTGGCCTCTGAAGCAAGGTCCCAGGGTCCCTCTGGCCTCTCTGCCTGCAAAGTCAAGGTGAGGCTGCCAGCCAGGGCCACCAGTGGGGACACTGAACATCCTTCCAGGCCAGGCCTCTGGGGCTCCCTCGTCTGGGTCCGCGTCCTGCCCCCATCCCTTTTGTTCACTTCCTGGCATCACGTCTCGTGGGGGCAACCCAACCAGGGCCTCCACCTCTTTCTCCTGCCGCACCCTCCTCCCTACCCCAGAGTGGCCCCTCCAGAGCACACGGTTAGCCATGCCTCCCTGCTGGGACGGAACGTGACAGGTGCCCCTGCACGGCTGAGACGGGCTCCTGAGACCCCTGCCTCAGAGACCCCCTTCTTAGGACGGCCTCACGCCCCAGGTGTGGCTAGCACTCCCGCTTCTCCCAGGGCTGCTGCCCTTCCGTGGGCCCACCCACAGGTCTTCCACCCTCCCACCTGGCTCCTTTCTTTCTTAAAGCTTGTCTTTTAATTACACGAGTGACATGTGAAGACAAACGAGCACACAGCTCTTCTTGACCCGCCCCCATGCTCTCACTGACTGCTGCCCTGCATCTGGGGTGGACGGTGTGAACTTTCTGAGTGTAGCCCAGCTTTGCCTGCTTCTGGGTGCCAGTGGGGCCCCTTGAGTACTGTGGTGAGGCTCCGGGTGCTATGGTCACTTCCACACAAAGAAGGGGTCATAATGGTGACCTTTGAGTGGGTGGGCTTCCAGCAGCCCTCCTACCACCAGGTCATCAGCTCACAAATGAGTTCACAGAGGAGAGGCCTGGGAAATGCCTCCTGCCCCAGTCCAGGGCAAACGGGTGCCAATGGGGCCGTGAGCAGGCCTGCCTGCGAGAACAAAGCTGTGTCCCCAGGCCAGTCCCCAAGCCCTGCCCTGGTGGCCGGAGCTGCTGCGTGCTGGGGTCAGAAGTCCCACCGTCCTGGAGGTGTCTGGCCACCCGGTTGACCCTTCCTCTTCTCCAAGGCCTAAGGAGGCCGAGCAAGGCTGAGGGCCGTGCCCCCACAGATCCAAGGAGGGGGTCCAGCTCTGGACAGGGGTTCCAGGGGAGGGCAGCATCCCAGAACCCCTGCCCGCCTCCACAGCCCGGCCCCCTGCCGCGGTGCCTGTGACCTGGCTCGAGCCTTTAGAAGCTGCGCTGCAAGAAATAATCCTATGCTAAGGACAGCCGCAAGCAGGGATGGGACATTGGGGTCCAGTGCCTCGAAAATGACCGTAATAGAAACAAAACAAAGCATAACGCAGTCCAGGAGGTATAGAAAAAAGGGTAACGGAACAAAAACACCCGAGACATTCTCTGTCCCCTCCGGTCACCTGCGGACAGGTGTGCTGACCGGGCACCTGCAAACATCTGTGCGCAAGCCCACGGCGTCCTGGGTCTGCCCGGCGGGTAGGCGGGCATGTGGGGCCAGACTCAGGGATTCCGCAGGGCGGGAGGGAGAAGGGACACCTGCCGAGGGACCGGGACAGGTGGGGGTCCAGCTCTCGGCAGGTCAGGGGACGGCGGGGCGCAATCCCAGGCCGGGAGGACTGCCCGCTTTCACCTTCACCACGGGACCTGGCCCCCTGGGAGAAGCGGGGTCGGGCGTGCACCCCCAGCGGGTGCAGGTCAGCTGGCATCTCAGACCGTCCAGGCCACGCCCCCGCCCCGAGGGTACCCGCCCTTCCCCCACCAGTGTCCCCCTCCCCCTGTCCACACCTCTTCAGTCCTGGGACACTCCCCTGGCCACGCCTCCGATTAGTGGCCCGCCTCCTGCCCTGCCCCCAGTGGTGGCCTCATCCTGCCTTGCCACCCCTCCGCCCTGTTCTGGAACCCGTCCCACCCCACCCCACCTGTGGACCCGCCCCTCTCCCCGCCCTCTTCCCTACCCCGGCTGGGGACCGCCAGCTCCTGGCCCCGCCCCTTACCGCTGACTTCCCCGCCCCGCATTGGGCTCCTCCCGGCTCTGGCCCCGCCCCCTCGGTGACCCGCCCATGGCCCCGCCCCGCCCCCTCCACGCTAATTGGTTTCTTTCTGCAGAGCTTCCTGAGCTCCGATTGGTCGAGCCCGTCGCCGTTCCGCCGTTCGATTGGCCCGCTGCGCCCGCTTTCGCGAGGACCTGCTCCTCGGAGGGGCGGGGTCAGCCGCGGCGCGCGGCGCGGGATTGGTCGGCGGCGCAGAGGGGGCGGTCCCGCGCCGCGCGCAGTGCCTCGCCAGGAGCGCGAGGAGCTGCTACCGCCGCCTCAGTCGCCTCAGTCGCCTCAGGCTCGGTCGCCTCAGGCTCCACCGCCGCCGGGATCGCCCGTCCCCACCCCCCCCAGCCCCGCCCCGGCCGCCCTCCCGCGGGCCGGCCCGCGGGCACGCCCTCTGCCGCGGGACAGGTGAGTGGTCGCGGGCAGGGCCGGGGATCGGGGGTGGGGAATCGGGGTCCCAGCCGGGGGACCGGCCGGGGTCCGGGTCCGGGGTCTGGGGTCGGGGTCCGGGCCGGGGTCGAGCCGGGGTCGGGACCAGGGATCGGGGCCGAGAATCGAGGGTCGGGAGTCGGGGTCGGGGTCCGGGCCGGGGATGGGGGGGTCAAGCTGGGGCCCGGGCCGGGGTCGTTGTGGAGCCGGGGGTCGGCGGCCCGTGGCCGGGTTCGGTGTCCGGGCCGGGCGGGGGGCGCAGGTCTCTCCCGACCGAGCTCCGCCGAGAGTCCCGAAGACCCCCGCCCGGCCCGGACAAACTTGGACGGCAGCCGGGTCGTCTGCCGGGCGGGGCGGGGCGGGGCGGGAGGCGGGGTCCGGGAGGTCCCCGCGGGACTCTGGGGCGCCCCCTCCTCAAGTTAACGCCCGGGCCGCGCTGCGAGCTCACGAAATGTTCCGAGGACGGAAACTGGACGCGGGGAGGATTTCAGAGGGAAGTGATGAAGTGACTTCGGGCGAAACGAGGACCCCGCCTGGGCTGCCCTGTCTCCCCTCCCCCCCCCCCAAATCCAGAAGTTGTAAACAAGACCCGCGCTTCCAGAAACAGGGGAGTTAACGCTTGCCTGTCAGTAAACGTCCGCCACGGTTCTGCTCTGGACTTTATGAAGCTTACATTTCAAAACGGTTTAAGTTTCGTCGCGTCAGGCTGAGGAAAGATTTGGGGAAAGCACGTCGTCGGCGCCCGGCTCGGGGCCGGCGGGACGCAGGGGAGGGGAGGGGAGGGGCGCGCGGAGGGCGGGGGCGGCGTCCGGGACCGCGGCGCCCGCGGCAGCAGGAAGGGGTTCCGTGCGGACGCGCTTTGTGTCCCCTTTTCTCACACGCCCGGCATCTGCCTCCTTGACTAGTGTCCGCGTCTCTCTGCGACCCCGTGTCAAAGCCAGGAGCAGGTTAGATGGGGCGGGTGCGTGCTCCTCTCCTCAGTTACTGCATTTTCTTCTTTTATTTGGGGGCGAGTCAGAAGGTGTTTCTTATTGTTCCCAGAAGTGTTCCGCTCTGGAAGTATTGTTTGCTGAGAGTGTTTATTTTTTTCTTTTTGCCCGGTGGCGTTTCTACTTTTTTTCTCCTTACTACTCTCAAGTATATTACTTGCATAGCAAATTTGCAAGTTAACAAAAAGCCAGGTCTTAAACCTCGTGCCTAGGGTTGATTATCTTCCTCCCACCTTCCTCTGAGGCAGCGCGGACTTCTGGGTCTCTTTGGCCCTGCGTGTGAGCTAACAGCAGTCCGGGGTGATGAGGATTTATGATGCGTAATTCACGAAAAAGAAAGCTAGGGTAGCGGGGCCTGGATGAGAGACCTTTCCGGACTAGACAGGGTAGTAAACAGACCCTCCAGTTCACACTATTCCTCTGGCACAGGCGCGCCCACATCCTTCCGAAATTTACATTGCTGTCAGCGGGTGAACTGTTGCCCCTTTTCTGTTCTTTGAACTTGGCTTTAGAATTGGGAACCAAAGGAAGTGTGCAAAGGTGCTTTCCTATTGAAGAAAACTGATTTCCAGTCCCCTCGTGCACGAGAGCAACTCACCATCTTAGAATGTCTCAGAGATGTGCATTTTGGCCCAGAGACTGTTTGCAGAACAGTGACACTCTGGAGGGATTGTTGACAAGATCCAAAGTGATCTCACTGATGCTCCCATCAGAGGAGCTGGAGTAGTTGTGGGTAGTGTGTTCAGACTTGGAGATCCACCAGAAATCAAGGGGTCTTCAAATGCAAGTGCAGTCACTGACTGACTGACTTTGGTCACTTTTGAGCACTGATGTTTTTCTCTATACAATGTATGTAGGTGCTGTTATTTACACAGTGAAAGTTCATTACAAGTGTGTTAGAATTTATATAACTTCATGCATTTTCTTAGTTAATATTCAGTATTATAAGATCTTGAAAAAAGGTTTGATGGTAAAAGGAGTTTTTTTAACTGAAAAGATTGGATATCCTGTGTAGAATTCAGGGCTTTGGGACTGGTATTGCCACAGGTGGTGCTGGTTAGTGGTGATATTGAACTTCAGAACATCACTTTTCCAGATATCTTTATTAATACTCAGAGTTGGAGAAAATACACAGTTTTATGATTACATTTTTAAAGGTATTTATGAGAAAATTTCACCACATGGATTCATTTTGTTAGATGTTTAGAAAGAAGCTATTTTTTCCTCTGATGTTCAGGGGAGGCTGAGAGCATGCCGCGTTTATATTTGCAGAAGTTCCGTGAGGTCCTTGAAACAATCTAGCCATTCAAGGCTGAACACTGTTTCTATTTCAACAGTTTCAGTTCCTGGACCTGTAGCCATGTGTCAATGGCAGAGTCATTCCTATTTTCACAGAAATCCCAGGGCTTTATTGTAAAAGTGATCACTGAAGCAGATCTTGGTAGATGAAAGTTGTACAACCCTTTGGTGAAGAAGGCTGTCCTTTGGGCCATAACAAAGAAAAATACCTGCTCATGTATTGGAGTCACTCCCACATTGAACATTAGGATGAATACTGTAGATTTTTGCGTGGCTCTGGTGTCTCTTAGCTCTCAGCTCTTGCTGCAAGGACTCTTAACAAGTATCCTGGGTCCACTGTCCATGGTGCTGAATATGTCATTTATTTCTGTTTTTCCGTCTCAAATTTCCTTTCCAGTGTGAGAGTAGTTTTTGAAGTTTTAAAATGAATTTCAGAATTCACACTTTTAAAGAAGAGTTGAACAAGGGAATTCTATTGAACCTGAATGGAAGCATGCCTTTTGAAAACTCAAGGCATGTTAATGTCTCTCTTTTTTTCTAAAGTGGATAATTGTGCTGAGTCAACATGTACTTTGCTTTGCTTAGTCTCCTTCACCCCAGGTGAGAATTTCCTCGCTGGAGTATGGACATCAAGTAACAAACCATTGAAATTAAACGAGACCCTGTTTGCTTAACTAACGCCCTCTTTAAAAACGTGCTCTTTATTATAGTATGTACATATATTTGTACGTAGAGGCAATTTGTTTTCCCCTAAACAGGGTTGATTGTAACATCCCTCAGCCTCGCTGGCATGGTGCTTCCCAGCCTTCCTGGAGAGGGACTGGAGCCCTCTGAGAATGTGGTGGGGCTGTTGGGCAATTGCCAGGCCCTGGTGCTGTGTTGGAGCAGCATTTACTCTCTTGCCTATAATTTTGAGTACATCTTTGTAAATCATTTTAGATAAATCCTTTATTTCTCTTGAGGTGGTCTGTTACTTTAGAATTGCCCCACAGGTTAGCAATAAAAAATAATGGGTGTCCCTTGTGATACAGAGATTCTTCCACGTGATAGTAAATTGTGCATCAAACGAAGCAGTGGATTGTTGAGGTGTTTTTGTTATGAACATCTGAACTAGTTCTTTGGCCCTGTTAGCCATAAACTTAACCCAGGTTATTCTTTGACATCTGTTTTGTTGAGGGAAACCCAGGGCAGCTTCTTTCTGCCTCCTCCAAGTTTCAGAAATACTCTCTGAGTGCTACTGTTTCCCAGGCCCTGTGCTATGATCTGGGAACCCACAGGGGAATGAGACAGCTGTCTATGATTCATATCATCGAAGGACTCACCACTTTGGACTGAGGAAAGGACGTGAAAACAGATGGTTACAGGGGGCCACACTCAGTGCAGCAATTGGGATACACAGAAAGCTGGGTTGGTGTGTTGAGGGGAGGTGACTCATTTAGGCTGGGAATCAAAGAAGGCTTCAGAGAGGAGGTGGCCTTTGGGCTGAGCCCTGGAGTTTGGGTTGTAATTGTTTGGGCATGGATGGGCACACACTGATTAGAAAAAGCCCAGAAGGTTGGTGTCGTTGGAGGACAAGGTGTATGGTGGTGCTGAGGATGGAGGTGTGGGGGACATTGTGAAAGGGTTGGGACTCTGCTAGAGGTGTGGGGTGGGGGGTAGAGTTGAGGAGAGGTGTGGTAAGCACAATAATGGCTTTCCAAAGCTGTCTACATCCTAATCTCCAGAACCTGTGGACATTTTACATGTCAAAGAGGATTTCAGGTAGCAGTTGGAATGAAGATTGCTAATTAGTTGATTTTAAAACAAAGAGATGATCGTGGATTGCCCAGGTGGGCCCATAGTTATCACAAGGGTCATTAAATGTGGAAGAGGGATGCAGAAGAGTCAATGTCAGAGTGATGTGAAATGAGGAAGACTCTACTCCTCATTGCTGGCTTAGAAGATGGAAGGGGTCATGAGCCAAGGAATACAGGCAGCCTCCAGAAGCTGGAAAAGGCGAGAAAATGGGTTCTCCAGCCAGGCCTCCAGAAAGGAACACCGCTATGCTGACACCTTGATTCTAGCCCAGCGAGACCTGTGTCTGACTTCTGACTTCCAGAACTGTAAGATAATTAATTTGTGTTGTGTTAAACCATTAAATTCAATGGAAAGTTTTTTAGAGCAGCCGCAGAAAACTGATGTAAGTTGGGATTCTGCTCTAGAAAGTTTTAGCTGGTGAAATTTAAGGAGGAAGTCACATGGTCAGATTGGCTGTAGAAGATAAACTGATGCAGGTGCTATTTATGAGGAAGTTGCCCTAAGTAAGCACGGTTCTGATCCCCAGTTTCATCTCCTGACAAGACTGGCTTCTGACATTGCCTCACCCGGCCTGAGTCCCAGTTGAAGTTTTCCTCTCAGCAGCCTGTCAGCCTCCACCCCTGCTAATTGCCATGTCCCTCTGGTCCACTTTTCTTCTGTGCTGCGTACTTAGGGGAGAGTGGATCAGGTATACATCTACACATGGGATTGTGCGGTCATAGGGCAGGCCCAGTTCCAACCTCAGAGCTGTTGTTAAAGTATTTTCCAAAGGTTTGTTTCTTCACATCCTTGCTAATCCTTTATACATTCAGATGTTTAATTGTTGTCAGTTTAGTAGATATGAAATATCTCACTGTTTTAATTTCTATTTCCTTGATTACTAATGAGTTTGAGGATTTTTTTTACCCATTTATTGGCCACTTGGCTTTTCAAGTCTATAATTTGTATTCTTATATTGTTTGTCTGTTTGTTGCCTGGGTTGTTCCTTTTATAGCTTTTTAGACGTTCTTTATATATTCTGGATTCTATTTGTGTCCTGTTTTTTATCCTTTTAAAATTGCTATTTTGATGAACAGATGTTTAATTTTAATGTAGTCAGATTTATCAATCTTTTTCTTATTGTCTGTGGTTATTAAGTCTTATTTAAGAAATCCTTTGTTACCCCATAGTCATAAGATATTCTCCTCTTAAAAATTTAAAAGAAATATTTTCTCTTCATATTCTACTTTGAACTTACTTTTGTGTGAGGCATGGGGTAGAGCTATGATTTTAGATTTTTTCCAAATGCATAACCAATTCTACCAGTACTATTTATTGAGTACCATCCTTTCCCCAGTGATCTGCAGTGCTGCCTTTGAAACATACCAGACCTCACAAAAGTGTGGATCTGTTTCTAATTTCTCCAAGTAAATAGTGATAATTTCATTTCTTCCTTCCTAGTCCTTAAATCTTTTATTTTATTTTTTATTTTGTCTTATTCCCTTTGTTTGGACCACTAGACAAAGTTGCATAGAAATTGTGGTAAGGCTATCCTAATATTGTTTTTCACTTTAAAGGCAATGTTTTCAAAGCCTTAAATATGAAGTTTGCTATATATTGGTAGATTCCTTTTACTAGGTTAAGGATGGTCTTATCTACTAATAGCTTGATAAAAGATTTTTTTAAGTCATTAATAGATTTTTAATATTATCAAATGATTTCTTTACCTATTTAGATAATTTTGCGTCTTTTCTTCTTTGAACTCTGAGGTGAAATACTTTAATCTTCTACTTTTGAACCATCATTGATTTCTTGGGATAAACTCTACTTTGTCACGATGTACTACATTTAAAGATTATTATTGGATCCAATATGGTAATATTTCACTTTTGATTTTGGCATATATTTTCATAAGAAGTATTGACGACTAATCTTTTCTTGTATTGCTCTTAATCAGATTTGGTATCACTATGATGCTTCATCATCTCTGTAATAATTTCTGAAAGGGAGGGATGTTTGTTCCTTGGAAGTTTGGCAGTATTGCTTCTTCAGTGTTCTAGATCCGGACCCTTTTAGAACATGGAGACTCTTGCAGTTAATCACTTTCGAAGCTGGTCCATTGTGCTCACATTTCATTGGCTAGAGGGAGTCGTTCTGGACATGCTTAGTTTCAAATGGGGCAGGGAGGTAGAGTCTTCCATGTTCTGGAAGTTTAGGACCACTGAATACTGGTAAATATTAGTAATATTTACCACACTATAGAGGCGAATTGATGTCAGTGCTGCTGAATTAGCCAAAATTAAAACTGTGTTCCTCTCTAGGTCTTGTTCGTAGTTTTTGCAAGTATGTTGTCTATCAAGGGACCGGTTAGAATATGAAGCTAGACATCATATTTGTTTGTGTTTCTTTTGAACAAACCGTCCTGCTTACTTTCTCCAGAACCCACCTTGGGAATTCCTGCCTCTCCACCTCTCCTTATTGCAGAGGAAAAGTCTCCCTTTCTCATTCCTTCCCACGGATCTAAATCTCAACCATCCTTCAAGGCTGGCACAGGACCTGCTGAAGTTCTCTACATGAACCCCGACTTGTGGTGAATGCTCCCTGCACTTTTTACAGTACTGTCCTGCCTCAAAGGTGCAGAGGGCAGGGTTCAGTTGCGTTTATGAGTGGTTGGTTGATCAGAAGAGTCTTCACATCCAAGTGTGAGCTTCCCTCCTTTGTCTGAGCTCTGCACTGGGAAGCTAGGTGAAGTGGACAGACTGTATGAATGAAGTTGACCCCACCGTGATCCCCTCCTCCTAGTATTCATGCCCTTGTATAATACCCCCATCCCCGTTGAGGTGGGACCTGTGATGTGCTTCTAACTAGTAGAATAAGGCAAAAATGATGGGATGTCAATTCCATTATTCCATCTTGTTAGAAACTAATTTAGAGATTCTCTTTGCTGGCTTGAGTAAGTGCCTATGTTGGAGAAGCCCACGTGGCAAGAACTGCAGGTGGCCTCTAGGAGCTGAGGGCGACCTCCAGAGACAGCCAGTAGGAAGCAGGGGCCCTCAGTCCTATAGCAAGGAAACGACTGCCAACAACCGAGTGAGCTTGGAAGCAGATTCTTCCCCAGTTAAGCCTGCAGATGAGAATATAGTCCAGCCAACATCATGACTGCAGCCTTATGAGACCCTAAGCAGAGGACCCAGTTAAGCCTGTTCAGACTCCTAACCCACAGAAACTGTGAGATAATAAATGTGTTTCAAGTTGCTAAGTGTGTGATGGTTTGTTATGCAGCTGTAGAACAGTAGTGTACCAAATCTGTACTGACCTCCCAGTTACCCTCACTAGAAGTGGGTTTAGGCTGATGAAGAGTGTTTGAATCTATTTGAGATACAGGCAGAAAGTATAAAGTACAAAATAAACATCATCTATAATCTTACCACTCAAGGATTGCCAATTTTTTTCCTACTTTTATATATGTATGATATGTATTTCCTAAAGTTGGGATTCATTCCATGATACGTTTTATAAACAACTTTTTTTCTTTGTAGATAGTGAGCATTTTTTGTGTCATCATATTCTTCTAAAATATGATTTTGAATGGCTGCATAATATTCCAGTGGGAGTCCCAATTTATTGAACCTCTTTCCTATAGCTGGACATTTATGCTTCTTTAAAATATTTACCATAATAAATAATGCTTTAATAAGTATCCTATACAAAACTCATGGTGTGTATCACCAATTATTTCTGAAAGATAACTTTCTAAAGGCAGAATTATCATGTCAAAACTTGTAGGTGTTTTTAAGCTTTTTGATACTTAACCATCTAGCTTCCAGTGTTTCTTTTAAAAGGATACAACTCAAGCATCTGTTTCTGTAACTCACCAGGTTGGGATAAGACAGAACTATTGATTTTTGAGCATTTAGATTCATGTTTTCTTAACCCTGTTTGCAAAGTGCTTTTAAATTATTCATTAAAGTGCAGTATTCTATTTATAGACACATTTGTGTATGAGATCGCTCCCTTAATGTCTGGGCAAAAAGCCTATGAATTGCTATTATCACATCCCTATCTTTGTAAATCCTTTTCTACTCCTATCCTCCCTTTCTTTGTTTTCAACCAAATAGAGACACTGAAACATATAAGGTCTTATAGCTCTGATGGTTACTCAGATGAAATGGCTGTTCTGAATGAGCCCTTGTTCTTTTCTTCTCACCATTCTTTAAGTAGTTGACTTCAAAAAGATGAGAGATCAGAAGAATATTAATTATTAATTCAAAAATATTTTTTCCTGATTCATAAAATAATGAGTGCTTATTTAGAAATTTTATAAAATAAAGATTAACATCAAAAGCAGAATAAAAATCTTTAATTCCACCACCCACAGATGACCACTATATAAACATAACTTGTTCATACTAGCCTATTCTTATAGTGTATTGATTAGATTCTGATGACTAATATTTTAGGGGGAATTTTTGAGTCAATGTCTATGAGTAAAATTGGCCCATAATTTTCCTGCAGTTGTTCACTGTCTAATTTGAGATGAATGCCTAGTTTATTAATTTGAAGCTTTTATCTTTTACTAATAATGTGCATTTAAGGTGGTGCATTTCCTTATAAATAATGCTTCAGCTGCATCATACAGAGTTTGACTTGAGGTATTTTCATTACTATTTAATATATGCTACGCACTAAATTGTTCCTCCCTCAGATTCCTATGTTGAAGCCCTAACCCCCAAAGTCATGGTATTTGGAGATGGGGCCTTTGGGAGATAATTAGGTTTAGGTGAGGTCATGAGTGTGAGGTTCTTATGACGGGATTAGTGCCTTATATGAAGAGACCAGAGGGCTTGCTCTCTTACTGCCTTTCCCTGCCATGTGAGGACACAGCAAGAAGGCAGCCATCTGCAAGGCCAGGAAGTGGGCCCTCACCAGAACCTGACCATGTCAGCACCCTGCTCTCAGACTTCCCAGCTTCCAGAACTAAATGAGAAATAAATGTCTATTGTTTAAGCCACCCAATCTATGGTATTTTGTTATAGCAGCCTAAGCTAAGACAGTAATTGCCATTATGATATTTTTCTTTGATTTGTAGGTCATTTAGAAGAATATTTTAACATTTCCAGACATATGCATATTTTCTTATTTTATTCTTTTCCATCACAATTGCATTGCCCAAAGATCTTGCTCTTTATTTTAATCTTTTGAAATTTGCTGATGTGCCTTATAGCAGAATATGGTGTATAAGTTTTCTCACATGTTCCTGTGTGCTTGTAAAGAATTAGGTTCAATGTTCTATATATTCTATTCAGCTAACTTGATAAGCATATTACTCACATCTTCTGTTTTCTTACTATTTTTTTGTCTGGTTGTTATATCCATTACTAAGATAATTACACACGTTCATTATGATTATGGATTTGTCTTATTTCTTCTTCAGTTCTGTCAATTTTTATTTATATACTTTGAGACCATGTTATCAGGGGAATGCAAATTTAAAATTGTTATGTCTTCCTGCTGAATTCAGACTTTAATTATTATGTGTGGTTCTCTTTATCTCTAGTAATGTATCTTTAGTAATGTATCTTTGCCTTTATGGTGTAATTGTCTGATGCTAATATAGCCATATCAGATTTCTTTAGGCTCATATTTGCATGATATCTTCTTTTTTTTAATCATTTTACTTTCAGCCTTACTATATTTTTATACCTTAGATATGCCTCTTGTAAAGATTATACAGTTAGATTTTTTTCCATCCAATCTGATAATTTTTGCCCTCTAATGGGAACATTCAACTCATTAACATTGAATGTAATTACTGATCTATTTGAGTTTAAATCTACAAACCTATTATATGACACTCTTATCCTACATTTTCTGTGTTTATTTTTCTCTCTCCTCTTGTAGTATTTGAAACTAGTATTATGATTTCAAAAAATCGTTCTACTTTTCCACTAGTTCTAGTACATTGGAGGTTATATTCTATCTTTCTTTCTTTTTGTGGTTACCGTGTAAATTAGATAATGTGTTATTAACTTATTCAGATAATGCCATTATACCTTCTTCCTGGACCATGCAGAGATCATTTTCTTAGAATACTTGAACTCCATTCACCCCTCCAGATTTATGTGTGATTGTAATTGTATATTTTAATTCTGTATGCTCTTTTTAAACTCAACTAAGTAATATTAACAGTGTTAGTATTGGGACTTCCCCGGTGGTCCAGTGGTTAAGAATCTGTGTTTCCACTGCAGAGGGTGCAGTTTCGATCACTGGTCGGGGAACTAAGATCCCACATGCTGCGCAGCATGGCCCAAAAAGAAACAAACAAACAAAAAACCATAAACAACAAAAAACAGACAAAAAACAGTGTTAGTATTTAACATACTGGCAGTGTTCATTTAGATTTATTCACATCTTTATCCATTCTTTGCTTTTCATTGCTCTCTGACATTTCTGAACTTCATTTTGGGGTCATTTCCCTTCTACCTGAAGAGGCTTCTTTAGAAATTCCATTTTTGCTCATCAGCTGGTAGTACATAAGACACTCTTGATTTTTTTCTAAAAGTATCTTGATTTCACTTTTTTTTATTTTTAAAATTCCTTTAATTTACTTAAAATTTTTTGGGATATAGTTTACATGCCATAAAATTCACCCTTTTAAAGTTTAGATTCAGTGGTTTTGGTATATTTACAAGGTTGTGCAACCATCATCACTACCTAATTCCAGAGCATTTTTATCACTTAAAAAGAAACCTCATACCTCTTAACAGTCACTCCCCATTCCTCCCTTCCCCCAGCCCCTGGCAGCCATTAATCTACTTTCTGTCTGTAAGGTTTTGCCTAATATGTACTTTTCATATGAGTGGAGTCGTAAATATGTTGCCTCTGGTGCCTGGCTTCTTTCACTTAATATAATAATGTCAAGGTCCATCCATGGTCCACTGTAGCATGTATCAGTACATTCCTTTTTATGGCTGAATAATATTACACTGTATGGATATATCACATTTTGCTTATCATCAGTAGGTAGACATTTGAGTTTTTTCTGTTTTTTTTTGTCTGTTATGAATAATGTGCTGTCAACAGTCATGTACAAGTTTTTGTATGAATACATGTTTTCAGTTCTTTTGAGTATATACTTAGAAGTGAAATTTCTGGGTCAAATAATAACTCTATGTTTAACTTTTTGAGTAACTGCCAAACTGTTTTCCAAAGATGCTGTACCATTTTACATTCCCACCAGCAATGCATAAGGGTTCCAGTTTCTTCACATCTTCACCAACACTTATTTTCAGTTTTTTGATTATTGCCATCCTAGTGGGTGTGAAGTAATATCTCCTTGTGGTATTGATTAGTATTTCCCTAAAGACTGATGCTTTTGAGCACCTTTTCGTGTGCTTATTGGCCATTTGTATATCTTCTTTGGAGAAATTTCTATTCAGATCCTTTGGCCATTTTTAAATTGGATTGTCTTTTTATTGTTGGGCTGTAAGAATTTTTTATATATTGTTTACCAATCCCTTATCAGATATATGATTTGCAGATATTTCCTTTCCAACTGTGAGTTGCCTTTTCACTTTCATGATAGTGTCCTTTGATGCACAAAAGGTTTTAATTTTCATGAAGTCCAATTTATCTATTTTTTCTTTTGTTGCTTGTGCTTTAGGTGTTATATTTAAGACAATGTTGCCTAATCCCAGGTCACAAAGATTCACGCCTGTGTTTTCTTGTAAAGTTTTAGCTCTTAAATTTAGGTCTTTGATACATTTTGAGTAAATTTTTATATATGGTATGAGAGAGGAGTTTCTGTATGTGGCTGTCCGGTTGTCCTAGCACCATTTGTTGAAAAGACTGTTTCCTCAGTGAATGGTCTTTTAACACCTTTTTGGAAAATCAGTTGACCATAAAATATGGGTTTATTTCTGGACTCTCAATTTGATTCCATCCATCTATATATCTATCGTTATGCCAAAACCACACAGTCATGAGTACTGGAGCTTTGTGGTAAGTTTTGAAATTGGGAAGTGCGAGTCCTCCAACTTTGTTGTTCTTATTTAAGATCGTTTTGGCTATTCCTGGTCCCTTGCATTTCCATATGATTTTTAGGATTAGCTTGTCAATTTCTGCATAAAAGGCAGCTGAAATTTTGGTAAGGATTGCGTTGAATGTGTAGGTCAATTTGGGAATATTGCCATCTTGACAGTATTAAGTCTTCCAATCCATGAACATGGGATTTATTAGCTGTAATAGCTTTTTGTGGATTCTGAAAGTTTTCTATGTATATATAGATAATTTTACTTCTTCCTTTCTAATCTGGATGCCCTGTATTTTTATTCCTTGTGTAATTGCCCTGGTTATAACCTCTAGTATAATGCTGAATTGTTCTGGCAAAGGTGGACACCCTTGTCTTCTTCCTGATCTTAGGGGGAAAGCTTTCAGCCTTTCACCATTAATTACGTTGTTAGCTGTGGATTTTTGTAGATGCCCTTTATTAGGTTGAGGAAGTTTCCTTCTATTTTTATTTTGTTGAAATTTTTTTTTTAAATCACAAAAGAGTATTGTTCTTGTCAGATGCTTTTTCTGAATCTACTGAGATGACCATGTGGTTTCTGTCCCTCATTAAGGTGGTGCATTACATTGATTGATGTTCATGTGTTGAATCAACCTTGCCTTCCTTAGATAAATCACAGCTGGTCATGGTGGATAATCCTTTTTATATACAGTATTGCTCGATTTAGTTTGTTATTGTTTTGTTGAGGATTTTTGCATATGTATTCTTGAAGCATATTGGTACTTAGTTTTCTTTTCTTGTGATATCTTTGGTTTTGATATCAGTATTATATTGGTCTCATAATGAATTGGGAAGTGCCCTTTTCTATTTTTTGGAAGAGTCTGTGAAGGATTGGTGTTCATTCTTCTTTAAATGTCTGACAGAATTCACTAGTGAAGCCATTTGGTCCTGGACTTTTTCTTGGGAAAAGTGGGAAGTTTCTCAATTTCTAAGACAATGTCTTTACCTGTTTTAGGTCTATTCAGATTTTTTATTTCTTGTTGAATCGGTTTTGATAGTTTTTGTCTTTCTAGGAATTTGGCCATTGCACCTAGGTTATATAATTTGTTGGCAAACAATTGTTCATAATATTTCTTAATGACCTTTTTATTTCTGTAAGGTTCTTAATTTCATTTCTGATTTTAGTAATTTAAGTCTTCTCTGTCTTTTTCTTGGTGCATATGGATAAAGTTTTTTTTTTTTTTTTAACTTTTCATAGAACCAACTTCTGGTTTCACTGTTTTTTTTCTCTATTGTTTTCTGTTTTCTTATTTCATTTATTTTTGCTCTAATACTCGTTTTTCCTTCCTTCTGCTTGCTTTAGATTTAGTTTGTTCTTTCCTAATTTCTTTTTTCTTTTTTTAAACTTTTTTTTTTTTTTTTAACTATCTGAAATGCATCCTCTTTATTTATTTATTTATTTATGGCTGTGTTGGGTCTTCGTTTCTGTGCGAGGGCTTTCTCTAGTTGTGGCAAGCAGGGGCCACTCTTCATCGTGGTGTGTGGGCCTCTCACTATCGCGGCCTCTCTTGTTGCAGAGCACAGGCTCCAGACGCGCAGGCTCAGTAATTTTGGCTCATGGGCCCAGTTGCTCCGCGGCATGTGGGATCTTCCCAGACCAGGGCTCGAACCCGTGTCCCCTGCATTGGCAGGCAGATTCTCAACCACTGCGCCACCAGGGAAGCCCCTTTCCTAATTTCTTAAGGTGGAAGTTTAGGGTATTGATTTGAGATATTTATTCCTTTTTAATATAGGTATTTACACCTATAACTTTCTCTAATCACTACTTTTGCTGCCTACCATATGTTTTGGTATCTTGTGATTTCATTTTCAGTCATTTCAAAGTATTTTATAATTTTCTTTGTGCTTTCTTCTTTGATTCCTTGGTTATTTAGGAGTGTGTTGTTTAATTTCCACAAACTTGTGAATTTTTCTTTGTGTTGTTGACTTCTGAATTTCTTTCCCTTGCCATCAGAGAACATACTTTGTATGATTTCAATCCTTTATAATATGGAGATTTGTTTTTCAAGTGTAACGTCTAGTGTCTCCTGGAGAATGTTCCATGTGTACTTTAAAATAATGTGTTTTGAAAGCTTGGCCAAGATGGTGCAGTAGGAAGACCCTGAGCTCACCTCCTCTCATGGGCACACCAAAATTACAACTACTTACAGTGCAACTATTTATGAGAAAGACTGAAATCTACCAGGAAAGATCTTCTACGACTAATGATATAGAGAAGGAACCACAATGAGATGGGTAGGAGGGATGGAGTTGCAGTATAGTCAAGACCCATACCCCTGGATGGATGACCCATGAAAAGGAGAGTAATTACAATTTCAGAAGCTTTCCCCAAGGTATGAGAGGTCCAAGTGCCATGTGGGGCTCTCCATCCTGGGGGTCTTGTATCAGGAAGACAAGCCCCCAGAACTTTTGGCTTTGAAGGCCAGGGGGCTAACTTTTGGGAGAGCCAGAGGGCTGTAGGAAACAGAGACTCCACTCTTAAAGGGTGAACACAAAATCTCATATGCTATGGGACCCAGGGCAGAAGCAGTCATTTGAAAGAAGCCTGGGTCAGACCTACCAACTGATCTTGGCGAATCTCCCAGAGAGGCAAGAGGCAACTGGAGCTCACCCTGGGGACATAGACAATGGAGGCAGCCATTTTGGGGCACTCGTTCTACCACCTGGACGCTGGCAAGTACCATTTTGGAATCCTCTCTCTGGCTTATTAGCCTTGAGACCCAGCCCCACCCATGCCCACCAGCCTGTAGGGGATACCTCAGGCCAAGCAAATAGCTGGATGGAGACACAGCCTCATCCAATAGCAGGCAGACTGCCGTAAGACCCCCCTGAGCCCACAGTCTCCCTTGGATATTGCCCTGTTCACCAGAGGACCCAGGACCCAGCCCAACACACTGGCACATAGGCACTAGACTCTGGCCCTGTAGCCAGAGAACCTGGGACCCAGCTCTACCCACCAGTTGGCAGGTACCAGCTCCAGAAACCTCTGGGCCCCAGCCCTGCCCATCAGCAGGAAGACACTAGCACCAGGACCACCACAGCCCTGCAGCCTGCCATGGCAGGATCCAGCCCTCCCACAAACAGGCTGGCACCAACCCTGGGACCCACTGAGCCCTGCCCTGCCTACCAGCAGGCCAAAACCAGCTCTGAGACACTTTAGGCCCCTCAGGATCTGGCCCTACTTACCAGAAGGCCTACACAAACTTCGGGATACCCTGTACTCTGCAGCCAGCTGTATCAGGAACTGGCCCCACCAACCAGTGGTCCAAAACCAGCTCTGGGACCCCTGGGCCATGCAGCTAGACCCTAGGACCTAGCACTGTCTGCCAATGGGCCAGCACTAGCCCCAGGACCTGGCTTCACCCACCACTGGGCAGGCACCAGCCCCAGGAACTCCTGGATTCTAACCCCACCCGTCAGCAGGTGGACACTAGATCTGGGGTGCCTGCCCCACAAGCACACACCCTAGAACTCACCAGTGAGCCAGGATTAGCCCTGGGAAACCCCTGGTTTCTGCAGCCATCTGCCTTGTGACCTGGCCTCACCAACCATTGGCTGCCAGCCTTTGCACTAGGCAGGGCCTGGCAACCAACCACAGTGGGGGTCACCATGTCTACCAGACCACCCACAGTAGTCAGCCCACCACAACAGAAGGATCCATGTAACACACACTGGGGGCAAATCTAGATCATATAGCTCTGTTCACCAGAAGGGAGTCTTCTGCTGTGACGCATAGGACATATCACATCTCCAAGGTTGGGAAAAGTAAAAGCAGAAAATTAGGCGGAATGAGGAGACAGAGGAACATGTTCCAAACAAAGGAACAAGATAAAACCCCAGAAGGAGAACTAAGTGAAGTGGAGATAAGCAGTCTACCTGATAAAGAGTTCAAATAATGATCACAAAGATGATCAAAGAACTTGGGAGAAGAATGGATGAGCAGAGTGAGAAGTTAGAAGTTTTTATCAAAGAGTTAGAAAATATAAAGAACGACAAAACAGAGATGAAGAATACAATAACAGAAATCAAAAATACACTAGAAGGAATCAACAATAGATTAAATGATATAAAGGAATGGATGAGCAAGCTGGAAGACAGAGTATTGGAAATCACTGAAGCTGAATGGAAAAAAGAATAAAAAGAAGTGAAGAAAGTTCAAGAGACCTCTGGGACAACATCAAATGTAGTAACATTCACATTATAGGAGTCCCAGAAGGAGAAGAGAGAGAGAAAAGGGCAGAGAACATACTTAGAGACAAAATAGCTGAAAACTTCCCTGACTTGGGAAAGGAAACAGACGTACAGGTCCAGGACACACAGAGAGTCCCAAGCAGGAGCAACCAAAAGATCACACCAAGACACATTGTAATTAAATTGGCAGAAATTAAAGGTAAGAGAATATTAAAAGAAACAAGGGAAAAGCAGCAAGTTAAGTACAAGGGACTTCCATAAGACTATCAGCTGACTTTTCAGCAGAAACTTCAGGCCAGAAGGGAGTGGCATGATATATTTAAAGTGATGAAAGGGAAAAACCTACAACCAAGAATACTTTACCTGACAAGGCTTTCATTCATTTTGATGGAGAGATAAAAAGTTTACAGACAAGCAAAAGCTAAAACAGTTCATCACCACCGAACCAGCTTAACAAGAAATGTTAAAAGGACTTCTTTAAGCAAAAAAGAAAAGCGCACAACTAGAAACATGAATATTACAAAAGGAAAAATCTCATTGGTAAAGGCAAAAATACAGTAAAGGTAGTAAATCAACCATGTACAAAGCTAGTAGGAAGGTTAAAAGACAAAAGTAGTAAAATAGTCTATATACACAATAAGTAGTTAAGGGATACACAAAACAAAAAGATGTAAAATACGACATCAAAACTAGCAATCATAGGGCGAGAGGAGTAAAAATGCAAGGTTGCTAAAATGCGTTTGAACTTAAGAGATCAGCAACTTAAAATATGTTAAGCAACTTAAAATCATATATGTATAGCTGTATATAAACCTCCTGTAACCACAAACCAAAAATCTGTAATAGATGGACACACACAAAAGAGAAAGCAATCCAAAAATAACACTGAAGATATTCACCAAGTCGCAAGGGAAGAGAGCAAAAGAAGAAGAAAGGAAGAAAAAGGAACTACAAAAACAACATCAAAACGACTAACAAAATGGCAATAAGTACATACCTATCAGTAATTACTTTAAATGTAAGTGGACTAAATGCTCTAATCAAAAGACTTAGGATAGGGACTTCCTTGGTGGTCCAGTGGTTAAGAATCCGTCTTGCAATACAGGGGACGCTGGTTCGATCCCTGGTCAGGGAACTGAGATCCCACATGCCATGGGGCAACTAAGCCTGCGTGCCGCAACTACTGAGCCCACGCACCACAACTACAGAGCCCGCATGCCACAACTACAGAGCCCACATGCTCTGAAGCCCATGCACCACAACTACAGAGCCCACACACTCTGGAGCCCATGTGCCACAGCTAGAGAGAAGCCCACCCGCTACAACAAAGAGCCTGCATGCCTCAATGAAGAGCCTGCTCACCATAGTGAAAGATCCCATGAGCCGCAACTAAGACCCGATGCAGCCAAGAAAGGAAGGAAGGAAGGAAGTTTAAAAAAAAAGACTTAGTGCGGCTGAATGGATACAAAAACAAGACCCATCTATATGCTGCCTATAAGAGACTCATTTCAGATCTAAAGACACACACAGACTGAAAATAAGGAGATGGTAAAAGCTATTCCATGGAAATGGAAATGAAAAGAAAGCTGGGATAGCAATACTTATATAAGACAAAATGGACTTTAAAACAAAGATTGTAATATGAGACAAAGAAGGAAATTACATAATAATCAAGGGATCAATCCAAGAAGAAGGTATAACAATTGTAAATATATATACACCCAACACAGGAGCACCTAAATACATAAAGCAAATATTAACAGACATAAAGGGAGAAAGTAACAGTTACACAATAACAGTAGGAGACTTTAACACCCCACTTACATCAATGGACAGATCATCCAGACAGAAAATCAATAAAGAAACCCAGGCCTTAAATGACATTAGACCAAATGGAATTAATAGATATATGTAGAACATTCCACCTAGCAGAATACATATTCATTTCAGGTGCACATGGAACATTCTCCAGGATAGATTACATGCTAGGCCATAAAACGAGTTTTGTTAAGTTTAAGAAAATTGAAACCATATCAAGCATCTTTTCCCATCACAATGCTATGAGAGTAGAAATCAACTATAGGAAAAAAAAAACTGCAAAAAACACAAACACTTGGAGACTAAACAGTATGCTACTAAACCACCAGTGGATCACTGAGGAAGTCAAAGAAGAAATCAGGAAATACATGGAGACAAATGAAAGTGAAAACACAATGATCCAAGATCAATGGGATTCATCAAAAGCGTTCTAAGAGGGAAGTATATAGCAGTACAAGCCTACCTCAGGAAACATGAGAATTCTCAAATAAACCTAAATTTACACCTAAAGGAACTAGAAAAAGAACAAACAAAATCCAAAATTAGTAGAAGGAAAGAAATTATTAAAAATCAGAGCAGAAATGAATTAAATAGAGGCTAAAAAATAGAAAAGATCAATGAAATTAAGAGCTGGTTCTTTGAGAAGATAAAGAAAATTGGTAAACCTTTAGCCAGACACATCAAGAAAAAAAGAGAGGGTCCAAATCAATAAAATCAGAAGTGAAAAAGAAGTTACAACTGACACCATAGAAATACAAAGGATCATAAGGGGTTACTATGAAAAAGTATATGCCAATAAAATGCACAATGTAGAAGAGATGGAAAAAATCCCTAGAAATGTATAATCTCCCAACACTGAACCAGGAAGAAACAGAAAATATGTACAGACCAATTACCATTAATGAAATTGAATCAGTAATAAAAAAAATTCCCAATAAAGAAAATTCCAGGACCAGATGGCTTCACAAGTGAACTCTACCAAACATTTAGAGAAGAGTTAACACCTATCATTCTCAAACTCTTCCAAAATTCCAGAGGAAGGAATGCTTCAGAACTCATTCAATGAGGTCAGCATTACCCTGATACCAAAACCAGACAAAGATATCATAAAAAAAAAAAAAGAAAATCATAGTCCAATATCACTGATGAACATAGATGCAAAAATCCTCATTATAATATTAGCAAGCGAATCCAACAGTACATTAAAAGGATGATAAACCATGATCAAGTGGGATTTATCCCAGGGAGGCAAGGATGGTTTAACATCTGCAAATCAATCAGTGTGATACACCACATTAACAAATTGAAGAATAAAAATCATATGACCATCTCAATAAATGCAGAAAAAGCTTTTGAAAAAATTCAACATTCATTTAATATAAAAACTGTCCACAAAGTGGGTATAGCGGGAACATACCTCAACATAATAAAGGTCATATATGAACAAGCCCACTGCTAACATTATACTCAATGATGAGAAACTGAAAGTGTTTTCTCTAACATCAGGAACAAGACGAGGATGCCCACTCTTGCCAGTTTTATTCAACATAGTATTGGAAGTTCTAGGCACAGCAATCAGACAAGAAAAAGAAGTAAAAGGAATCCAAATTGGAAAGGAAGAAGTAAAACTGTCATTTTTGCATATGTCATGATAGTATACATAGAAAATCCTAAAGTTGTCACCAAAAAACTACTAGAGGTCATCAATGAATTTGGTGACGTTCCAGTATATAAAATTAATATACAAAAAATATGTTGCATTTCTATGCACTAACAATGAACTATCAGAAAGAGAAATTAAGGAAATAACTCCATTTGCAGTCTCATCAAGAAGAATAAAACACCTAGGAATAAATCTGACTAAGGAGGTAAAAACCTGTACTCAGAAAACTATAACACACTGATGAAAGAAATTGAAGATGACAGACAGATGGAGAGATATACTGTGTTCATGGATTGGAAGAATTAATATTAAAATGACCATACTACCCAAGGCAATCTATAGATTCAGTGCAATCCCTATCAAAATACCCATAGCATTTTTCACAGAGCTAGAACAACTAATTTTAAAATTTGTATGGAAACACAAAAGATCTGGAATTATCAAAACAAGCTTGAGAAAAAAAGAACAGAGCTGGAGGTATCATGCTCCCTGACTTCAGACTATACTACAGAGCTACAGCAATCAAAACAGTATGGAGCTGGCACAGAAACAGACACATAGATCCGTGGAAAAGATCAGATAGAAAGCCCATAAATCAGATTAGAAAGCCCAGAAATAAATACATGCACTTATGGTCAATTAATACATGACAAAGGAGGCAGGAATATACAATGGAGAAAGGACAGTCTCTTCAATAAGTGATGTTGGGAAAACTGGACAACTGCATGTAAAAAAATGAAATTAGAACATTTTCTTATACCACATACAAAAATAAGCTCAAAGTGGATAAAAGACCTAAATTTAAGACCCCAAACCATAAAGCTCCTAGAAGAAAACATAGGCAGAACACCCTTTGACATAAAATGCAGCAATATTTATTTTTTCGATCTGTCTCCTAAAGGAGAGGAAACAAAAGCAAAATAAACAAAAGGGGGTTAAGAAGTACAAACCACTATGTATAACATAAGTAAGTAAGCTACAAGGATATATTGTATAACACAGGGAATAGAGCCAATATTTTATAATAACTTTAATGGAGTATAATCTATAAAAATTACAAATCACTATGTTGTATATCTGAAACTGATATATTTTAAATCAACTGTATCTCAGTTAAAAATAATAATATATAAAGTTAAAATAAAAAATAGAAATTCTCATCCCCCAGATGGAAGTATTAGGAGGTGAGCCTTTGTGAGGTGCTTAGGTCATGGTGTTGGGACCTTCACAAATGGGATTAGTGCCTCATAAAAGAGGCTCCAGAGAGATCCCTAGCCTCTTCAACCATGTGAGGACAGCAAGAAGGCACTGGCTATGAACCCAGGAAGGGCCCTCACCAGAAGGCAACTGTGCTGGCACCTTGATCTTGGACTTTTCAGCCTCCAGAACTGTAAGCAATAAATTTCTGTTTTTTATAACTAAAATAATAAAATAAAATAATGTGTTTTGTGTTTTTTGAATGGATTGTTCTGTAGATATCTATTAGGTGTAATTGTTTTATAATGTTGCTAAAATCTTCTATTTACTTGCTGACCTTGTCTTGTTCCATCCTGTATTGAAAATGGGATATTGATGTTTCCAACTATTATTGTTGAATTGTCTAATTGCTCATTCATTTCTTTCAATTTTGTTTCATTCATTCTCGGGATCAGTTGTTATGTATATGTATATAATTGTTATATCTTCTAGTTGCATTGACTCTTTTATCATTATAAAATATTCTTTCTTTGTCTCTAGTAACAATTTTTGTGTTGAAGACCATTTGGTCTGATGTTAGTAAAGCCACTCCAGCTCTTGTTTGATTACTGTTTACAGGTAAATATTTTTTCATTTTTTCAGTTTCAGTCTATTTGTGCCTTTGAATTTAAGAATGCCTCTTGTGCACTGCATGTAAAACATTAAAAAATTCCATTAACACGATCTCTGCCTTTAAATTGTGATGTATAATGAATTTACATTTGGTGCAATTTTGATAAGGTGGTATTTATTCTTGCCATTTTGCTAATTGTTTTCTTTATGTCTTATCTTTTTTTTTATATCCTCTGTTACTGCCTTCTTTTGTGTTAAATAGATATTTTCTCGTGTGCTCTTTTGATTCCTTTGTCACTTCTTTTACTATTTTTTTAAAAAATTAATGGTGTTTTTTAGAAATTTATTTATTTTATCTATTTATTTTTTGGCTGCATTGGGTCTTTGTTGCTGCGTTTGGCCTTTCCTTAGTTGCGGCGAGCAGGGGCTACTCTTCGTTGCGGTGTGCGGGCTTCTCATTGCAGTGGCTTCTCTTGTTGCGGAACATGGGCTCTAGAGCGCAGGCTCAGTAGTTGTGGCACATGGGCTTAGTTGCTCTGCGGCACGTGGGATCTTCCCAGACTAGGGCTCGAACCTGTGTCCCCTGCATTGGTAAGGGGATTCTTAACCACTGTGCCACCAGGGAAGCCCTCTTTTACTATTTTTTGTTAGTTATATTCTTAGGGGTTGCCTGGAGCTTCTTACTATTAACAATTTATAACAACTTAGTTTGGATTAATACCAATTTAATTTCAATAGTATATAAAAACTTTGCTTCAGTATATCTCCATTTCCTCCCTGCCCCTCCATACTGTTATTGTTCTACAAAGTACATCTTCATACATTCTGTGCAGATCAGCACAGCTTTATAATTATTGCCTTTTGCAGTTATCTTTTATTTCAGATAGGAGAAAAAAGTTACAAACAAAAGTTACACTTATATTATCTTTTTTACTTCTGTAGTTACCTTTACCAGTGTTCTTTATTTATTCACCTGGATTTGAAGTACTATCTAGTGAGTGTCATTTTATTTTAACCTGAAGGACTCCTTTTAATATTTTTTGTAGGGCAAGTTTTCTAGTGATGTAGTCTGTCAATTTTGTTATTTGAGAATATCTTAATTTTTTCTTTGCATTTGAAGGATAATTTTGCTGGTTATAGAATTCTTGTTTGACAGTCTTTTTCTTTTATAATTATGAATTTGTCATCTCACAGCCTCTAGCCTGAATGGTTTCTGATGAGAAGTGGGCTGTTACTTTAATTGAGGATACCTTTTGCATGGTGAGTTGCTTTGAAGATTCTCTTTGTCTTTGTATTTTGATAGTTTGATTATGACATACATATGTATAGGTATTTTGGAGTTTATCCTTAGAGTTTATGGAACTTCTTGGATTTGTAATTTTTAAAATCAAATATGGCAAGTTTTTAGCCATTATCTCTTCAAATATTCATTGTACCCCTTTCTCTCTCTTCTCTCCTTCTGAGGATTTCATTATGCACATGTTGGTTTGCTTGATGTTGTCCCTGAGACTGTTCTTTTTTGTGTGTGTATGTGAGGAAGACTTTATTCAAGGGGACTACAGCAATGGGGTTTTGTAGTAGGGGAGAGAGATTGGACTCAACTCCTCTGTTCATTTTTCTTCCTACATTTTACTTTGTTCCTTAGATTGGAAAATTTCAGTTAACCTATCTTCAAGTTTGCCAATTCTTTCTTGCCTGCTCAGATATGCTATTGAATCCCTCTAATGAATATGTCATTTCAGTTATTGTACTTTTTAGCAACAGAATTTTTATTTTGTTCCTTTTTATAATTTCTGTCTCTTTATTAATAGTCTCTATTTGGTCAGACATCATTGTCATACTTTCCTTTAATCCTTTAGACCTGGTTTCCTTTAGTTCTTTAATGTATTTAAAATAGGTTGTATACAGTCTTTGTCTTGTAAGTCCCACATTAGGGCTTCCTCAGGGGTAGTTTCTGTTGATTGCTTTTTTCCCTGTGTATAGGCCATATTCTCTTGTTTTTTGTTTTGTTTTTTTTTTTGTATGTCTTATAATGATTTGTTGAAGACTGAGCATTTAAATAATATATATGGCAACTCTGAAAATTCGAGTCTGGGATATTTGGTGGTGCTGCTTTTTATAGAAGTTTTTGTTTGTTTGTGACTTTCCTGAACTAACTCTGTAAAGTCTATATTCTTTGTCATATATTTCCACTGAAGTCTCAGTTTGGCTAGCTTGGTGGTCAGCTAATGATTGGATGGAGATTTCCTTAAATGCCAGGAATCAGTAAGTCTCCTAGTCTTTCCTGAGGGGCTCTGTGTGTATGTGTATATTGGGGACATGCTTCAGCATTTAATCAGACAGTTTACAACTCTATCTTAGTCTTCCCCTCCTGCTTGTGCAGAGCCTCAAAGCCAGCCCAGTGTGAGCACTTACAGCCTCTCAGGTCTTTCCTGGGCATTCACACAACCTTGGGTATGTGCACAGCTCTCCATATATGATGTGGTCTTCTAGATTTCCAGGGATATATTGGAGTTTTCAAATCCCCTGTAGACAGCCTATTCCCCAGCTTTTGCTTTTAAGCTTTTGGTTAATTGTTTGCCCCAGCAGTTGTACACTGTCTCAAGCAGTTACAAAATTAAACAGTTGCCTCTAATTGTTTTGACATATACCTCTAAGGAAAATGCTTTTCTCACTGCACAACTCTGACTCAGGTCAAAGAGAGCCTGGCAAGTGGAACCCATTAGCTATGTCAGATAATGACAGTTCTCTGGGAGTAAGTCTTTGAAGGAGTTCCAGCCCTGTTCTGTCCTCTTCTGTGGCTGCCAGACTCCTGCTTTTCACTATGATTGTAGGCTGTTGGTTTTCAAGACTACTATGGAGTTGAGGTGGGGGTTAGGAGAAATGATGGGAGTAGGGCAAGCTAAAAGACCAAAATTTGCTGTTCTTGAGATTCAACCATTTTTCTTTAACACATGCTCCCCAATTGTGGCAAGCCTCTGGTTAAACCCCCAGATTTCTGAAAAAGTTGAATCTGACAATTTTTGCTGTATTTTCATTGCTTTTATCAAAGGGATTTTTTTGGAGGTCCTAACTTTGCTATTTTCACTGATACCACTCTCTCACCTTTACTCTTTCTTTTTCTTTTCTTTTTTTCTTTGCCACACTGTGTGGCATGTGGGATCTTAGTTCTCCAACCAGGGATTGAACCCATGCTCCCTGCAGTGGAAGCACAGATTCTTAACCACAGGACCACCAAGGAAGTCCCTCACCTTTATACTTAAAAGAATTTATTCCTGTATATTGAATTTTATGTTGGCATTATTTTCTTTCAGCACATTAAAGATATCTTTCCACTGTGTCTGGATTTAATTTTTCCTGTTCAGAAGTCAGTAGTCAACATAACTGCTATTCCTCTGGTTGTACTTTGTACGTTTCCTATTGCTTTTAAAGGATTTTCCCATTGGCCTTAGGTTTATATAGTTTGATGAAGTTCCATGTATCCCCTCCCCGCCCAAGGCATGTTGGCTTCTTGTATCTGTTATGGAATGATGTCTTTCACAAGTCTGGAAAATTCACTGCTATTATCTTCAGATTTTGCTTCTGTCTCATCTTCTCTCTTCTGTCTTGCTAGGACTCTAAGTAGGTGTGTGTTTTTTGCCATATATTCTCATGCCCTGTATTTTGTATTACCCAGGGTTTGGTCTCTCCATACTTTAAGTTGAATATTTTCTTCTGAACTAGTTTCCAATTACCAGTTCTCCCTTCAGTAGCACCTAATCTGCTTTAAATCTCATTCATGATTTTTTAAATTTTCAGTTGTAGATTTAAAAAAAAGTATTCAAAACTGAGTTACTTTTTATAGCTCCTAATCTCTCATTTGTGTTTTTGACCATAACAAATGTAGTGTTTTTTGTTTGTTTTTCCCAATTTTTTAATTGTAGTAAAATACATGTAACATAAAATTTAACATCTTAATCATAGCTCTTTCATCTTATAAACCTGAAAGTCTATACCTAATAAACAATAATTCCTCATCCCCCCCCCCCTTTCTCCCAGCCCTTGCAACCACCTTTGATTGGTTCTACTTTCTGTCTCTATGATTTCTGAGTACTTTAAGGCAGCAGTCCCCAACCTTTTTGGCACCAGGGACCAGTTTTGTGGAAGACAGTTTTTCCATGGACGGGGGTGGGGGGGATGGTTTTGGGATGATTCAAGCACACTACATTTATTGTGCACTTTATTTCCATTATTATTACATTGTAATATATAATGAAATAATTATACAACTCACCATAATGCAGAATCAGTGGGAGCCCTGAGCTTGTTTTCACTTGCCACTTACTGATAGGGTTTTGATATGAGTGTGCAAGCAATTGATTTATTATGGTCTCTGTGCAGTCAGACCTCTCTGCTAATGATAATCTGTATTTGCACCCACTCCCCAGCACTGGCATCACCACCTCAGCTCCACCTCAGATCATCAGGCATTAGATTCTCATAAGGAGCACGCAACCTAGGTCCCTCGCATGCGCAGTTCACAGCAGGGTTCGAGCTCTTATGAGAATCTAGTGATGCAGCTGATCTGACAGGAGGCGGAGCTCAGGTGGTAATGCGAGTGATAGGGAGCAGCTGTAACTACAGAAGAAGCTTCACTCGCTCGCCCACCACTCACCTTTTGCTGTGTGGCCCGGTTCCTAACAGGCCACAGACTGGTCTGTGGCCTGGGGGTTGGGGACCCCTGCTTTAAGGTACCTCATATAAGTGGAGTCATATATCAATAGTATTTATCTTTTTGTGACTGACTTGTTTCACTTAGCATAATGTCCTCAAGTTTCATCCATGTAGCCTGTACCAGAAATTCCTTCCTTTTTTAAGGCTGAATAATATTCCATTGTATGTATATACCATATTTGCTTATCCATTTAATCTGTCAATGGACAATTGGGTTCCTTCCACATTTTAGCCATTGTGAATAATACTGCTATGAATATAGGTATACAGATGTCTCTTCAAGATCCTGTTTTCAATTATTTTGGGTTTATATCCAGAAGTGGAATTGCTGGATCATATGGTAATTTTACATTTAAGTTTCTGAGGAACTGATACTCTTCTCCACAGAATGTAGTGTTTTTTGGTTGTAATAAAACACATATAAAATTTACATTTTAAATGTGTAGTTCTTTGGTATTAAGTACATTCACATTGTTGTGCAACCATCACCACCATCCATCTCTAGAACTTTTTTCATCTTGCAAAATTGAAACTCTGTCCCCACTAAACAATAATCCCGGGTGAGAGGGAGGCTCAAGAGGGAGGGGATATGGGGATATATGTATATCTATAGCTGATTCACTTTGTTGTACAGCAGAAACTAACACAATATTATAAAGCAACTATACTCCAATAAAGACGTAAAAAAAGAAACAAAAAAAACAATAATCCTCTCTCCCAGTCCCCTGGAAACTACCATTCTACTTTCTGATTCTATGAATTTGACTTCTCTATAGGTACCTCATAGAAGTGGAATCAGACAATTTTGTCCTTTTGTGAATGGCTTATTTCACTTAGCGTAGTGTCTTCAAGGTTCATACATTTTGTAGCATGTGTCAGAATTTCCTTCCTTTTTAAGGCTGAATAATATTCCATTTTATGGATAAACCACATTTTGTTTATCCATTCATCTGTCGATGGATGCATGGATTGCTTCTACCTTTTAACTATAGTGAATAATGCTGTTAAACATAGTTGTAAAGTATCTGTTTGAGTCCCTGTCTTCACTTCTTTTGGGCATGTTTCCAGAAATGGAGTTGCTGGATCATGTGATAATTCTATATTTAATTTTTTGAAGAGCCGCCGTACCATTCTCCACTGCAGCTGCACCAGCTTACATTCTCACCAACAACATACAGGATTCCAATGTCTCCACATCCTCGCCATCACTTGTTATTTTCTGTTTCTTTGATATATCCTAGTGGGCATTAAGTGATATTTCACTGTGGCTTTGATTAGCACTTCCCTTATGATTAGTAATGTTGCATATCATTTTATGTGCTTATTGGCCATTGATAGATCTTCTTTAGAGAAATGTCTATTCAAGTCTTTTGCCCATTTTTAACAGGGTTGTTTGTTTTTGCATTATTGTAAGTGCAGTTTTTTGATAGTCCATATTGGGTAATTCTGACTTCTCATGTCTTTGTGCATCTGTTTTTGTTTTCTGTTGTTTCTTGCTCATGGTGTCTAATTTCTTTGTGTGTGCTAGACATTGTATCTGCAGAATTATTTTGAGGAATTATATGAGACCTAGGATGATTGTATCATTTTTGAACAGGTTTTATTTTGTTATCGCTAAGGTTCTTTATTCTTAAAGAAGCCACCTTAATCCCAGTGCAAGCCTGAAGCCAACCAGATGAGCAAAACAAGGCAGTGGTGCATGGGAGGGCTGGTTTGCTTTTCAGGACTTCTCCACATTTAGGGTTTATCCCTTTGTGCTTCCAACACAAGTTGAAGGCTGGTTTCTCAGAGTCTGACTCATGCTTTTACTCTGTGCCTGTAGCCCCCAGTTTCTGGATTATTTCGGGTAACTTCAGCATCTATAGTAAAACTCCCAGATGTTAGGACCTTACACAGAAAATTTACTTCTCCTTCATGTAATAGTCCACTGTGGATGTTCCTCACCAATGATCAGTTTTCCTCTGCATGGTGATTCGGGCCTGGCTTTTGGCCGCTGTGGTTCTGCTATCTGCTAGGTTGGTAGCATCATCTAGGGCCTGAACTTCCTTTTTGTCCAGCTGGCAGATGGGGAGTACAGTGCAGAGGATGCACACATGCTTTTCACCTATGTTGGCCTGGACATGACATGTACAGTAACTGTAGATGTTCCACTGGGGAGAGCTAGTCACGTGGCCTGCTTAGATGCAAGTGTGAAGTGGGCGAAGTGTAGTCCATGGTTAGCAGCTGCATGTCTGCTTGCTGGACAGTTACCTCTGCCTCAGTCCTTCTTCTTGGCCCTGAAATATCTGTGCACATTCTTCTTTTGCAGCTGTACTCATCTTCCCCAGGGAGACAAATCCAGGTATGGCTCTTGAGGTTTGGTGACTGAACTAACACAAAGGCTATCTGCTGCTCATACTGTTCAGTAATGGAGCCAAACCACTGACAATTGCAATGGAAAAAACCTTCCATTTGAAAGGGGAGAAATGGAAGATAAACATCAGTCCTTGGTTCAAAGCAAGAGTGACACCCTGAGGACAGGTATTATGAAGGCGTCTGTCAATGACTATTAAACAGAGGCCACCAGGAACTCACCTGGCACCTGTGATGGAACAGGTTGGGACCATACACCATGGGGAACTGTGGGGCATTGATGTGAGAGGGTGTTAGAAAGAATCTGTTACAGGATTTGGGCTTTGGTTGGATGATTTTGGGGAGGATCGAAGAAAGTAGAGTGCTGTCAATAAGCAGGGGCCATTTTATGAATGAGTATCTTAACAAATTTTGTCTAAGGCAGGGTGGATTAGGGCGAGGCTAGTGCTGCAATTGGTAAGGAAGCAGCCCTTCCACATGTTAGCCGGGAGAGGCCACGTGTGGTGTTTTAGGGCTTGGACAAAGTTCATGTTTTGTTTGTGCTCTGATGTGATGATGGCGATGGTGTGGTCTTGTCTTGATCCATCCTGGTTCTACTGTGGTCTCGTCTGATTCTCTTACCTCTGCCCTGGGAGTGTCTGCCCAGACTCCTTGCCCTGACCATGGGAGGCTTTTCCTTGTCCTTTGTCCTCTGTGGGCACAGCTGCCTGGGACCTTGGAGAGGATCTCTCCCTTGACGGGCGGGGTCTGCCCAGATTCCAGAGCTTGCTTCTGCTTGTGGAGTTTGGAGGCCGGGGATTGTTTTGACAGTCACTGACTTATTTTAGACTTATGTTTCTTTGGCAGTAGAATTCCCCCCAAATTCTAGTAGCTTCTAATCTGTTTGCTTTCAGCAGTTCCATGTGCCCGTCACTACACCCCGAGTTCTTTCCTAGTCATGACCCTCTGGCCTGGTCATTATCTTTGCTTTCTCATGCCTGGTCATTATCTTTGCTTTCTCATGCCTGTGTCTCTTTCTGCTCAGGGTATCTTGAAGGCAAGGCTGTGGGTGGGAGAGAAACCCTATTATCTGATCTGTGTGTACAGCTGAGCCCTCTGTTTAACCAAGGAGTCTTCATGGGCCTATGCTTCTCAGAACAGTTTCAGCCTTACATCTTACTCTTGGGGTGCAGAGGGGGAGGCTTTTCCCACAAGGTGAGCCCCATGTTTCTGGACTGTCTCTAGGTGCTTTCTGGTCTTTCAAGTAGGCCAGTTTTTGCCTAAGCTCTTCTCTTGCTGTGATGCCTGTTTCGGCAGAGCGGGTAACAGTCACCCAGGCTGCTGGCACTCCATTTTCTCCTGTCCTTGAGCTGGAGGCTGGGTGTGAGTGTGGTCTGCCTTCAGATGATCACTGCTTTGCAATGCATAAAATGGGGCTTCCTCATTACCAGCTGCCTGACAACGGTTTTTATTATGGCATCACCCCAGTTCAAAGAAGCCATTTGTGTCTTAATTCATCTCTGTTGAAATATGTATTTAATGATAGAGAATTTAAAAGAGGAAAATTTCTGAACCAAACTCTTTGGGGATTGTTTGAACCATTTTCTGTTTCTCTGTTTCTCTACCACTTGGATGTGAAGCCATACATTCGTGGCCATTTTCTAGGCAGACATTATAAGGGCACAGTACTGGAAGTTCATCTTTCTTGTTTTTAACTTTTAAAAGTTGAAAAGTTTTAAAGGCTGTTTTTAATCAACCTTTTCTGATTTCTTATAAGAAGAAAAAATTAGATGCTTCAGTTTTGGGGGACTAAATTGGGATATACATAAGATAAATAAAATCAGTGAAGAAAACCACTTTGAACCCAAGTTGCAGTGATGTCGAAAACTCACAGGGCACCCCTCCCTCTTTGCATTGTGGTGGCTGAAGCCTGGGGCCCTTCCCTTGCTCTGAGTCTGTCTCTGCTTTGGAGAAAGGAAGATATGAGTACCTGGCCTGTATCCTCTTGGGGAATTCTCTTGTGGAAGCAAAATGAGATGACTGACATGCAAACATGTTGGATAGTAAAGCTCTCTGGGTATAAAAGGCATTATTTCATCCTGAAGTACTTTTGGGGATAAATAATTTATTGGCACACTAAGTTCGTCCTCTGAGGCCAGGTGCTCCTACAATAATGTACCCAAGCCAACCTTGGAAACTTATAGCATCTCAGGGTGAGGAGGGCCAGCGGGCATGTCCCTCTGTGATTTTTACTGAGTTGGGTGCTTTTCCAGGGAGTTCTGAGCTATATTCATAATAGTCCTTAAGCAAATAGAAACAGTCTGAAGTGGTGCCCCTTCACACAGAGTGCAGTTTACAGGGGTCTGTAGCATGACACAGTTAATAATCGCCCATGATACTTAAGTGCCCCAGACTGGTAGTTTGAGTTTTCATGGAATTTTAAACAGATGAGATTTTGTAATAGAGCCATGTTTCTTACTGATGTCTTCCATAACCCCTTATGATTAAACTGTTGCTGAATTTCCTAGACTTGATTAATTACCTCATTAATTAAACAGACAAATAATGAAGTAGATTATTTTGCTTACTGAGAAATTGTTAATCTTGAGGTAGCTGTACTTCTCTAGGTCCACTTAGGAAGCTGGAATTTTTCATTTAATGGTCTTTTCAAATTCATGTATTATCCATGTGATCAGCATGGAGATTGACATTGACAGAGGTGTTATTTTATCTCAGGGCACTGGGGTGACATGTGGACCACTGGTCCCCACAGGGGCTGTGACCCTGGCTTCTGCCATCTCTCTTCCGTACTTCCTGGAGTTCCTGAAACTGGGCTCCGGCCCCTGGGGACACAGCTCCCCGCTGCCCGGCATCCTTGGCTCTGAGGGGCTTCTTGCTCTTAGCTACACCCCACATGGTGTCTGTTACTTCTCTTTTACTTGCTCTGGGCATCACTGCACCTTCTGGGCACAGCTTCTCCTGGGCGGACGGGGCAGCCTGGGAGCTGGCAGAGTGTGCCCACTGCCCCAGCGTTCTGTGGCCAGGCTCTGAGTCTCTCCTGTCTGGAGGACGGAGCACGGCGGGGCTGAGGCCCTGTGCTCTGCTGGACATGTGAGAGGAGCCTAGCTGTCAGCCCCCTTCCTTCAGACCCAGGAGGAAGCGCCTGGAGCCAGGGGCCCCGGGTCAGCTTGGTGAGGCTGGGGTCCTTGGCCGGGGCTGTCTGCCTGTGGTCAGATCTCATTCAGCTGGGCACACCCTCCAGACCGGCCCAGGCTCAGCTGGGCTCCACCGAGGGTGCCCGAGGGCGAGGCCCCGCACTGTTATCCGCAGCACCCATTAGGCCAAGAACCAGATTGGAATGCCGAGCTGGAAGCAAGCTGCAAGTCCTTACTGAACAGAGGATTAAATTCCACCCTGAGGCGAGGACTCTCTGGTGAGTGGTCTCCAGGATCTCAGTTACGACCCCCCACTCCATAAGGCTCAGGCGCGGGGCCGGCGCCATAGGCCTGTCGTTTCGCCTGTGAAGGCAAACCTGAGACTCCCAGTCCGTTGTCGGCCCTCTGGCACCCATAGGATGACAGCAGAAGCTGTGATCTGTGGACCTTCAGGGTTCTCCAAGACCCCTTCGGGGGGGGGAGACATGATTCCCATGTTTTCATAAAGATCCGGAAACAGGATTTCCCTTCTCACAGTGCTGATCCCTGAGCTGATGGCACAGAAGTGATGGCTGGCAAAACTGCTGGCACCTGAGCACCATCGCGCCGGGGGCTGGGGGGTGGGGGTGGGGGCGGTCGGGCCGACTCTCATAGAGTCCTTCAGCACCACCACTGCATAGAGAGCCACTTGCGTGCGAAGAGAATGTCCTCGATGAAGCAGTAAGAATGAGTAATTTAATTAAATCTTGACCCTTGGGCACATGTCTTTTAAATGTTCTGAGAGACAGACTGGGAATTTGCACAATGCACGTCTGCAGATGGAATCACGACAGTTGTTTCGAGGAAAAGCAAGCGCTTATGCTTTTTTTGGGTGGGGAGCTGAACTCGCCCCTCTTCTCATGGAACACTGTTTTTACTTTAAAGAATAACTGACAGACAAACCATGGTTATTCAGACTTGTGTCTTTGGCAGACAATGTCTGAAAATTGGACTAAGTGAGCCTGTGACTTCAAAGGAAATAACTGCCGGTGTTTGTTGCAACTGACAAAATTTGAGTTTTCAGTCAAAAATTAGAATTTTGAAAACTTGTGTCTGCTATGATGAGCTTGACAGCTTCCCAGTACTTAAAGGTGTTTCTGATGAACTCAGTGGTGATGTTAACAAATGTGATTTTTTGACATTATATATTGAAATGTATTCAGGAAGATCTGCATAACTCACTGAGCCAGTATTTTCCAAAATGACTGATGCATGATGTCACACCAACCATGCACGGATGAAATATATGTTTAGGGCGCAAGATTGCTAGATAATGGGTTTTAATGTTAATAAAAGTTTATTGATGGGGTTTCAGATTCCATGTTGCAAGTAACCTTTAAGAAATGACCACTTCCTGAGTTTTGATGTCATATCAAAGAATATCCATGATGATCTGATAAACCTATGCAGATACTCCTGTTTCCAGCCACATGTCTGGGTGAGGATGGGCTTTTTTCACATACTTTAACCAAAACAACGTTTCACAACAGATTGAATGCAGAAGCAGGTGTGGCAATCCAGCTGTCTTCTATTAATCCTGACATTAAAGAGTTCCAGAAATTCTTCTAATTTATTTTTGTTTGGAAAATATAGTTGTTTTTATTAAAAAGTGTTATTTTCATTGTTATGTAATGGGCTTATTATTCATTGTGAATGAATTACTAAATAAATAATTTTCAAATCTCTCTGTGTTAATTTCAAGTAAATATCAATAAATAGAATCCATTTAAGAAATAATTTGAGGAAAGAAAGGGGTCGTGAGTCCAAAAAGTTTGAGAACCACTGGTCTGATGTCATAGGAAACGGTGGTGCTTGAGTGGAAACGCGGGTGGTTTTGGTGAAGGGCCTCCGGGCACCGCTGAGATGCCGAGCTGTCACCGAGCACTGAGAAGACTGAGTTCTCTGTTTGTTTCTTTAGGTGACTGCTAACAGGGAAGTGGGTTCAACTGAAAGACTGACATTGGAAAGAAACAGAGATTCATTTCAACTTCCATATTGTAAATAATTTTAGAAATTAACATCAGAATTTGATTTTCAAGACAAAACCCTACAAAAGCAACCAACTGAGCCAGCTTTATTTGTGAAATATGGAAATAAAGGCTTACTTCTCTAAAAAAAAAAAAAAAAAGACAAAAGCCCTACAGGCAATTCTGCTCTGTGATGGAAAATCTATCTAACCCAGATTGTTCAGTTACTCAACAACATTTATTAGTACCAGCATTATTAGTGGGGTATAGACCTCTGTGCTAAGTGCTAAGAGGGAGACCAAAGGTATTATAGATGGTTTTTTTCTGATGCTAAGAGGTTTTTTCTTCCAGTAATTTATGAGGGAGAGAAGGTGGGTAGGACAAGTTCTCAACTGAAAAGCTGCGTGAGAAGATATAGGACAGAGGAGACAGGAAAGCTGTGCCTGGCTGCAGCAGCTGCTCTGCAGCAGGGCTCTGGGTGGCTGAGGAGGGAGTGACCCTGGGTCTGGTCCTGGAGCCGTCTGGCAGGTTAGGTCCCCTGGACACAGATGCACATTTCACTGCCTGGTGTCAGGAAGCAGAGCTGTTGGCTGGCTCACTTGTGGTTTCTGGGTGCCAGTGGAGGAACGAAGGTGAAGAAGCATGCCTCTCAGCTGCAGGGTGGTCATCGTCGTTGGGGGCAGTGCCTGGGGTGTGGAGGTGTGCCCTGTGCGCGCCCCTAGCTCTGCCTTAGCACCTCTCCCTGGCTGGTAACTCTGGGCTGGTTCCATGCTTTTTATGGGAAGAACAGTAAAGCTTCTTCTAATGAGAACTGGGGAGTAGGGAATTCTGATTAATTGCATTTCCCTTTCAGTTCCCAGACCATCAGGAAAAAAAAATTTTAAACCCTAAGATTAAGTTTCTAATTTATTACCTAGAATATGTGAAACGTGATTGAATCTTTCTAAAAAGACAGGATTTTGCAGGGCCTCAAGGCATCATTGACCATAGAATATGACTATTCCCAAGTTCCTGAGAAATCTTACCTGGTTTAGAGCTCCTGTCTCAGAGTAGAAGTGCCTGCAGGGAACACTGTCACTGGGACGAGTGGGTCCTGTCCCCAGCTCCTTGCTAGTAGAAATGAAGTCAGAAACCTGGCTTCCTGTCCCAGATGTGACAAGCTGCATGTGCCTTTGAACTCCCTTAAAGCCTGTCTCTTTCCGGAAACTGGGTGTCACTGAGTTTGGTGTCTAGTGACCAACAGGAAGATGGGTGTGTGGTTGAGATCTCTGCCAGAGTTGAGTGGAGGGAGGGCACCTTGAACTTCGGCTTGCTTTCTGAACGCCATCATCACCTCTCGCTGAATAAGAGTCACTCACAGGAGACTCAGCCCCCTTGTCCACCTGCCCTCCCCTGCCAACACATACACACAACCACACACACACAGGCACACAGGCATGGTCTCCAGAATGAAGGAATAATGACAGTGTGGGAAACGATGTGGAATTGTTAGCCTTCAGGTCACTTGGAAGAGCCCTGGCCACCCCTGTCTGGAGACTTAGCTTCCGATGCCTCCGACGCGTGGATTAGGTGACCTGTGCCCATCTTAGTTCCCTCTGACATCTTTCATTTCCTTGGCACATGAAGGTTTCCCTCCATCTGTGGGCCGTATCTGAGTTGCTATGTGGAGCGCAGGGCTGTGGCACTTGACGTTAATGAGCTGGCTGGTCTTTAAATAGCACAGCTCCTATAAACAGAATCACCTCTTTTACAGCCTGGTATTGAAGAAGATTGTTCCCAGAGGATTCTGAATGGCTGTTGGAGCAGTAGAAAGGCAGGAAAATGCTCCTCACCCCGCCCCTTACGTGAGGCAAGACGGGCTGAGAACACACACACCGTATCAGAGACGTTTCTTTTGGGCTGGGCCGGAATCATCCCTCACAATGCGTTACACTCAGGTTGCCTCAGGATGAAGAATGGCCAAGCCAAAATCTCCTTGATTATCGGAAACTTAGTCATTTGTTCTCTGAGTCAGCTTAATGGCGTGTAATGTTCACATCACATTCTTTTGGGGCCAGGCCAAGAACCAGCATGTTTGCCAGCGTTTCAGCAATGAGCTAATCAGGCTTTTGGCTCCTACATTCCTGGCCAAGAGCTCCACTGGAATTAATAGTGTCACTGCAGCAAACCAGGGTCCTCGCAAAGGTTGCTCTTTCTTTTCCCGTGTCATATGCTGGCCTTTGCTTTCATCAGGTGAGCCATAAGCCCCTTCTCCTCCAGAAGGTCTTCCCAGGCTGAGGCTCTGAGATGTGATGCTAGAAATTCAGCCCAACAGATTATTTACTGAAAAGCCCTGTCCTGACTGCTGCTGAGGATGTAAGTACAGGGGAGAGTCTTTCCGTGTAATCCAGGGAGCATGTAATCCACTTGGGGGTGGGGCATGATGCACGAACACATGTGTCCTCAGTACCGTGAAGTGCCAGCCACACATCATCAGAGAAGAGCACGAAAAGTATGTGGAGCTCCTGTATGGGGAGGCAGGCACTTTGGAAGGATGGAAGAAGGCCTTGGAGAGGATGGGCATCTCATCTGTGTCTTGGAGACTGCGGAATGCAGGCTGGCACGTGGGAGGTCGGCAGTAGGTGATAGCTGTCCTAGCTTTATTGCTACACTTCTGTTTTCTAACTAGTAAAATGGAAAAAAGTGTCTTGCACATCTGCCGGGGCCTAGCTTGTGAGATGACAGGGAGCCGCCTGGGGAAGGCGCCCAGGCAGGGTGGGCACCTGGCGGCTGGTGCGCGGCGACCGAGGTGTCTGAGAGCCTGGGTGTTGTCCGCCCTCTGCCACTTCTGCTGCCAGAGTGGATGGAGGAAGCGCCCTCTGTAGCGTGTGGAAATGAATAGTACATGTCTGATTAAGAAAGAGCCGCGGCGACATGCTCTGTCTCTGTCTTACTCGTAAGATGCTCTAAGTAGGGAAACAACCTCTTTGTGATTTTTGGAAAGTGTTTAGTGTGATAAGGGGAAAAGTAAAAAAGTAAAAACAATGAAATCAATAGAGAGGGTATTCTCAAAAAGTTTGTGCCAGAGCAGGAATTCAAAAAGATGTTTAAAGGAATTGTTCCTGGCTCTGTGGGATCGCAGTGCACACACCACAAACTGGCTCTCCATTCAACTCCTCTACCACTGACGGGCATCTGGGGTTTCCAGTTTGGGGCTATTAAGAATAAAACTTCTCTGACTGTTCTTGTAGGTTTCTTTGGGCCAACATAGATACACATTTCTCTTGCATATGTATCCAGAAGTGGAATTGTTGTGTCATAGGGTTGGTGTCTGTTTATTTTTAGTAGGTAATTGCCAGACAGTTTTTCAAAGTGGTAAAGCCAGTTTGCAACCTGTCCAAAGATGCCTGAGAATTCAGTTGCTCTGCACCCTCCGCAACACTTGCTGGTTTCCGTCCTTTTCACGTCTGCCTTCCTGGAGTTGTGTGCTGGTGTCTCACTGTGGCTTTAGTCTCCATTTGCCTGATCACTGATAACGTGTGTTTCTTCCCACACCACCAAGCAATTCTTCAACATCAGCTGTATATCCTGCAGTTTCACTCAACTATGACACCATCTACCTGGAGACAGCATCAGATTCCACAGGCCAAGGGCTCAGTCTCACCAGGCCGTCCCTGTCCCCCTTTAGATGCCAATCACAAGTCCAAGTTGTTACCTGTGCTTCTGACCAACTGGCTGTAAACTGGAGGTTCCCATGACCCACCTCCTTGGGTTTGATTAATTTGCTAGAGTGACTCACAGAACTCAGAGAAACATTTACTTATGTTACCAGTTGATTGTAAAGGATACAGATGAACTGCCAGATAGAAGAGATTCGTAAGGTAAGGTATGTGGGAAGGGGCTTGAAGCTCCTGTGCTCTCCGGGTCCACCGCTTTCCCCTCAGCTCTACCTGGTCACCGACCGGGAAGGTCTCCAAAGCCCGAAGCCTAGCCTTTTGGATTTTTATGGAGGCTTCGTTACCCAGGCATAATTGATTAAATCATTTGCCATTGATGATGGAGCTCAATCTCCAGACCCTCTCCCCTCCCTGGAAAGGTCCAGCCCTCTAATCATGTGGTTGGATCCCCAGCCCTCTAATCATGTGGTTGGATCCCCAGCCCTCTAATCATGTGGTTGGATCCCATCCTTGGGTTACCTAGGGACTTTCTAAAAGTTATTTCATTAACATAGCAAAAGATACCTTTATCCCTCTTTCACTTCAGGAAATTCCAAGGGTTTTAGGAGCTCTTTGCCAAGAATGGGGATAAAGACCAAATATGTATTTCTTGTGGTAAATCACATTGAGCACTTCTTTATGTTACTGTCCATTTGAAGGTCCTCTTTTGTGAAGTGCTTGCTCAAGTCTCCTGTCCATTTTTGGTTTGTTCTCTCTTTTTTTAAAAATTGTAGTGGTTTTGGTATGTCCTGGAGACAAATTCTTTGTTTAATATATACATTGCAAACATCTTCCCCCAGTGGGTAGCCTGTCTTTTCACTCTTTTAATGATGTCTTTTGATAAATAGAAGTTCTTATTAGTAAGTTCAATTTATCCATCTTTTCTTTTATGAGTAATGTTTAGTGTGTCTGGTTTAAGAAAAATTTGTTTACCCCAAGGCCATGACGATATTCTTCCGTGTCTCCCTCTAGAACCTTTATTATATTCCTTTAACATTTAGGTCCAGTCCAGTTGTGTCTAGTGTGAGATATAAGTCCACGTTCCCGTTTTCTATGTGGATATCCAGTTCATCTAGTCTCATTTACTGAAAAGACTATTTTCCCCGCCAAATTACAGGTGGTACCTTTGCAGAAGATCAAGTGCCCTTATGGATCAGGGTCCAGTAAGGAGACAGTAGTTACACCAGTAATTTGAATAGGGAACATTTATTATAAAGAATCGTTAACTAGCAAAGGATTAACTATCAAACAGGGTAAAGAGTAAGGTTGCTGTAAAGAATACAGGAATAGCAGATGTAGGGAGCAGCCGCTACCTCTGGAGCTGAGGGGAAGTACCTGGAGATGGAACAGACTCAGAAGAGGGTCTCCCCAACAAGTCTAAGGTTCAGCATTGCTGGAGAAGTCATGGCTGTGACCCACTGGAGAAATTCACTGAGGTTCTTCAAGCTGGGGTTGGCTGCTGTGGTGCCTGTGATACACTAGGAAGTCACCTGCAGGGATGCCTGCTGTACTCATTGAGAAACTGCCCCCTGGCCTTCATGCTACAGAGCAAGAAAAAAAAACAAAACCCTGGAACCTGAAAGAGAACCCCCTTCCTCTTGCAGTGCTCTCTCCTGACAATGCCATGACTGTGTCAGCTGGCCGTGGAGAAATGTTCTTAGGGTCCAGCACTAGTACCACAAAAACAGAGCAAAGAAGGGTGATTTGGGGCCGAGAGGCAATAAATAGATAATGGGCACACCTTCCATGTGTGGGTCTGTTTCTTGACTATGTTCTGTTTCATTGATCTATTTCTCCATCTGTCAGAGCCACTATACTGATTACTGTAGCTTTACAGTTCTCATCCTGATAATGGCTGGTGGGGTCCTCCACCTGTGTTTGTCTAGAGTGGCCGCACTACTCTTAAGTTCTTTGCATATCTTTATCATTTTAGAATCAGCGTACCAATTCCTACAAAAAATCTGTTAGGATTTTCATTGGTGTGTTTTGGTTCCGTAGATCAGTTCAGAGGAGAATTGACATGTTTATAATACTGAGTCTTCTAAATCAAAGAATATGGTTTATTCCTTCTTGTATTTTGTCTTTAATGTTTTCCAATGATGTTTTGTTGTTTTTAATGTAGAGGTCTTTCATAGGTTTTGTTTGATTTATTTCTGAAAATTTTTTTGATGATATTGCTGTTACTATATAGAAATGCAGGTGGGTTTTGCATATTGACCTTCTATCCAGTGACCTTGCTAAATTTACTTAAGAAATGTTGGTGTAATGGGTGTGTTAAGATCTTCAACTATGATTGCAGATTTATCTATTCCTCTTTCTAGTTCTGTTTTTGCTTTGTATATTTTAAACAGACAATATTAGTTGCATACCAATTTAGGGTCTTATGGTTTCTTATTGAATTGACCCTTTTATCATTGTGAAGTGTCCTTCTTTTTCTCTGCTCTTATGTTTTGCCTTAAGGTATTTTTGTCTGACGATAATAAAGCCACTGCAGCTTTGCGTTACTTAGTGTTCATGTGGTACAGCTTTTTCTATTCTTTCAACCTACAGTAAGGACTGTATCCTTACTTTCATTTTTTAAATTATTATTATTTTTAAATTTTATTTATTTTTTTTGGCGGCGTTGGGTCTTCGTTGCTGCACACGGGCTTTCTGTAGCTGTGGTGAGCGGAGGCTACTCTTCTTGCAGTGCGCAGGCTTCTCATAGCGGTGGCTTCTCTTGTTGCGCAGCACAAGCTCTAGGTGTGCGGGCTTCAGTAGTTGTGGCTCATGGGCTCTAGAGCGCAGGCTCAGTAGTTGTGGTGCACCGGCTTTGTTGCTCCATGGCATGTGGGATCTTCCCTGACCAGGGATCGAACCCGTGTCCCCTGCATTGGCAGGCGAATTCTTAACCACTGCACCACCAGGGAAGTCCCTGCATCCTTACTTTTAAATTATGCTTGTTTTGAACAGAATATAACAATTTTTATTCATTTTAGTTGGAGTGTTTAATCTATTTACATTTAATTTGATTTTTGAAATGTTGGGTTTAATTCTACCATCTTACTGTTTGTTTTCTTTTTGTTCCACCGGTTCTTTATTCCTTTATTCCCCCTTTCCTGCCTTCATTTGGATCAATCAGGTATTTTTTATTTCATTCTTTTAATCTTCTGGATTCTTATTTATTCTTACATTAAAAGTTACCCAAGAGATTTCTATTACATCATGACTTATTACAGATTCCTCTGATACGGTCATATATTTCTGCTTCTATGTGTAAGTCCAACATGACATTATTTCTGTTTTAAGCAGTTGATATTTTAAAATATTTGTTCACATATTTACCCTTTCTGGAATTCTTCATTCCTTCCTGTGGTTCTATGCTTGTATTTGGGAGTATTTTCTTTCAGCCTGAAGAACTAAAAGTATTTTTGTAGTGCAGGTCTATTGATGACAAATTCTCTTGACCTTTGCCTGAGAACACATTTAGGTTCCCTTCGTTTCTGAAAATTAATTTCACTGGGTATAGAATTATACATTGACAGTTGTTTTCTTTTAGCATTTTAAATATATCAGCATTTTCAACATGTTCTCTAAGTCTTCTGGCTTTTATAGTGCTTGTTGAAAAGTCAGCCTTTTGTTTTGCTGTTGTTTCAAAGAAAAGGTGTGTTTTTTTCTTTGCCTGATTTTAAGATTTTCTGTCATCGTGCCTGTGTCTGTGCATGTATACATGCATGTGCATGTGTTTTGTGTTTATCCTACTTGGGGTTCATGGGACTTTTTGAATTATGCATTGTCTTTAATAAGGCTTGGAAAATTCTCAGCCATTATTCATTCAAATGCTGCTGTTACCCCGTTCTTTTCCACTCTCTTTCTCATTACACGTATGTGAGACTTTTTGACCGTGTCCCACACATTCTTATGCTTTGTACTGTTTTCATTCTTTTTTTATATTTTTTTCTCTCTGAATTTCAGTTTTAGATCCAAATATCCAAAAGTTTGGATATTTTCTATTGGACCTGTCTGAGTTCCTCTAATTGTGTCTTTACTTCTGGCTGCTTTTCTTTTAAAGACATCCAATAAGTTCTTAATATTATATTTTTCAATTATAGAATGTCAATTTGACTACTTTTCTATAGATTCCAAGACTATTGGAATTTTTCATCTTTTCATCCATTTGTTTCTCTCTTCCTGTTTTTAAACATTTTAATCAGTTTTTTCTTATAAAATTTATTTACATAAATACACTACATCCATTTAAGGTGTACAGTTGGATGAGTTTTGACAGTTGTGTACAGCCATGAGACAGAGCATTTCCGTCACCCCCAAAAGATTCCTTGTGTCCATTTACAGTCCATTCCTTGTTCTGCCTTTGGGTCCCAGGAAAGTACAGACATACTTTTTGTCATTTTAGAGTAGTTTGTATTTTGTATTAATGTAATCATACACTATGTACTCTTTTTTTGTCTGGCTTCTTTCACTCAGCGTGATAATTTTGAGATTCATTCATGCTGTGGGTATCAGCACAGTGTTGAATAGCAGTGGTGAGTGTGGACAACCTTGCCTTGTTACTAGTCTTAGGTATGAAGTTAGCTGTAGGTTTTTAGTTGGTGCCCTTTATTAGGTTGAGAGAATTCCTGTCCCTGGTTTGTTTAGAATTTTTATCATCAGTGAGTGCTGACTTTTGTCAAAGGTTTTTCTGCATCTATTGAGATGATCATCTGGTTTTTCTCCTTTATTCTGTCAATATGGTAAATTACATTGAATGATGACTGTTAAACCAACTTTGAATTCTTGGGATAAACCTCATTTGGTTGTGATCTTTTTCCTTTTAAAATATTTCTGGATTCGATTTGAGAATGTTTTAAGGATTTTAGTTTCTAGTTACATGAGGGATAGTGTTCTGGAGGTTTTTTTCTTATAATGTCTGGTTTTGTTATCAAGATAATATTGGCTTCATAAAATACATTTGGAGTGTTCTCTCCTCTCCTGTTTTCTGGAAGAGTTGGTTTATAATTAGTGTTATTTCATTCATAAATGTTTGGTAGAATTTACCAGTGTAGCCCTCAGATCTTAGAGTTTTTAACTAGGAATTCAGTTTATATAATCAATATGGCCCTGTGCGGGTTATCTGTTTCTTTTTGAATGAGCTTTGGTAGTTGTTGTCTTTCAAGGAATTTTACCAATTCTTCTAAGTTGAATTTATTGCCTAAAGTAGTTCAGGATAGTCTCTTATTATTCTTTTATTGTCTGTAGGACCTGTAGAGATAATTCCTCTGTCATTCTTGTTATTGATGATTTATACCCTCATTATATTATTATCTTGATTATTCTAACTGTGAGTTATTATACATTTATACATTTTGTTGATCTTTTCAAAGAACCAGCTTTTAGCTTGGATACTTTTCTCCATGCCTTTAAAAAATATTGTTGATTTCTGCTCATTGTTTCTTTCTTTCAACTTACTTTGGGTTTACATTGCTCTCTCTTTTTTTTTTCTAAGCTCCTTGAGATGGACTCTAAGACCATTGTTTAGAAATCTCTGGTTTGTCCCTGATCTTGAGAATGGCCTTCCTGGGTTCTTGACCAAAACGCTTACACATCCCTGTCTCCTCAGCCCTGAAAGTTCAACCAGTTAAAAGGTTTTGGGCTCCTGCCACACACTGATGGGTGCAAAATCTGGCAAATGACTTGAGGGGGAGATGGATTGGATACTTACTGCAGGCCCCTTTCCTTTAGTGTGACTTGGTCCCCTACACATGTGAAGATATGGGGAGAAACATCAGTCTGTCTTGCTGGCCCAGTCCCCTGGCCTTTTGCATAGTCCCAGAACTCAGCAGTTGTCTGGTGGGGAGAACAGGCCTCGTGTTGGATGCTCCTTTAGTTTCCAGTCTGTTGCAGGCCTTGAGGCTACAAAAAAGCTCTGCTGGTTTTTCTTTCCAACCATAGAATCCCTTAGCTTGGACCAAGCCTCATTCTTAGCCAGTGTTCAGAATTAGCAGCTTATTTTTAGCTTATCTAGAAGGGCTCTTCCTTGTGAGGAATTTTAATTCATTTAGTCTTCATTGCTTTGATGGTGTTAGAAATACAGCTTTTGAAACTTATAACTAAAAAAAATCTTCTTGCTCCATTGGTGGTATTGGTCCGCTCTGACCACAACATTGTAATAGAAAGCAGAATCCCCCTCCCCTTTGAATAATTTATATACAATGAAATGCATCTATTTTAAGTATACAGATTAATAAATCTTGATATATGTATATTTCTTGTAACTACCACCACAGTCAAGGTATAGAACATCATCCCAAAAGGTCTGGTGCCCCTTTCCATTCAGATATTCTTTTGTCACTGTTGATACGATTCACTTTTTCCAGAATTTCATGTAAATGGAATCATACAGTGTGTACTGGCTTCTTTTTTGTATCTTGCTTCTTTCTTTCAGCATCTGTGCATTTGAGATTCATTCATGTTGTGTGAATGTGTTTTGTTCCCTTTACAGCTGAGTACCATTCCATTGTAAGATATGTTTGTTTATTTGCCTATCGATAGACATTTTGATTGTTTATAGTTTTTGGCTATTATAAATAAAGCTGCTATGGATACTTGTGTTCATGTCCTTGTGTGAGAATATGTTATCATTTCTCTTGTGTAAATATCTAGGAGTGGAGAGTGGCTAGGTGGAATGGTAAGTGCTATGGAAGTGCTATTACAAGGATCTACCTGTTTTCCAAAGTTGTTGAATGATTTTACACTCCTTGTGGCCACGTATGACAGTTCCAGTTTACTGCTATTTGTATCAGTACTTGTTATTGTCAGTCATTCTGTTTTAGCCATTCTACTAAATGTGTATTGGTATCTCATCCTGACTATAGTTTTTATTTTCCTAAAGACTAATGATAGATATTAGTATCTCATTGTGATCTTAATTATTTTCCTGAGGACTAATGATGACAGGCTTCTTTTTCATATGCTTCTTAGCTGTTTGTATGTCTTCCATGATGTATCTGTTGAAATATTTTGCTATTTTTTAAATGGGTTGTTGTTTCCTTATTATTGAGTTACGAAAAGTTCTTTGTGTATTCTGAATTCTGAGTTCTTTTTTCATATATATGTATGAGAAATCTTTTTTCCATTTGTTATTTGCCTTTTCATTTTGTAAATAGTGTCTTTCAAAGAGCAGAATTTTAAAATTTTGATGAAATAGAAATTATCATTTTTTCCTTTGATTGGTATATTGCTTTTTATTGATGTATCTAAGAAATTCTACTCTACCCCAAAGTCCAAGAAGAAAGATTTTTTTCTTAGTTTTCTTCCAAAAGTTCCACAGATTTAGCTTTTATATTTAGGTTACCTTTTGTGTATGGTGTTAGGTAAGGATCGAGGTTCATTTATATTATATATATGTATATAAATACCCAGTTCTTCTGACACGGTTTTTGGAAATCCTTTCCCCATTGAAATGTCTTTGCATCTTTATCAAAAATCAATTGATCATAAATGCTTGGGCCTATTTTGAGGTTCTCTTTTCTGTTCCATTTATAAGCCTATGTTTATACTAATATCACACTGTATTGATTACTGGATATCCAAAATCAGGTAAACTAAATCCTCCAACTTTGTTCTTATTTTTCCAAATAGTTGTGACAATTCTAGGTCTTTGCTTTTTTTTTTTTTTAATTTTAGAATCAGCTTCTTAACTTCTTCCAAAAATTCTACTAGGATTTTGATTGAGATTGCATTGAATCTGTAGGTCAATTCAAACAGAATTGACATCTTAGCAATACTGAATCTTCCAATCAATGCATATTGTAATCTCTCCATTTATTAAGTCTTTAATTTCTCTCAGCAGAGTCTTGGGGTTTTCAGTATAAAATTCTTGCATGTATTTTGTTAAATTTATCCCCTCAAACATTTTGTGTTTCTGGATACTATTATAAATGGTAGTTTTAAAAGATATTCATTTCTAATGATTAGCTAGTATATAATTGTTTTTGTATTCTGAACTTATATCCTCTACTTAGCCAAAGTCACTTATTAATTTTAATAATCTTTTTCTCCATGGTCTTGTCATCTGCAAACAAAGATAGTTTTACTTACTCCTTTCCAATATGTATGCCTTTTATTTCTTTTTCCCACCTTACTGTCTAGGACCTCCAGTATAATATTAAATAGAAGTGGTGAGAAAGGATGTTTTTGTCTTGTTTTTTATCTTAGGGGGAAAGCAGTCAGTCATTCACCATTAATTATAATGTTTTATAATGTTAACAGGTTTTTCATAGATTCGTTTATCAGCTTGAGGAAATTTTCTTCTCTTTCTTGTTTCCTAAATTAAAAAAATTTTTATCATGAATGTTTGTTGAATTTTGTCAAGTGCTTTTTCTGCATTTATTGAAATAATTGTAGATTATTTTTCCTTTGTTCTGTTAATATTTGAATTTTATTGATTGAACTTTGAATGTTAAGCTAACTTTACGTTCCTAGGTTGAACTCAACTTGGCCCTGATGGACTGTCTTTTTTTAAAGAAAAATATATCTAGCCATTTTTCTGAGTTTGATTTGCTGGTACTTTTTTTTTGGTTTGAGTTTGCTAATCAGTCTTTTTTTTCTTTTTGGCTGCGTTGGATCTTCGTTGCTGTGCGTGGGCTTTTCTCTAGTTGTGGCTAGCGGGGGCAACTTTAATTAGAAACTGCCAAATGATTTTCCAGATTGGCCATATCATTTTATATTGCCACTGGAAATTTATGACTATCCTTGTATTTTGCTATCTTGTATGTTCGTTTTCAGTCAGTTCAAGATGCTTTCTAAAATTCCTTGTGGTATCTTCTTCGTCCCATGAGTCTTTTAGAAATGTGGTATTTTATTTACAAATATTTAGGGTTTTCTAGATAACTCTCTGTTCCTGATTTTTAATTTAATTCAGAAAATATACTTTGTATTATTTTAAACTTTTCCATGTTCACTGGAAATTATTTTGTATTATTCAGTTATTGGCTGGAGTGTTCCAAAAGTTTCAGTTAGGACAAATTGATTGATGATATTGTTCAGATCTTCTGTTCTCTTATTGATTTCATGTCTACTTGATTTATCAAGTACAGAGAGAGGAGTATTATATCTACTTTTAATTTTGTCAGTTATTGTGTGCATATACATGTAGTATTGGTATGTCTTCTTAATAGGTTGACATTTTTATGATTATGAAATGTCTTTATTTATGGTTAGTGTTTGCATGGCTTATCTTTTTCCATTCTTTTTTTTTTAAACCTGTTTTTACCTTTATATTTAAACTGGGTTTTATTTTAGACAGCTTATTGTTAGGTCTTGCTTTTACCCTGTCTTTGTCTTTTGATTGGAATGTTTTGACCATTTACATTTATTGTAACTTTGATATGGTTAGGTTTGACTCTACTGTCTTGCTACTTGTTTTTTTATTTATATCTTCTTTATTTTGGTGGCTACTCACCTGGTATCATTTTAATTCCTCCTGAAGAAAGTCCTCTAACATATCTTGTTGCTTAAGTTTGCTGGTGACAAACTCTTTCAGCTTATATTGAACTAATAAAAAAGTTATTTCTCCTTAATTTTTTTTTGGCCATGCTGTGCAGCTTGGTTCCGCAATCAGGGATTGAACCCATGCCCTCGGCAGTGAAAGTGTGGAGTCCTAACCATTGGACCACCAGGGAATTCCCTCTCCTTAATTTTAAAGACTTTTTTTCAGAGTAAAATTTTAGGTTTACAGTCTTTCTTTCAGCACTTAAATTTTTTTGATCCATTGTGTTTGGGCTGTATAATTTCTGATGAGAAACTATGCTCATTCTTATATATCTTTTTTTAAAAGTTTTTATTGGAGTATAGTTGATTTACAATGTTGTGTTAGTTTCAGGTGTACAGCATTATTCTTATATCAGGTGTACAGCATCATTCTTATATTTCTTCTTCTGTGCTTAAGGTTCTCCTCCCACTCTTTGGTGCCTTAGTGTGGTTTCTTTTATGTTTATCTTTTATTTTTTGCATTTCATTCAGCTTCTTCAATCTGTGGGTATATAGTTTTTTAAATCAAATTTGGAAAATTTTCTGCCATTATTTAGGTGCAATCCTCGGCCGTCTCTATTGCCTTGGTGGTTCAACTGGAACTCTTTGCTCTTGCTGGTCAAAATTCTAAATGCCTCCCAGCTCTCTGTTGAACATTGGAAATTGTTCAATTTTTGCTTTGCCTCACTGAGTTTCATGTGTTGCTTAGAATTTGGCAACAGATGAAGGTGACCCCCCCAGTGCAGATTTTTGGAGCTCTTTTTATGTGGCTCTCTTGTCTTCAGAGCCTTCCCTCATATCTCCTCAGCTTCCCTGAGCTCTCGTATGTTTCACCACCTCAATAGGCTGTGGTTTTCTTCTTAGGTTCCCCTCCTTGTCGTGCAGTCTGGTAAGTGCTTTCACTGACAAAGGGCAGTTATAGGGCTTGCATTTATCACAGTTTTGTGTAGCCTGTTGTCCAATGTCTGAAATCAGTTGTTTCATATATATGTTTTTTACAGTTTTCTGGTTGTTCATAGCAAGAGGATAAGTCCTACCCTGGTTACTTCATCATGTGCAGAAGCAAAAGTCTCCTCTCTTTGTTTTATTTATTAATTTTTTTGTGGTAAAATATACATAACATAAAATTTACTACTTTAACCATTTTTAAGTGTATAGTTCAGTGGTATTACAATAGCCAGGACATGGACGCAACCTAAGTGTCCATCGACAGATGAATGGATAAAGAGGATGTGGCACATATATACAGTGGAATATTACTCAGCCATAAAAGAAATGAAATTGAGTTATTTGTAGTGAGGTGGATGGACCTAGAGTCTGTCATACAAAGTGAAGTAAGTCAGAAAGAGAAAAACAAATACCATATGCTAACACATATATATGCAATCTAAAAAAAACCAAAAGATTCTAAAGAACCTAGGGGCAGGACAGGAATAAAGATGCAGATGTAGAGAATGGACTTGAAGACATGGGGAGTGGGAAGGGTAAGCTGCGACGAAGTGAGAGAGTGGCATAGACATATATACACTACCAAATGTAAAATAGATAGCTAGTGGGAAGCAGCCGCATAGCACAGGGAGATCAGCTCAGTGCTTTGTGACCACCTAGAGGGGTGGAATAGGGAGGGTGGGAGGGAGATGCAAGAGGGAAGGGATATGGAGATATATGTATATGTATAGCTGATTCACTTTGTTATAAAGCAGAAACTAACACACCATTGTAAAGCAATTATACTCCAAATAAGATGTTAAAAAAATAAAATAAAGTCTATAATTATAAAAAAAAAATTGCATTCACATAGTTGTGAAATCATCACAATCAGCCGTCTCTAGAATGCTTTTCATCTTGTAAAACTGCAACTCTTTACCCATTACACAATAACTCTTCATTCTCTCCTCACCCCCAACACTGGAAAACCACCATTCTACTTTATATCTCTATGAATTTAACTACATTAGGTACTTCATGTAAGTGGAATCATACAGGATTTGTCCTTTTGTGACTGACTTATTGAACTTCCCTTTGTTTCTTTTTAAAAATAGTATATCATTTGGTCTTTGTTTATAATGTTAGGATGATAGCTTGCAATACTCAGAATATTTAGCTAGCAAGCTGATATGGGGGAGAGTGGGAGGGATATACGTTGGTGTTTTTTTTTGTTTTGTTTTGTTTTTTTGTTTTTTTAATAATTTTTAGCAATTTCATGTATCTTTATTTGTTTTATTTATTTATGGCTGTGTTGGGTCTTCGTTTCTGTGCGAGGGCTTTCTCCAGCTGTGGCGAGCGGGGGCCACTCTTCATCGCGGTGCGTGGGCCTCTCACTCTCGTGGCCTCTCTTGTTGCGGAGCACAGGCTCCAGATGCGCAGGCTCAGTAATTGTGGCTCATGGGCCCAGTTGCTCCGCGGCATGTGGGATCCTCCCAGACCAGGGCTCGAACCTGCGTCCCCCGCATTGGCAGGTGGACTCTCAACCACTGCGCCACCAGGGAAGCCCCTTTTGGTGTTTTTTTGTTATTTGGATTTTTTTGGTAGGGGAATAGACTTTTGTGTGTTTTTATTTCATAGCTTGACATAAACTGAACCTCATGTAAGACACTTTATAAATGTTGATGTTAGAGAATTAAACTATAGCACTGCCCATTCATATTCTTTTGGTTTAAAGGACATTGTATGTTCACTGAACTAGTAATTCTCCATCTTGCTTAAGAATTAAACTTAGATCTTTTCCTACCAGTGCCACCATCAGAATTGCTTAAGTTTCATTAATACCTCATATCCTCTTAATTACTTCTATATGATCTTATTTTTTAAAAGTTTTCATTTATCCTCATGATAGCCCTTTTCAAGATATAATATTACCTCCTGGGAGAATTCTTTCCTGATTTCCCTCCAGTATATAATTTTGCCTTTCCATTGTGGTATTTCATATATTTGTCTGTAATCTCCTCTCAGAATCCAATATGCTTATTATGTTTATGTCTCTCCCTACAAGTCCTATTTCCCTAATATCTCCTTACTTTGTTGTTTCTAACCCAAAGCAGGTACTCAGTAAAGATTAATTTAAGGAAGAAAAGTCATCACTATCCTCAATTATAGGTGAAGTCAGTGACTCACCTGTCTCAGGTCTTATTTATTATCTCTCATTTCTTCCTATTCTTTTTTAAACCCACTGCATCTGGATTTCCCTCTTTCTCCACAAAAAAACTTTGTCAGAATCACCAAAGACCTCTTTGACTTTGCTAAATCCAGTGGTCAAGTATTAGTCTTCATATTACTTGACCTATCAGCAGCAGCTGATTCGAGTCATTGATCCCTCTTCCTTAGAACACTTTTTTAAAAAAATTAATTAACTTATTTATTGGCTGTGTTGGGTCTTCCTTGCTGCGGGCTTTCTCTGGTTGCGGCGAGTGGGGTCTAACTCTTCGTTGTGGTGCACGGGCTTCTCATTATGGTGGCTTCTCTTGTTGCAGAGCATGGGTTCTAGGCATGCAGGCTTCAGTAGTTGCAGCACGTGGGCTCAGTAGTTGTAGCTCACGAGCTCTAGAGTGCAGGCTCAGTAGTTGTGGCACGTGGCTTAGTTGCTCCACGGCATGTGGGATCTTCCTGGACTAGGGCTCGAACCCGTGTCCCCTGCATTGGCAGGCAGACCCTCAACCACTACGCCACCAGGGAAGCTCCCCTCAGCTTTCTTTATATAAGTTGATGGCAACTCCATTCTTCCACTTGTCAGGCTAAAACCCTGGGACTCATCTTTGACTTTTTTCTCTCATATCCCATGTCTCATATATCTGCAAATTTTGTCTGCACTTTCTTCACAATACATTCAGGATCTAATTGCTTCTTACCACCTCCACTGCTATCACCCTGGCTCCAAGCCACAATTATCATTCACCTAGATAATCTCATTAGCTTTTTAACAGGTCTTCTTGCTTCAATTTTTGCCCAGTTACAGGTGATTATTCCCATAGTAGTCAGCATGATCTTTCTAAAAATGTTGGTTAACTTCTGCTTCTGGGAAGATGGAATTGATGTGCTTTTTCCTGTTCCTCCTTCTAAGTACAACTAAAGATCCTGGACATTCTATATTAAACAAACATGGACTCTGGACGATGATGAGAAAAAGTAGGCCACTAGGGGCCTCAGGACCCAAGGGTGACATGGCAGTGAATTAATTGGGTATTCTCTTTGCCATATATATCACAGACTTCAGTCTGAGGAGCTGGCAACCCATAAATACTAGTGGGCATAGAAAAAATGCAACAGAATCCTGCTCTCTCTAGCCAAAGGACCAGGAGAGAGACAGCCTAGCAAAAAAGAAAACTTTCAGAGAATAACTGCCCTACTCCAAACAAACAGCACAGAAAATTTTAGCCATTATTTCTTCAAGTACTTTTTTAGTTCTGCTATTTTTCTCCACTTCTTTTGGGATTCTGATGGCATGATTGTTAGTTCTTTTGTCATGGTGCCACAGGTCTCTGAGCTTCTGTGTATATATTTATTTTTCAGTCTGTTCTCTCTCTGTTGTTCAGAGTGAGTAATTTTATAAAATTCTGTCTTCCGTTTCACTGATCCTTTTTTCTGACTCCTCCTTTTTTGCTGTTGAGCCCATCCACTGAGTTTTTCATTTTGGTTATTGTATTTTCCAAAAGATATAAAAGGAGTGAGCACTTCCCAATTCATTTTATAAAGCTACTATTACCCTGGTATTAAAGCCAGAAAAAGACATTAAAAAATATAGACCAACATCTTTCATGAATATAGATGCAAAAATCCTTGGCAAAATATTAGCAAACAGAATTCAGCAATACATACAAAGAAGTGTGCACCACGACCAAGTGGGGTTTGTACCAGGGATGCAAGCCTGGTTCAATATTTGAAAATCAACTAGTGTGATATGCCATATTAACAGAATAAATAAGAAAATCAAATAATCATATCACTCAATGTAATGAAGCATGTGACAAAATCCAACATCTAATTAAAAACTCGCAGAAAACTAAGAATAAAGGAGAAGTTATTCAATTAGATAAACAGCATCTACACAAACCTACAGCTAATATTATACTTAATAATGAAAGACTGAATGATTTTACCCAAAGATCAGGAACAACGATGTATACTCTTATTCCACATAGTCCTAGAAGTTCTGGCCTGTGCAACAAGACAAGAAAAGAAAATAAAAGGCTTACAGATCAGAAAACATGAAATAAAGTTGTTCATATCTGCAGATGACATGATTATCTATGTGGAAAATCCCAAGGAATCTATGAAAACAAAACAAAACAAACATCCCCCCCCCTAAATCTAGAACTAATAAGTGAGTTCAGCAAGGTTGCACAATACAAAATAAACACACAAAAATCAATTTTGTTTTTGTATACTGTCATTGAACATGTGGACACTCAAATTAAAAATGCAGTATAATTCCTGAAAAATAAACAAACATGTAGGTGTAAATCTAACCAGACTTTATGCTGAAAAATGCAAAATCCTGGTGAAAGAAATCAAAGTGTACCTAAATAAATGGAGAGACATACTATGTTCATGGATTGGAAAATTCAACACAGTGAAGGTGTCAGTTCTTCTCAAATTATCATACAGGCTTAATGCAGTTTCTACTAAAATTACAGCCAAAATTTTTATAGATATAGACAAGCTGATTCCAAAGTAAATGTGGAAAACAAAGGAACAAGAGTAGCTAAAACTATTTTGAAAAGGAAGAAAAAAATGAGAGGAACCAGTGCGCCCAGGTTCAATACTTATTTTGTAGCCACAGTAATCAAGACTATGTGGTATTGTTGGAAGGATAGACACAGAGATAAGTGGAACAGTATAGGGAACCTAGTATAAAAAATAGCATACAAAACCACAGAAGTATGCCCAAATGATTTTTGAGAAATTATTTTCTCAAACAGTTTTGAGAATTGCAAAAGCAACTCAATGGGGGAAGCATAACCTTTCCAACAAATGGTGCTGGAGCAATCAAACATCCATAGGCAAAAAAATGTACCTCAATCTAAGTTTCACACGTTATACAAAAATTAGCTCAAAATAGATCTCAAACTCAGATCTAAAATATAAAACTATAAAACTTAGGAAAAAATAGGAGAAGTTTTCACATTTTAGGGCAAGGGCTGAGCATAGTTCTCGGACTTGACACCAAACATTATCTGTAAGAGGAAAATTGATAAATTCAACTTCATCAAAATGAAAAACTTTTTGTCTGCAAAGAACCTGTTAAGAGGATGAAAAGACAAGCTACAGACTGGGAGAAATATTTGCAAATCACATATCTGAGAAAAGACTGGTAATGGGATATATGAAGAACTATCAAAACTCAACTTAAAAAAATAAACAATTCAACTAGAAACTGTGCAAAAGGTGTGAGACATTTCACTGAGATACAGATGGCAGATAAGCACATGAAATGATGTTCAACGTCATTAGCCACTCAGGAAATGCAAATTAAAATTGCAATGAAATGTCACTACACAAACATCAGAATGGCTAAGGTTAAAAAAAAGAGTGATAGTAGCAAATGATGGTGAGAATATGGAGGAATTGGATCTCTCAAACATTGCTGGTGGGAATGTAAAATGGTACAACCATGCTGGAAAAGAATTTGGCAGGTTCTTATAAAACTAAACTTGTGGACTTCCCTGGTAGTGCAGTGGTTAAGAATCTGCCTGCCAATGCAGAGGGCATGGGTTCAAGCCCTGGTCTGGGAAGATCCCACATGCCACAGAGCAACTAAGCTCATGTGCCACAACTACTGAGCCCGTGTGCCACAACTACTGAAGCCTGCGCACCTAGAGCCCATGCTCCGCAACAAAGAGAAGCCACCACAATGAGAGCCCCACGCACTGCCGTGAAGAGTAGCCCCCGATCACCGCAGCTAGAGAAAGCCTATGCACAGCAGCGAAGACCCAACGCAGCCAAAAATAAATTAATTAATTTAAAAAAATGTTCTCAATTAAAAAAAAAAAAACAACTAGTAACTACCACACAACATAAAACTCCTGGGCATTTATCTCAGAAGAAAACTATGTTCACACAAAACGTATCCTCAAATGTTCATAGTAGGTTTATTTGCAATAGCCAGATACTGGAAGCAACCCAGATGTTCTTCAGTGGATGAATGATGAAACAAACTCTGTCACATCTAAGCCATGGAACACTACACAGCAACAAAAAGGACTGAACTACAGACCCATGAAACAACCTGGATGAATCTCCAGAGAATTAGGCTGAGTGGAAAAAGCCAACCCCAAAGTTTACATATGTATAACATTCTTGGAATGAGAAAATTACAGAAATGGAGAGCAGATTAGTGGTTGCCAGGGGTTAAGGAGGAAATGGGGGTGGGAGGGATGTGGTTGTGGCTATGAAAATGAAACATGAGGGATCCTTGCGGGGATGGAAATGCTCTATATCTTGACTGCATCAATGTCAATATCTTGGTGGTGGTATTGTGCTTTAGTTTTGCAAGATGTCACCGTTGGGGGAAACTGGGCTAAGGTTGCATGGATTGTCTCTGTATTATCTCTACAACTGCATATGAATCTATAATTATCTCAAAACCAGAAGTTTAATTTAAAAACATAAGTTAGATCGTGCCATCCCTCTGTTCAAAACTCTCGAGTCTCCCTGTGCCCCTCATAATACAAGGCAAAGTGGTCGCAAGTTTCACATGACCTGGCCTCTGCCTGCTCCCAAACTCACTTCCGGCCACTCGCCCCAGCTGATGTTGTTAACCACATTGGCATCCTTGCTGTTCCTCAGACACCAAGAACATGGTCAAAACTGAAACTCATTTTACTTCCCTTTTTACTTTGGTTTCTAGGGAACTCGGGTTTCGAGACCAACAATTTTAAATTCAAATTTATGGAGTGCCTACCAAGTGCCAGGCCCTATAGGCTCTTGGGCACTATCAGTGAACTGACCAGATGGAGACCCCCGCCCCAAGGAGCCTCACATTGTCGGGAGAGACAGACACTGTGAACAGGGATTGTAATAAAGGAGCCACTGGCGTGTTGTGAGGGTAGTGCCGGGTGGGGGTGGGGGAGGATGGAGTGCAAGGCTGCCGTCATTGAGCAGGTGACATCTGAGGACAGGCTTGGAGCAGGTGAGGGAGTTAGACAGGTGGCTGTCTGGGGAAGAGCATTCCCAGAGGCAAGATGGCAGGAAAGCCAGGTGTGCTGGAGGTGGTGACTGAGAGCCCAGGGCAGCTGGGGCCGGAGGCTGTGGTGGGCAGGGCGACGGTGAGCAGGGTTTGTCGGGCCTTGGAGGCCAAAGGAAGAATTTGGCTTTTACTCTTCGGGAAATGGGGCGCCATTGCAGGGTTTTGCGCAGAGCAGTGACATGAACGGACATAGGCTTTAACGGGCTGACTCTGCCTGCTCTTTCAGGGCAAGGACAGGACGGGGAGCCCGTTAGGCGGCCATCCCGTTAACCGAGGGAAAGGGCAATGGCGGTTCGCACCAGGGTCGTGTGGGAGTGATGTTTTGATTCTGGATCCTGTTGGTTGGTAGAGCTCACGGTAGCTCACAGTCAGACGGGAGATGTGGAAAGGAGTGATTTGGGGCCAGCTAGCCTGGGAGGGGGGCATTCGGTGGTTACGGCAGGGAAGCCCTCAGGACCCCGGGCGGGAGTGGTGGGTGGCCCGAGGTTCCTCTGTGGACGTGTCACACTGGAGGTGGAGCAGGCCACTCGCTGCAGGTAAGTCGGGGTTTGGGAGGGGACTGGGCTGCGGAGACAGAGGTGTGGGACTGGTACGCGATCACACGGATGGGTGAGTGGGGTTTCCAAGAGGGTACAGAGAGGGACAAGGGCCTAGGACCGAGGCTGGGCCCTCCAGTGTCAAGAGGTCAAGGAGACCTGCCGAAAGCAGCAGGTCAGGCGTGGGAGGAGCCCAGGGAGCACTGAGCACGCGGGTGACTGGTGTCAGATGCGGGGGATGCTCGAGGGGGACGCTGGCAGCAGGACTGGGCAGTGTGGAATGGCTGCGGCTGGGAGAAGGGCAGGCAAAGCCGGGAGTGAGAGGAGACAGCCGTGATTGTTCCCACGTTTTCCCACCAAAAGAATATGGCACGTGGTGGTGGTGGGGGTGAGTGGGGCCAAGAGCAGGGATTTTTGAAATGCAAGACATTCTGGCTTCTGTTGGCGGCGGTCAGCGGGCCTGCTGCGAACCAGTGGCTGCAGGGACCCCTGCCCCGTCTGCACGCGCTCCTTCTGACGCAGGTGTCCAGAGGGGCCCCGGGAGGAGCTCTCTGCAGCGGGCGGGTAATCGGATATGGGAGGAAGGTAGACATGGGGGCGTAAAACACTGTCTCAGTGAAGGGCAGTCGTATTTGAAGTAATTGGAAGATTGGCAGGAAATTCATAAAGGGAATATGGAGTTCCATTTACAGCAGCAGGAGATTGCCTTGTCCATAGCTTCCTGACCTCTGCAAGAACAGAAGTTGCTGCTGGCAGAGTTCCAGAACATGAAAATGTAAAATGGGATTGAATAATCTCTCCTAAATCAATTTTGTGAGCCAAATGACCTACAGAGGGATGTGATATAGTGCAAGTGTGCGCCGAGCACGCCTGTCTGCTGAATACATTAGGACAATTGATTTTGGAGATAACGAAGGCTGCTTTCTTCGGTTCCCGGGGCCAGGCTGCTGCTCTCTCGTCAGCTCCTCGGAGGCCGTCTTTGGGAAGTGTGCCGCTTTTTCTGGTTTTGCTGAGCTGATTGCAGAGTCTGCCGGGGATCTCCTGGGCCAGGGGTGGCCAGGTGCTCTGGCCCAGCAGGAAGGCTTCTGCTGGCCTTTCTCATCAGCACTGTGTTGCTGTCTGCATGGCGAGGTTCTCGACTTTGCTTCCTGAGTGCGAATCACTCTCGTGTGCTCTGCGTGCTGACGTCCTTCCCCACCATCAGCCACTCTGCATGCTGACGTCCTTCCCCACCATCAGCCACTCTGCATGCTGACGTCCTTCCCCACCATCAGCCATGTGCCTCGGTTAACCGTGGGGGAGCTTGGCCCCTGGGGCCGAGCAGAGACGTTGCTGTTGGCACTTACTCCTGGGAACGTCTTTGACACAAGGCTCCCCTGGAGTCTTGTTGCTTTCCTTTGGCTGTTTTTTTCGTAGTCAGGGCCTAACACGTTGGTGTGTGATAAGAGTTAATCATTATGGTTTTCTCAGGGTATATGTAGCACAGGGAGATCAGCTCGGTGCTTTGTGACCACCTAGAGGGGTGGGATGGGGAGGGTGGGAGGGAGACGCAAGGGGGAGGATATGGGGATTTATGTATACGTATAGCTGATTCACTGTTATACAGCAGAAACTAACACACCATTGTAAAGCAATTATACTCCAATAAAGCTTAAAAAAAAAAAAAAGAGTTAATCATTGCCACTGGTGTTGGTCCCCCCTCCCCCCACCCTTCCTCTCCCCCCACCCTTCCTCTCCCCCCTCCCTTCCTCTCCCCCCACCCTTCCTCTCCCCCCTCCCCTCCTCTCCCCCCTCCCCTCCTCTCCCCCCTCCCTTCCTCTCCCCCCTCCCCTCCTCTCCCCCCTCCCCTCCTCTCCCCCCTCCCCTCCTCTCCCCCCTCCCCTCCTCTCCCCCCTCCCCACCCTGTCCCTCACCCCACGTGCAGCAAAAGCTCTAGGATGAGGAGAGGTTTTAGCTTAATCAGCAAGTGCTGGTTCAGTTAGCACAAATCCCAAATGGCACAGGAGGGCCCTTTGGCAGCTTAGATTAAGAAGCTCCAGCCTGATGGAGGAGACGGCGCTGGTCCACGTGGACACGTAGGGATGGGCTCCCTGGCTTTCAGAAGATGTCAGAAAACGCCAGTGAGTTCCTGTTCCTTTTCTTCTTCAACTTGAGGCTGCTCCAGTTCCCAGGGGGACTTAACGCGAGGAATGGGGTATGTGTTTATGTTTGAAAAATCAATACTTAGCTTTGCAAACTTGGATCAAATAGAGGAGAAAGTGCTTAGAGGGAGGTCGGTTGAAAAGGTGACAGACTCTCACGGCCATGAGACTTGTCACTGTCAGCGCACCTATTTGTTCTTTCTTCCAACTTCTATTTCCAGGGCCTTGACGCAGTCTCTGTTCACTCTCCATGCGGGCTGAATGTGCACACACGTTAGTAACAGCAGGAGTGGGAAAGAAAGAATGCTTTCTATTCTCAAATATTCCCTGACAGAAACCTTGGAATGGAAATCCTTTTCTGTCTCTAGGGATCTAGGCCAGTGCTTCTCAAACTTTACCGTGCACGTGAGTCACTGGGATTCTTAAAATGCCGAGTATGATCCAGTAGACGCGAGGCCTGGGCATCTTCATTCGCAGTGATTTCCTCTGGCCGCACTTGGAGAGGCTCAGTCAGCGCGCGTGAGCCGCCCCCGAGGCATCATCAGGCCGATGGCTGAGGGCAGCTGGCAGGTAGAGGCTGCAGCGTTGGGAGCGTGGCATCCGAATGCCGGCGGTGATCTCCAGCTTCGCTGCGTGCCCTCTGCCTGCCCGTTGTTAGGCTCCAGGGGGGGATTGGGGGAGGGGCCCCGGGTGGGCTGTGCAGGCCGGTGGCTGGCAGAGGAGCGGGCTGTGTGGGTGCTGTGCACTCCCCCGAGCGCCCTGGGAAGTGGCTGCCACAGGCGAGGGGGACACTGACGCCTAGAAGAGCCGAGAAGCTCGCCAAGGTCGTTCTACTAGTAAACGTGTCAGGGTTCAGCCCAGGCCTCTGCAGCCGCACAGCCGGGTCCTGCTTCACCGTGAGTAACAAGCCAGTGGGCCGGGGCCGGGGAAGGTTCACCTGACTTGGTACAAGCTGCCCGGGAGGAGGACCGGCCCTTCCCCCTTCCCCTCCTCCTCGGGGTTGCGAAGGCGAAGGCGAAGGCGGACGACTTGAAAGGCTCCGATTTGGAAATGGCTGAGACCGGTTCAGTGGGAAAGGAGCATACTTAGGCCCACAGTGTCGCTGTGGGGAGGCGACAGGCAGCTTGCCCTGACAGCGAGGGTGGGGCTGAGGCCGAGGAAGGTGCCCCCACAGAGGCTCTGACCACCTTGGGGGAGGAGGTGACAGCGGGAGGCCGGCACAGGGAGTCCCCGTTCCCCGGGGCAGTTAGGTTAGGTGACGTCCAAACACCCCGTCCGGTTCCCTGGGGAGACTCTTGGGGACCCTGTGGGCGCCTGTGGCCTGTGACTCCCTGAACCCTCGTGCCACCCCCCGGTGGATCAAGCAGCCAGGGAGGGAACGCCACTGTCTTTGCTGCGTGACATTTAGGAACCACAGAACTTTTGTCAGCTGAAGGGAATCCTCCTGACATCCGGGAAATAAAGTGAAAGGGACCGCTTGCAAGACAGAGCTTTATCCAAGTAACCTTAACGAAGATAGAAAATCAGTGTCTCATTGAAGCAGGAAAAGAAAAGCCAGCAGCTGGAGCTTATGGGAGGAGGGGTGGATTTACTACAGTAAAGGGTTAATCCTTTCAAAGGTTCAGAAATACTTTTAGGGAATTAATGTCCAGGATCTAATGGCATATTGATGACTGTGATGCATGTGGTTCCGTAAAAGCTTTTAGACCCTGGCTCTGTTTCAAGGGCACAGATTTAAGACGACTCCTGATCTTTCTCCATGTAGGAAGAATCCTTTGCTCCCCCAGGAGCATGTGCGCTGTTCATGAAAACGTCGACCTGACCGGGGGCTCTGCCCACGGCCGGGCGAGGCCCTGGGTGTCAGCCACCTTGCCGTGGTGTCCCTGGGCCCTCGAGCAGAACCTGGCCTGGCTGCAGTGCCTGGCAGGTGGGAGTTTAAAGACCGGCTCCCTTGCTTGCTGGCTGTGGAGCTTTGGACAAACCATTTCAGCGTTTCTGGGCCTCAGGTTCTACATCGGGAAAATGGATATAACAGTCCCTGTCTCGTTGAGTTGGTGTGAGAAGGGCCTGGCAGGTTGGGAGTGCTCAGCAAAAGGGGGCTGCTGATAAGGCAGTGGCCAGCAAGTGCCAGGAGCATTTAATAGTGTCCAGAATTGATAGCCTGCCTTCTAGAATGGTCGGTGTCCTATGCCGCTATTCAGTGTAAGAATTTGAAATATTATTGAAGCAAAGCAGACGCTTTGTTCTGCTTCCGTTACAACTGAGCAGATCACATACCTTGGTGGGAGGGGAGACACTTTGCGTCTTAGGTACACTGCCAGTTACAAGGTGCCCAGACGATAAAATCTGGAGCGTTTCCTGTAAACTTAGACCTTCTGACTTCTGCAATGTCAGTGTCCTAAGATCCATGGCAAGCTTTCTGAATTTGACAGTACTGTAAGAAAGTTGCTGTTGAACGTGACTAATGAAATACCATGACCAGACTACTGAACACTTGGTGACCTTGGTCTTTTTTTCCTTTAATTGCTGTTTTTATAAAAAAGAAACAAAACTTTCTTTAGAACAGTTTTAGATTTACAGAATTATTATAAAGATAAGACAGAGGATTCCCACACCCAGTTTAACATTTTACATTAATCAGGTACATTTGTTATAATTAATGGACCAGTGTTGATGTGTTATTATTCACGATTATGCTATGCTCTCAGTTTCCTTAGTTTCTCCCTAATGTCCTTTTTCTGTCCAAGAATACATTGCATTGTCATGTCTTTTTAGGCTCTTCTTGGCTGTGATATTTTCTTAGACTTTCCTTGTTTTTGATAGAGTTCTGAGGAGTATTGGTCAAATATTTTGTAGAACGTTCCTCTATTGAAATTTGTCTGATGTTGTCCCATGATCAGACTCGAGGTGTAGGTTTTTGGGAGAAAGTCCACAGAGGGGAAGGGCCTTTCTCATCACGTCCCGTCCGGGGTGCGTGCTGTCACGTGACCTACACTGTGGACGCTGACCTTGGTCACCTGACGCAGGTGTGTCTGTCAGGGCTCTCCGCTGTGCAGCTGCTCCCCCCTTCCCCACTGTCCTCTGGAAGGAGGTCGCCGTGCACACCCCGCACCCAAGGAGAGGGGACGCTCCCCTCCCCTCCCCGAGGACGGAGTGTCTGCAGAACCACGTGGATTCTCCCGCAGAGCAGATTCCCTCTTCTCCCCGTTTCCTTATCAATCACTTATTTATGTCCGTTTGGACCCGTGGGTGTTTATTTAGCCTTTGGTTTAGAGTCCTGTGCTACTTTATTTTATTGCTCAGATTGTTCCAGTTTTGGCCAATGGGAATTCGTTCACTGGCTCTTGTGTCCCTTTGATATGCCCCCATCATTGAGTGCGTGTGTTTGCTTTGTTTTGTTTTTAAGCATATCTTTCCTTTCTGGTACTGCAAGATGCTCCAGGCTCATTTTGTGTGGCTCCTGCCCCCGTCCTAGAAACCAGGAGCCTGGTACCTTTGATCAGAAAATGGTATAAGAGTCCAGTGTCTGGGGGCTGATGTTGCTACTGAGGTATGGCTACTTCTAGGCTCTCCTGGCTGACAGCGCAGGGGAGATGTGTGTACATATTAACCTGTGTATCCAGACATATCTATCAGTACTTCTGTAGGTAACCAGCTGTATCTGTATTAAGCTAAAACATCAGTTCATGCTGACATTTCCAGCTCCAGTTCACCCAGCATGGGTTGTTCTAGCCTCATCCCCTTCCTTAGGCGTAACCTGCCCCTCAAACAACGAGACACCTGGCTCCCACCGTCCCATCCACTTACTTAATGGCTTAATTGCATCACACATGCTCAGCAGTATCAGAACTGTCAACTTTCATCCCTTGGGAAACAGCTTTATCAACCAGAGCGCAGCCTCAAGTACAGTCCCTTTGCCTTTTCTCTTACAGACTCCACTCATTTCCAGAGTTACTCACACCAGCACCTTATTCCCCATCCCCTTCAGGGGGGCTGTTTCAGACATTTGCGGTACTGTTGAAGTCTTTTGTCACACTCCACATTCCCTCTCGGGATTATCCTGACTTCCTAAATGCTTTTTTTTAATTGCATACATTAAGGCTTACTTTTTGTGCTGTCAAGTTCCGTGGCTTTCGACAAATGCTTACTGTCTTGTAGTCATCATTACAGCACGATACATAATAGTTTCACTGCCCTAAGAATCTCACGTGCTTCACCTATTCATCCTCTTCCCTGACCCCCAGATAACCGCTGATCTGTTTACCATCTCTACAGTTGTGCCTTTTCCAGAATGTTATATAGTTAGAATCATACAGTACGTAGCTTAGTCAGACTGGCTTCTTTCACTTAGCAATGTGTATTTAAAATTCATCTATTTTGTGTGTATGTGTGACTTGATAGGTCATTTCTTTTTATTGCTGAATAATATTCCATTGTACTAATGTACCGTGGCTTATCTGTTCACCTATTGAAAGATGTTTTTGTTGCTTCCAGCTTTTGGTGGTTATGAATAAAGCTGCTATAAACGTTTGTGTGCAGGGTTTTTTTGGACATTAAGTTTTCAACTCACTTGGGCAAATACCAGGGAGCACAATTGCTAGATCACACGGCAAGACTGTGTTTAGCCCCACTAGAAATGAATGAGAGTGGTTTTCTGCTTCCTTGCCAGCATTTGGTACTGTCAGGTTTTTTAAATTTATTAATTAATTAATTTATTTATTTTTGGCTGTGTTGGGTCTTCGTTTCTGTGCGAGGGCTTTCTCTAGCTGCGGCAAGCAGGGGCTACTCTTCATCGCGGTGCGCGGGCCTCTCACTATCGCGGCCTCTTTTGTTGCGGAGCACAGGCTCCAGACACGCAGGCTCAGTAGTTGTGGCTCACGGTAACAGCTGCTCCGCAGCATGTGGGATCTTCCCAGACCAGGGCTCGAACCCGTGTCCCCTGCATTGGCAGGCAGATTCTCAACCACTGCGCCACCAGGGAAGCCCAGGTTGTTTTAGATTTTAATAATTCTAAAAGGTGCGTAGTTGTATCTCATTGTTTTAATTTGCAATTCCCTAAGTTACCCAAAGTTGCAATTTTGCTGTTTTTCATTTGGTGAGCCAATTCTGAAGACTGACTGTCTTCTACCACTTGCAAATACAGTAGCCCCCGCTATCTGCCATTCTGCTTTTCAGTTTCAGTTACCTGAGGTCCAAAAATATGAAATGGAAAATTCCAGAAATAAACAATTCATCATTTTATGAATCTGAGTAGTGTGATGAAATCTTGTACTGTCCTGCTCCATCCTGCCTGGGACATAGATCATCCCTTTGTCCAGCGTGTCCCGGCTTTCAGTCACTTAGTAGCCCTCTCTGTTATCAGGTGGACTGTCGCAGTATCGCAGTGCTTGTGTTCAAGTCACCCTTTTTTGACTTAATACTGGCCCCGAAGCACAAGAGTAGTGATGCTGACAATTCAGATATGCCAAACAGAAGCTGTAAAGTGCTTCCTTTAAGTGAAAAGGTGAAAGTTCTGATCTTAATAAGGAAAGAAAAAAAATCGTACGCTGAGGTTGCTAAGATCTACGGTAAGAAAGAATCTTCTACCCGTGAAATTGTGAAGAAGGAAAAAGAAATTCATGCTAGTTTTGCTGTCACACTTCAAACTGCAAAAGTTACGGCCACAGTGCATGCTAAGTGCTTAGGTAACATGGAAAAGGCATTAAGTTTGTGGGTGAAAGACAAGAATAGAAAACGCGTTCCAGTTGTTGGGCCAGAAAGCATGGCGCTTGTACGAAGCCTTCAGCAAGGGATCCCCCGAAACGAGTGACACCAGCCATTTACTGCAAGTGAAGAATGGCTACACAGATTCAGGAATAGGTTTGGGCTGAAAAATATAAAAATTACTGGAGGGGCTGTTAGTTATTATTAATCTCTTACTGTGCCTAAATTATAAATTAAATTTTATCATAGGTATGTATGTTTAGGAAAAAACATAGTATACAAAGGGTTCACTACTATCATGACTTCAGGCATCCACTGGGGGTCTTGGAACGTATCCACTGCGGATAAGGGGGGACGGCTGTGCACTCTTTCTTTTCCAAATGATTTGTTTCCAAGTCTTCTATTGACAGTGTGAACATTGGTTTGTGGTCAGCATTTTATTCGCTTGAGCTGTTTTCGAAATCTACATTCATATACTGATTATGAAGATCCGTTTTAGTGAGAGTTACTTCTGTATAATTTATGTTGAAATATTGCTGCCTTTGCAGTGAAATACACAGGTTGTCTTCTCGCACTGCGTGGAGTTTGCGGATGAATGTATTATCTAGACTTTAGGAGATTCCTCCAATAGCAATGTAATTCCAGATTTCAACATGCCACCACGGATCAGAAGTTGTCCTTGGCATCCTGCATCTTTCAGGAAAGGTCAAGGCACTCGAGCCCTCGCACCACACATTCTGGGTCCTCTGGCTTCGGCTGCAACCTGTGTTTCTAGCTGAACCCACCACTTCTCCTTTTCCCTTTGTTTATGTTCCAGCCAAACTGGGCGGAGCCCTGACCTTATCCTTGCTTTCCGTCTGTCAGGACTGCCCCTCTAAACTCTGCGTGTCCATGCTGCCCACGGGCCTGGCAGAGCGCGCCTCGTCCATCCACGCGGCTTTCCTTATCTGCCCAGGAGGAAGCATCGTGTCCTTTTGAATACTGCAGCTCTCTGCTTATTACCTTGGCAAGGTGGGGGGCGGCGAGAGACTTTTGCCCACCTTGCATTATGGCTGTCGGGTCCCCACGTCCTCTCCGCTAATGAGGGCTCTGCGAGTCCTCTCCCCTAATGTGGGGCTCCCTGCATCCTCTCCCCCAGCACAGTGGGGGCTCCTCGAGGCTGTGCCCCTTGCTGGGCCCTGTGCCGGACCTCTCTGGAACATAGCTCAGCCAGGACCCCTATCGGCTGCTGCCATCCTGCCCTCTCATGAGGGGCCCTTGGGGTGAGGGTGTGTATTACCTAGGTGGTGGTCTCTTAGAGACGACAGTGGCAATGAGAATGACACTAAAGATGGGCAGCCATGTGACTTCTGATCCACACTGACCTGGCCAGGGGCAGCAGAAGCCCTTGAGCCAGCTCAGCCCAGGGTTCTCCTGGGTGCCCTGTCATCATATGCAGATGCTTTTCTTTGCAATCTGATTCTTTAACCCCTCCCAAGCCCACTGTCCTGGCTCCGTCCCGATTTCTGTTTTCTTCCTTTGTGTGTTATATGCTCCTTGTTCGCTTGGGGAAGGGGGCCTGTTGCCAGGACAGCTGCAGGTGGGACGTGCCCAGGGCCACATGGTTAAACTCCAACTGTGTTTGTACGGTGTCTCAGTTTTGGGGTTGGGAGGGTGTAAATGTATCATGTTTTGCCATCTTGCTTTATCTTTTTCCCGAAGGGCTGGTGGCCTCCACACCTGTCGGGAATGCGCTGCCCTCGCTTGTGTGTCTCGAGTCTCTTCCGTGGGGCTGATGGTGCCCCCACTTCCCTCACTCCTTTGGGGTCTCACCTACTCTCTGTTCTGACAATGCGCACCGAGGCTTCCCCGTCACCCTTGGACTAGTTTGTCTCTGCCTCTTTGACATCTCCACTTGCAAGGCTTATGAGCATCTCAGACTTCACGTGTCCAAAGCTGAACTCTTGCGCTTCCACCACAGCCCCGATGTCTCATTGCTGGAGCTGAAGCCTTGGAGCCGCCCTGACTTCACTTCTTATCTCAAACCCACATCCAGTCCTCCAGGAAATCCTGTGTTTCAGGGTGCCCAGCGAGTTGATGAGGACATGAGGCTCTTAAGGTTGGATTTAAGTGATACAAGACAAAATCCACTCCAATGCTCTTAATAATATCATCTGGGAGAGAGTTTGATAATTTATATAATGTAAATATACTAGGCACTGAAAACTGGTATCGACTGTTAGCGTCAGATGAACTCATGTAAAGACAGAAAGTTTTTTAATATAAGATTAAAAAGATCATTTATCATTCTGATAAAGACAGAATGATTCTAAATTTATATATTTATAATAACTAAAACTCAGATTATATAGAAAATTGTCTGATTTGCAAGGGTAAATTGATAAATCTGCAATCATATAGGCTCCTTTAATGTTCCTTTCTCAGGAATTGATAGATCCAATACAAACACATAAATAAAAGGTTTGAACAAGCTCTACCTCTTGGTCATATAAAAAAAATGCAGCCATTATGGAATATGTAAGCTCTCGATACACGTGAAGCATTTTCAAAATCTGACTTTGTATTTGGTCACAAAGTAAGTCTCACATTCTTTCAGGCTATGTTCTCTGACCAAATGAAGCTAAGTCCGAGTTCAATTATAAAAGCACAGAGAAAGAAAGTTTATATATTTGACATTTAAGAGACTCTAAAAATCATTCAAATTAAAGTGGAAATGACAATGGGAATATTCAGCTTGACTGACTCCAGCGATGTAAATTAAGGCTTGTGGAATGTGGCAGTACTTTGAGAAAAATGTATATCCTGCGAGTTATGTGTTTGAAAAGATTAAAGGCTGAAAATGGATCAAATAAGTGTCCAAGTTAAGTTAGGAGAGCAAAAGAAAGTAGAAGGAAGGAAATTATAGCAGTAAGAACAGAAATTTTTGAAACAAAGAAAAGTATAAGTAATAAAATAAAAAACTGGCTGTAAAGAAAAACAAATTTTCAAACCCTTGGTAAGATTGATCAAAAAATGAAAAGAGAAGGCATAAATAAACAATGTTAGCTCTATCTTGTTAATAATGTGAATAATCAATATTTTTAAATGACATTTGTCAATTAACTGCAAAACCAAATCCTGACAGGGCTTCCCATGGGTTATGAAATGCTGATTCTAAAATACGGGTAGGAAAGTGAGGAGCCAAAATACTAATTACTTTTGAAGAAAAATAAGAGGGACTTAACCCTTTCAGATGTTAAAGCTTATTATAAAGGTGTAACATTTAGGATCTGCATTATTAGACCAGGGATAGGCAACTATGCCAGTGCAACAGAGTTGGGAACACACTCACAACCCCCCCTCCACACACACTCACATGCACCCACACCTACCCACCTACCTACACATACCCACATACCCCCCCACCCAGCTACACCCACACCCACCCGCGTCCACACTCCCCCACACGCCCACACCCAAAGGAATTCATAATGCTGGAGGTTGCATTACAAGTCCATGGGCAGAGGATGGATCGTTTCATAAATGTTGCTGGGATAATCTTCTGCCTGTATGTAAAGATAAAATTAGATCCATACCTCATGCTTCATATATGAGACTGAATTCTAGACGTAATCAAATCCTGAGTGTGAAAAGCAGAACTAAAATTTATAGAAGACAGAAGATTATCTTTGACATCTGGGTGAAGACGAATTTCTTAAACCAAGCACCAACTGTAAGGAAAAAGACTCGTTTATTTGTCTATATGAAATAGAGAAATCATCTGTATGGTAGAAGATATTTATAGAGTTAAAAGACACACTACAGGCAGGAGGATACATTTGAAAGTCATATAACTTGAAAAGGATTAATATCAAAGATCTAAAAGAATAAGCATACAATGGATAAAGGCTATAAAAAATGAGGAAATCATAAAGGTTATAAATGTATGAAAACTGATTTTTCCAGTAATCCATGAAATATGAATTAAAACAATGAGAGACCATTTCTTATTCATCCGATCTGCAAGCATGAAGTCAGTTAATAAGTATCGGTGAGCTGTGGGTAAATGGGAACTCTTACACCTTGCTCTTGGGAGTACAGGTTGGTATAACCACCTTGGAGACCAATTTGGTTACATTATTAAAGTTGAAAATGTGCACACAATATGACCCACCAATGCCATTTTCAGCATTTGCTCTAGAAGCTGTCGCGAGTACCTGAGGATATGGTCCTACAGTGTTTGTAGTAACAAAACAGTGGAAACTACCTAATTGGCCTCAGTAAGTGGACCCAGACATTTGTTTTGTTCACACAGTCAAAAGTTATTCAGCATTAAAATGAATGAATTAGATCTTTGTATATCAGGATGCATAAATCTCAGTAACAGTGTTGACTGTGAAAAACCAAGCTATAAAAGTATGGGTGCTGTATGGTATCTTTGTTTTTGGATATTTACATAGCCAGTAAAGGTATAAACACCTGAATGTGAATGATGATGTGTCATCTTTAGATTATGTTTCATTTTAAATAGAGATCTGAAGCAAATAAAGCAAAATGTTGACAACTCTTTATTCTTCATGGTAAGTACATAGATGCTCATTATGTTTATTTTTTGATTTGGGATTTAATTCACATACCATAAAATTCACTTCATTAGAGTGCATAATTGAGTGGTTTTTGGTGTATCCACAGAGCTGTGCAACTATCACCACTGTCTAATTTCAGAACATTTTCTGCAACCCAAAAAGAAACCTCGTACCCATTAGCAGTCACCTCCCATTCTCCCTTCACCAGTCCCTCAATACCGTTAATCTGCTTTCTGTCTCTATGGATTTGCCCATTCTGGACAGTTCATATAAATGGAGTCATACAGTCCATGATACTTTGTGTCTGGATTTTTTCTCTTAGCATAATATTTCCAAGGTTCATCTATGTTGTAGCATGTATTAGTACTTTATTCCTTTTTATGGCTGAATTATATTCCATTCTATGGATATAGCATTTTGTTCATCCTTCCGTCCACTGATGGATCGGGGTTGTTTCTGTTTTGTAGCTATTGTGAATAATGCTGTTATGAACTTGATGTACAGGTTTTTGTATGAATATATATTTTTAATTCTCTTAAGTAAGTAGTGAAGTTGCTGAGTCACAGGGCAACAATATATTTAACTTTTTGACAAACTGCCAGAGTGTTTTCCAAAATGGCTCCACCATTTTGCATTCCCACCAACATTGTATGAGGGTTCCAATTTCTGCATATCCTCACTAACACTTGTTATTGTCAGTCTTTTTGATTATAGCCATTCCGGTAGCTGTGACGTGGTATATCATTGTGATTTTGATTTGTGTTACCCTAATGACTAATGATGTTTCAAATCTTTTCACTTGCTTATTGGCCATTTATATACATTCTCTGGGGAAATGTATATTCAAATCCTTTGCCCATTGTTTAATTGAGTTATGTGTCTTTTTAATTGTTGAGTTGTAAGAATTCTTTATATATTCTGGATGCTAGTCTCTTATCAGATTTGTAGAAATTTTCTCCCATTTTGTGGCTTGTATTTTCCCTTTCTTTATTTATAGGCTACTTTGAAGCACAAAACTTTTTAATTTTGATCAAGTCCAATTTCTTTTTCTTTTTTGTGTGTGTGATTTGTATTTTTTGTATATTTATTTTAAAATGTTTATTATTTATTTATTGTTCTTCCAGTTTTATTGAGATAAAATTGGCATGCAGTTCTGTGCAAGTTTAAGGTGTACAGCATGATGATTTGACCTACGTACATCATGAAATAATTATCACAATAAGTTTAGTGAACATCCATCATTTCATATAGATACAAAATTTAAGAAATAAAAAAATTTTTTTCCTTGTGATTAGAACTCTTAGGATTTACTCTCAACAACTTTCATATATAACATACATCAGTGTTAATTATATTTATCATGTTGTACATTACATCCCTAGTAATTATTTATCTTATAATTAGAAGTTTGTATCTTTTTTAAAAATTAATTTTCACTGCAGTATAGTTGCTTAACAATGTTGTGCTAGTTTCTGCTGTACAGCAAAGTGAATCAGCTATACATATACATATATCCCCTCTTTTTTGGATTTCCTTCCCATTTAGGTCACCACAGATCATTGAATAGAGTTCCCTGTGCTATACAGTATGTTCTCATTAGTTATATCTATTTTATACATAGTGTCAGTAGTGTATATATGTCAATCCCAATCTCCCAGTTCATCCCACCCCCCACCCCCCTGAAGTTTGTATCTTTTGACTGCCTTCATGCAATTCTCCCTCCCCAACCCCTGCCTCTGGTAATCACAAATCTGATCTCTTTTTCTATGAGTTTGTTTTTGAAATATAATTGACCTACAGCACTATGTTAATTCCTGTTACACGACATAGTGACTCTATATTTCTATACTTTTCAAAATGATTACCATAATAAATCTAGTTATGATATGTTACCATACAAAGATATACATAATTATTGACTATATTCCCCACACTGTACATTTCATATCTGTGACATTTATTTTGCAACTGGAAGTTTGTACCTCTTAATCTTCCTCACCTATTTCTCTCCTCTCCTTACCCTCCTCCCCTCTGGCAACCACCTGTTTGTTCTCTGTATCTGTAGTTTTCTTTCTGTTTGTTTGTTCAATTATTTCGTTTTTTGAGATTCCACATATAAATGAAGTCATACAGTATTTGTCTTTCTCTGTCTGACTTTTTTAACTTAGCATAATACCCTCTAGGTCTGTCAATGCTGTCACAAATGGCAAGATTTCATTCTTTTTAATGATTGAGTAATATTCCATTGTGTATATACACCACGTCTTCCTTATCCATTCATCTATTGATGGGCACTTAGGCTGCTTCCATACCTTGGCTATCGTAAATAATGCTGCAGTGAACATGGGATGCATGTATCCTTCCTAATTAGTGAGTTTGTTTTCTTTGGATAAATACCCAGGAGTGGAATTGCTGGAGCATATGGTAGTTCTACTTTAAATTTTCTGAGGAACCTCCATACTGTTTTCCACAGCACAGTAGCTGCACCAATTTACATTCCCACCAACAATGTACTTGGGTTTCTTTTTCTCCACATCCTCGCCAACTTGATATTTGTTGTCTTTTTAATAATGGCCATTCTGACAGATATGAGGTGATATCTCATTGTGGTTTTGATTTTGTGGTGAGGAGTGATGTTGAGCATATTTTCATGTGCTTGCTGGCCATCTGTATGTCTTCTTTGGAAAATTGTCTATTCAGAAACTCTGCCCAATTTTTAATCAGGTTGTTTGGAGTTTTTTTGATGTTGAGTTGTATGAGTTCTTTATCTATTTTGGATATTAACCCCTTATCAGACGTATTAATATCATTTGCAAATATCTTCTCCTATTCAGTAGGTGACCTTTTCATTTTGTTGATAGTTTCCTCCACTGTGCAAAAGCTTTTAAGTCTGATGTAGTCCCATTTGTTTATTTTTGCTTTTGTTTTCCTTGCCTGAGGAGACATATCCAAAAAAAACATTACTAAGATGATGTAAAAGAGTGTACTGCCTGTTTTCTTCTAGAAGTTTTATGGTCTCAGGTCTTACATTTAAGTCTTTAATCCATTTTGAATTTATTTTTGTGCATGGTATGAGAGAGTAGTCCAGTTTGTTTCTTTTGCATGTAGCTGTCCAGTTTTCCCAACACCATTTGTTGAAGAGGCTGTCATTTCCCCATTGTACAATATAGTCTGTCTTCTTTGTCATAGAGTAATTGCCCACGTAAGTGTGGGTTCACTTCTGGGCTCTCTATTCTGTTTCATTGATCTTTATGTCTATTTTTGTGCCAGTACCATACTGTTTTGATTACTGTAGCTTTGTAGTATAGTCTGAAATCAGGAAGCATGCTACTTCCAGTTCTGTTTTTCTTTCTTCAGACTGCTTGGGCTATTCGGGATCTTTTGTGTTCCCATACAAATTTTAGGATTATTTGTTCTAGTTCAGTGAAAAATGCCATTGATATTTTGACAGAGAATGCACTGAATCTGTAGATTGCCTTAGGTAGCATGGTCATTTTAACAATATTAATTCTTCCAACCCATAAGCACTGTATATCTTTCCATCTGTTTGTGTCATCTTCAGTTTCTTTCATCAGTGTCATAGTTGTCTGAGTACAGGTCAGTTACCTCCTTAGATTTATTCCTAGGTATTTTATTCTTTTTGATTTGATTGTAAATATGGTTGTTTTCTTTTCTTTTTTTTTCAATGCAAGGAGTTTTTTGGGTTTTTTAAAATAAATAAATTTATTTATTTATTTATTTATTTATGGCTGTGTTGGGTCTTCGTTTCTGTGCGAGGGCTTTCTCTAGTTGTGACAAGCGGGGGCCGCTCTTCATCGCGGTGCGCAGGCCTTTCACTGTCGTGGCCTCTCTTGTTGCGGGACACAGGCTCTAGACGCGCAGGCTCAGTAGTTGTGGCTCATGGGCCTAGTTGCTGTGCGGCATGTGGGAATCTTCCCAGACCAGGGCTTGAACCCGTGTCCCCTGCATTGGCAGGCAGATTCTCAACCACTGTGCCACCAGGGAAGCCCAATATGGTTGTTTTCTTAATTTCTCTTTCATTTGTCAGTTTCAGGCCCTCTGCTATCTCCTGCCTCAAGTCATAGAAACAAAGAAACAGCAAAGAATTTTTTTTTTTCTTTTTGTGGAAAGTAGTGTTAGAGGCTAAAATCTTGACTCCAGGGCCATACATAATAAGTATTTGTGGTGGCCCTGAGTTCACACTGATTCCCTCCCAATTTAATTCGATTACTATTAGGTCATTAAAATTTTTAATTCGAATATTAAAAACACCTGAATTTCTTATTTTCTACAATATATTTACTTAAATTTGTTGAATCTTTGGCCATAAATTAGTTATGTGTCCTTTTTTATGATCCTCACGTGTTCCATTGACTCTCATCTAGATGCTTTGCTGGTGACTACTGAGCAGGTGGTTTACAAAAGAGACACAGATACCAACAACCACGAAAAGGTGCCAAACCTCCCTATTAGTGGACAAAAGCGTGCACATCATTCTCTGACCGTCCTGTCGGCATATATCTTGAGAAAGTTTATACAAAGGAGTTTTGGCAAGGAATCACAGAGACTAGACTCTGAGACGTCAGTATTTTGTGTCTCAGAAAGTGACTGAAGGGAGACAGTTTCTGGAGGGCTCTTTATCCTTGTGTATCACAAGCTTTAAAAACATTTAGGCACTTGGCTTAAAATTCTACTCTTAAGCACTTATCTTCAGTAAACAATCAGATAAGCATTACATTTATGTACAGAGGATGTTCATTACATCATTAATTTAAATAATTAACAATTGGAAGCACCCCAAATGCCCAATAATAGATGATTTAGTAAATCAGTTATTGTACTTCTACACACAGTAGAATATTAGGCAGCAATTAGTGTTTATAGGAATGATTCATGACATGGAAAAATGAGCCCAGAATATGAAGTCAAAACACAGGTAAAAACAGCATATTTGATGTAAAATATAGGGGTGTGTGTGTGTGTGTGTGTGTGTGTGTTTGTGTATCTTAAAGGCCTCAAGGAGGTACAACCAAAGGTTTATGGTGTCTATTTCTGAGAAGTGGGATCACAGCTGAAACCTGTTTTCACACATTTCTGAATTTTCTAAATTTTCCTAAATGAACATACACTGCTTTTATAGTCGTAGGAGAAATAAGATTTTTTATATTAGAGAAGAATTATGTGAAAATTAGTCCGATCTTTGATATGCAGAAACATTGTTCTAAGCATAAAAGCAATGCAAGTAATTTCAAATAATAGATAAGTTTGATTTTCATCGACACGTTTCTTTGAATATCAGTAAACAGTATTAAAAGCTAAAACAAGCTGTTATGAACATTTTCTGCAAATATTACAGAGAGATATATTACGTTGTTCTGAAAGCATATGTAATCTGTCTCATTTTTTAAAAAATATATGTACGTGCATGTTACAGTGAGAAACTACCAGAAGAAAATACACTGTATTGCTGTCAGTGCTTCTGTCTGGGAATTGGAAGTACTTTTAAATATGTCTCTTGTGCTTTTCTGCACTTTCTAAATTTTCTGCACAGAGAATAAGCACATGTCCTGCAAGGGTCTACAATTGTTGTCATAAAGAGCAGGGCTGAGCACATGGCTTCTGTCCCTGCCAGGACCTGCTGTTGCTCAGCACCTGCACTCGCGGGGAGGTCCAGGGCAGGGGCGTGCACAACTGACTCTCTACCACTGAGTCAAACGCTTGTATTCAGGGAGTTGTCTAGAAAGTCTAGTAAATGTACTTTAGGCAACTTCAATACCCTGGTGAAAGGCCAAGCAGATTTCTTGTGTCTGATTCTGGTAATGAGAGTGACCCACTCAGAAAACTGAGAGAGTAAAAATAACAAAGTTTAAAATTTTAATTTAATAAGTCCCTGTACTGAGATTGAAACAAAATCCTTTTGTAAATTCTTGCAAGTTGGTAGTGAATAAAGCTCATCAGCATAACTTAAAAAGACTGAAACATGGGTGTGCACATCTGTATTCATATACATCGAGTGTGATCTATCGTAAATAGGAAAATGAAACAAAAAATTACCTCATCCCGGGACGTGGGTGGCTGCTGTGAGCATGACACTGAACTTCTTTTTTTTTTTTAAATTATTTATTTATTTGTTTGTTTATTTTTGGCTGTGTTGGGTCTTCGTTTCTGTGAAAGGGCTTTCTCTAGTTGCAGCGAGTGGGGGCCACTCTTCATCACGGTGTGCGGGCCTCTCGCTGTCGCGGCTTCTCTTGTTGCGGAGCACAGGCTCCAGACGCGCAGGCTCAGTAGTTGTGGCTCATGGGCCCAGCCGCTCCGCGGCATGTGGGATCCTCCCAGACCAGGGCTCGAACCCGTGTCCCCTGCATTGGCAGGCAGACTCCCAACCACTGCACCACCAGGGAAGCCCCTTTTTTTTGTTTTTTAATAAATTTATTTATTTAGTTTTTGACTGTGTTGGGTCTTCGTTTCTGTGCAAGGGCTCTCTCTAGTTGTGGCGAGCGGGGGCCACTCTTCATCGCAGTGTGCGGGCCTCTCACTATTGCGGCCTCTCTTGTTGCGGAGCACAGGCTCCAGATGCGCAGGCTCAGTAGTTGTGGCTCACGGGCCCAGTTGCTCCGCGGCATGTGGGATCTTCCCAGACCAGGGCTCGAACCCGTGTCTCCTGCATTAGCAGGCAGATTCTCAACCACTGCGCCACCAGGGAAGCCCGACACTGAACTTCTAAGTGGAGGAAATTTGCAGTCGTGTGTGGGGACGGGTGAAAACCTGCTGTCGCAGGCCAGGGAGTGTGCCTGGCACGGCATGCAGGATGATGCTAGGCCAGAGGTCAGGCGAGGGGCTCTCGGGCTCTTGGCCTCTGCGTTCCTTGGTGATCATGTCACCACCATGCATTGGCCTTGAGATGCTATTTTTTGATGTGGAGGAGTAAAGAAATTCAACCCCTGGCTGCCTCCTTCTCTTTTCTGCTGAGACCATCACCAGGAGTGTAATTACTTAGAAACAGTAATTGAATTGGTGGACTCTGTGATAGGAATGAAGCTGAATCATCCTTGCCTGTCCTCCCCCCAGAAGCTCTTTTAAACTCTAGTTACCCCGACTTCTTGTTGGCACTGCAGGACTCTGGAAGTGCTCTGTTGGAGGGGGTGAGTTAGTGAGACACTCCATCCCCCAATCTGGGGAAATTTGGTCCTCTTGAAGTCAGATCTTTGCTACGGCCTATTTAGTTTTGGGTAAAAGCAGTGGCATTCGCTCTTCTTCCTTTATTGAGATCTGTCATGGTGTGAGTTCCCATTTAGCAAAAATGGGACCATAAGCAGATTCTGAGGATCTGCAGTTCCAAGGGTGTCCCGGTGTGAAACCACCAGCACTACCCCGAGGCATCATTAAGTGGAGAAAGAGTATTTGTGGCTATGGACTGGGTAGGCTCACCTGGGGAAGTGAGTGTAGTCAGTGGGGAGGAGCCTGTGGCTGGAGCTGCCAGAGGTGGTCCAGTGCTCTTGCCCCAGCCCCCGCTGTGCACTCTGAGGCCTCGGCAGTGCCCGCCCCGCTCACTTTCCCGGGGCCCTGTGCTTCCTCCCCTCTGTGCATCGAAAGCTGCTGGGAGCACTAGATCCAACCTGGGCTTCCTGTCCCTGGTGCACTATCTCCCTCTGGGAAGTTTGTCTCTCTTTAGATTTCTTCCACCTTGACATTCAGGATTTGGAAGAGTGTCTCCATGTGACCTGCACGCATGCCCCACTCCTGTGCTGGGTTCTGGCTGGTCTGGATGACATACTTTCCTCTTTTCCCACCAGCCTATCTTTTCATGTGCTTATTTGCCATCAACATGCTTTCTTTGGTGAAGGATTTGATCAGACATTTTGCCCATTTCAAAAATTAGGTTGTTTGTTTTCTTGTTGAGTTTGAGAGTTCTTTATATATTCTGGATACAGTCCTTAATGGAGTACATGTTTTGCAAATATTTTCTCCTAGTTTGTAGCTTGACTTCTCATTTTTATGTATATTTTGAAGATCAGAGGTTTAAAATTTTCATGACATCCCACTTATCAGTTTTTTTCTTGTATACATCATGTCTTTTGTATCATACTGAAGAATTCTTTGTAAAACTGGAGGTCTGTAAGATTTTTATTCTTATTTCTCTTCTTTCTTTTGGAAGTTTTTGGCTATTACATTTAAGTCTATGATATATTTTGAATTAATTTTATATAGGATGTGAAGAAAATGTCAAAGTCCTTTTTTTTCCTTTTCTTTTTTGTATATGGTATCTAGTTGTTCTAGCACCATTTATTAAAAAGAGTATCTTTTACCCATTCAGTTGCCTTGGAACCTTTGTCAAAAGTCAATTGACCATATATCTGTGTGTTTTAAGGGAACCTGGGGTTTGACTTAATCGGGAATGGTAAGACAGGCAGATATGGAAATGACTGGCATGAAGGAAGAAGTTTATACTCACAGATCTTTATACTCCTAGAAATAGGAGGCAGGGTGGGGCATTCAGAGCCACATGGGGAAGCACCAGGGTCAGTGAGGAGTCAGAGAACAGGTGAGGCAGGGTCAGCAGATTTAAGATTGGATAGTTTGAATAATTTCAGCAGGCCCAAGGGCATGATGTCTGGTACCTGACCCTAGGGTGATTAGGTCAGGTGGATAGTGGCCCAGAGAGTGAGGGCCCCATAGAGGAGGTGGTTGGGGTGTGGGCTCTGAATTGGATGGTTTGTATTTGAAAGGTGCCCCCAGGGTGAGTTGTTTATCCTATCTCTAGACATTGGCTAACTCTAGGAGGGCTGTTCCTCCAGAATCAGCAAGGCCCAGATGTCAAAGCACAAGAGAACGAAAAGTTAAAAAACAAAACAAAACATGGTTAACAACATGCGGACTATTTCTGGACTTGCTGTTCTGTTCCTTTGATCAATTTATTTATCTTTATGACTGTAGCTTTATAATCTTGGAGTAAGTTCTCCTACTTTGTTCTTTTTCAAAGTTGTTTGGGCTGTTTTATTTTCTTTGTATTTCCATATGGATTTTAGAATCAGCTTAGCCTGCTCTGATTTTGATTGAGATTGCATTGAATTGATAGATCAGCTTGGTGCAATTGACATCTTGTTGGACAGAAGTGCTAAGAGGGGACATCCTTGCTTTGTCCTTGATCTTAGGGGAAAGCATTCAGTCTTTTACCCATATGTGTCACGTTAGGTGTAGGTTTTTACTGGAGGTCCTTTATCAGGTTCAAAAAGTGCTCTTATATTCCAAGTTTGGTGAGGATTTTTTTTCATGAGTGGTATTGAATTTTGTCAAATGCTTTTTCTGTATCTTTTGAGATCATTATATAGTTTTTCTTTTTTTTTTCTGTCTATATGGTCCATGCATATAAACGGTTTCAGGCATACCTCAGAGATACTGTGGGTTTGGTTCCAGACCACAGAAATAAAGCAAATATTGAAATAAAGTGAGTCACATGAATTTTTTTTGTTTCCCAGTGCATGTAAAAGTGCATGTAAAAGTTATGTTTATACTATACTTTAGTCTATTAAGTGTGAATAGCGTTCTGTCTAAAAAGCAATGATACCTTAATTTACAAATATTTTATTGCTAGAAAATGCTAATCATCATCTGAACCTTCAGCGAGTTGGAATCTTTGTGCTGGTGGAGGGTTTGAAATATTGCAAGAATTACCAAAATGTGACATAGACACATTAAGTGAGCAAATGCTATTGGAAAAATGGCACTGATAGACTTACTTAACGCAGGGTTGCACAAACGTTCAATTTGTAAAAAACACAATATCTGTGAAGCGCAGTAAAGTGAAGTGCAATAAAATGAGGTTGCCTGTATGTTGATTTTTTTGGTTTTTTTAGTATAAAATCAATTGCTTTTCTGGATTGAAATCCACTTTGTCATGATGTATTTTTTTTATATTGTATGATTGGATATGCTAAAATTTAAGAGTTTTTGCCTCTATATTTATGAGGAGTATTGGCGTGTTTACCTGTAGTGTCTTTTTTTGGTTTTGGTATCAGGTTAATTCTTTTTTTTTTTTTTTTTTAGTTGTTTTGTTTGTTTGTTTTTTTATACTGCAGGTTCTTATTAGGCATCAATTTTATACACATCAGTGTATACATGTCAATCCCAATTGCCCAATTCAGCACACCACCATCCCCACCCCACCGCAGTTTTCCCCCCTTGGTGTCCATATGTCCATTCTCTACATCTGTGTCTCAACTTCTGCCCTGCAAACCGGCTCATCTGTACCATTTTTCTAGGTTCCACATACATGCATTAATATACGATATTTGTATGACAGTCTAGAGACTGTCATACAGAGTGAAGTAAGTCAGAAAGAGAAAAACAAATATCGTATCAGGTTAATTCTTGCCTCATAGAAGGATTTGGAAAGTGTTCTCTTATATTCAATTTTCAGGACAAGTTACTAAGAAATTGGTATTATTTCTTCCTTGAGTGTTTCTTCCATTGAAGCCATCTGGATTGGCTCTTTTTTTTGGTGGGAAGGTTTTTAACTTGAATACATTTAGAGTTATCTGGTTTTCCTTGAGTGAGTTTTGATAGCTTTATTGTTCTAAGAATTCCATTTAAGTTGTTAAATTTATTGGCATGCAATAGTTCCTAACATTCCCTTATTATATGATATTTATTTTCTTTTTACTGAAGTGAAATTCACATACTACACAATTAATCATTTTAAAGTGTACAATTTAGTGACATTCAGTGAATTCAACAGTGTTGTGCAATCACCACCCAGTTTTAGACTTTTTCAAAGTCTGAGACTTTTTCATCACCCCAGAGAAACACCCCACACCCACTAATTAATCACTCTCCATATTCCCCTTTCCCCATCATCTGGACACCACTAATCTGCTTTCTATCTCTGTGGATTTACCTATTCTGGATATTTCATGTAAACGGGATCATACAGTATGTGACCTTTTATGTCTGGCTTCTTTCTTTGAGCATAATGTTTTCAAGGTTCATCTGAGTTGTAGCATGTATCAGCACTTCACTGCTTTTTATTATGGTCACAGAATATTCCATTGTTTGGACATATTACAATTAGTTTATCCATTCATTCGTTGATGGACATTTGGGTTGTTTCCGCATTTTGGCTATTGTGAATAATGATGCTATGAACAATATCTGTTTGATTCTCTCTTTTCAGTTCTTTTGGATGTATACCTAAGAGTGGAATTGCCGAGTCATATGATAATTCTGTGTTTTGCTTTGTGAGGAACTGACAAACTGTTTTCCACAGAGGCTGCACAGTTTTACGTTCTCAGCAGTAATATATGAAGGTGCTTATTTCTCCATGTCCTCACCAACACTTGAACATATATTGTGTTGTTATTGTATGGAGTGCCCTAGAAATGTCAGTTATGTGATGCTGGGTGACAGTGTTGTTTGAGTTCCCTATAGCTTTTACTGACCTTCTGTCTAGTTGTTTTGACCCCTTTATTAATATGTAATGCCTTTTTTTTATATACTTCTGATAATATTCTTTGCACCGACATCTACTTTTTCTGATGTTAATATAGCCATTCCAACTTTCTTTTGATCAAGCTTAGCATGGTACATCTTTTTCCATCCCTTTTATTTTAATCTATTTGTATATATATTTTTAAAATGGGTTTTTTATAAATATTGTATAGTGAGGTCCTGTTCTTTATCCAATCTTAAAAATCTCTGTATTCTAATTAGGTTGTTTTAGACCACTTATACTTAATATGATTATTGATATGATTGAATTTAAATCTATCATTTTGCTATTGGTTTTCTACTTGTCCCATTTGCTATAAGATCCTCTTTTTTTTTTTTTGACTTATTTTGGGTTGAGTACTATTTATGATCAATTTCATCACCTTTACTAACTTATTAGCTATATCACTTTGTTTTTAGAAGTTGCTTTGGGATTCATTGCATATATCCTTAACTTATCACTGTCTGTCTTCAATTGATATTATACTAGTTCACTTATAGTATAAAACCTAACAACAATATACTGCCATCTCACTTCTCGTGGCCTTTATGTTACTGTGTCATGCCATTTTACTTCTACACTGCTATAAACCCCACAATACATCGTCATTATTTTTGCTTTAAATAGTCCATTATCTTTTAAAACAATCTTACAAATTAAGAAAAAAGGCTCATATTTATTCATGAATTTTGTTTCCAGTGCTTGTCATTTCTTTCTGTAGATCTAGATTTCCTTCTGATATCATTTTTCTTTTGTATGATGGACTTACTTTAATATTACTTGTAGTTCAGAAGGGTCGGTGGTGAATTATTTTAGCTTTTGTTTATTAGAAAAAGTCTTCATTTTGTCTTTGTATTTGAAAGTTATTTTCACTGTTATGGTATTTCAGGTTGACAGTTTTTTCCTTCATTACTTTAGAGATGTCATTCCATTGACTTCTGGCTTGTTTCTGGGAAGTCCTTGTCCACCATGTCTGTGTTTGTCCCTCTGTACATAATGTTCTTTTTTCTCTGGCTGCTTTTAAGATTTCCTCTTTGGGTAAGTTGATTACGATGTAACTTGATTTGATTTTCTTCATGTTTTCTTCTGCTTGAGGATTGTTGACCTTCTTGGATTTATGGGTTCATAATTTTCATCAATTTTTGAAAATTTTTTTGTCATTATTTCTTTAAATACATTTTTGTCCCATCCTGTTCTTCCCCCCTGAGTGTTAAATTACACAAATATTTCTGTGTTTTTAGGGAAGAGGGAGTCTTTCCCTATGTTTCATTTTAGATCATTTCTGTCTGCACAGATAGTTTTGTCTGCACATTGACTGATCTTTCCTTTTCTAGTGTCTAATGTGATGTTAATGCCATCTAGTGTATTTTTCATTTCAGATATATTTTTCATCTCTAGGTGTTTGATTTGGGTCTTTTTAAAAATGCTTTTCATGTCTCTCCTACATGTTATGCTTTCCTCTATCTTCTTGAACGTATACAATGTGTTTATGATGGCTGTTTTAAGGACCTTATGTGCTAATTATTTCCTTGGGTAATTTTCTGGTTCTTTTTCTTACTGATCAACTATCCTCATTATGAGATATATTCTCATGCTTCTTTGCATCCATGGTATTTTTTAAATGAATGAAAGACATCATGATTGTATATTGTTGGGCTCTGTATCCTTTTAAATATTTTAAACTTTCCTCTTCAAATGTATTTGTTATTTGGAAAGTTTAGACCCTTCAGTGGCTTGTTGTTGAGCATTGTTAGGCAGTACCTAGTTTAGTCTGGTGCTCATGTGGCCCTGCCACCGGGGCTGTGCTCTTCCAACTGCCAAGCCCAGTGGCCCCCGTGTCACAGGTTCCTTAGTCCGGTTGTCGGGAGTGTGGTCCGTTCCTGGAGCTGCGGCAGTCACAGCGATCCTTTGTCCTGCTTCTCACTGCTGCGCCTTCCCTGGCCTCAGGCACATGTGCTGATCAGTGTCCTGGCAAAGACCCAAGCGAACCCCCACCAGTCTCGGGAGCGTTTCTCAGCTCTCTCCTTTCTGGTCCTCTGCCCTGCTGATTCTCGCTGCTGTTGCCTCCTTGAACCTCAGCTGTTTCCTCATCTCAGGACTCCCCCAGGTTTGCCTAGGTTCCCCCTTCCTGCACTGTGGCCTCATAACCCTCCCAGAGCTGTAGGCTGGGCAACCAGGATGCATCACATGCGTTTCCTCCCTCAGGGTCATTGTCCTGTGCTCCCTGTTGTCCCACGTCTGAACACCCTTGTCTCATGTCTTTTGGCTGGTTCTTCATTGTTTGAGGCTGGAGAGTTCCTCCTCTTCTGGTTCCTCCTCTTCTGTCATGGCTGGAAGTGGATGTGTCTAACGTTCGCCTGGTTTTCAGTCCTCACTGGACAGACGCCTCTGGGCTGCCTGGAGGAGGCTCGGGCAGAGCTATTTACCTGCCCATAGAGTCTGCACAGGCCGGGCTCGGAGGTCCTGCTGTCTGGGCAGAGCACTCTTCAGACTTGGAACTGAGACCATGTGGGTGGGCATCTGGGTGGGGGGTCCTACCTACACCTCATCGTGGTCTTCTCCTTACTACTCCCCACAGACTTAAAGGGGTCTGGGAGTCAACGCTGCCCTAGACTTCCATCAGGTTTAGGACTGTGGGCCAGGGTTCAGGGGAGCCTGGGCTCTGAGCGTTTATTGGTATCTTTTAAGTTCCAGACTCAGTTTAGAATCTAACCACCTTTCATGGAATTTTTTTCTCTTGGGAGACTGCCTTTGTCCTTCCAAATAACTGATTTATGACTACATTCTTTTAAAAATTTATTTAGTTTGATAAGACTTGATATCTAAGATGATAGATCATTCTTTGGGTTATTTTCTACCTATGATTTCCAGTTATAATAATTTTTTTAACCTGTTTACAGGGCTGCCTACAGACAGAGAGAAGCTCTTCACATGGTTCCATGTAAGTAGTGCTTCTTATGATGCCGTTGGAGAGGTATGTCTTTAAATTAAGTGATTCTTTCCACGTCAGCTGAGTTGTAAAGTCTTGCTTGCATATGAAGCCATGTGTCTTGCTGACTCTCCTTATGGCCTGGTTTCATGTCACATGAGGGATGTGTTACAGGTCAGGTGCAGCAGCAGTGTCCGTGATGTGCACGTTATCCCTTCTGGCTTCTGTAGAACCAATATTTAAAAAGAGGGAGTTTCCTCCTTTTGTTCTAACCTTTCTTCTTCAGAGTCAACCTGACTAAACTGTCCAGCAGGGGCCTGGGAGCCAGTTGTTAGCATGGGCTGAGTGGACAGTGCCTTTGTCCCGTGTTCCAGCAGTGACAAGTGTGTGCTGTGGCCGTGATGGCATCGTGTCCAGGCCCCACGGACACCTCTTTGTGGCCGTGACTCCAGTTTTGCAAAACTACCTTGAAAGGATTCCTTTTAAATTTATCCTTTAGATGCCTTTGTTTTTCTAAAGCTTATAAATGTTATTTTCTAAAAGTTTTCAGTGGTCTTGCCCGGAAGGCTGGTGTGTTCAGGCTGGCGGCTGATGTCATGCAGTGCCGGCTCTGCTCACACGAGCCCCTCACCATGCCCTGCGGGGCAGGTGCTGTTGTTCTGCCCACTTCTCAAGGCTCGGGGAGACGACGTCTCTGTGCTGGTGGGTGGTGAGACGGGGGTCTGAGCCGAGGCCTCCGACCTCATGGGCCCGCGTCCACATCGCGATGGCAGGATAAGTGGGAGCTGCCTTGATGACGGGATGTGGGCTCCAGACTCGGTGTCTGCCCTTCTCTTCCTGGTGGCCTTAACTGCAGCCCCGAGTGGCCGCCATGGGGTCCTGGGCTCAGCCGATCCTGATCGGAGAGCGCTCGCTATGAGCACCACAGTGACCTTCCGGCCTCGTCGCCAGCAGTCCCCTCAGGAGACATGAGAGACAGTGGCGAGGAGTCAGGGAGCACGTGCACACGGGGACGTAGGGCGGGTGGGTAACTGGACGCCCGAGAGTTGAAGGGGAAATTTCTTAGGTTACAAATTGCTTGAGCAAAGACCTTAATTGCTCTTTCATTCATTCAGCAAATATTGATAGGGCCAGCCACGCTTTTGGAATCCCAGCTTCCTTTATTACATCTGTGGGGGTCACACAACATAAAAGTAATAAGCAGATGCATCACGTAGTGTGCCGGGTGGTGAGCTTGCCGGGGAGGAACAGAGAAGGGTCGGGGTCGGGGGTGCGGGGGCAGTTGATGGGGGTCAGGGCAGCCCCTGGGAAGGGGCATCTGAGCAGAGCCTTGGAGGCACCAGAGTGGCCCCTGTGGGTGGTGGCGGGCCCAGGGGAGCCAGCGAGCAAAGGGGCGGGGCCCAGAGATGAGGGCAGCGGGGACACATCGGGGCCCTTGCTCACTGCGGACAATGCTGCTGAGTGTGGGAGCGGTGAGTGGGTAGTCTTTTTTCTCTGTGTTGGATTGTTTTTTCAAACTAAAGCTGTTATGATACCTGCTTCTTAGAGGACATCCAAATCCCAACTGGCTTGGGACCAACTTCGTAATCGTGCAAATCTGGATCTAATTTTCACAGAAATCCCGAGGGAAGGGCCTCTGGAACTCAGGCATATAAACAACACCCTGTGTGTGCTGGGCCTCTTTCCCTTAGACTTTGGTGTTGCCCACATCCCTCCCCCTGGCTGGCAGGGCAGTCTGACCGGTCTGCAGTTCTGGAAACAGCCAACATGCTTGGGTGGGGCGGGCTGGCCCAGGCTACTCCCCCTGTGCGTGTGCATGGCCCCAAGGGCCTAGTGTGGGCGCTAGAGGAGGCCCCGGCACCCAGGCAGAGGCAGAGATAGCCGGGCAGTGTGAGCTGGCAGGACTGTGGTTCCACGGGACTGCGAATCCCCTGAGGCTTGGTTAAGGCAAGGCAGCAGGCTTTTTGTAGGGCACCTGTGGCCTCTTCTGTGAGCAGGGAGGGAGCTGTTAGGAGCACTGAGCTGGTTGGAACAGAGATGAGTCCGCTTCCATTGGCAATCTCAGTCTCGATTGAGCCCTGCAGAGTCTTCCTGCGGGATTCCTGGGCGGGGGTGGGGGGTGACGAGCCAGAACTGAACTCATCTGCAGTGGATGTTCCCCAGAGGACGTGGTGGATCCGGAAGAACTTGTTTTTCCATTTGCACGTCTTCCGAGAACTTTCCACACTTCTTAGAGTCGGGCAAGGGGCAGTCTTCTGTGGAGCAGCCGCAGACAGGCCTTTCCCCGCCTCCGTGTGTGCCTGTGCTCAGATCCGGCTGGGACCCTGACCCCGGTTTGTTCAGCGGGGACCTGGGCTCCCACAGCCCGCCCCACGCCCCCGCCCAGCTCGGGGCTGGGCCTTCAACCGCACTAAGATCAGGGAATCAGCAAATAGTGATAACGAAAACCTTGTTGAAAATTTTATTTACTTTCAAGTCTTTTATTCTTTGTAATACTGAGAAAGATTATTTGCTTTCTAGGCTTTCCGCCCACCCTGCATTAAGATAACGACTTTCACTACACAAGTGGAAAATATGAAAAAGAACTTTAAAGCTCACCTATAGTGAGGGCAGACAGAGCCCCCCGACCGGGACTCCTCCCTCAGGGCCTCCTTCCCCCCGCACTACCCGTGCCCTTCTCGGTGGCCCTCCACCTGCAGCCGGCAGCTCGTGCGGCAGCCCTGTGATCACCTTCCCACAAACACCCGCGGTCCTTCCGGTCCCGCCACTGTCCCCTCCGCGCAAGAGCAGTGTGGTGGTGCCCGGGAGACCGTGCAGCCCTGAAGACTGGCCGAGGGCCTGGGGGACCCCAAGCCCGCCCCAGCCCAGCCTCGCCTCAACCCCTAGCAGGTTTGCTTTGAACTGAGGCCCTTCTTGTGCATCTGATCTTTCTTCCTCAGATTTCTGATGTAATCAGGTTTCAGTCTCAGCTGATGACCGCGCCTCGTAATTCAAGGAGAAAAGCGGAAATAGGAAAATTGTGGAAAGCCTGATTAAAAAGCAGTCAGACTCTCAGCCCCGCTCCCACACCTGGACAAACCCCTTGCCCACCCTGGCTGCAGACTGGAGGGTGGAGCGGGAGCGTGGGCACAGCAGAGGGCACTGTCCTAAACAGAAAGTGGGGCCGCGCTCAAGTGGATCCTGCAGCCTGTGGCCCCAGCCCCTACCCAGTCGGCCCGCAGAGCACTGGGAGCCTGGGGTGGGCCTTCGGGCGCGGGCTCATGGAGCAGGCAGGGTGACGGCCTCCGGTGCTGCCGTCCGGCTGGTGGAGCGGCAGGGTGAGGCTCCAGGAGAGGGTCGTGGGCTGCCTCCTGCTGCGGCTGAGGGGTCAGAAGGCGGGGGGCCCCTGCCTCAGAGTTTGGAGGTAAATTAACACTAAGTACATAGAAAAGTAAGCTAACAAGCAAGCCTCTCACTCACTCCAAGAAACACGCGTACAAGAGGGAGATGCAGTGTGAGGTGTGAAGAGCAGCTCCGGCGCCTCCTGTGGTCCCTGCTGACAGCGGGTGGACAGGGGTGTAGCACTTGGAGGGATGCGGGGAGGGTGTGGGTGGGGAGGAGGGTTCCTCCTCAGGCTCTAGGTGGAAGCTAGTGGGTGACACACAAGGTCCTGGAGTCAAGAAGAGCCATACAAAGCCGGTCATTAGAACTGAGGAGAGACATAGCAAAAGAGGGAAAAAGAGCAAGACGCCTGTGGGGCAGAGGCGGGCAGAGGGCAGGCGCCACTGCTCCCCATCAGCTCCGTGGAACTCTGACTGTTAAAACTACGTACGTTTATAATTTTGTTAAAAATAAAAAGTAAAAGGTTATATTGCAAATGCTGTTTCACACCCCAAAATTTGAAAGCAGCCCCCCAGCCCCTCCGCTCTCTGCTTCTGCCGGGCCGAGCTCCCCTGCATGGCCATCTGGCCCTCCCAGCGGGGCTGTGTCTTCACCACTTGGCCAGATCGTGTGGCCCCTGCCTTGCCGAATCCGGTAGAATATCTTTCTCCTTGGGGAGCTGAGCTCTGCAGCTTTAGGCCAGCAGAGCCGCCCCTTCTGGTGTTGTGTTCTTTCAAAGGCTCCAGGACCCTGTGCTCTCCTGGTTTTGCATGTTTGTTGTGCGTCACGTCCTCCTGCTTCCCCCGCCTCCCCACCACGCGTGAGCCCGCCTTGACGCACAGCACACTCTCCGTGCTCAGAGAGGACCCTGCTGATGGTCGGTGCTTGGGGACTACGGGGTCCAAGGCACTGCTGCAGACATTTTGGTCTGTTTCACTCCAGCTTCTGCCTCTGGGGTTAAGCTGCATGCATACTTCTGTGCCCTGCTTTTAAACAGAATGGTATACGGCAAAATGTTCCACGTTACCATCTGAAAACATTATTTTTAAAAGGTTGCATAGTTTCCACTATATGGATGTAGGTATTATTTTGTTAAATCACTCCATTTCTGTTCAATGTATTTGGATTGTTTTCAGATCTGGCACTAGTATCGGTAGTCGTGAGGTGAATTTCCTTGTGCATAATACGTCAGTCTCCCCCTTCCCGAGGCAGTATTGCGGTGTTTGTCCACGTGGAATCCTGGGTCAGAGGAGAGGGACATTTTAAAAGAGGCGTAATGTGCGATTGCCCAGTTGCTCTCGAGATGGTAGATTACAGCAGCGTGAGTGCCTGGGCTCCTGGCCCCTGAAAACCTAGGGCTTTATGCGTCTCTAAAAGCCGAAAAGAAGTACAAGCAGGTTGAGCTTTTCGACTAGAGCTAGTGTGTCCTTCCTCATGTTTTACTGAAGACATTCAGCTTTTATGCTGCGGCTTTTATTTTCCCCAAAGAGTCATTCACCTTTTAATCTGACGTTGGCGTTTGGAGCCATTACATCAGTATTTTCCTCTGTGATATCACCTTCTATGGCATTTACATTTGGAAAATCCTTTCCGCTCCTGAAATGTGGGTAGTCACTTCTGTTTTCTTTTCTGCTTTTACTTTTTGCATTGACATGTGTAATCCACTTGGGATTTAATTTGATATATGTTATTGGGTGAATATATGTTACTTTTGCTTACAGATATTGAAAACACTATTTATTAAAAATTACTTCATTTTCCCAGTGATTTGTGCTGCTACTTCTGTCCTATGTGTGCATCTTATATGATAACGTTGTATATATTAGTGTCTGTTTCTGAATTCTCTAACTGATCTGTTTGTTCTTGTGCTGGTACACTGCTTTAATTATTTTAGTTTTATGGTATATTTATTTTGGCTATTCTTGGCTACTCAATTTCTAGATGAACTTTAGGATGATTTTCAAGTTAGAAAGCTGATCAGATTGGGATTTCATTTCAAATGCATCAACCTATAATTTAAATGGCAAACAGCTGATATTTTAGCAATATTCAGTTTTTAAAAGAGGAAGATATTCTATTTCTTCATTTATTCCGTTATTAGCCTTCAGTTATATTTTATAGCTTTCTTGCTGTAGGTTTTCTCTTTTGAGCTCTTTTCTAACTTATTTACATTATCTCTTTATTGTAACTGGAGTTTTTCCTGTTACGTCTCTCTAATGTTTAATAATGTATAGGCAGGAGATCAGTTTGTATGTATTGCATGCAGCCATGCTTTTAATTGCAATAGGTTTGTCAGTTGAATTTTGACTTATTCCTGACTTGACCCAGATGTTTTCACCGTGAACTTCACAGTGCTTGCCGTGACTGTCTGTCCGGTACATCGTGTTCATCAAGTTACACAAGTTTCCTTCTGTTGCTCTTCTATTAAGTTGTTTTTTGAAATCAAAAATAAAAGTTGCATTTTACTAAATGCTCATTGCTGTTATTACGATAGTCACAGGATTTCCTCCTTTTATCTCTTAGTGTAGAGAATTCCAGTGATGAAATTCCAAGTGTTGATTCTTGGAATAAATCCTGTTAGGTCTTATTGATACTTTTTAATCTCTTCCAATTGTAATACCTTTTCAGTATTTTATTTGGGCTAGAATGAGGGTTAATAATAGGGTTAGGGCTGGAGTTAACGTTAGTACTAGAATTGGGTTCGTGTGAGCGTTAGTTATTGTAAAGGTTAGTGTGAGGGTTACGGTTTGGACCAGGGTGATATGCTCTGTACGTTTCTGTGTTGGACCCAGGGGAGAAATGCCCTGGGGCTTTAGGGAGCCTGGCTCCGACCTGAGGGCAGCTACTGTGGAGCTGTGAGTACTGAGAGTAGCAGCTGAGCCCATGGGGGACTTGACTCTGCTGGCACACAGAGCGCCCCAAACACGGTGGCTTTAATGCGGGCAAGGTCGGTTCCCTTGGCTGTAACAGGCCTGGGGTGGATGGGCTGGGCTCCACGAGGCCCCCTGCCCAGAGGCCACGCCCACCCCACGCCCTGGGAGGCCTGTCACTCTGTGGTCCTCCCTTGACCTCTAGCTGCAGCTACTCAGCCGGTGGGAAGCAGAAGGGGCACGATGGAGGGCAGGCAACTGCCGTTTCAGGGTTAGAAGCCCGAGTTGTACTAGCTGTGTCACAGTCCACAGGACCGCTGTATGCTAACAGCATTATGGGGCACCAAGTGGATTGCGGCAGTGTTAACGCAGGACAGCTGTGTGCCAGCGGCGGTCCGAGGACCAGGTGTGCGCTAGCCGTGTGATGCGGTGGCCCCACACCCCCGGAGGCTGGGCCCGCCCCGTGCAGCCACAGCTCTGCTGCCACGGAGGAGGGAGAGGGGTCTGGGGAACGGCCAGCCATCTGCACGGGCAGGGATGAGGTGTGTGAAGTGTGAGAGGACAGGACAGGACGGCAGAGGAGCCCACCGGCTGTGCGGGCGGGATGTCGGGAGGGAGGGAGCCCCACCTGGCCGCTTCCCGCCCCCAGGAGCTCTGCCAGGGCCCTGTCCCGGGGTCTCGCTGGCAGCGGTTCTGGCATCTGTGGTGCGTCCTCCTGCCCACCCCACGCCAAGATAGCAGGGCCTGCAGGACGGGGCGGCGGTGCGCACCAGCCACTGTGGAATCGTGGAGACGCAGAGCTCCGTGCTCCGAGAGGGAAGGCGTTTCCACACCCTCTGGAGGAGCTCGAGGAGGGAAGGAGAAGTGCGGGGGCCGCAGCCGGCGCGGGGCTGGCTCTGCTGCTCCCCCGCCTCCCTTCCAAGGCTCTGACTCGCTCTTCCTTCCGCCAGGTGTCTCACATGCCTGGCACCTCTCCTGGGGCGCTGCCCTACTGGGCCCACCGAGGCCTTAAGGCACCCGTTCCCTCCCTCCCTTCCTTCCTTCTCTTGGCTTTTTCTTTTTCCGTGGCGCATGTTCAGTCTGGGCTCTGTTTTCTGCTCTTGGAGACGCTGGCGAGTGCTGTTGCCCCAGAGCAGCCTGGCGTGAAGGGCTGATAGGTTTTCACGGGGTGACTCATTCCTTCCTCCCTCCACTGCCTGCGCGTGGCCAGGCTGTCTGGCGGCCCTGCGCGCAGAAACAGTGGTGGAGCTGGAGCTGTGTGGCTGGCCTGTGGGGCCGGGGAGGCGGGCGGGGCTGGAGGACGAGTCGCCGCTAGGTATACTTCAGACAAGCAGGAGCCAGCCTCTCTGTGTGCTTTATTTACAAACGTGCCGCGCGTTCAGTAAGCAGCTGGCGGCTTAACCCTTGCTCTGGCGAGAGTGGGTTAGGTGTGCCCCGGGCTGGAGGGCTGTGCCCCACCTTCAGCCCTGGTTAGGGCGGCCTGGTGTTTTCTGTCCCGGGGAGTGTCTTGCACGGCCACAGGGGCCAAGGATGCTTCTGCTTCTCCAGTTAAACACACTCGCTCTGCTTATTCAGGCCTCCATGTTCTTTCTCCAAAACTCAAGTGGCACTTATGGATGATACCATTCGGTTTAGCGTGCGCTCCCAGGCACTTTGGCATCAGGGAGGCTGTCTTCTCTTTGGATGTGAGGAGTAACCATTGGTACGCTCCAGTAACACTGAGCTGGAGAGAGGTTTTCAGTGTGGGCCTTCACCTTTTCTAAGAGCTCTGGCTGTTTCACTCTTTCAGGGCACAAGGCTATCGCCCTGCAGCTTTGTTCACCCTGTAACCGAGTCCCTGTGCTTGATTTTACCCGCCTGTCTCCCAGCTCTGCATCCTAGCACGCCTGTCATGAAAGGCCTCCGCACCACTGAGCGCACGTGCTCCGTCTGTGTGGAGCCGGGGCCTCAGGCCAGACCCAGCAGGCTGGGTGCAGCTGGAGCGCAGCTGTTCCTGGACGCACAGCAGTGAGCTCTTCTCATTGTCCCCTGTATTAATTCGGCAGAGTGTGGGTGAAAGTCATGGGAAGAGAACCTTCCAGTAGGAGCCCTCCTGGGCCAGTGGAGTCAGCCTGGGGGTCCGGAGACTGGTTCTGCTTCCAGCCCTTCTCCCGGATCACCCTGTGACCTTGGCACCTTGGCTAGGTCATTGTCCCCGTCTGTGCTGCTTCTCCATCTGTGAGACTGGATCTCCTTACCTGTCCTGCCCAGTCCCAGAGCAGGAGGTTCAGGCCATTTAAGCTTCTACGGAGAGGGCAGGGAGCATCAGGGTCTTTCCAGGGGTAAATGTGTGACCGTATGAGAAGATGGTCATAGTATTTGATGTGTTCCAGGCAGAAGTTCCTCCCTGGGTCCCCACAATTCTCCAAGGCCTCTGACTAGCCTGTTTTGTCAGCAAAGAAACTGAAGTCAGCACCAGAGCAGAGTCAAGTCCAGAGCTCCCCTTCCAGACCTTCTCGTAACCCCTTCACTTCACCACTATTAAATGGTATGAAGTTCAGACTTCAAGTCTCGTGGCCAGGTTATCTTCCAGGAAATTGGGCCATTTTCTGTTTTCACAAGCAGTCTTGGAGAGTGCCTGTTATAGCCCAAGGTAACACTGTGCACTGGTGCAAAAGGTTTTTCTTTTTGTTTGGTTTTTTTCTCCATCAGTGAAGTTGAAGTTTTTTTTTTTTAATTGAAGTATAGTTGATTTACAATGTTGCGTTAATTTCTGCAGTATAGCAAAGTGACTCAGTTATACATATATATACATTACTTTTTAAATATTCTTTTCCATTACAGTTTATCATAGGATATTGAATACAGTTCTCTGTGCCATACAGTAGGACCTTGTTGTTTATTCATTCCATATATAATAGCTTACATCTGCTAACCCCAACTTCCCACTCCATCCCTCCCCCAGTCCCTTCCCCCTTGGCAGCCACAAGTCTGTTCTCTCTGTCTGTGAGTCTGTTTCTGTTTCGTAGATAGGTTCATTTGTGTCATATTTCAGATTCCACATGTAAGTGATACCATATGGTATTTGTCTTTCTCTTTCTGACTTACTTCACTCAGTATAATAATCTCTAGTTGCATCCATGTTGCTGCAAATGGCATTATTTCGTTCTTTTTTATGGCTGAGTAGTGTTCCATTGTATATATGTACCACATCTTCTTTATCCATTCATCTGTCGATGGACATTTAGGTTGTTTCCATGTCTTGGCTATTGTGAATAATGCTGCTGTGAACATTGGGGTATATGTATCTTTTTGAATTAGAGTTTTGTCTGGATATATGCCCAGGAGTGGGATTGCTGGATCACATGGTAATTCTATTTTTTGTTTTCTGAGGAATCTCCATGCTGTTTTCCAGAGTGGCTGCACCAACTTACATTTCCACCAACAGGGTAGGAGGGTTCCGTTTTCTCAGCATCCTCTCCAGCATTTGTTATTTGTAGAGTATTTAATGATGGCCATTTTGACTGGTGTGAGGTGGTGCCTCATTGTAGTTTTGATTTATCTTACCCCTATAATTAGAGATGTTGAGCATCTTTTCATGTGCCTGTTGGCCATCTGTATTTCTTCTTTGGAGAATTGTCTCTCTAGGTCTTCTGCCCATTTTTTGATTGGGTTGTTTGTTTTTTTGTTGTTGAGTTGTATGAGCTGTTTGTATATTTGGAATTTAAGCCCTTGTCTCGCATCATTTGCAAATATTTTCTCTCAGTCTGTAAATTGTCTTTTCATTTTGTTTGTGGTTTCCTTTGCTGTGCAAAAGCTTGAAAGTTTGATTAGGTCCTATTTGTTTATTTTTGTTTTTATTTCTATTACCTTGGGAGACTGACCTAAGAAAACATTAGTAGGATTTATGTCAGAGAATGGCAAAACGTATTTCTTTTTTCCAGGTTGAGAGGGAAGAAAGTATGGTAAGGTGAGGGCTGAAGATGTCCGTTGGATTTGGTGTGACTGAGAGGGAAACTCAGCTCAGTGCTGCCAGAGGAGGCCAGGGTCACTGGAGAGGGAGCATGTGGGTGGCTGTTTAAATGTCTGACTCTGAAAACATGGGTCTAGGGGAGAGTTGTCTGCTTGTTTTTTAACAGGAGCTATTTGAATATGTTTAAAACCTGAAAGGGAGTTAGTAAAGAAACAAATTTTGAAGATTAAGGAGACAGAGAGAGCCTGGAATGCTGCTGAGATGCTGGTCTCCAAGGAGTCCGGCAGTGGCGTTTGGGTTTAGAGCACAGGGGCTGCTGTTTGCCAAGAGTGGGATGTTCTCTTACGCAGTCAGGTACCAGGCTTTGACCCTCAGACTGTGCTCCAGTATCTTCTGTGGGTTCAGTGCCTTCTGGCAGTGTGGCTTCCTTTCAGTCCTAATCCAGTCCAGATCCAGTCCAGGGTCTGGTCTTGGATCCACTTGTACTTGGTTGTCTGGGGTCTTTAGTCTCCTTTAATGTGGAACATTTTCACAGCCTTCCTGTCAGTTTTCTGACATTGGCATTGTGAAGGATATGGCGATATATATTGCAGATTTTTTTTCCATTTATTTGTCATAAATATTTTCTCATGGCAATTTTGCTGTGCCAAATATTTTTATTTTTTATAAAGTTCAATTTATCTATCTTTTATTGCATCTGGGGTTTTTAGTCATAGCTGGATAGTCTTTTCCTACATTCAAATTAAAGAGAAAATCACTCATTTTATTTAGTACTTGTGTAGTTTCATTTTTTGTTTTTTAAAAAATTTTCAGTATTTTTTTTCTACAGGATATTTATTTTCTTATTTTATTAACTTCTGTTCTTATTTCCTTCCTTTTGCTTTTTGGGGTTCATTTTGCTGTTCTTTTCCTAATTTATATTCGATTTTTGCTCGTTGATATTCAGCATTCTTTTCATATAGATAAGCATTTAAAATGAAACATTTCTTTCTAAGTACAGCTTGTTGCAGTGCACAAATTAAGATATATAGTACTTTTATAATCCTTAATTTTGTTATGTTTCTACTACGACTTCTTTTTTGACTTATGAGTTATTAACAAGTGTTTCTCAATTCCAAACACATGGAGTTTTAAAAATATGTTAATAACATTAAATGACACAAATGAACCTATTTACAAAACAGAAACAGACTCATAGACTTAGAGAAGGAATTTATGGTTACCGGGGGAAAGGGCATGGGGGAGGGATAGTTAGGGAGTGTGGGATCAACATAGACACACTACTATGTATAAAATGGATAACCAACAAGGACCTACTGTATAGCACAGGGGACTCTGCTCAATATTATGTAACAACCTAAATGGGAAAAGAATTTGAAAAAGAATAGGTACATGTATATGTATAACTGAATCACCTTGCTGTACACCTGAAACTAACACAACATTGTTAATCACCTATACGCCAATATAAAATAAAAAGTTAAAAAAAATAGATGAGCAACAAGGATGTATTGTACAGCATAGGGAAATACAGCCATTATCTTATAACTTTAAATGGAGTATAATCAATAAAATTTTGAATTACTTTGTTAAAATATATATATTATGTTAAAAATATACATTGTTATTTATATATACAATATTTTTGAATATTTTAATTTCTTGGTTCACTGCATTGTTGACAAGGTGGTCTCTGTGTTCATCGTCTTTCACGTGCATGGAGGATGGCTCATGTGTGATCGAGCATCAGAAATGTTCTGTGCTTCAAAGCAGAACATATTCCGCTGGTTTGGAGTGTAAGATCTATGTATGTCCACTGGATGAAGCTTGGAAATCTTGTGTAAATTTTTTCTATCCTTTTAAATATTTTTCTCTGATACATCAATCACTGTGAGAGTTGTGTTTAAATCTGCCAGTATGATTGTAAGTTTGTCTTTTTCTTATATTTCTGTTCGTTTCTGCTTTGTATAAAATGTTGACACTTTCTTGGAGGGTACATGCACGTCTGGAACTGTTGTAATATCTTACTAATAAATTGAGCCCTTTTATCTGTACGTGATGTGGTCTATATCTGGTCTTGCATCTTTGCCTTAAAGTAAATTTTCTCTGATATATTTGCCCAGTATATATTTTTCTTCCTCATTCTTTCAGTCTCTTTGTATGTTTTAGCTGTATCTTTCAAGATGGTATCCAGTGGAATTTTTTTTCCTTTCAGACCATCTTTGTCTTTTACAAATTGGAGAGTTTAGTTTACTTTCATGTACTTTAATTACTTATAGATTTGGACTCCTTCCTACAATCTTAATTTGGGCTTTCTGTTTAGATCAACTTTTTAATGTTTATTTTTACTCTTCACATTTTTTTTTTTTTTTTACATTCCCTCTATAAGTGATATCTTCTTTTTTTTTTTTTTCACACACACACACTGTATTTTATTTTTACAAGAGATAAATAGACTGACACCAAGCATTGTACATGGATGACCACAACAAAAGCAACAATGATTGCAATTACCAAACATGAAACACACTCATACTATGTCATAATATTGACATTCAGTCCAGTAATCCTCCACTGTAACAGCTCCTTTACTTTGCAGTGAAAATTGATTTGTATATTCTTTGCCTCTGAGTCCTTGTTGGATTTTTTTTTTTTTAATTCAGACAGAAAGTCACAAAAATTATACTCATCCTCATCAGTTCACTCAGTCCCATGTAATTAAATTTTTTTTTTCATCTTGATCTTTTGTTAGCACTTTTATGAGTTCATCAGTTTTTCATTAGAGTTCTGAAAATGCTTATTCATTCAGTTCAGCAGTACAGTCAGTTACCAGAAACCTGTACTTGTCAGAGTCTTTTCCATGAATTTCTTAAAGATGAAACCCTTTTATAGGAACATATTTGCAAAAGCATCAGAGTACACACAGAACTGTCTCCAAATGACAAAAGACTTAAAAGTGACCACAGTTAAAAATTTGATGAAAGTTCATAATAATGCAGTTGACAAGAAAATTAGTTATTTCTGAGATATACATTTTAAGGTAATAACTAGGATTATGACTTATAACATTATACCAGAACATATAAGATTTTTAGGAATTTCATGTAATGTCTGAAACATTTATATTAACATATTTCCATACAAATAACCCAATGAAAGTTTAGTATTAGTTGTTTTGTTTGTTTGTTTTTTTATACTGCAGGTTCTTATTAGGCATCAATTTTATACACATCAGTGTATACATGTCAATCCCAATCGCCCAATTCAGCACAACACCATACCCACCCCAGCGCAGTTTTCCCCCCTTGGTGTCCATATGTCCGTTCTCTACATCTGTGTCTCAACCTCTGCCCTGCAAACTGGCTCATCTGTACCATTTTTCTAGGTTCCACACACATGCGTTAATATACGATATTTGTTTTTCTCTTTCTGACTTACTTCACTCTGTATGACAGTCTCTAGATCCATCCACGCCTCAACAAATGACTCAATTTCGTTCCTTTTTATGGCTGAGTAATATTCCATTGTATATATGTACCACAACTTCTTTATCCATTCGTCTGTTGATGGGCATTTAGGTTGCTTCCATGACCTGGCTATTGTAAATAGTGCTGCAATGAACATTCGGGTGCATGTGTCTTTTTGAATTACGGTTTTCTCTGGGTATATGCCCAGTAGTGGGATTGCTGGGTCATATGGTAATTCTATGTTTAGTTTTTTAAGGAACCTCCATATTGTTCTCCATAGGGGCTGTATCAATTTACATTCCCACCAACAGTGCAAGAGGGTTCCCTTTTCTCCACACCCTCTCCAGCATTTGTTGTTTGTAGATTTTCTGATGATGCCCATTCTAACTGGTGTGAGGTGATACCTCATTGTAGTTTTGATTTGCATTTCTCTAATAATTAATGATGTTGAGCATCTTTTCATGTGCTTCGTGGCCGTCTGTATGTCTTCTTTGGAGAAATGTCTATTTAGGTCTTCTGCCCATTTTTGGATTGGGGTGTTTGTTTCTTTAATATTGAGCTGAATGAGCTGTTTATATATTTTGGAGATTAATCCTTTGTCCGTTGATTCGTTTGCAAATATTTTCTCCCATTCTGAGGGTTGCCTTTTCGTCTTGTTTATGGTTTCCTTTGCTGTGCAAAAGCTTTGAAGTTTCATTAGGTCCCATTTGTTTATTTTTGTTTTTATTTCCATTACTCTAGGAGGTGGATCAAAAAAGATCTTGCTGTGATTTATGTCAAAGAGTGTTCTTCCTATGTTTTCCTCTAAGAGTTTTATAGTGTCCAGTCTTAGATTTAGGTCTCGAATCCATTTTGAGTTTATTTTTGTGTATGGTGTTAGGGAGTATTCTAATTTCATTCTTTTACATGTAGCTGTCCAGTTTTCCCAGCACCACTTATTGAAGAGACTGTCTTTTCTCCATTGTATATCTTTGCCTCCTTTGTCATAGATTAGTTGACCATAGGTGCGTGGGTTTATCTCTGGGCTTTCTGTCTTGTTCCATTGATCTATGTTTCTGTTTTTGTGCCAGTACCATATTGTCTTGATTACTGTAGCTTTGTAGTATAGTCTGAAGTCAGAGAGTCTGATTCCTCCAGCTCCGTTTTTTTCCCTCAAGACTGCTTTGGCTATTCGGGGTCTTTTGTGTCTCCATACAAATTTTAAGATGATTTGTTCTAGTTCCGTAAAAAATGCCATTGGTAATTTGATAGGGATTGCATTGAATCTGTAGATTGCTTTGGGTAGTATAGTCATTTTCACAATGTTGATTCTTCCAATCCAAGAACATGGTATATCTCTCCATCTGTTGGTATCATTTTTAATTTCTTTCATCAGTGTCTTATAGTTTTCTGCATACAGGTCTTTTGTCTCCCTAGGTAGGTTTATTCCTAGGTATTTTATTCTTTTTGTTGCAATGGTAAATGGGAGTGTTTCCATAATTTCTCTTTCAGATTTTTCATCATTAGTGTATAGGAATGCAAGAGATTTCTGTGCATTAATTTTGTATCCTGCAACTTTACCATATTCATTAATTAGCTCTAGCAGTTTTCTGGTGGCAGTTTTAGGATTCTCTATGTATAGTATCATGTCATCCGCAAACAGTGACAGTTTTACTTCTTCTTTTCCAATTTGTATTCCTTTTATTTCTTTTTCTTCTCTGATTGCCGTGGCTAAGACTTCCAGAACTATGTTGAATAATAGTGGTGAGAGTGGACGTCCTTGTCTCGTTCCTGATCTTAGAGGAAATGCTTTCAGTTTTTCACCATTGAGAATGATGTTTGCTGTGGGTTTGTCATATATGGCCTTTATTATGTTGAGGTAGGTTCCCTCTATGCCCACTTTCTGGAGAGTTTTTATCAGAAATGGGTGTTGAATTTTGTCAAAAGCTTTTTCTGCATCTATTGAGATGATCATATGGTTTTTCTTCTTCAGTTTGTTAATATGGTGTATCACATTGATTGATTTGCGTATATTGAAGAATCCTTGCATCCCTGGGATAAATCCCACTTGATCGTGGTGTATGATCCTTTTAATGTGTTGTTGGATTCTGTTTGCCAGTATTTTGTTGAGGATTTTTGTATCTATATTCATCAGTGATATCGGTCTGTAATTTTCTTTCTTTGTAGTGTCTTTGTCCGGTTTTGGTATCAGGGTGATGGTGGCCTCATAGAATGAGTTTGGGAGTGTTCCTTCCTCTGCAATTTTTTGGAAGAGTTTGAGAAGGATAGGTGTTAGCTCTTCTCTAAATGTTTGATAGAATTCGCCTGTGAAGCCATCTGGTCCTGGACTTTTGTTTGTTGGAAGATTTTTAATCACAGTTTCAATTTCATTGCTTGTGATTGGTCTGTTCATATTTTCTGTTTCTTCCTGGGTCAGTCTTGGAAGGTTATACCTTTCTAAGAATTTGTCCATTTCTTCCAGGTTGTCCATTTTATTGGCATAAAGTTGCTTGTAGTAGTCTCTTAGGATGCTTTGTATTTCTGCAGTGTCTGTTGTAACTTCTCCTTTTTCATTTCTGATTTTATTGATTTGAGTCCTCTCCCTCTTTTTCTTGATGAGTCTGGCTAATGGCTTATCGATTTTGTTTATCTTCTCAAAGAACCAGCTTTTAGTTTTATTGATCTTTGCTATTGTTTTCTTTGTTTCTATTTCATTTATTTCTGCTCTGATCTTTATGATTTCTTTCCTTCTGCTAACTTTGGGTTTTGTTTGTTCTTCTTTCTCTAGTTTCTTTAGGTGTAAGGTTAGATTGTTTACTTGAGATTTTTCTTGTTTCTTTAGGTAGGCTTGTATAGCTATAAACTTCCCTCTTAGAACTGCTTTTGCTGCATCCCATAGGTTTTGGGTTGTCGTGTTTTCATTGTCATTTGTCTCTAGGTATTTTTTGATTTCTTCTTTGATTTCTTCAGTGATCTCTTGGTTATTTAGTAACGTATTGTTTAGTCTCCATGTGTTTGTCTTTTTTACGTTTTTTTCCCTGTAATTCATTTCTAATCTCATAGCATTGTGGTCAGAAAAGATGCTTGATATGATTTCAATTTTCTTAAATTTACCGAGGCTTGATTTGTGACCCAAGATGTGATCTATCCTGGAGAATGTTCCGTGTGCACTTGAGAAGAACGTGTAATCTGCTGTTTTTGGATGGAATGTCCTATAAATATCAATTAAATCTATCTGGTCTATTGTGTCATTTAAAGCTTCTGTTTCCTTATTTATTTTCATTTTGGATGATCTGTCCATTGGTGTAAGTGAGGTGTTAAAGTCCCCCACTATTACTGTGTTACTGTCAATTTGCTCTTTTATGGCTGTTAGCAGTTGCCTTATGTATTGAGGTGCTCCTATGTTTGGTGCATATATATTTATAATTGTTATATCTTCTTCTTGGATTGATCCCTTGATCATTATGTAGTGTTCTTCTTTGTCTCTTGTAACATTCTTTACTTTAAAGTCTATTTTATCTGATATGAGTATAGCTACTCCAGCTTTCTTTTGATTTCCATTTGCATGGAATATCTTTTTCCATCCCCTCACTTTCAGTCTGTATGTGTCCCTAGGTCTAAAGTGGGTCTCTTGTAGACAGCATATATATGGGTCTTGTTTTTGTATCCATTCAGCAAGCCTGTGTCTTTTGGTTGGAGCATTTAATCCATTCACGTTTAAGGTAATTATCGATATGTATGTTCCTATGACCATTTTCTTAATTGTTTTGGGTTTGTTTTTGTAGGTCCTTTTCTTCTCTTGTGTTTCCCACTTAGAGAAGTTCCTTTAGCATTTGTTGTAGAGCTGGTTTGGTGGTGCTGAATTCTCTTAGCTTTTGCTTGTCTGTAAAGCTTTTGATTTCTCCATCAAATCTAAATGGGATCCTTGCCGGGTAGAGTAATCTTGGTTGTAGGTTCTTCCCTTTCATCACTTTAAGTATATCATGCCACTCCCTTCTGGCTTGTAGAGTTTCTGCTGAGAAATCAGCTGTTAACCTTATGGGAGTTCCCTTGTATGTTATTTGTCATTTTTCCCTTGCTGCTTTCAATAATTTTTCTTTGTCTTTAATTTTTGCCATTTTGATTACTATGTGTCTCGGCGTGTTTCTCCTTGGGTTTATCCTGTATGGGACTCTCTGCACTTCCTGGACTTGGGTGGCTATTTCCTTTCCCATGTTAGGGAAGTTTTCGACTATAATCTCTTCAAATATTTTCTCTGGCCCTTTCTCTCTCTCTTCTCCTTCTGGGACCCCTATAATGCGAATGTTGTTGCCTTTAATGTTGTCCCAGAGGTCTCTTAGGCTGTCTTCATTTCTTTTCATTCTTTTTTCTTTAGTCTGTTCCGCAGCAGTGAATTCCAGCATTCTGTCTTCCAGGTCACTTATCCGTTCTTCTGCCTCAGTTATTCTGCTATTGATTCCTTCTAGTGTAGTTTTCATTTCAGTTATTGTATTGGTCACCTCTGTTTGTTTGTTCTTTAATTCTTCTAGGTCTTTGTTAATCATTTCTTGCATCTTCTCAATCTTTGCCTCCATTCTTATTCCGAGGTCCTGGATCATCTTCACTATCATTATTCTGAATTCTTTTTCTGGAAGGTTGCCTATCTCCACTTCATTTAGTTGTTTTTCTGGGGTTTTTTCTTGTTCCTTCATCTGATATATAGCCCTCTGCCTTTTCATCTTGTCTATCTTTCTGTAACTGTGGGTTTTGTTCCACAGGCTGCAGGATTGTAGTTTTTCTTGCTTCTGCTGTCTGCCCTCTGGTGGTTGAGGCTATCTAAGAGGCTTGATGGGAGGTTCTGGTGGTGGGTAGAGCTGACTGTTGCTGTGGCGGACAGAGCTCTAATCCACTTTAATCCACTTGACTGTTGATGGGTGGGGCTGGGTTCCCTCCCTGTTAGTTGTTTTGCCTGAGGCAACTCAACACTGGAGCCTACCTGGGCTCTTTGATGGGGTTAATGGCAGACTCTGGGAGGGCTCATGCCAAGGAGCACTTCCCAGAACCTCCGCTGCCAGTGTCCTTGTCCCCTCGGTGAAACAGAGCCACCTCCCGCCTCTGCAGGAGACCCCCCAACACCAGCAGGTAGGTCTGGTTCAGTCTCCCCCAGGGTCGCTGCTCCTTCCCCTGGGTCCCGATGCGCACACTACTTTGTGTGTGCCCTCCAAGAGTGGGGTCTCTGTTTCCCCCAGTCCTGTCAAAGTCCTGCAATCAATTCCCACTAGGCTTCAAAGTCTGATTCTCTAGGAATTCCTCCTCCCGTTGCCGGACCCCCAGGTTGGGAAGCCTGACGTGGGGCTCAGAAGCTTCACTCCAGTGGGTGGACTTCTGTGGTATAAGTGTTCGCCAGTCTGTGAGTCACCCACCCAGCAGTTATGGGATTTGATTGTACTCTGATTGCGCCCCTCCTACCGTCTCACTGTGGCTTCTCCTCTGTCCTTGGTCGTGGGGTATCCTCCTTGGTGAGTTCCAGTGTCTTCCTGTCAATGATTGTCCAGCAGCCAGTTGTGATTCTGGTGCTCTCGCAAGAGGGAGTGAGAGCACGTCCTTCTACTCCGCCATCTTGGTTAATCTCCCCTCTTCACATTTTTGATTGACAGATTATTTTTTTCCTCATCAGTTTTCTCCTTCACTGTATAATTTTGGCTTCTCTTATTTTCATGTTTGTCTTACATGTGTACTTGATTTATCAATGTTTAAAGTTAATCAGTATCTTTAACCATATCCCAAATGATACAAGAATCTTAAAATACTTTATCTTTGGTTATCCTCTCCTGACTCACATGTTATTTTCATTCTCTGTTGTTGTATACTTAACGCCATGCAGCCCTCTTTATACTACACATCACTGTCCGTTTAGATGGGCTCACGCCCCACCACTGTCTTTGCTCTTCATTTCTTCTTGTTCTTTAGATGCTGCTGCTTCTAAAGTGCATCATGGTGAGAGTGTTAGTAGAAAACAATTTTAAACTGAAAACCTTCTTTATTTTCCTTTTATGTTTTATTTTTAATGTTCAGAACATATTTTATTTAATAAGTCATTCTGAAGTTGTTTTACCTAAGATTGCTTTCAAAATGAAAATCAGTTCTAATGGGAAAAATTGGCATGCAACATACTCTCCTTTAGGAAAAACTTTGTTTACATGTTCAAGAGTAGTGATACATCTTTGCCTTGTTAAATACATATATGATATTGCCATAATGAAAACGGGTATCGTAGGAATAGTTCAAATATCTAGTAAAAAGTTAATGTTGAAAAACCAACGTATCTTTTCAGTTCTGTTCTGGAAGTCTGGTGTGTTGACTTACTTGTTGGATCCTTGCCAGTGGGAGTTTTTTTTGTGTGTGTGTGATTATTTTTTCACTGCCTTATTTCCTTCTCTGTGGTTGTTTAATTTTGACTTGCAAATCTACCAAAATCTGCCAGTGTCTCTATTTATGACTCCTAGAAATTATTTTAAGTTTTCAGTAGCATTTTTTAAATTTTCATTTTTTCTCTTGTTACAGCTTGAAAATCCTGAGTTTTATGTTGAGCATGATATCATCTCTCAATGCCTTAAAGGCAAAGATGGAACTTGCCATGGATCCTAGTTCAGGCTTTAGTAGGGGCTGAAAATTCAGTAACAGAGCAGCTGGTAACAGTTCCCACTCTTAGCTGAAAGCAAATAAAACAAAAATGTCTTGAAATAACTTTAAAATTATCTTTCACTTTAATTCTTAAAAGATATTTAAGAAAGATATTTCTTAACTTTCTGGGAGGAAAGTTACTTTCTTGGAGTTGGCAACCATAATATCCTGCTGTCTTTGGCTTCCATTGCTGTAGAGAAGCTACCTTTTAATCTAAATGATACTCATTTCAAGGAATTTTTGAAACTGGTTACTTTTAAGATCTTCTCTGTCTTTGGTGTTATATAGTTTCGCCATGGTGTATCTAGGTATAGATTTCTTTATGTTTATCCTTAATGGGAGTCATCTTATTTTTTTATTTTCACATCAAGTTTATTGAGGTATAATTTATGTAGTATAAAATTCACTTTTTTTTAGGGATACAGTTTTATGAGTTTTGACAAACATATGCAGATATTAGCTATCAACACAATCATAATATAGAATATTTTCCCCACCCCCAAATTCCCTCATGCACCTTCTCCCTTCACCTCAAGCCCCAAACACTGATCTGTTTGTTGTATCTGCAATTTTACTTCCTCAGAACATTCTATAAATGGAATCACAGTATGTAGCTTTTTGAGTTTGTTTTTTTTCTGCTTACCCATAATGCTTTTGAGATGCATCCATATTGTTGTTGTCACATTTAATGAATGTACCGCAATTTTTTTATCCATCCACTGACTGATGGACATTTGGAGACTTACAGTTTCAAAGATCATGAATAAACCTGCTGTAAACGTTCTCACATAGGCCTTTATGTGGATGTATGTCCTCGTTTTTAATAGGTAAATACCTAAGAGTAGGCTTTTCTAGGTCATATAAGAAGTGTGTGTTTAACTTTGTAAGAAACGCCAGAGTTGTTTTCCTAAGTTACTGCACTATTTGGCATTCCCACAAGCATTTGCTCTTGAAATGTTAGCTCTGGACGTCAGTTTTTAAAATCTTATTCTTTCTAGTGGGTGTATAGTGGTATCCCATAGTTTTCATTCGCATTTTTTGATGACAGATGATATTGAACATTTTTCCTATGTTTATTTGCCATCTGTGTGTCTTCTTTGGTGAAATGTCTGTTCAAATATTTTGCCTATTAAAAATTTTGTACTAATTGTGTTATTATTATTGAGTTGTGAGGGTTTGTTGCATACTCTGGATACCAGTCATTTATGAGGTACATCTTTTCCAAATATTTTCTCCCAAAGTGTGGCTTGAGTGTTTATTTTCTGAACAGTGTCTTTCAAAACAGCAGTGTTTAATCTTGATAAAGTAAAATTTGTCAAATTTTTTTCTTTTATGGTTAGTGCTCTATTTCCTAGCCAGAAATTCTGTGCCTTCCTCAAGGTCACAAAAATTACTTCCCATTTTTTTCCTGGAAATTGTATAGTATTGGGTTTTACATTTTTCCCCTCTGATCCATTTTGAGCTATTTTTTTTTAATATGGTGCAAGATATAGGTATAGTTTCTTTTTTCCCCTGTGGATGTACATTTCTTTTAGCATGGTTTGTTAAGGACTGTTGTTTTCTCTGTTGATTGTCTTTTCTTCTTCGTCGGTCGACCATATATGGGTGGATCTATTTCTGGACTTCGTGTTCTGTTTAATTGCTTTATACGCCTGTTCTCTCACCAATACTGCAGTATTTTGGTTACTGCAGCATATTCCAGTAAGCCTCGAAATCAAGTAGGATGAGTCCTCCAATGTTAGTTTTCTTTTTCAAAACTGTTGGGTTTTTTTTTTTTTTTTTTAACTGGAGTATAGTTGGTTTACAATGTTGTGTTAGTCTCAGGTGTATTACAAAGTGATTCAGTTATACATATATATCTATTTTTTCAGATTCTTTTCCTTTATATGTTATTATAAAATACTGAGTATAGTTCTCTGTGCTATACAGTAGGTCCTTGTTGGTTATCTATTTTGTATATAACAATGTGAGTATGATAATCCCAAGCTCCTAATTTAGCCGTCCTGCCCCTTTCCCCTTTGGTAACCATGTTTGTTTTTTAAGTCTGTGGGTCTATTTCTGTTTTGTATATAAGTTCATTTGTGTCATTTTTTTTTGGATTCCACATATAAGAGATATCATAAGATATTTGTCTTTCTCTGACTACTTCACTTAGGATAATAATCTCTAGGTCCATCCATGTTGCTGCAAATGGCATTATTTCATTCTTTTTATGCCTTCTTACATAGGTTTATTCCTAGGTATTTTATTCTTTTTGATGTGATGGTAAATGGGATTGTTTCCTTAATTTCTCTTTCTGATCTTTCGTTGTTAGCGTGTAGAAATGCAACAGATTTCTGTATGTTAATTTTGTATCCTGCAACTTTACCGAATTCATTGATGAGCTCTAGTAGTTTTCTGGTAGCGTCTTAGGATTTTCTGTGTATAGTATCATGTCATTTCTTTTCCTATTCTAAGTCCTTTGCTTTTCCATATAAATTTTAGAATCAATTTGTCAATTTCTACAAAAGACTGCTGGGATTTTGATTGGAATTGTATTGGATCTAGAGATCCATTTGAGGATAATTGGCATCTTTTTTGTTTATTTTTGAGATAAAATTCATATATCATGGCAGTCACCATTTTAAAGTGTAAAGTTCAGTGGTTTTCAGTCTGTTCTTTAGCTTGTGCATCCATCACCACTATCTGATTCTATAACGTCGTCATCACCCTTAAAGGAAAGTGTGACGACATACCCATTAATAGTCATTCCATATTCATTCCTTCCTCCTAGCCCCTGGCAACCACTAATCTACTTTCTGTCTCTATGAATTTGCCCATTCTGGACATTTCATATAAATGGAATCATACAATATACCACCTTTTGTGTCTGGCTTTTTCACTTAGCATAATATTTTCAAGGTCTGTGTATAATGTAGCATCTTTTAGTACTGTGTTCCTTTTTGAGGCTAAATAATACTCCATTGTATGGATGCAGCACATTTTCTTTATTTATTCATCAGTTGATGGATTTTGAGTTATTTCCACCTTTTGGCTATTATGAATATTAACGTATAATTTTTTGTATGAATATATGTTTTAATTTATTGGGTTTATATCTAGGAGTGGAATTGTAGGATCACATGGTAACTCTATGTTTAACTTTTTGAAGAAATGCTGAACTATTTTCCAATGCGGCTACACCATTTTACATTCCCACTAGCAACGTTTCAGTGTTCCAGTTTCTCTGTATCACTTGCTATTTTCCAGTTGTTTGGTTCTAGCCATTCTAGAGGGTAGGAAGTGGTATCTCATTGTGGTACTGATTAACATTTTTCTAATGACTAGTGATGTTAAGCACCTTTTCATGTGCTTATTGGCCATTTGTATATCTTCTTTGGAGAAGTGTCTGTTCAAATTCCTTTCCCACTTTTTAATTGGGATGTCTTTTTTATTGTTGATTTATAAATTCTGGATACTAGACCCTTAGATATATAATTGATATAATTTTCTCCCATTCTTTGGATTGGCTTTTCACTTTCTTGGTGGTGTGCTTTGGTACACAAAAGTTTTAAAATTTTATGAATTCCAATTATGTATTTTTTCTTTGGTTACTTGTGTTTTAAAAACTTGCCAAATCCAATGTTATAAAGCTTTTGCCCTATTTTCTTCTAAGAGCTTTATAGTTTTAGCTCTAACATTTAGATTTCTGATCCATTATGAGTTAATTTTTGTATATGGTGTAAATCAAGAGTCCAAATTCATTCTCTTGCACGTGGATGTCCAGCTGTCCCAGCACCATTTGTTGAAAAAACTATTCCTTCCTCCAGTAAATGGTCTTAGCATCCTAGTTGAAATTCACTTGATCATAGATGTATGGATTTATTTCTAGACTCTCAATTCGAAGCCATTATCTATACGTATATCATTATGCTAGTACTACACAATCTCGACTTCCATAAATTTGTAGTAGGTTTTGAAATTGGCAAGGGTGAGTCCTTTGACTTTGTTCTTCTTTTTCAAGATTGTTTTGGGTATTTGGATATTGTTTTTTTGTTTTTTGTTTTGCAATTCCATATCAATGTTAGGATCAGCTTGCCGGTTTATGTAAAAAAGGACAGATAGATATTTGACAATGATTATCTTGAATTTGTAGATAAATTTGGGAGTGTTGCCTTGTTAAAAATATGAAGTCTTTCAGTCCAGGAACAGAGGATGTCTTTACATTTATTTAGGTCTCCCGTAATTTATTTCAGTGATTTTTTTTTTTTTTTTTTTTTAGTTTTCACGGTACAAGTCTCACATTTTTGTTAAACTTATTCCTAAGTGTTTTATTATTTTCCATGCTATTATGAATGTAATTGTTTTCTTACTTTCATTTTGAATTTTTCTTGCTAGTGTATATAAATACAGCTGAATTTTGTACATTGATCTTATTATATCTTGCAACCTTATTGAACTTGTTTATTAGCACTATTTTTGTTTTTTTTTTACTGATTCCAATCCATATACTCTTTATTTCTTTTACTTGCTTTATTGCACTTACTTAGGATCTCCAGTATGATGTTGGTTAGAGATGGTGAGGATGGACATCCTTGCCTTGTTTCTGATGCTGGCGGAACAGCATTCAGTTTCTCACCATTAAGTGTGATGATGGCTATAGGTTTCCATAGATGCCTTTTATCAGGTTTAGGAATGTGTTAAGAATTTTTATCATGAAATGCCTGTTGAATTTTGTCAAATGCTTTTTCTATTGAAATAACGGTTTTCATTTTTAATCTATATAAATGGTAAATTACAGTGTTTGATTTTCAAATGTTGAACTAACATTACTGGGTCAAATCCTACCTAGTTGTGATGTATTATGTGAAAGGGATTTTGTTAAGGATTCTTGCATGTATATTCATGAGGTATTTGGAGGTGTAGCTTTCTTTCCTTGAAATGGCTTTTTGTGGTTTTGTTGTTGACCTAATTTTGACCTCATAAAATGAGTGGGGAAGTGTTCCCTCCTTTCTTATTTTCCGGAGGAGTTTGTGTAGAATCCGTGTTCTGTATTTCTTAATTGTTTATTAGAATTTTCCATTAAAGCCATTTGAGTGTGGAGTTTTCTTTGTTGGAAAGTTTCAAACTGAATTCAATTTCTTTCACTGTTATGAGACTCTTCGCTTCTCTGTGTGGATCCAAGTTTCCGTTTGACGTCATCATCCTTCTACTGGAGTGGCTTCCTTTAACATTTCATGTTATTTCTCTGATATTAACTTCTGCCACATTTTACTCTTCTTCAAGAACCCCAATTACATCTTGTCAGACTTTCTTCCTCTATACTTTGTGTCACTTAACTTCTTTTCCAAATTCACCATTTGTCTATGGTCTTTTGCTGTAACCTATAGTAATTATCCAGAAGGGAGCCCAGAGAGACAAAGCGATATAAACAGTGAAAGAGAGGATAAAATACTTAGAGAGAGATTGAAAAGACATAATGGAATTCACAGGTGTTCAGAAGGAGAAGAGAGAGGAGTGGGGTAGAGGTAGTATTTGAGGAGCTAATGGCTAACAGTTTTACAGAACTGATGAAAGCCACCACTGTATAGTTTCAAAAAGCCTAACAAATACCAGTCAGGTGAAATGAAGAGAAATCTGTGTCTCGGCAGATCATGCTGAACCTCTAGAATACCAAAGACAAGTAAAAGGTCTTAACATAGAGAAAAGAAATTGTTTGAAGAAGGAACATTAAGGCCATCAGTTGACTTTTAACTGCACCGATGGAGACAGGAAAGTGGTTGGATCTTCCATGTGGTGGGAGAAAAGAAATCCCCCAGCATTCTGTACTTCTTGAATAAGTTGTTCAGGAATGAGGACAAAATAAACACATTTCATAGAAACAAAAGCTGAGAGAGCTTGATACTATAGGCCTTCATTAAAAGCATTTCTAAAGGATCTATATCAAGAAGAAAGAACGTTTGCCTATATGGAAGTTCCGAGATTTAAGAAGTTAAAAACAGAGCAAATTGTGTGTGTTTCAGTTAATCCAAACACACATTAAATGTTTAAAGCAATGAGGCAAATGTCTGCTGGGCTTAACAACAAAGAGTAGAACTGAAATGCAGGAACGTCAGTGGGGAGGGAGTGGAGTTACAGGGTTTTAAGATCCGGGGGTTGCTTGGGTGGAGTGTGAGGATATCAGACTTTGATAAGTTAGGGATTTATGTGATCATTTTTAGGGTAAGAAGTAAAAAGAAAAACATGTATAAAGTAGTGGAGGGAAAAATCTAAAAGATGACAATAAAGGAGACTTACAAGAAACATAAGGAAGGTAGGAAACACAACAAGAAATGGCACATAAATCCATATATACCAAACCTTCCATAAATATTAATGGGCTCCATGCTTTAAAGAATTGCACTGAAAGAATGTTCCCTCAGAGCTCCACTGTCTTAGCATTGGGTGTTGCCATGGTGGAGCTTTAGAGCTCACTCCTCATCCTTGGATTTTTCTAAATTTAATCAGAATATTGTTCTTTGGGTCCTCTATGTTCATTCCTTCTGGGATTTAAGGACCTCTTCTTCATATCTTTCACACTTTCTCTTTTTCCTTTCACTCTGCATTCTGGAAAGTTCCTTGGCTTCATCTTCCTTCTGCTTCACTCTGAAGCTGTGTCTGTTTACACAGTATGTGTCCATAGGTTTTTATTTTGACAATATTTTTCCCTCTCAAGGTGTCTACTTGTTTCTCTCTCCTATAGGGAATGTATCCATCGCCTTGAACATAGACATGAGTGCTTATTGTTTGCTTGGTGATTTCTCAGATGACCACTCTTACTTTGAGCTTGGTGTCTCTCTTTCGTCACATTGGTTTTCTTCAAATATTGTTTCTTTGTTGGCTGATGAGTTTTGCATTTTGAGAATGCCTGTCTCTGGTGAGTCTGGTAAGAAGTTGAGGGGTGTGTGGCCAGGTGTGGCTTGTCCCAGGCCATCCTGCCTCTCTCCTCTTTGGCCCGTGCGGGGTGGACACCACCGCTGCCCTGGCGGGAAGTTGCTGTGCAGGCAGCCGCCCTGACAGCATCTCCCGGCTCCTGCTCGCGGTTGTGTCCGCTTCGCCGTCTGACTCCTCCGTGGAACTCTCTCAGAACAGTCATTTCTCCATAGACTTTTCCTCCTCTGCTTTCTTTATATGTTGTTTTCTGTTGCTGTGTAACAAATAGCCCACAACTGAGTGGCTTAAAACAACAAATATGTATTATCTCAGGATTTTTGTGGCTCAGGAACTTAGGGGTGACTTAGCTGGTGGCTCTGGCTCTGGGTCTGTCATGAGGGTGCAGATGCTGGCCTTGCTGTGTCACCTGAAGCAGCTTCTCCCAAGCTGGCCTTGTCGTGTGGCCTCGGGCAGGAGGCCTCAGCTCCTCAGCTCCGGGCCTCTCCCGAGGGTGGCTAGTGTCCTTCTGGCCTCTGGTCCACTCCCCCGAAGCGAGTGATCCAAGAGGGGGAGTGAGGAGGAAGCCACATCCTCGCCTTGGATGTCACACAGTGTCCCTTCTGTGCCATCCCTTCTGGGGTGGGAGGGACACTGCTCTCTACTTTTTTCAGGGAGGCTGTGGACACGTCTGAAACCCCCTCCCTCTCGCTGAGGAAGCTCTCCCGTGTCCTCATGGTCTGTAGGTCCATCTCCACGTGGCCCTCGTAGAGCAGACCAGTCACAAACCTTCACCACGATGGCACGAGCCTGGGCTTTTCATGTCCTATAGTTGTTGTGCTTGTTCTCATCGTCTTGTCTTTGGTTATAGGCTTTTGTCTACGTAGTTTCATTTAAAAAGCAGTACGTGTCTGACTTTCTTTCTTGCGTTGTTGAGTCTGACACACCGTTCTTTGAAGTTTCCAAGCGGGTCACTCTTGGGCAGACAGTGCTGCAGCGGGTGCTGAATCTTTCCTCCCTCTCACCCATGGCATCGCCGGAGACAAGGTACAAATAGCAAGGGCATTTCTATTATTTAAGGCACATTTTGCAGTTCCCGTCGTGGAGTGAAATCGCATTTCCTTATTTCTGGGTTGGATGACATATTGGATGATGATTTATTTATTCAACATTCATGCACGTCTCACCGTGCTCTGATCACGCCCTGGGCGCTGTGCGGGGCTCTGGGCACAGTTTCCGGCCACAGCTCCCCACCTGCCGAGGCTCCAGGCAAGGGGGACACAGGCCCTTCAGTGTTGGCACTGTGGTGTCTGTGGTCGTGGGGAGAGCCTCGATCGAGGGCTGTCTGCATGCGAATTTCACGTCTGCTCTCCTTCCTCTTCTTCCCCTGAACTCTCTCTGCAGAGAGTCCTTGGAAGATGAGCAGGTAGAAGGAGGCAGGATTAACTGCAGAGAGTGTTTGCTTGAGCGCCGATCAGAGCCGAGGATCAGAAGGAGGGGCGGTCCCAGATGTGGACGGTGTGGCCGCAGTGGCCCTGGCGACCTGGTGCTCAGGTGCCTTCACAGCTTCCCGCGTGGGCACTTGACCCCGGACCCCGCCTCAGTGCCGTCAGCCCTGTGCGGGTCGTTTGCTTTCCCTGGGCTGCTGTGGGTCACGAGCTCTGCACATCCATCCAACACACGACCTTGCTCTTCTCCTCGAGGGCTTCTCAGAGGACACGCGCTCTTCTCCGTTTGTCGTGCTCCTGGAAGCCTTCATCTGGTCACGGGTTCCTGGGGGTCCAGTCCTACCTCGTTCAGGATTTGCTCATTAGGCTTGATTTCGTCTGCATCAAACAACCAATTAGCTTAGCTTCTAATCATATAATGTGTCTAATGCTGTACATGGCTTTCACCGTTAAAATCACTGCAGAGAAATAGCTTTATTATTGTGAAACGAGCTCTAGGCCCCGCCCCCTGCTTTTTTTCTTCTTGAAATCATTGTTTCTGTGATACACTTTCACACAGATGACGGCGCTGAGCAAAAGCAGCTGGCTGTCCCCTAGTCGCCCCGTGTGTGGGCTGCAGGGTGTCCCGACCCTGTTTCTGTTCCAGTTCATCTTGCTGCCGAAGCCCCTCTCGGAAGCCTGGCTTCGCGGGTGGCAGGCATTCACAGGGCAGCTTGTGCCGGACGTGGACATGGACGTGGACGTGCCCGGCAGATGGGAGCCCTCAGAGAGCTTTCTGGGAGGGGACAGGCGGATGTGGTTAGTGCCTGGGGGTGGGGCGTGGCACGGAGTCAGCCACCCTGAGGGTGCTTTTAATTTAAACAAAGTCATAGAACGTAAAAGTGAGCTTTAAAATGTTCGCTTCTCTTTGCCACATTCTGGTGAGGGAGAGCGGTGTCGTCGTTCCGTGTTTGCTAAGTGATGATGGCAAGCGTGGAGACAGATGCGAGCTTCCCGGGCGCGGGCTGGGGCCGAGCCAGAGATGCGGTGCCCCGGGAAGGAGGGGCCGGGGGGTCGAGGTTAGCCCTGTGGCTGCGCCGGGGCCCCAGGGGCTCGCTCTGCGCAGGCAGCGAGGGTGGCACAGGCCCAGGGCGCGCTGGGCAGGGCGTCGACTCCCGCTCCCCTTGGGCACAGCCTGGCCTGCCTGGAGCACCTCCTCCCCAGACGTGCACGTGCCCTGCACATGAGGAGCTGCAAGGAGGGCCCAGCCCAGGGAACTATGGGGACGTGGGCACGGCAGGCCCAGCGCCGGCCTGTCCTGGCAGCTCCCCGAGGAGGCCAAGGACTTGGGCTGGGTGAGGGCCTTCCTCCTGCTGGAGAGAGGCCTCGGGCCACTGCCAGGGGTGACCTGCTGTGGAGGTGCCTGCGGCCTCTTTGCTGGTGTTTGTCCTGCACTGACTCACGCTGAGCTTGTCATGGCTGGGTCAGCCCTGCCTCTCGGTGGGCCAGCAGTGGTTGAATAGGGCCTCTGCACCAGCCCCATGTGGTTGGAACAACCTGCTCAGTCTCTTCAAGTTGAGGGTCATCTGCCAGCGCCCTGGGGCTGTGGGGAGGGACCAGGCTGTAGGCAGATGCCTGGCCCAGAACCTGGCCCAGAAGGTGCCTTCGGTGCGGCTCCTGTCCCCCTCCCGGCCACTTCGTCACGGGAACAGCTCCCAGTAGAACCCGCGGGTCCCTCCTGAGCCCTTGTGGGAGAGCAGTGCCGTGTGGCTCTGCCCCTCCCGGAAGCGTCGGCTGCTCTGCGGGCCACCAGTGCGCCTGTGTCCTCGAGGCTGGCCCAGGCTTTGGCGCTCGGCCCAGGTGTTGGTTGAGATGAATGCTGGGAGAATCCAGGGCGCTGCTGACTAGGGGAGCGGAGTAGCTTCTGTCTAGTTGGCAGTTAACCTTGGCCAGTTCCCTCCGTATGAATCCCAGCTTCCCCATGTGTCCTGAGTGACCTTGACCTCTGCAGGGGCTGGTGCCAGGACTCAGGGAGCTGCTACTCGTGCAGCCAAAGCAACCTCTGTCATCTGCTAAGATTCCTTTTTAAAAGAAAAATTAGGAGAAACATTTAGCGTGCACATTTTATGTGCATTAAGTGAGTTGATGAGCGTTAGAGATTTAAACAGGTTTCCAGATGCCAACCGGAAATAAGTGTGTGTTCGTATCTTGTTTGTAAAATAAAACAGCAATCTGTGTGGAGATCCACGTGTGTCCCTGGCATGCACACACTTCTCCCGCACGCCCCCAACCCTGATCCAGAATGGCCCCTGCCCTGGAGTCTCTGCCACCCCCGGGAGCGGCCTGTGCCCGCCCCGTTGGAGGAACCGTCTTAATTACTGCTCTCTCTTGAAGGCTCAGTCTGACGCCAGCTCGTTTTGCTGGGGGCTGGGATGGCGTGCGGTGCTGTCCGGCAGAGGTCCGGCTCTTTGGGGTGGTGAGAGGTGGGGTGCATACTCCAGGTGGACGCAGCTGTGTGAGCCGACAGCCCGTGTGACCACTCCAGGGCTGCTGGGATGCCATGCGGGCTGAGGGCAGGGGAGCCAGGCTGGGCCCAGGAGACCCTCCCAGCAGCAGCTGCACCCTTGGATTAGCGTGAACCTTTGGCTGGTGGAAAGCAGGGAATGATGTGATCAGATTTTTTTCTTAAGAAAAATTATGTTCCTGAAACGAAGAGGTTGGTAGAGACAACAGCTTAGAATATTAGGAGGATAACACACATAAACAGGGAAAAGTGCTCAGGTTAAACCCAAGTCAGCAACTGCACAGAACAGCTGTGTCCCCTCCAGAGGCTCCGATGAGGTGCAGGGTTCAGGGGGCTCCCTGTCTCCCCCACCCACCCTGGGCTGGCCTCGTGCTCCGCAGCAGAAACGCTTCCTCGAGATGGAGGTTCCTGCGGGTGGAGATGTTCACTTTTAGAATATTGTTGCTTGACTTCGCTTTTACTCACAGTAAATTGCTGAAGGCATTTCAGTTACACAGTGAAAATCATTAGCAGAATGCTCGTTACTTAGCTTCAGACTGTGGGGCATAATCATGCTTTCTGACGGTGCAAAGCAGATACATTTGAAGGGAGATTTATTCACATTTTCCAGTATATCATTATCACATTCTTGTGTGATAGTTTCCTGGTAATTCAGCTTGATTTAGTAAAATATATCAGCTCCACTTTTCTTTATAAGTTGTGGGGATTTAAATCTGTTTAGCAGAGGAGACAGTGCAGGCTGCTCAGACACTGCCGTTTCATGTGCTCGTGGCTGAGAAGCTGGTAGTTTCACTGCCCAGCGGAGAGGGGCAGGCAGAAGTGCCCCGTCCCCGCCAGCGTGGCAGGGCTCTGCCACCGCGGCCGCCCTGGGGGGTGAGCGCGAATCTGCAGGACGCAGCGGGCGTGGGCTGTTCCAGAAGCTCTGGGTGACGTCCTGTGGTCCCCGCCGTCTCCCCCCTCCTTCATGGGGCCCCGCGAGGTGTCGGGGCCCCGGGGCGGCAAGGCCTTTCCCACACGGCCCGCTGCGTTTAGTCTGTGATTTGAACCCAGTGGGTCTGTGTTTCCACCGTCTCCTTGGGGTAGGCTCTGGTCCTCCCACACGCATGCCTGGGGTGTGGGTGATGCCACACGTGCTCCCCACCCGACGGCCCAGGCGAGGGCACAGCCCCCTGTGTGCGGGGCTGGTTGTGGGTCCCCCAGGGAGCGCCTCGGGGCGGGCACTCTAATCCCATAACCACCACCCTGGCAGCTGCTATATTTGCGTCAGCAGAGAGGGAACTGGCATTTGGAGGATTTCGGTAACTTCTTGAAAGTGCTAGAAAATGAGAGTGCCCAGAGAAATGCAGTGGGCCTGGCGCTGCTTCCCCTCTGGCTGAAAGTTCTCATTCGGGTCCCAAAGCCCTACACTTCTCTACACCTTGTCTAGAATTTACTTTGTCTAAAGCTATTTTAAATTCTATTATAACTTTGTTTCTTGATATTCTTATTGCCCTTGCTTTTTAGAATGCCATCTTACAATTTTTTGATCTCTTGTTTCATGAGTTTTAGTTTTCTTTCTCTGAAAGCATGTGGCAGGCTGCTGACTAAAATCACTTATGTTTCTTTTTGTACATATTTCTGAACCTATGTTCTTCTTCTACCTCTTGCTGTGTTTTTGTGTTTTCTTTATGTGGCAGAATTTTTTTCATGGCTTCAGTGTTTTTCCGTTTGCACCTCCCTGAAGGAGAAGTCAGTCAGGCCTGTCTCACCTGTGCCCCAAGGTGTGTGGCCATATCCTGCAAGCCCCTCATCGCTCACCTGCATCCTCTCTTGGGTGCTTGGACTTTGAGCTGGGTGACAGTTCCCTTGGGCTGGGCCTCACGTCACTTTGGGAACCAGCAGCCCGGAGGGTGTTGAGAGGAGGCTCTGTGGCCTCTGGTTCCTGCGTGGCACCCCGTTTGGCTGGGACACGTATCTCCCCACCCCCAACCTCCACACACACTGCCCTTCTAGAAGGGCTTCAGAGGGTCCTCAAAACTCCCAGCCACCCGTGCTGTCATCTTAGAGCTGGCAGAAAGGCCTCCCCGTGTGTGCGTGTGTTTGTTGGCCTGATTTCTTTGCTTGATTCATTAGAAATTGGGGCGGTGGGGAGCAAAAGGTGCCCTCGCTGCCCTCCCATGCCACTCAGAGGGCTCATTCTCTGCTCCTGTGCAGTCCGTGGTCTGTGTTGCTGCCCTCATGACACTGCTGCTCTTGTCGCCTTGAACCAGGCTTCGGATTTTGTAACATTAATCTTTTCCCAGGTCCGTGTCCAACAGATGATACATTTTGAGGCCAGGACGCCGGGCTAAGTAATAATCCCACAAAGGGTCCCCTAGGTGACGTGGTCAGTGAACTCACTGCAATTTTATTCGGAGCACGTGCTGAGTATTCAGTGGAGGTGCAGAGATTCGGGTTGACTGTAAACTCAATTAGCCGTGTAGTGTGGCTGGTGGCTAAAGAGGAGACGTCAGTCTTGAGCGCTTTCTGAGCAGCGCGTTGTCCCTAACAGGGGAGGGGGCAGTGTCCCTAAGAGTGTGGCTGTGATAACAGCCACTGTTGGTGCAGATCCACCCGCTGTGCCAGGCAGAGCAGAGCGGTGAGACCCGGCAGCGGCCAGCACAGCGGGTCCCGTGAAGCGTTAGTGTCCCGGGTCCAGGCCCTGAGCCTGTGGCTCTGACCCTGGAGGGTGTGGGGGTGTGTGGGGAGGGGTGGCAGGGCCGAGAGCAGGGAGACAGCGGGGCTGCCCCACGCCGGGCCTCTGGGGCTGAATGCAGTGTAACTGGAGCCCGTGGCGGAAACCGAGGGAGCCAGGCTTAGGGTTAGGGTGAGGCTGAGGAAAGGGCGAGGCTGAGGCTTGGGGTGAGGAAACACTGTAAGCATTGCAGAGGCAGATGGTGGAAGGCGTGGGCGGCGAGCTCTCTGTGGGCCGAGGCGCTGAGGGGCCGTGCGGATGGCCCACCGTCAGAGATGACACAGGGACGTGCGCAAGCGTGGGGTGAACCCAGAGGACTCCTAGGATCGCCATTCAGTTCTTAGGTCATGTCATCACGCGGACTATTTTAGATGGCAAATTCAGCTATATTCGTTTCGTCTGGTAAAATGTCTCTGAGTTTAGTTGTTATATTTGAGGGAAATAGGACAGTTCAGTTCAGTACTGTCAGTCCTGTTTAGTACAGGAGAGAGTTCAGTATGTTTAATGTTCCAGGTGGGTGTTCTCACTAAGCAACAGAAACTGGGGTGAATTGCCCCAGAATCCCCTTCCCTTCCCTTTCACTTGGCTTCATAACTGGCTTGAACTCTTTAGGTTAAGAAATAGGTTTTCGGGCTTCCCTGGTGGCGCAGTGGTTGAGAATCTGCCTGCTAATGCAGGGGACACGGGTTCGGGCCCTGGTCTGGAAGGATCCCGCGTGCCGCGGAGCAACTAGACCCGTGAGCCACAACTGCTGAGCCTGCGCGTCTGGAGCCTGTGCCCCGCAGCAGGAGGGGCCGCGATGGTGAGAGGCCCGTGCAACGCAATGAAGAGTGGCCCCCGCACCACGATGAAGAGTGGCCCCCGCTTGCCGCAACTGGAGAAAGCCCTCGCACGAAACGAAGACCCAACACAGCTATAAATAAATAAATAAATAAATAAAGTAGCTATTAGTTTAAAAAAAAAAAAAAAGAGGTTTTCCTTTTAAGATTTGCATTAGTCTCTAAATATTGGCTAAATCAAGACAGGTGCAAACCCTAGATGTTGGAACAACCAAGCCTTCCTCCAGGCCAAATTGACCTGGTTTTCATACTTTCTCTGGAAGTCCAACTTTTATGGAAGAGGTCATATTTTCCCTCACATCCCCTTGGGATACACAGTTTTCCCAGTGCATTTCTGCTCCGTCCACCCATCACCCATCACCCATCCCCTGGAAACCCTGATGAACGACCTTCCTCGTCTCGGTTTTCGCAGGAGTTGCTACTTGAGACAGAGGCGGCAGTGGCCGTGGTCATCCGCTGTCATCACCACCATAGAGGCGCGTTTAAACATGCCTCCTCGCCCTCTAAACTTCTTGTCCAGGACCAGTGGTGCCGGGACTCAAGCACGGGGGGGACGCAGTGCTTGAAGGAGGGTTTAATTAGGAGGAGGTTCATGTTTGAAGTGTACACAGAATATCTACTGTGATAGAACCAATTTGAGCCATAAAATACATTTAAATGATTTCACATCACACCAGGTATGTTCTCTGACCATGACGGAATCAAGCTAGAAGTCAGTTATAGAAAGCTATCTCAAAAATCCTCAAATACTTGCAAATTTAACAACACACTTCTAAATAACTCATGGGTCAAGAAGAAACCAAAAAAGAAATGAAAACTGCATATTTTGAAATGAATGAAAATGAAAACACCACATATCACAATATTTGAGCTGTAGCTAAAGCAGCACTCAAAGGAAACTTAAGAGTACGAAACACATTATTAGTAAAGAAGAAATGTCTCAAATTAGTGTCTTTAGCTTCCACCTTGAGGAACCAGGAAAAGATCACATTAAAGTAAGCACAGTAAGGGAAATAGTAGGAATCAAAACAGAAATTAATGAAACTGGAAACAACAATGGAGAAAATCAGTGAAAGCAAATGGTTATTCTTTGAGAAAATCAATAACATTGATGAACCTCTAGCCAGACATAAGAAAAAATGGATATACTATGATCGGCCCTATACCAACACATTAAATTACTTAGATGAAATGTACATATTTTTTGAGAGAAAGTACCAAAGCTAACTCAAGTACAGGTTGATTATCCTAATTCTATATATATTTAAAAAGTGAATTTTTGTTGTAAACCACCTCCTCTGGTCCAGAAAAAAACCTCCAGGACCAAATGGCTTTACTACTGAATTTTATTAAATATTTAAAGAAGAAATAATGCCAATTCTATATAAACTCTTCCAGAAAATTGAGAAGGAGGGAGTACTTCCTAAATCATTCTGAGTCCAGTATTACTCTAATAACAAAACCAGGCAAAGAAATCAGAAGAAAAGAAAACTGTGGACAAATATTCCTCATGAACATATATGAAAACTTTAAAAAATTTTAGCAAATCAAATACAAAATATAGAAAAACTAGTTGAGGTTTATCCGAGGAATTCAAAGTATCTTTTACATTCTAAAATTAATCAATATAACTCACCATATTAACAGACTAAAAACAAAAAAACAGTATCACTTCAGTGTATGCAGTAAAAGTATTTGATAAAATGTAACACCCATTCCAGATAAAACCTTTCAGGAAAACTAGTAATAGAAGGAGGCTTCCAATGACTGGCATCTATGACAGATCCACAGCTAACACCATAGTAATGGTGAAAGACTGAATATTTCCCCCTGCAATCGAGAATAAATCAAGGAAACATGTTCTCACCTCTTCTATTAAATATTTTCCAGGGGATCCTAGCAAGTTCAATAGGAAATAAAAGGCATTGAAATTAGAAGGGAAGAAGTAAAACTATCTTTATTCTTGGTCGACATGTTTGTCTATGTAGAATATCCTATAGCATCAAAAAGAGGCTTCAAGAATAATTGGATTTAGCAGGGTTACAGGATACAAGATACACAAGTCAATTGTATTTCTCTATAATATCAACAAATAATTAGAAATTGATAAAACATTATACCTAATAAGCAAAACATTGCTGAGTGGAATTATTGAAGACAAATCAATGGAGAGCTACACCATTGCTCAAAGACTCAGTATCGTTAAGATGTTAATTCTCCTCAAATTGGTCTGTGGATTCAGTGGACTCACAACTAGAATTCAAGTAGGTTTTTTTTGGTAGAAATTTGACAACTAACACTACTTGGTTTCATGATTTATTATAAAGTACAGTAATCAAGACAGTGTGATGTTGGTGTTAAGACAGACAAATCGATCAGTGGGTCAGAATAGACAGTCCAGAAATAGACTTACACATAGATGGTCAGTTAGTTTTCAAGAACAGTGCCAAGGCAATTTAGTGGGAAAAGGGCTAGTTTTGTCAAAAAATGGTGCTGGAATAATTATACATTCAGATGCAAAAAAAAAAGAAAAAAAAGACCTTTGATCCATATCTCCCATCATGTATAAAAATTAACTTAAAGTAGATCAGAAATCTAAAATTTTATACATCAAGATCGAAACATGATGTATTTTTTTGTGACCTTGCACTAGGCAAAGTTTTCTTAGTTATGACGTTAAAAGCATTATCCATAAAAGAAACAAGGTTATAAACTGGACTTCATTAAATTAAAAAAATTTAAAATTTTCTGCTCTCTGGAAGACAGTGTTAAGAAAATGGAAAGACAAGCCACAGACTGAGAGAAAACACTTGCAAATCTAATTTATCTGGAACGTATAAGGGACTCTTAAAATTCAGTACTAAGGAAACAAACAGCATAATTAAAAATGACCAAAAGATTTGAACATCCACTTCACCAAAGAAAATACGTGGATGGCAAGTTAGTACCTGAATAGAAGTTCAACAGCATTGGTCATTAGCTAAATGCAAATTAAATCCACAGTGAGACACTACTTGGTGTGGCCCATCTACTGAGCACTGGCAGAGATGGAGACCATCTCATACTGCCCGTGAGAATGCAAAGCGGTACATGTGCTTTGGAAGACATTTTGGCAATTAAGCCAAGAAGCTAATCCAATGTACACCCACCAGGCATTCCACTATTAGGTGTTACCCAAGAGTAATGAAAGCATATATCCATACAAAGCTTTGAACAAGAATGTTTGCAGAAATTCGTTTTTAATAGCTGAAATACTGGAAACATCTCAAATGTCCATCCATAAATGAATGAATACACAAATTATGGTATATGGTTGCACAATGACATTGAGGAATCTCAAAAGAATTATGCTGAGTAAAAGTAGTCGGGCCAAAAGTATGTGCCCAGTGTGCTTCTATTTATTGACTTTTAGAGAAAGCAAATTCTGTAGTGCTAGAAAGCACGTCGGTGGTTCCCTGGGGCAAGGTGTTTGTTGCAAAGGGGAGAGGGAAGGATTGCAGACGGCCACAGACAGCTCTGGAGTGTGCCTGTCCGTTATCCTGGCTGTGGCGATGATTTCGTGGGTGTGTACACATGATAAAACATTTCAGCGTGTACACAGCACATGTACATTTTATTATATGTCAGTTACATCTCAAAGCTGATTGACTGACTGATTTTTTGCAAGAAAGAAAGGAGGACCCCTTTTCGGAGCAAGATAACGTCCAGAGCTTAAGTTATTTTCAATCACAATGTCCAGTATTTAGTGAAAAATTAAAAACAGGACCAAAAACAAGAGCTAAAACGGATGAGAAATAAAACCACAGATGACGTATAGAATTGCACTACCAGAACTTTAAAGTCATGAAGATTATTGTCTTAAAAAATAGAATAGTTATAAAAATATATGAAAAATAGAGAATTTCAAGTGAAATCATAATCTATGAAAAGAATCCTATGAATTTAAAAAATATAGGATCTGAAATGAATAATTCACTGGACTCTGTAACAGCAGACTGGACACAGGCTTCGTGAATTGGGCGGCACTTCAGTGAAGTGTGTCTGTGTTGAAGCACAAGAGAAAAGAGAACAGAATAATACAAACAGAATGTGAGAGACTGTGGGGCAGAGTCAAAAGGTCTAATGTCATGTAATGAGTGGCCCAGGAAGGGGGGGGAGATTTCAGAAAAATATTTGAAGATATAAAGGCCATGGATTTTTCAAAAGCATTGAAGATATTGATGCTAGAATCATGAAACAGCTGACCCTGAAATGAATAAATAAAGAAGCAAGCAAACAAATAAGCAAAACTAACTTCTCACATCTAGGCATCATTGCTTGACCCTTGAAAACTACAGCAAAGAAAATCTTCAGAGCAACCAGAATTAAAGATGGCCCATCATTCTCAGAGTCTGCAATCCGGCGCGTGTCTGGTGGCCTGTGCGCGCACACGCCACTGTGGGGTATGCATCCTGAACGGAATTGCCGCGTCCTTGCTTATACACATCTTCTGCTCTTCTGGCTGATGCCCCGAAGTCTGTACTCACAGCAGCAAAATACAGACCTACCGCTTGGTATGACGGTTCAGGCAATCACCTTTTCCCATTGCTCTTCAAAACTACACCAGATTTTAGAGAGCAGCATCTTTTTTCCCCCTCCATACAATGACTTTTTTACCCAAAAACAAATGAAGTAAACAAACTATATGGAGTGGTATTGTAGCACTGTGGCTTCGAAAGAGGGACATTCACCAATTCCTTGATATGACCTTTTCCACCAGAAAACATGGAACGAGTGTCCTTGTGCACCGTATCTGGATGAGCAGCCAGCAGCCTGCATGTGTCCGTCCGTGAGAGATGCACAGACAGCACCTCTCGCCACACGTTGTTCTGCTGTCTGCTTCCGTGCATCTGGAGGTGTCCTCCTGCCGGCACAACACTTTGCTGTGCTGGAACTCTGTTTGTAAAAGCCCTCGGAGTGCAAAACAACCATGCGCCTCAAAAAGGTTTATAAATTGGTGAAGAAAATAGTGCAGAAATGAGGATGTGCCTTCCAGAGTGACCCCTGGACCGCTCTCCTCCAGCCGGGAGCCCTGGCAAGCCCCGCCCTCCTCCGGCTCAGACCATCAGCCTTGCTTATATCATGTTTGTGCAAGTGCAAACTCCGCTTGTTTACTTCTGAACTATTTATTACTGTTACAAGTTTGTTTTCACTGTTCAATTGAAGTATTTTTCTACCTGTAAAAATGGTTTGGTTATCTTTGGTTGGGATTGAATGCATCATAACTTTCCTATTATAATTAGTGGATACATTTTTTCTCCTGTATAGTAGAAGGAGTTTCAGAACAAAATAAAGCCTAAGTGACTGGAAGGTGTTTAAAAGTTCCCATTGCTCCTCACCCTTGCCAGCACTGGGCAGGGTATTTGTCAGACTGCTATATTTTAGGCAGTGTAGTGGGTGTGTATTTATATCTATTTTTGGTTTTAATTTGCATATCTTTGATTACTGTGAGACTGAGTACCTTTTCATGTGCTTATTGGCCATTTGGACCTCTTGTTTTATGAAGTGCTTTTCTCAGTTTTTACCCATCTTGCTATTTATGTCTACAGTGTTTATAAGGGAGAGCGATCAGGCTGGCCCCAGGTGTTTCCACAGCAGGTTGCATGCTAGATACCTTGTAGCAAGGTATACAAAATCTTTAGGAAAGAAATAATTTTCTCAATAATACATTTTCAAACATGTGAGGGCCTAGGGAAAAGTGATGCTTATGCACCCTCGCTGAAAGGGCTCCTTGAAGATGGCGCTGGACTCTGGACAGCGCAATAGACTCAGGGGTGAAGGGGCACAGGAAGGATTGGGGGGGACCCACAAGCACGGTGCACAGGGATACGTCGAGGACGGGATTCTCGAATGGCAGACCTTCACGAGGCGGCAGCAGCAGTATTCACAGTAGTGACAAGGAGGGAGCTGGGGGTGGGGCTCGCAGAGGGGACAGGGAGGCGCCAGCCGCGCGCTTCACGCTCTTCAGGCCAACTGATCGATGCGTAGGTATTTAAGAACATCATCCAGAGTTATCAGCAAAAGAACCAAAACTAGCTAGATGAGGACTCACACCGGGTAGTGGGGGAGGGTGTAAATGTGGTCACTCCTGAGTCATCTTTGGTGAGTCATCACTAATCCTCTTAATGGACAGAGGCCCTGAGCAGGGCTTTCCCCGCCACACCCAAAGTACAGATACTCAGTAAACAAATTAAAAAAGAGCTCGGCCTCACTCAAGATGGTTACATTTTTGAAGTGTCAAACAATTAAACTGATGTGGTAATATTTTTCATCTTGCAGTTTGTCAAAGATCAAAGTGTTTGAGGGTGAATCCAGTGGCTGGAGAAAGAGCACTCAGGAATCTGATGGGGATATAATTTGCAGAGACCTGTATGGAGATGATTTTGGTTAACTTCTCTGAAATCAAAAGTGTACAGTATTTCTAGTCTCATGTCGAGGTGCCTCTGAATGTGTTGATTCAAAAAAAAAAAAATCTAAGATGTACTGATGGTAAAGAATAACATGCCAGGTGCAGAACAAGACATGCATTTTCCTTCCATGTGCACAGAATGTGTCTGGATGGACCCACCAGGGGATGTTAACGGTGACTGTGAGCTCAGAAATACGACGAGAGAGTCTTATTTTTCATTGTTTAAATTTTTACTCTTTACATTCAAATATCTACAGTTGTGAACAGTTATGAAAACCACCCAAGACCAAGAAGAGTTTTAACAGTTATTATGAATAAAAAGAATCTATATGCATTGCCAAGTTCATGTCAAACTCATGGTATGATAATATTATTTAATAATCGAAACGTGAAACATGAAGTAACTCACCCAACGCTCTGGAGAACGCAGCGGGGCGGAGAATGCTCTGGCACCATTACTGCTCCTACGTACAAGGGACACAGAGTACGGTCACTTCAAGTGCTGTAGAGAGCAGTGAGCCCTACACGTGCCGTGCCCTCGGGAGGAATAACCCCCCCTCCCCACAAGCGCACGTGTCCCCAAGCAGCCAGCAGTCCGGGAGGGATTCCGCCAGGTCACTGGGAATCGCCAGCCCCGCAACCCCGCCGGGTGCTTTCCTTCTCTGAGCCTGATTCCTCCTCTATGAAGCGGTGACGATGACACCTGCTTCCTAATCCCGTGAAGAGTGCGTGTAAGTGAATAAACGTGAAAGTGCTTAGAAGTAACAAAGTGCTGAAGAAGTGTTAGTGTCTCTTCCTTTTAAAGATTTTGCACGTTTTCATCAGCCAGCCTGTATTTCTGGAACACAATTCGTTAGGTATGATTAGGACGATGGCTAGATCTTGAGGTTCATCTGAGATCTGGGGAAGAGTTTCGCTGCGGCTGAAGCCCACTGAGGAGCCTCCCGGGTGTGGGTACCAGGCGTCCGGGGCAGGCCCTCTTCAGCTGCTCTGCTCCATTAAAGGAGCAGCGGTGCTTGGCTGGGGCCCACGGCACCCTGGGCATCTCTGACTCTTTAAATGTGGCACCAGATTTTTAAAAACGTATTTCTGTTATAACAATTGAGAATGGATGCAAAACAAATTTCAAGTATAAAGGTGTTCTGTGAGCCTCCAGACGTGAGAATGAGCAGGAACCGGGGCCGAGCGGGATCTCGGGCCGCGCCAAGTTCATTGGGTAACATGACGCTTTTCCCTTGCTTTTTGGTAGATGGACAGTGTCCTCACCCGCGGGGGAAGCAGGTGGGCTGGCAGGACAGGCGTCCACGGGCCGGGAGGAGGAGACGCTCCCAGGTACTCTCGTCTACCCCGCTGGTGACCTGCCTGCCCGGCTCCTCCTGCTCCAGCAGTGACCCGTGCCCCTCCTGGCTGCTCTGCCACTTGTGCCCTGCCTGCGCCCCACCCCAGTGCCTGTTGGTTGCCCCACCTCAGCCTGGATCCTGACCCTCCCCTCTCCCACCCGGCGCGGGGCCTGGTCCTCACTTCTGGTTGCCCCTTTGCTTGACCACTTCTTTGGAGATTCTTAACCCCGAGTTGCACCCTGACTCCCATTAACCTCGCTCGGCCACGGAGCACGTGGAGAGGCCCCTGACGGGGTCGGGCTCCCCCTGCTGGTGTTCGTACCCTCTCAGACCTGCTTCTTGTGTGTTCGTTTCCCTTAACAGGGTGGTTTATAGTGCACTGAGAAGGAGCGTTGGATTCTTGCAGTGATGCGGTCGGGAGTGTGTGGTGCCGTCCCTCCTCATCCACGCAGAATGCTCACCCTGCCACTGGCCCCACGCGGGTCTCAAAGGTTACAAACAGAGTGAAGGTGAAGACATGCTTCAGAAGCAGAGCTGATTTGAGGAATAATTTTAAATGAGGCTGGAAGATAGGGGTGCCATCCCAGAGGCAACAGCCTCACTGGGCAGACAGGTCAAACCCGCGCTCTGCGCCAGGTCTGGTTCTGGGCAGGGTCGGATCCAACAGCAAACACACTGACGGGCTCCGTCCCCAGAGACGGCGTCAAAGGTAGACCGCATGCCTAAGAAGTGCGAAGGTGATGAGCTCCGTGGATAAAGGAAAGGGGAGAGCAGGAGGAGCGAGTGCGTGTGCATGTGTGCGTGTGCGTGCGTGCGCGTGCACGCAATTGGGATCGGCCTCACTGAGAAGGTGACATTTAAGTGAGGGTGAGGGAGTGAGTCACAGATGGAGAAGAGCATTCCAGGCAGAGGGAACGGCCAGTGCGAGGGTCGTAGGTGAGGAGGCTGGAGAGCAGCGGGGGGCAGCCTGGCCGGAGCCGTGAGCGGGGTGTGGCGGGGTGCTGGGGCCTGGTAGGAGCTTACACTCTGGGTGGAGGGGGGTGCCTGAGCGGAATTTGGTTCTTGAAGAATATACCTCTGGCTCTGGGCAGAGAATAGACGCTCAGGGGACCCTGGCTGGAAGCAGGGACCAATGAGGAGGCTTTACCTGCGCCCAGGTGAGAGTGGTGTGAGGGGGTGGCGAAGGCTGGCCAGACTCGGGCTGTGTTTTGAAGGTAGAGCCAGTGTGAACCCCTGAGAGAGTGGAAGTGACCTGAGGGTCAGGGACAGCGGCGGGGACTAGGGCTGAGGGGCAGCGAGGACAGAGCGTCTCCAGTGCTCGCGTCGGTTCGGGAGTGATTGGCCTCTGGACGCGTGCAGGTGAGGTGCTGACGTTCGTGCACCTGTCAAGCACACAGCTGGACAGATGGCACTGGAGCCTGAGAGAGGGGATGCGCTGGGGGTGTGGGCTCGTGCGGATGCCGTGCAGGAAACGCTGGCGCCACCAAGGGGGCACCTGCGGGAGGAGAGAGGCCTGGCGTGGACCCCAGGAACCAGCAGGGGGGTCCCGGGCAAGTCTTCGGAGCCGGGCAGACTCCGTCCCTGCTGTTGGTGGGGAGGGAGAACTGGGCTTCCAGCGGGTGGCCTGGAGGGGACAAGAGCGAAAGTGGGCGCCCATGGAGGAGCAGAGAGGGGAGGAGCTGGGGCAGCGAGGACGGGGCTTTACCGAGTTGCTGCAGTGGGAAGAGAGGGCGATGCGGGGGAGTGTTGTCGATGAGCAGAAACGGGGGCCCCGTCCCGTGCGGGCGGGAGGTGGACAGAGAGACCACCCAGCCACAAGGGTGGCGTCTGGCAGCGATGGACATGCCGGGCCGGCGGGTCTGTCCCAGGAAGCCGAGGGGGGGAACCGGGAGGTGAGAAGATGGAGAAATCGGGGTGAGATGCGTGTCGTCCTCATGAACGGCCAGTGTTCACCCATTTGTGGCATTCAGGAAAAGAGAACCTCTTGTGGGTCAACTTACGGTTGAACGTCTTCCGGTTCATGAGGTTTGTGCTGGGGGCCTGGCTGGGCCAGGGAAGGGCAGCGGGATGACGGGAGCCCCGGCCTGTGTGTGGTCTGCAGTGGGAGCCGAAGCGGCTGCCCGGGGAGAGGCGTGCCGTAGGCAGAGCTCACGGGGCCGTGGAGCTCGCCGAGCGAGGACGAAGGGAGCCAAGCGCAGGCAAGGAGCCCACGGACGGCGACTCCGCGGCGGGACGGGGAAAGGGACGGGCGGACCTTCCTGGTGGGAGGGGCTGGGACAACAGACATGGCCGGTGGCCGCAGTTGGCTTTCTCTCCAAATTGGTGGCAGCTGTAAATTAATCTCTATCAAAGTAGAATATGTTAGAAAAATTTAAAAAATACAACCACCTTTTCAAGTTAGAGAACAGTACTTGGTTTCCATGGTAACTGCCAACCATTTAACTAGGGCAAGTGTTACGTGGTGACAGGGTAATTACAGACAACAGGGAAATTGCAGGGTGTGTCTTACATAAACACAGAGTGGCTGCATGGTTAGCTTCTGCTCCTGAAGCAAGGCTGCGGCTGTTTCCGGAGGTCTGCTCCAGCGCCTGTCCTCGGGCCGTCACTGCCGGGGCACGGCCCGCCCTCTGTCCACGCTCTCTGTTACCTGTGAGTCCACTCTCCTCCCCTCTCTGCGCTGGGGCCTCAGGCAAGTCTTCCCCAGGCCCACCTGACCTGTGCCTCTGCGGGGCCTTCCTGGGGCCAGGCTGGGAAGAGGTGGAGGCCACACACGGGCCCCAGGCTGTGGCCGTTGAGATTAATCTATCAACCAGAACTTAAGACGGGTGTTTCTAGACCTTTTATCAACCGGCTATGAAAGAAACCCTAAATACGGTAAAAAGACAGGAGAATCAAATTTGTGTTCAGATCAGACTTGAACACAAATCATTCTCTTGCAGATTGGAACAGGACGGTTACTTGAGAACATTCATCTGCTGTCACCTATACCAGAGTCCCCACAAAGACAGAAACTTTAAGACAGCAGCAACAGTAGAATCCATGCTGAAACAGGGGTAACTGAGTCAGAGGCTCAGACTTTTGGTTAATTATTAAGAGGTAGAAGCAGCTAATGCTTGTGGATGAAAACATCACAGGAGACTCGTGGAGAGCCTATTGCAGGTAAGTATGAGGACTCAGACACTCGGCCCAGAACCAGTATCCATGGCAGGTGAGTCAAGCCTCTCAAAAGCAGAACTGTGGGCATAGCCAAAAGCTGTCATGCATTTGAGGAGAACGAAACAGCAGGAGAAGTACCAAATGCAACAGAAGAACATATTTAAGCAAAGACTTAATGGCATGAAGACAAGAATATTCATAAAAGAAACAGCTCCTTCAAAAGAAACAAACAAAAATTTTGGAAAGAAATGTTATCAAAATGATAACTGTTTAAATTGCAGAACAGACAGAAGAAGGAATTAGTGATTGGACAAATGAACCAAGGATTTATTCCAGAATGCAAACCTAAAGGACCCAGAGCTGTTCCAGAATGCAGGCCTGTAGGACCAGAGCTGTTCCAGAATGCAGGTCTGTAGGGCCCAGAGCTGTTCCAGAATGCAGGTCTCAGCCACTGAGAGGTGGAGGGTGTGAGAGAAAAGGGTGAGACCGCGAGGAGTTTGAGAAGCTCTCTTTTTTGTTGATAGGAGTCTGAAAAGCAGAGAGCAGAGAAGGCTGAAGGAGGATGAGGAAACACGTCCTGGAAGAAGCCTCTCAGGGCACAGAGCGTGTCGGGGTAAAGTGTTGAAGGGGGTGGGCTTTGGGGGTTGAGGGGATGGTGAGAAACCACAAGGGCCCGAATACAGTGGGACAGAATTTCGGGATAGGACCAAAGAGAAACCCCCAAAGTGGTTGGCAGGAGGAGCAAAGGTCTGGCTTTCAGTTGGGCTCAAAATTCTCTATGACAAATGTATATTTTAGAATTAATTGGATCAATGTCTTCAAAGTACTTGGGGAAAAAGGATTCCAAACGTGGAATTTGAGACACAGCCAGGATTCAAGTCGAAGGGCAAAGGAAGGGTGTTTCAGACAGTCAAGGACTCAGAGGTCTCCAGCCTCACCCCTAAGACTCTGAGAAAATGAAGAAAGATAGTGCTCTCAACAAAAGAGATTAGCGTTTGGTTCCACTGATAATGGTGGGAAAGAATCCAGGGTAGCACGTAGCTACTCTAAATAATTGTTGGTGCCTATTGGTATGCAGATTAAAATAATAGTTGAAAAAATCTTGGTAGGTTCCAGTGTTTTTTTTGTCGATGGTTTATTCAGCAGTTGGTTGTGATTTTGGTGTTTTCGTTGAGAAGAGGTGAGCTCACGTCCTTCTACTCCACCGCCTTGTTTCTGTCCTACAAACCGAAAACTCTTATGTATATGTATTTATATAGTGACGAGAAGAAGAGTGAAAGTTTCTTAAACATCAGTTATTTTTCTGGGGGAATATGTAGAGACTATTCAAGCCTATAGTGTGTGAATGTGCATTTAAACACGTTAACAATGTACCAGGAGCCACCAGTCACAGGCACAGATTGTGCAGCTTCAAATATTGTAGAGGAAAAAGTCTGAAACAAAGAAAACCTGATTAAGTCACCAAAAAAAAAAAAAAAGGTAGAGACGAAGGAAAAAATTAGAAATCAAAGTATATGTATAAAGCAAGACATCATGTGGCATTAGTTCAAATATATGTGAAATTTCTCTATTAAAAGGCAAAACTCAGATTGTCTTAAAATTGACATAGAAACAGAAAATGTATTAATGGGAAGGGTACTAAGCAAATGGTAATCACTGGAAAGCAGGCCAAGCAACATTATTTTCAAGAAAAAGATAAAAAGCATTAAACGGGACAAGGATACTTCATTTTGATAAGTTATAATCCTCTAAGAAGATATGATACTCATGAACATTTATGTATATAATTACATAGCTGTAAAATTTATGAAGGAACTTCTAAGAATAGGAAATGGACAAATCCAGTACCATAATGGGAAACTTTAATTGAAAAATCAAGAAGACAAAAAAATTCATATGGTTATGAAGAATTTGAATAGCATTCTTAACAAATTGTGTTCCAAACGCAGGATATACTTTCCTACTTTCCTTTCTCCCTCCCTTCCTCCCTCCCTTCCTTCCCTACTTTCTTCCTTTCTATTTTTCAAACACACCAGGACCATTCACAAATATATTTACCATGTATTTTACTTTAAAGGAAATCTAATTTTTCAGCAGTGGAAATCATTAAGTACAATAAAAATGGAAATTAACCACAAAATGATAATCAGAAGTAACCCAGACTCCGTAACATATCTAGAGATTTGGGAATGCTTTTAAATAAAAGCATAAACTGTATAAAAAGTAATGAAAATGAGATAATACTGCACGTCAAAACATGAAGGTTGCTGTCAAAACACTTCTCAGGAGAAAATGTTGGAACACTGGAAACACTTAAAATAAATGAAACAACCCTATGACTAAATGTTAGAGAAATAATTACAAAATAATTCAAGACAAAGTAGGAAAAAAATTAATGAAGGTAAGGGTAGAGATGAATACAGCAAAATGTGAAAACGTGGTGTTAGGTGCAGTAAACACTGGGAAAGGAACGTAAAACACTTAAACTGTTAGCAACTCTGACAAAGGGGGAAAAGGCAAAACTTTGAAACTTGGGTGACCAGGGAGTAGATGTAACTGCAGATGTGGAGGCTATTAAAACTTGCAGAGATATCTATTTACAGCTCTATACAACAAAATTGGAAAATATAGATGAGATGAATAATTTTCTAGAAAAATGTAAATCAACAAAATTGCCACACATGATGTAGAAAGTCTGGATAACTATGGGAATGACTGAAACGGTGCTCAGAGTCTGCACTCACGTGCCACTGGGGTCCTACTCCACAGCACGTTCTCACTCATCCAAAAGGGAACATAATTCTTAAGGTATGCAATTGTTTTAGAGAACAGAAAAAGTCAGAAGTTTCCCGAATCATTTTATGAGATCAGCAATGTTGTGATATAAAAGTCACGCAAGTAATCCTAAAGTAATCTATAGGTAACTCTGCCTTCTGAGACAGATGTGCAAACCCTAAATAAAATGTTAGCAGGTCGAATCCAGCAATGCATTCAGTTTTAAGTACCTCTCTAGTTTTAAGTACCTCTTTGATTTAAGAGGAGTTTTGGGGAGCTGTGGTTTGGAGAGGTGCCGGGTCGTGCCTTTGTCCTCTCTCTGCTCTGTTCCTGTCTGTCTGGCGTTCTCTGTTTCCTTCTCTGTGTATCACTCTTCTTGAATTCTTCTCATTGCTTTGTTTTGTTTTTGACTCTTAAAAATGTTCTCTTTCTTCTATTTTCCTCTGTTGTGTTTATTCAGTCTCGTGTGTCTTCTAATTTCATCCTGATTTTGAAATATTTTTTCTTTTATTCTTGATTCTTTCCTGAATTCTATGACCTAATTTTTGAGTTTTTCTAATTCTGATTTATAGTTTTTCATCTCTTGCATCATTATCTTAATGTCTTTTAATCAACTTAAAGATATTAGATTATAGTTTTTCTATTTTTGTCAGCATGGCTTTATGATGTGTGTGTTTATTGTCAGTAGGGTTGTTATTTTTTTTCCTATTTTCTTTTGTCTTACAAAAAACTTTGTATGATATTTAACGTCACATGAAATTTGTTTTGCTGAACTTTTAAGAAGGGAGGTACTGTTATAACAGCATTGCTAATTTCACGGCTCTAGAAGGCCCTCTTCTGTTATTTTCATGAAGGTGACGTATGAGGACTTGATGCAGTTAGAGTGTGTCTGGTGGGAGCTGCTGGGGGGGCCGGAAGCTGGGTAAAGGCCTTGTGTCGCCGTGAAGTGCTCCGGTTTTGATAACTGGTTTTGTACTTTGCCTACCCAGATGCCCTTGTTTTTAGAAAATATGCTCTAAAGTATTTGGGGTCAAGGCAAGTGCTGTCTTGTAGTCACTCTCAGCCGGTGTGGATTGATGGGGAACAGATACGTGCGCGACAACCGAGCAAGCCTGACTGAGCAATGGGGGGACAGTTAAGGGTCCTGCAGAAGTTTGTTGTAATGTTCACGCAACTTTTCTCAAGGTTCCACATTACATCCCAATAAAAAGTTGTCAAATAAGTAAGTAAAACGAATTCTTCAGTGGGAAACACGGTGGCCCTTCTCCTCTGGACAGATCTCCTGGGAGACTCGGGAAGGGGGAGGCCAGGGGGCGGCAGGTGGGGTCCCAGGTGAGCCAAGGGGGGCGCCGGGCTCTGGGCCGATGCGGGAGCTGCCGTTTCAGGGTCTCAACACTTTTCTCAAACTGGAATTTTAATTAAAACAAAATCAATGCCTCAGAATATAATTTTAAAAATCTAATGAGAAGAGGACAAGCACCCTCTTGAAGTGACATGGGGTTTCGGGGCCCAGGAGGCCCAGAGGGCGGCTGGTGAGAGCTCCTCCCTCGGCCCGGTGGGCGCCTCCCACTGTCCCGAGGTTACCTGTCACCAAGCGCGAACCGATGAAGGTGTGCGCGGCTGGTTCTCTGCCGACTCGGGCTGCGCCCGGATTGGGTCTCTGGACTCGCGGGGTGCAGCGCTGCCGGCCGGGCCGCGTGGTGGGGAAGCCGGTCGGGGGCCGGGGCGCGGGGAGGTGCTCGGGCGCTTGTCGCCCGGGGCTTTCCACTCACACCCGAGCTGAGCACGTCCCCATCCCGTCCTGGCGGCGGCCCCGCCTCGTGGCTGTGGAGAGCAGGACCCCGGAGCCGCCCGGGGCTCTGAACCCTGGGGCCGCGTGAGCCCCGTGCCAGGAACATGATGCCTCTTCTTGTGGCACTCTCCGGGGAGCAGGGACTCCAGCCGGCCGAGGGCGGCGCGGCGGCTCACCAGGCACACTTGTGCCCGTTTCGTGCCCAAGAGGCTCATCTTGAGATGTGGGCTCCGTGGTGACCTCGAGGCTCCTCTGCGTCACCCCCACAGCCGGGCCTGACCGCCCCGCCCTCACTCTCGGCTCCGTCGCCCTGGCGCCCCCAGGCCTCTGCCCCGTGCCCAGGGCCGGGCGCCCGCGCCCCTGCGCCCCCGGGTCCCCCCGCGCGGCCCCGCCCTCGGCCTGCCATCCACCCTCCCGCACCTGCGCCTATCTGGCCCTGGCGTCCTTTGGAATCCAAGGTCCGGGCCCAGCCGGTTCCCGTCACCATGCCCCCTCGCTTGACCCTGGGAGGTCTCTGCACACAGCGGCCCTGCCTTCCCCACCGCTGGTCTCCAGCACGACCACCCGGATCTGACCGCTGCCCGAGGAGAGCGGTACCCGGGTGATGTCAGCCGCGTGTGGCCCCAGGCCGGCCGCCCCTCCCCACGGGCTGCGGCAGCCCCTCGGTGGGAAAGGAGGTGCCTGGGCAGAGGGTCCCCCAGGCGGGATCACAGACGACCCCCCCTCGGCTGGCCCCCGCTGCGCGTGCCCCTCTCCACACGGCTCCACGCCTGGTGTCGGGCCGCTCGCTGTCGCTTTGCCTCCCGCCCTGGAAGCGCCCTTTCCACGCGGCTGGTGGTGGACTTCGGCAGGCGCCCCCTGCTGTGTGCTTCTTGCTCATTCTCTGCCCTGGGCTGTGGTTTTCTCTGGACAGTGCGGCTTTCAGGACGGCGCTGCAGCCACTGCTGGGCTGCGCTAGCACACGTTAGGCTCGTGCAGTCAGACGAGGTGAGGCGGCCCAGCCGGGAAACGGCGAAGCACCCACACCGTTGTGCCCGTCGCCTACCGGAGTTCAAAGTCATCACGTTATACAAACTAGCCACGTTTGTAACTGTGGTGCGCATCCCTCCCGTGTCCGTTCGTGACGCTGACGGAGCTGGTCGGTCGTCTTGCGGTGCCGACTGTCCCTGAGTCTTAGGGCCACTCAGGGCCTCCAGGGCAGCAGCGTGGAGAAGGGCGCACAGAGGCGGCTGAAGCTAAGCTGGGGCCGTGGGGGTAGTGCTGCCCACCTCCCTGCTGTCTCCCGCTGGAGGAGACGGCCCAGCCACAAGGCCCACCTCTCCCCCCCCCACTCCCGCCGTGCCCCCAGCCCGCCCGCGGGCTCCTGGCCCCGCGCACACGGGGATGGTCAGACGTGTTCTCCCCAGAGCACAGACCTTCCTCTCTCCCCAGCCCCAGCAAATAATTGGGTCCTGGCGTTGTTTGGACCCGGACGCTTTCAGAAATAATACAGTAAACGCATTCCTCACCTTCCTCTGTTCCTTTCTCTTATCTCCTATTCTTACTCTAGAATTATCCTGGCAAAATCAGTCTTCAGGTTCCTCATTTGTATAACACTTTGCAAATTACAGAGTGCTTTTCATGTCGCTGAGAGGTGGGTATTTTCTCGTTTGTATTTAGAATGAGGAACAGAGGCTGAGAGCAGCCGAGTCTGGGCATTAGCCTGGGGGTCGAACTCAGGGTCCTCTGCAGAGCAGGCCCCCAGGAGCCATGTCACTAGCCGGGAGTCACCAGGCCCCAGAGAGTGTCCCTGGGGGTTGGAGGAGCCGATGCGGCTGCGTGGGCACCAAGTCCTCCTGCAGAGCCGCCTCACTGCACGGTACTCTCTGCCCCCACCCCTCCTCCTCTGTCACCCTGGCGGCCGCCTGGACCTCCCTCCAGGACCTCCCGCTGGGGAACATACCAGAAGTCAGCCCAGGACAAGGTGTGGTGGGCAGATTTGTAGGCTTTCACCCTGGCCTAGAGGCCTTGCTGAATTCCCCCCTTGAGAGTGGGTGGCATGTGGGACGTTATCGCGTGATTGTGTCGCGTTGCCTGGCAAAGGGATTTTGTGGATGTCATTCAGGTTTCTAGTCACCTGACTGAGTGACTCAGAGGGAGGTGCCCTGACCTAATCTCAGGAGCCCCTCAGTCTGGGTCTAGAAGTGGGAGGTGGAAGAAGACAGAGATGGGAGGTGAGGGGGATTCCAGCGGGAGAGACCAGGAGATGCAGATGGCGTCTGGGAGCCAAGAGGGCCCGGCCGATGGTCACAGAGACACCCTCCGCCTAGACGAGCCCGGCTCCCAGGGAGAGCGCAGCAGTGGCTGAGTCCTGCGTGAATGAGGACCAGCCACCCCATGCCCAGGCCTCTGCCCCTCCTGGCCGTGAGCTGATCATTGGGCACTGTGTTCAGCCCTAAGTTATGGGGTTTGCTCTCCAGTGGTAGAGAAAGCTGCACAGACCAGCAGGAGTGGGGCCCAGCGGGGTGACACTGTGCTGGGCTGCGTTCTGTTTCTAAGGATTAGCTGGAGTCTCAGGGCCATTTACAATTAACCCAAATCCCTACTGACGAGAGATGCCGCCTTCATCCCAGTCACTTACGGTCCACGCTCCCCCTCCCCCGACAGAGTGATCCATAGCAGCTCAGAATTTGTCCCTGCCAAAAAGCCAACTTATGACCCGTCTTATTCCTCACCTCTGTGCTTCCAGAGGAACATTGCAGTCCTTCTGTCATGGATTCTGTGGCCTCCCGCTTCAGTCACAACTCAAGGCTGGGAGGGAGGTCCTTCCAAGTGGGGGCGTGGCAGGCTCTGCCCACACCCAGGCCTCACCAGACCCCGTGGTCTCCTCAGTGTGTTGCGTGGTCCTTATTCAGGTTATCCTGGGCTTCTTTTGTAAGTATTACTGATGTATAGGAGAGATACTTATTCTTGCATCTTTAGTTTATCATCTGTCATCTTAGTAAACTACGTGCTATTGGATCTCATAAGCTGGGATGTGTTAGGTAGAGAATTACATTATCACAAATAATAATTTTAGTGCCCTTCCCTTTTGAGTATCTATGGCTCCTCGTTATGTTTAATTTACTAACCGCATGGCCTGAATTTTTGGAGTAACATTGAATGGCAGCCCGTCCTGTTCCTGTTCGGCCAGACCTCCACCTCCTCCCTGCCCCAAAGCTGCCGGATGCAGCTCACGCCCGACCTGCCGGGTTCTAACAGCAGTGAATTATTGACTGTTCTGGTGCTCCTTTCTGAAAACCTCTCGGCCCTGGGCTGTGGCCACCCCGCCCGCACGGCCTCCCGACGCTCCTTTCCTGGGCCCCGTGGGCTCTCCTCGTCCGTGTGTCCGTGAGCACGCTTCTTCTGCCCACTGTCCTGGGTTCTCCACTCGCAAGACGTGCGTGTGGGCTCCCCCCTCCCGAGACGCATCCAGGACCACCAGACGTCCTCCCTCGCGTCCTGGGCACCTAGAGAGCCACACCCCGGACCTGGCTCCTGTCCTGACTGCGGGGAGCCGCCAGCCCTGCTCCCTCACCTCACCCCCCCCCCTACATCCACCACGAGCCCAGGGTCCTCGGTGTGCTCCAGGCACCTCCTCATGCCTCGGCCTGCATGCAGACGGCAGAGAAGGCCACAGATCAGGGAGGCAGAGGACGAGGAACGGTAGAGAAGCCTCCAGAGCCTCTGGGACTAAGTGCCAGCCGGTGTTCACATAAGGGGCCTGCCTTCCCAGGCAAATGGAGCCGGACTCGGGGAGGCTCGACAAGTGTGCTGAAGGGTGCCCGGATGCCGCCCGGGCGCCAGACCCGGCTCCCACCTGGGAGAGCAGCGGGGCAGTGTCCAGGGAGCAGCGGCCCCGCGCCTCGGGGTACACTCGAGAAAGAGCAGGCCCATGCGCCCAGGAGACAGACGTAAGCAGCTCCTTGTCAGACGCTGGGAGGTGCCGGCCAGATGAGGCTGGATGTGTAAATACACCGTGGGCACAGTTAAGCGTTGATCTGCAGGCGCCAGCGGGGCCACCCTGATGGCACAGCCCTGAGTGTAAGCGGCAGAGGGGCGGTGCGGATGGTGCCCTTGGTGCCCATTTTCTGCACCCGAGACGCGACGGGAGGTCTTGTTGGGGCGCTGTGCAGCCTGGCGGGAGCGCGACGGCAGGGCCTCTGCAGGGCACAGCGCAGAGGCCAGGAGGCTGGGACAGTGGCTTTAGTCTTTTGTGTGTGTTCCATTCATTTGAAAATAAGCCGAAGCAAATAGAGTGCCGTGTTCGCATTTGTTAATTCTCAATATCCAGTGCACTGCTGTCTCAGAGTATTTAGTTTCTCTGGGTTTGAAATACTTCATAGTGAGAAATTAAAACTTTTTTCAAACTAGATCCCACGAGCCTCTCATGAAGGGAGCCTTGCGTCAAGCCCGCCCCTTCCCCAGAGGGAGTCCTGACGGGACTCACGCCCGCTCACCGCTCCGGGGCTGAGGGTCCCAGAGCTCCACCAGGCCTGGTCCCAAGCCCGGGTTGGGCGCGGAGGCTTCTCAGGGCCTGCAGTGCTCTGTCCCTGGACCCAGATGTGGACTTCCTGTGGCCGTGGGTTGAGGGACGTCACCAGGAGCTCCCGGAGGGCCCCACTCAGCCCAGGCCTGGTGGTGTGGGGATCACTGAGCTGGGCGGACCCTCTTCCCTGAGCTCTTCCCTTCCTTGGTGGGGGGGTCCAGTCTGAAAGGGTCACCATGGTACCCGGGGGTGGGCCCCCAGGAGCAGGGAGGATGCCCCACCGAACAAGGCCAGAAGCTGGTCTTGGCCAGGGCTGGCAGACTCGGCTGCCCGCTTTTGGAGCATTTCTAGGTTTCCTCTGCAGGGCAGGCCTGGAGGTTACAAGGCACCACGTCCCTTCCGTCCGCCATCGATGGTGAGTGCGGCTCTGAACGGGCCCTTCTCTCCCCACGGTCAGTGCATACGTGTGGACGTGATCACCCTGAGGGTCACACAGTTTCCCAGGAGGGAGGGGGGAGTCGACCTCATTTCCCCTTAGAAGTTAGAGGGCATGTAGCGAGCGATGCCAGCCCTCTGTGCAGGGATGGCTGAGCCGGGCCGGGTGAGCGCCGACCTGAGTCTTCAGAGAGCCCTCCCCGCCCGCCCCGCTGCCCTGTGACAGCAGCCGTGTCCCCGCGGCAAGCCTGAAGGTTGTTTCCGGTGTCCTGTGGGCCCAGGCAGCATGGCGCAGGGGCGCCTGTCAGGGACCCTGGGCTGCAGGCCCCGCATCACCTCGGGGCTTCTGCCTCTTTGGCCCTTGGGTTCATTTTCACTCGCCCTCAGCCTCTGTCTCCCTCCTCCGTCCGTCAGTCTGACTGTCTCCCTCTGGGCTCTCCTCATCTCTCTCACTCTCTGCTCCCTTCCTCTCCTGCCGGGGTTCCCGCCTCTGCCCGTGACCCAACTTGGGCCGGTCAGGGCTGTCACGATGGCCGGGCATGTGGAGCCAGGTGCAAGGTACTTTTGTGCCTCAGTTTGCTCCCCGCTCTTGTCCCTGAACCCCCCGGGTTCCTGCTGACCTCTCCGTACCCCCGCCCCCTACGGACCAGAGCCAGCCTTGTTTAGAGCCCAAGCAGCTGCACGTTATACAGCCTCGCGTCCCTCCCGGGAGCTGGCGCCGCCGCTGACCACACGTGCGTCCAGTTACCACGAAGGCAGTGGGAGCGGCAGTGGGGGCAGGGGGGGCTCTGTGGCCCTAGAGGGACAGGGCCCCGCGCCCAGAGCCTGGGCCCATCCTCCCTCCCCAGAACCTTGGTGTGTCTTTCCCTGGAGCAGAATCTTCCCGTGAGTCACACACGAGATGGTCCACAGGATCCAGGGACAGGTGCTCATGGAACTTACTCTCTGCCCCCTTCCCACGAGAAGGCCCCATGCTGCCAAGACCTGGGCTCGGTGCCCCTGAGCCCTGGGCAAGCTGATTTAAGGCTGGGGCATGTGGTGTCACATCAGGCCCTTCACTGAGGTGCGCCAGTGAGCGGGACTTGTGGGAGGTTTGGGAACAACGGTGCACCCTTTCCAGAGGGACCAGCTTTCCGGGATGACATCAGGCCCAAGGTCTTTCTGGCTCTCACATAAACAAGTGCTCTGGTCACTTTTAGTCACAAAGTAGCCACTACAGTAATTAAAGTATTCGGACTCATGGGCTTAGTTAAGGCAATGCTAGCTGGTACGGTGGCACAAACATGATATAGTTTTCTTTTTTTCCTGATTCTCGATGATGGGGGGAAACGATTCTGTTTCAATTTTAGATCCTACTTAAAATAAGGGATAGAAGGAAAGAGGACGAATATCTTCTAAGTTACTGAAGAAGATAACAAACAAAATGTCTAAGACCTAGCTCAGCATTTTTATACCTGAATGTAAGTGAAAATATATTTCATATAAGCCAACAACATTAAATAAGGAAACAGAAAAAAGCCATAAGGGAGAGTTGACAGGTAGGATTAATTATTTAACTACTGATAATAAACAGAAATTATTAAACTCTCCTACTTCAAAATAAGCAGCAATTAAACTGTTCTATTTCAGAACAGAGGTTCTCAGATTGATTTGGGAAATGGAAACAACCACATGACATTTAAGGCAGACAGACCTAAAATAAAGGTTAGAGTTCTTGAATTGTGTGAGGAAACAGACACACACATTGTTGGGGATGTAGAGCAGTGCTGCAGCACAAGGCTGAATCGTGCCCTCCAAATTCATGTGTTGAAGCCCTAGCCCTCAGTACCTTAGAATGTGACCATATTTGGAGATGGGAGTCTTCGGTGAAGTAATTAAGTTAAAATGAGGTAATTAGGGTGGGCCCTAGCCCAACATGACTGTCATCCTTATAAGAAGAGGAAATTAGGATGCAGACACGTGTATGCACGAGAGAAATGATCGTGGGAGGACACAGAGAAGGCAACCACCTCCACACCAAGGAGAAAGGCCTCAGGGGAAACCAGCCCTGCCCAGATCTTGATCTCTCAGACCTCCAGCCTCCAGGACGGCAAGAAAATAAATTTCTGTTGTTTAAGCTGCCCAGTCTGTGGTATTGTGTTGCAGCCACGCAAGCTGACTAATGCAGTATTTATGGAGGGGAACTTGTCAATGTCTAGAAAAGTTTCATTTGCGTTTACCCTTTGATCCCATGGTCCTATTTCTAGGACTCTATCCCAGAGCATCACTGGCAAAAATAGGCATGACCAATAGGTATAGGAAATAGGTATACACATGGGTATTCATTTTAGCACTATGTTAACAGCAAAAGGTGGGAAATGATCCGTATGTTCATCTGTGGGTTGAGTACATTGTGGTTTACTTATACAATGGAGTACTCTGCAACTGTCGAAATGGAATGAAGGGTATTTCTGTATTGCAGTTTACAGTCATCTCCAGAGTACATTAAGTAAAAAGAAAAGCAGGGCGCAGACTTGTTCATAGTGTTCTACCCTTGGAAGGCAGATACGTACGTATACAGATGTGTATGTATGTAATGTATTCATTTATATGTTTAACAACAAACAATGGAAGCGTTTACCAAACCAGTTTTTTTGGTTACTGATATTGAAAGGGAGGGACCCAAAGTGGACAGAAATGGGAAGATTTTTGTGAATGAAAATCTTATTATATAATTTTGACAATGGCATCATGTAAAGGTTTTTGGATAATCAATAAACATCTAAATCAAGAAAGTATGAGAAAGCCACTCCTAAATATTGAAATTATATGGAAATTAATTAGTTTAAATATATAAATGTATGTCAAGTTGGTGATATAACCAAATAGGAAAAGATTACTTCAAGTAACTTCATAACATGGCAGTTTTAACTCTATATTCCAAGTGGAATATTCTCTAAGGGAAAAAAAATAGTTCCATAGATTAATTGTTAGTAACAATGTTATTACTGTTATTTTTAAACTCTTATGTATATTTGGGTAAACCCTTTCAATGTGTCTCCATCCTATGCTCTTTTCTGGATTTTCTGTTTGTTTTTTGTTTTTTATGCTCACCTTTTTCTTTCTTCCTCTCTGTCCTGCATTTTGTACCTTTTCTGTTGATGCTTTTCAGGGTCACTGCCCTGGACTTCTACTGTGTTCAGTCTCCTGGTAGCTCCACACAGTGATTTTTTTCTTTCATATTTTGTAATTTTCAGTTTTAGAATGCATTTTTTTCTTTAACGTTTCATTCTTTGTTGCGATACTCCATGTCCCTTTTGTCTACCTTTTCCTCTATTTTCTATCATAGAATCATCACGGCTATTTTGAGGTCTTTGTCTGCCAACATTAATGTTTGGATCACGCCCAGATCCTGTTGATTGTTTCGTGGCTCACTGTGAGTCTGGGAATTCTCTTCTGTGTGCTGAGCATCACGGATGAAGTGCTGCAGGGCTCCCACGGGTTCCCACTTTGTTCCGGCAGGGAATGAAGTGGTCAGTGGTCCCCTTGTTCCTCTCAAGACTCGAGTTTCGGCTTTGTTAGGGCAGGTCTATTTCCATTTTGCCAGAGTCCCCGTCACCTACGTGCAACTGCTGCGGAAAGCTTGGTCTTCTCACTGGGGTCCCTTCACTCCAGCGCCCCACACTGGCTCCTGCTGAGCTGAGCTGTCAGTGTGACCCCCACTTCCCAGTTAGTTTTGACCACCCCACCCTTGCCCACAGTCCCAGATTCTCATTTTATGCAGACACAGGATTCACCAAAGACCCAAGGGGGATTTCACACAGGTTTTGGGTGCTCCTTCTTAGTCCCTATCTACAATCTCTGCACCCCACTTGGAAAACACCCTCAGGGACAAGCAGGATGAGTGTGGGTCTCACCTCCAGCCTCTACCTTCCCCAAGGATCATGGGCTTCTGCTTGTCATCCAGCTCTTACCACGGGTTCCTGCCTGAGGCTAGGTCAACACCAGTGACTGCATCATGGCCCCATCCTAAATGCCACAACTTGTGTCTTGAAGGATCAAGCAAGTCAGCAATCAGGTTGATGCTATTGGAAAGCAAGAGTTGTCGTGTAACAAAAAAAGATGTGTTTGTTGAGGGGTTTTGTCATGCATGGTGTTGAATTTTGTCAAACGGTTTTTCCTGCATCTATTGAAATTTTAACTTTCTGCTAGATCCTTTTAATGTGGTGAATTATATTGACAGATTTTGCAAATATTTTGCAAAATAATTTTGCATTCCTGGTGTAAATCCTAGTTCTTCATGATTCTTGAATTTTTCTTGCTAATATATTTGTGAGGAGTTTACATCTATGGTCATAAGAGATATTGGTGTGCCATTTTCATTTTTCTCACATCTTTGTCAGATTTTAAAATCAGAGTTATGCTTGCTTTGTATGATGCCTTTGGAATTACTTCCTCTTCCTCTATTTTTCTGAAGCAGTTTGTGTGAGGTTGGCGTTATCACTTCTTTACATGTTTGGCAGAATTTCCCAGTGTTTAGAGTCTTCTTGGTGGGAAGGTATTTGACAACAAATTCAACTTTTTCAATATTTACAGGGGTATTCAAATTCCTTTCTTAGTTTGTGTCAGTTTTGGAAGTTGTGGTTTTTGAAATTGTCCAGTTCATCTAAGTTGATATATATGTTGGCTTGAAGTAGTTCATCATAATAATCCCACATTATTGTTTTGACATCTGTAGGATCTGTAGTGGTGGCTTATCTTCATATCTCTTGTTTGTTTTCTCTCCTTTTCTCTTTAAGCGTTTTCCAGTTTGAAGATTACTAACTTTATTTCATTTTTCTTTATCGTTTGTCTATGTTTTCATTAATTTCCATTCATATTTATTATTTCCCGCTGTATTCATTTCCTATGGCTGCCTTAAAATATTACCACAAACTTAATGACGTAAAACAACACAAATTTTTTATCTTAGAATTAGTTCTGTAGAGCAGAATTCCAGCACAGGTCTCACTGAGCTAACGTCAGGTGTGGCAGACCTGTGTTCCTTTCTGGAGTCTCGGGGAGAATGCATTTCCTTGCTTTTTCCAGTTTCTGGAGGCCTCCCTCTCTTCCCTCCCACCTGCAACACTGCATCTCTCTCTGACCCTTCCTCCCTCATCACTTTTCTCTCTAATGCAGTCAGAGAGGCTCCCCACTTTAAAGAACTCTGTGGTTGTATTGGGTCCACCTGGATCATCCAGGGAAGTCTCCCTGTTTCAAGGCCTGTAACCTTAATCCCATCTGCAGAATCCCTTTGCCAAAAGAGGTCACATTCACAGTTTCAGGGACTCAGATGTGGGCATCTTTGGGGTGGGGGCAGGGGTTATTCTGCTGCCACACCTACATTCCACCTACTTTGGCTTTAGTTTACATTACTTCTAGCTTCTTAACGTAGAAACCATTTGTCTTTTCTAATTTAAGCATTTAGTCCTGAAATTTCCTTCTCAGTACTACTTTAGCTGTGTTCCACACATTTTGGTATGTTGTATTTTCTTTTTCATTCAGTTCATTGTATATTTTAAATTTCACTTGAGGTTTCCTCTTTGTCCATGGATTATTCAGAAGTGTGTTAATTTCCAAATGTTTAGAGACATTTCTGTTATCTTCCTGTTATTGATCTCTCATTTGATTTAATTATAATCAGAGAATAAATGCACTGTGTGATTTGAATTCTTTTCAATTTGTTGAGATTAGTTTTATGGCCCAGGATATGGGCTGTCTAGGTGAATGTTCCCTGGGTGCTTGGAAAGAATGTGTGTCCTGCTGTTGTTGAGTAGCCAGTTCTACAAAGGTCAACCACCTCATCTGGGGGCTGGTGTTAAGTTCTTCTATATTGTTGGTGGTTTTCTGTCTAGTTGTTCTACCAGCTGTTGAGAGAGGGGGTCTTAAAGTCTCCAAATGTAACCGTGGATCTGTCTATTTTTCCTTTAGTTCTACCAGTTTTTACTTCATGAGTTTTATGGCTTTGTTGTTTGATGCATGCATATTTAGGATTGCTCACTTTTTGATGGAGAGACTTTTTTATCATTATGTAATGACCTTCTTTGTCCCTGATTGTTTTCCTTGCTCTGAAGTCTGCTGTGTCTGGTGTTAATGTAATCATTCCTGATTTTTAAAAAATAATATTTGCTTGGACAGCATATAGTTGGGTCATTTTTTTCATTAATACATTCTGCCAATCCCTGTCTTTTAATTGGCTGTTTAGACCATTTATATCATAATGTAATAATTATTGCCATGTTAGGGCTGACGGCTGTCATTTTATTGTTTGTTTTGTGTTTGTTCTCTCTGTTTTTTAAAATTATTTATTTATTTGTTTGTTTGTTTATTTATTTATTTATTTTGGCCGTGCCTGGTCTTAGTTGTGTTGCGGCATGCGGACTTCTTAGTTGCGGCATGCAGAGTCTTAGTTGCAGTATGCATGCAGGATCTAGTTCCCCGACCAGGGATTGAACCCTGGCCCGCTGCATTGGGAGCGCAGAGTCTTACCCACTGGACCACCAGCGAAGTCCCTCTCTCTGGTTTTTGTTTTTCTGTTTACTCATCCTACCTCCTTTGGATTACTTGACCATTTTTTTTTAGAATTTCATTTTGATTCATCTACAACGTTTTTGAGTGTATCTCTTTGTACAGATTTTTTTAAAGTGGCAGTGTCTGCAGGCTGAGCAAGGAGCTGAACAGCAATGGGGCAGAGGTGTGGCGGTGGGGCAGTCACATCTTTTTGCCTTGTGGTCCAGCCCTGGTACCCCGCTTGCTGAAACAGCGAGCCCTCAGCCTGCAGGACAGAGAGCAGGCCTCCTGTCCTGTGTTCACCAAGGCCCGTGGCTGAGGAGTGGAGGTGGGGTGCTGTGCCCTTCCAGTGCCCCAGGCTCTGGCTGGGCCCAGCGTGTTTTGCCTGCATCTTTGTGGAAAACATTTTCACAAAAGCATTTTGAAAAGGGCAGTTTATTAGAATGTTAGTAATGGTAGCAAGAAACACTGACAGTAAGCAGTTTGCATGGTAATTAAGATATGTTTTCTTTCCTTGTTGAATTTATGTAGAAATGAGCTGGAACGTGGTAACGGGAGCACCGATGTTGGTACTGCACTTCCCCCTTTCAGAGCACGTTCTCGTCCTTGCCTCGTAGGCTCCTCCCCACAGACCTCCCTGGAGGACTCTGGGTGGAACCACACCTTTTCCAGACAAGGCAGTGCTGCTCCTGGGGCCTCATCTAGTGAAGGTTGGTGCTGGGACCGTGACCCCTGCCTGGGGTGGCAGGGCCTCACTTCCTCCTCTCCCTTTGATGCTTTCTGGAACGTTCCAGGAAGTGCAGGGGTGTCTGCACCTGGCACATTCAAACTGACTCACACGCAGAGCGTTTGCAGAAAGCTGTGTCTGGAGAAAGGTTTCTGTGGCTCAGAGAAGCTTGAAAACCACCCGCCGTCTCGAAGAGACTGTTGTGTGACCAGGTGTGCCTGGGAGCGCTGGAGACGTGTGTGTGGTCACCTCCTGGGGCGGGCACAGGGGACCATGCAGGGGACCTGGGACTGTGAGGACTGAAGATGAGCCTGTGGTCTGGGTGGCCGCGTGGTGATCTGGCCGACCCCCAGAGCGGAGTGAGCTGGGAGCCAGGAAGTGGGACCCTTAGAGCACTGGGTCAGCACAGCCTCCAGGTGGGCAGGGCTGCTGCCCAGCGAGCTGTGTTTGAACTCTGCCTTGGACAGCTGAGCACAGAAGTCAGCAGCTGGAAAGCATGGATGACAAAGAGGGACAAATCGCGAGTGAGGAAGGCAGATGTAACCGGGGACCCAGGGGGACTTGAGGTCCGGCCCCCATGACCTGCGAACATGGGCTCCCGCACTGACCTTCAGCTTCTCCCTGATGCGTCAGGAGCTGCATGGGGCAGCAGGGCTGCCCGGGGGTCTGTGTGCTTGGCTCCCTGTGGAGCTGCACACTCTGGGGGCCTGTCCACCCCCGTTAAAATAATTTCCGGCACTGTGGCTGAGTGGGGAGGGAGTGCTCTTGAAGCCGAGGGTGAGGCCTTCCCGATGAGTGTCCCGGCTGGGCACTGGGTCCTGAGAGTCTCCCGCATGCTGGCCGAGGCTGCTGGACCAAGAAGCATCAGGCATGGCCTCCACCTGCCAGGAGTATGCAGCAGGAGGACGGGCTTGGACACTGTCCTGCTGGGAAGAGCCGCAGAACCACCCATTAACCAGCTAACCGGCTGTTCTCCACTGGAGATCTGGGCGTGACAGGTTTAGTCCAGGCTGCCAATCTAAAACACTTCCAACATCCTCACCCCTCCTCGGGATAGGCTGCGCAATGGTGGAGTCAGCTCTCGCACCATTTGGAGTCCTGGGATGACCTGGAAGGCCCGTCACCGAGCTCTTGCTGCCCTTGCCCTCTTCAGCCCCACCCCAACCCCAGGGCCTTTGCACGTGCCCTGTGGGCTGTGCGCTCTGCTCCCTCATGTGTTTCAGGTCCTTATTCAAAAGTCACCACAGTGGGCCTTCCCTGCCCCTTTGTGAGGCCCACCCCCACCCTGTCCTGAGCGCCCTCCCGGCTGTGCTTAGCACTGGTCACTGCCCAGCACCCTGTTTGGCCTATCTTTGTCTTGCCTGTCGTCTGTCGTGTCCACTCAAACACAGCCTCGTTGAGGTGGGCGTTCAGGTCCTGTCCAGAACTGTTTCTAGGGGGGTGGGGGGTTGGGGGTATGGGGGAGTGTTCACGTCAACTCAGGTGAGACTCACAGTGACCAGGGACTTTGTTTTCTGAAAGGAGTGAAAAGCTGTGGGATCTCCCAGAGATTTAACCCTGCGGGAGGGGGTTCCCTCCCCGTCCCACTGAGCTACCTGCCCAGGGAGAAGGTGTGTGTGGATCACGCCTCCCCCTACACCCGGGGGCCGGTGGTCAGAAGAGAAGGACGCTGCTTGTTGTCAGGGTGCTTGGGGAGGCCACGTAGCTGGGAGTTAGAGTAGGTTCGGCCCATGTTTCTGGAAGGGTAGGTGAGAGACGCTTTCAGTGGTGAGGGCCTTGCAGTCTTTAGCATCCAATCAACTCTGCCCTTGTAGTGGGCATGGCTTCGAACCGAAACCCACGGGGGCAGGTTTGGTCTGTTTTTGTGAATCCTTCAGAGAAGGATTTTGAAGAACTGGGATTTGGCCAGTAGAGCTCTGCTGCCTCCTAGTGGCGGTAATTTTGCTGGATCAAGTCACACGCTTTCATCTCCGGGGCCGCCTTCCAGTGAAGGAGAGACTGAGGCTTCTAGAATACCCAGATGGGAAGCGCGTTTTCCACCCCGGTTGAGTTCAGGAGGTTCTGTTGACCAACATCCTCCCGGCCTCCTTGGGGAGGCCCGCGTAGGCGCGTCGAGACCGGCTCCAGAGCGGGGCTGAGGGTCTGCAAACGTGGGATGTTAACGGAGGGCGGGAGTGGCTGCCCGTCCTCGCCTCCACCTGCAGCCTCCCCGCCTGCCTATGGCCGTCGTCCTCCCGTGCTTCAGGTATCTGGCCTCTCCAGGGAGGGCGGGCGAGCCATGAGGACACAGGCGGCAGTGCAGGGAATGGCCCTGGAGGGGACACAGGGGGGTCCAGGGCTGCTGTGGCCGCTACCCTCCCAGAGCTCCTTAGCCCACCGGGATGGTCAGGTGTGAAGGATAGGACGCCTGGTCCAACACACCTGCGGCCTGGCGGGACCGTAGGGCATGTGCACAGGCTTCAGGTGAAGGGCAGGTGGGAGCTCGGGAGGGGAGCGGGTGGAGGCCAGCCTGGGCTGCGTACGTCTGGCCCACTCGGTGACCTTAGGCTTCCCGTCCAGGGGGCTTGGGCTGACGTCAGCAGGAGAAGGGGCTTCAGGCCACTGGAAGGGGGACCCTGTGACTCGAGGGGCAGCGCCCTCAGTGCAAGGCAGTGGGCGGTGAGGCCACTGCACAGCAAGGCACGGTGATACACCACCTCACCCCTCGGCCTGTGCCTCCTGGAAAAATTCACTGGCAGCGTTGACCTGAAGTCAGATGCCTGTTACAGAAAGACCGGCCTGAGTGGGCAGCGCCCAGGGATGGGCAGAGGCAGAGGGCTGCACCCGCACCCCCTCCTGCCACCCGCAGGCCTTTAGGCCAGGGGCGTGTCTTAGAGCCAGTGAAGCAGGGTGGAGAAGGGGCCACACGAACCTGGCACAGGGCCTCTGGCTGGGAGGCAGGCACGTGACCTTTGCCGAGGATGGCGGCCAGCCTGCCCCGTCCCCAGTGGGATCGAGGACCAACTGGCCTGTGGCCAGGCACGGGCTCCCCTCCCCAGGCTGGCCCACAGCCTAGCCTGCCATGGGCATCACTCCCGGGCCCAGCCTGTCCCAGGGGCAGTGCTCATGGGCATTTGGGCCCCTCCCCTCCTGGCAGGGGAGCAGGTGGGGGCAGACCTTCCCCGCCAGCCCCGCCCCGTCCGACCACGGAGCTCGCTCTGCAGCAGGGCCCCGGGTCCCACCCGGTAGTCCCAGGCCGCAGTGTGGGAGCCGTGGTCCCTGACCAATGCCGAACAGGGGGCTGTGTGCAGCCAGTAGCATTGTTAGGAAAGCTGGCGTCCTGCCGTCCACACTGCTGCGATTGCAACTTGGCACTCACTGAGTCACCTATACTTACCTATTGGCAGGTCACAATTTATGGGTGTTGCTGTTTCTCAAAGTAATAAAGGTAAAAATATCGTCATTAACCGAAGTGGCCAAATTATGGGAGGATTGGTGAAATATGAGGGATTAGTCTGATGCCATTAAAAGGGTTTTGGAGAGGGTATTTAAGAACGTGGGAAAATGTTCAGTACATAACTTCTGGTGCTTCTGCACCGACGGCTTTCTCAGAAGGCCATGTCCTGTGAGGGTGGCAGCCCCAGGGCGGGCCAGGCTTCCACGACAGGGTGCCTCAAACCCCACCTGTCTCACCGGCTACCGACGAGGGTTCTGGCAGCACCTCTGGTTGTCACAGAGCTTGCACACATCTTAGTCGCACGTTGCCAGCGTCTTATTTTATCATGTAAAAGTCCTTTACATATTGTTTTCTGAAGTATATACTGCAAATATTTTCTCAGATGATTTGCCCTTGTATTTGTTGATAATAGCTTTTTGAAAAAAGGCTTTAGAACAATTTTAGATTGGCAGAAATGTTTAAAAAAGACAGCACAGAGATTTCCACCCACCCTGCACTTAGTTTCCCGTTATTAACACCTATGTCAGTGTGGTACACTGGTTACAATTAAGGAGCCAATATTGATACATTATCACCAAACTAAAGTCCATTCTATATTCAGATTTCCTCAGTTTTTCCCTAACGTCTTTTTTCTGTCCTAGAATACATTGAATTGCCTTGTCTCCTTAGGCTGTTTTTGGCTGTGATACTTTCTTAGACACTCCTTGTTTTTGATGATCTTGACAGTTTTGAGGAGGGTGGGTCAGAGAATTTATAGAATGTCCGTCTATTGGGATTTGTCTGATGTTTTTCTCATGACTGGACTGGGGTTATGGGTTTTTGGAAGAGCACAGAGGGGAAGGGCCCTTCTCATCACATCCCGTCCAGGGGTCCAGGGTCCGTGCCGTCTCATGACCTACACTGTGGACGCTGACCTTGGTCACCTGGCCCAGGTGTGTCTGTCACTCTCTCCACTGCAAAGTCGCTCTTTGTCCCCTTCCCCACACTGTCCTCTGGGGTAGGAAATCGCCATGTGAAGCCCACACCTAAAGAGTGAAATAAGAATATAGTTTTACTCTTGAAATTGTGCTAGAATCTATATTGGTGTAGTGTGTGAGGTTAGATCAGTCTAATCTTTTACTTTTTGGTCTAACGCTAATTGTGCTAGCACCTTTGTTAAACCACATCTCAGTTCCCCAAGGGTCCTAATGTCACGGCGTCTTCCAGTGCCTTACGTGCCCATCCTCTGACTGGGTCCATCCATCTCACCGCATGGCTGTACCAGGAGCACATAGTCTCAGTGAGTGTCTTTTAAAATTGGCTCTTTATTCTTTTAAGTGACCTTTCACCCACTCTGTGAGGGTTCATGCAGGTCCAGCTGGGTTTGGGTTGGAATTGTGATGAGTCTTCACGGTGGAAATGCGGCCACTTAACCCCAGGCCCCTGGCCCTTCCTTCTAGAGGGTTTCTCTGCCCCTCATCTGCTGCACCCACGGGCTTGGGGCCCTGTCCTGTGATCCGCCAGACCTCCCCAGAGGAGTGCAGCCGCTGCCTGCCTGCAACCCGGGCTGGATGCGCTCAGAGTGCCAAGTGCTCCCGGCAGCGATGGGCTGGAAGTAGCGTCTAAACCCACAGCTGAGGGGGGCTGGGGGGTTCTTACCATGTGTTTCTAGATCTCTTGGCATGGGTTTTTCTCAGAGGAGTCCATTTTGAAGCTGAACAGCTGTATAACTTCTGGCATCTCAAGTTTGAATTTCCCCCACCCCGAGACACCTTTGTCCGCACACATCCAGCGCAGGAAGGGGGCTGGCAAGATGAGTTTGGGGTTCGAGGCGAGCCAGATGTCCTTTCTAGCTCCCACTGATGACGTGTCTTTGAGGTGAAACCCTGCTCAGGACTGAGACAGCAAGTCGACCCTCCAGCCCCCAGAGGTGGCCAGGCTGGGGCCCTGCAGGGGCCGTGGGCCCAGGAGTGGACAGCGTGCAAATAAATGCATGGTTAGGTCCCATCCAAAAATACTGCTTCATTTTGCATTTTTCCTCAGTTGGATTGCTGCCTGCAGATTGAAATTTCCTTTCCACCAAAAAGGACCACCTTTGCGGTACCCGCTGCCCGGGTGCTCTCTGCCCTGAGGACTGGCAGGAGGTGGCGGGAGGTCTGGTCTCTGTGAGCAGCCACGGCAGGCCTGTGTGCACCTGCAGCCGCGTGCACGGGTGTCTCCACAAGCGACCAGAGCAGGTAACGCGCTACGTGTGGTCCAGAGCCTCGGGTGACGTCTGACCACGTCGGTGAGCAGTGGGGCCTCATCAGGCACAACCAAGTGGAACAACTGTTCTTCACCAACTGCACACTTAGGAGTTTTCTGCAGCCCGGAGTGCTGTGTGCCTGTCTGCTCCCCGCCCTGGGCTCCTGTCCCGGAGCTTGTTCTTGTTTCTAAGGCTGCGCCCACGTCGCCATCGCTCGCCCTCACCGTGCCCGTCAGCGGCCGGCGCCACCCACCCGAGGCTCAGCAGGTTTCCGAGTGTGAACGCCTCTCGATTTGTCCTATGCCTTTGGTTGATTTCCAGCATCCTAATGGTTATTTTGGACGGTTTTGTCTAGTTTTGTGATTGCTTTTGGGGGACAGCATTCACCAAGCTCCTCATTCCACCTTCCTGCAGCCCATCCCCCTCATTATTTCTCTAGAATATTTTAGACAGTTCCAAGGATCACTGCACTGAACTGCAAATTAGTCTACAGAGCATCAGGGAGCTTGAAACATTCAGAGTCTTGCTGAATTTTTTGGATCTCTTGCTCCCTTATTCTTGTACAATCTTGCCATCCTCTAGGAGGACCATAGGGCACTAAGCCAAATCATGCCAGAAAGAACAGCTTTCAGAGGCACATCCAGTTCTTAAACTCGATCATGGAAGCGGAGGGTCACCCTGACGTCATGGCCACATGCCCTGAAATGAGATTTTTCAAATCAGGTTTGCTGATTCCCAGCAGCGCGTGCCGAGTGGGCCTGGGGTCGTGCGGGAAACTCTGCCTCCACAACAGAGAGCTGTCGCCCTCTGTGCTGCTTTGTCGTCAAGGCATGTGGCGGGAGGGGGGATCCCTGAGGGGGCATCCGCAGCAAGGACAGTTCCTGTGAAGAGTCCAGGGTCCGGGCCCCACGCTGGTTTCCTGCTTCGTCATCTCCCATCCACCTTCTTTTCTGCTCCGTCTGTCACTTCTGCAGGAACACAGGTGACCCTGTGTGTGTGTGTCAGGTGCCTCAAGAAAACAGCACAGGACCTTTTAACAGAAAATGTGTAACTGAAGGTAGGAAAAGAAAAAACAACGAGGATGAGACAAGTCCAGGGAGCGTCAGTCATAGCCATAAACCTGAGTGGGTGAACTTGGCTATTGAGAGATACACGCACAGGGACGGGTTCACACAGCTGTGTGGACGGCCATGAAAGCAGCTTTCATTACGTGCCTAGGAGCACAAGCCGGCCGCAGGGACAGAAAGCCTGTCAGCAGACCTCTGCTCCTGGGGAGACGGAGCAGATGCCCTTTCCCTACCCCAGTGGGGGCCGCGCAGGGCCCGGGTTGAGCTGCAGAAACAAATGATCCTCAAATCGTATAAATGCACAGTTTATTTTTCATTCTCTTGGGTCGGCTGTGGCTCTTTCTGTGTTGACTTCACCCCCTTCCCACGCTAATGGAGCAAATTCTCTCTGGAACATTCCAGAATGATGGCAGGGGGAGGAGAGAACACGGAGAACGCTGCTCTGGCCGTGCAGCTTCTTCCCAGAGGAGCACTAGGTGGCCAGGTCTGACCTCAGCGCTGGGCGAGGCTAGTCCCCCGGGGGACAGGCGGGGCGTGTCCAGGAGAACAAATAGCACACAGACGTCTGCTGCCCTCCTGTCCCCTGCCCAGGAGAGACGGCCGGAGCCCACCCGCCACCAGCGCAGGCACAGGCCTCATGGCCAGGCTCTCAAGCCCGTTTCTCGGCCAGCTCCGAGCTGCCCCCTCTTCCTCTGGACACCTAAGGACGGAGGGGCTGCTGACTGTCCAGCTGCCGCAGCATCCGTGGGTGGGCGCAGCTTGCGGCGACTCGGACAGGTCCCTTTCGATGGAGCGGGAGCAGGAGGCGCCTGGCGCCCCGCACCCCACAGATGTGAGGGCCCGACGCGCGACCTCCTCGCCAGGCCCCACTTCCGGCCCTGGGGTCCCTCCCGGCCCGCTGTCCCGCGTTCTCTCTGCGCCTCCCCACACCTCTGTCCTCTAGGGCGGGGTCTGGATTTCTGTATCAGACCAGGTGGTAAATACCTGGGCACTGTGGGCTCCGCGAGGCCTGTGTCCATCGCCCAGCTCCTCCATCGCAGCGCGAAAGCAGCCCCAGACGGTACGCACGCTCGTGGGCACGGCCGGGTGCTGGTAGGACTTCCTTTACGAAACCAGACGGTTGTCTGGGCTGGGTTTCTGTAGTGTGCAGACCCTGTTCAGAGGTCCCTGCGCTCCTGGGCTGGGTGGGTGTCCTGGCCTGCGCCTGCCCCTCCCGTGGCCCCTTGGCCAAGGCAGTGCCCACAGAACTTCACTTGGTGGAGTGCTGGCAGCCGCAGCCCTGGTTCCTCCTGGGCACCCCTCTCTCCAGACGGACCTGCTGCAGCCGTCCGTAGGGGGCTCCAGCCTCAGGCCTCCCCACTTCCCAGCTGGAAGTGTCACTCAGCAGTTTGGATGGAGGAGGCTGTGGCCTGGGTGTGTCCCCCCAGAATTCATGGGTTGAATCCCTGTCCCCCACCACGACTGAATTTGGATGCGGGGTCTTTAAGGAGGTTCAATGAGGTCATAAGTGTGGGGTTGTAACCCGATAGGGCTGTGTCCTGATAAGAAGAGGAAGGGACACTAGGAGTGAGCCCCCAAGAGGAAAGGCCACGGGAGGACCCAGGGAGAAGACGCTGTCTGCACACCAAGGAGAGAGAACGCAGGAGGGACCGGCCCTGCAACACCTGACCTCAGAACTGCCACCTCCCAAGCCGACTGAGGGTGTGCTGGCCGCCTCCTTAATCAGATTCTTGTCATTAAGTTGAATTTTAACAAGTGTTTGTCACCCAAAGACATTCTCAGTCTTACCCTCTACTGACTGCTGTGGTCCTCAGAGCATGACCCGTGGAGCCCTAGGGGTCCCCGAGACCCTTGCAAGGGACCTGCAGGGTCAAAAATGACTATTTCCATAGTGCTGGTTGTGCCTTTCCCCTCTCACTGAGTGCCGCTTGAGCTGGGGTGGTTCTACTGCTGGGGCCTGAGCCCCTGGAGGCTCTGCCAGTGGCCGCTGCGTTCTCAGCCAGACTCACCCAACCACGTCCTCTCGGGGCAGCGTGCTTACTCCTTGTATCCGATAGATCCCGAGCCTCGAGCACCACCCTTGCCCCGCCTGTGCACCACGCCGTGCAGGAAGCATGGCCACTTGGGGGGACGCCTGGTGGACAGGTGTCTGGACTTGGGTATTGGACAGGCACTTTCTCAGAAATGATCGGGGTTACATCCGAGGGTTTTGCTGCCAACTATGACCCTTGAGGGCTCAGCAAAGTTAGAATTGTCCAAAATTTTTATCTGCCACTGTCCACTGCTCCCTCAGACCTTAAGACTTTTCTGTGGTGCTTAGTGGTGATAACTAACAAGTGTGATTGTTTTTGGTATTGAGTGATAAAATCTGTCCACATTTAGAAGATCTGCATGACTCAGTGAACCAGTTTCCATATGACCAATCATGCTTGGGTAAAAGACAAACAAAGTTTAGGGCAGACCAAGGCTTTTACAGTGTGACAGTGTTCAGAAAGTTCCTTGTGGTTTTTCATGTGGTTTCAGATTGCAGTTTGCAGCTAACCTTTAAGAAATTACCATCGCTGAGTTTAGGCATGGTGATGAGGAAGACCGTGTTCCCGGGTATCTGAGCAGGCCTTTCCCAGCTGCCCGTCTCCCTGAGGCCCGCTGTCTGCACGGACTTCACCCAAAACAAGCAATCACAACAGAGTAAACACAGGAGCAGATATGAGAATCCAGCTTCTTCTACGAAGCCAGACCCTAAAGAGACTTACAAAAATAGGAAACAAGGCCACACTTCACACTAATTTTTTTGTTTGGGAAAATTTAGTTATTCATGAAGATTTACGTTTGTTAACCTGTGTCAGGTTTCTTATCGTTGTTTTAAAATGAATTAATAGATAAAATATTTAAGGTTGCTCAGTTTCAATGTCCAGTAAGGTGAATGGTGATACACACCCCCGAGAAGGAAAAAAGCACCATGGTGTCCCCAGTGAGTATAAGGCAGGAAAGAGGTTTAGAGACGGGGAGCTTGAGGGTCGCTCTGGGGGCAGAACAGCTGCACCCCCCGGCCCCAGCCCACTCCCCACTCTCCCCGGATTCTTCTCCTCGGACCTTCCTGAGCTCAGTGTCGGAATAAAGATGTGCTCCTAAGTGCTCCTCCCTCGGGCTCTTGCCTGAAGCTGTAATCTCTTCGCGGAAATTGTCTGCTTCTCCATGCAGGCGGCACTTGTGCTCGGTACCGCCGCAGCCTCTGCAGCCTCTGCAGCCTCTGCCCGGTACACCGCCCTGCGGCCCCGCCCGGCCCCACCGGCAGGTTCTGTAATGGCCAGCGTGGCCCAGCTGCCCTGCAGTCACCGTGAGTCCCGGGTCTCTGTGGCCTGCACAGGCCACGCGTCAGCTGAAGTCACTCTGGCATCTTCCGGATGCTTGTCACCAGGGCAGAGGAGTGACACGCGTCACCCTGCTCACATCTGGCTGGCAGAGCAAGTACTTGGCCAAGCGTGCCCGGTGGGACTGGGAGCATCTCTGCCCGAGGGCGACGCCGAGGGTGTTGCCGAGTGCACGGCAGACCCTCTGACCTGAGGGCCAGAGCCGTGAGCCCGGAGAGAAGCCCTGCTCCTCCGTCTTTCCTGTCCCTGGACTGTTGGTTTGGGGCCTGCCCGCCTCCTCCGGGCGGCCGCTCTCGGGCCTCGGCTGGAGGGCCACCTGCGTGAGTTTGTTGCCGACCCTGCAGGGTGCGGGCGTCGGCCGGGCTTCATCCCCATGCCGGGTGAGCGCAGCTGGTCTGCGGGCTGCCTGGAGCCCCTCTTTAGTCCCCGGTGGACTCTGGTTCCCCTCCAGGTGTCGGGAGACATGGCCTAGCCCCTTCAATGCTCTGCCCCACCCCCGAGGGAGTGGCGAGTCAGGGCGCTCCGGGGGTCCCGGGCACATCGGGCTGGGCCGTGGTGAGAGGGTCTGACCCGTGTCCTGCCCGAGGCACCGTGCTGGCCTCCCCTGCTCTCAGTATATTTTTACTCATCCAAAATCTGCGTTGTGCCTCTACTCCAGGCCTGCAACGAGGGGGTGCACAAGTGGAGAGAAGCGCCTTCTGGAAGCCAGTTGCTGGGTGAGGGCTGCCAGGCTGCTGGGGCCAGGGGAGCGGGCTCTGGAGGCCAGGAGTGGTGGCCAAGCTTGTGACATGGGGATGTGGGCGAAGGGCGCCCCGGGTGTGGGGAGCATCGGCTGGGCTTTTCATTCTCTTAACAGGGTCTTTGGCATAGCAAAAGTCGGTAATTTTGATTAAGTCCCGTTTATCAGTTTTTCCTTTCGTGGTTCATGCTTTCTGTGTCAAGTCTAAGAACTCTTTGCCTAGCCCCTAGGTCCTGAAGATTCTTCTGTTTTTTTCCTAAAAGTTTTGTAGTTTCTTGCTTTACCCCTGTGTCTGTGACCCATTTTGTGTAAGTATTTGTGTGAGGTGTGAGGCTTAGGGCGAGGGTCCCCTGTCCCAGCATCTTTTGTTGGGAGACCACCTTTCTCAGTGGGACTCCTTTCCCCGCTGTCGGAGAGGAGCCAGGCCTCTGTGCTGGGTCTGCCCCTGGGTTCTCTCTTCTCGTCCTCTGGTGTGTGTACCCCCTGATGCCAACACCACACTCTCTTGAATACCGTAGCTACAAAGTAAGCCTTATTATCAAATCGAGGGATTTTTCCTGCTTTATTCTTCTCTTTCCATATACATTTTAGAATAAGCTTGTCTGTGTCTACAAAACCTTGCTGGGACTTTTGCAGGAACTGCGTTGAGCCCGCAGACCGATTTGGAGAGAGCTGATGTCTTTACTACGTTGAGTCTTCCAATCCGTGGATATAGCGTTGTCTCTCCACTTACTTATGTTTCTTTGATTTATTTCATCAGCATTTTGCATTTTTCAGCAGACAGAGCCTTCATAAGTTTCATTAAGTGTGTACCTAAGTGTTTCATTGTATTTTTAAATGATTTTAAATCGTTGTTTTAAATTTTGGTTGATATATGTTCACCGTTAGTATACAGAAATGCAGTTACTTTTCGTGTATGACTCATATTCCGCACCATTCTGAACTCATTTATTATTTCTAGGAGTTTTGTTTTGTTTATAGATTCCTCAAGATTTTCTAGGCAGAAAATCTTATCATCTGCAAATAGAGATGATAGTTTTACTTCTTCTTTTTCAGCCTAAATGCCTCTGATTTTTTTCTTGCCCATTGCAGTGGCTGGAACTCCCAGTAACATGTTGGATAAGAGTGGTGAAAGTGGACAGGCATGCTTGTTCCCAATCTTAGTGGGAAGCATTCATTCTATCACCATATGTATGATGATAGCTGTAGGTTTTTTATAGATGCTATTTATCAAGTTGACATAATTTCCCTCTATTCTTAACTTGCTGGTATTTTTTATCATGAATTAGGTGTTGAATTTTGTCAAATGCATTTTAACGCATCAGTTTATATAGTCATACGGCTTTTATGCTTTCGCTTGTTGATATGGTAGATTACACTGATTGTTTTTTTTAACATGGAGCCAGCCTTGCATATCTGGATAAATCCTACTTGGCCATGGTACGTAACTCTTTTACACATTGCTGGATTCATTTGCTAATTTTTTTTAAGACTTTTTAAAATTAATTAATTAATTTATTTATTTTTGGCTTCGTTGGGTCTTTGTTGATGCCTGTGGGCTTTCTCTAGTTGCGGCAAGTGGGAGCTACTCTTCATTATGGTGCACGGGCTTCCCATTGCGGTGGCTTCTCTTGTTGCGAGCATGGGCTCTAGGCATGTGGGCTTCAGTAGTTGTGGCTCATGGGCTCTAGAGCACAGGCTCAGTAGTTGTGGCGCACGGGCTTAGTTGCTCCACGGCATATGAGATCCTCCCAGACTAGGGCTCGAACCCGTGTCCCCTGCATTGGCAGGTGGATTCTTAACCACTGCGCCACCAGGGAAGTCCCTCATTTGCTAATTTTAAAAAAATATTGAGTCTATTTGTGTGGATGTTCATGAGCGAGACTGGTCTATTTTTTTTTTTCTGTACCGTCTTATCTCCGGTTTTGGTATCAGGGTAACAGTAGCCTCACAAAATGAGTTGGGAAGTTTTCTATTTTCTATGAGTGTCTAAGGCTTATGTTCATTCTCTTTTAAATGTTTGGTGAAATCCTCCAGTGAAACCATCTGGGCCTGGGGATTTATTTTTTCTGGAGTTTTTATTACAGGTTTTCATGTCTTTAATGGCTATAGGCATATTGAGGTTGTCTCTTTCATTTTGATTGGATTTTGGTAATTTGCTGGTTGTTCAGTTCTCCCATTTCTTTGCTGAGGTTTTTAGAGATTTGCTTTAAGCATGTTCAGACATGCTCACTGCAGCATTTTTGTGACAGCAGCTTTAAAGTCCTTGTCAGAGAATTCTAATATCTTTGTCATCTCAGTGTTCGCATTTATTGATTTTCTTTACTCTTTCATGTTGAGATTCTCCTAGTCTCATTTTTGGTATGGCAAGCGATTTTTGTTTGTATCCTGGAAATTTTGGTTGCAATGTTATGATATTCTGGATCTTATAAAAATCTCCTGTCTTAGCAAGCCTCTACTGACATGGGTGGGGGAATGTTGTTCACAGTGGGCTGGGGTGGAGGCCCAGGCAGCCCTTGGCCTCCCCGATACCTTGAGCAGAGGGAGGAGCTCCTCGTTCCTGAGGGGTGGGAGCCCCTCTGATGTGGGCACGTGTGTGTGGCATGCGTCCCCTGTCAGCTTCGCCTGGGGGGCAGTGTTTCCAGGGGGGGCGGGGGGTGGCTTTTCTTGAGACTTTTTTCCAGTGTTCTTTGGCATTTTTCGGTCGCAGGCTTTTCCAGTGACCAGCCTAGAATAAACAGGAGGGAATCAAAACAAAACACAAAGGTGAACTCACTGTTGTGTCAGCCTTCACACCTCAGGACCCATCCAGGCACTTCTCTCCACCTTTCCCATTTTTCTTCGGCTTGTTTCATGTTTAACACAGGGTTTTTAGTTGTACTCAGCAGGAATGTAGGGAAAAATGCGTCTGCTTCATTTTGTCCAGAACCAGAAGGCCTGGTGTTCCTTTTAATTACTCCAGTCATCTGTGCCTTCTGGATTATTTTTCTTGATCAGCGTCATCAGAGGGTTGTATATTTTGGGACCTTTTTTGAAGAACCAAATTTTATATTTGTTCATTTTCACAATTGGTTCTTTCTTTGTAACTTCTGATCTATTCTTTATTATAATTACCTTCTTTCTATTTTCTGTGGATACTTTCTGTTATTTTTCTAACTTCTAAAATTGGATTTTCTATTCACTAGTTTTCTGACTTTATTCCTAGTATAGGCTTTTAAAAGCTGTAAGTTTTCCTGTAAGTTCTATTGTAGCTGAATGCTACAAATTTTGGCATGCAGCACTTTTATTATTGTTGAGGTCTCATGATTTTCTAATTTCATCATGTCATTCCCATCCACTTCTTATTTAGAATCATTTAAAAAGTATTAGGAGTCCAGGAGAGTTATAGAGTTATCTTTTTGCTAATGATTTCTAATTTAATCGCCCACCGGGTGGAAGGCATGGTCTGTTGATTCCATGTCTTCAAAATTGGTTGAAACTTGCATTATGAGTTAGAACATTGTCAATTTTGGTTTTGTTCTCTGAGAGTTTTAGGAGAATGTACAACCTCTAAATGTCAGGTGCAGCTTTACGCACACACATGATAGTCCACAACTCGCTCCGTGTTCACTGTCCTTGTGTGAACTGTGACGGGGGTGCCATGGCGTCCCCGCCAGTTGGGTGGTTTGTTGGTTTGGCCCTGGGGTCGCTCCTCAGATTAACCCCTCGCGGGCTCTGGGGCATCGAGGCACTTCCTCACCATCATCTCTTGGCTGGATTAGCGGGTAATCTCCTGAATTCTCTCCCGGCTTCCTCTCCTGCCGCTTTTCACCTTCAGCCTGGTTTCCACACCAGCAGCCAGATTGCCGGTGTTAAAATATCGTGATTTATCAAAATCCTCTCACAGCCCTGTTTCCCGCAGGTTCCACCTGCCCCCTCTTCAAGTGGCCTAAAGCACCCTGCCCGCCTGCCCCCACCCTCTCCTGCTGCCCAGCTTCCCGGCAGGAGGGCTCACAGAGGACGCCCAGTGGAGAGCAGGACAGCCCTGCTCCTGGTCGTCCGATGTCTCCGACCTTCCGGTGAAGCCAGGCCCCACGTGAGGGTGCGGACGGCAATGGGAGCCGCTCACGCCCGCGTGCACACGCGCGTGTCTGCCTGTGTGCGCATGTGTGTCGTTTGCGGCTCGATGGGCTGCTTTTGTCTGCACTGTGCCTGGGAGGGGATGCGCCGTCCTCGGGCTCTGGTCCTTTGAAACTGATGCGTTGTGGCGGGCTGTTCAGCGAGCCGCTGAAAACCACTGCTCCTGTTGTCACTAAGTGGGTCGCACAGCGAGGGGCGGCCGCAGAGGTGAAAAGGGGAGTCGTGAACCCCACTTTGTCTCCTCCGTCACCCCCCTTTCCAGCACCAGTTGAGTTTTGAAAAGAGAACGGCAGAGCCTTCCCTCCGAGACGGTGCCCGTCGCTCACCTCTCGCTCCACAGGGAGCTCGGTGTCCCGCTCCCTGAAGCGGTGGCCGATGCTGGGAGAAGTGGGTCACTGCGCGAGCGAGTCTGTCACATCACTCTCCGTGTCGCTGGTCTCGTGGCGCTTCTTACCAAACCCAGTGCCACGTCAGGCTGTATGTTTAGTAAATGAGTTCCCTTAGTTCCCTTCAGAGGTTTCTGGGGTGATATAAATTTCAAATGGAATGTCTTTTAGTTCATTAATTTCTGGCTTTCTTGCGCTGTCATCAGAAAGTGCTGTCGTGCTCGTTCTCCTTTATGTGACTTACAGTGAGGGGTACCCCCTCTGCTAGGGCGCCACGGGCCTCAGGGAGGAGCATGAGGTCTCGTTCTTTCACTTCTCGTCCCCGTAACACTCCTGGGGTGATGTCGGCATTTCTGTCCTGAAGAGTCACCCTTTCCCAAGAGGAAACCTCTGGGTGTCCCTGGGAACAGGAGTACTTGATTGGCGACAACAGTGCCGTGGCACTTGAGGCCCTAATGCTTCCTCACAGACAATTCTAATTGTTACTGCTGTTTCTACCCACTTCCCTGCCCCTCTGACCTGTGGAGCCACTCGGTGCCTGCAGGCCCTGCTCTCCCTGGAACAGGGGGCGTACGGCCGGCTTCCGGGTGGCTTCTTCCCTTAGAGGCTGCGGTGTCAGTGTCTCTGCTTTGCTCCTTATTTACCACATTTTCACCCACTTCCCAGATCCCAGGGTTGTGCTGAAAGCCTTTGTTGGTTCTTCTCGCTCCTCCTGACTTCTTAGTGCTTGTGGGTTTGTGCTGTTTTATTTTGTGAGCGTCATTTCAGTGCAGTTTCTGTAAGGGTGGAGTAAACACATGTTAACTCTGTGATGTTTAATACGAGGTCTCTTCCATTGCCTTTTTTAAAAAAAACTTTTGAGTATTTATTACCTTTGTTCTTTTTAATTGAGTGTAATTCACCTATCATACAATTCATACTTTAGAATTGCATATTTTAGTAGTTTTTAGCGTATTCACAAAGGTGTGCAACCATCACCACTGTCTAATCACAGAGCGTTCTCGTCGCCCAAAAGAAACCCCACGCCCATCCCGTTACCCTCTCTCCTCAGCCCTAGGAACCGTGGGTCCACTTTCTGTCCCTGTGGGTTGGCCTGTTCTGGACGTTTGCTGTAAATGCGAGCACACAACATGTGGCTTTCCGTGTCTGGCTTCTTTCCCTTCTCGTAATGTCTTCAAGGTCCATCCACGTTGCCGCGCGGGTCAGTACTTCATCCCCTTCTTTGTGGCCAAATAACATCCCGTTATAAGGATGCGCCACGTTTTGTTTATCCACCATCATCAATTGATGGACGTTGGATTGTTTCCACTTTTTGACAGTTATAAACAACACTGCTGTGAACATCCATGTACAGGTTTTTCTGTGGACGTATATTTTCAACCTCTTGGGTATATGCCTAGGAGTGGGGTTGCTGGGTCATATAGGAACTCTAGGTTTAACTTGTGGAGGAACTGCCAGCCTGTTTTCCAAAGGGGTTATATCATTTTATATTTCCACCAGCAGTGTATGAAGATTCCAGTTTTTCCATATCCTTGCTGACATTTGTTATTTTCTGTTTCTTCTTCTTATTATTATCATTTTCATTATTATTACTATTATTGCCATCCTAAGTGGCTCGTTGTGGTTTTGACTTGCATTTTTCTAATGCCAAATGATGTTGAGTTACTTTTCCTGTGCTCATTGGCCATTTCTATGTCTTCCTTAGAGAAATGTATATCAAATCCTCCATATATTTCTTAATTGTTTTTTATTGTTGAGTTGTAGAAGTTTTATATATAGTCTGAATATTAATCCCTTCTTAGGTATCTGATTTGCCGATATTTTCTATTATGTAGGTTGTGTTTTCACCTTCTTATTAGTGCCCTTTGATGCACAAAAGTTCTTAATTTTGATGAAGTCCAGTTCATCTACTTTTTGTTGCTGCCTGTGCTTTTTGGTGTCATATCCATGAAATCATTGCCAAATCCAATGCCATGAAAAATTTTTTTCCAGTGTTTTCTTCAAGATGTTTATAGTTTTAGCTCTTAAGTCTAGGTCTTTGATCTATTTTGAGTTAATTTTTGCATGTGGTGTAAGGTAAGGATTCAAGTGCACTCTTTGGTGTGTGCTATCAGTTTTCCTGGCACTGCACATACAAGACTGTTCTTTTTTTTTTTTTTTTGAATTTTATTTATTTATTTTTTATGCAGCAGTTTCTCATTAGTCATCTATTTTATACTTATTAGTGTATATATGTCAATCCCATTCTCCCAATTCATCACACCACCACCACCACTCCCCACTTTCCCCCCTTTGTATCCATACGTTTGTTCTCTACGTCTGTAAGACTGTTCTGTTCTAATTGACAAGGGAGCCAAGACAATCCCTTGTTCTTCCATTGCTATCTGATGAGTTCCCACACGTGACCTTCAGCCCTCTCCGATCCTCCAGTCAGTAACACGCTGACCCTTTTCCTGCACCAGTGGAGACACCGTCTGCCCCTGTGAAAGAGGGAGGCTTTTACTCAATGTCACCTTCATGGCATTTCCTTACATTTCGTATTTTCTCATTTATTTCATTTTGAACCTTAACATATTATATGGGTAAGATATTTTAGCTTGAAACAGACTCAGTGATGTTGTTTATTGCCTAAAATGGTTACCTGATTGACATGGAGAAAGACAGAGACATTTAACATGGGCTTCTCATTATTTTTGGTGCTCTGACCTCACAGTTCCAAATGTTGGATGCTGTTGTAAAGAGCCTTTTAAGGCATCCCTGACAGTAACGTGCAGAGGTCGTTACACCTGGACTTGAAAAATAGCAAAGAGGGTATGTTATAAACATCTTGTGCCTGGGGATGAAGTTTCCTGTTTGGGCAACAATGTGAATTCAAAAAGTGAAGAGTCAAGAAACTTAGACCAAGGAGAAAATGATGCACTCTGGAAAAGACTAGGTGGACAGATTGCATGCTGAAATGGAAGGGTTCGAGTGAAATGATGATACCAGCTGTAAAGTAGAAAACCAGCAGTGTGTTTAAGTTAATATATAGTTTCATAACTTTTAAAATCAGTATATATACATATAAATATACTAAATATTACAAGTAGAAAGTTGACTGCTCACTTATGTTCTCAAAAGTGTGTACAGTTTTACCAAGCACTTCTTCTGGACTGCTCATCTGTGCAGTGGAGGCCCCCTCCGGGCCGCGTAGGGCAGGTCCCAGGATGAGCTCTCACTGGCATTTCATCACATCCCGCGCGTCTCACACCTGAATCTTAAGAAATGCTTGCTGCTCTGTTGAACACAAGAAAGCAGTTCTGTTGAAGCTCAGTCCCGACGCACAAGGTCCTAATTCGTCAGCTCATTTGCCCCTGTGTTTTGTGTTTCAGGTCGGTGGGCTCCACGACCAAAGCCGGTCCTCCCGTGAATCGCCATTTCTGGTTGTGATGCTCTAGGTCACAACGAGTGTGAACACACGCTATCTATGGGCCTGCTCTGACTCGTCCAGCCTGCTTATGGGGGAAGGTGAGTGGCTGTGAAGCGGCCCTTGTCTGCTTGTCTGTTTACCAAGAATGTGTAGCAAAGTCAGACTCACCATGGAACAATGGAATGTGTTTGAAGGGCCCATGCTGTATTTTACCCTCTTTAGTCCGTGATATGGTGTCAGCCGGGAGTAGTGCCAGGAAGTGAAGACGAGCCATGAAGAAGGAAACTTTAAGAAAGGAAGTCGATGCAGTAATGTGATCGGGCAGGAACATCATTCCTGATCGGCTCTTGAAAAGGCACGTCTAGAATTTGAAGAAGCAGGTTTAAGCTGAGGCAGAAACGTTTCTCCCTGGCTTTTTCCCTTGAATTTTTGAGGAACGTGGGATGCCTTTGAACTGTGTTCGCCTGTGTGTTCCCTGTTTTCAGGCCGCTATGGCCTCATTCCACTAGGTGGGGAATCTGAAGAGCTGGGTCTGTGGTCTGCTTGCTTATCGGGTCTGTGAGGGACACTAGCCACATGCAGCGCCCCGTGCTAGCGCTGCAGGCGGCCTGGCCCTGCTGACCGTCCTGCCGTGTGGGTGTGGGTGCAGGAGCCTGGGTGCACGTGTGCAGGACGGGGTGTGCCGGAGCCTGTGTGTCCTGTGTGCCGCTGTGCACTCCACCCAGCACCCTGAGGTCCGAGTTCTGCCCGGGGCTTCAGGGGTCCTGAGCCTGCAGTACTGACTTTCCCTGGCCTCGGTGTCTCACTGTAAATGGAGGCCTCCAAGGTTCCTTGCTCAGCTCTCATGCCTGGTCCTCTCCAGGCCAGTTCTAGTTTATTCACCCGTGCATTTCAGGTTACAAGGGCATTGCCGAAGGCTGAAGAGTGCATTCTAGGGTGCCTTATTCACGCGGGGCCACAGAGGTGGCCACTGAGAAACTGTTTCCAGCTGTGGGAGTTACTAATCCGGGTTCACGCCATACACATTGTACAGGTTCTGAGTCAACCTATCTCCCAGGTGGTTGTCAAAGAAACACGTGCATCTTTAAAAGGTCACAAAACTAATAAATAAGGGGTACAGGGCCCCCTCACCGACTTTATGAAATTCTTCTTCATTCTTCTCCACGGCAGCTTCTCTTCTGCCCTATCCAAATGTTGTCTGTCTGGCTTTGTTTTGCTCTTTTAATTGCAGCTCAGCATTTTTAATCCTGTGGTGCTTGACCCAATTCCATAAGCCTGCACGCTGTGTTGTTTTGATCTTTGCTTTGTATGGAGGAAGGTTAAAATCATTTCAGCCTCCAGGTGTCTGTTTGCGTGAATGTCAGTGACAGGTCACTTGGAGGCGGCTCTGGTTTTGGGCAGGAGCTGGAAGGAATGGCTCCTTCCACACGGCTGGCACGTCCCAGGCTGCTGTCAAGAGCGAGGCTGGTTATGTAAACCAGAGCCGTCTGACCGGGCTTCTTCGGGACCATGTGGAGGTGGAGGACAGGCCCGGACCACCCCCAGGCCAGGCTGCAGCTCAGCAAAGGCGGGGGCCAAGGGACCCCACCAGGCTCTCTGCCTGGCCCCCCCGCCACCCAGCCCCACACCGGGGGCCCCTGTCCGGCCTGTGGGCCTGCCCTCTGCCCGGCCACGTTTGCCAGGTGCCCCTGTGCTCCAAGGCCTGCACGCCTGACCTTGTGTCGGGCACAGGGCAGGCTGCAGGGGTGATGGGTGGAGTCCAGTGAGACAGAGAAGCCCCAGCCGTGGGCAAGCGAGTGAGCGGCCGCTTAGCACGATGAACACGACCCCCCCAAGGCAGGAGGCATAGTGCTCAGCGGTGTGGGTCCCCCCCTTCCCGACACCCACGCTGAAACAGCTAGCAGGCACAGCTGGCAAGGCTGTCCTGTGCTGCCCTGGCCTTGTCCTTGCCCCTCAGCCGCGTTCAGCTGGTTGTGGGCTTGTCAGCCCCAGACACCCTGGATGCCACCATCCTCGGTTCCCCCCGATGTCCAGGCTGCACCTTCTTGCCTCCTATGTGGTCCCCGCGCCCTCAGCTCCTTCTCTTCGGCCCGTGACTCTGGTCCTTCATGCCCCTCTGCTCGCTGTTCCTCTCCTTGTCACTTCTTCAAGGACTCGGCTCCTCCTCCCCCAGCCACCTCTCCCCGCGCAGAATCAGGCGGGGAGCCTTGGGGGCTCATCCACCTGCCGTGACCACCTCCCAACCCTGGTGGCCTCGCGTGGCCACTCGCTCTCCTTGTACCCCTCCTGCCCCCACCAGACCCAAAGGCCAGTGCCCAGTCCTCCCAGCACCCTCCCAGTGGCCGACAGGGGGCCCTCAGCGGCCTGTGCCCTATGACCGTGAGCGAGCCCGAGTGACAGGGCTGCCTTTTCTGTCCCTAACAGAGCTGTTGCGGGGACTGGACGAGCTGACAGTGCAGGACACATGGCAGGGCTCCTGGCATCCTCCTCCCCTGCCAGCCACTGACGCTGGCATCCCCAGGACGCTGGGCCCCGTGGGCACCGATGACAGGCTGCCCAGTGTGGGCGGGAGCGCAGGGAAGGGCCCCTCCTCGCGGGGGTGCCGCTGGCTGGGTCGGTTTGTCACCCTATCCAGGGCCTCAAGCACGTGTGTCCTTTGACCTTCTATAAAGAAATATTCTGAGGCAATAAAAGACGGACAGAGAGAGGTCCACCCGAAGAGTATTGTTAAAACACTGTTTAATGTAACAATTCAAACACCCAGAATATACAGTCCTTGCAGTTGACTATATCCTTATGCATGAAAATGCGTAAAATTAAATGCATAAAATCTTATGCATAAAATGGGATACCATGGGGAATTTGATCACTACTGTGTAGATTTAAGTATAGTGACATACAAAAATATTTTGTATATAATGTTCAGTGAGAAAAAAAGGACAAACTTGGGTGGTTTGGGCCTATTTTTGTGAAAAAGTATAATGACACACACCTACTGGAAAAAGGTCTGACGAGGTCGACCTCAAAACACCCCACTCTCACTGGTGGTCTTTCTGGGGGATGAAGTTACAGGGCTTTTGCATTATATGCATTTTCCGTTTTTTCCCGTAACGAACAGTCAGGCTGATTTTGGCAGGTGCCACCCCAGTTGGCGTCACAAGGTGCCCCGCGCTCTGCGGGCTCTCGCAGCGGGAGCTCGGCACCGCCCCCAGCAAAGCCAGGCTCGTCCTCCCGGACAGCGGGTCCTCTCTGCGCCGGAGTTTCCCCACCCGGTAGGTGTTTGGCTTTTTCCATGGATCTGCATCTGATTTCGTGAGAGATGGCGAGAGGTGGAGGTGATAGCGCAGTCACAGGGCAACCTCCTCCTGCTTGGTGGCAGTGCCCGCTCTGACTGGGGGACCAGCTGCGTCCTCCACGTCCTTTCATGGGTCTGGGTCGGTCCTTCCGTCTCGCTGCCCAGACCAGAGCCCCACTGTCGGGCTCACTCCTCTCAGGACGCCCAGCGCTCAGTGCTGCCTAAGCTCCTGCACACAGCTGGCTTCCAAGGCAGCACCTAGAAGCCCTAGATCACGAGGAAGAGAAAACTGGGAGAAGGAGAGGGTTTGCGGGTGGTGCCCTTTCAGACGCCTCGTCCTGGTGAGGACCCAGCCCCCGAGCGCACAGACAGCTGACAGGGGCGGCAGTGGCTCGGCTCTGCAGAGCTGTGTTTCGATTGACATGGGCCCGAGGTCTCTGCCCCCCTCCTTTTCCAGGCCTGAGCTGTCGTGGCCGATGTCCCGCAGGCACGGCGGTCTGTGCGGTGGCCCCTGTTGGGGGAAGGCGTCATTAAAATGACAGCGCATCCGCCAGGCGCACCCCTCCAACGGAACGAGGGGAGCCGGGCGAAAAGTAGGTCACATGTGCCTGGTCCCATGTCACGAGGTCTCCAACCTGAGGCCAATGGGATCTGTAGCCTCCTCTGGTTTAGAACAAAACCGCACTCTAATTTTTCTCCTTTAACATTTTTATCTTCTCTAAACGGGGAGAGTGACCATCTGTCTGATAGCCACATCCATCCGGCCCTGCCTGACCGCACAGAGTGGCTTTGTTCTGAGGTAAGGGGCTGTGGGCCCGGCCGAGGCCATGCGGGGCCCAGACAGCGGGTGTCCAGGGCCATCCAGCTGGGCTGTGCCCGGTGCTGACGGAGTGGGAGCGTGGGGTCCTCACCGAGAGCTCCAGACGTTCCCCTGGTCTGACAACACGGCTCCTCTTTAAGGATCAGGGTCACTGTTGACACTGCAGTGTTAGCGAGCTATTACGTAGGAAACAAACAGGTCATTTTTCAGCTGTTGGTGCTTCTGGGGCAGGTGTGGGGATATGATCCTCCCCTCAGAGAGGCTGGTCATCCCCGGGGCCCAGGGCTCTGCTCCCTCCTTGGGACCAGCACCTTTGTTGGGGAATGTCCACGCCTGCGGTGACCAGGTGAGCCAGTGGCATCCACTGGCGTGAAATGCACATGTTAGAGTAAGGCCGATGCGTGTGTGTTGCGGCGTGTGGAGCACACGCACTTTTGGAGCTTGATGCTAGATGAGAAATAACGCCCTTCTGTTGTCCCTGGGAGGCCAGTGAGCATGGATCCTCTGTGAGGCAGCGGGGAAAGGTACAGTACTTTAAAAGTGTTTGTAAAACTAACGTGAGCTTTGTGGCTTATAAGCAACAAAAAAATTTTCTTTTACCTGTCCTATAAGTAAATCGAAGTATTCCGTTAGTTCAGGGTGTCTAATGAACATATTTTGCAGGTAATGAGTAGACGATAAAATGTTTGCAATATCTGTGAAGTTGGCTGGCCGCTGGTGCCGTACTTAGACAAACTATATGCTCTTGTTAGGATTTCCTGGGAAAAAAATGTTTCCAGAGTGGTTTGCCAGAAACCAAAGTTGTATGGTATTTGATTTGAGTGTGTTCTACTGGAGAAAAGGGTTTTGCTTTTCAGAAATAAAATATTTAAAATGTGTATCTTAACTGGCTTTCCAGGAAACATAGGTCTATAGCCAAGTCCATAGAAGTGAATGTGGACACTGTAGATGATTAATTCCCCCACATCTGAGATGTAAAAATAACAGTTGCACCCTTGGTAACAAAATAAGATTTTTCTCTTGTAGAAATATTAGGCATTTAGGGTGATACCCAGTTCCTTCCAACTGCAGCCTTTGAAAGAGTCTCATGAACTATATCTAAAGGGCTCTTTATCCATTTTGCAATCTTGAAGAAAGGGAAATTTTTCTACTATTCCTTAAGATAGAGCAGGAAATTTCAATCGTTCTTGTATGTATGATTCTAAACGCTTCCTTTGTGCCTGGGAAAGTGCCCAGTATTTCAATGCAGTTTTCACATTTTCTCCTTTTGCTGTTCCACCTGACCTACGTCCTCACGGCTGGGAGGATGGGGCTCGGTCATTGTGTGGGTAGCAGTTTCATGTGCGTTCATGTAAATTATGCCCCATAATTGGCTCTGGGGGGAACAAGACCTGGAAGTAAACCTGCACCCCGACCAGTGTTAGGAGCACTGACTTGCCCTTTTTTACCAGCGGAATAGAAGATTGTTTTTCCAGAAACAACACAATCTCAGAGGAAGGTGCCCTAAGCAGAGGGCCAGCCTCTGTCCACGGCACCCCTCGCAAGCTCCTGACGGCCAGCAGCTCGTCCTTGTGCTTCACGGTGGCCTGGGCCGGTCTCTGACGGACGTTCTTGGCTTTTGGTCTGGCCTCGTCTGGGGACCAAAAGGACTGCGGGAGGAGCTGGGCCGCCTTCTGCACACGCCCCCCGGGCCACCCCGCCAGTGCCCCACTGTCTCTGCGAGGCCCCCGCTCTGCGGAAGGAGGCGCGGAAACCCACCGCCGTGAAAGGCACGTCGCCGGGTCCGGCAGCCTCAGGAAGGCTTGGGGTCCCGCGGGGTCCCGCGCGCCCCCGGGGCTGGAGCCTTTGAAGAGCCGTCTTGGCTCTGGCCGAGGGGGAGCTTCAGAGGTCAGGGTCTGAGGACGGGCAGCCCGTCAGGGTGGAGCCGGTGCTCCAGGCGGTCCCCCGGGAAGGGCCCGGCTCCTTCTCCGGGGCATGCCCCTGCCGCTCTAGAGGACGGTGCCTGTCGCTGCGCCTCCGAGAGGGTCCTAACCCCCGCCACCACCTGAGAACCTTCTGGAGAGGCAGTCTTGTCTACCCCCACCCGACCGCCTGAGTCAGGAACTCTGGGCTGAGCCTGGTTCTGTGATCCACAGAACTTCCTGGGGACGCTGGTGCCTGTGTGAGTGTGAGAGCCGCGGGCGGTGCTGGTGCCCGCGGCTGGGTGGGCACAGGGAAGGTCACAGCTGAGCCGTGTGTGTCCTCTTCCCCACGTGTGACCTGGCAGCGGAGTCTCTTGTCCTGAGGTGACACAGGGTCTGTTCCCTGTGTGCCCTTCCCGCACGGAGACCCCACTGCCAACAGTGTTGCCCCGCAGCACGGAAACCAGAGGAGATGCAGCCGCCCCTGCTGCCCAGGCCGAGCCCCAGGCGGCGGCCGGTGGAGGGAGGACGGGAGGGACGGCCCTGGGCCTGCTCCTGGGTGGTCGCGACTCCCGGGACTCGGGGACCGGCGGGGGCAGGGCCGAGGCTGGGCTCACTCCCCAAGCGGGCAGCCCCCGCGCCGAGGGGGGAGGTATCGTTAAGAACAATCCAGAAGAAGGCAAGAAAGGAGAGGGAAAGAAACCTGTATAAAAACACACCGCCGGGCAGGAGTAAGGAAGCCGGTGATGGATGTCGGTGGAGGAGACTGGTCTGGAGGGAGGTGGGTCTGTTTTGTTTGCTTGAATAAAAGTGGTAGAACAGAAAGACTATTCAGTAAATGGTGTTGGGTCCATCAGGTATCTATTAAAAAAAGCTGAACCCCAAGTCAGAACTTGACCTCACGTCAAACATAGATGCCTCTGCGCCGAGATGATGAGCTGAAGGACCCAGACAGGACGTGTGGCAACTTGGAAGTGGCCTTCTCCGGGGACGGGCACCGCAGGCACTCGGCCCAGGAGGCACCGAGGGCCTCGCCCCAAACGGGAGGCCGATGCCGGTGACAGAAGGGTCAGTCTCACGTGACCACGTTTGCACCCTGAAGTCCCACTCGGGAGGGGAGGAACGACAGAGCAACAACCTGCCACTCTCAGAGCTCGGACAACCCCAGGGACCTTGGTGGCAGGGGGGCCGCCCCCAAAGTGCGCCCTGGGCGCAAAGCAAGCTCTCCAGATGGGGCTGAGCCGTGATGCGGAGTTGTTCCTTGTCGTGAGTTGGTGGTCACACCTCCCGGTGGTAAATGTGGGTGTGAAATCCAGCTGTGATTTAAGCTTTGCGCGTTTTACAGCCTCTTAATCATACTGCTTTTGAAGTCAAGCTGAGGCGCACACGTGCTGTGATATTTATGCAAAAGGTCACGTGTGTCCCTAGGAAATGCTCAGGACAGGGGCCAACAAGAGCGACCCCCCCAGGGGTGGGGTTCAGTCTGCTCTGAGGCAGTTGTCTCCCAGCCCCCGGATCCTGTGTCCCAGTTGAAAGGGGTCCGCCCACGGCCCACCCTGTCACACTCACACCTCAGCAGGGACAGTTCTGCTGCCCTTTGTTTTGCCTTTTTATTCTGTCCTTTTTGCTCGTTTTAAAAAGGATCCCACTGTTATTATAATCAGATCTTTTTAAAGCGGCTCGTCTGGGTGACTGAGAAACTTGTTTTTCTGACTTTCTGAGGTTTAAATTGCCACAGAGCCTCCGGAGTGGCATCTGGGGGCCCGTGGGTGGCGGGACAGCTGGTGTCAGCTGGTGACACCCTCGGCTCCAGAGCTCCCTGCCTCAGACTGGGCTGGGCAGGCAGGGAAGAGGCAGGGTCCTGTCCCCCGGCTGTGTCCGCGGTCTGCCTCCAGGACAGCCACCTGGCCTGGCCTCCAGAAGCACGGCGAGCTGACCGCCCGGGCCCAGAGCATCACCCCTGTCCCCGTGCCCCAAGCGCAGCCCCCAGTCAGCAAGGACCCGGCGCCGGTGCTGAGGAAATGGGCGAGGGGTGCCGGGACGCGGAGGCGGTGCCCACAGGCTTCGCAGGCCGCGCCCTGTCGGGACCCTCGGGGTGGGGTGGCGGTCGGCTCCGGCAGCTCAGTCGAGTCCTCTGTCCGGTGCGGCTCAGGTCCTGCTGCCCACAGCCCTTGTCTTGTGAAGCTCGTGTGACCCACTTCTTCCCGGCCGAGGTCGGGAGCTAGACCCCGCTTGGGTGCTGTGCGGGTTACCTGCGCCGTGTCTGTACTTGGCTTTACAGATCCGCCTTTGTGTTTGGGAGGTGGGAATGGGGAGCCCCCCCCGTGCACGCGCCTGCCTGTGCTCCGCCAGCACAGCTCAGAGAGCACGCCAGGCCTTGCAGGGAGTGAGCCGCGCAGGGCTTGCGGGGTTCACGGGCCCTCGGAGGACTGAAGCCCCGGGGATTAATTCCATCAGGAGCATCAGCTGCAGGGAGGGGGGCCTCCCGGTCGGCGATTCTGCCACCGGTGCTGCTCTCATCTGGAGGCCGAGGTGACCCTGGGTCTTTTTAGGAAAGAGAAGCCGCCCTCTTGACAGGGGAACCCCGTTGGCAACTGGGGCACCCTCACCCGGGCAGCCCTGGGGGGACAGCACCCAGAAAAGGGCCCAGCTCCTGCGAGGGCTGAGTCCTCACGTTTCTGGTTCCCCCCACCCCACCCCCGCTCCGGCCTCGGGCCTCCTGCCCTCAGCATCCTTCCCCGCCTGCTCTCCGGGGTCCTGACGGGGTCCTGAGGATGGGGGGGTGCTGCCCTGAGGGACCCTGTGTGGCAGGGAGGCCGACCTCCTGGTGTGAACTGGTGGGAGGTGGGTTTCCCAGGACAGGCCCCCCTCCTCGGAGCCGGGAGAGGAGGGATGGCTCTGGGTGCGTTCCTCTGAGGACGTTTTCCAGGCAAGTCCTGGACTGGCCAGCCTGCCTGCCGCCCAGGGAGCGGCCCTGGGAGGGCTCGAGGGCACTCTTTGGGCCCCGGTTACTAAGTGAAAGAGTCTGTTCCCATCGGGCAGCGGGGCCCTGCTCTGTTCTTGCCTTGTGGCGGGCGCCACCTCAAATCCGAGATGAGCTCCGGGAGGGGACCCCGACCAGAGTGCCCCCAGCCAGCCTTTTTCCTCATAACTGGTTGGGTTTTATTTCTCCTTAAAAATCTCATGAGCTCAACTAATCTTGGCCTCTTTTGCTTTTCACGCTAACAGGGCAACACCCTTTCTTTTGTTACGTTTATCTAAAGTTATTCCCTGATTCCCGCATTTTTCTTGGTATAAATTACCATCTGTGTCCCTTTGTTGTAATAAAAGCTGGAAATAAGAGCTCTGTGTCCCCCTTTTCCCCAGTAAAAAATGGTGCCCAGGGCACAGGCTTGAAACCAGTGCTCTGCTCTTTTTGGGCAGATGGTCTTGAGCGTACTCAAGGCGCTTCTGTCCTGTGTTGCCAGGGAGGCCGAGCAGTACGTTCAGTGCCTCCCGCACCTGCCTCGGGGCTGGGGCCCAGCTCTGCGCTTCCCAGCTTGAGGCCTCGGCTCTTCTGGCCACCTGCCCCCAGGCCCCTGCCCCGCATCCGGTCTGTGAGGTGGAGGGGCACTTCCTGGCGGGGCTACAGGGAGGACTGTGCCTGGCACACGGCGAACGTTGTATCAGCTTTTGGTGTTGTTATTGTTTGTATGATTATTTAATTTATTAATCATGTTGACAGGATTCCCGGTATTAAATTACCTGTCTATTCCAGGTGTAAACCTCCCTGAGGTGTTGTGATTAGTAGTCCTCCAACATTGCTGATTCTGTCTGTTAATATTTGACTCAGAGTTCCTAGCTGATCAGAGGCTGGAACTGCGGGCCCGCGGCGGGACCGGTTCCCCAGTGAGGGGCCTGCTGCCCGCATGACTGCGGCTGTGCCTCCGCCTTGGAGGCTCCCGGGGGCTCTGCCTGGGCTGCACCCGCCTCTACCCCCCGTGCTGTGCCGCGCACCCGGCTCATCCTGATGTCCTGGGCGGACGCCCAGCACACACACGTGCAGGGACACGTCGCCGGACGGTGGGGTGGATAAGCACGGCTCCATCCCTGCCGCTTCTCTCCCGCCGGCCTCCAGTCCGCTGCACTGGGCCAAGTCACGCAACATCAGAAAACCCAAGCTGTTCTTGGACCGACGCCTGCAGAGCACCAAGTCTGCAGGCCCAAGGGGCGGGCTCCGTGCGCTCCTGCCCTTGTCTCCGACTTCCCCTGACGCGCGGCTCGCCCGCACCTGGCGCCCCGTCCAGATGTCCCATCCCCCGTCCAGGGCGAGGGCAGGAGGGAGGCTGCCCACGCTCCCCGTGGGGACCGTTCCCCAGCCTCTCGACCTTCACATCCCATTGGCCCGGAGGCCGTGAGCGACTGTCCTCTCCTTTCCAGAAGAGGCGCTTTCGCCCCTCTGACCTACTTGGAGCACACGGCCGAGGGGTGGGGGAGGGACCGAACGTGGACTCAGCCTTTTGGACGGCCAGCGGACCAGCCTGCAGCCTGTTTGTCCACCAAACTGAGCCCCTGGAGGGTGAGGGCTGCTCCTTGCTTGGTCCTGCGTCCCCAGCACAGGCCCCTGCTAGGAACCGAGTGTTAGATGGACGGTCCCTGCCGTGGTCAGCCTCCCAGTGTGGCCTGAGGGTCCAGGGAAGGCAAACGGTGCACAGACAGGCTGAGCACCTGCTGTGTGCAGTGGCCGGTGCACAGAGAAGTCGGGCTCCGGGAGCCACGGCCTCGGGAGGGTCAAGTCCACACCCAGGCCTCACCGCAGGACCAGAGTCGGATCCAAGGGAGTCCTGCCATCTCCGCAACAGAGGTGTTATTAATCTTGAAACGGTGTGTTTGAAATAATCGGAATGTTTGCAAGCCATACGCTCTGATGTAGGTGACACCCTGGACCCTGGGTGCTTCCCCAGATGTAGGACAGGAGTATCCCTGGGTGAAGCCCACACCTTCCCAGCAAGAGGAAAGACCCGCGCTCCACGGCCTCTGCAGCAGGGAGGGAGGTGAGCAGGCAGCCAGCCTCCCAGCCTGGCACGTTTGTCTGTCCGGACAGTTGAGTGAGGAGCCGGCAGGCTGTGTGCAGTGCTCACTGAAGTCAGGCTGTGTCGGCCCGAGCGTCTTTCTAACATTACCTGAGACCGGCGAGAGCATTTTCCTGCAGAAATCTCCCTCCTCCCCGGCCTCAAGGACGTGCTCTGCGCTGTGAGTCCTCCAGGAGCCGAAAGCAGCCAAGAAGCTCTGTGGGTTTGTGCTGTCCTGGACTCCTGCAGCCTGATGGGGCAGTGAGCTGTTAAACAGGATAAATCAAGTGTGCGGGCCCTCCCCCCCAGGGCCCCTCCACGGTCTCTCCCCGGCACAGCTGAGGCCCTGCGTGTAGCTCTGGACAAAGCACAGCTAACGGGGCAGAGCCGCCGTGCGCTCGCTGCAGCCGTGCGGGCCTCAGATGGCGCTTGGCTGGCGGGACTCCTCCAGCTTCCGTCTCTGGGCGAGAAATCCCGCGCTGACGCATGCTGCACCTGTAGGCAGTGTGACTGCTGTAAAACGGCTTCTGCTTTAATGTCCAAGTCTACCGGCCCTCCCCCCAGAAGAGTGCCTCAGGGCTCGGGCATCACATGCCACTTTCAAACGTGGCTCTTCTCTCTTCACATCTGAAACAAATGCTGTCAATGGTTTATGTTTGACTAGTTCACCTGTCTGCTGGTCAGGAGCATGAGCTCTGGAGCCAACTTGTGGTCACTCAGTTCTGTGGGACTCATATGTAAAACAGGGCTGGGACTGGCCCTCCTGTGTTAGGACAGAGTGCATTTGCATAAGGGCAAGCCTGTGTACCGTGTGCGGTTGGCTGCACGTTATAGCTACATGTCTTATTAGGACAGTAGTCATTGTACTAGAATTCTTCTGATTTGAATATTCCTTTAAAAAAGAATGATTGGAAAATTTGTTTTATCAGAATTTCACTAAGTAGTACTGGTTATAAATAGATTTTGCCAATTGAATCAATATAAAAGATCAAATGAGGTTTTGGTTCTGGAGCAATGGAGTAAGCGACACCTACCAACTCACATCATAGTTAATGGTGAAAAGCTACTGCTTTCCCCCTAAAATCATTAACAAGACAAGGATGTCTGCTCTCACCACTCCTGCTGAACAGAGGACACAGTTCTAGCTAGTTCAATATGACAAGTAAATAAAAGAAAAGGCATACAGATTGGAAAGGAAGAAATAAACCGTTTCTATTTGTAAAAAACACGATCGTCTACCTTGAAAATCCCATTAAGGCTACCAAAAAAACTCCTGGAACTAGTAATAATTAGCAAGTTGTTGAGAAAGCAAGGTCTACATACAGAAGTCAATATTGTTCTATATACCGTCAGTGAACAATCAGAAACCAGAATTCAAAACACACCATTTACAGGAACTCCAAAAAGTTATATACTTGCTATATGTGTAACAAAATATGCACAGAATTTGTGTGCTGAAAACTAGAAAATACTGATGAGAGAAATCAAAGATCTAAATAAGAGACCTCCGTGTTCACAGCTGGGACGCTCAACGTAACGGTGCCAGTGCTTCCAAGTGGGTCTGCAGGTTTAACGCAGCTCCTGTCAGAGTCCCAGCAGGACTGTTTGTAGATGCAAACAAGATGATTTTTAAATTTATGTGAAAACACAGAGGAACTAGTTAAACCAAGAGAATTTTTAAAAAGATTGAAGTTGGAGTAATTTTATGTCACCATAATGCTGCAGTAATCCAGACATTGTGGTATTGGTGGATGGATAGGCACTTACATAATCAAACAGGATAGAGTCAAGAATACACCCACACACATATGGACAACTGGTTTTTGACAAAGGTAATAAAGCAACTTAATCCAGAAAGGGCAGTCTTTTCAAAACGTGGTGTTGAAACAATTGGCTAATGCATAAAACAAAACAAACAAAAAAACCCCTTGACTTGAACTTCACAACTTACATAAAATTAACTCAAAATGGATGTAAAATCTAAAATTATAACCTATTTAGGAGAAAATATAGGAAAAGAAAGCTCGCTCATAAAAGATAAAAATTTTAAACAAAAGTCATAGAAGATAAAATTGAGAACTTGTATTTCATCACAATTAGAAGCATTTGCTTCATGAAAGATCCTGTTAAGATATGAAAAGACAAACCAGAGCCTCAGAGACAATCATTGTAAATCACATATCCAGCAAAAGGCTGTGTCCACAGCATACAGGCCAAGCCCTTTAACCTCCATGGAAAGAAAACAAGACAGTCCAATTAGAAGATGGACAAAAGACCTGAGCACACACTTCTCCAAAGAGGGTGAAGAGATGGCAAATACGCACCTGGATGGATGTTCAGCACCGTTAGCTGTTAGGAGAAAGCAGGTTCAGTCGCAAGGAGACGTCACCACCGTCTATAAAAATGGCCGAAGTAAAACACTGACACCCCCAAGTGCTGACGGGAACAGAGTGCTGGGTCTGTCTTGCCCTGGGCAGGGGCGTGGGGTGGGGGGCGGTTGGAGGGGTGGAAAACAGCACAGCTGCTCCCGCAAATAATTTGCCAGTTTCTTAAGAAGTTAAAGGTACACTTAACATATGATTCAATAATCACAGTCGTGCTTTGCCGTGCACCTGAAACTATCACAACATTGTTAATCGGCTATACTCCAATATAAAATAAAAAGTTAAAAAAAAATCACAGTCCTGGGTACTTATCACAGAAAAATGCACCCTTGTGTTCACACAAAAACGTGCACCCTGTTGCTGCCAGCTGCTGTATGTGTAATCCACCAGAGCCGAAACCAACCCAGATGTCCTTCATGGGGTAACTGGATGCACAAGTCGTGGTGCAGCCATGCCCCCCAGCCACCAAGATGAACAGACTTCTGTTAGGTACAGCAACTTGGGTTCTAGACCTCAAGAGCAGTAGCATTTGTTTGATTGGATTTATATGAAGTTCTTGAAATGATACAATTGTAGCGACATAGAACAGATCAGGGCTTGCCTAGGAGAGTGAGCCTATGAAGGGACCACCTACAGAGCTCTGCATGGTGGTCCCACTTGTGTGCGTGGTTAGGGAAATCTACACATGTGATAAAATTCCATAGACCCATACACCAAAAGAAGGGCGTGTACAAACTGGGCCCATTGAGATAATAGTGCTTGACCAGTGTCCCTTACTGGTTTTGCTAATGCACTGCAGTTATGTCAAATGGAAGCTGGGTGAAGGGTACACAGAAACTCTGTATTATTTTTGCAGCTACTCATGAATCTGAAATTATTTCATAATTATACAACACACATGTATAATACACATACACAGACATTAGAGTGGACAGTTATTAAATCTGAAATATAAAAAGTAAATTGTGTAAACAGATCAGTTAAATGTAAGAGATGGTCAGAGTGGAAAAAAAAGCAAGATCAATCTGTGTGCAGCCAGCAAGACACCAACATGAAATATAATGCTCTTGGCAGGTTGACAGAAAAAGATATGTCATGTGAACACTGATCAAAACCAGGCTGGAGTGACTACACTCATATCAGAAGAAGTAGGCTTCCGGACGAGACGGTGACGGGGGTAAGAAGGACATTGTGTGAATATAAAACGGTCAATTGTCCAGGAAGACACATCCGCCCCAAATGTACATACGTCACCTAACAGAGCCTCAAAACACAAGAAACAGAACCTGATAGAACAGAGAGGAGGATAAATTCACGATTGTAGTTGGAGATCCAGCTGCGCTCTCAGTGACTGACGGGACAAGGGGCCTTGCAGGACGCCACACCTGGCCGCAGGAGGGACATGTTCGTGGCACACAGGGTGTTCCCAAGGTGGACCGTGCTCTGTGTTAAAAAACACAAAAGCCTAACGAACTTAAAACAGTTGAAATCACAAAAAGTATATATTCTGACCAGAGTGAAACTGAACTAGAAATCAGTAACCAAAGGTAACTTAAAATTTTCCAAATACTTGAAGATCAAAACACGCACCTCTAAATAATGTGGTCAATGTGCTGTATCAAAGGAATTTAGGAAATATTTTGGAATATTGGGAAATAATAGAATATATATAATAAACGCACATCTCTAAATTGGTAGGAATCAAGGAAGTCAGTGCCTCTAGAGAAACCTATGGCATGAAATGCTAACATGAGAAAACGTCTGCAAACAATTATCCAAGCTTTTACCTTAAGAAACTAAAAGAAAAGAAAAGGCAAGCAGAAGGGAGGAAGTAATAAAACAAGACCAGAAACCAATGAAATTGAAAACAAACTCACTTTTCAAATTAGACCAACTCAGATGAAGAGAGGATGTGGAAGAGAGGGGCAGCTTGGTTGGCCGCGGTTCGCTCTGCTTCCTGGTAGTTTTCTGCATCCTTTTGTTGGCCTCACAAGACATGTTCCTTCGTGAGTGTTTCCTCTGCCCTCTCCCGGGAACTGGGGGGTTTGCAAACCAGCCTGAGCCTGGGAGGGAGGAGGGTAAGGTCACGCAGCCTGGACCGAGGCAGGCAGTGATCTGTTCATTTCTGTAATTTTGTCATTTCAAGAATGTCGTGTAAGTGGAATCATACAGCGTGTGACCTTTGGGGACTGGCTTTTTTCACTCAGCCTAATTCTCCGAGGTTCCTCCCGTTGCTGAGAGCGTCAGCAGTTTGTTCCGCTTTGTGGCGGAGTAGGTGCCGCGTTTGCGGTCCCTGTTGCGCTGCCCCTGGCAGGGATGCACCGTGACTGTCTAACCAACCACCAGATGAAGGTGCTGCTTCCTGTTTTTGGCAATTACAAATAAAATCACAGCCTGCTGTGAGGGCATAAATTTTTATTGCTCTATAATAAACGCCCAGGGGTGCAACCACCAGGTCGAATGGTAGTTGCGTGTTTAGTTTTTTAAGAAACTGCCAGACCGACCGTCTTCCAGGTGAGCAGGCCACATCCCCGCAGCATCCGAGTGGCCTGCCCGCAGCCCCGCATCCTCTCCGGGCTCGGTGTGGCCACTGCTGTTTATTTTGGCCGTTGTGACAAGTGAGTGATGGCCCCTCCCGTGGTGTTAATTTGCATTTCCCTGATGGCTAATGATACTGAACATCTATCTTCTCATGTGCTTGTTTGCCACCTGTCTATCCTCTTTGGTGAAATGTCCATGTCTTTTGCCCGTTTTCTAATTGGATTGTTTCGTTTTTACTGTTGAGTTTGATCATTATATATGCTTTAAACTAGTTCTGTGTCGGGTGTGTGGTTTGCAAATATTCTCTCCCAGTCTTGGCTTGTCTTTTCATCCTCTTAATATGTTTTTTGGCAAAGCACGGGTCTTTAGTTTTGACACATCTAATTTATCAGTTTTCCCTTTTGTATATCACGCTTTTAGTGTCAAGTCTAAGAATTCTGCCTTACCATGGACCCTTAGGATTTTTCCTTTTCTTTTCTGAAAGTTTCGTTGCTTTACGTTTTACATTTGACTCTGTGATCCTTTTTGAGTTAATTTTTATATAAGGTATAAAGTTTAGTTCAAAAAGTCCATTTTTGCCTACAGATGTCCAGTTGCTCTAGCACCATGTGTTGAAAAAAGCTGTCTTTCCTCCGTTGAACTGCTTTTAGATCTTTGTCAAAAATCAGTTGGGCATATTTGTGTGGCTCTGTTTCTGGATTCTGTATCTGCTCCATTGATTTTCTCCACCAACACCACAGCCTTGATTACAGCAGCTGTATAATAAGTCTTGAAATTGGGGAGACCAGTTCCTTCTACTTTATTTTCCTTTGTCAGAATTGTTTTAGCTATTCTAGTTCCTTTGCCTTTCCGTATAGATTTTACAATGATCTTGTCTGTATCGCTGAAATTCTTGCTGGAATTTTAATAGGAATTATGTTAAAGCTGTATGTCAACTTGGAGAGAACTGACATCTTTACTATGATGAGTCTTGCAATCTGTGTTCTGTCTCTCCATTTATTTAGATCTTTAATTTCTTTCAACATTTTGTAGTTCTCAGCACATAAGTCCTACACGTTTTGTTAGATTTACACCTAAGTAGTTCATGTCATCTGCAAATATGGACAATTTTATCTTTTCGTCTCATTACCTTTCCTGCCTTTTTGCACTGACTGACCTCCCCGACTGTGTGAGTAATGGCCGTGAAAGGAGAGATGTTGTGCCTTGTTCTAAGGGGGAAGGATTTAACCCTAAGTGTGATGTTGGACAAAGGTCTTTTTGTGCATGCTCTTTATCGAGTTGAGGAAGTTCCCTTCTATTCCTGTGTTTTTTCCTGAGAGTTTTTATCACGAGTGGGTGTTGAATTTTGTCAAGTGCCTTGCTGCACAATATAATCAAGTGATATCTTCTTTAGGTCTGTCAATATGATTGAATACACGAGTTGATTTTTAAATACTGCACCAGCCTTGCATCGCTGGAAGAGTGGGCATAGTGTATAATTCTTATTATATACTGATGAGTTCTATTTGCTAATGTTTTTTGTTGTTTTTTTTTTTTAATTTTATTTATTTATTTATTTATGGCTGTGTTGGGTCTTCGTTTCTGTGCGAGGGCTTTCTCCAGTTGTGGCAAGTGGGGGCCACTCTTCATCACGGTGCGCGGGCCTCTCACTATCGCGGCCTCTCTTGTTGCGGAGCACTGGCTCCAGACGCGCAGGCTCAGTAGTTGTGGCTCACGGGCCTTGTTGCTCTGCGGCATGTGGGATCTTCCCAGACCAGGGCTCGAACCCGTGTCCCCTGCATTGGCAGGCAGATTCTCAACCACTGCGCCACCAGGGAAGCCCTTTGCTAATGTTTTTAAAGGATTTTTGCACCAGTATTCTTGAGGGCAGTTTTCTCCTTTTGTACTGTCTTTTGTACCATCTTTTGTACTGATTTTTGTATCAGGCTAATACTAGCTTCATCAAATGAATTGGAAACTATTTCTCTTCTCTTCCATTTTCTGAAAGAGATTACGTAGAACTGGTATTAATTCTTCTTAAAACTGTTGGTAGAATCCTCTAGTGAAACCATCTGGATCTGGAGAGTTTTTGCAGGGGAGTTTTAAGATTATGAACCCAATTTCCTTCACAGTTATGTAGGGCTATTCAAATTATCAGTTTCATATTGGATGAGTTGTGGTAGTTTGTCTTTTTCAAAGAGTGGGTCAGTTTATCTAAGTCAATTTATTTGTGTAGAGTTGTTCTTAGTGTTCCTTTATTATCCCTTTGATGTATGCAAGTTTCTTAACAATAGCTCCTGATTCATTCCTTATAATGATGTTTTGTCTTCTTTCTTTGTCAGTCGTCCTAGAAGTCTGTCAATTTTATTGACCTTTTCAAAGAATCAGCTCTTTATTTTATTGATTTTCTCTGGTTTTTCTGTTTCCAATTTTAATTATTTCTGTCTTATTTCCTTCCTTCTGTTTGCTTGAATTTATTTTGTTCTTTTTCTAGATTCTTAAAATGAGAGCTTAGATTATTGGTTTGAGACTTTTTCTCTTTTCTGATATATGTATTTTGTGCTATAAATTTCCCTCTAGGCAGTGCTTTAGTCGTGTTTTACAATTTTTGATATGTTGTATTTTTATTCGGGTATGTATTTTTATTCAGGTATACATTATACATTCAGGTCAACATATTTTTATAACCCTTGAGATTGCCTCTTTGACCCGAGGATTATTTAAATGGGTGTTGTTTTAGTTTCCGTGTGCTTGGAGATTTTTCTGTTATTTCTGTTATTGATTTCTAGCTTGATTCTTTTGTGACCTGAGAACACATCATACGATTTTGAGTCTTTTAAATTTGTTGAGGTTTGTTTTATGGCCAAGGATATGTTCTGCATTGGTATATATTCTGTGTGTGTTCTGCTGGTGCCAGATGTGCTATAAATGTTGACTAGGTCCAGTTAGTTGATTGATGGTGGTGTGAGTTCTATATCCCTGCTGATTTTCTGCCTAGCTATTCTTTCAGTTGTTGAGACGCTGTTGAAATCTTCAGCTGTAATTGTGGATTTCTGTATTTTTCCTTTCAGTTCTGTCAGTCTTCACATATTTTACTGTTCTAGTGTTTGATTCATACACTTTTAGGATTGCTTGCTATTGCTTCTTCATGGGTTGACTCATCTTTATATAATGCCTCTCTCCATCTTTGATGATTTTCATTGCTCTGAAGTCAATATTATCTGATATTAATATAGCCATTCCTGCTTTCTTTTGATTAGTGGTTGTGTGACACATCTTTTCCGATGAGTTTATTTTCAGTCTGCTTACATCTTTCTATTTGAAGTGAATGAGTTTCTTATCGACAGCATATGGTTGAGTCATTTTTCTTAATCCGCTCTGCCATTCTGTTTTTTTAATTGGTAAATTTAGACTATTTACATTTAATGTAATTATTGAGATGTTAGGGCTTAAGTTTGCCGTTTCATCTTTTGTTTTCTGTTTGTTCTCCCTATGTTTTGTTTCTCTGTTTCCTTATTTCCTGCCTTCCTGTGGGTTACTCAACATTTTTTTAATAATTCCATTTTGACTTATTGACAGTGTTTTTGAGTATCCCCTTTGTGCAACTTTTCAGTGTTGCCCAGATATTACATTATATACATATAATGTAGGTGTTCTACTCGTGAAAGGAGGCATTGCCTTCACTTCCTCACCGTTACCTCCCACGTCTGCCCTGCCCCCAACTCACTGCCTCCTCCGGATTTCTTTCACAAAAGGAGAAAAGCAGGCCTGGGGTTATGTGGTTGGTTGGTTCCTATTACTGGCAGCCTCCCAGAATTCCTAACAGATGGAGTGGGGGAAGAGTTGGGGTGGGGATTAGGACCAGTGGCTCCCAAACATGGCCTTGCTCAAAAGGAGTCTGGAGAACCTTAAATGCAGCTTCTAGGACCACCTGGGTCTCCTGAATCAGGCCCCGAGGGGTGGCACACACACACCTCGACTTCAGTGCCAAGGCCTCCATGCTCTGTCATTGTAAGACGGCCAGGTGAGCCCTAGGCCACCAGCTGAGCCCTGGGATACCAGGTGCGGCAGCAGCTCCTTTCCCAGACTTGAATCTTGCAGGTACACCACCCTCCTGGGATGGGATGAACTGTGTAGCCACTGCCCTAAGGGCAGTTCTGGGAGTTGGGGCAACAGTCCTTCTCAGAGCTCCCCCCAGGAGCACTCACAGCCCCCAAGTGCTGCTGCCTGAGGACTCAGCCTGGCCTGTGACTGACACCCAGAGCGCTCCACATTGGGTGGGGCTGTCTCCCACGTGGGCCCAGTGCTCCTCCCATTCCTCTGGCTCCTGTATCACCATAAGGATTTCTTGACAGGCCCGTCCCTCCCTCAGGAAGGTGCCCTGTTTACTTCTCTTTGTAGGACAGCACAGTGCCTGGAGCTTAGTAATTGCCCAGGAAATATTTGTTGAATTAACAAAGTTATTTATTACCAGTTACCTACGAGGCAAATTTCAACCTGCGTCTTGCATTTATGTGTTCTTGTAGGAAAGAACAGGGGTGGGAGCAGCCAGCACTGGCTCTGGTACTGGTCTTTGACGCCCTGTTTCCTGTGCCCTATCCAGGATAGCTGTGCCCTATCCAGCAGGGCTGTGCCCTATCCAGGAGGGCTGTGCCCTATCCAGCAGGGCTGTGCCCTATCCAAGAGGGCTGTGCCATATCCAGGAGGGCTCTGCCCTATCCAGCAGGGCTGTGCCACAGCAGGGGTAGCCATGTGGCTTCACCAGGCAGGTGTCCCTGGAGGGGCCATCAGAGGCATTCTCAGGAGTCTTCCCCTGGGGGTTGGCTGCTCAGCGGCAGGATAGTCCTCTGCAGTGACCAGGCATTTGGCATCACAGGTAACTTCACCCTCCTGCCAGCTTCCTAAATGCAGCTTCAGCAGTTTACCCAGAGCCACCCATTGATGCTGACTTCTTAAATCCACCAGGAGTTTTAAGTGAAAAGTAAATGAGTGTATTTTACACACGTGAACAGAATCTGTACATGTGATGATTATAAAGCTCGCCTGTCAAATAGCCCATATGTCTGCTTCCTGAATGTACCTTTCTCTCCTGCTTCCTCTTTGGACACCGGGAGGTGGTGGCTGGTAGGGGGCAGCAGAGTGCAGGCCGGAAAGCTCAGAGGCGCTGCGGGGCCAGCGGAGCATACTTGTCAGGTGCAAGCACCCCCTCGACTGCCAGGGACGGCAGCACAGACGCCACGCCCTCTGTGTGTGTTTCCTGTGACTGGAGAAGAGTCCAGTCACACAAGCCCGGGGTATGTTTAGAAATCGTCAGGATTCTGCCCTCCACCCCATCCTGCCCAGATCTGAGTGGGGGGACTGTCGGCCGGGCTCAGCGGGGCTCCTCCAGACTCAGGCTGGTCTCTTTTGCAGGCGGACTCCACAGCCTGGACCGGCCGTGCAGCAAATGTGAGGCTGCATCTGCTCCCCCTAGTGTCACATCAGCCCGTTTTCCCTCCCAAGGGAATCGCAGCGCTGCCGGGAGACCCACTCTCCCCGCCGCTCGCCTGGATCTTAGTCTCCCCACCAAAGTGCAGGCGGCAGGACTTGGAAATGGCCACAGATACGTGTTGCTGGACGTGCCCCTCGGCTCTGAGTGTACACCCATCTGTGGCCCCAACGTCCTTGAGGGAAGGACACGAGGTTTCATATAGACACAGGGGATTGCAGTGTCACAAAACCTGCCTCCATCCCCCCAGATCTCCCCAGCCTGGCATCCTGGGGCAGATGCCCTTGAAAACCAGGGGGCGCTCTTACACGTGGATGTAGCACGTGGCTGCTTCCGCCCTGCCTGGGCGTTGAGGCCAGCTCCCAGCCCTGCTTCCCCCGGTGACCTCAGTGCAGGACCCACACCAGGGCAGCTGGAGTCCTTCCTCGGGACGCCACAGACGTGGACTGAGTGTCCCTTCCCGGTGCTGGGCGACATCGGCCGGGGACACTGGGATTTGTGGCAGGGCACCTGCAGGCTTTCTGCACAGGAGAGATCAGAGCAAACATGAGACCTGGGTTGCGGGGCGAGGGCTGCGGGTTCCCATCCTGGGCCTTGTCCCTGCGGCCACCCTTCCCTTAACTCTAGCCTCAGGCTTTGTGTCAGCGGGACGAGGTGACTCATGTCCTCCAGCTGAGGAGCCGAGCAAAGCGGTCGAAATGGATTTGTGTCTCCCGTGCACTGGGAGCAGGTGGTCAGATTTGGATGATTTCCTTATAGATGGGACTGAACCGAGGAGGGCACCCTGACCACGTGCAGGATCCCGCCCAAGGAATCGGGAAGAGCCGTGCGGCTCAGAGATGGGCCAGGCCTTCAGGTTCGTCTGAGGCAGCGCCTGGGTCTCCTCCACCCTTGGCTGGTGGCTGTTGGCTGTGCTGCCCCCAGAAGTGACCAGGCGCCGCCGGCGCTCACTCTGTGACCCACACAGGAAGCACTCTCGTCACGGTCACGCGGTGTCAGGGCTGCATTCCACTGCCTGGCCCTCGACCCAGAAACGACGACAGTTATACAACCAGGGGACACGGACACTGATGTCATCGTTGTGACTGTACAGCCTGTGTTCAGGAAGCAAGAGGAAGGTCGAGCGTGTTCAGTGGAGACGTGGATGACACAGAGAAGGACGCGGGCCGGGCTTCTGGGGGTGACACTGCAGCGTCCGAGGTGCCAAGGGCGCTGGCTGGTCAGCAGCAGAGCAGCCCATCCAGTGAGGCAGAGGAGAATGGCACCTCACGGAGTGAGGCACAGGGTCAGAGGGCAGAGCCTGCCATGCCTGCAGGTGGAGGCCCTCCCTGCGCGGGGGCGGGAGCAGAATATATACTCGAGAAAACAATGGCTGCAATTTTCCGAATTTGATGAAAATTCTAAGACTGCAGATCCAAGAAGTTCAGTGAAGCCCCAAGAACAAAAACACAAGGCACAGCATAATAACATAATTGCTCAGAACCAGTGATTAAGAGAAACACCTTTAAATATGCTAGAGAAAAGCAGGTTACGTTCAGAGGACAAAGGGGAGACTGCCGTAGACCCCTCCGGACACAGTGCGGTGAGGAGGGAAGGGCACCACGGCCCACCTGGAATTCTGCACCAGGTGAGACAGCCTTCAAAAGAAGGTGACTGTCCAGACACACCCAAAGCTGAGAGAACTCATCACCAGCAGACCTGCCCTACACAAATATTAAGGGAAATTCTTACGGTAGAAGAAAAATGATAGCAGAGCCACATGGTTGAGCATGAAAGACTCTTTTATTATTATCCAAATCCCTTTAGAAGAGAATTGACTGTTTAAATTTAAAAAATAAAGTACTGTAGGATCTATAACATAGGTGGAACTAAAACGTGTGGCAGTAACAGGGCAAAGGCCGAGAGGAGAAAGGAGAACACCCTGCTGTCGGGTTGTCCTGCACCCGTCAGGCGGCGAGGCCGCAGCTCACGGGCTGAGTCAGGTTAGAGGTCTGTGCCTAAGCCCTGAAGCCACTGCCTGGGTGACAAAACCCAGAGTGGAGACTAGTTAGTGAACGAAGGAGACAAGGTGGAATCACAAAGTGTATGCAATTAATCCGAAATGTGGCAGAGGAAACATAGACACGGGGGAACGAAGAACAGATGGTGAAAGCAGAAAACAAATAGTGGAATGATAGACTTAAACTCAACCACATCAACAATCACTGTGAATAGTCCTAACACCCCCAATTAAAAGGCAGATTGTCGAAAAAGATTAAAAAGTTTCTTGTAGGCAACTAACTATATGTTGCCTACAAGAAACTCACTTTGAATATAAAGACACAAATAAATTAAAAATAAGAGATGGAAGAAGAGACACCATGCTAACACTAACCAGTAGTAAGGTCGGGTGTCTGTATTAATGTCAAAGTAAATTTCAGAGTCAAGAATATTACCAGAGATAAAGAAGGATCTTTCATAATGGTAAAGGGGTCAATTCATCCACAGAACATAACAATGCTAGATGTTACGATGCTAACGATGGAGCTTAAAATACATGAAGCAAAAAAAGATAGAACTGCAGGAGAAACAGACACATCCACAATCACAGAGACGTCAGCATTCCTACTCAATATTGGGATAAGCAGACAGAAAAGCATGCCCAGCCATCTTGCTCTACTGACATCTGTAGAACATCCCACCCAGTCACACAAGATAGACCACGTTCTGGTCCATAAGCAATTCTCAATCAATTTAAAATATCTCAAGTATTACAAAATATGCTGTCTAACTGTAATGGAATTAAATTTGAAATCAACAGAAGAAAGCTATCTAGAAAATCTCCAAATATTTGAAAACTCGATAACACACTTCAAAATATCCCATGAATCAAAAAAGAAATCAAAAGAGAAATTAAGTCTTTTGAAATGAGTGGACAGAAAGCACAAATATAGAAATGCGTGGGACGCAGCGAAAGCCACGTGTAGAGAGAAGTTTATAGAACTGAACATTGTATCAGGCCAAAAGTAAGGGTTTAAACCCATGCCACCAGCTTCTTCCTCAAGACACTAGGAAAGAGGAATAAATCGCGGACGCTGCCCCCGTGTGTCAGGATTTGGTAACAAATGGGGTGGGTCGGAGAAGGGGTCCTCGTGCCAGGTCTTGGGCCTGAGCAGAACACGGACATGACAGCCCATCTCTGCGCACGTGGACTGGGGGCGTCCGTCAGAAATCAGGGCGCCCAGGGAGTGGGGTGCAGGGTGAGATCTAGGCTCAGGCGCGTCTGAGGATGGTGTCAGCTCAGAGAGGCATTTGAACCACGGACTAGACGGGCTTCCGGGGGTGGGGGGGAGGCGAGAAGCGGGGGGCCTCCTGCCAGGCCCCATCGGGGGACCGTGTCTGCTTCTCCTCTTCCTCTCACCAAGTGGAGTAAAATATATTAAATCCCCAGCATGAGGAGGACACATGGAGGGGTCCTCGCTGGCGAGAGGGATCTGCCGGTTTCTGGACACCAAGTGTGGGGAGGAGTGAGTCACAGGAAGAGGTTTTTCCTGATGAACTGGCCGCCTGGCGTGGTGTGGACGGCCGTACCCACAGGAGTGCAGCTGCTGCTTCCTGCAGGGCATCCCTGGCCGCCACAGAGGTGGGAAGCGGGCCCAGCACACTTGGGGTGGCCTCTGATGGGAGGTGTCCCGGGTCCTGGCGGGATGGCCAGAGGATGCCCCCACCTTCCCGGCGCCCCTCGCCTGCCATCTCAGGGTGGGTTCTTCAGGATCGGGGGTACTGAGTCCGGTTGACCTGAACAGCCCCCGGGGCTGCTTCCGTGCCCAGGGTCCACGGAGGCCTGGGCTGCCCACTCGTGGCCACGTGAAGCAGGCCGGCGCTCACTGGCCCGTGTGACTGATGGCGGCTGACGGCCTGCAGCCTGGAGCACCCCTGGCGCTCGCTGACCCACTTTCTCCACCGTGGGCTGGAAACATTTACATAACAGATGGCCCCAGACCCTGGCGGAGATGTTTCTAATTAAAAGGAGGCGTGGCATCCCCGCCTGGACCCCCAGCCGTCTGGTTCATCGGTGCAGGCACCTTAGCCTTGGCGCGCACCCTGAGCTTAGGAAGGGCTTTGCAGGGCTGCTGCAGGGTGTCTGCGTGGCAGGGAGCCGTGTCTATTTGGTGCCACTCCGATCGTTTGAACTCGGACCTGGACGCTGTGCGGACCTTGGGCGGGGGCCTCTCGGCTCTGTCCTCCACGCAGTCAGGCTGAGTCACCCGCACGCGCACCTCGCTCTCCAACCGTCCTTCAGGTCCGCTACTGTGACCATCCCTTGCCTGTAAATCTTAAAACGGAGCCTAAATGTTGCCTGGCGGGCGAAGTGCTGAACCGATACACTGCAGAAATTATACAATAAGCGGGCCCGTGATATGGGATGTAAAGCATTTTCTGAAAACTTTATAAAGGGGGACGCTCAGCTGTTTGGCAGTTTAGTTAATAGAGACTGAGTCCACTTTAGAATGAGGATAACTAAGGAATCTCAACTCTAGACATAAAGGGAACACAGATCTGTAATCTCCTGGCTTTTTAAGGGTGAAGGGGAGGATTCTGGCACCAATGTGGTGGGAAATGGGCAGATCCAAGGTGACAGCAGAGCAGACACACGGGGGTCCCCAGGCTTGCTGGTCACCCCTTTTCCCCTCCAGCGGCTGAGGGAGCTGGTCCGGTGTCCCTCGTCACAGAGGTGACACTGAGGCCCAGGACCATGCGTTAGTCAGCAGTGAGGCCAGGTCACTCGCTGGCGGGCTTTCCCTGAGGCCCATCCCCCCTGCCATGTACCCCAGGCCCCCACAGGTGCCACACCGTGAGTCCCGGGGCCAACCCTTCCTCGTGCTGACTGGGGTGCCCAGGAAGCCTCTGCCTTTCCCCAGCAGCGATGCTGAAGGCGGCAGCCCACCGACCCACCCGCCCGCCCAGGCCCGGTCGTACAGGCCCGGTCACCTGACGTGTGCCTTCCCTTGCCAGGTGACACCATCTGGGCCCCATCTGTCCTTCCTCACGGCACCCTCGGCACCTTGAGCCACCACCCCCAGCTACATTTTGGAAGAAAGATGGAGTCCAAGGTCTCAGAAGGTGGCCTGAACGTGACGCTGACCATCCGCCTGCTGATGCACGGAAAGGTGCGGGGGCGGGAGAGGGGAGGGGGGGGGCACGCCCACCGCAGGGGTCTTCGCTTCGTATTAGGCTTTTTAAATTCTAAGCAATCTCCGACTTACAAAGCAGCTGCAGTGCCGTCCAGATTACGTTTCTCCCAGAACCTTTCGCGACTGAGCTGCCCGCCTGCTGCCCCATCCCCTATGCCCTAGTGTGTATTTTCTACATGTGAGGGCGTTCTCCTCCAGCACACTAACACTGATGCACACGTGCCGGCCAGGTGGCTAGGGCCCCACTCAAGTGCACCTGTCATCCCAGGGCTGCCCTTCAGACAGGCGCTCCCCACGCTTCCTTTGCCTTTTGCTTTGAAAGCAAAGTTCCCACCCAGTTCTTCTGTAGAAAGAATGTCCCTCACTTTGGCTTTTTCTGACGTTTCCTCACCGTTGGCAGGAGTGTCACAGAAGCTTTCCTATCAGGTAGTCCGGATTTCAGGGTGTCACTTGGTGGGGGGCACCTGCTGGGCGTCTCCCCAACTCCTCTTCCACAGTCATCAGGGCGTCTTTGCTGGCGGGTCCTTAGGTGCTGCATGAACGTCCTGTGTGCCACCCTTGCTTCATTCGTGGCTTCCTGGACGCAGGGTTTGCTGTTCTGCTCGCATCACCCCCCATGCTGTCCCCACGCTGTCCCCGCACTGTCATTATTGATTTTGATGCTCACGTTGTCCCTGACTTGGCCATGGTCGCCCCACCGAGCTGGCCCGCGTCCTCTTGGGGGACCCACCGTTCTGACTGCACGTCCTCTCTGCACACCACTGTCGCTCATCCTTACTTTCCCACTGGTCCTGGAATCAGCCGTTTCTCTAGAGAACCCGACTCCCTTGAGTGGAGGATGGTGGGATGGTGTTAGAGCCCAGAGGTGGGCACGTGGGGTGCTCATGGCTTTTGGGCTGCTGTGGGCCCCGGACAGAGCTAGGGAATATGTGTTTGTGTGTGTGTGTGTGTGTGGGTGGGTGGGTGTGGGTGTGTGTAGAATCATACACACCTATGTCTGCGCACATTTGCGCACTATTTATTTCCATATTTATCTCTAAATTGGGCTCCGAGTTCACACCCCCTATTCCAGTCCAATAGCACAGGGTTCATCCTGGCTCCTCTGTCTGGTGTTTGTACCATGAGAAACCCAGGGGACGGCAGAGGCTGGCATAGTGCCTGGGGCACTGCTCTCCCTAGATTTCCGGAAACTGGTGCTCACACCTACAGCCTCCCTTTCCGTGATGGAGGGATGCTGACCGCCTTTCCCGCTCCCAGGGTGGGTAGCATTTGGTCAAGGTTGTCAGAAGCTGGGTGTATACCGTGGAGGACAGTCTGAGGTCAGATGCACGGCTCCCCCTCCAGCAGCTGCTGCCACAGCAAGTACCAAACCCTGCCCCTGGGAGGTGAGGCGCCCTGGCTGCCGGAGGGGCCACCACCCCGTGCCCAGCTGCCCTTTGCTGCCACAGCCCCTGCTGCACACGCGCCCTCCTGGCCTCGCAGAACTGAGGCGTTTCCCAGGACACTGTGATCGCTGAGGGCTTCACTGTAATGAGGAAGATGAGTTTGATTGTGGAAGCCGCTCTCTGCAGCTAGAAGCAGGCTGGCCCCGCCTCCCTGAGGTGCCGTGGCGGAGCCTGTGGGTCTGTCCCAGGCTGGGCAGTGCTGCGACGGGCAGTCCTGGCCGGGAGCGAGTCTGAACCATTGCGGGCCCCAGGCTTTAGAACCATGGCGGTGTGCTCCAGAGTTTTTCAGTGTTCCACATTTTTTTAAAAAAGTCAAATAGCAATAGCAGCGCTAAATTTTTATACATCACAAAATCATTGGGGGAGATTTTATCTTTCATCCATTTCTTGCAGGGTTTCCTTGAGGGCTTAAGTGCACAGGTGATACCTGTTGGCATGTTTATCTGGACAGCAGCTGGCCATTCTCTTTCTCTTTGTCTGCCCGCTCCCCCCCGACCGCCCAGCCTCCCGTCCGCGTGCGTGACCCGGAAGGCGGACGCCCTTGTGGCGCCTGTCGCAGGGGTTTTGCTCCTTCTGCTCTGTGACGTCATCTTTCTGTGATTCTTTTCCCACAGGAAGTTGGCAGCATCATCGGGAAGGTAATTATTTTTTTTATTCTTATTTTTTTGGCTGCCTTGGGTCTTCGTAGCTACGCGTGGGCTTTCTCTAGTTGCGGTGAGTGGTGGCTTCTCTTGTTGCAGGGCACGGGCTCTAGGCGTGCAGGCTTCAGTAGTTGCGGCACGTGGGCTCAGTAGTTGTGGCTCGCGGGCTCTAGAGCACAGGCTCAGTAGTTGTGGCGCGTGGGCTTAGTTGCTCCGCGGCACATGGGATCTTCCTGGACCAGGACTCGAACCATTGTCCCCTGCATTGGCAGGCAGATTCTTAACCACTGCGCCACCAGGGAAGTCCCAGGAAGGTAATTATTGAGTGAACTCTGCCTCTAGCGGGGTATCTCAGAGGGACAGTGAGGTCTGGAGCGCCCCTGTGCAGGGGGGTGAGCCGCACACGGTGTGTGCCAGGTGAGCAGTGAGGATCCCACTGGAATCCTGCCCCGTCGCCTTCAGGCTGCACCCCCATGAGGCTGGTCGCAGAGCTTCCCCTCGTCCAGACCTGTGGGAGCTGGGGAGTCATCCCCCGAGGCAGCCCCGCCGCCCACCTGCCCTGGTGGCCAGTCCTTCTTCCCGGGTTTGAGAGCTCAGTACCAGTTCCCACGTGCATTCCTGGGAGCAGTCTCCCACCTCCGGCCTGAGTGGTGGTGAGTCCATTCTCAGAGAAACGTTCCCCTGGGGAAAGTGAGCGCTGGTTTGGAAGCTGGGTGCGTGTAGGAGAGAGGTGGGCCAGGACCCCGCACCCCCATTCCTTGCGACCGTCTCTGGCTTCGCTGGTTCCTCGTGGTCCCTGAATGGTGGGGGAACCCCCGGAGCTCAGAGTCAGGCTTCTTTTCACAAGTTCCTCGTGGGATCACCCGAGGGCCTCGTCCCCACTTTGCCGGCTGTGAGGCTGGGGGACGGGTGCAAACCCGCCCCGTGGAGCAGGTGCCCAGGCCAAGCGTGGAGCCGCATCAGGTCCCTGGGGCCAGGTCTGCCCAGCCCACAGCCTGTGCCCTGGGCGAGGTGGCGGGCGGGCCAGGGAGTCACGCATGTCGGGCCCAGAGCCCACCTTCGAGGGCTGGGGCGCCCGGCCTCCCGTGCCTGTGGTGGAAGCCCAAGTGACCCCCTCCCTTGTCTGAACCTCTGTTCCAGAAAGGAGAGACCGTGAAGAAGATGCGTGAAGAGGTGAGTTGGCGCCCTGAGCCACGTGCTGTTTCTGGGAGGGCGGGAGGGAGGAGGCCAGGGCCTCCTAGCAGCTCTGCGCCCAGCCCCACGCGGCCGGGACCCGCCGGGAGCCCCGCATGGCAGGGATGTGAGCGAGGGGTGGCCATGCGGAGCCCCGAAGCGCACACCAGCAGTTCAGGTGCCCTCCCGGTCACGACCGGGTCACAGCCAGCACAGTAGGACAGGACCGGCCATCAGTGCCGAGGCTCGGGCACCACCAGCCGGCAGGAGTCCCCGGTGGTCAGTAGGATCCAGCCCACTGCCGGCCCCAAGGCTTTAATCCAGTTTCTGGGGTCTGCGTACCTCCCTCCCAGAGCGGGGCAAGGATCAACATCTCGGAAGGAAACTGCCCAGAAAGAATCGTGACCATCACGGGCCCGACAGACGCCATCTTCAAGGCCTTTGCCATGATCGCCTACAAGTTTGAGGAGGTAAGGGGCGCCCCTAGGGAGCCCTGTCCCAGAAGAGGGGACGTCTCAGCCCCTCTGCCTCCTCTGCCTCCCCGGGGACTGCCCCCTCCGGTCCACCTGGTGACAGGCCAGGGTCCCTCCTCCCCCAAGGCCCCCCTCCCTCACTGAGCGGTCCCTCGGGGCCTGCCCCCAGAGCACGAGTCCTCAGGGAAGGCCTGGCGCCGGCAGTGAAGCGGCCACGTCCAGGCCTCAGCCCTGTCCACAGCAGCTGACCCCCAGTGTGTTTAGCTTGGCTCAGATGTGGACGGACGAAGGGAGACCCAGGCCTGGGAAATCTACATGCATTTATGTGTCTGTGCACTTTTGTGTACATCTGTCAGAGTTCAACCTTAAGATTTTTATGTGTTTCTGATATTTTTGAAATTGCTAAAAGTTATCTGGAGATGCATTTGGTGTCTTTACTTGAAGGGTGATCAAGCTGGGGAGTAAGTCCTTCTGTCAAATGGATCACCCTCTGTCCAAGCCCCTCTCTGCCCGCCAGGCCTTAGGGACAGAGGTCAGACCCTGCGTCCAGGCACCCTGGGGGTCTGCGCCCCACCCTGCGGCAGCAGCGCGACCGCCCAGACGTGCACGTCTGGGGGTCCCCTTGTGTTCTCCAGCCGCCCCGCCTCGTCCCCTGAGCCTGGCCTGGCCGCGCAGCCCCTGTGACCAGCCCAGCCCGGCCACCGTGTCCTCCCGCTGTTCACCCTCAGCCGTTTGCCATCGTGCCTCTGCCTCCCCCTCGTCCTCGTCTCCCCCACCCCCGACAGGGAGCCTGCTAGGCTCTCGCGGCCGACGCACGTGCCTCTCCCTCCCCAGGACATCATTAACTGCATGAGCAACAGCCCAGCCACCAGCAAGCCCCCGGTGACGCTGAGGTTGGTGGTCCCCGCCAGCCAGTGCGGGTCCCTGATCGGCAAAGGCGGCTCCAAGATCAAGGAGATCAGGGAGGTAACGAGCCCTCCCCGCCCGGGAGCCGAGCGCCGGGCGGGTCAGGATGTCCCTAGGGCAGAGCGCTAGCCGGGTCCCTGCAGACCCTGCAGCACAGAGCTTGCAGCAGGGGAGGGACGAGCCACAAGGCAGAGTGACCGTGGGAGCCCCCGCTGTGGGCGTCACGCAGAGGAGCCCAGGCCTGACTCCCGGCACGCGGCCGTGGCACCCCCACCCAGTCCTGGGCTCCAGGGCCCGGGCCCTGCCCCCCAGGAGGCTGCCGCTCCCACTGCCGGGGCCCGTTTCCTGAGAGCCGCTGCGCCGTCCCAGCTGGGGTGGGGCTTGCCTGAGGTGCCCACCTTACCTTCACAAGCTCATCTCCCAAGGAAAGCCCGAGGCCTGCCTTCCCCAAAGGATGGCAGCCCCCAGGCTTGATTCCTTCCAGGGAAGACGGCCGCACGCTTTAGGCCCCATGACTGGGATCCAGCTTTCTCTGTGACCTCAAACTCCACAGAGAGAGAGAATTCCACATATGTGAAAAAAAAACTCTGTCTCCTGAGATGCCGCTCCCGCATCCAGCGTCGCCCGCCCTGCTCCAGGTCCGCGGTGCCCTGGCAGCGGCGGGCTGAGCTGGATGGGGCTGCCCCGGGGGCTCCAGACGGAGCGTGCGGAGGAAGGGCGTGGGGGGTGACCTGGGGCAGCGTCGGGGGGCGTCCCAAGGCGTGCTGTGCCCTCGACGCCCCCGGGGGCACCCAGGAAGTGCCGCTGCAGTGCACACTGCCCCCCTCGGTGGGGCCCCTTCCAACGTCTGGTCTCTCCAGTCCACAGGTGCCCAGGTCCAGGTGGCCGGGGACATGCTGCCCAACTCCACGGAGCGGGCAGTGACCATCTCGGGGACCCCCGACGCCATCATCCAGTGTGTCAAGCAAATCTGTGTGGTCATGCTGGAGGTACAGTCTGTCAACAAGTCCAGGGCTCCTCGCCAGCCTGCCCCTCACTCCGTGCCGGCCGGGGCTTCTGAGTGTTGGAGGCCTCGGGGCCCTGAGGATTCATGTGGTCAGGGTCGCGTGAGGGCGGGCCTCAGGGACGGCCTGGGTGCAGGCTCCATGGGAGGGCAGCCGCCGGCTCCTGCCGCCTCGGGGGGGTCGGTCGTCTTCACTGGGGATCTGGCGAGAGAACGGAGAACGTGGGGGGCATGAGCCCCTCCCCTCATTTCTGGAGCTGGATCAAGAGTTAGTAGTCCATGGTGTGGAGGGGCGTTCAGCAAAGGGTCAGTCCTTAAAAGTGGTGCAGGTGTGCCCTGGGGCCAGGTCTGGGCTGGAGATGCAGATGGAGTGAAGAGGCCCACGCCATGGACAGGACCCCACTGCATGGGACCAGCCTGAGGGCGTCAGAGACGCTGCCGAGGTACAATGGGCAGGACTTAGGAAAAGCACACGAAAATGCCCCAACTGTGAAGACAGAAAGAAGTAAACAAAAGGATTAACCAAAGGAGAAGCAAGGAAGGCACAGCTGAGCAGGAAAAACCTCTCTTGAAAAATCTGAGGGAAAAAAACCCAAGATTTAACTTTCAATCGATACCCAAACTGCTGCAAGATTAATTGAAGCTATCAATAATAGTTGCTGGTCTTTCTTAAGCTAAAATGAAGTCATCGAGCCTCAGACAAAAGGTTTCAATACCTGTGCTGGTGGCCCGGCCACCTGGGCCCTCCTCCCCCCATGCCCGAAGCTCTTGACGGAGGGTCTGCCTGAGGTGACAGCAGTCTCCCCCAGGAATTAGCCTCGGGGGGGGTGGGGGGGCAGCGGTGGGTTCTCCCTCTTTTGTACTTGACATGGTGTTAAAGCACCATGTCCAACTCCTTAAAAAAGAATTTGTATCGTTTTTATTTTCCTGAAGTATGATATTGGGAAATCAAAACTATTTTTCTAGATATTTCGTTCTGAAGCTTTCCCCACACGCTGGTCACGGTGAGGATGAGTGTTCTCTTCAGTCCCGGCGCTGGGACCGTGAGGGGCCGTGAGGGTGGGTAGCGAGCAGGGCCCGGCACCCCTAGTGTGGCAGATGCCCAAGCGGCCTGGTGGGTGGCAGTGCCCAGGCGAGGCGGGGTGGCGTGAACCACTGCAGGAGGGACGCCGCCTCCGATGTCCCCGACGAGGTCAGAACAGGACATGTGGGCTCCTCAGGACCCCTCCCACGTGGCCTTGCTTGTGCCACGTTTGTGGTCAGACGTGACCCCACAGGAGAGCTTGACCCCGTTGGCTGTGGGGCGCTGGTGCCCCCAGGGCCGTGAAACGGCGAACGCTGAAGCACACGGGCAGGCGTGATCGGTCCTCGAGGGACGGGGACGAGGCCTCCTGCCGTTGGTGTCACGAAGCCCCCGGAGGCCGGAGCAGCCACTTATGGGGGAGGAAGCGTCACCGCAGCTAGGAGCCCCTGGTCCGATGTTAAATGAAGAGTGACTGGAGTTTCGGGCTCTGGGGTGGGGGGCTCCGCCCATGAAATCACTACCGAAGGAGGGAGGGGCTGCTCGAGGTGTGGCGGGTCGGTGGAGAACGCGAGGGTCGGGGCTGCAGCCCTGGGTGGGGGGCGTGTGCTCAGAAGGCCTCCCTCCACCAGAGGTCAGCTCGAAGGGAACTGGGCGTCATGGCCACCAGGGCCAGTGGAGGGCAGGCGCTGCCGTCGGCGGGGTCAGAGTGCACCATGGAGCAAGGTGACAGTTGAGGCTGAGAAGCGGGGAGCCCACCCCCCAGCTCAGGGATGGAGTGGGGGCAGCAGCTGGACCGAGTCCTCCTTTCGCAGCGGAAACGGTCACTCAGGGTAGTCACGCTTCCTGCACGGTGACCCCTAATCGCCCCGAGACCACAGAGAACCCGGCTGTAGAGGCACCTGGACACGACCTCAGATGAGCCGGAGACGGGAGGACGGGAGCCCAGCGTCACCCACACGGGGTCAGCACACCGGCCCTCGAAGCAGCCCCTCTTGCTCTCCACAAGATCACGCAGCAGGCCAAGGTCACTCAACGTGTCAAGGTCACACAGAACATCCAAGGTCACACAGCAGGCCAAGGTCACATGGTGTGTTCCAGGTCACACAGTAGGCCAAGGTCACACTGTGTTCAAGGTCACACAGCACACATCTAAGGTCACACAGTGTGTTCAAGGGCACGCAGCATGGACAAGGTCACATGGTGTGGCCTGGGCTGCAGAGTTGAAGCTGCCAACCCCTCTGCTGTCCCCACCTCCCTGTGTGTGTCTTGGATTGGGTCACTCTGAGGTCACACCGCCTGGTGGCTGGGCCTGGGTGGGCAATGGCCTCAGGAACTCCCAGCAAGGCAGGCTGCCCTGGTCCCTGAGCTCTGTCTCTGGCTGGTGGTGCTGCTGACTCAGGACTCCCGACAACAGCCCGGGCCCAGCCCCGTGGACTTTGCTCCCAGGGAAGACGGTCACCCAGGCAAGGGGACAGGGGAGGGCCTGATGGCTTCTGACCAAGGGGTCAGGTTGACATCATCAGAATCTGGCCGACTTCTGGTGCTTGAGAATATCGTTCACCCCAAGATATGAATCCTATACTTTTGGACACAGAATAATGAAATTGTAGCAAATTGCATCACAACTGTGGACTATTTCATTTGGACTCTAAGGTGCATTAAATGATGGCTTTTTTTTTAAATAGTAAAGTTGGATGTTTCTAACTTTCCTGTGACGATGTCGACTGAACATCAGCCCAGGCCACGCGAAGCCCCGGCACTGGCACCGAGTCCCCGGGGGATCTTTCCCGAGGACTGAAGGAGGGGGCGCGCCCCTCTCAGAACGCGGCACCTGTGCTGGCGCCTGGGGAGGGTCGCGTGCGCGGGCAGGGGCGCGTCCGCCCACCTCACCCGTCACCCGCCGCCTCCTGCTGGGGCTGTGTGTAGGGCCGTGGTCCCTGGAGGACCTGGGGGCTGGGGAGGGCGGGGCGGCGCGGGGGGGCTCGGAAGGAGGCCTCACGACTGCCAGGCTGCGAAGCTGCTCTAACGCTCTCTCTCCCTCTCCTGTCCCTTTTCCTAGTCCCCACCGAAAGGTGCCACCATTCCCTACCGCCCAAAGCCCGCCTCCACCCCTGTCATTTTTGCAGGTGGTCAGGTAAGAGCCGACCCGCTCTCGGCCTCCACTGCCAACCTCAGCCTTTTACTGCAGCCCCCGCCGCTGCCCGTTAGTGCACTCAGGTTTTCTCCCTTCTCACGTGCACGTGTCCCCCGCGCACGCTGGACGCAGAGCTTTCCCGGCCCGCAGCCGGCCCTGGGGTGGACGCGGGCCACCGCGAGAGAGACCCGCCGGGCAGCATCCGCAGACAGAAAGGGCCGAGGCGGATGCCCTGTGGAGGCTGGGCCCAGGAGGACTCTGGTCCGGGCTCAGGCCTGCTCAGCCGGGCAGCACCGCCCGAGTCTAGCTTCCCGGTGTTTTTAGGAAGCTCAGAGGCAGGAAGGGCCGGGAGCGTTACCAGGGGTTTTATGACTCCTGGTTGAGGCAACTACGACTGTAAGAACTGGCCCCATCTCCCCTGAAATACACGTTCCCAACTTCCCACACACGAGTTTCCCCCAGGAACACGTGAGGGACGAGACAAGGATGAAGGAGAGGCCAGCTGGGCGTCCCGTTACAGGGACGACCCTCTCTCTCCTCCCTGCCCCACCCTGGCTGCAGGCCCCGCAGGCCGGCCATGGCCACTTCACACACCTGCTGTTTCGGTGGGTGCCCCTGAGCTTTCTCTCCCGCCAGGGAGGGCCTGGAAACCAGGGGTCATGGAGATTTCTGTCTGAGGCCAGTGGTTGGCTTAGCAGGACCTGGAGGGGCCGACAGGGGGGCCGTGCCCTGTCTTCTGCCCTTGGGCACCGGGCTCAGAGGCGTCCGCCAGGAGCTCGCTTTGTCCCCTCGCAGCAGGGTCACGGCAGCCGCGGTCGAGGGACTTTGAAAAGGCCAGGCCAGTGTGCCAGGAGAAGCTCTGCGTCCAGGCGGCAGTGCTGTGTGCCTTGTTCAAGGGAGAGTTAAGACAGAGACTTCCCAGATGACCCAGGACGGGAGGGCCGTGAAGGAAAAGAGGCAAATACACACTCTCCACGTTTTTCTCTGCTCTGTAAGGGAACCTCGTCCGGTTTCTCTCCCGCTGAGCCCCGTGAGGTGAGGGCAGGGTCTGAGCTCCTGCGGCAGCGTTTGTGGCGAATCCCCGGGGAGAGGGGGGCAGCGGCTCCAGCGGCCCCCGTGGTTCAGGGCAGCCGCAGACGGCCCGCCTCGTTCAGAGCTCCTTTCCTGCCGCACATCCGTGATCAGCGGCAGGTTAGTTCCCTGCGTGGCCTCAGCCCCAACATTCAAGCAAGCCCACGATGATTCCACATGGAGAAGTGCGGGCTTTATTCAGAGGGGAGGCATGTTAACACGAGCCAGAGCCTGGCAGCCTCCCGGGCCCAGCCCAGCCCCGGCCGGGAAAGCAGGGCGTCACCCACCCCGCAGTCAGGACGGCGAGGTCACCGCCACCGTGGGCTTCGCAGGGGCTCAGCACCTTAACCCAGCGCCTGTGCCCTGGGGACAGGTAGTGTGGCCAGTGACTGACTAGTGTTGGTCGCTGGCGGGGGACAGAGTCACAGGAGGGTCACCGCGGCGCTGCAGGTAGCGGGCGGAGGGGCCACTGTACCAGGCCCCGGGCCCTCCCCGCCCGCGTGCAGGACGCGCTGCACACCCAGGCTTCAGAGCCTCCCGCCTCGCCCTGTCCCCGTGAAGATGCCCGCACGTCCCCGCTGCCGAGAGGCACTTCCTGCCGTCCCAGCAGTTTCGGTCCGTAAAGATTTCATCCAGGCGGAACCTGTGACCTGTCGTCTGTCTGTACCTCTGCCCTGAAATGATGGTAGGCGGCCCGTGCACTTCCAGTAGAACTAGAAACCATAACACCTGAGAGATGAAAAGATAAGTCAGAAACTGTAAGTGTCTGGGCTAAAGAACTGCCAGCCGGGGAGCACATGGGCAGCACTGTCCCAGGGCCTGTCACACTCGGGGACACGTTGGCGCAGTGCCTGGTGGCGTCCCACGGCCCCGAGCACGCACAGCCTCCCCGGTGCGTGCTGTGTCTCATCAGGTTCCTTTCCTTCCCCACGGGGTGCCCGGGCCTCCCCGAGACGGGGGCTCTGCGCCCGCCCCACCTGCAGGCCTAGCGTGGCTGGTGCCACATGTTCCACCTCACCGAGTCCCAGTGGCAGGTCTTTGTCTTTACTCTCCCTCGACTCTGTGTGGTTTGTTTGTTTTCTGGCTGTGAGTTTCTGGAAGCATCTCGGCTGAGGGACTGTTGAGGCAGGTGGGGCGGGCGGTGGGAGAGGCTCCGGGGCCCACACGCGCTGCGGCTGCTCCGAGTCACTGTCTTGAAGGCAAGTGACACGGTGAAGGCAGAACAAGCCCCCTCTGGGAGCTGTGCCACCACGAGCACGCTGCCCCCATGTCACAACGGCCACCCGGTCCTCTGAGGCTGGAGGACAATCGGCCAACCTGTGGCTGATTTGGGTGCATTTCTTACCTAACCTGGCGTTCGCAAAATTGGTTTTGAGTCACCTTTTAAAGTTTTCTGTTTTGTTGTTTGGGTTTCTTGGAGTACATATTTCCTGAAAGTGTTTACCCTGATAACCGATTCAGTTCTCAAAAGGTTAATAATCAGTGAATCTATGGCAACGGTCAAGCGGATCGTTCTTAGATACTGTCAGTTGGGGAGCAAGGGGGGTGAGTCGGAAGCCATCTGCCTGGTCCTTCCCCTCCCCCCCGCCCCGCCCCATCGTGTGTCTGGTTGTAGCTCCAGCCACCGAGGGACCCGGGAGGCTCGATGCCAGGACCCTGCCCCCCATCTCGGCACCCCGGGCCCTGGGAGGGTCGCCTCTCCTACGTGAAGGGGCAAGGCCTTAACCAGAGGGCCCGGGGCCTGCTCACAGGAAAGCCCTCCCTGAGGAGGGCCCTCGTCCCGCAGGGGAGGCCGCGGTGGGGGACACGTGGCTGCCGCTTCTCAAGCTGACGGTGTCTCTCTCTCTCTAGGCCTACACGATCCAGGGACAGTACGCCATCCCCCACCCAGATGTGAGTTTTTACTCTGTCCCTTCACCTCTCTTCTCGTCACCACTTCCCTCCTACCTGCATGCTGCTGTCAATCGCTACTAATATTAATATTACACTATAATATTAATACTGTTCTCAGTGTTCCTGACCTGTGTCATATCCATATGGCCCTGAGTAACCTTGAATCTCTTAGCACTAATTCTGCTCCTGTGGAGGACTTGGCCTGATGTCCAATTGTTTTGATTGTGGCTGCAGTCCGGCTATTCCTACGCACATGGGGCCTCGGGTGGGGGCCACCGGGCTGCTGTGTCCCCGGCGCCTGCCCTGGTGGGCGGGGACAGCTTGGGCCCCGTGGGCACCTGAGCAGGCAGGTGATGTGCCATCAGCAGGTCTGCCGGGATACCTTGGATGGGCGTTTGAACACCTGGAGAAGCTACATGCTCCCTTTCAGGCCCCGGTCGGGGCAGGGTCCACGCATGCACGGGATCCAGGCTGCCGGGACCCCGTGCGGCAGACGAGGCTCTGGTCTAGCGTTGGGACGCGCTCCACGCCCGGGGCCGCTCCGGACTGGGTTCCAGGCCGAGCACAGCGTTGGTGCTGGAGGACTGGACGCCCCGAGCACACTGCAGGGGAGCCGCAGGCCACAGGGCTGTAGATAGGCTGGGCCGCGAGGTCTGCGCTGCTGGCCCGGGCAGCGGGGTGCGGGGAAGAGAGGGAAGAGGTGGGTGGGTTTGTGTGCCACGGCCGCAGGCACAGCAAGCTGAGGTCCGACCCGAGAAGTGTCCTCTGTCCTGCGAAGGCGGGTCCACGTGTGCTGCTCTCGGAGAGCCAGTGGGGGGCGGGCTCTGTCCAGGCAGAGGGACTGCAGGTGACAGCAATGCCCGCCCACCTTGTGCAGACGCTCGCGCTTTTGAACTGGCAGGTGAAGAGCCGGCGGCCTTAAGACGTAAAGTCAGGGCAGGGAGAGTTGTAAGAATTCACTGACACTGAGCACATGTATGTATTGGAAGTACAGAGATTCAATTCACTATCATTGCAGGACGTTTCTGTTGAATAGAAAAGAAAAACCAACGGCTTTTCCTTTTTAAAAAAATCCTCATTAAGCAACACACATGAATCAAAAGTCAGAGAAAGCTGATGGAGACGGGGCTGGGGGCCGTCGTGATGCCGCATGGGGGATGCCTGCCCTGCCCATCCCAGACGACAGTTGGCTGTGACCCAGGGGACGGCAGGTGCTGGAACCCGGGGAGGGGGCTCGTCACCCATGTGGAGTGAGCAAGCATAGCACTGGTGGGGTCGGGACGGGCACTGTGGCGTGTGGGTTCCGTGGGCCCCAATAGAGCGCCCGCGTGGGGTGACGGAGATCAGAGGAGAAGCCGGTTTACAGGGTGGCACAGCCTTCACTCCCCATGGCTGGTGGTCTTGTGCCTTTGGAAAAGCTTCTGTGCAAAAGCAGACTCAGAGCTCAGCACACTCGGCGGTCTGGGCCATGAGGGACGGTTTACCCCAGAGCAGGTCTGAGACGAGGCTCAGACCAGCAGCCCATGGCAGACCTGTGCTTCCCTGCTGCCCGAGGCCTCAGCGCTCCAGGCCTGAATTCCTGGTCTGGAGCTCCTGGTCTGAATTCCCTCGGCTAGAGCACACGCACCTAGCGAGGCCGAGGGACTTTGATTGGTGTGGTTGATTGGTTTTTATATCAATTGGTTGTTTTGCTCTTTCCATGTGATTGTCTCAGTATCTCTTAAAAATGGGTAGTTTCAGGTTTTTTTCGTATTTTAAACTAATTTATAGCTAGCTATTACATGGTTGCCTCATTGAGTTTGACAGAGATTTGAAACACTTGGTTTTTTATCGTGAAAGCACTTTTGTGCAGGACCCTGCGTTCTCCAGAGCCGCACGTGTGATGGAGCAGCTGTTAGGACAAGAGAGCAGGACTTTGATAAATGCTTTTCTTGCAGGAATGGAAACTTGAAGACTTGGACCATCACTAAGAATCGTTCAAAACAAAATTAAATGGTGACGAGTGACCATGGCCAGGAAGGCAGTTTTATCTGAGCTTAGTATTCAGTAGGAATTTTTTAAAAGCTTCATTTCTTAGAACGCAAATATAATAATTACAGGAAGTACTAATTTACTTTATAAGGTAACTGAATACACCATTTGAATATTTCAACCCCAGTGGCTGACACACAAGCCACTGTCATCTCAGCAGCTAATTCCTTCCTAAATCAGGCACAGACTTTGAGAAAATACACTTCTTAGAGCTGAGCATTTCTTCACCTAGAGCTAAAATGTGCGTAGTTTTTCCTGCTTTCTGGTTTAACCTACGTAAGAATCAGGGCCCCACCCTCACCAGTCTCCCTCCAGGTTCTTGCCTGCCTCGGCCCTTGTTTTACCAGAATCCTTCTGGAAGCTCATAGCTCTTGGGCATTCGGAGAGGCCAAGGACTGCTGGATGACTGGGCCTGTCACAGCTGCAGGCCTTGGTCATGGCTGGCGGCCAGAATGCTCCAGGACGGCCGCCCATGTGTCCTGCCCGAGGGGTCGGGTGTAGTTTCGGATACAAGGAAGGACCATGGTGGCCACAACTCAGGACGCAGGAGCAGATGCGAAGCCTGGACAGACACAGCATGGCCACCACCGCTCTCTCCCACCTCCGCTCTTTCTGTCCCTGTACTGATTACACCGGGAAGAAACTGGTTTCTTCTGGGAGAAATCAGTCAATGTCAAGCATGCCCTCACGTGTGAATCTTATTTCTACTCTTCAGAGTTTCCAAGTCACTCCCTTACTTAGCATCCCCTCATTAAAGGGGTGCTGGAAGTGAGCAGAATCGAGACCAGAAGCCAGCTGGGCCAGCGGCCTCCCTTGGAGCCTGGGCTGGTGAGGACATGGGGCTTCGAGGGGCCCTCGCCGGAGCTGGGGGCCAGGAGCAGCAGAGCTGTCGGTCCCCGCGACGCTGGGTCTCAGCAGAGGGTGTTGAGTATCTGGGGGTAGATGGGCGCCATGTTAGCCGGGAAGCTCGTTACTTAGAGAGGTAGCAGTGGGGAAACTGGAAGCGAGTGAGTCATAGTAAGTAGAAGAAACCAGTGGGAGCGCACAGCTAGATCCCGTGCGGACGGTGGTCCCTGGGGCTCTGCTCACGGTGGACACAGCCGGGGATGGAGTGCGTTCCCCGCCCACCTCCTCGGTGTCCCCCTCCGGGAGCCCGCAGGGAGGTGCCATTGAGGCTGCTCCTAGCATCTTCTAGTGAGAGCCCTGCACGGCCACCCTGCTGACGCCCGCACCTCTGGCTCTTTGTTCTTCCAAGATCGGAGGATCTTCAATCCTCTCCTTTCGCAGCTCGGAGTGGTGGGGAGGCGCCCCGGCCCCACCTGCCGCAGAGCAGGAAACAGGGGCAGGTTAACTCTTGCCCCCGCCCCTCTCCCCGGGATTGCACACCCTCTCCTCGGAGCTGAGCCCTTCAGTGGCCGGGCCTTCAGCCCGCCCCTCCCAGAATCAGAATCTGCATTTTCACAAGACCCTGGGTAACTTGTTTGCATGGAAAGTCTGAGAAACACCGATAAGGAGGACTGAGAAGGAAGAACACAGATCCAGTTGAAGTCCCAGGGTTAACGGATAGGATGGAGGGAGGGAAGCTTCTAAGAGAAGAGCACAGAGAATTTCTCAGAATCAATAAACAGAAAAATCCTCACATTCAGGAATCCCAACAAATCCCCAACTAGATCAACCAAAATCCATTTTAGACGTGTCCAAGTAAAGCCACATGACACCAAAGACCAAAAGTGTATCTTCCAAGAGGAGAGAGAGAAGGAATATTCTAAAGGAGCAATTGTGGTGGCAAAATAAAAGAAAACAACTGTCAACCTAAAATTCAACCTCCAGAGGATCTCCCAAGTTACAGATGTTTTCAGACAAACAACTGTGACCTTCTAAGGGATGCCCGTCAGTAGAAGGAAAATGATCCCAGAAGGAAGACTATAAATGCAAGAAAGAACGGTGAGCAAAAAAAATTACCATTTCTTTCCTTAACATAAGCACAAGTCATAAAGAAAACATTGATATTTTTGACTACATTAAAATTTAAACATTTGGGTCAATGAAAACAAACTTTGTAAAATCAAAATCAATGCTATCTAATTGCTGGGATTAACATAACAGAACTAAATGGGCACCAATCGCATACGTAAGATTAGGATGTGGCTGAGGGGATTAAAACATCCTGTAGGTCGTTGTATCGTTCAGGAGGAAGGCAAAGATATTGAATTAAGACTAAATGTACGTGTTAAAATTTCAAAGTGGTGACTATCAGAAACATGTTCACTTTCGTAACTTCCATAAAGGTACGGAGGGGAAAGTGGGTGACAGGAAAAGATTAATCAGTACAAAACAAAGGGAATGAAAAAAAAGAAAATAAACCCTTGAAGATCAGGGCAATTAAAATAAGATGACAGAAATTAGTCTACATCTGTGGGTAATTGTGATCAAAGCGGGAGAAACTTTCCAGTTAAAAAACAAAGGCTATCAGAAAGTTTTTTTAAGAAAAGCTAAACAAAGAGACAAGCAAACAAAAACAAAAAAAAATCATTTTTTTTTTCAAGAGACACACCTAAAGAATAAGGACCTAGAATAATTAAAAGAATAGAAAACCTATTCTAGGAAAATACTAACCCAATGACACAATACACCATTATTGTTGTTAGTGGGGAAAAAAAAAACTTTAAAGGAAATTACTTAGTCATTACTTATTGATAAATGCTTCACTAGAAGATAAAACAATTTAAGTTTGCACCTAAAACATAGCCTCAAACATATATAAAGGAAAAAATTAACAAACCATTAAGAGAATTTAACAGATGTTGCAGCGAAACCTTAACAGACCTCTTTCAATGAAGGCCAAGTAGACAAGTACAAAGAGATTCTGACAGTACAACGTGAGCCCGAGTTAACCGACGTGCACCGAACACTCCCCCAGCACAGCTACTGAATTCATGAAAACGTTTGCAAAGCTTGATCACACACTAGACCGTAAAGAAGACTCACCATCTTTCAAAAATTGGAATCAGATAGATGACTCTCTCCCCATAAAGCAAGTAAATTGAAATCAATAATTAAAAGGTGAATTTTTTAAAAAAATCTTGTCGTTATTGAAAGTTAAAGAAGACCAGAAGACCACAGTGAATGGAGAGACACACGATCCTCCTGGAGACGACACCAAAGATCTTCCCAGGTTGAGGTACGGATGCAGTACAATTGCACACAAAATCCCCGCAGGCTGTTTTGAATTTTACGTGAAAGAGCAAAAGCCAAGAATCATCAAGCTAGTTATGCAGACAATATCTGATAGGATAGTCTTTATAACGTAAACAAAAAAAAACACTCCTTATGTACCAAGAACTTCAACACGAGAGAGAAAAATTTAACACTTTTAGAAGAAAACAATATCTTTCAGTTCACAGATCAGGGAAGGATTTCCTAAAACAGAAGCACAAACCATAAAGAAAATAGTGATGAATTCAACTACATTGAAGTTTTTAAATTCTGTTTCTCTCAAGGCTCCATAAGGAGAGTGGGGAAAAGATCTTTTCAGCACATATAACTGAAATAGGATTAGTATCTGAAATACATAAGTTCACGTGAATCAGCGAAAAACAACCCAATAGCAAAATGGGCAAAAGACACAAGCATTTCACAGAAGAGGAAACAGGACTTGCAGACTAAACCACGAGGTGGCGCGTCCCTAGATGTGAGTGCCGGTGCGTGGCATGTCCATCTGGTGCTGACTCGTGGAGCTGTATGCTTGTGAATCCTTCTGACTTCAGTATTTGTCCGTGTTGAGTATTTGTCTATGTTTTATGTTCTGACACAGAGTTAAGTGGAAAAGGCAGTTATGGAGAAATGTCCGTGACGTGACGCCTGCCCGCTGGCTCCGCCCTCCACCCTCCCCTCCAGTCTTCTCTCCCAGTGGTTTGTAGGCACTGGCCAGATTAGAAAGTCTGATTCTCTTGTTTTGTTTTGTTTTGTTTTATGGCAGAAATATCTCAAAAAGTGGGAAGTGCCCTTAGCACTTTGTGCTGCTCCCTCCTTTACAAATGTAGAAATGGAGGCAAAGTTAAGGGCAGAGCCAAGACAGAGAGATGCCAGCTGACACCCATCGCCCACCCACTCGCGGGACGGGTGCTCCTCCAGGCCCCACCGTCCGGTCAGTCCTTCCCAAGATGTCACTTTATATTCGTGGGTGCCTGAGAGGGGATCTATTTGCTGGTGTGGCCACTGTTTCATACAAAGCAGCAAATCCATTGCAGTGGGACAGGTCAGGGCCTGAATCACTGAACTTCTGAGTGCCAGACTTGCCAGGTGTGAGTGGAGCCCACCTCGCGGGTTATCTGGCTGTGCCCGTAACACGTGTGGCCAATGGGCTCATCCGTTTAACCGTGAGCAGGTGATGGAGGGACCAGAGGAGCACCCGCGGGTGCAGGGGCTGTGGGTGGCCAGGTGGGGATGCCCTGCTAGTTTGCGATGTTCATTCACCCCAACTCACGTGGGCAGCACTTCAGCCTGCCCATCCCTCACGTGGCACCGGGCCTCGCAGACGGGGGCACGAGGCCCACGGAGACCAGATGTGCCCATCTCCACAAAGCTGGTCAATGCTGGAGCTGACTCCGACCAGTTCTCCCGCCCCCAGAGCCCCGCTCTCCCCTGCCATCTTGACCAATGCACAGCAGTGCACTCTTGGAGACTCAGGGACAGATAGGAGAGGGCCCTGCCCTCATGGGGACCATGCCAGCCCGGCCATCGGACACATAAGCATGTGACGGGGGTGACATCGCAGACCAGGAGCAGAGAGCAGCCTGGCCAAGGCCCCTTAGGCCCTTCCGGTGCCGCAGGGCCGCCCCTCGGGCTCCTCGCTGGCCCCCGGCCCCCGGGTGAAGGGCTGGAGCCCCCAGGACGCCAGTCCCGCGCCAGGCGGCGCTTCTTGCACCAGTGCGGTGTCTGCACGAAATCCCAGTGACGGTCAGAGCAGGTGGCCTGCCTGCCCTGGGCTGGGCTCTGGACAGCCCACTGGATGTTTGTTGTCTCCAGAGACGGGGTTTCCTCCTCCATCCTAGGAACCTGTGTTACCTCCTTGTGAGGAGACCTTAGACCCGGTTCCAGCGCTCCGTGTGGGTGGGCTCGGGGCGCAGACCCCGCCCGGTGTCCCCGTAACTCGGGGTGACGATGTGCTCAGGGGAGGCGGGGTTGCAGGACCCAGTCGGTGCCCCCCACACACACCCGCATGCCCCGACGCCCATGGGTCCTTGCCACCTTTCTTACGGGCCCCTGGAAAGAGGAGCTAGGGTGCCCGAGCTGCGCAGCGGGGTCTCCCACCCTTCAGCGCCTTCCCTGCAGGTCATCTCACCCGTGGCTTGGCAGGTACAGGTCCCCTCACACCTCTTGTCCCCAAGACTTGGGTTGGTGTCCCCATAGCGGTGTTTCCCGGGTGTGCTCTTCTGACACCTTTCTCAGGGGGCTTCTGTGCACGTCTGCCCAGGCCACGCTTAGCCCAGCGGTGTCAGTCACAGGGCAGACCTGCTGTGCAGCAGGTGTGCTGTCAGCCCCCGGCCCCACCTCACTGGGGACCCTCAGAGCTGAATCTGACCCCAGGTCACCACGTCCCCTCCCCAGAGCTGCCAGGCATGACAGCTGAATCTGGGATGAGGCCGGTTCTCTCCAAGCAGGCCCACCCCCAGCGTGGGGAGAGGCCTGGGGTGGGGGAGGGCTGCTTTTACGGTGGGCTTACCGCTTCCAGGGAGGGAGGGAGGGAAGAGACAGCCCTGCGCTGGCAGATGCTACAGAAGCGGCCAGGAGACACCGAAGTTTGGCTGCAGCGACAGCCCACCCACATCCCAGCGGCTGCACAGTGGAGGTTGTAACGGGAAGGTGTGCCCGGAGGCCACAGGCTGGGCACGACTCGGCCCCTGGACCCCGACCTGTGGATGCAGGAGGAGGCCGGACTGGCCGGCCAGCACGCCACCAGCCCTGTCCCACGGCCGCACCTGCCGGACACGGGACGGGGTGGCGGGCTCTCGGGAGGGGCCCCCCGTGGGGCAGCCGTGATCCCCCACGTACTGGGAAGGGGTGTTCGGCATTTGTTAGGAGAGCGCGCCTGGCCCCTGGGAGGCCAGCAGCATACCCACTCCTCTGTCGCCTGAGGGCTCGCCCGTGAAAGCCAGGGACATGGAGATCCCAGCGCTCGGACCTGCCCCCACCCCCGACACGTTCTGCAGAATGGGACCCACGTGGTGACTGGTCAGACCCTCGTCTCACCTGGGGATGCCCTCGACGCTCCCTGGGTGCCCACACCTGCTAGCCACAGGGGCTCCGTGGAGGCCCCATGCTGGCCTCCGGGCTCTGGAAGCATTCGGGCTGGGCTTCCTTTGTGAAGGTTGGGAGTTGAGTGCACGTCCTGGAATGTCCTGGCCCTCCCTCCGCTCGGCTGAAGATGTGGGCCAGGCCAGTGGGTGAGCCAGGGCTGAGGATGCGCCCGGAAGTCTCCAAGGCCGGGGGGGGTCCCAGCATTCAGACAGCCCCTATTAGGTGGCCAAGGCGCACCACGTTTACCTTTATCTTCTGTTATTTGTAGTGTTTATTTAAGAAATGAAGCTCAGATAAAATAACTAAAGAAACTGCATTTCAAAGCCCCCACCAATGTCTAGTGGCTGGGGGATGGGGGCCAAGGGACAGGTGACAACGGATGGGGCATAGGGGGTGGGGGGAAGGGGTATAGGTGTGGGACCCCCCCGTAGGAGCCCTGCACCCTCTTGGCGGCCCTTGCAGCTCCCTTAGTGGAGCCTTCCAGCACTGCTTCCTGTAATCCTGGAGGCCGCAGGGGGCGGGCGGTGGGCCCCACAGGTGGCCCCTCCAAGTCGCCCCATGGGTAGAGCGAGGGCCTGCGGGGTAGGATGCCGGCCGTGGAGTGGGCCAGGCCCAGGTTTGCAGAAGGAAGCCAACCCACCGACGTGAGTGGGTCCCGCGAGTGACAGCGTGACGTTGAGGCACTTGGGGCCCAGCGGGTCCTGCTCTGTGGCTCTAGACCCTCCCCGTGGAGCCCGGGGGCCCGCCTGGCCAGGGGCCGAGGGGGGGAAGGACTCAATGTGCCTGCCAACCAACCGCGGCCCATTGGTTATCCCAGGCCAAGCCCTTGCGTGCTGCTGCGTCTGCCATGTGTCGCATGGCCCCCTTTCTATCTATCTGTGCAGACTTCCGTTACGCGTTTTTAATTTGGTGTGACTTGTACTCAATGACAATAACCTTCTTAGCTCTCGTGTCCCTCCTACCCCAGCAGTTGACCAAGCTCCACCAGCTGGCCATGCAGCAAACCCCCTTTCCTCCCCTCGGACAGACCAACCCCGCTTTCCCCGGTACGTACCCAGACGCCCTTTCTGACCTCCTCTCTTCTCACCTGGGGCCTTTCTCTTTCCGAGCGGTCTGTGTTCAGGGCAGTGAGCGGACCAAGCGCAGCTCTGGAGTGAGGGCCAGGGACGCGGCGCTGTGCACGCTGCCGCGGGTGGGCGGGGGTATCTCTGTGCGTCTCCGTGACGGGGCAGTCACCCTACAGCTGGCCTTCCTGAAGGAGACACCCCCCCACCGAGGGTCCACCCTGCTCTGTGCTGCCCACCGGCCGTCGGGGGGGCCCTCCTGCAGGAGGTGGTGCACCCGCAGGGCGGCTCGCCCGGGACGGCACCCCCGTAGCTCGGAGCGGCACACCAGTCAGACTTTGAGCTTCCCTAGTTGAAGTGACCTTGCTTCTCTCCTTGAGGGCAAAACATTAAATCTGTTTCTTCTTTGCTCTCCAGGAGAAAAGCTGCCTTTACACTCCTCCGAAGAAGCTCAAAATCTGATGGGCCAGTCGTCAGGTAAAAGAAAACCACGCTAAAGGGAGAGCAAGCAGGCCAGGAAGGGACCTGGCGGGAGGAGGGGGCGAGGGGCCTGCTGGCCAAGCGCCTCGGGGAAGGGACGCCGGCGCCACCCAGGGCCGGGGCCCAAGTGGCTGGCCCCAGGTCTGCACACACGCGGCTCCCAGCTTCCGCCCCGTTCCTGCTGGGAGCGTGGTGGGTCGGCTCTGACTGGGCTCGGGGCACAGCTGCCCTGTCATCCAGAGGCCCCGCCTGTGTGTCACTTATTCTCCCAGTGGCACAGCGTGTGGGGGCCTGGAGTGAAGGGTTGACCACGCTGTGTGCCTCCCAGAAATGTGTTTCATGGGAGATGAGATCACTGTGGGCTGGATTTGCACTAAAACGCTCCCCGGACAGGGCGGGGCAGGGCGTGGATCCGCAGGTCCTGTCACCCAGGCTTGGAGCAGTGGTCGCGGCCCGCTGACAGGCCGTTGGGGAGCAAAGCCACTGGAGGCATGTGGCCCGGACCTGCCAGGTTCCCTGGGAGGGAGGCGCCCCCCATGCTCCCATCCCCACCCACACGGGCCTCGTGAAAGCCTGGGTCAGAGCAGAAGAGCGAGTGCCGGCTGAAGGGGAAATGCGGGAGAGGACTGTTGGCAGGGGTCGTAGCTGTCACCCCCGCTGGCGTGTTCCGGGCCTCAGGGTGCGTCCGCCCCTCACCCATCCCTCAGGACCACGTGGGCCCAGCTGAGGCCACGGGGCTCAGGAGGCGTCTCTCCAGCTGGGACCCCAGCTCTGGTGCTCCACGCTCTCACTGTGGGTTTCTTCTCAGTGCAGCCTTTAATTAAGTTAGTGCAGAACTGAATGAGTGAAAACTAGAGTAGAACATTTATAGAATGTTTCTGATTATGGAACTGGATACCAACCTTTACAAAGTTGTGTGTCTGGTGATAACACATGTTTGGGTGTCTGTACAGTTTATAACGTGATTGCAGATAATTGCCCAGCCATCGTCTCCAGGAGACGACCTGGGGACTCCAAGCGCCGGGCTTACCCGGGAAACACGGCCCCCACCCCACCCCGACACGGCCCTCCCAGCACGGCCTCGGGGACGTGGGACCCGTGTTCACATGCCCCTGTGACGACCTCCCTCTCCAAGGCCCCGTGGACCCAGAGCGCTCACACACCACACTTGCACACGCACGCGCACGCTCCCGCCACGGCCGCGGGTCAGGGAGGCTGGGCGGTGACGAGAGGTGTCTGCTGGTCGTCCTCACCCTGAAGGCCACGCCACGCCGCTTCCCAGGCAGCTGGGGTTTGTGTTGGGGAAGCAGCGTTCACGATTCATGAGAGGGAAGCTCACCGCTGGGTTTGACTTCGGCACCTTTTGAAAGAAAGTCCCCTTGAGGAAAAGTCATAAGCTAGGTGAACGGCTGTGACCCCCAGCTTGTGTCACCCAAACCAGGAGGCACCGCACGGGACTTGGGACCAAGGAAATCTCTTAAGTGACATTTTAAGTGTCACTAAAGATTGAATGTATATAGATGGTTGAACAACTAAGTAACTATTGATAATACCTTTATGAAAAGAGATAAAGAACAGAAACTCCAGGTTTAGCTGCGTAACAGAAAAATGATGGATGGTCTGGGGTGAGTTAGTTCGTTCAGCATAGCTGAGCCCCGTGCGCCGCGGGCCCCAGAACAGGCCCGGTCTCATCAGGTCCCTGTGTCCTCGACACCAATGGCCACGGCACATCTGGTTCCGGGGACACACATGCCGTGGAGGAGGGTGACTGTGGGGCAGGGGGCCGGGCAGTCGCCTTTCTTGGGACCCCTCGGGGCCTTGCGGGGATTAGCCTGAGGGGCAGGGGCCAGGGAGGGAGGAGCGTGGCGTGGGAAGAGGGCTCAGGTTCCGGAATATTCCGAAGGTGCGTGAGCCGGGCCTGCGATAGTGTGCCACGGGGAAGGCGGGTGGAGCTGGGGGCTCCGGGTCTGGGCTGAGCTGCGGGACCCACAACACTGGGACACACGGGTCCGGGGCAGGAAGAGCAGGGTCTCGGCTGTGGGTTTTGAGTTTGAGACGCCTCCTGACGGGATGGAAGCACCTCGTACACAGGAGCGTGTCTGCCCCGGCATTCACCCGCGAGGGCAGACCCTCCCTCCCTTCTGGGCCCCTCACAGCCCCCTGCGTTTTGTGGTCACTGTTTCCAAAGTAAGTGTGGATCTTGTCCTTGAACGCTGAGAGGCTGGCTCTGATTTGGTGGGTGCTGAGCTGACATTTGTGAAGACAGAAGCTGGGCGTGTGATGAGCTGGGCCTGGGTCTCAGCCCAGGACGCCCTGTGGAAAGGCACGGCCTCCCCTGCCTGGCTCTTGGGCCTCCCTGCCCGCCACCGGAAGCGCTGCCCGGGGGCGGGGGCCGCAGAGCGTGGGAGGGAACAGGCGCAGCCGAGGAGGCCTGCTGTCGGGTCTGGGGGAGGGAGGGTGGGCACCCAGGACTGGCGTGACCAGTGCGGCCCGTACCCGGGGCGCCAGGCAGAGCCACCAGGGTGTCTGTGAAGGGTGTCTCGAGAGACTGCACAACACAGCAGACAAGTGACATCATGTCATGCCCAGAACGAAAAAGTGAACCTGCATCCTGCTGGGTTCCTCTTCCTTGTTTGAGAGACGCTGGGGTCAGGAGGGCGGTGGCAGTTTGGGGCTGAGCGCTCACAGGCCCCGGCCCCCGGCTGTGCAGACCCTCCCCTGGGCAGCCCCCGGCCCTGCCTGCCTGCCGGCCCAGCGGGGCCGAGCGCTGGGTGCAGCGGGAGCAGCCTTCTGCCCGCCTAACCGTCTCCCCTCGCTGTGCCCAGGTCTGGACGCCAGCCCCCCAGCCAGCACTCATGAGCTCACCATTCCCAATGATGTGAGTATGCCGGCCTCGCCCATCCTAAGCCCATGTGTGCCCCTCCCCCCCCCCCCGCCCTGGTTAAGCAGCTTAGTGCCCATGGGGGTGGGTGATGTCACCCCCGAGATACCAGCCAAGGAAGGAGCTGGTGGCGCTTCAGGGTTGACTCGGAATTCAGATGCCGGAGCTGCCTGGGGACCCCGGCTGCCCCCATTTTAAGGCCCTGCCTGGTTCAGGGTCAGCCCTGGGAGTAGGTGGCCCAGAAGTGCCCCATGGGCCCTCGGAGGGCCTCACACACTCCCCTCACACACTCAGTTATCTCCCAGCCATCCTCTGGATCCCTGGTTTATCTTAAGAATGTTGACTCCGATCCCCAAACCAAGACAACAGGGCAGGCGTGGGGCACGTGTCCTAGAGAGGCAGCTGCCTGGGTGGGGCATGGTGATGGCTGGGGACACCGCCTCTCCAGCTCCCGTGTCCACTCAAACAGACATCCCTCCAGCCCGAGGGCGTGGTCTAGAGGGGCTAACATGGCCTCGGGCCCACAGAGGACGCTGGGCCAGGTGATGCGGCCGCATAACCGCTGTGTCTTGATTTGTCGGGACTTCTTGCTGTCGAGGCCAAGCAGAGGCCAGGCACCCGCGGCTCCCGTCCTCCAGCAGGAGGGGGGTGGGCGTGCCTCTTCCCTCTGGAGCCTGTGATGTGCTGGGGGTGGGCGGCCCAAAGCAGCGCTTCCTGCAACTTCCCCAGCGGCTCCGCACCGCACACGGGCTGCGGTGGATTCTCCTCTAAGAAGCTCCTCCGTCCTTTCTTCCAGCTAATAGGCTGCATAATTGGACGCCAGGGGACCAAAATCAATGAAATTCGACAGATGTCTGGAGCTCAGATCAAAATCGCCAATGCCACAGAGGGGTCGTCAGAGCGCCAGATCACCATCACGGGGACCCCGGCCAACATCAGCCTTGCCCAGTACCTCATCAACGCCAGGTGAGGCCGGCCAGCCCGCTCAGGCCTGCACAGGGCGGCCTGCACGGCGCTGCCTCCCGGGGCTTCTCTCTCCCAGCTGTGCAGGGGCACGGGGGGTGGAGCGTGACGGAGAGAGTCTCCAGGTGGACGCGGGCCCACACGCTCCTCTGCACTCTCACACCTGACCTTTCACCTCCAGTGGTGCCCGCACGGCCCCAGACAAGTCGCTAGGCGTTGGCGCCTCAGACGGCAAACTGTGGGGAGGCCAGCGTCTCGGGGCGTCTGAAGCCAAGCCTCTGGGCCTCACTCTTCACAGCCACAGGGAGGTGTGAGGGCCAGCCTGCCTCCTGCCTGTCCCTGTGCAGTGGGAGGGTCCGGGCCCTGTGATGCCACCGCCAGCCTCGTAGCCGTGCTGCCAGCTCCGCACACCTGGGAGGTCCCTGGGCTTTGGAGCTGAGGAGGGGCTGCTTCACTGGCCTTTCCTGGGACCTCCGGCCTTCTGCCCACGGGGACAAGCTGGGGGTGGCCTGGCCAGCACCTGCCCTGTGCCCACCCCACGTTCTCTGCTCGGCAGAGGCCTGGGTCTGGGGTCATTGAAGGTCAGCATAAAAGGCTCTGTAGTTTCAGGGAACAGGTCACTGCGTTCCTCTGCTCTCACACATCTGTGGTTGTAAAGATCCCCTCCACCCAGACACTTGGTGGGCGGCTGTCAGGGAACCGTGCAAGGATCTGAAGTCACGCGCTGGGGCAGACGGAGGTCCTGTGGCCCGAGAGCCAGGGCGGAGCTCCTGGGCATAGCGGACCCCACCCTCGGCCTCCCTGCTGAGGGCGACCACACCCAGGAAGCCTCCAGAGCCGCGCGGCACAAGGGCCCTGCGTCCCTCTCCCCGGCAGTGTCACTCCCATGCCCCTCCCGGCAGTGGCCGTAGAAACGGTTGTGGCAGCCTGGGCCTGTCCTGGTGGCTGTCGTCACCCCACCATGTGGTGACAGGTACACGGGCCCCTGTGGCCGGGGAGGAAGGCCCCGTGGCTCTGGTCCCTGGTCCTCAGCTAGTGGCCACTGCGCTGTGAGCCAGGACCGTCCATGGCAATGAAGAGGGAGGGGCAAGGCTCAAAGGACTCCTCCGTCTGTGAGGACGTGGTGACCTGTGCCCTGTGCCCTTGTCTCTTCCAGGCTGACGTCCGAGGTCACCGGGATGGGCGCGCTCTAACCCCGCCGACGTCCCCACCGCTCGCCACCTGTGCAGACCGCCCACCCCCTTGCAGATATAGAGGTTTCTTTACTACAGAAGGTGTCTGTGCCCTAGAGATGCATCCACAGCGCTCTATCTGTGTCTGTGAGCCCCCGGCTCCGCCCCGACACTGCTTCAAGTTCACTGACGCCCGTCTCCTCACGCGTTGGCATGCCGTGTTCATTATTTTAAATGCTTTGGGGCCACTCGCATCTGTGACGTTTTAGAAACGTTGTTCCTTAGTGTCCGTGTAACTGTTTTAAGACTTGGTTTGACGTTTGGACGGCGCTTCCGGCAGCCGTCCCCTCCAAGCCCCAGGAGCTGTGGCCGCAGGGAGCTGCCCCTCCCCGGTCCCTCGGCCTCGGCTCCCGTGGCCACGCGGGTCAGCGCCAGGTAGGGTGCACGTCTCCCTTTGTCCGAGGGCAGGAGAAAGGAAGGCTCGGGGTCCTGACCCAGGGTGCGGGGCGAAGCGGGGGTGCTGGGCCCCGGGCGTCTTCGGGGCTGAGAGTGGGGACCGGCCGGAGGCGCCTCCGCACCGCGTCCCAGCTCAATAAACGTTGTGCGCTGCCCCTCGGTTCTGGCTCCTCTCTGTGCCCCCCGCACTCAGACCCCCCCGATGCTCGTGCGGCCACCTGCCGCCCAAGGAGCAGCTCCTTCTCACCCAAATCGCGCTCGCACCCTCTCCCACCTTTAAACAAGTCATTGTCTGACTTCCACGACTCTTCTGGTTTTACTTTTGCAAAACTGCGTGGGGGCTAGCGATGCCATTCCCAGCCCAGCGTCGGGGAGGAAGGCTGCTGCCCCGCCGCGCCCCGGGCACGGTGGCCCTGCGCTCCCCAGCGGGAGCCCGCACGCACCCTCCTCCCGGCTCAGTTCGCCTGCGCTCACCCCGGGAGCCCGCTGCACCCCTCTCGGCGCTGAAGCCCTGGGGGGCCCAGGCCCGGGGCAGACAGCTCTGCCTGCTCGTGTCAGATGCGGGCTCACGGGCCCCGAGCAGGTGGGCGGCCGGGAGGTGAGGCCAGGACAGCCCCGCAGGGGGCACCACCCTCCCCGCATCACTGGGAGTCCGCGTGGCCGGAGGGCCTGCCCTGGTGCCCGCCCCTTGGCAGGAGGCCCTCCTCGTCTGCCCCGCTCCCCGGGCTCCGGCCAGGCCTCCGGTGCTCGGGCTGCCCAGGCACACTCCCCCGCCCTCCCTGGAGTCCCCTGGTCGAGGTTGGGTGCACAGCATAGCGGCGCCGGCCACACCGCAAGCCCAGGGTTCCGGGCTGCGGTTCACTCACGCACCCACCGGACACGTCGGCCACGTGCCGGCCTCGCTCAGGGCCCGGGAGGTGGCGGGGACGATGTGGACGCGGGCCTCCCTCTGGGCACCTCGGTCAGCTTTGGGGTGGCGGGTGGCCGGTAGGCAGGGTGAGGAAGTGCCTTAGACAGCCAGAGCGGCCGTGGGCAGAGCCAGCCGTGAGGAGGACGTGGGAAGTGCAGCGTTCACCGTGGGGCCCCGGGAGGTGCAGGCTAGGGGGGCTGAGGTGTGGGCCCCGCTGCGCACGCATCTGGAGGGGAAGAGCCGGTGGAGGGGCGGCCGGGGCTGGAGCAGCTGGAGCTGGGGCAGGAGGGCAGAAGGGCAGGAGGGCACAGGAGTGATGGGGGCCAGGGGAGCCCTGGAGGCTGTGGGACTGACAGAGGTGGGGCTCAGCCAGGTGCCTTGGTTCTGGAGGCTTCCGAAGGAAAAACGAGCAGGATTCCCTTTGGATCCGAAGTGTGCTGTGGAAGAAAGAGGGTCCAGGCCACGCGAACGAAAGCTCTCGCTCTGAGCCCGGGAAAGGCGGTTTGCCCTCCATGAACGGGGAGGCTGCGGACGAGGGTTGGGGAGACAGGCGCTCGGTTCTGGACGTGTCAGTGGAGATATGCCAGCCCCACGGTCCAGGCGGGAGAGGCCGGGAAGCAGCAGGCCAGGCGCCATTGGAGGAGCCCCAAGGGCGCCACGCGGGATGCCCCCAGAGTCAGGAAGAGGGGCCTCACTCGTGTCACCCGGCGTGGGGCCCGGCGTGGGGCCCAGAGGAGATGCTCGTGTGCCAGGCACATCACCAGCCCCGGCTTATGCCCGGCACCCAGAGGAGCGGGGCCCCTTCGGAGCTGCCCACCCTTCCGTGTCCACAGATACGACTGCTGTGAGCTGCGTGTACAACTCTCTGTTGGAGGTGAATACCTAGCAGGGAAGTGACTGGGGCACATGACGGGTGTATCTTTAACTCTTAAGAATCTGCTCACCTGGTTTCTACAGTGGCTGTGCCATTTTATGTTCTCTCCACATTGCAGGGAAGTTCCAGTCGCTCCACATCCGCAGCGGCATGTGGGGTGCTCAGTCTTTTTAATATTAGCCATTCAAGTGGGTATGCAGTGGCAACTCACTGTGGTTTTAATTATCATTTCCCTTATAAGATGATGTTGAGCATCTTTTCATGTGCTCATTTGCCCTCTATCCTTCTCTGCTGAGGTGTTTATTCAAACCTTTTGCCCGTTTCTTAATTTGGTTCTCTTATTATTGAGTTTTATTTATTCATTTTTTGAGAGTCCATGGGCATTTTTTTAAACACATCTTTATTGGAGTATAATTGCTTCACAATGCTGTGTTAGTTTCTGTTGTACAACAAAGTGAATCAGCTATACATATACATATATCCCCGTATCCCCTCCCTCTTGAGCCTCCCTCCCACCCTCCCTATCCCACCCTCCCTATCCCACCCCTCTAGGTGGTCACAAAGCACCGAGCCGATCTCCCTGTGCTATACAGCTGCTTCCCACTAGCTAGCTATTTTACATTTGGTAGTGTATGTGTGTCAATGCCACTCTCTCACTTCGTGCCAACTTACCCTTCCCCCTCCCCGTGTCCTCAAGTCCATTCTCTACGTCTGCCTCTTTATTCCTGCCCTGCAACTAGGTTCATCAGTACCATTTTTTTTTTTTAAGATTCCATATATATGTGTTAGCATATGGTATTTGTTTTTCTCTTTCTGACTTACTTTACTCTGCATGACAGACTCTAGGTCCATCCACCTCACTACAAATAACTCAATTTCTTTTCTTTTTATGTCTGAGTAATATTCCATTGTATATATGTGTCACATCTTCTTTATCCATTCGTCTGTCGATGGACAGCTAGGTTGCTTCCATGTCCTGGCTATTGTAAATAGTGCTGCAATGAACATTGTGGTACATGACTCTTTTTGAATTATGGTTTTCTCAGAGTATATGCCCAGTAGTGGGATTGTTAGGTCATATGGTAGCTCTATTTTTAGTTTTTTAAGGAACCTCCATACTGTTCTCCATAGTGGCTGTATCAATTTACATTCCCACCAACAGTGCAAGAGGGTTCCCTTTTCACCACACCCTTTCCAGCATTTATTGTTTCTAAATTTTTTGATAATGGCCATTCTGACCAGTGTAAGGTGAAACCTCATTACCCTCACCAAAGTGGGTATAGAGGGAACATATCTCAACATAATAAAAGCCATATATGACAAACCCACAGCTACCATCATACTCAAATGAAAACATTTCCTCTAAGATCAGGAACATTTCGAGGATGCCCAATCTCACCACTTTTATTCAACATGGTATTGGAAGTCCTAGCCAGAGCAATCAGATGAGAAAAAGAAAGAAAAGGAATCCAAATTGGAAAGGAAGAAGTAAAACTATCACTGCTTGCAGATGACATGATACTATACATAGAAAATCCTAAAGATGCCACCAAAAAACTAGCAGAGCTCATCAATAAATTCAGTGATGTTGCAGAATACAAAATTAATATACAGAAATTTGTTGCATTTCTATATTCTAACAACAAACTATCAGAAAAAGAAATTAAGGAAACGATCCTATTTACAATTACATCAAAAAGAATAAAATACCTACGAATAAATCTAACTAAGGATGTAACAACACCTCTACTTGGAAAACTAGAAGACACTAATAAAAGAATTTCAGAAGACAGCACAAACAGATGGAAAGGTACACTGTGCTCATGGATTGGAAGAATTAACATTATTAAAATGTCCATTCTACCCAAAGATATCTACAGATTCAGTGCAATCCCTATCAAAATACCAATGACATTTTTCACAGAACTAGAACAAATAATCCTGAAATCTCTATGGAAACATGAAAGACCCCAAATAGCCAAAACAATCTTGAGAAAGAAGAACAAAGCTGGAGGTATCACATGCCCTGATTTCAAACTATACTACAAAGCTACAGTAATCAAAACAGTATGGCACTGGCACAAAAAGAGATATAGATCAATGGAACAGAGTACAGAGCCCAGAAATAAACCCTGTATGGGCAATCAATCTTTGACAAAGGAGGCAAGAATATACAATGGAGAAAAGATAACCTCTTCAATAAATGGTCTTGGGAAAACTGGACAGCTATTCAATACATGCAAAAGAATCAAGTTGGAGCACTTTCTTACACCATATACAAAAATAAACTCAAAATGGACTAAAGACTTAAGACTTAAAAACATAAAAATTCTAAAAGAAAACATAGGCAGTATGCGCCTTGATATCGGTCTTAGTAATTTTTTTTGGATATGTCTCCTCAGGCAAGAGAAATAAAAGCAAAAAGAGACAGATTGGGGCCACTTCAAACTAAAAAGCTTGTGCACAACAAAGAAAACTATCAACAAAAGGAAAAGACTGCCTACTGATGGGGAGAAATATTTGCAAACAAAATATCCAATAAGGGGTTAATATCCAAAATATACAAAGAACTTATACAACTCAGTAGCAAAAAAACAAACAACCCAATTGAAAATCGGGCAAGGGATCTGAATAGACACTTTCCCAAAGAAGACATGTAGATGGTCAAGAGACACATGAAAAGATGCTCAACATCACTAATCATCAGAGAAATGCAAATCAAAACCAGAATGAGATTTTTTTAAAAAAGCCACAATGAGATATCACCTCACACCTGTCAGAATGGCTATTATCAAAAATACAACAACTATCAAGTGTGGGTGAGAATGTGAAGAAAAGGGAACCCTCCTACACTGTTGGTAGGGATGTAAATTGGTGCAGCCACTATGGAAAGCAGTATGGAGATTCCTTTAAAAATTAAATATGATCCATATGATCCAGGAATTCAACTCCTGGGTATTTATCTAAAGAAAAAGAACACTAATTAGAAAAGATATATGCACCCCAATGTTTATTGCAGCATTATTTACAATAGTCAAGTTATGGAAGAAACCCAAGTGGTCATCAATAGATGAATGGATAAATAAGATGTGGTGTGTGGGTGAGGGTGTGTGTGTGTATGTGTATATATATAATGGAATATTACTCAGCCATAAAAAAGAATGAAATCTTGCCATTTGCCAAAAGGATATTTTGCTAAGTGAAGTAAGTCAGACAGAGAAAGACAAATACTGTATAATTTTGCTTATATGTGGAATCTATAAAACAAAACAAATGAACAAACATAACAAAACAGAAACAGAGTTATAGACACAGAGAACAAACAGGTGGTTGCCAGAGGGGAGGGAGGTGGGCAGAGGAGAGAAATAGTGAGGGAGATTAAGAGGTACAAACTTCCAGTTGCAAAACAAATGAGTCACAGGTATGAAATGTGCAGTGTGGGGAATATAGTCAATTCCTACAGAATACCTTTATGTGGTGACAGATCAGAATTAGACTTATTATGGTGATCATTTTGAAATGTATAGAAATCTTGAATCACTATGCTGTGTAACAGGAACTAACATAGTGTTTTAGGTCAACTATACCTCAAAAACAAACTCATAGAAAAAGATGAAGTTTGTGGTTACCAAAGGTGGGGGTGGGAGGAGGAGGGATTGGATGAAGGTGGTCAAAATGTACAAACTTCCGGTTATAAGATAAATAAGTCCTAGGGTTGTAATGCACAACGTGATGAGCATAATTAACACTGCTGTGTGCTGTTATGAGAGTTGTTAAGAGTTCTCATCACAAGGAAAAATTTCTTCTCTTTCTTTAATGTCGTGTCTATATGAGATGGTGCTGTTCACTACACTTGCTGTGATGATCATTTCATGATGCATGGAAGTCACATCACTGTGCTGCACCCCCTAAACTTGACTGTGCTGTGTGTCAGCTGTGTGAACCTGGTTCTTTTTCTTTGGAGAATCTGCGCTCTCCCTCTGGAATGTCCATACTTCACCCCAAAATATCCAGGCCCAAGCGCCACACACGCCACTCCTCCATTCTGCATGCCACTGGCACCTCTACGTGCACTGTTCAGGGCAGGGCGTTCACCTTTCTGTAGCTCTAGAAAATGTATTTTCATTATTTCATTAGATAATTCCTCTGTCTGTGTGTTTCTCTCATTCTGTAACTTCTATCTCCTGGAATTGATTGTCTCCTCCACTCGGCACCCCTCTTAGTGGCTTTTTCTTCTCCTTCTAGCTCTTCCCCAGCGTTCTGTCTCCGGGGCCTGCATCCGATCCCCCGGCACTCCGGTCAGTTCTTCAGCCGACACCGCCCTATTCTGGGTCCCGTCTGTCCGCTCTTCAGCTATCACACTTGGGATGGCTAATATGCAGCCACTTCTCATGGTTTCTTGCTCTTATTTCACGTCGTTAAGGAACCCCCTTAAGTTTTAGGTGTATTTCTTTTTCTCACACTTATAGGACCTCGAGATCCCAGAAGGGTCCAGTCCAGCCCATCCCAGATCAGGAAATAAGTCCAGGAGCAAGCAGGCCCCTCCCAGGATGACTCAGCCTCAGCCGCCCTGACCTCTCCCAACATCATGGTCAGTGTGGGGGGCAAACTCCTCCACTGGGTGTCCCCCGAAGATGGGCGGGCAGAAGAGGAAAGGGGCATTAGTGTTGCAGACCTGGGCCCCAGGCCAGCCCTTCCAGAAGAACCCCGGTGGGTGGCTTGGTCCTAGCCCGGGGCTCCGTTCCCCGCATCATGAGGGGATTCACTTTGTTCTTTTGCCGCTGAGTGAAGAGTGGGCAGGAAGAATATTTGCAGGGAAGCTGGAGGCTCTGAAGGGCTGTGACCCTAGGAGCAGCGACTCCAGAGGGCCCTGCCAACGGCGTGGGGGCCTTGGCAGCCCCCGCCCACGCACACCCCACCCTGCCCCCATCCCGGCGGACACCCAGCAAATGCCTGTCAGGAGGCGCAGGTGTGTCTGTAGGGCCAGAGATTCAGGACACAGTGTGTCAACCTGTGTGATGTGTGTCCCCCATGGCCGCAGCCCGTCCCTCTCGCAGGGCGAGATCCACTCCTGGCCAGAGCAGAGCCCCGGTCCAGACTTTCTGTTGCATCAGAAGAACTGAGAAAGCAGAAGAAGACCAACTAGGAGATCACGGGCTGCTGCGTCAATTGTGTAAGGGATGAATGAATCTTCCCGTGAACATGCTTGTAATTACAGGCCTGCCCCTATCTTCACGTTGCGTTAGTTTCTGGGGCTCTCTAGAACTTTGTGGAGTGAATCTAGCTGCGTTTTGGTCTACATGAGAGCAAAGCATGAGGCACTCCCCAAAAATGTATTGCTCGTGACACAGTGCCTGCTCGGTTTCCTGCGAAAGTAAATGAATTCGGACACAGGAGGCGCTGTGGAAAGTTAAAGGAAAGCAAGCGTCTTTGTAAGCGGTGTAAGAACCAGGTCTGCGACCAACGGGGTCCTGCTCCAGTCGGCCTTTTAATAGTTACTTATCAGAGAAAATAATTCCATATCAAACTGAAAAACGTGTTAATGCACTTATCACTCAAATTACACTTTGCTGTAGAGCAACCCTGTTCCTTATGAATTTCCAGAATGGCCTGGATTTAATGCTGAATGCGACCAGTGTCTCCCCCCGCCCCCAGGCTGAGGAACCTCGCGCCCCTCACGGGACAAGTTAGCGGAGCAGGAGGCTCTCCGTGGGGTGGGCAGGGTCCCGAGGGGAGAGGGAGGCGCCTGGCGCTAGGTGGGGCCCCGGGAGGGACGTGTCCGTGCAGCTGGACGGAATGGCCTCACGTCCTTGCAGCTGGACAGAATGGCCTCACGTCCTCACAGCTGGACAAATGACCTCACGTCCTCACAGCTGGACAGAATGGCCTCACGTCCTCACAGCTGGACAAATGACCTCACGTCCTCACAGCCGGACAAATGACCAAACATCCTCACAGCTGGACAAATGACCTCACGTCCTCACAGCTGGACAAATGGCCTCACGTCCTCACGGCTGGATGGATGGCCTGGCAGCACGGCTGGGTGCACCGTGGGGCCGAGCCCGTGGCGGAAGGGAGAGTGTCCGATGCTCTGGTCCTGCTGGTGACCCGGCCACAGTGCTCCAGGGACAGCGACCTGGGCGGGCAATGCACAGCAGCCTTGGAGGGAACTGCTACTCCCAAGGGATTTGTGGGGCCACCCTGGAGGAGGGAGGTCACGCCCTGGCCACCCCCTTGTGCAGCAGCAGCAGGCAGGGGTCCTCCGTCAGGTTCTCTCCCAGAGCACAACCTGAGAAGGAGCCACGGGCCGCCAGCCAAGCGCTGGAAAGGCCTGGGCTGCTCAGAGGGACAGGGCCTCTGGGCTCAGCATGGTGCCTGCTGGGTCCCATTCCTCACTCATTTGTTTAAAATTTTCCCTCACCCTTTTCCCGCGGGCCCCCCACCGCCTCCCCCCGGCCACCTAAGGGCCCTAGGTGCTGCACCGTGTTTCAGCTGACCCCACCTGGCACCCTCACCAGCCAAACTTGGCCGAGAACCAGAAACAAAAAGAGCGACACAGAATCCAAAGAAGAGAGTCAGTGAAAGTGAGTTTATTTCACCCCATGGAGTTTACTCTGGGAGCCAAGTTAAGATGTGTCTGGGCTTCGAGAGTCTAGTCAGCCCAGAAAGCAAGTTCTTGGCCATCTGGGCAGAGCCTCCAGGACTGTAAGTGTGCAGCTCCAATTATACAAACCGTGATGCTCAGATGACTAGTGTCCATTTATTGATACATATGCCTCCAAGAGTCCTGTGTGCGTGGGAGATTTAAAGGAGGTCATTTAAAGAAAAGGCACCGTATTTTCTTATGGATAATTGTGATTTGCAAGAAAAAGAAATCTTCCAAATTGCACACTTGAGATGACCATAGGAGTTTATATGTTCATGGTTTTGGAATCACTGGTGAAATTTAAATCAAACAGTAAAATCATTGATCTTTCCAGCGCATTTAAAAGTGAAGGTGAAGCCAAGTGGGAGGCTGGTGTCTGGAGGTCAGCTCAGTGGGGGAAACCAACAGCTCCTACTTGCTTACTTCCCGTGAGCCCCCGGGTTCCCCTCTGCGGGGGAGAGGGTGACATGCCTGCCTTGTGGTTGGGGCCACTGACCTCGGCGGGCCCTGCCTGTGGGACTGCCCCCCAGCCCTCCCCCCGGGACCAGGAGCCGCCCAGATCACATCTGCACCTGCAGAAGCTTCCTGCTCAGAGCCTTGCAGCCTTCCTTGCAAAGGACAAGAGCAAGTCTGTGAGCAAAATGCATTCTTGGTTTGGTTTCTAGAACTTTCCAAACCGATGCTGAGCCTATCAACAAGAAACACGTCCCTCCAGCTTGGAGCGCGTGATTGGAAAATGCTGTTGAATTATTTTGGCCTAGGAGTTCAGAATTTAACTTCAGTCCCAGATGATAAGGTGTGTCTAGAGTTATTTTCCCCATGGCATTAAAAATATACACTTTCTATTATAAAATTTAAAATGCACAGAAAATTTGAAAAAATATGCAGTGAAAACCCATGTACCATCATGCCAGCCTCTGTCTCTGTCCCTGAATCTCTCTCTCTCCCAGTATCTGAAAGGATTTGCTCCCCAACTGTGTCAGCGTGAGTCTCCTTTTCTCCTAATAACAAGGGCGACCTCGTACAAAACCACAGGATGGTCGTCATGGCCGAGAAGCGTGTAGCCCACACAGCCCCTAGTCCACGTCCCCCTTCCCTTGTCACCCCAAGGACGTCACGTGTAGCTGTGTTTCTGGGTCCACCCACCACATGGTCTCATGTTTCCTGGTCTCCTTCAGTCTGGAGCAGCTCTCCCGACGGTTGCTCGAGAACAGTGACTCTCTAAATTTTTATATTTAGTTTAGGACTCTAAAATCCACCCTCTGTGATGTTCAGTTCTGTGAGTTTGGACAAATTCACCGTCACGCAAGATTCAAGCCAGATCATCACCACCACAAACCCCCTCCCGCTGCCCCTTCAGTCCAGCCCATCCCCTGGTCTCAGTCCACGGAAACCACGAATCTGTGATCCGTCTTTATGGTCCTGTCTTTGCCAGAAAGTCACCTACAGGCAGACCTCGGAGATACTGTGGGTTTGGTTCCATACCATAGCAATAAAGCAAAACTCGCAATAAAGTGAGACAGGAATTTTTTGGTTTCCCGGTGCATGTAAAGTCATGTTTATACCATACTGTAGTCTATGAATTGCGCAGGGGCTTTACTGAAACCCAGCAGGACTCTGCGGGGCCTTCCCAGGGACCCCCCACCGCCCCCGTGTTCCCCACCTCTCGTTTGTAGAAAAGTCTTAGCCTCCTGCGCATCCCCTGACTTCCAAAGAGCACATTTAATCAGAGAAGAGAGCAAATGCAGAAACAAAGGAAAACAGTCAAGCAAGACATAAAAATAATAGTTTAGCCATAAAACTAAGTCAAGGGCCTTTAGTTCCTCCTCATGGACTGTAGATGATATTCTGAGTCATGTCCTTTGAGCTCTTTTGCAGAGACTGAAACTCCCACCAGGTGGAGAAGTTAACTGTATGCTGCCCTCAAGCACGCAGACCCCAGACCGGCTGGAACCAGAAGGTTGATGATGTTGACTCCCAATTACCTCACTACCAGCCAATCATAAGAATGTCCAGGAGCTGATCACGCCCTGCGACCCTCTCCTCACACTGCCTTTAAAAACTCTTCCCCGAAAGCCATCGGGGAGTTTGGGTCTTTAGAGCATGAGTTCCGTCCTCCTTGCTCAGCCCCACGCTGGGCACCTTGCAGTAAACACCGCCCTCTCCTTCACCTCAGCCCGGGTCAGTAGATGGGTTTGCTGCAGGTCGGACCAGCAGACCTGAGTTTGGTTCGGTAACGTGATGTCTAAAAAACAACCTACATACCTTAACTAACAACTACTTCATTGCTAAAAATGCTAACCGTCATCTGACAGCACGGGGCTGCCGTAAACCTTCAATCTGTAAAATACGCAGTGTCTGGGAAGCTCAGTGAAGCCAAGTGCAGTTAGGGGAGGTGTGGAGCCAGACAACATGTGACCGCAGAAGGTCTCCTTGGCGTGAAACCACCGAGAGCCAGCCGAGCCGCAGTGCCTGTTCACGGTTTGTTCTTTCCATTCTGGGCCTGTGTGGATCCGTCTGTTCAAACATACACTGGACACTGGGTTGTTTCTAGCCTTTGGTGGTACAAGTAAAGGTGTTATGAACACCCACGTGCGGGTTTTGTGTGTAGGTAAGTTTTCACTTCTTTAGGGTAAATGCCCAGGGCATAACTTTCAGGTTTATGGTAGGTATAGTTTCAATTTTTAAAGAAATTACGGGCAGATTTCCAGAGTGTCTGTGCCTGTTCCCACGACACTGCAGGGGGGCACCCAGCACCCCAGTCGGCAGCTGCAGCCCTTGTGTGTAGTCATTCTAGAGGATTCCTAGCGTAGCTTAAACTTTGATTTGCAAATCCGTCATGACTACTGATGAGCATCTTTGCATGTGCTTATTTGCCATGCATACATCTTCTTCGGTGATTGTTAGAATATTTTGCCCATTTTTCATTGGGTGGTTTTCTTATTGTTGAGTGTGAAGAGTTCTTTATACATTCTGGGTGCAAGTCCTTTGTCAGATACGTGATTTGCAAATCTTTTTCAGACATTGTATTTTTGAATTCTAAAATTTCCATTAGGTTCTTTTTATAATTTCTTTTTCTCTGCTGAGAGCTTCTGTCTTTCCATTCATTTCAAGTGTTCACTTTTACCTGATGGAAAGGAGAAGAAAACTGGAGTCGGTTCAGAGAGTCTCTCAAATGGAGCCGGGCGGCCACCAAGGACGGGACTTAGGCTCCTCCCAGCCTGACGGACTCTGACCCTGTGACCTGATGAAGTCCCGTCTTACCTGCTGTGTGTGGTCGATCCAACGTCAGCCCAGTTTTCAAAGCCTCTGCTCTGCTGTTTGAGTTTCCCCAGCAAAGGTGCAGCTCCAGGATTGGTCTCGGGCTGGGGTAGTGGTTCATGTAGAATTCTGTTCTTTTTGGTGGTTCGTGTGGAATTCTGTAACTTTGACTCCAGGACGAGTATCTTGTGGAATATCCCATACCCCAGATCTTATCAACCAAAACAGTAATGCAAGCGGCTGCACATAAGAAAAGAGTTTACTTGGGGTCTGCAATTCAGGAGACCCAGATGCAGGTAACCCCGAAAGAGTGCCCAGGGAAGAGAAAGAGTCAGGGGCTTCTGAAGACAAAAAGCCAAGAGGCCTTTTTGTTAAAAGTTGCCTGGTGAGAACTGATTGGTCCTGACAGGAGCTGGAAAACACTTGTCCTTAAGGGACCATGAGTTGCTTTAGGGCAGGGGTCCGGTAAGTAGACTGACTTCATCAGGTCACAGGGTCAGAGTCCGTCCAGGCTGGGGGGACTAGCGAAAGTCCCATCTTCGGTGGCCTCTCGGCTCCGTTTGAGAGACCCTCTGGGCATCACTGACTCCATTTTTCTTTTCCTTTCACAATCTGATGGTTTCCATACGGTTAAAATGCAGACATTGAAGCCAAAAAGATGATAAAAGAATTCATATTCAAAAATGTTGTATTTGTGTGTTTTGGTCCCTAACGCAGTGGGAAGAGTGGCTTCGCTCCCTGGGGATGGTGGCAAGCTGGGTGGGGAGCTGCTTCCGGTGTGGGTGGTGGCGTCTCCGTCACTGCTCGCTGGACGAAGGGTGAAGGACGCAACCGGTTGCGTGTGGGCACTGGGCAGCAGGGCTGGTCAGTCCAGCTCAGTGACTCTCCCCCAGCCCCACGCCCGGCGAGCTCACGTGATTAGCTTGACGTCCTCCCAGGGGGCATTTACATCACAGAAGCTGGGAAATGCTCCCCATCAGGGCTTGTCCCCCAGAGAGCCGGTTTTCAAGCAGTGACCAGTGTACCACCAGTGTGAATGTCCCCGGGGCCACGTGGACCCTCGCCATGGGGGTCCAGTCACGCCAGGAGAGGTGGCCAGACCACAGTGCCGTGGCCACCAGAGGGCCCAGCACTGCTCCTGGGAGAGTCACCATCCAGGCTGCACTGGCACTCAGTTTATTTTTCATTACAGAAGTTTTTAAGTGATCTTTTTATGGTAAAATATGTGTAGTATAGCATAAAATTGACCATCGTAACCATTTTTAAGAGCAGAGCTCAGTGGCATGAAGCACATTCACACTGCTGTGCAGACATCACCACCACCACTTCCAGACCCTTTGCATCTCCCGAACTGAAACTCCGCCCCCATGAAACACTCACTCCCATCCCCCCCAGCCCCTGGCCCCCACCAGCCTGCTTTCTGTCTCTATGAATCTGACCCCTCCAGGGGCCTCGTATAAATGGAATCACGCAGTGTTTGTCCTTTGGTGACTGGCTTATGTCACTGAGCATAATGTCCTCAAGATTCATCCATGTGGTAGCACCTGTCAGAATGCCCTTCCTTGTTGAGGCTGAATAATATGCCACTGTGTGTGGATGGACCACGTACTTAGATTTTTAAACATTTAGGTAAAACAAAAGGACATAGAATGAAAGACAGTCTTCCCACTACATGGACCCCTGACCCTCCCAGCTCCTCCCCTTCATTCTAAAGGCCTGGTCAGCATCCCTTGCCAGACTCACCATGGTTCATGTCCTGGTCCTTGTGTTGCCACGGTCGACCCTGACCCTGCGGTGAAGGCTGGCACCTCCACCGACTGAAGACTCAGGACCTTGGCCCCTGCAGAGAGGAAGCTGGGTGTGGGGAGGGGCCAGAGGCGCAGGGCTTGGGCCTCCTGTGGATGCAGCCCCATTTAGATGCTACTCTCTGGGCTGGTTTCGGCCATTTGTGTTTTCCTGGAAGATTATCCACTTCATCCATTTATTTGTATTGGATTGAGCAAATCCTTCCATTTCTTCTACTTCTGTGCTTATTTCCTTTTCTCTTTTTAAAATTCTGTGTTTCCTTTCTCTTTCTATTTTTCTTAATGGAGTCATCTAGTGTTCTTATCTATTCTATTGTTTTTTCCCCAAAGACCTGCTGGTGGGTTTATTTATTATTCTATTACTTTTCTATTTCAATTACTCCATGTTTACTTTTATTAGTTCTTTTTTCTGTTTTAAAATTTGTTTTCTTACATATCACATTAAAAACCAGTTTTGTTTATGTCCATTTTTTTCACATTTAGTAATGTAGATATTTTAAAATATGCTTTTTAAATATATATTTTATCTTTAACCATAGTTCGTATTTTAACCATATCCCATAGGCTCTAGTGTTTTATTATATATTATTTTCTAAATAGCCTATCTTTGAGGCTTTGTTTCATTTTAGAAGCAGTAACTCTTGGAGAGTTTGGGGGTTTTTTTCCTGGTAGAATTTGTTTCCCTATTTTCATTATGAATGCTTTTAAGAAATTTTGCACTTCAACTAGAGAATATGTTCTCTAAATTTACTGAGGTTTTCTTTGTCTCCTCAAACACTCCAGCGGAAAACGTACCCTTTTTCTCAGAGTGAGGAATTCTCGGGTGAAACCATTAATCACAAATGTCTGATGGAGCCATTAACATAAGAGCACAGGGTTCCGTTGCTCTTGGTCAGGACACCACTACCCAGAAAGATCCACCGGGTCACAGTTTAGAACTTTGCCTTGTTTTTCACCTGCACTTGCCCTGGACTGAGAGGAGAGAGTGGGGTCTTTTGTTACTTCCGTGTTTCCGTCTCCTCTTCACTCTGCTCTTGTTTCGTGCGTTTTGACACTGTTCCCTGGGGCGCTGCTGTTCTGGGGCTGTTTCTGCTGAGGCTGCTCCCTGACCAGGTAGGTGGTTCCTTGACGGGACCCGGCTACTGTGACCTGTTCTTTCCTCCTGGGTGTGCTGTCCTGTCGTGTCCAACCTCCACCTGTTACCTCCTTGGAGCCGTGCTTCCTATAGAAACACGCGCTTCTCCGTACACCCTGAGGAATGTTTTTCTCTATCGAGTGGTGAACGGGAAGAGGGACACCAGCGAGGTGGGGACCCCGCAGCCTGAGAAGGACCCAGAGGGATGGATGAGGCATCTGGAGCCCAGACCTCACCACAGGGCCTCAGTCCCACTGGACTGGGCACACCCCAGTGTCCAGACCAGGACACCCTCAATCCCCATCAGTGGCTAGTGTCTGGAAGGAGTTCTGGGGGGGGTCCCCAACCCAGTGAATTATATTCACTACTGAGCCTGGCCTCCACCTGACCCGACCTGGCCCCACCTATTTCCACCTGACCCCACCTGGCATCACCTGGCCCCCACCTGACCCCACCTATTCCCACCTGGCCTCACCTGTTCCCACCTGACCCCACCTGACCCCACCTGGCCTCACCTATTCTTACCTGGCCTCACCTGCTCCCACCTGGCCCCCACCAGCCCCAGGCCTGTGCCCACCCGTCCCTACAACCCCCTGCTGCAGACCAGTGACATCCTCTGAGGCAGCTCTCCCACCCTCCTGGCTCCAGCTTCCTGCTCGGGGAGGACCGTGGACGCCTCGTTCTCCCAGTGATGCCCCAGCCAGGGTGTCCTCACAAGTTCTACCTCGTGCTGTTGGTCATGAGGGTTTCAGTGCCAGTAGCTCTTGGTTGTGGACAAATGCCCAAACCTGGCTGTTGTCCCTGCACAGAGGACAAGAGAAATTCAGCATGTTGGTCCTCTCTTGGCTTTGTCAGACCTGTGTTCTGTCCCCTCGATGTGACAGGGGGGTAGTGTGGGGTGGGGTGGGCACCCCTCCAGGACCAAGGTTCCAGGCAGCCCTTGAACTGCCGAGGACAGCCCTCAGACAAGACCCACACACGTCCCTGTGGCCTCAAACTTGGTCACCATCTTGTCCTGTCCTACCTCCCAGGCCCAAGAGGGGAGGGGGTACAGGGCATGGAGCACAAGGGGTGGGGTTGGGGTACCTCTTCCTTATACCAGGGCATCTGAGGCTTCAGGCGTGTCCTCAGACCCCAGGACGTGCAGACGGCGAGCAGCTGGTGGGAGCTGGGCCATCATGCCCGCTTGACCACCTGGATGAAGCTTCCTGGTGCCCCCTCTCAGCCAGTGCCTGGATGAGCCCCTCGGACACAGGCCCTTAGCAGAGCCTGGGAGGCCTGGGATGTCGCCCCCGCCCTGCAGCCCAGGAGGCATTAGCCGGGTGGGCCTGGGGGTCCTCGCTGAGGAAGCAGTCAGGGCCGCCCAGCCGGGACCCCCTGCGAGCTCAGAGGAGCCACCGCTTCCCTTCCAGCTTGTCCTGTCCTCCTGCGTCCACAGCAGGGAGATGGGCCACGCCAGCCCAGCTCAAGTGGCCGGAGGGGCAGCCTGGGTCCTTTCACCACATCCGTCCTCACAGCTCGGCTCAGGGGCCCAACGATGGGCGGGTGTGGCTAGTGAGTCCTTTATGGGATAAACCGGGAGCCTCGGGGTGTGTGACAGGACCCCCCCAAACACAGGCAGGCAGGGTCCTTCCTGGCTGGGGACCCGGGCCAGGGGTGAGCCTCTCTCGGTGTGGCCGCCAGTGGTCGCGTCACCCCCAGGCCCTCCACTCTCTGCCTCTGCCCTCCGGCCTTCGCCGGCCCCCCGCTGCGTGAGGCTTCGTGGGAGGGCCCTGCCCCCTCCTGGCACACCCTCCCTTTTGGGAACCCCACCCTGGCGCCGGCCCTCTTTGGGAAAAACAAGCTGGATTATCGTGGAATTCACGCCTCCCGAGCCACTCCGTGTCCTGGGGGAGGGGGTTTCTCTCTGTCTCACCCCCAGTGTCTTCAGCAGGAACTCGCCATCCATGGACCAGTTTGCTTGGCATCGCCTGTCCCCCCCCTCCGTGGGGTCACCGGCTCCAGCTGTGGGTCGGATGGGCACCGCCCACGTCCCAGTGACGGTCACCAGAGCGCACACCCCGGACCTGAAGCCGCGGCCTGGTCACAGCCATGCTGCCTGGACGCTCTCGGCGTCCGCGGTTCTGAAGCTGCCGGGCTGGGCGGGGCGGGTCGGCAGGTGGGTGGCCCGGGTCCACGGAGCCGGCTTGGGCCCTTTCCCAGCCCCCTGACGTTTCTGCTCTGTCTGCCCAGCCCCCCACAGTGGCCCCTCTGCAGGCGCCCTGGCCTCCCATCCCTCCAAACGTGGCCGGGTGGCTCAGCCAGAGGTCGGGCCCCAGGGCCCTGGACCCTCAGCCTCTGCCTGAGGCCACTCAGGAAAGGAAACTTCACACACTGAGGTCTGGGGAGGTCATTCTGGCTTATACACGAGTTAACTTGAATTCTATGCTAACTTAAAACAGCCTGTTTATGGCCTATCAAACATACACTGTACATCTGCTTTAATTATTAAAGAAAAGGGCACATTGTCCAGAGGTAAAGAATGTCCATGTTAAAAAAAAAAGATGAAATGCCTCCCTCCTTGGGACGCCAATGCTGATCCTTTGACGATAAGCCTCCCTCCCAGGTGTCAAGGCCGCGCTGACTTGCTATGTACGTGCTGGCCTGGTTTTTTGCAAACCTTGAAGAAAGGTATCCCTGACTTGTTTGATGTTCTTTGTTCTGAGAAGACATAAAACTGTGCTGAAAACCCTGCTTCTCTGGAGAAGTTCCTCAGAGTTAGCTGAGAGGCTGTCTTCCAGACTACTCCTCAGTCTGGCTCAAATAAAACTCTTTTCTATTCCTATTACAGATTGTTGGATTACTTTCATCAACACCACACACAGACCCACCTGACAGCAGCTTATCCACCCCGGGCAGCGAGAGTGCCCGGCAGGCAGACCCCAGGGGACTCTCCTGGAGGGCCCTGTACCTCTGGAGGGGCCCGGGGTCCTGTAGGGGGACCCTCAGGCTGCACACACTCAGGGACAAAGTCTACAGCAGAGAGAGCCCGCGCGGGGTATGTGAGGCCGACCGGGACATCCTAGCCCAGGGGAGGCTCGGGTGCCGGCGGCAGGTGGGCCCTGGGGTGTCAGGAACACCGGCGTTCACAGGGCAGGGGCCATGCAGCACCTCTTCTTGGAGACTGGACTTTCATGTGAAACTCACTGGTTCCTAATCGAACATTTTTACCACCAGGCCGGGCCACCTGGGGGCTACGTCTGTCCTAAAGGCTGCACACGCCCCCTCGAGACAGGGGCCTGAGGTGCGCCGGGCCCCCAGGGGCTCACCTGAAAGTGTGGAGGCGGCCCCTCCATGCGAGGTGAGGCCGTGCCCACGTCCCCGCGGGCTCTCCCGGGGGGCGGGGTGAGTGAGGCGGGTGGGAAGGGGCAGCGTGTGGCTGGAGGCCGGGGAGCCCCACAGGCCACGGTGTCCCCTGGGGTGGCTGTGAGGGGGCTTTGCCCCCGGAGGTGCCCGTGAGCACCTCGACCTGGCAGGGCCTCTGGAGAGGAACCGGGGTCCAGCCCAAGCCTGACGCCAGAGAAGAGCGGCCGGGCAGTGCGTCCAGGGCGCCCAGGGAGGGACGGGGAGGGGACACAGAGCAGCCGAGGAGGCCTGGCTCTCTCCCAGTGCAGCTCCTGGGCGGGCAGCTCCTCCCTGCTTCCCTGGGGCTTGGGTGGCTGGTCTTTGTCACCTGCGGGGCCCCTCCGGCTGCACGAGGGGGCAGGGCGCTGGCTGGCCTCTGCTCCGTTGACCCCAGGTCGTGTGCTGGGCCTGCTGGCTGGGCCCTCCGAGTGGACCCTGCGTCCCCCCAGCTCGTGCCCACCCCCTTTCAGACACTAACAAGCCATACGCTGAGGCCAGAGAAGCCCGGGGATGGGAGCCCACCCACCCGCTTCACCACCGGGGCCCCCCAGCTGCCCACCAGGAGCACCGGGCCCGGGTGGGCTTTGCTATGCGGGGTTGGGGACCTGCCTGGTGGCATCCGCGGCTCCTGCCCTGGGCTCAGGCTGACTCAGCGGCCGCCACGTACTGTCGCGCCGTGTCCCGTCGAGGAGACTTCCGCGCTCAGTCAGCTGCCGGGAGGAACACAGGGACCCCAGTGGTGACCGAGCAGGGGCAGGGACCCCCCACGAGGGAGGGCCGCTGGGTGGGTGGGCGTGGCTTCCTGCTTGCCCACGTGAGTGGAATGTTCTCTGCTTTGGGGTCAGACGCTCCCCCAGGAAATCTGCTCCTGGCCGTGGGCAGGGCCAGCTCCCCAGACGCAGAACGGTACACACCGCGGGGCCCCTCCAGGGTCCAGCCTGCTTCTGGTTTCCAGTTTGGTCACCGGTGCCCGGAAGGTTCTGTCAGGCTCCTGGCTGTAAACGCTCCTGCCCGTGTCCTTCTGGTTAATTCACAGAGGTCACGAACAAAGAATTTTACAAGTTGTTTCATTCCAGGATCATCTATGTTCCTTTTTCACAAGCTTTCCCGGCTCTGTTAGTTTCTATTTATGCCCTAAGGACCATTCAAAACGAGGGCCAGCCAGCTTGTGAAACTGGGCCCGACTTTGTCAGAAAATGTGGCAAAACCCGGCCGCCCCCTTTCAGCTGCGTAGCTCACAGGGGAGCGTGTGAGCCGACACCAGGAAGGACGCCGCCCTGCCCCGTCTCCTGCGCGGGCTTCTGACCTTCGGACAAACAAGGTCTGAGGGGCATGTGGGGAGGACGGGGAAGGAAAACATCACTTTACAAATAACCCAGTGAGAGGCGGACTGAAGACAGACGAGAGCCTCTCCTCGGCTGTCTGGGACACCCACCGGCCACAGGGTGGGGGCCCGGGCCTGAGCTGGCAGCTTCCTCCCATGGGGGCTGAGTCCTATTTCCGGCGGCTCCAAGCCAGGCAGCCTGTCAACCGAGGACCCGGAGGCCCCTTTGTTCTCCTGGAGGGAGAGGGGGGTGTCTGCAGAGGGAACATCTGGACCCGCCGGGGCATGTCCGCACACGTGGTCAGAGAGGCCAACGCTCCAGTCTGAGAGCCCCGCCCGGGGGGCTGGGGGGCCCTGCCGCCGCCTCAGCGGAGCCCGGCAGGCGGGAAGCCTCCTGCAGGGGCCTCGCATCCCAGCACCAGCCACGCAGCTGAAAACACCCGGACAGCCACGGCCTCGAGCTGTAGAGATGCTCAACCTGGCCTCGGGTCCAGCAGGGAGGAGGAGGGCGGCCAGAGACCCGCCTTCTGATGCCTAGGTCCCCAAGGAGACACAGGAGCTTGGAGGGTAAGAATCACGAGCAGAGGCTTGTCGTCTCGCAGTCAGCGGGGCCAGAGCGGGGAACAGCCGTCAGGGGCAGGATCCTCTGCCAGCAGTTACACGCGGGGGAGGGTGGTCCAGGGCGGCTCCGCGTCGCGTGCTCCCACATTTACAAGGGAGATGTTGTTGTTTATTTTCTATTATTTAAGCACATGTTCATTTTAAAAGTCAAATGTGAAGAGCCCGGCAGAACCTCTCCCCCAAGGAAACCCCCAGCACATTGGTCAGAATTAGCAAAGGAGCCACTAAAAGAAGCATTTATTCCACAAAAACTGTGGAAACTCAGAGACAGCAGAGGCCCTGGCCTTCGAGGTCAGGGTACAGCTGCCCAGCTCTGGGGCAGGGAGCAGCCACTCTGGTGGCAACGCCTGTGTCCCCAGGTTCTGGGCAGCCAGTGAACGTCGGCCAGAAGGGGAGGAGAGAGAGCAGAAAAAAATATCCAAAGGAATAATGGCTGAAAACGTCTCAACTTTGATGAAAAACAATAATCTGCATATCCAAGAAGCTCCACAGTCCCTAAGAGGATAAACACGGAGAGATGCACATCTAGACACATCACAGTCAAAATACTGAAGTCCAATATTTTGGGCTTCAATTTTTTTAAGAAAATGTTTTAATTGTAAAACTAGCTTGAGGGAAGGGAGGGACGGGCTATGTCCAGGGGCCAGAAACCTGATTCTTCGAGCAGAGGCTGTGTCCCTGGTGCCACCCCGCAGGACAGGCCCTCAGTCCCCAGACGGGGGCTAGAGTGTCACAAGATGACAATATAAGCAGATTCTAGGAAAGAGGAGGCTGTCCAAGTGCAGGAATCATGTTCTGCAGAGGCTGGAGGTGGGCAGGAAGTCCAAAGGCAAAGAGAGAGGTTTGAAAGCAGTGAGAGAGCAATGGCTCTTGCCCCACCCAGGGAGCCCCCATCATAGCGACAGCTGACTTCTCATCAGAAACAGTGAGTTGGCAGGATCCAACAGGTGACACGTTCAAAATAACTGAAAGTAAAAAACTGTCAACCAAGAGTCTTATATCCAGCAAAACTATCACTCAGAAATGAAGATAAAATAAAGATTCTTGCAGGTAAACAAAAACTGAGAAGGTTTGTTGCTAGTAGACCTGCCGCCCAAGAAATACTGCAGGAATTTCTTTGAGCTAAAAGCACACAACCCCAGACAGTAGTTCAAGTCCACACATGCCCACGAACCAAGAGCACCAGTAAAGTAAGTATTTACTTAATTACAGAGACAGTATAATTACACATTTCTTCTTTTTTCCCCTGACTTAAGAAACAATTGCAGAAAACAATATCTACAAAATTGTACTGTTGGGCCTTTAACCCATGACTGTACAATACTTGATAATAGAGGCACAGGCAGGGGAGTGACACTGGTACTCTGTTGGAAACGACAGCAGATGAAACCTCGAATCCACAGAAAGAAACAGAGAAAATTAATAATAATAAATAGATGGGTAAATATAAAAAAGTCAGTAAACGTGTATTTGCTTCCTATGTGTCCTGTGAAGGCGGGGGCCGGCCTCCCAGCTCCCCTCCTCTGCCCCCTGGAAACCACACCTGGACTTTGCCCATTTTATTGCCCTTTACATTTTATCTCCTCCTTACACACTGCGTTGTTTAGTTCTGTACTGTTTTTAAAGCCGATAAGTGGAATCGTACCGAATGCATTTTCTACAACAAGCGTTTTCCACGCAGCTTTGGGTGCAGCTGCTAATGCTGTAGCCCAGACCGTTTTAGGGCCACACAGCATCTGGTCACACGTGTCCGCTCATTGCAGGGGGAATCGGGGTTGTCTGCAGTTCTGTTTGTTTTGGGCTGTTATAAAGATCGCTGGTGAAAACATTCTTCTGGGGTCTCCTGGCACAGGGGTTTGCATTTCATGGGAAACACTCATACTTGGACGGCGCCCACGCACAGCGAATGAAGACACCCGTGGCCAGAGGCAGCAGGGCCTTCCGCCGGGGTACACCTGCTGCCAGGGTGCTGCACCCCGGCTGGAGGACCTTCCATGCAGAGATGCAATGCAGTTGGCCAGATCCTGCCAAGTCACCTCCGCAGGCGGCTGCACCAAACTCTGCTCCCACCGGCAGTGGGCGGGGGTCCTCGGGAGGGCGGCACCTCCGCAGTCTTCTCTGGGGGTGCAAGTACTTGTGGTTTTAATTGCACTACCATGATTCCTAATATGGCTGAACCCCTTCCCTACGTTCGAACCCCAGTCATGTTTCATCTTCATGGGATGCCTGTTCCTGGTTCTTGCCATCTTCCCGTTGGCCCCTTAGTCGTTCTTGCTGTATTTTAGGAGCTCTTCACACGTGTGGGGATCGACCGTTCGTTGGTCATGTGTGCTGCAATTATACCCCCGGTCTGTGGCTTGTTCTGGAAAGTTTCAGTGTCTTTTTACGTTTATCTCAATGAGTCAAATTTATCAATCTCTTCTTCGTGGCCTGTGAATTCTGAGTCTTGTTTGACTAATTCCTTTCTTACCCAGGGGTCGTATCAATATCTTCTGACATTTTCTCCCCAAAGTTTTCCATTTGGTTCTGACATGTAAGGGCTCATCCTTCTGGAACTGGTCCTACCCTTGCCGAGAGGGGGAGGAGGTCTCCTTTGTGAAGCATCTCGGTTTTCACTCGCATCTGCTTCCAGGTACCAGACTGTGTGCACAAGCACAGATTCACCACAATCCTTGATTCTGGAGGCCAGAGCCCCTGGTTTTGTTCTCCTTTAGGGGCATCTGATGTTCCTGCCCAGGTGTTTTCCTCTTACATTTAAGAGTCATGACGGGATTTTGGTTAGAATTGCCTTGACTCTTCAAACGGCTTTAGGATTTTGAGTCTCCCTGTGCATGTTGAGTTCCTCTCTCTTTTAGGTCTTCTTTAATATCTCACTCACATTTAAAATTTTCTGTATTTGCATCTTTCATTTTGTCATGTTATGTCCCTGGGTACTTGTACATGTTGCTGCTAACGTATAGGATAACTCTTAAAATTACATTTCTTTAACGTTCTAAGCAATAGAGTTTATATATTGTACTTTTATCTAGCACGGCGGTGGGGAGGCCTGGCCACCTGGGGGTGACAAGGTGGGCTTCCCTGCAGCCCTGTGAGCAGCTTCATTAGGATAATTCAACTTGTCACAAACTTGCTTTGAGAACTTTCTATTCTCAAGCCCCAAGCCGGCTCTGGGGACAGAAAGACGTGAGTCTGTGTGAAATAACGTCCCAGAAGGCATCTCCCTCATGTTCCAAGAGGAGAATAAGCCACGTCTGGCAGAAATACAGACACCAGCCCCACGAGTGTGGACTTGCAGGCCCGGAAGTGACTGTCCTCACCCAGCCGCAGCCTGGACCACAAGGTGGCAAAGGCCAAGGGTGGCCTCCCTTCTCACCTCCCTCCCTCCCTCCCGGCCTGGAGCAGGTCACACTGAGCCGCAGCGGCCAGACCACAGCTGGGCTGAGCGGGCAGTGGCCACGTCAGCTAAGCCCTTGGCCACCTGCTGGGGCCACATCACCTGCAGGAGAGAGGGGACAGGATGGGGCCACCAGGAGCTGCTCCCAGGCAAACACCGCGGAGTCCAAGGGGGGTCCGGCCCTGAAAGCGGTCGGTCTGTTACCTCCCGCTGAGGGTGCCCGGCTGGGCCCAGGACTGACTGACTGAGACAGACCAACAGTAGATTTATTTAAGACAAGTTTTACGGGACACAGGAGCCGCATAAGGAGAGGAAGACCCAGAGGCACAGCAGAACCGAAACACCTTCCTACCTGGTAGAGAGAGACCATCATGGGGAGTAACTAACTGTCTGGGAGGCGAAGGGAGGTGAGAGTCACGTTAACGAGTCTGTTCACCGAGCGTCCTCTCGGCCTGACTCCCCGTCGCTGGCGGTAAGAAGGCTTCTTTCCTCCTGGTGCCAGGAGGGTGTCTTTCCCACGGCTTCGCCTCCTGCCTTCAGAGAAGGGGGCGGTCAGCAGGCCCTTCTTGTACCTGCTGCTATTTAAGAGACTTTGACTCAAAATTATCCTTATGCCGGAGGGTTTGTTCCGGGGGCATGTTCTGCTGCCCTTTGTCACCCAGCAAAGAGCAGAATAATGACCACAGAATTGTTTAAATCAGAAAGATAATTGGGGGAATTATATCCATGAAACAAGAACAGGAGGTTATGAAGCAAATGTTGGTGGATGAGAAAAAATGACTGTAAATAAAAACAAAACTAATAATGAGAGTAATTCTCATTTGTAAACTGTAAATAATACTTATTTAAAAATTCCACTTGGAGCCAAAATCCTTGACAAAATAATGTGGAAAGTCTGTACATGGGCTCTAGTGTAAGTTAAAACACGCTAGATTCTTCTCTTATTGCAAGGAAGTAAAGACACACAAAATAAGTTCAGAATCTTAGAAAATACAAAGTTAAGTATGCATGTTAAACATTTTAAAAGTCAATACTAAAAGAAAGAAATAGCATGTGTAAATTACAAACTGGTTGAGAAAAAGAAGAAAATTAATTTGCTCAATCTAATAAAAGGTAGGAAAGGCAAAAAAAAGAAAAACACGGTTGTTTTAAATTATGCTGTACGATGGAAGAAATTCCTTCGAACGTATCACAGTCACTCAGAAGGAAGGCAGGTGAAATGCATTAACTCATGACACTTATGAAATGTATTAATCCATTAATTCTCAAAGAGATAGAAACTCTCATATTGGATAAATATACAGATTCCAGCCATGTGCTGCTTCCAAGTGACATTGAAAATAAAACAGCACAGGAAAGTAAAAAATAAAAGGATAGGAAAACCTATACCAGGTGTTGTGGTTTGAACTGTGTCCCCAGAAGACGCATCCACGTCCTCGTCCCAGAACCTGAGAACTTGGCCTCGTTTGGAAGCAGGGTCTTTGCAGATGCAGTCAAGTCAAGATGAGCCACACTGGCCCTGGTGGCCCTCGTAAGAAGAGGGAAATTTAGACACAGAGATACAGAGAAGACAGGCGGGCGGAGACGGAGGGGCGGCTGGTGAGCTGCGGCCACGGCCCCCAGCAGATGGCGAGGCCGGAGGACCCTCCCCCGGAGCCCCAGAGGGCGCTCAGCCTCCAGACTGCGAGAAAATAAATTTCTACGGCTTTGAGCTGCCCCGTCTGTGTAACTCATTACAGCAACCCTAGGAAATGTAATCAAACAGGAAAGAATGGGGCAGAGTTTACAGCAAAAAGCCCTGATGGACTCAAACCAGGCCCCTACCCCCGCAGGGAAGGAGCTGCCGCCCTCGGGCCGAGGTGGAAGGACACCCGGGTGGCATCGCTGGTGACCTGGGGACATGGCTGCTGGCCCTGGCCGGGCGCGGGCACCTGAGCAAGCAGGACACACGTCCGTCCAGGCCTTGGTTTCTAAAAACCATCTCTGCTGTTTCAGAAGGAATCGGGGCTCCTTGGAGACATGGCTGGTCTTGGGCGGAGCAGAGAGAGGGTAAGCGGGAAGCTGGCGCTCGGAGAAGGTCAGCCGTGGGCCCACGTGAGCGTGTAAATGAGCAGTCACGACGCTTACAGGTCACGAGCTGCAGAATAAGATGAGAATCCACAAGTTCCCACTGAAATAAACACATGAAAAAATCCAGGGGTAGAGGAGAAAGCTCTTCCTTGGAGCAGAAAGCAAATAACTAGAAGGAAAGAGGAAATTACAAAATCACCGTAACAGAAGTCAGATTAGTAACTGTTTCAGTCAAGGATCATCGAATAATGTTAAAACTCGTGGGTTAAAGTTTAATGAGAAATAGGAAATTTAACACAGTCCCCAAGAATATCCCCAGAAGATGGCAACCTCTCAGTGGAAAACTTGGTAGACGTCACGTTTGCTGGGTGCTGAACAACCGTGACGTTCCCAGTGGTGGGACAAACGAGCCTCAGGAAACTCCTGACTCCACACCCTAAGAAGGGCTCAGAAACAAGGGTGTGGAATTCCTGCCAGGAATGCGTAACTTGAATCTGATCACGGGGAAACATTGGACAAACCCAAACTGAGATGCATTTTACAAACTAAGTGGCCTGTACTCCTCAAAAATGTCAAGTCAGGAAAGGCAAGAAATAGGTTAAAGAGGCATAACAACCAAATATAAGATGTGATCCTGAGCTGAATCCTGGGCCATACGTGCATATTTTTTTTTTTTTTAAATTTTGCTATAAAGGATATTATTGGGACAATTGATGACATTTGAATATGTTCTGTAGATTAGACAGTGTTATCCAGTCAGTGTTAATTTCCTATGTTAATTATGATACTTGGTTAAGTAGAAGCAGGCCCTTGATTACCAGAAATACACAGTGAAGCCTGACCCTGGACCCACAGAGCTCTGGGGTCTGAATGTCCCTTGGAAACGAGAGCATCTGCCTTTGTGACCCCCTACTAGTCCCTCCGTGGTGGTTGCAGCTGCCCCACGGCGTGCGCCTCGCCTCCCAGGCATGCGTGGAGGCCACGCCCATTGGTCAAGGCAGTTCTCAAAGCAGGTGCAAACGTGAGCCTCCAGCGCTGGGCACGCCGCGCTGGCCCATGAAGGGGTCTGAGCCATCAGCCCTGCACCTGTAGCAGGCCAGGCACCATCAGGCCTGCTACAGCTACCGTGTCTACTACGTAGCATGTGCGGGTGACCAATGCGATCAATAGGAAAAGCCATAGAGACACAAGACCTGGGGAAGAAGGCACGGCATACAACTGGAACACGCATCTGTAAAACCCAGAAGAATTCAGGATAGTTTCATAAAGTGTCACGTTGTGAAATCAGCATACAGAAACTACTAGGGTGTGTGGAAGGGATAATCCAATTTGCAGTGGTAAAATAACATAAGGCAGAGTAGAATGAAGTAAAATAACAAGACGCACAGGCATAGACTTAACAAGACCTGCCCAGAACACGTGAGGAAAACCATGAAACGCTCCTGAGGGCTCCCTCACCACTGACGCTCCTGGTTGCTGGGCCCTCTCCTCCTCCCGTGGGGGCGTGAGCTCGGCTCTAGTGTCTGTGGGTGCTTTCGAGGCCTCTGTGTCCAAGTTTCTTGTCTGAAAAGAGAGGTGACGCGGTGGTGCCGAGTCCCCGGGGCCTCTGTGCAGACGGGCAAGCTCACAGGCCGGCGGCGGTGACTGGCCCTGAGGGTGGGGGGCAGGTCCACCCAGCCCTCACCGCCGCTCTCCTGCCCTCTTCCGCGCCTCCTCTTGGTGGGGTGGGTGGGCTGCCCCGAGAGAAGCCCGGGGTCACTGCCCTTTCAGGCCTCCCGGGGCCAGAGGGGCCCGTCTGGCTCCACCTGCTGACCTGTCCCCCAGGGGCTGGGAGCCCAGGCGAGGAGACGGGGGGTTGGCCCCCGGGGCGCCCACCTCGGCCCGGAGGTGTCTCCGAGCTCCTCGGATCCCAGGTGGGAAGGGGAGAGAAGGGCTCCCCTGGGGCAACCGTGACATGGCTCTGAGGACACGTGCACCCATGTGAGGCCAGTGAAGAGCCCGGGACTGGGTGGCGTCAGAAGGCCCCACTGCCTGAGGCCTGGGTGGGCCTCTGGGGCCACGCGGCCCTGGCTGTGCCTCGTCTCTGGCAGGACTGGGACCTGGGGACGGTCAGGGGTCAGCCACACAAGTCCCCTGTCCCCAGAGGAACCCTCGACCTGCTTCCAGATCTCCGGGGCCTGGGTAGACCAGGCAACATGCTTCCTCCGGGGCTGTCCCTCCCGAGCCGGACTGCCCTGCATGAGGCCCCGACGGGCAGCAGAGGGCGCCCCAGGCCCTGCGCACTCACGCGTCCCAAGTGACCACCTACTGTTTCTGCAGTCATTTCCCGTCATTTCCCGTCCTGGGATGTCGGGGGTTTGGTTGGAGGGAGGGGGCTGGGGGGGCCCTGGGACAGGGCCTGGGCCTGGCGGGGTTAGCGGCCCACAGACAGAGCCCCGCTGCTCTGGGCCAGCGGCCCCCCTGGGCGCCTGGTCCTGCGCGTGGGGTGGACGCTGGCCCAGCCCAGGGCCCACAGAGACCCCTCGGTCCCAGTGCCGAAGCCCAGGGTCTCCGCCTCCTGGAGGGGGGGTCCGAGGCCGGGGCTGGGGGCCTTACCTCCCCTCACCTTTGGGAGGGGCTTCCCTCTGGGGCTCCCCGACGGTGGGGCTCCGGACCCTGACCCCCCGCAGCCCAGGAGGGGCTGCACCACGTCCCGCCCGCCTGGCCCAGGCCCACAGGCGCATAGTGGGGAGGGGAGGCTTCAACGGTGCTTCTTCAGAATGATTTTAAACCGCAGGCCCCTGGAGGCCCTTTTCCCTGGAACATCCGTGTCTGTTCACCCACACACTCTGGGGTTTGACTGGGTGGCTCAAGGCCCAGCAGCCTCGGCGTGTTTCTGAGGACTCAGATGTTCTCCCCGAGCACTCCACGCCTCTCATGATGTGAAGCAAACGTGGGGCAAGTGGAAGCAAGTGTGGGGCAAGTGGAAGCAAATGTGGAATCGTGCTCAGGAGGGCGGGTCCACCTGGACCCACGTCCATGGCACCCTCGGCCTCACGCCCTCGACGCTGCTGTCATTCCCCTCCTCCAGCTGCCAACGCTGAGCATGTCGGGCTTTCTCTGGACAGTTTTCGGAGCTGGAGTGCCAGGCCCGAGGTCACTCGGCCAGCAGGGGACAGAGCTGGGCCTCTCCCAGTCTGACCGCCCCTGCTCTCCTGGGGTCCTGGGTCTCAGGGTACACCGGCCGGATGCCAGCAGCTTCCCAGAGCCTTGGTACAGTCAGGCCGAGGGGCAGAGGGTCTCAGTGGCCCCCGCAGATGCCGGGGTCCTGGGTCTCAGGGGAGGAAGCGAGGGGCGGGGCTTGCCGGGCCGGGCCCTCAGTGACCCGGGACTGAGGTCACCCTGTGCCCGGCCAATTGGGGGGAGCACTCCCTCTTTCTCTGGGGTCAAGCGGTCTGGTGGGCTGTCAGCGGCGGGGCAGGCCCCACCCTCTCCCTCTGCCCTCCGACAGGCCTCACTAACCCGCTGTGTGACTTGGGGTGTAGGGGCACAGGCCCGCAGCCAGGACCCCTAGTCTTGTGCCCACCGGTGTGGGGTTAACTCACGTCACCAGGGACCAGCCCGGCCCCACAGCCAGACACCAACGTCCACATCAGGCCCCAGCGCTCCCCCCTCGAGGACGCAGCGGGGAGGGGACGAGGCCCTGCAGGGACTGCCTGGCCCCCAGCCCACTGCCGGGGGCAGCCCTGCGGGTGGGAGCCCCAGCCCCCGCTTAAGAGAGGGAGCCCCACCCTGGGGCTGGGGGAAGTGGGTGCAGGGAGTCTGGCGGGGGGTAGGCAGGGCTGCGGCCCCCAGACCAGGGGTCCCACACAAGACCCTCGCCCTTTTGGAGCCTCACTGCACCTCAGAGGGGCCAGGACAGGGCTGGCAGTGCCCATGGGGCCCCTGCCCCTGGGGCCCCTGCCCCTGGGACCCCTGCCCCAAAGTTCAGCAGAGCAGGACTTGACTTCTGTTTGCAGGAATGCTCTGACGGCAGGGGCCCTGCTGGGTGGGCAGTGGTAGGCGCCCGGGGCTGTCGTTTCCTGAGAAGCCCCTCCCCCGGGCTCCCCAATTTCATCTAAATCTTCTGTTTCCGAGGAAGGCCAAGCTTCTCCCACAGCCTCAGATGCCATTAAAGACGTTTTACTGCCAGATGTTTTGCTTTTTCCACAGAACCGGAGGCCAGCATGAGGTAGCTGGGAAAACATTAACCCCTCCAGACCCACAGCCGGGTCACCGTGTCTCAGCCTGTCCTCCAGGGGCCCTGTGCCCATCCCTCCGCAGCCCACTCAGGGCAAAGAAATGCCTTCTCTTTACAAAGCGTGGGGGGGGGCACCTCCCTAAAGACAAGATGCGTCCCCTGCTGAGGTCCCTGGGAACTTGGCGAAACAAAGAGCTCCCGGGGCCTGGCCAGCCTCGGATGGGGTGTGGGAAGCCCTGCCACCCTCCAGCCCTGCTCCTACGCTGTCACAGTGGGACCTGGGGGGACGACCCTCGGGCCTCACGTCTCACCAGTTATTAGACGGGCAGTGGCCACAGCTCCACCACCCCGGACACTGGGACGGCCCCCGCACGGCGTCCATCACAGACGGTCTGTCCAGAGGGTCCTTCCCCCACCCCTTCCTCTCCCCCCCTTTCTCCTCCCCCTCCTCCCCCTCCTCCCCCCCTTTCCTTCCTTTCTCAGTGTTTCTTTCAAACGACAACCACAGCCTCTAGGTCTGATTCCAACCGACCAGGGAATACGACTCTCGGCTCTTCAGCAACAGGACAGAGTAAATCAGGCCAAAGCGCGTGGCCCCGGGACGCAGGCCAGACAGACGCATCGAGTTCCTCGGGGCAGCTGGGATGCGGAGGGGTGGGACCCACCACACTCCCTGGTGGGTGCGCCGCAGCTACTCCTCAGGCGAGAGCGCGGGTGCCCTCCCGTCCCCTGGAGCGGCCGGCACGCGTGGACGTCTGTGGGCACTGCCTTTCCCATCCCGGCCTCTTTCTCTGTTGGTTCTTTGCCTTCCTGCTGCCAGCTGGTGCAAGCTCCCTGTCACTTAGGACGTGAGTCACCACCTGAGGGGTCCCGCCTGCAGGTCACTGTGACTCAGACGCCCCACATGCCAGCGCTTCCACCTGGGCGGCCAGCCTGGCCGTGGCCGGTCCACACCTCTCGGGCCCTGGGGGAGGCACCCCGGCTCCCCCGACGCCAGCACCTTCTCTGACCGCTGGCTGCTTCCCATCCAGCTGACTCATTTTGCAGTCAGGGCTGGGAGACAGGACCTCCCTGTGCTCGGTGCCTGGGGCCAGACCGCCGGACCGACAGTCAAGCTGGCCAGGAGAGGGGAGAGGAGGGAGGGCCCGCTCCACGCTGAGGGCAGGGACAGGAGCCGGGCCAGTCTGGCGCCCCCGTCAGCTCCGACGTCCTCACGGTTGCACTGCCGTGGAAACCACACGTGTAACCACGGAAAACATTTTCCTTGATGAGTCATGCTCTAAGTTGGGAGGAAAATTCACTCAATAGTTGAGGCATGAGAAAGAAATCAAAAGGGTTTTGTTCAACAGATGCTGAGAGGGTTTGGGTCTTTGGTGTTCATAAGTGAAGGCGGCTTCCTGTCACCCACACCCGGAAGAAGCAGGGCATCCCGGAAACACCCGCCGCCATGGCTTGGGAGGCCAGGTTCCTGGGACACTCCCCCTGTCGCCCTGTCCTCGGGGCCCCCATGTCACCCCATCCTCCGGGCCCTTCTGGTCTAGGAAGTTCTATCAAGAGGAGTCTGAGTTTTCAGAGCCTGCCGTGGGTCCCAGTGGCCCTGGTGGGTCAGGAGGTGTCCATTCAGCGGCGAGGGCTCAGCCGTGGGCAGCGGCCTGGGTCTGTCTCCATGGGTCTCTCACCCACCGTGTGGCTCTGGGCACGATAGCCCACCTCGGTTTCCCCACCTGGACAATGGGGGTAAGCTCTGCCTGCCTACCCCTGAGTCGGAGGAAGCATCGAACCAGGAAACACAGGGAAGAAGCCCTTTGTGCCCTGAAAATCCATGTTTGCGATTATAAATGTACAGTTTTTCCCAGAAAGTGCCATGCCGGACCACAGAATCAGCACTCGGCAAAGTGGACCTTGCTCCGAAGGGCAGCGCCGTCCAACCGGCCCGCCGACCACGGCCGTGGGGGTGCTCGCTACAGGACGGAGATGGGGCGGCCCTCTGGGGTGCCACCCCTGTGGTCACTTCCGACCAGAAGGCCTCCTTGCAGCGTGGCCTCGCCAACAGAGGGGGCCGCGCTTGGGCCCTGGGGCTGCACAGCCGGCAGGTGGACCGTCAGAGGGGGACGAAGCGTGCGGTCAGGCGGGGGCCCTGGAGCCGCCCGGAGCCAGCCAGGGAGGACCAGCTCCCCCGACAGCCCCGGGACCATGGGTGCAGCGCCAGGCCTGGAGTGGTTGGCTCTGTGTGTTCTTGACATTGCACCAGGGGGCTGCCTGGGGCGCTGCCACCTGATTGGCGGCGTGGGGTGCAGCGTGGGGTCACCTGCTGGCCACCTTCGCTGTGTGGACACAGTGCTGTGAGCAAGTGGAGAGGAGATGACGAGGGATACGCTGCCCACGGCAAGGCACACCCTCACCCTCGTCCTCTGCAGGGGTGGACTTGTGCTAAGGGCCGGGGGGCAAAGATCCTGGGGCCTGGCATGTGTCTTCACCGTCCTCAGGGCATGTCCATGTTCCCCACGTGCCCAGACCAGACGGTGCGTCACCCATGGGGAGCATGACCTATCTGGGGGGGTATCACCCATCTGGGGGGCATCACCCATCGGGGGGCATCACCATCGGGGGGCATCACCCATCGGGGGGCATCACCATCCAGGCGCCTGGCCTGGAGACCAGAGCGGGAGGGGAGTGAGCTCTGCTCTCACCTCCTCGGCCCTGCGCCTCCCCTCATCCCCCCTCCATAAAGGTCCTGGGCCGCAGCCCTGCTGTCCTTCCTGGAGTGCGCCCTGTGTCTGAGGGGCCCCGACCGCTGGCAGGGGCAGGCTGGCAGCAACCCCACAAGCCCCTGGAGAGGGTCTCCCAGGCTGGGGGCAGGGGCGGAGACGTGCCCCGGGGGTCCGGGCACAACCCGACACTGGTTGTGGCTGGAGGGGCTGCAGGAGGCCGCTCCCCCTCCCCCCTCCCCTCTTAGGGCCTCACACTTGCTGCCTGAAAAGGGTGGGCAGAGGCTGGAGGGTGAGGAGGAAAGAGGGCTGTTTAGCAGGAGGAAGGCCCTGCCTGGCGCGGAGGTTCGGGCGTCTGCAGGGCAGAGGGGGCGCTGTTGCTCCCCGGGGGAGGCCGCTGCCCCGCCCCCATCAGCGCGCGGGCGGCCGGCCCCTCCTTCCCCTGCGGCTGGGCGAGGCCGAGGCGAGGCGTCTCCGGAGGAGCCGCTTTCCTCCCAGCTTCCACCCACGCCGCGGCTTTTAACCCCAAGGACAACCCTGGTGGATAACTTCCCCTTTCCCTGCACTTACTTTTTGGAGGCACCTGGTATCACAGGGGCCTGGGAGGTGCAGGAGTCCGTTCGGGGGGGCGCCCCTGGAGGGCTCCTGTCAGGGGCCCAGGGGTCCAGAGCCCCAGCTCCTAGGAGGCCGAAGCCCAGGGAGTGACCTGCGGGGCCTCCGGACACTGTAGGCCGCGCCCCGGGGGGGCAGGTGACCCGTGCTTCCCTGAAACAGCCTCCTAGCATGGGCGAGAGGCCCAGAGATGGGGGGCTTCTCCCCATCGCCACCCAGCCCTTCCCGCGGGGCCTGGGGACAGCCCTGTCCCCCAAGCCTCCTGGACCCCCCAGCCCATGTCCTCCCCCACCTCTCCAGGGCCTTGACTCTTCCCACCTGGAGACCTCAGCTGCCTGGACAGTGTCACCTGGGGGTCTGTTCAAACCTGCAGCAGCCCTGCTACCCACCCTCCCCCCAGACACCCACACCCTCCCAGCCTGGTCCCCGAGGACCTCGGCCCACCTCTCACCCCTCACGGATGCTGGATACCATGCGAGGGGCAGGGCGGGGGGGGGGGGGGGGCTTGCAGCCTCGGGCCAAGTACCTCCCTGGGGCCCCTCCCCTCTCATGCCCTCCCCCCAGAGGGCTCCGGGGCTCCAGGCCAGGCAGGCGCCCTCATGGTCCCTGCAGTGCTGTGGGGAAAGGCTCGCTCCCCGAAGGCCGATCTGGGACATCAGATGAGTGACACCCCCGCCCCCAGGGAGGGGCCAGCAAGGCCCACGGTGGGAGTGAGAGGAAGAGAAAGGGGCCCCTGGCTGCCCATCCTGTCTCTTCTCCACAAGCAGAGGGGGTGCTGCAGAGCCCGGCACCCTAACTTGCTCCCTTGCACCCTGGCCGACGGCCCCGTAGGGCAGCTGTGCTGTCTGCCTGGCTCCCGGGAGCCCTGCAGGGAGGGGTCTGAGGCCTGGCCTGGGCCTGGGGGCTGTGGGGACGTTGACCCTGCCGAGGCCGGCTCACCCCTCGGGACCACGTCGCCCGGCACGGCCGGCTGGGAAGTGTGGGTGTCCCTGTGCCCCCCTCACACCCGCATCCTCACTGCCCAGCGGTGTCCGCAAATGGACCCTCCCGTCCCACAGTCGGCCAGAGGCCCGAGCACGACTGTCCCTGTTTCTCCCCATTTCACAGACAAGGTGAGTCCAGAACCACTCGGCAGCTGGGCCCCTGCTGTGGGGAGTCACGGCTCAGGGTTTCACACAACAGATTCCGACTTCATCTCCAAAACCTGCAAGAACATTAATGCTGCCGCCCCTGCAGCTAAAACAGCTCAGACCTGGAGAGACCACGTGAGCAGGTAACAGCCTTGCGCGAGGGGCCGAGCCCCCTTGTCTGACCCGGAAGCTGGGTGCCCTGCGCCCAACCCCGAAGCACAGAGAGAAGTGCCCACAGCACGGCCTGGGTGAGACCAGTGGCAAGTAAAACTACCCCCACGGTTAGCTCACAAAAGATTCAGAATGTACGTACGGGGAAAACACTGGAAGAAATCCCACAGCAATCACCGAGAGGTATAATTCCCGAAGGGTTTCTCAAAACTTCTTTACTGTGGTTATACGACTTCGGCATGTCTTTAAACTATAAAACATTTCGGCCGATGTTAGACAAGTAGTGGTAACAGCTCCGGCTCTGGGAAAGATCTTCTAGAATGTTCTCTGGGGCAGGGGTGGGCCTGGCCACATCCGGAGCCCCACCCCTGCAGGGCCCCGGGGTCGGGGGTCTTCACACCTGTCCTCAGAAGCAGGGTCTCACCATCCTCTCTCTGTGTCTCTGTCTCTCTGTCTATGTATGTATCTATGTAAAACAAACGCACGTATAGTTGTTGTGCTGACTGCGTTTTCCCAGAGTAAAAAACGAAATTATCTTTCGTCAATGTGTATTTGACTAAACGGTGAAAAGATATTTCTGTGAAGCCTCGGAAGTCAGACCGAACAATGGATTTGAAATGTTTACACAAACAGCACTGTGATTTGTAGGAACCGGTGAGCGAGAGCGGACAGGCAAACAGGCCGATCAAGCCCACATGAAGATGGGAAACAAAATGCCTCAGGGAAGTTCGTCTCAGGGCTCCCGTCCTTTTCAGACTTCTTCAAGCTGACTTGGCAGGAGAACCGTAGGCAGATAAAAAAGTCCCCACAAACCAGGGAGGTAAATCCTTTCGCCCAGTGGCGTCCGGGGCCCAGAGCAGCTCGGGCTCCAGCTCCGGGGAGCGTGAGCGATTCGCCCGGAGCCGGGAGAGACCCCCGCCCTCCCCGGCTGCTGGGCCCCCGCCCCGGCCCCTCCTCCCGCTCCTCCCTCCACCCCTCCCTCCCTCCCTCCTGGGCTGAAACTCTGGCCGAAGGAGAGCAGAGACAACTCTCTCTCTCTCTCCCTCTCTCCCCGGCCACCGTCGCCAGCCCACCCTGCCCGTGACCCCGCTCCACGGTGACCCGCAGGCCGGCGACATGCGTCTGCCCCGTGTTCTGCTCCCCCTGATGCTGCAGGCCTGCTGGGCCGCCGCGCAGGACGATGCGGCAGTCTCGAGGGCCACCGCCTTCCAAGGTGAGTGGACTTGCCGCGTCTGGGACTCTGGCGTTGGCTGCCGGGCGAGGCCGGCCTGGACCAGGCGTATCAGCCGTGATGCCCCGGTGGGACCCCAGCCCCTTCCCTTGCTGCCCGAGCGCTCAGAGGCTGTGCGGCTGGCGCAGGACCCCGGCAGGGGGAGGCTGAGCCCGCAAGCTCCCTGAGCGCCTGTCCTCGGCCGGTGCTGCCCCCTCTCTGCCTCTCAGCTCCCTTTGATTCCTTGCCGGTGGTCAGTCAAGAAACACGGTTACCTGTTCCCACCCACCCTTTTCTGAAGGTCATGCCCCTGGTAGTTTTAAATTCAACTTGGAAACGCGGTGAGAAACCGGCCTCAGCT